>NW_027362761.1:345890929-347365929 GCF_046119375.1 Phyllobates terribilis | reverse complement strand
TGTAGGTGGAGAGGTACCCTGAAATATGGGACCGTTCAGCGGATTTATATAAAGACAAACAAAAAAGACGAGACGCATGGCACTCTGTCGTGCGTGAAATTTATCCCATGTGGGAGGATGCTGATCAAGTGGTCCAAAAAAAAATTGGTAAATTTTTTTTTGGAAACATTATTTAATAAAAAAAATTAAACATATTTATTTTTGAAATGCAATACATATTTCTGTATTTTTTTAAAATTGCAGTAGAAGATCTTCAAAAAAGGTGGTGGTCGGTCACCGACCGCTTCATGAAAGCGGAGGCCGGGCGAAGCGGGTCATCACCCCTCCGTCGAAAAGTTCCATATGCAGACCAGCTGGCCTTCATTTTGACCAGCAGGAATTTGCGGCGGTAAGTTCACAATAATAATTTGTCAACAAAATTTGTTTCAAACTGTTGTATTAAAATGCCTTTTTTTACTTTATTGTACAGCTCTGAAGGCAATGTTCCAACACCAACAGTACACCACGAGACCAGCACGGAGCAGGGAGGGGAAGAAGATTCAGAGGACTTTCTCCTGTGTTCTCCGGATCCTCACGGTGCTGGTCCTTCGTGTTCGCCTGCCTCTGCCTCTGCCTCCTCATTTGCTGCTGGTGTTGCGTCGGGGTCTGGTGCTGATGCTGCTCCTGCTTCTGAAGGTAGCTCTGCTGTTGGTGCGTCTAGGCCCACTGGGATGGGGGCTGGTTCTGCCCGTCTCGTGGCATTGAGAAAGGCTGGAACTAAAAAGCCAAAAATCCAAGAGGTTGCGAGTAGTGCCCTTGAAGCCCTCACTACTCGCACCCTCAGTCTTATGGACAGGGTCCAGAACGAGGATCACCTTCATCATTTTTGTTTATCCCTAGCAGGCCACCTTAGATCCATGCCACGGGACAGGCAGAACGTGTTTATGGCAGCAGTCAACACTCTTGCCATGGCAATTGATGTGCCCTCGCCTATTCCTTTGGCACCAGCAATAATAAATGGTATTTTGAATATTTTTAATCCCAGTGGGCCTCCACCACCAACAGCAGCTGCAACCCATCGTTATGGGCAGGTTGCAGCATATCGGCATGAAGCTTCAGAGGCACATGGAACTTACGGCTGCCCACCAGCCCCTGGAGCGGCTTACCACCGTCCTGGCCCATCTCAGAACAGCAGTTTCTCCCAGGATATGTTCCAAGGGTATGGGTACGACCCGGAGTTCCAACAGTTGCCATAAAAGAAATTACACCCTGTCTACATTTTTGGTCCATAAAAAAATGCAGACAGCACCTGTATGTAATTAGATACATTTTTTTTTTAAAAAATTAAAAAACACCTTTTCTTTATAGTCATCTACACCAGGCTTCAGGTGTAGGTGACTGTAAGAAAAGGTGTTTAGTTTTATATACTGGAACAAACTACAGGTGCTGCCCGTTCTTTATGGACCAAAACTGTTGACAGCTTGGCCTGGCCTCTGAAGTGTTTTGTTACTACATTGTAAAGTTATGGACAATGTTTGTCCAGATGTTTGTTTCCCATTTTTTGGGCAATTTTTTTTGTTTCAAGTTGTTTCCCATTTTTCGATATGTTTTATTAAAATAAATTTATATTTATGACAAAATGTCCATTTTACTTCAGGTAAAATTTAGAGTATATATAGTATTTCTGTTTGGGTAGTGTCAGTGAAAATTTTCACCTAACAAAAAAAAAAAATGGGCCCCTGACCTGCACAAATTTCAGGGGAACAATAATTTGTTAAAGTTATTATGACACTTCATGTTTGGCTGTCTGTATTTAGCCGATTTGATTTGTAATTAAAAAAAAAAAATTATATGACTTGACGACAAAGGGATGAATTGTCACAACATCGTTCTTTGCTTGTTCTGCTCAGAGCACAAGCAAATGACAATGGTCTGTGCTGATTTTAGCAGCCAATATTTGGGAAGAGCGCTCTACTAGTACCGCCGATTCCCAGGGACAGGTTTGAATATCTCAGGTTTTTTGGTTTTTTGGGGGTTTTTTTGGTGGGGGGGGGGGTTTCAAGTATCTGAAATATCTTCATGGGTGCTGCACTGGAAAGCCATCTTATGCGTAGATGTATGGTCATAAAGCCACACATATCACTGAATATGGACACAAGATTGTGAGTTAAAACAAATTTATTCGTTAAGAAGGTTTTATCAATTTTGACAATAATAACTTTTCTCGAAATTCTTCTTTTATTGGGCATCAGATCTTCTCTGCTGGTCAGGCTGCTCAACACCAGCACAGGAGTATTGCCAGTGCACGGCACCTTCAGGACTCATGAAGTAGTCAGCGAAGGTTTCTCGCACCCTGGCACCAGAGTTGGATGGCCTTCCCGGAGCCAAGTTGACCACTGGAATTAATTCAGACAGCTGTGACTCCTCATCTTGCTCAGTGCTATACTCACGAGCATAGTTGTGGAGTACACAGCATGCCTTAATTACAGTGTCAACCGTCTCCGTATCCAACTGGATGGCAGTGTGAAAGATCCTCCACTGACTACACATGATTCCGAAGGTGCATTCCACATATCTGCGTGCACGACTCAGCCGATAATTGAAAATCCTCCGCCGGGCATTCAGTGCCCTTCGTGGGTATGGGCGCAGCAGGTTGTTCATTAAGGGAAATGCCTCATCTGATACCATCACAAAGGGAACTGGATCTGTGGAACCTGGCAAAGGTCTTGGGGCTGGGAGCGTTCCGCCATCTGGGATGATCGCAACACCCGAGAGTCCCCAGTGCTACCATAAGCGCCAACGTCGATGGCAACAAATTTGTAATTTGCATCAGCCACCGCCATCAGTACCACAGAAAAATACTTCTTATAATTAAAGAAGCGTGATCCTGATCGTGGTGGCTGCTGAACTCTCACATGTTTTCCATCGACAGCACCTATGCAGTTGGGGAAATTGGCCACAGTTTGAAAGCCTGCTGCGACCTGCAGCCAAGTCTCCTCGGTTGGGGAAGGCATCACGATGGGCTGCAACTTCTGCCAGATGACGGTACATGTGCACCTCACAATTTGGAAAATGGTGGATTTACCCACCCTAAATTGGAGGTGCAGTGATGTATAGCTCTCTCCTGTGGCCAAAAACCTGAAAAGGAAAAATATAAAATTAGAAAAGACACAAAAAGAAAAGAAATACAAGACAACATTATAATCCCACAATAGTAATTAGTATAGAAAAAAAAATTAGACTAAAATAGTTTGCAGCACTGAGTCTTGTAGTTTTGGTTGGACATTTGAAAGGTGTTTTTTTTTTGTTTTTACATTTTTTTGTTAGGTAGTTCTCACATATGTAGTCACTTGTCATTGGCTGTGTTTGCCTCTATTGTTTGCTCATCAACAGGTCACACATCAATTCTATTCAGTGACCTTATCACTATCCCCTTGCTATGACCCAGCTAATCTTATGTACAGGAAAACATTATAGACACATAAGAGCCATCACCAGTGGATGACTCACCAAGGTAATCCTGAAGGGAGGGGTGGTCTGTTGGGCCCATTCATGAGTGGTGGAACTAATCATGCCAGTTTGAAAACATAAGGAGTGGATAATTGTCCACTCAAGATTTTTAATTTTCAATTTGACAATGTTGTAAGGAATACAACAAATTAAATTTTTCATGTTCCTATGTGATTATTAATAACAAAACGGACAAGTTTAGTGCTCTTTCACACGTCTGTTTCTCCAGTACGAGTGGTGGCAGAGACAACAGACGTAATGATTGTTACTTCATTCTTAATTTTACATGTGGGGCCACACTACTAACCCCCTCATCATGATCCCTTATGTTGCTGATCAAAGCGCCGGCATAGAACCATGATTAAGGCAGCGGTCAGCAAGGACTTGTTGAATAGTGATAATTGTACCGCTGACTCACAGAAGTCTGTCCATGTGATCCAGGTGCGGTGCATGTAACGCACACTGTGCTATGATATTTCCAGTACTTATGGTGCTGGAGATATCTGTACGTGTGAAACCAGCCATATAGTCAGTATTCCATCAGTATTTTTAGTTAAGAGTGTGAGTCAAAACCAGGAGTGGATGATAAATGCAGAATTGGTGACGGGTTTCTATTTAATTTCTCGCATTGTTCCTCACCTGGTTTTGTATCCAACTCCACAGCAAATATACTGGGCGAATACTGAGAAAATATTTGGGGAGGTGACAGCATATGTTGATTAAGCTTTATAAAATATTAATATATACATACATGTAGACATAGATTTAAAATGTTCAACTTACCGCAAGGTGATGAGCAGCCTTTCCTCAGCAGAGATGGCCCTCCTCATTATGGTGTCTGTATAGTCGAGGTCGGGAGCAAGAAGACCTAGCAGCCTATCAAACGCAGCAATTGTGAGCCGACAAAATTTTTGAAATTTTTCTGGATATCTGTAAAATTCAAAAAAAATATTAGGTTCACACCGATTAAAATATATTATTTGACAAAAAAAAATCATTTACAATATAGAAATTAGGTACACACGGATGACGAGATCCTGTTTTCCCCATATATCTTACCTCCTTAAATCCTGGTACAGCACATTGAAGTGCCCCTTCTCCGTCCGCTCCTGCACAATAGGGTGCACCCACAGCTTTTTGGGTCTTCTCCTCGTCCTCCTAGACCGCTCCTATGGGAGAATAATAGGTTAGTGCACACTACATGCAATAAACGAAACCTTCTACTTAAATTTATCTTACCTGATCGCTGTAGTGATGCATGAGATTTATTGCAGTCGCCAGCAGAACAAACAAATATGGTTCACTGAGACGCAGGGGCTGCAGTTGTTGTGGCATCTTGAATACTTCCAAAATGGTGAAAAGGGGTTGTACTAGGAAATGACATCAAATTGTCATTTTTTTTTTTTTTTTCCCCACTAACTTTATTTGTCTTCAATAACGCTTCCAAAACGCTTCAAAAAACGCATAAAAAAACGCGTGAAAAACGCATGGAAAACCACGCCAAAAACGCACAAAAACCGCGCCAATAATCTGCATGCGTTTTTCTGCCAGGGAGATGCAGAAATGGTCAGGAAATTGTCTGCTTCATTTCTGCATCGTGTGCACATACCCTAAGGCTGAGTTCACACGATGCGTTTTTCATGCGTTTCCGCGGCGTTTTTGCAGTTGCGTAAACGCCGCGGAAACGCATGAAAAACGCATGGTAGAAGGGCAGCAATGTTCCCCAATGGAAATCCGCATGTGCTGTGCCCATGATGCGGATTTTTCCGCAGCGTAAACGCTGCGGTCAAAAATCCGCAGCATGTCAATTAATTTTGCGGAAACGCTGCTCTTTTGCCGCCATTGACTTGCATTAGACCGCATGGAATCCGCATCACTGTATATGTTGATGCGCTTTTCATGCGGTCTAATGTGCGGATGGTACCCGGGTGTGGATGAGAGGACTCTCATCCAGACCCAGGTACCATTAAAAAAAAAAGAATAAAATAAAAAATATATATATTCTCACCTTCTGACGGCCCGCGCTGCGTCGTGCCGGCTTCCCGGGCACTTCGCGGTTGAATGAAGAAGGACCTTCGCTGACGTCAGAGTCATGTGACGGGTCACGTGACGCTGACGTCGGAAGGTCCTACAGTCTTCACTGCCGGCAGCCGGGACCGATGAAGCAGGACATCGGGGGCCATCAGAGGGTAAAGTATGGATTTATATAGTGTGTGATGTCAAAAAATAAAAAATAAATATATACTTTACCCTCTGATGGCCCCCGGTGTCCTGCTTCATCGGTCCCGGAAAAAATCCTGAGCATTTCTGCATCGTGTGCACATACCCTGACAGTTACTGCTAATTTACATTTATTGAGTGGTGGAAAGTATAGTTAATTGGGGCACATTGCTGGCACATCAATTTATATTTTGAATGATACATTGCTAATTGTTCATTAATTACATTAATAGTGAGGTATATATTTGTATTCAGAGGTGCAGTGTGGTAGATTTTTTAATCAGGAGGTAAATGTATATGGCTGGAAGTTGTCTACATGAAGGTCTGACCAATGGAGAACACAGAAAATGACTCTAATCAGAGGAAACATCAGTAGTAAGTCACTGTATGTAATTATTATTCTGCAACTATACTGTATGACTTTGAGTAATGCTGCTGTTTGTCAAACAACCCCCTTTAGGCTACATTGGAATGTTTGTATGTAATTTCATGTGCTGCCAGATTTTCTTAACGGAAAATCACTGATCCGAGAATGAGATCTGCAAAACTCAGAGCCTGTCATATTCTTATCCGATTTTGAGGATCAGAATAGGACATACTCAATGTGTCAATCTACTGTCCGAGAAAAAAAATGGACAGCACTTCACATGGATACAGAAATGTACTTTTATTATGTATAGCACAGTCACTCAGTATTTAGTGAACTCACTGATTACGTACAATAGTGCCATTTATTAGTTTACAGTGTACTGTCTTGTGATCTATAGCACCATCTTTAATTACTTGGTTTCCTCTCTTATCGTATATTACACCACCCCTTATTACGTAGCATCCTCTCTAGTTAAGTATTGAACCATTCCTGGTTATATAGTGTCCTCTGTTATGTGCAGTGCCATCCCATTATTGTCCAGTATAATCTCTTGTTATGTATAGCATCATCCCATACATAGCATACTCTCTTGTTATTTTTGTTAATCATATTGCATATATAGCAGCATCAGCAGTCACTTTAGATTATATCTAAGAAGAGAAGAAGCTATGAAATAAAGACAGGGCGCTAAAAATAACAAAAATAACATGAGAGTCTGATATGTAATAATGGGGGTGCTATACTTAAGAAAGGGCACTGTGTAATAGGAGACAGTGCTATTATAAGAGAGGAAACTATGTAACGTGTGTATGTATATATATATATATATATATATATATATATAATATAATCTAAATATAAATAAATATATACACATGCCCATTATGCATAATCTGTAGCTTTGTTGCCATAAAACGAAAGGGGCCCAGACACGGTTCTTGCACAGGGGCCCCAAGCTGTCATTGTCCATCACTGACCAAGAGTGAAGAGGAGCATCTTAAAATGGGCTGCCTTCATAGATAACTCTTTAACCCCTTCATGACACATGACAGATATTTACATCATATGTCGTGTCCCCGACTTTGATGCAGCTTTAACAGTCATGTGTCTTTAAGAGTCGAGAGTGGATCGGTGCTCCACCCATAATAATAATCATTTTTATTTATATAGCGCCAACATATTCCACAGCACTTTACAATTAAGTAGGGACATATACAGACAATATAAATAATACAATGTATCATATTTCAACAGTTATAGGAGGATTGAGGGCCCTGCTCACAAGCTTACAATCTATATGGAAATGGGGGGACACAATAGGAAGAACATGGTCATCAGCCAGTATCTGTCTAAGGGCAGTTACCAGGAGAGAGTGGTGTCCTTGAGGCTTATAGAGCGGAGCATAGTGATGAGGAGTTGCTGACCCACAGTGTCAAACGTAGCAGAGAGATCCAGGAGAATCAGCAAGGAGTAGTGACAATTAGATTTAGCTGTTAGTAGATCATTAGAGACCTTAGTGAGGGCAGTTTCAGTAGAGTGTGAGGAGTGGAAACCGGTTTGTAAAGGGTAGAGAAGAGAATTATCTGAGAGATAGCGGATTAGACAGGAGTGGACCAAGCGTTCCAGGAATTTAGAGATAAAGGGAAGATTAGATACCGGTCTGTAGTTAGCAGTGCAGTTCTCATCCAAGGATGGCTTTTTAAGTAAAGGGGTTATGATTAGTGTTGAGCCACCCCCGTAGTGTTCGAGTTCGGTTCGGTTCGTCGAACACCCGTGTGTTCGCCGAACTGTTCGTCGAACTGTTCGTCGAACACCTTCGAACACCGTTAAAACCAATGGCAGGCAAACAAAAACACATAGAAACACATAGAAAACACCTTCAAAGGTGTCCAAAAGCTGACAAACTGCTCAGAAGACATAACTAACACATGGAAAAGTGACAAGTACATATAGTCATGCGAAAATAAAAGAGGTGGAGGAGTAAAAGGAGGGGGAGACACAGATATAGGCATGTCATGCCCTTCTAAAATCCAAAAAGTGAGAAGCCGACACGGCCAGTCCGCTCCTGCCCGTGCCACCTCCGTGTCGCCGGGTTTGTGCCAGAGCCGCGGTGAACCCTGATGGCCAGCCCCCCTCTCCCAATACTGGTGCCTGTCCGCTGGTGGGTCAAGCGAGCCCCCCTGTGGTGGAGGCAGCTCTAAGCTTTTTAATTTAAATTGTCTCTCTAATTTGAATGAATACACTTTAAATCCATTTACAAGGATCTATTGGAGGGCAAGTCTCATGCCAGCAGCCGCGTAATTCCAGCTCCAGTAGCGTCCACTAAAGCTGCTGCAGTTAAAAAGCTTTTATAAGGATCGAGCTCGGCTGTCCACCGCAAGGCATCCTACTGCCAGTCCCAGCCCCTATGCCTTGGGGTGCCTCCTGATGCTCTTCACTAAGTATCCCATGGTCCCGAAGCATTTCCTTTGAAAAAATTAAGTGTCTAAACTACAGGTGGTGTAGCTTGCTTAACAGCCGGGATAATCCGCTGACTAGCAGACACTGCTACTAGGCACAAAGTATTTCCTGGGCTAGATGCAGTTAAAAATTTGTAATTAGATACTCTCGTTGGATGCTGAGAAAGCATTCCATAGAGTCTCCTGGCACGCCATATATGATTCTCTTAAAAAGCTTGGGGTAGGGGTCTAGGGGACCCTTTTATAGCCAAAATCACGGCCCTGTATCACAATACGTCACCTAGGCTGAAGATAGATGGAACTGTAGCACCCTCAGGGCTCGGTTGCTACAGACGTATTGCACCTCACCCAGAGGTGTGATATCTCACTCTCAGGTAAGGATGGAGTGTGGATCAGGACCCGACACCTGCATGCATTACACCACATTGCCGTGGGGCAGGGCGACCAATATGCCTCTGAGATGGGCACGACAGTCCCTGTCCCTGGCTGGAGTGGGGGGAGGGAACACTGAGGAAGGGGAACCCTGTAGTGCAGGAGCAGGGAGGAAGCAGTTCCTGGGTGCATTGAGAAGGGAGTATAAAAGGTGGGCACCATCTTAGTTCAGTGCAGAGATGTCTGAGCAGAAGTGGCAGGGAGCAGGGGCTCTGCATGAGCTCTGCTCCGGAGGCGGGCCTAGTAACAGAGGCCCAGGCCTGGAAGAGGGAGAAGGAAGGAAGAGGAGCGGAGAAGGCTCCAGGAACGAGGAATGAAGGGATCCCAGGGGTGCGGACGGGCGAGTCGCCACCGCACGCCCGAATCCACCTGCGTGGAGGGGTCAGGCCAAAGGGGGAGACCGGTCCCCGAACTAGTGGAGGCAGGAAACGACCCTCAGCTAGAAACCGGAGGCTCTGACATTTTATGTGGCGCAGCCCCTCGCTACACCCGCTAGGAAGACACCACATAGGGTCAGGGAAACTGGCGCCAAGTTTACCAAGAGGAGGCCCGAGGCAGCCGGACAGAAGTGTTGGTAAGAAAGGCCAGACAAAGGACACACAAAGGGGGTCCTGTGAAGTGCTCCAAAGTTATCTGGGAGTTGTCTGAGCCCCTCACCTGGTGAGCACAGTACGACGTGGGCAGCCGTTACCTGCAGACGTGGTCTGGATAATAAGAACTGTGAGTAAAGGCCCTGGACTGCATCACTGACTCCGTGTCGTTACTGCTGCTGCCCTGCACCATCACCCCCATCCTCCGCATACACTGCCCTGAGGCTATACTCCTCCCGTGGGGAGTTATGCTACGCTCTGCTGCACCCACAACACCAGCCTCAGCGGTCTGCCCTGTAGCGGCGGTTCACTCTGACCGCAATCCACGGGTGGCGTAGTCGGACATTTAAACATCAAAACCACATAAATAGTTCCGCCACTGGTTTGACCGCCCTGAGCCACTGAACCGGGTCGCCGCCACGAAGACTACAACCACCAGCATCCACCAAAAAGGGTCCGGCTCCGGGTGTCCCAAGGCCCAGGGGGTGCGTCAGAACATTTTCATCACCTTTCACAATCACCAATGGGACAAGGCAGGGATGTCCTCTGTCCCCTCTCTTATACATCCTAGTGATGGAGCACCTGCTCTCATCAATTCGCCATAACCCCAATATTAGGTGGATTGAGGTGGGAGGCACCGAGTACAAGTGCTCTCTATTTGCTGATGATGTCCTAGTATATATCACTCAATCACATATATCCATCCCTGCTGTTATGGCTGAAATAGATCACTTTGTTACATGGTAAAATTTTAAAATCAATGCAGCGAAGTCTGAGGCCCTCGATGTCTCCCTCCCCAAATCCATATAGGATTCCATCCAGTCCAACTTTCCCTTTGCCTGGCCCTCACAGGGTATCAAATACTTAAGAATTCCTATTCATAGAGACCTCTCCCATCTATGTTATCTTAATTTTGGGCCCTTTATTGAACAATTCCATACAGACCACGGTTGGCAAGTTAGAACTGTAAGATTCACTACGTGAACCACTGGTGTTTTGTGGAAAAGCACATGTACACTGCGTTCCAAATTATTATGCAAAAAGTGTTTAGGAGTGATAAGGGAAGAATTTGTTTGTTTGTCAGTTAAACTCATTGATGGTGATGTGTGTCAGGGCTCTTTATATCACTGTAAGCAATTGCAGACACCTGTGCTAATTAGTTTGGCAGGTGTGTCCAATGAAAGGCAAGACTACTTAAGAAGGCTCTCTCACATTATTAAGCAGCCTACATTTTCTGCCAAAATGGGAAAGAAAAAGGATGTGTCGGCTGCTGAGAAGCAACAAATTGTGGAGTGTTTAGGTCAAGGCATGACTACAATCAACATTGTGCGATGATCAGGATGAAGTGTCTTGGCAATCAAGAAGTATGTAGCTGATTCACAGTACACACATGTGCGTGCTGATAAGGGCAAATTGAGGACTCTTTCCTACAGGCAATTACGTCAGGTTGAAAGAGCAGCGGCAAAAAAGCCTTGTCATAGCAGCAGACAAGTTTTTGAAGCTGCTTGTGCCTCCAACGTCCCCCGAACAACAAGATGCAGGGTCCTTCAGAGGTTTGCAGCTGTGCATACGCCATCCTGTCGACCTCCTCTATCCACTTCACACAAGCAGAAACGGCTCCAGTGGGCCAAACATTACATGAAGACTGATTTCAAAACAGTTTTGTTCACGGATGAGTGCTGTGCAGCGCTCGATGGTCCAGATGGATGGAGTGGAGGATGGCTGGTTGATGGACACCCCACGCAAACACGGCTACAGCGCCAAAAAGGAGGAGGTGGAGTAATGTTTTGGGCTGGAATCATGGGGAGAGAGATTGTCGGCCCCTTTAGGATCCCTGAAGGCGCTAAAGATGAACTCCATAATGTATGTGGATTTTCTCAAACAGCACTTCCTGCCATGGTTCAAGAAGAAGAACCGTGTATTTCACAGCAAGATCATTTTTCTGCATGATAATGCACCATCTCATGCTGCACATAAAACATCTGCATCTCTGGCTGATATGGGCATAAAAGGGGACAAACTTATCGTGTGACCCCCATGCTCCCCTGACCTCTACCCCATTCAGAACCTTTGGAGCATCATTAAAAGGAGTATCTATGATGGCGGGAGGCAGTTCACATCTAAGCAACAGCTCTGGGAGGGTATTCTGTCCTCATGCAAAACAATTGAAGCAGAAACCATCCAAAACCTGACAAATTCAATGGACGAGAGAGTTCAGAAGCTCCTTTCGAACAAGGGGTCCTATGTGAAAATGTAACATCACCTAGAATAAAGTTTTGAGTTGAAAACTGTTTGATTTCAGTTTCTAACAACCTGCTAATGCTTATAATTTCAAAAATGACCATTTTTTTTGGTCTTTATTAAAATGAAAAGGTTGATCGAAAAGTTTGGGGGATCTAAGAGTGTGGCAACCCAGTAGTCATGATTACTTCGAATTCTGACAATATGAGGGTCATGCTGCAGGTAGTGCAGCAAGAAGGCACTTATGTGTCTTGCGCATCTCGGAGCCCCAAAATTATTTTCCGGGCTAGATGCAGCTAAAAATTATTTTTAATTTTAAATCTGGTGAAGCTTTAGTATAGATGGCCTAATAGGATCAGTGCTGCACACTGCTACAAAGCCCAAATTATTTTCCAGTCAAGATACAGATAAACATGATTAGTAATTTGAAAGCTTAAAACGGTTGGTAGGGTGATTTTAACCAATCATCAAGCTTTTACTCTCCCCAGGATGACACAGGGGTAGAAAAGTCGTTTCGGATCCATGATTTGTTCATCTTTATGAACGTGAGTCTGTCTACATTATCAGTGGAGAGCCGCGTGCGCTTATCTGTCAGCACACCACCAGCAGCGCTGAACACACGTTCAGACAGAACGCTGGCTGCGGGGCATGACAAGATCTCCAAGGCGTAAGTGGCTAGCTCCGGCCATTTATCCAGATTGGAAGCCCAAAAAGAGCAAGGGTCCAGTGACACAGTCGTGGCTTCAATGTTTACTTGGAGATACTCCTGTACCATCGTCTCTAGGCGTTGACTATGTGTCAGACTTCTTGTCTCCTGTGGCCTTGCAAAGGATGGGCTAAAAAAGTGGTGAAATGATTCCGCAAAATTGATGTTACCAGCAGATACTGTGGTTCTGTTACGGTTTGAGTGCTGAACACTTGACGGTCCCACGGTTGGCAAGTTGGAACTGTGAGATTCACTACGTGCACCACTGGTATTTTGTGGAAAAGCACATGTAAGATTCTGCAACAGTCTCTGCTGATACTCCTGCATGCGTGCATCCCTTTCTATGGCAGGAATAATTTCTGCAAATTTACTTTTGTACCGGGGATCTAACAGTGTGGCAACCCAGTAGTCAGGATTATTTCTAATTCTCACAATTCGAGGGTCATGTTGCAGGTAGTGCAGCAAGAAGGCACTCATGTGTGTTGCGCATCCAGGAGCACCAAGTCCCTGTTGTGTTGGTGGCGAGGTAACAATCATGCTTCCTTCCTCTGTCCTCTCCCCCCAACCTCGCACAACAGAAATGTGATCAAGGTCTCCCTCATCTGATGAGTCTTCCATCAGTTCGTCCTCCACTTCTTCCTGGGCTCCTGCACCTTCCTCACTAGTTTGGCTGCTACCATGCGCCCTGGTAAAACCATCTCCCCCACCCTCACATGCCTGCCGCCTTGGTGCTGCCGACCGTCTGGACCTTGCAGATGTTAGCCCTTCCGCATACAACTCCTCCTCCTCTACTTCCTCCACCTCCTCTTGTGCCACCACCTGACTCCGAATTCTGTTTAACATGTGCTCCAGCATGTAAATCACCGGAATAGTCATGCTGATAATGGCATCGTCAGCACTAAACATCTTCGTCGCCATTTCAAAACTGTGCAGAAGGGTGCATAGGTCCCTGATCTGAGACCACTCCTCCAGCGTGATTTGCCCCACCTCTGAATCTCGTTGGCCCAGGCTATACGTCAGAACGTATTGCACCAGGGCTTGTCGGTGCTGCCACAGTCGCTGCAACATGTGCAGAGTTGAATTCCACCGGGTAGGCACATCGCATTTTAGCCGGTGAAGTGGCAGGCCCAACGACTTCTGTAGAGATGTAAGTCGCTGAGCTGCGGGATGCGAACGGCGGAAGTGAGCACACAGTGACCGTGCCCTCTGCAGAAGGCCATCTAGTCTGGGATAGTGGGCTAAAAATTGCTGGACAACCAGGTTCAACACGTGAGCCATACAAGGCACGTGTGTGACATTGCCCCGGCGAAGGGCCGCACCCAGGTTTGCAGCATTGTCGCACACGGCCTTCCCTGGTTTCAGGTCCAGTGGAGACAACCATTCATGAAATTGGTTCTCCAGAGCTGACCACAACTCCTCAGCTGTGTGACTCACATTTCCCAGACATTTCAATGTAAAAACCGCCTGATGACGTTGAGCCCTACTGCCAGCATTGTAAGGAGGTGTGCAGGATCCCTTCTGCGCAGTTAGAAAGCTTGAGGCATGACCAGACAGGCTTTGGGTGCAGGTGGAAGACCGAGAGGAGGTTGAGGAGGCAGAAGCAGTGGAGGAACTTTGACATAAAGAGGATTGACGCACAACTCGTGGGGACGGCAAGACTTGGACAGCAGCCCCTTGTCCTGCTGTCACCATAGTTACCCAGTGCCCAGTCAGCGACATGTAACGCCCCTGTCCATGCCTACTCGTCCAAGTGTCTGTGGTGAAATGCACCCTGTCACACACAGAGTTTCTCAAAGAAGCGGTGATGTTGTGTGCGACATGCTGGTGGAGCGCAGGCACACCTTTCTTTGAGAAGTAGTGCCGACTGGGCATCTGGTACTGGGGCACTGCGACGGACATAAGGTCTCGAAAATCCTCTGTGTCCACCAGGCGGAAAGGCAGCATTTCTGTAGCCAAGAGCTTGCAGATGGTGAAATTCAACCTCTTAGCTTTCTCATGGCTAGGAGGAAATGGTCTTTTACTTGTCCACATCTGAGGGACCGAGGGCTGGCTATTGTGCTTAGACGGGGTTGATAAGGGTGTCCCCGGCAAACTGCCGGTCTGTGAGGAAGATGCAGGCGGACATGTTAGGTTGCCTTGATCCAAAGGTGGTGCTATCGATGTCGGACAGCGCTCAACACCAGCTGGTGTTCCCACCTCCAAAGAAAATGATGACCTGCCAATCACGCTAGCTGTTGCGGGTAAAGAGGTGGCAGGTCTGCGCCCCAAAACAGGTGTGACTGCTGTCCCCCCAGTCACAGAGGATGAAGAGGCCGCGGATGCACAAGATATGGCAGACGGTGGTTGGCCCGGCCGGCTAGGCCGCATTGTAGCACACTGAGCTTCCCACTGCAACTTATGCTTCATGTCCATGTGCCGGTTCATGCATGAAGTACTCAAACTATGTATTTTTTGGCCTCTACTTAGCTTTTGCTGACAAATGTTACAGATAACACGAGTTGGGTCATCTTTATCGATCTGAAAAAATGCCCAGGCTATGCAAGGCTTAGCACCCATGCGATCTGAAGAGCCACCACGACTTGTGGTGAGAGGCAGAGTTGTGTTTGAGGATGCAGTTGTTGACGTGCTTCCAGTACTACGTCTCTGTCCAGGAAGGCGCAACCTGACCTCGTCGTCACTAGCATCTTCCTCCACCTCCTCTGCTGACCTCATCTCTTGGCTGACTGTGGGTTGACAGTAAGTGGGATCTCCAACCTCATCATCATCACCCTGTGTGTTATCACACCCGTCGTCCTCAGAGCCAACTTGTTCCTGCCCTGACAAAAAACTAAAGTTGTCGCTCCAATCAGGTATTTGAGTCTTATCATCGTCTTCCTCATTGTCTCCACCAACAGGAGTTACAGTTTGGGAATGAGGGTCTACATTATGGTCAGAACCTTCTGCGTCTGGTCCTGGATCCGACTCATAAAGATTCTGGGCATCAGTGCAGATCATTTCCTCGTCTGGATTCACAGAAGCGCTGGAGTCGACCTCTGATTCCCAGGCTATAGTATGAGTAAACAGCTCTGCAGACTCAACCATCTGTTCTACCTCATACTCAGACGGGCAGCTGGAGATTTGGGAGCTGTGAGGAAGCAAGTGCGATTTGGGTGACACCTTTGAGGACTGGAGTATTTGTGATGTTGAAGTTGATGTGGAGGAGAGCCCACTTAAAGGAGCACTTGATATCCGTTGAAGCACCTGCTGTTTTTGTGCCTCATCTGGAATTTGTAGCGATTGGCGTGGCCGTAAGAAAGGGATCTTATCACATTGTCTGCTAAAAGAAGTAGACATTTTAGTTTGGCTGGAAGATGGTCTTTCTTCTGCAGATGTTACTGTTGCTTTAACACCTACCCCACGGACACAACCTTTTTTCCCCTTCCCAACACGCCTATTCCCCTTTCCACCAGCAGCAGGCCTTTTTCCACTCATTTTGGTGGTTAACTAATTCACAACTCTGGAGTTGTTTGCACAAAAAAACAATGGATGGTAACCGAGCAGAGCTGAGTGGCCAAACTGTGGTATTAGGCCAAAACTTTTGGCTGGGTTAGATGCAGAAAAAAATTATATTCAATTTGCAACCTGATGGAGGTCAGTATAGATGGACTAATACAACAAGTCCCACACACAGCTAGAAGCCCAATATTTTTTCAGAGGTAGATGCAGAAAAAAATATATTCAGTTTGCAACCTGATGGAGGTCAGTATAGATGGACTAACAGAGAAAGTCCCACACACTACTAGAAGGCCAAATATTTTTTCAGAGCTAGATGCAGAAAAAAATTATATTCAGTTTGCAACCTGATGGAGGTCTGTATAGATGGATTAATAGAACAAGACCCACACACAGCTAGAAGCCCAATATTTTTTCAGAGGTAGATGCAGAAAAAAATATATTCAGTTTGCAACCTGATGGAGGTCAGTATAGATGGACTAATACAACTATTCCCACACACAGCTAGAAGCCCAATATTTTTTCAGAGGTAGATGCAGAAAAAAATATATTCAGTTTGCAACCTGATGGAGGTCAGTATAGATGGACTAATACAACAAGTCCCACACACAGCTAGAAGCCCAAATATTTTTTCAGAGGTACTGTAGATGCAGATAAAAATTATTTTTAATTTGCAACCTGATGGAGGTCAGTATAGATGGACTAATAGAGAAAGTCCGACACACTACTAGAAGGCCAAATATTTTTTCAGAGGTAGATGCAGAAAAAAATATATTGAGTTTGCAACCTGATGGAGGTCAGTATAGATGGACTAATACAACAAGTCCCACACACAGCAAGAAGCCCAAATATTTTTTCAGAGGTACTGTAGATGCAGATAAAAATTATTTTTAATTTGCAACCTGATGGAGGTCAGTATAGATGGACTAATAGAGAAAGTCCGACACACTACTAGAAGGCCAAATATTTTTTCAGAGCTAGATGCAGAAAAAAATTATATTCAGTTTGCAACCAGATGGAGGTCAGTATAGATGGATTAATAGAACAAGACCCACACACAGCTAGAAGCCCAATATTTTTTCAGAGGTAGATGCAGAAAAAAATATATTCAGTTTGCAACCTGATGGAGGTCAGTATAGATGGACTAACAGAGAAAGTCCCACACACTACTAGAAGGCCAAATATTTTTTCAGAGCTAGATGCAGAAAAAAATTATATTTAGTTTGCAACCTGATGGAGGTCAGTATAGATGGATTAATAGAACAAGACCCACACACAGCTAGAAGCCCAATATTTTTTCAGAGGTAGATGCAGAAAAAAATATATTCAGTTTGCAACCTGATGGAGGTCAGTATAGATGGACTAACAGAGAAAGTCCCACACACTACTAGAAGGCCAAATATTTTTTCAGAGCTAGATGCAGAAAAAAATTATATTCAGTTTGCAACCTGATGGAGGTCAGTATAGATGGATTAATAGAACAAGACCCACACACAGCTAGAAGCCCAATATTTTTTCAGCGGTAGATGCAGAAAAAAATATATTCAGTTTGCAACCTGATGGAGGTCAGTATAGATGGACTAACAGAGAAAGTCCCACACACTACTAGAAGGCCAAATATTTTTTCAGAGGTAGATGCAGAAAAAAATTATATTCAGTTTGCAACCTGATGGAGGTCTGTATAGATGGATTAATAGAACAAGACCCACACACAGCTAGAAGCCCAATATTTTTTCAGAGGTAGATGCAGAAAAAAAGATATTCAGTTTGCAACCTGATGGAGGTCAGTATAGATGGACTAATACAACAAGTCCCACACACAGCTAGAAGCCCAATATTTTTTCAGAGGTAGATGCAGAAAAAAATATATTCAGTTTGCAACCTGATGGAGGTCAGTATAGATGGACTAATACAACAAGTCCCACACACAGCTAGAAGCCCAAATATTTTTTCAGAGGTACTGTAGATGCAGATAAAAATTATTTTTAATTTGCAACCTGATGGAGGTCAGTATAGATGGACTAATAGAGAAAGTCCGACACACTACTAGAAGGCCAAATATTTTTTCAGAGCTAGATGCAGAAAAAAATTATATTCAGTTTGCAACCTGATGGAGGTCAGTATAGATGGATTAATAGAACAAGACCCACACACAGCTAGAAGCCCAATATTTTTTCAGAGGTAGATGCAGAAAAAAATATATTCAGTTTGCAACCTGATGGAGGTCAGTATAGATGGACTAGCAGAGAAAGTCCCACACACTACTAGAAGGCCAAATATTTTTTCAGAGCTAGATGCAGAAAAAAATTATATTCAGTTTGCAACCTGATGGAGGTCTGTATAGATGGATTAATAGAACAAGACCCACACACAGCTAGAAGCCCAATATTTTTTCAGAGGTAGATGCAGAAAAAAATATATTCAGTTTGCAACCTGAGGGAGGTCAGTATAGATGGACTAATACAACAAGTCCCACACACAGCTAGAAGCCCAATATTTTTTCAGAGGTAGATGCAGAAAAAAATATATTCAGTTTGCAACCTGATGGAGGTCAGTATAGGTGGACTAATAAAACAAGTCCCACACACTGCTAGAAGGCCAAATATTTTTTCAGAGCTAGATGCAGAAAAAAATTATATTCAGTTTGCAACCTGATGGAGGTCAGTATAGATGAATTAATAGAACAAGACCCACACACAGCTAGAAGCCCAATATTTTTTCAGAGGTAGATGCAGAAAAAAATTATATTCAGTTTGCAACCTGATGGAGGTCAGTATAGATGGATTAATAGAACAAGACCCACACACAGCTAGAAGCCCAATATTTTTTCAGAGCTAGATGCAGAAAAAAATTATATTCAGTTTGCAACCTGATGGAGGTCAGTATAGATGGATTAATAGAACAAGACCCACACACAGCTAGAAGCCCAATATGTTTTCAGAGCTAGATGCAGAAAAAAATTAGATTCAGTTTGCAACCTGATGGAGGTCAGTATAGATGGACTAATAGAATGATGCTATGCCCAAAAGATTTTACTTCACTAGGTGCAGTAAAAAAATTGGTATTCTATACACAGGTGGTATATCTTGCAACACAGATAGGCTACTCCACTGACTAACACACTCTGCAATAGGCCAAAAAGGATTAGCTTTGCTAGATTCAGCCAAATGCTGTGAAAAAAACTTGCACAGCACTGGCACAGACCTGCCTGGCAAAAACTGATAGGAACTGATGTAACCTAGTCCTGAAAAGGACTCCAATTACAATTAGTCTTTACTCCCACAACCTATCTATTTAAGAGCACAGACCTGCCTGATAAAAGTCGTAGGAAATGCTGTAACCTAGTCCTTAAAAGGACTGCAATCACAACTATTCCCTACTCCCAAGCTATCTGTATATTTGTGCGAAAATTGGCTTGAAATTAACAAGGTATAGCGCACACAGCAACAGCGGTGCCGTCTAACACGCAGCTGCAGCAGTGAGAAAATGGTGGCGACGGGGAAAATGGCTTGGTCTTATAGGGCAAGGACATGTGACATACACTGCCAATGACACATGCCCTTGCTTGTGTGAAAAAAAGCACTTCGCTCCGTGTGTGCGCTGCTGATAGGCTGACAGATTGCACCTCCCCACTGTAAATGCGGGAAAGAGAAAAAAAAATGGAGATCTTCATTGTTCCTGCAGAGATCCATCCCCTGCCCCTCCCCCCACCCCGCTGTACACTCAAACTGCGTATTAACATTAATTTTCATCATTACTGAGAAAAAATCCAGTTATGATTTTGGTGCACGAACAGTTATCGAACATAACCTCGAACAGCCGAATTTTTCTCAAATTGTTCGTGTTCGCCGAACGGCTCGAACACCGCCCAAAATAGCTCGAATTTGAGATTGGCGAACAGTTCGAGTAGAACAACGCTCATCTCTAGTTATGATGGCATGTTTGAATGAAGAGGGAAAGATACCCGAAGAAACAGAGAGGTTAAATATTTTAGTTAGGTGGGTATTGACAGCTGGGGAAAGGGACTGGAGGAGATGTGAAGGAATAGGCTCACTGTTGCAGTTTGTAGGGTGAGAAGAAGCAAGGAGTCTGGTCACTTCTTCTTCTGTGACCGGCTCGAAGATGGAAAGTGAACTTGAGGTGCGGGAGGGAAGGGGATCCAGACTCTGGGGGGATTTTGCAAGAATGTCTTGACGGATATGATTGATTTTTTGTAGGAAATAAGTGGCCACATCGTCAGCACTTAGGTTGGTGACAGGGGTCTGTACTTTAGGGTTTAGGAGTTGTTTAGGATTGTTGGCTAGAGTTGTGATGAGAGTAGTAAAGTAGACTTGTTTACCCAGATGCAGAGCAGAGTTATAAGTTTTGAGCATGAACTTATAGTGGATGAAGTCTTCTGCTGAAAGTAATTTTCTCCACAGACGCTCAGCGCACCTTGAGCAGCGCTGGAGAAAATGTGTTTGAATCATGTGCTAGGACTGCCGGGTCATTCTGCATGTAGCAGGTTCTGCTTCATCCAGGGCACTTCGCAATGTGTTGTTATAGTGTGACAATGCTGAGTCTGGACAGGAGAGGGGGAGGATGGGGGCTAAAGATGAGTGTAGATTGTTAATAAGTTGCTGGATATTAATGGCACATAGATTTCTATGTGTATGGTAAGTGGGGGTGTCCCGGGTGAGGAGACAATTCCTGACAAAGAAGGAAAGAAGGTTGTGGTCAGAGAGTGGTAGAGTGGAGTTAGCAATGTCATGAAGCGAGCAGAGTCGTGAGAATACCAGGTCCTGAGTATTCCCGTCTTCATGTGTAGGAGAGTTAGTAAGCTGTGAGAGGCCGAATGAGGAGGTTAGAGAAAGAAGATGAGAGGCAGATGGCGAAAGTGGCTTATCAATGAGTATGTTAAAGTCCCCCATGATGAGAGTGGGAATATCACAGAAAAGGAAATGTGGAAGCCAGGTGGCAAAGTGATCCAAAAACTAATGGGAGGGGCCTGGAGGGCGATATACAACCGCCACTCACACGGAGAAGGGTTTGAAGATTCTGACGGTGAGGACTTCGAAGGAAGGAAACATAAGTGAGGAAACTGGGTGGATGACCTGGAAAGCACATTGTGGTGAAAGGAGCAAACCAACACCTCCATCTTGTCTGCTCTCAGGTCTGTGGGTGTGTGAAAATTGTAGGCCGTCATATGAGAGAACAGCTGCGGCGGTTGTATCAGACTGCTAGATCCCGATTTCAGTGAGAGCCAGAAGGTTAAGAGAATTTGCTGTTAACCAGGTAAATCCCTTTGTCAATCTCTGACAGCAGGATTTAGTGCGCGCCAGCCGGAAGTGTGTCACAAATCCCGCCCATCAGCCCCCCCGATCGCATGACAGGATGCGTTGTCATAACTGCCAGAGGTCTGCAAAAGACCCCCGTGCCAGCCATTGTGAATCTCCTGTGAATTCCGGCTCGTGGACGACGTTCATAGGTGATCATGATTTTTGCTGAAGTACTGCTATGTATAGCACAGGTGATCAGACAATCTCAGCTTCAAGTCTTCTAAGGGGACTATTAAATAAAGTAAAAAGTGAATTTATTTTTTTAAATAAATGAAAAAATAAAAATGTTAAAGAATAAGCATATTTGCTGTCGCCGCATACATAAAAGTCCAGTCTATCAAAATCTACAATGAACTAACCATACACTAAATGCCTTGAAGAGAAAATCAAAACCTAGAATTGTATTTTTGTGCTTTTTTTTGTGTGACCATACAACAATTAAAATGTTGTAACTATCCCAACTTGATATCAATAAAACCGTCACAACCACACAAAAAACAAGCCATCACGAAGCATGTTTTCATTAGTCGCAGTGTGCTGACGTATCGCGCATGAATATGTTAGCATTTTGGCCACATAGCGCTTTGGTGCATCGGTACGTTAATCTAATGCTAAAGCTGTACAGGCTCTATTTTTTTGTGTTTTTCTATAGTATACATTGGGGTGTGTGGCGCCCTCCAGGGCTCAGCACCCTTATCTACACATCCATCCCAGACAAGTTTTTAATTGCAAGCTAAGCCTGGTCCCCTTTTCACTCCCTATTAGGATGAAGCATGGTTTGGCACTTGGCGAGTTAGGGCATTAGTGATAGGGACCATCCATATTTAGGTGCACCTTGATGTGGTTGGATGGCTTTTGCACTTTTTGATGAAAAACACTCTAGCTAAGTACCTTATGTTTTTAATATTCACAGTAACAGTGGAATTTATATATTCTTTCGCAGTGTGCTGACGCATAGTGTACATATATGTTTTAAGATGGAGTGAGAGTCCATCGCATAGCCAAAAGTCAAGAAAATATTTTTTCTACTCTGGAAATCTTAGAATTGGGCAGCTTTACAAATGGATATGACCTCAACTACTTTTTACCAGCTCAACACTCTTCTGGAGAATCTATGTTTTGAAGGGTGAGCTGAATATAACAATGGAGAAGTTATAAGCCATCTGAAAGTTATCATAGTAAATGTACTGCAAAAAAAATTAAAATAATGAATCTCCCTGAACCTCTTACCTTCAAAATATACTTAATAGAAATCACTGATCAAAAAACCTTGGAACATTTGAATGAACCCTTGTGGTCTCTTCTAATAGGCCTTAAAGCAATGACATCTTATCAGGTCAGGTCTCTTTTTATAATTTTATAAAATCTGTCCCAGGGGAGGGAATGTTATAAAGTAATAAGCATTACGTAACCCTTGAACTCTCTAAAACTCCAGCGCTGATGGCCTCTGTCGGAACCATAAGTAATGGTGTTCCATCCATCAGTCCGATCATTAGCCTCAGTGGTCACTAGCCTGTGTGATTGGCTCCAACAAGTCAAGGGATTGATCAATGGCGACATCATTATCACTTCCTTTACTGGACAGTACAACCAGAACGGCAGAGGATTCAAAGAGTAAGTAAATGATATCTCTTTAATTTCATTCCTTACCCTAGGACAGATTTTTTTAAAACCATGGAAACCCATTTTCTGGCCCATTCTGGAAACATTGTGTCCCAAATGATCATACTCTGAAGCAAATTATTACAGTTTTGGATGTACTCAGGCAAATAGAGCAAGTGATCTGCATGTGGGGCTGTAACATGGAAGTTGATTTGTCTATGCAGATGCTCATGGACTCTGCTGGGTCTAGGATAACTCTTACAGACACATTTTCTGGGTTGATAAAATTATGTTTGACGTATTTTTATGATTGCAAATTGTAATTGTTCTAATTTGTCGCTAAGGGTAGCAATGAAAAAAACAATAGCTACTTTTTCAATAACAACAACAAGACTTCTAATAAATTATGAATTAATACATCTCTATGACTGAGTCAGCTTTAACTTCTTAATTAAATGAGAAAAAAATAGCAATTCCTGTTTTATATGGAAATATCTAGATTAATGATTGAAACTGTGAAATTATTCTCTTTTATCATCGTTTGACATCGACCCAATTAGCAGTAAGAGACTGCTGTTACTGATAAATGAGGTCTTATACCCGGCTCTGAAATGGAATGAAATGAAGAGCGATATGCAGCCCGAGAAGTCATAAGCTCATTTACTTAGTATAGTTTTGACACTAAAATGATTTTAAATGCATTCATTTCAGATATTCCATCTTTTGTTTGGATTGTCTTCTACGTGTAAACTACAATATCCTTATAGCAAAGCTCTGATTTGGTGCAATGTTAAAATTTATATTAAGGACCTACATTCTCAACAGTTTCCTAATATAATGCTTTTTTTTCACATTGCTCCAGTAATGAACCTACATTTCTGTGCACAAACTATGATGCAACCCAATGACTATGTCAGAGGCATAGTTAAAAAAATGATGGCAAATCACTGGGGTATGGGAGGAGAATTTTACAAATGAATTGCATGTTCGCACTGTAACCCCTTCATAGATTTTACATTTCAGACAGGTAACTGCAGCAGAGCGCCATTTACTTAATATTCATAGCAGTGGGCCATAAGTGCGAATAGGCAGGAAACTGTGATGTTTGGTTTAACATTGTAGCCTCTTGAGTCAAAAAATCAGCAAAGCTGAATCCTTGTAGCTTGATCCTCCCATTCAAAAAGGATGCATATCCTAGCTATATGCCATCATTTTATTTGAAAGGAAAAACTTGTTTTGAGTCCTATTCACAAATTTCTGGCCAATGTAGGTTTTAAAGGAGTCAGATGTTTAGGAATTTTACAATACCACATAATACTCAAAAATGGTAAATACAATGCTCAGACAATGAGACATGATGTCCATAAAATAGTGCTATGCATTGCTGAGATATAATATATAATGCAGATAGTAAATACAGAATAATACTGCCCAAATACATATTGTCCAATTAAATAATGTATACCGTACGTATATAGATTGCCATACAGTCAACAATATAATTGAGCCCTGATACAAAATGTGCAACAGAGTAATATAACTTTGCCTGCAGTTTATTGAGCTAGTATAATAGCTTATTGCTGTGTCAGATCCCACAGGCAACTCTAAACTCTAAAACTAATGAAACCTTAATTCCAAAAAAGTTGGGGTGGACTTTGTGTAAAATGTAAAGAAAGCAAGAATGAAATAATTTAGAAATCTATTATAGCCATATTTTATTCACAACAGAACATAAAATGCATATTAAAAGTTAAAGGCAATTTGTCAGGTAATTTCTTTGTAGTATATTAATAGTATCCTGAAATAGGACTTGGGCCGCCCTATCAGGATATATCATTTTTATTTCTCTATGTGGCCCCCTTGTCTTGCCATATGCCCCTGACAAATTTATTGTATCACGTCTGCAAGTCAAGCATATGTCAATGATATATGTGAATGAATATTCACCATTCCACCACCAATAATCCCGCCCACTCCTCCTGGGTGGAATCACTGATTTGAGTCAGACTGCTGTATGCCCGAGAATCAAATCACAATCCTTGGGCCGGCCATCTGCTCTCCTGACATGAGCGTGCCAGTTGCATAGAAATACATGCTGTCACGCTAATGTCAGGAGAGCTGATGGCCAACCTGAGGATTGCGATGTGATCTTCGGGCGAGAAACACAGCATGGTGATGTCATCATGCCACATCGGGACTTTGACATCCTGTGGATGCGCTGAAGTAATGACATCAACGCTGGTGGCCATGCCAGGATCCTGGATTAGGTGAGCATAATATGTATTTTATTTTAATTAAAACCTGTGGTGTGACTGTGGGGGCGTTATAAAGAATGGGGACCCCTCCTACAGAGGAGGGAATTATATAGCTTGGGACTACTATGGGGACCGTCTTACAGTGTGGGGGCCCTTATCTAGTTTAGGAAGTAATGTGAAGGCTGTTATTTAGTGTGGGTACTACTCTGGATGTCATTATACAAAGTGAAAGCTAATGTGGGGGCAATTATATAGCATTGGGGCTACTGTGGGAGGCCATCATAAAGTGTGGGGACTACTTAGGGGTCAATGATGCAACGTGGGGACTATTGTGGGATAGATGGGGACCCGTCATACAGTGGGGGCCATTATACAGTTTTGGGACTACTATGGGGGCCATCATACAGTGTGGGAGCCATTATCTAGTGTGTGAACTAATGTGAGGGCTATTGTACAGTCTGCTAACTACTGTGGAGGCCATTATATAGTGTGGGAGCTAATGTGGGGCCATTATACAGTTTGAGGGCTACTATCAGGGTCATCATGCGGTGTGGGGACTACTGTGGAGGTCATTATACAAACTGAGAGCTAATGTGGGGGCCATTATACAGTGTGGGGGCTACTGTGGGAGGCCATCATAAAGTGTGGGGACTACATAGAGGTCAATGATGCATAGTGGGAACTATTGCGGTATCCATGGGGACCCCTCATACAGTGGGGGCCATTATACAGTTTTGAGACTATTATCAGTGTCATCATAGAATGTGGGGGCTACCATCGGGGGCCCTCATACAGTGTGGGGGCCCTAATAAAGTGTGGGGGACCACTGTGCGGGCCATGATACCATGTGGGGGCCCTCATACTGTGTGATGACTACTGTGGGGGCCCATAACACAGTGTGGGGGTCCTTAAAGGAGGGACCACTGTGGGGACCATTATACAGTGTGGGGCTACTCTGGGCGGGCCGTCATAAAGTGTAGGGACTACTGGGGGGCCATCATGCAGTGTGGGGGCTACTATAGGGGCCCTTATACAGTGTGGGAGATAATGTGAGGGCTATTATACAGTTTGGAGGCTACTGTGGGGGGCATTATACAGTGTGGGGCCATTATACAGTAAGGGGGACTACTGTGAGAGTCATTATACTGTGTTTTGAGGGAGCAGTGAAGACAGCATACTATGTATAGGGGAGCTGTGTGGGTATCATACTGTGTATAGGTGAGCTGTAGGTCCATCATACTGTATATAGGGAACCTATGGGCCCATGATACTATGTATTGGGGATCTATGGGCCCATAATACTCGGAATGGGGGATCTGTTGACCCATTATACTGTGCATAGGGGAGCTGTGGGCTCATCATACTGTGTATAAGGGAGCTGTATATGGGAGGACTCAGTGGACATTATGTTAAATGGGCACTTAAGCATTATTGTTAAAGGGGCACTGAAAAGTATTGTAACCGTTAAAGGTGTACATGGGGGCATTATTACTTTCTTGGAGCACAATGTGGACACTGTTTTCTAGGGCACTTACACAGGGCATTAATATTTTCTAGGGGGTAATTTTACCATTTAGACTGCACAAAGGAGGCATTTTAACTTATAAGGAATACAGTGGCTGCATTATTATGTGGGGCAGTAAGCAGAGCCCTGTTTTTGTGTTTTTGTGCCACACACCTGGTGCAGTAATAGGGACACATAAGGCAGCAGCGGATCAGTGAGGCCCGGCTTCAGCACCCGACGCACCCCGGCAAGTGCCGGGGCCCTGAGCAAGCGGTGGGCCCACTCACTGTCAGGGACACCGGTGCGCTATGGGGCCTGTGACTCGGGGGGATCCAGGTGCCAGCACCTGCGAGTGGGCCTCCCCGCTTGCTCAGGGCCCCGGCAGAATACTTACCTCTCCCCATTCCTCTGCAGGTCCTGTATCTTCCGCGTCTCCTGACTGTGACGTCTCAGGGCAGAGGCCGTGATGACATCACTTCAGCGCTCTCCCTCTGCAGAGCAGTCACAGTGCAGAGAGTGGGAAGAAGACGACGCTGAGGAGTCCGGAGCAGATCAATGGCCAGCGAAGAAAGTTGAGTATTTGATTTTTTTTCTGTATGGAGCATTATATGGGACCCATTATATCTGGAGCATTATATGGGGCCCATTATTCTGTATTGAGCAATATATGGGGCCCATTATTTTGCATGAAGCATTATATGGTATCCATTGTTCTGTATGGATCATTATATGGAGTTCATTATTCTATATGGAGCATTATATGGGGTCCATTTTTCTGCATGGAGCAATATACGGGGTCCATTATTCTGCATGGAGTAATATATGGGGCTCATTATACTATATGAAGCAATATATGGAGCTCATTATCCTGTATGAAGGACTATGTGTCTGAGACGCATCTTCTGAGTGACTATTCGTTCAGACTGTTGTTCTGTCTCTCCTCCGTGCAGCTATCCTGTTCCAGATTGGTTAATTTTCATATAGAGGTAAGTCTACTCCAGGCTTAAAAGGAAGTCAGTGCTGAAATCATACGATAAATTGTAAACATAAGTGAGTCCCAGTATGGTAATAATGTGTACAGTGATGTTACAATACAGGAATACTGAAGACAATGAAGGTCACAGCTCATGTTTCACTGTGCCTCACCTGGTGAAGGGGGTCCTCAAATTCTTTGGTCCAGATGAGCGGTTGACTCCCAGATTGAAGGTTCAGCAGGGAGGTCCACATGTAAAAATAAACCTTGAGGTGGCTCAATGACAAGAAAAGCAAATGGGAATCACATGATCTAATAAAGTAGAGTTGAAGTAACAGTAACAGACCTAACAAATGAGATTGTCATATAGACCAGGCAGAACTGGCACTGTGGTATAGCAGAGTTGACAAAGAGGCAGATCTGAGTTTGTCAGAAAGCCAACTGCAGAGTTGCCAGCTTTAAAACATAGTCCAAGTAAAGTAGCAAGGCTGGGCTTGTCACAAGTTACAAGACAGAGTTGACTAGTGGAATATAGTAGTAGAGTTCCTGCGCTATAGTAAAGCTCGGTTTGCCATTGGGTCAAAAATGACCAGTGGAATAGCAGAGTTCCAGAGATGTAGCAGAGCTGGATTTATAAGAAGTTTCTTAAGTACAAATTGGCAGTCCACTGTAACAACATGGAAGCCAACTCTCTGAATACTCAGGTGGCGATCTGCTGCTTGAGCTGGCCTATAGTAACACATGTGTGCTCTTGGTTGCTATAGCAAACCGATGCACCAAAGAGTAGAGAGACAATGTCAGGAGGAGCATGCAGCACACACCGCTGCATCTAGGAGAGGTAACTACGATGGCTACTACTGTATCACAGAACAGGTATAAAAACATAGTGATGTCACAGCTAATGGCTAATAATGACACATCATAGTGATAATAAACACTAAGCGATATTCTGGTAATAACTGCTATTAATTGCAGTGATTTCACAGTAACAGTACTGGAATAATTAACGAAATGTCACAATATAAAGATAATAAAGACAATAAATAGAATTGTGTTATAATATAGGGAAACTAAACAAATATGTCAAAGCACAAGGAACAAATGGTGATACTCCCCGTGACAATTGAGAGGGTGCTTTTATATAGCTCTCCAGGGTACAAGTTACTTGTAGCACTCGTGTGTCGTTACAGTAATGATTGGCATAAAGTAGTTGGCGTTCAAAATAGACCCTTGAAACCCTAAATACTTCTCTAAGTACCCTCGAGACATCAGAGTCATGCAATAATTTCACCTGGACATATAAAGTGGCAAAGCTAAATGAAAGTGAGATCATTAAATGGTTATAGTGTACATTTATTAGGAAAATTTCTCACTGTCTCTACCACAATAAAGGTTTGAATACATTGTCTCGTGTCTAGCATTCTCTGAAAGATAAAATATATTGTCCATAAAAGTCTCGATGAGTGAAAGCCCTATTTCATATAGCGATGTAAAATTCAGCTGTTGTCCCAATAAAAGAAAGTATCACAACCCACAGAGAATCCAATTTCTCCAAGATTAATACGGTTACTAAAACTCAATACTGTTTTCTTCTTCCAATCATGTCCAGAAATAAAATATCTGAGACACCAGTTGATTGAAATGAGGATAATTTGACCCTGGTGGGAGTTGCAATTTGTGCTCTAGTTTTATGAGCCTGTAACACTTAAAGTGAAATTTAATACTTATAGTTTCAGAAAGGCCTAGATTGATTATCCGCTACCAACATTTAAGGAGTCGACTACATGGCCAAATCACCCTATACATCACAATTATTTGAAAAATAAGTAATCGTTGCGGTTATTACTGCACAATCTATTCTACAAAAGTTTTTGCTTGCAAAAAGAATTTTCTTATCAAAAATTTAATGAAAAATGCTTTATTTTTGTGATACTTTGCACAAATGCAAATAATCTAAAGGCGTATTTAAGTAAGAAGAAGCAATTACCTATGTACAGAGGTCTAAGGGTCAGAAGCCTCTTATACAGTCAAATAAAATCTCTTGCTTTGCACTCAGCAGGGGTATCACCCCAAAACATGTGTCTGCAAATAGATATTTTGGTTTGGCATTTATCCTAAATCCTGTGGCATGGCTCATTAAATGATTAATATTGACTTATACGATTGCTACTTACAATACTAGAGTTCAAGTCCTCTTCCTGTCTGACGAGGCAATTTGCATATCTATGGACAGAAATCATGTACATTCTAATAGAAAGGTAGGGGTTCAAACACTGAAATCCCAAAGATAACCAGAACAAGGAACTTTATGCCTTGTTTGAATGGAGTGGTGGTCACACATACAGTATGTGCTCCTGCTCAATTCATTCTTTATGGAACTGTCAGGGAGCCCCAAAGAGAAGAATGGAGCAGGAGCACACATGCATATCCCCTGCTCTTTTCAAGTAGGCTCACAAATTTCACATTGTATTTACTAAGGTTTCAGCAGCCAGACCCTACCCCACAATCTAGTAACAATAATCTATACTGTTGATATGTAATAACTTTTTCCTCGTTAACATTAAACATTTAGATGGATTTAACTGGTATTTGGAACAACAAATTGTTGTTTTTTTTCATAAAATTATTGTATTATCAAGGTGCAATAGAATTTTATTTCTCATGGTGAATAGAATAGTGTCTCCTCATTGTGCATGTAACCCTAATTTATAAAGAACCAAAATGAAACAGACTTTGCATCATCGCTACAATGTTTACATAGTTCTATAGACTTAAATTGAGAAAGAGACTTCCGATCCACATATAAAAGCCTTGTGAGATACTTAGTTAGATTAATGGTTATGTGGTCCAGAAGAGGACTGAACCAAAACTTTTTATTCTGCCAAACCTTAATATGAGGTAAAATTTTAAAGAAGGGGACAAAAAAAGCAATTGGAAAATTAAGCAATTGGCTTGACACCCTAGGACTGAGTGGTGGATATTAGAGCAGTTATTACGTTTGTAGGACAAAAAATGTATACAAGTGCGATGCCAGTAATGCTGGAAGAGAAGGCGCTGAATTCTTTTAGAGGCACATGCCACTTAATGAAATTGGCACCTCTTTTAAGTGGTGTGCACCCCTGTGCACTCCACCAGAATTACTACTCCAGTCAGTGACTGGTGTAACAATCTGGCATACAAAGAGCCAGCAGTGTTGATGAACTTGACAGGTATTTGACAGGCAGTTGCAGCCATACCCCGGCTCCACCCCAACCCCACTCATTTCATTTCAGTGGAGCTGAGTCAAACTGTTGGAAAAATGCCAAAAGTTGTGAATTTTGAGACTTTTCAAATATTTTAAGTCAGATTTCTGGCATAAAAACTTTGATAAATCGGTCCCTATATTCTTTATACCATACAATATACACTACGCCTTATATGTAGTGATGGGCAAGCACTAAAATGCTCAGGTACTCATTGCTCGGGTAGAGCAAATTGGAATACTCGGGTGCTCGACCCGAGCAACAAACCCAATGTAGGTCTATGGGAAACTCGAGCATTTTTCAGTCAGCTCCCCCCGGCGGTCTGCAGAGGGCCTAAAAATTGCCCAAATTAATGGGAACAGTGCTCAAATGACATGGAAACAGCATGGAGAAGACCCCTGGAAGCATTTCTGACTTCCAGGTCACTGCTGTCAACAACGTTGTCAGAGGTATTACGCCACTTTTACGGACTCACAATAAAACATACAAAAACAAAATCAAAATGGATTTTCCTGGGAAATATGTTAAGGAACATCCTTTCCAGGATAATGACTTGTATATATGGCAAAATAAATATACAAAAACAAAAATGATCCTCCACACCTTGGGCTATGTTCACACGTAGCGTTTTTGATGCGTTTTTGCACTTTTGCATTGCTTTCAACTGTGACAAATGCATTCACTGGTAAATGTAATTTTAACATTTTACAACCTTTTCTGGCCATGTGGTGTGTGACACATCATCGGACACATCCTGTTTCATTTATGATGGAGAGACTCTGAAAGTCACAAAGCCAATTTTTATAGGGCCATCAGGCGGCCCTTACTATTCTTAAAGGGCCAGCAGTCGGCCCCCGCTATTGTTAGAGAGTGTAACGGGTCTGGGAGGCGGAACCTCTGACCAACTTATACAAGGGGGCGGTCCTTGTAAGGAAGCGGGTGGCAACCAGGGAAGACAGGCAGGTAGTCACAGCAGGTGACCGGGACAGTCTCTGGGTAAACGGGCAGGAGGTCACAGCAAGTGACCGGGGCAGTCTCTGGGTGAACGGGCAGGAGGTCACGGCAAGTGACCGGGACAGTCTCTGGGTGAACGGGCAGGAGGTCACGGCAAGTGACCGGGACAGTCTCTGGGTGAACGGGCAGGAGGTCACGGCAAGTGACCGCGACAGTCTCTGGGTAAAGGGTAGGTACGACCTGTGACGGCTGAGCCTCCAGGTAGGCTAGCAGGCAGATGGCAGATGTGTGCTCCCAGGTGAGCAGGCGAGAGTCTCTGGATAAGCAGGTGGTCACAGCATGTGACGGCGGAGCCTCCAGGTAGGCTAACAGGCAGGTAGCAGATGAGCGCTCTCAGGTGAGCGGGCAAGAGTCTCTGGACTGGCAGGTGGTCACAGCACGTGACGGCGGAGCCTCCAGGTAGGCTAGCAGACAGGTAGCAGATGAGCGCTCCCAGGTGAGCGGGCAAGAGTCTCTGGACTGGCAGGTGGTCACAGCACGTGACGGCGGAGCCTCCAGGTAGGCTAGCAGACAGGTAGCAGATGAGCGCTCCCAGGTGAGCGGGCAAGAGTCTCTGGACTGGCAGGTGGTCACAGCATGTGACGGCGGAACCTCCAGGTAGGCTAGCAGGCGGGTAGCTGGTGGGCGCTCCCAGGTGAGCGGGCAAGCTGGTCCATAGACAGACTGACAGGTGTCGGAAGGCAGACCGTCGGACCTCAGGCTAGTAAGCAGGTAAGCGGATAACAGGCAGGAATCAGACAGCAATCTGGCAGGAAACAGGCAGGTAACTGGCAGGTAACTGGAAACGGGACCTGAGGGCTGAAGCAGAGTAGTGAACAGTGCAACAACATTGCTCGGGCACCTCCATTTTGGAGGAGGTGCCTTATATATGGTGAAGTCCTCCGGCCATTGGCCGGGGACTCCTTAGGACGGCGCGCGCGGCCCCTTTAAGAGGGGGGGAGCGCGCGCGCACGCGCCCTAAGCACCGTGGCCGGAAAGGAGCGTGCGCTGCCAGCAGAGCGGGAGGAGGACGCCGGGCTCAGAGCGGAGAGGTGAGGGGAACAGCGTCCCTGCCTAGCAGAGGGCAGGGACGGCGACGCTACAGAGAGCCATCAGCCAACTATGCTTTGTTGTTCCCATTATTAACAAGTGGGTCTCCTATACTGTTACTGCATGTGCAGTGACTGCAAGGGCTGCCAAAAATTTGGAGGCACTCCAATGCCCCGTGGAAGAGACGTAGAGGTCGGAGAGCCTCCTAAAAACAATGTTCCCATTATTAGGAAGTAGGTCTCCCATAGTGTTTGCCTATGCAGTGAATGCAAAAGCTGCCAAAAATTTGGAGGAACTCCAATGTCCCTTGCAAGAAATGTAGAGGAGGTGATATGGTAGATATGCTGGTGAATGATATGGTTATGAAGGATGAGGAGAAGGAGGAGGACAAGAGCAAATAGACAAAATCAGGAAGCATATACCCATCTGTAGGTGTGAAGAGGTGCATGGGAATAGACCTCCCAAAAAAAGACACTGCATTTGAGTTTATGTTACGCTGCTATCATTCGGTGGTGTTGAGAAGTCTGGCCCAATCCAGCCCTTGTTCATTTTTATAAGAGTCAGCCTGTCAGCATTTTCAGTTAATAGGCGGATGCGCCTAACAGTTATAATTCCACCGGCGGCACTAAAAACGCTCTCTGATAAAGCGCTAGCGGCAGAGCAGACCAGGACCTCCAAGGCATAGAGAGCCAGATTCCACGTTTCTAGCTTGTATACCCAGTAATTTTAAGACACAGAAGAATCACGGAGGACGTTGGTATGGTCGGCAAGGTACTCCCTCACCATCTTCCCAAACTTTGCACTCCTTGTGAGAGTACCCCGTGCCTCAGGGCCTGTAAGATGGAGGGGTCTGAGAAAACTGTCCCAGAACTTTGACAGTGTTCCCCTGCCTCTTCTGGATTGGAGTTGTGTCCCATTCACCTGTACTCCTTGGCTGTCCAACGAACTGTGACCTCTGCCGCCAGCATTTTCAGATGGGAATTTTTGTAATAATTCCACAAGGGCCTTCTGGTACTGCCCTATTTTAGTAGACCTGTCTGCCTCGGGAATAAGAGATAGAAAGTTCTCCCTGTAGCATGGGTCTAGAAGTGTCACCAACCAGTAATGACTGTCACCCAAAATTTGGAGAACGCAAAGGACACGGGAAAGACAGCGTAACATAAAATCTGCCATGCGTGCCAGACTGCAAACAGGCAAGACTTCCGTGTCCTCACCAAGAGGACGACTGAACGTGCTTTCCTATTCCTCCTCCTCCCTGTCCTCAGGCCATCCATGCTGAACAGACGGTATGACAGTTGTGCAGGTAGTACTGTCTATAGCGCATGAAAATAGCTCCTCCTCCTCCTCTTCCTCATTGTCACCCAATCCATGTTGGGATGAGTTGAAGCTGGGCTGTGTGTAATCACCCTATATGATTCCTTGCTCCATCTCATCGTGCTCTGCCTGCAATGCATCCTCTTTGATTGTGAGCAGAAAGCGTTTCAGAAGACAGAGAAGCGGGATGGTGGTGCTAATTATGGCGTCATCACCGATCACCATCTTGGTGGAGTCCTCAGAGTTTTGTAGAATGGTACATATGTCTGACATCCATGTCCACTCCTGAGGTCTTATGTGTGGAGTCTGAACTGAATACCGACGGCCTTGTTGATGCTGGTAGTTAACAACTGCCCCCTTCTGCTCACAAATGCTTCCCAAAATCAGCAATGTAGAGTTCCATCGCGTGGGGAAATCATACCCCAGTCGGTGATTCGGAAGCTGCAAACGCTGCTGAAACACGGCAAGGGCGGCGGAAGCTGTAGATGACTTTCTAAAATGGGCACACAGGCGGCTTACTTTGACAAGCAGATCCGGCAGATCCAGGTAGGTTTTGAGAAACCGCTGAACCATGAGGTTAAGCACATGGGCCAGGCATGGTACGTGTGTGAGCTAGCCTCGCCTCAGAGCCATCACCGGGTTCCGGCCATTGTCACACACGACCATGCCTGGCTGTAGGTGAGCCACAGATCTGCCTGCTCTTTCAAAGCTGTCCACAACTCTTCAGAGTTGTGTGGTTTGTCACCTAAGCATATTAGCTTCAGAACAGCCTGTTGCCGCTTGGCCGAGGTAGTGCTGCAGTGCTTCCAGCTTGCGACTGATGTGGTCATTTCGGAGATGGATGCTGTAGAGAAGGAGGAGGAGGTGCAGGAGCTGTAGAATGTGGGGGCAACCCTGATTGACCCAGGGCCCACAATCCTAAGTGTTGGGAGGACGTGTTCGGTCCCAAGGTCTGACTGGGTCCTGGTTTACGCTATGTTAACCCAGTGTGCCGTCAGCGAGATGTACCGTCCCTGCCCACAGGCACTTGTCTACGTGTCCATGGTTAGGTGGACTTTCCCGGTAATGGCTAATGTTGTGGGACACGTGCTTGTGTAATGCGGGGACGGCACATCAGAAGAAATAGTGGCGGCTGGGGGCTGAGTACCGAGGGACGGCCGACGCCATCAGGTTGCGGAAAGCTTCCATCTCCATGAGCCTAAAAGGCAACATTTCGAGGGCAAGAAGTCAAGAAATGTGTGAATTTAATAGTGTGGCCTGTGGGGCATTGGCTGCGTATTTGTGCTTGCATTCCAAGGACAGGGGTAGGGACAACTGAACTCTGTGCTGGGATAAGGACGTGGACGTGTTTGCTGATGGTGCTACTTGAGAGTGTGCAATGACAGGTGCAGGGCAGGAGGCACCTTCGCTTGCGCCAAGGACAGAGGATTGGCTTGCATGCACAACAGTGGAAGAAGCAGTGGTGGCACCCGCAGGCACTGTTACTGGACCCTGGGGTTCGCCCACAAAGTCGGGTGCTTTGCTGCCATGTGCCTGATCATGCTGCTGGTGGTCAGGCTGCTAGTTTTGCTACCCCTGCTGATGCTGGCCTGGTAGGTGGTGCAAATGGCCTTTTTGGGGTTTTCGTCAGAGTCTTCAAAAAAACAATCAGACTCGTTAAGACCTAACAGTTGTACTGGCAACTTCCGTAGTGTTGATGTTACGGGGAATGATTGCCCGCCTTGTGTCTGTGGCCACCACACTGCTTCTTCCTGCCTGTTGTGGTGCTACACCTCCCTCCCCCTGTGTGCTGCTGTCTTCGCTCTGTATGTCCTCCTGCCAGATTGGGTCAGTTATTATATCATCCACCACCTCGTCTTCCACTTCCGCACCCTGGTCCTCCTCCTGACTATCTGGCAATTGTGTCTCATCATCCTCCACCTCTTGTGACAGTTTCCCACCGTCGCCTTCGTGTGACAGTGGCTGCTCAAATATTTGCCCCATTTCAAGTGGACCGGGCAAGAGGCCGGAATCTATAAATGGAAAAGTGAAGAACTCTTCGGAGTGTCGAAGTGTGGGATCAGTTGTCTCCGGGCACACGGCATGGTGGGAGCAAGGGGAATCAGGATTAGGAATATGCAGTCAAGACTCACGGCTACTGAGACTTGACCGCGTGGAAGTCAGGGTGGTCGTGGTGGCTAAGTGGCTGGAAGCATTATCTGCTATCCAACCAATAACCATTTCACACTGCTCTGTGTTCAATAGTGGTGTTCTGTGGTTCCCTATTAATTGGGACAGGAAGGTTGAGCGAGAAGATGTGGTTGTTTGTTGTGGCACAATTTCAGCTTGTCCACAGCCTCGGCCTCGTCCTCTGCATGCACCATTATCACCATCACTTCCCCGTCCCTTGCCAATCGCCTTGCCCATTCTAAATGGAGGACAATATTTTCCACATTCAGTACAAATGGCTGGATTTGAACCGCAGTGATACGTGATACATGTGATGGAAAACCATAGTTTTAAAGAGCTGGCCTGTAGGTAACTATTTTTAACAGCGACCTCGTGTCAATAACTTCGCTGACACACTGCAACAAAATTTCAATGGAGGCCAGAAATTATCAGAATTTTCAGCGCAATTATATGTGATCTGTGTGATGGACAAACCACAGTTTTAAATAGCTGGCCTGTAGGTAACAATTTTTAAAGAAGTTGTTCATTACTTTATTTCACCCCCCAATGATCCCCTAAGACTTATTGTAAATACCTTCTGTTGCTGATAATGACTGTGAGCAGCGCTATCGGTGGCCGCTCACAGGCACCAGCATGGCTACCACAGCATCTTGCAGCGGCATGCTATTCCATCCGGTTTGCGTTTAGTTGGACCATCATTTATTTTTCAACAGGACAATGACCCCAAACACACCTCCAGTCTGTGTAAGGGCTATTTGACCAAGAAGGATAGTGATGGGGTGCTAAGCCCGATGACCTGGCCTCCACAGTCACCAGACCTGAATCCAATCGAGATGGTTTGGGGTGAGCTGGACCGCAGAGTGAAGGCAAAAGGGCCAACAAGTACTAAGCATCTCTGGGAACTCCTTCAAGATTGTTGGAAGACCATTTCCGGTGACTACCTCTTGAAGCTCATCAAGAAAATGCCAAGAGTGTGCAAAGCAGTCATCAAAGCAAAAGGTGGCTACTTTGAAGAACCTAGAATATAAGACATATTTTCAATTGTTTCACACTTTTTTGTTAAGTATATAATTCCACATGTGTTAATTCATAGTTTTGATGCCTTCAGTGTGAATGTACAATTTTCAAAGTCATGAAAATACAGAAAAATCTTTAAATGAGAAGGTGTGTCCAAACTTTTGGTCTGTACTGTATATCGGGAAATTCCATGAATAAAATGCATATTTACTGCAAAAGAAATCATCATGTTGCTTATTTAAAAAGCGCACCATAGGTTAGTTTACGCTGCGTAAAACAAAAGCACAATGCGCATGAGATTTCCATTGATGGCAATCGGTTTGCTGGAACTGTAATATGTTGCAATATTTGCGCAATGAAAATACACAGCATCAAAAACATACCAAATACTCATTGTGGGAATTTAGCCTAAAATAGTGAAAAAAAAATTATACACATTTGGTATAACCGTAATTATACTGGAGAATTAAGTTGTCAGGTCATTTCTACTACACAGTTTACACCGTAAAAAAAATCTATAAATAAATTAATAAATAATGACAAAATTGCGTCTTTTTTCCCCCATTTCATTAAACTTTTTTGCCATTTCCCTAAGGCCTCGTTCAAATGTCCGTATTGCACATATGTGTTCTATCCAGCTTTTTTATGGATAAACACATACCCATTATAATCTGTGGTGCCATTCACATGTGTGTGTTTTTTCAAGGACCGTGTGTCTGTGCAAAGCTCATGGAGAAATGTCTGTTTTCTCTGTTTTCACGGATGAAAAGGGCCAGTACAAGTTTATGGGTCCATGAAAAACACATAGTTCACTCGGATGGCATTCGGGTGCCATCCGCATGATGTCTATATTTCACATTGCAAAGGATAGGAGAAGCATTGTAATTTATTTATTTACCCATCTGTGAAAAACACTGATGAAACACTGATGATGAAAATGGACACTCGGACCGAACACTGATGACACACTGATCCAACACATAAATTACACTAGTAACATTTTTTTCATGCTTAAACACGGACGTGTAAGGCCACGTTCACACATTCAGTATTTGGTCAGTATTTTATATCAGTATTTGTAAGCCAAAATCAGGAGTGGAACAGTCAGAGGAAAAGTATAAGGCTATGGCCCCACTATCAGTATTTGGTCAGTATTTTACATCAGTATTTGCAAGCCAAAACCGGGTGAGGAACAATCAGAGAAAAGGTATAATAGAAACAAGTGAATCAATTCCACATTTTTGACCCACTCCTGGTTTTGACTTAGGCGCGTTTCACACGTCTAGATATTTTTGGTACTGGAAAAACCCGTACCAGAGATATCCTTGTCCGTGTGCCTGTGTGCACCTATGTGGCATACGTGTTGCCACCGTGTGCTGCATCAGGATCCCACATACCGGCGCCTGGAAATCAGTGTACTGTTAGCGCTGTTCCCAAGTGCCGGATGCTGAACGCTGCCCTCACCATTGTCCCCTGCTTGCGCTGTGATCAGTACCAGCACGGGACCATGATGAGAGTAGTAGTATTCTGCTCCCGCTGTCTCCAACTGTAAAAATAAGAATAAAATAAAAAATTCTTATATTCACCTGTCCTAAGTGTCCCCCTCTATAATCCATGAGACCGCTCACACCGAGGAGCCAGATAGAATGACTCATTACAGCGAGCGGGCCCGGAGCTGCCCTCAGTGAGTGACAGGACACCACTCACTGAGCTCAGCAGAGGTCTGGGGCCCGCTCGCTGTAGTGCATCATTCTACCCGGCTCCTCGGCAAGACCGGTCGAATGGATTACAGCGGGGGACACAGGTGAGTATAAGTGCTAACTCTAGCACTAATTCCCAAGCGCCGGTACGTGTAACACGGATGACACACGGATGTTATCCGTGTGTCATCTGTGTGGGACGTTTTTCGTCCCGTGCAGTGGGTAAAAAACGGACATGTCAGTGCATTTTTCCCACGGATACATGGTCCGTGAAAACACATTGACATGTGCACAGACCCAATCATTTGAATGGTTCTACATGTGTCAGTGTCTCCAGTACGTGTGGAAATTGACACCACACGTACTCGAAACACTGACGTCTGAAAAAGGCCTTTCAAGTACTGATGTAAAATACTGACCAAATACTAATAGTGGGGCCGTAGCCTAATACAAACATGTCACCACTTCAGTATTTTTCACCCACTCCTGGTTTTGGCTTACAAATACTTATGTAAAATAGTGACTAAATACTGAATATGTAAATGTGGCCTAAGGCAGCATTTTATGAAGAATGAGAAAAACGGACCAAGTTTCATCAGGGATTTTCATCAGAGTTTGGTCAGAGTTTCATGAATTTTTTTTCACTCATGAGAAGAAAAAAATTGTTTCTCCACTTTCCTTCTCCTGTCAGTGAAAAATAGATCAGATTTTTTCATGGACCCATAGACTTGCATTGCCAATTTTGTCCCAATACTCAGATCAATATCGGACTTGTCTTTGCAAGTTAGCATAGACCACTCGGTCCGAGGAATAAATCTGATATGTGAACAGCCCCATAGACTGTCATAGGTACAAGTGCTATCCATGAAAAACAGTGACACCACTCATACGAGAAAAACTGACATCTAAATGAGGCCTTATTCTATATGGTGAAATGAATGATGTCATTCAAAACTACAACTTGTCCCGCAGAAAGCAAGCATATGTTTCAATGTAAGCTTAAAAAATAAAAAAAAGTGATGGCTATTTAAAAGAAGAAGAGGAAAAATGAAAAATTCAAATGTGAAGATTGGCCTCGTCTTTAAGGATTTGAAAGTCTTTAGAATCCTTTTCTTACTGCTTAGATGAAAAATAAACAGAAAAAACTCAAAGAAATAAAAGTAAGTAATTGATATCACTGTTTGGACTGGCCTAGACCAGTAAAATGTTACAGTTAAATGACTATAAAGCGAAGTTTAAAATCTCTACGATCTGATAAACTCAGTTTGTCAAGGTTAAATTTAAAGAAAATATACAGCTCATTTCAACCTTTCCACCCAGTTTGAGAAAGCATAGTAAATTACTTTAAGATCCTGCAAAAGGAAAACAACAAACACTTGAGTAAATGGAAATTGGTGTCAATTTAATGAAGACATAAGAAGCAGAGGAGGCGTAGTTCATTCTAGTAGTTAATTATGGATCTTTAATGGTATACAGATGTTAAACAGATATGCATATGGATGTAGGTATAATTGCTGCTATTCGGTCCATTAAAGGGGCAAATCGTGAGTCTTTTGCTACAAAGATCATTTTCACTCACCTTTAATGGAAACCAATCACTTTGACAACGTAGGGAAAATCATGAAATGTAGAATCATGGCTTTGACAAGTCACACCAAGGTCAAATGCGGATGCTAATTAGAGTGCTAAAAGAAATTTAAGTCCTAAAATAGTAAAATAACAGTTGCATTATGGTACAGCTTGTCCTCATCTGACTTTGTTATCACATCTCTTAGCAAAAACCAATTGTGTAACTTTTAACCTATAGGAAGCATTAACACATTTGTATAAAAAGTGACACTATAATATTCACCGTTCCAATGCAATAGTAAACTCAGTAAACGATCATTTACTTGAAACTAACCCATTCGTTAACTGTAGGTAGGACCCAGAATTTCATAAGGATGGAGAAAGGGTACACATTAAAAAATGCCTACAAAAGTGCTTACGGACCAGTTCTAATTTTTTTTAATTATGCATTTTTTCAAATCATGTCATGTTGTAAATGAGTTTTGATGCATTTTAGGTCATATTAAAAACTTTCAAAGTAAAAAAAGGCAAAAAGATGTTATAAACAGATCATGCAGCATTTAGAGTAGGTTTTATGCCACTTTTATGGCATAATAAGACCATGCTTGTGACGCGCCCCCTGGGCCAGTGTTGTTTGGGGGATACCCGGAGCCGGATCAGATGGGGGTTGTAGTCTCCGAGTGGCGGTGACCCGGTCCGTGCCCAGGGTGTCAAGCTCAGTGTGTGGCAGTCCTTATGATGTTACTAGATGTTCTTTTGTGTCGACTACGCCACCCGTTGAATTGCGGTCAATACGGCCGCCGCTGCAGCAGGGTCCACTGAGGCTGGTGATGTGTGTGCAGCTTAGGTAGTATAACCCCCAACGGGAGGGGTATAGCCTCAGGGGGTCAGCCGTGGAGGATGGTGGTTGTGAAGGTGCAGCAAGGAGACTCAGAGGCATAAAATGCAGTTCCAGGGTTTTACTTACTGGTGTTGCTCGGGTCACTGTGTACATCAGTGACCACCCAAGCCGTGCTGCGTCCACCAGGTCCTGGACTCGGTCAACTCCCAGGCAACTCCGGAGTGTGGTCCTGAGCTCCTTTCTGTCTCTCCCTTCTTCTGGCCGTTCCCACCAGGGATCCACCTAAGTCCGGCTCCCTCGGGCCTCTTGTTGGTCAAGCCTCCTCTGGGCTCCCTGACCCTATTCTTGGTCTGCCTTCCGGGTGGATTTAGTGGGTGATCGTGGCAGATCCTGCCCACGACCTCCGGTTCCTGGCTAAGGTGTGCTGTAGCCTCTGCCAGCTTGGGATCCGGTACCCTGTTGCCGACCCTTCACCCTATTAGCTCTCTTATGGGCTCTTGGGGTCCCCTCTGCGCCTCTGGGTCTCTCTCTCTTCTCCTCTGCTCTGCTTCTCAGGCTCTCAGACAGACTGTCTGACTGACTGACTGTGGCTGACTGACTGACTGACCCTGATCTAAGATGGTGCCCACCTTAAATACTCCCTCTATGTGTGAGCTCAGGTGACCAGCACCCAATGAGCTCCTAACTTTACCCAGGCTGCTCCCCCTATCTGCCCCTACACTACTGGGATGTTCCACCCCCCTCCCACTCCAGCCAGGAACAGACACTGTCGTACCTGCACATTTCTCTAGTGGGAGTACCATCGGTCTGTTCCCCGGAAATGGGATGTGTGTAGTGCATGCAGCCTACTAGCTCAGTTCCACACTCCATCCTTACCCGGGAGTGGAATATCACACCTCTGGGTTGAGGTGCAATACCCCTGTAGCAGCCGAATCCTCAGGGTGCTACATTCCCCCCTGGTAAATCACAGCACGTCCTCGGGCTGTAAAATATAAACATCCAAAACATACATTTTTTTTTTCATAAACATAAACATATAAAACATATAAAACATCATATACATCATCAGCAGCAATAAACTCTTCATATAAAAGCTTTTCATAAATAACATTCTTGTTTCTGGTTCCTCCGATCACTGTGCAACTTGTGACCGGGTAAAATGCGACAGTCTCTCTTGGAATAAAACAGTTCCCTATAAAACCGGTAGGGGGCGCTTTAGGAAGCGCAACTATATACAAGGGGATATGGCCGCTCTCAGTCCTCGGCCAGGTATTAGGAAAGGAATGACCGCTCTCAGTCCTCGGTCAGTGGGAATAGGGACACACGGGATTCAGTTCAATTGACTGGTCCCAACGGGGACTATATTTTAACTAGAACAGTTCTCATACCCTGACGGGTAACTATGTACAGTCTCTCTCTACCGTACTTCAACGACGGCGTCCTCCTGCTCCTTCTTTAGATTCAGTTTCTGTTTCAGACCCGTCCGGGTCCTCTTGCTCCTCCTCACACCGCAGCTCCTCCTCCGTCAGGCGATGCACATGGAGGGCGTAGGGTCCTTTGGCACACTTGTGCCGGGTGAAGGTGACCTCGTCCCCTACATACAGGTCACGACCTCTGTGTCCCTCTGGCAGATGGCTTTCTACGTCTCTGCGGGTTACAAAGACGTCGCCGGGGGTCTGATGGTCTCTAATAAAGCCCCATCCGTGCTGCATGTTGAATTTTATCAATGTCCCGGTGGAAGGGGGACCATGTGCTGCACGGGGATTCCTCCTGGTCCGGCTCTTCTGCTCCGCGCTCCTTATCTGCGCTTGCTGTTCCCGGACCCGCCTCTCTCTCCGCTCCCTCTCGAAGACCTCGAGCTGCTGCCGGCAGCACTCTGCACGCTCTGCTGCGGCCGCCCGAGTCTCCTGGGTGAACCCCATGAGGTCTTCTCCAGTGGGGTCCCACTCGAACTGTGCCTCCTCCAGCGGGGGCGAGGTCCTCTTTACGGGCTTCGGAGCCGGAATCAGGGGCTCGCACATGGGCCTTGCTCTCTGGAGTTCCAGCTGAATGTACTCCTGGGGCCATATGAAGGGCTGCCCATCCGGGCACGTATGCTGGGCAAACAGGTCTTCACCCAGGTGCGGTACTTTAGGTGCTATGGGCGCTGTGGTGGTAGCGGCGCCCGGGTTGACCAGGCCTTGCGACCAGGCTTGGGGCACGCTAAAGGAAAAGGGCACCGTAAGAACGGCGGCGCCCTGGGTTATTCGGCCCTGCGACCAGGCCGGTGGCTCCGCGGAGGTAGGGGGCGCTGTTGGTATTGCGGCGCCCGGAGGTACTAGGCCTTGCGACCAGGCCGGTGGTATTTCCTGCTTGGCCACGCTCGAGGTCGAGGCGTGTGACGTCACAGGGGTCGCGGCCGCGGTTTCCGGTTGAGGCCTAGTCGGCGGCGGTGACGATGCAGCGCCGGGCACGGCAGGGGGAATTTCAGGCTCTGCGACGGGGAGCTGGGGCAGGCACGCGGTTTCCCGGCTCGGGGTAGAGACGTCCCCTTTACCTGCCTCCATTCGTTCAGCTCCCTTCTCGGCGCCGTCTCCGGCCTTGAGTCCTCCTGCACCATCCTCAGAGGCGGTCTGTCTCCTCGTCTCGGGTGGCGTGCTCCGCTGACGGGTTTCGGTCCGCTGGGCCATCTCTCGGCTCCACTCCGCCAACGTCTCTCGCTGCACCCGGGCCATCCTCCGTGCGAGGCCCTCCAGCGCAGTCTGTGCACACTCCCGGTCTCGGGGGAGCTGTGCCAGGACCTCCACTAGGCCTAGTGGGGTTGTTGCTTGCAGCAGGCTCCTGACCACTGGGTCGGTGCTGCCTGACTCTCCCTCCATCTCCGGGTAGGCTCTCTCTGGACTCCTCTCCAGACTTCTTGTCTCCGGGTGCGCTCTCTCCAGACTGCTCCAGGCTGCACCCATCTTCGTTCTCTTGTTCTGTCTCCGCCCACATCGAGGGTGGTCCCGGGGCAACTTTGTGATTGTCAGTTCCAGGGGCAGTTCTCTCACGCTGATGGACACTTCCAGCATCACAGTCTCTGTTGGTGGGCGCGGTTTCCGCTTTTGGCGTCATTCTTCGACCTGGCCCACGATGGGAGGTGGCCTTTTGCCACCCTCTGGCACGCCCATAATGGCGTCCGCTCTTCCAAGGCGGGAAATCTTCGGAAATGGCGGGAATCGTCTCCCAGTGGCGGGAAACTCCATGGATGGCGGGAAAAAGCTGCAAATGGCGGACAACCGGCGGGAAACGACCTGTGATGGGGTCCGATGGCGGGGACCCTCCGGAACCGGCAGGAGACTTCTTTTTGAGGTAACGGTGTACTTTTCTTCAGGCACGCAGTACCCGGTTGTTGCGGGCACGTAATCCTGCCGACTACGCCAAAGTTGACACGCCCCCTGGGCCAGTGTTGTTTGGGGGATACCCGGAGCCGGATCAGATGGGGGTTGTAGTCTCCGAGTGGCGGTGACCTGGTCCGTGCCCAGGGTGTCAAGCTCAGTGTGTGGCAGTCCTTATGATGTTACTAGATGTTCTTTTGTGTCGACTACGCCACCCGTTGAATTGCGGTCAATACGGCCGCCGCTGCAGCAGGGTCCACTGAGGCTGGTGATGTGTGTGCAGCTTAGGTAGTATAACCCCCAACGGGAGGGGTATAGCCTCAGGGGGTCAGCCGTGGAGGATGGTGGTTGTGAAGGTGCAGCAAGGAGACTCAGAGGCATAAAATGCAGTTCCAGGGTTTTACTTACTGGTGTTGCTCGGGTCACTGTGTACATCAGTGACCACCCAAGCCGTGCTGCGTCCACCAGGTCCTGGACTCGGTCAACTCCCAGGCAACTCCGGAGTGTGGTCCTGAGCTCCTTTCTGTCTCTCCCTTCTTCTGGCCGTTCCCACCAGGGATCCACCTAAGTCCGGCTCCCTCGGGCCTCTTGTTGGTCAAGCCTCCTCTGGGCTCCCTGACCCTATTCTTGGTCTGCCTTCCGGGTGGATTTAGTGGGTGATCGTGGCAGATCCTGCCCACGACCTCCGGTTCCTGGCTAAGGTGTGCTGTAGCCTCTGCCAGCTTGGGATCCGGTACCATGTTGCCGACCCTTCACCCTATTAGCTCTCTTATGGGCTCTTGGGGTCCCCTCTGCGCCTCTGGGTCTCTCTCTCTTCTCCTCTGCTCTGCTTCTCAGGCTCTCAGACAGACTGTCTGACTGACTGACTGTGGCTGACTGACTGACTGACCCTGATCTAAGATGGTGCCCACCTTAAATACTCCCTCTATGTGTGAGCTCAGGTGACCAGCACCCAATGAGCTCCTAACTTTACCCAGGCTGCTCCCCCTATCTGCCCCTACACTACTGGGATGTTCCACCCCCCTCCCACTCCAGCCAGGAACAGACACTGTCGTACCTGCACATTTCTCTAGTGGGAGTACCATCGGTCTGTTCCCCGGAAATGGGATGTGTGTAGTGCATGCAGCCTACTAGCTCAGTTCCACACTCCATCCTTACCCGGGAGTGGAATATCACACCTCTGGGTTGAGGTGCAATACCCCTGTAGCAGCCGAATCCTCAGGGTGCTACACTTGCACTGCCTTTTCCTTGTTTTATGCTTTTCTTGCTACTTTAAAAAGTGCTGGAAAGATTAGGAGCAGATTAAGTGGGAGTTGAGGAGGCTTCCCATAGACTAGCAGATTTAAAGGGGCTGTCTGCTTTGCTCTCCGTCCATTGCCCGCTTCAACTTTGTAATGAACTTGTTTTTTGTGAAACTGTCCCCATCTCATTCTCCTGGAGTGCTGTCATGTGTCCTGGACTCCCCTGTTGTGATCACAATTGTTTACTGGTGTGAAATCAGATCATGTAAATGTGCCATACATTTTTCTGTGTGATGGTACAACATGCTACTATTTGGAGCCCCACTTTTAATTTTTACACAGGGCCATACTTTGTCTAAAACCGGCCCTGTGTGTAGGGTCTGGTGTAGTTGAGCTGTCTGTTTTGTGTGTGGTGCAGCATAGCTGACTGTGTTGTGTTAGGTCTAGTGTAGCAGAGCCAACTATGTTGTGTTGCGTCTAGTGTAGTAGAGCTGTCTGTGTTGTGTGTGGTGGAGCATAACTGACTGTGTTGTGTTAGGTCTGGCGTAGCAGAGCTGACTGTGTTGTGTTGGGTCTAGTGTAGCAGAGCTATCAGTGTTGTGTGTGGTACAGCATAGCTGACTGTAAAGTGTTAGGTCTGGTCGCAAGAAGCGTGTTGGCCAAAAAAGGCACAAAATAACTGCCCATGAATTGAGGAAAATCAAGCGTGAAGCTGCCAAGATGCCATTCGCCACCAGTTTTGCCATATTTCAGAGCTGCAACGTTACTGGAGTATCAAAAAGCACAAGGTGTGCAATGCTCAGTGACATGGCCAAGGTAAGGAAGGCTGAAAAACGACCACCTCTGAGCAAGAAACATAAGATAAAGCGTCAAGAATGGTTCAAGAAATATCTTTAGACTGATTTTTCAAAGGTTTTATGGACTGATGAAATGAGAGTGACTCTTGATGGGCAAGATGGATGGGCCAGAGGCTGGATCAGTAAAGGGCAGAGAGCTCCACTCCGACTCAGACGCCAGCAAGGTGGAGGTGGGGTACTGGTATGGGCTGGTATCATCAAAGATGAACTTGTGGGACCTTTTCGGGTGGAGGATGGAGTGAAGCTCAACTCCCAGACCTACTGCCAGTTTCTGGAAGACAACTTCTTCAAGCAGTAGTACAGGAAGAAGTCAGTATCGTTCAAGAAAAACATGATTTTCATGCAGGACAATGCGCCATTACATGCATCCAACTACTCCACAGCGTGGCAGGCCAGTAAAGGTCTAAAAGAAGAAAAGATAATGACATGGGCCCCTTGTTCACCTGATCTGAACCCCATAGAGAACCTATGGTCCATCATAAAATGTGAGATCTACAGGGAGGGAAAACAGTACACCTCTTGGAACAGTGTCTGGGAGGCTGTGGTGGCTGCTGCACGCAATGTTGATCGAAAACAGATCAAGCAACTCAAAGAATCTATGGATGGAAGGCTGCTGAGTGTCATCATAAAGAAAGGTGGCTATATTCATCACTAATTGTTTTGGTTTTTGTTTTTGCATGTCAGAAATGTTTATTTCTAAATTTTGTGCACCGATATTGGTTTACCTGGTGAAAATAAATAAGTGAGATGGGATTATATTTTGTTTTTATTAAGTTGCCTAATAATTCTGCACAGTAATAGTTACCTGCACAAACAGATATCCTCCTAAGATAGCAAAATCTAAAAAACCCCACTCCAACTTCCAAAAATATTAAGCTTGGATATTTATGAGTCTTTTGGGTTGATTGAGAAAATAGTTGTTGAGCAATAATAAAAATAATCCACTAAAATGCAAGTTGCCTAATAATTCTGCACAGAATGTAGTGTTGCATAGCTGACTGTGTATATAAATCTGTCATAGCACAGTAATGATAGGCAGAGTGACAGTTCAAGCTGTGAGAAGGTACAAGAAGCGTCTATAGAGGACAATATGGAAGTAAATTGGATGAAAGGATGGGATGGAATAAAAAGGAGCAACATAGGCAAAAGAGAGGTAGAGCCTGCAGAAAGATAAACCAGGAAGTAACACTGGAGGGGACTGAGGATTGAGGTGGACAGGGACTAGAGGGGGATACCTAGTGCAGCCCGCTAAACTGATGACATGACCCGTCCCTGCTGCATTAGTATGGAAACAACCTGAGCTGTAGGTTGAAAAGGACTACATGGAAATGAAAAAACAAAATCACAGTTTCTGATATGTAGGAACTAGTGTTGAGCGATACCTTCCGATATCAGGAAATATCGGATCGGATTGGATCGGGCCGATACCCAAAAAGTATCGGATATCGCCGATTCCAATACCGGAAACCAATGCAAGTCAATGGGACACAAATATCGGAATGAAAATAAACCCTTTCTTTCCTTGTAGGTTAATTCTACATGAAGGAAAACAACTAACAATAAGGTAGAATGTATTGGGGGAGGTGGTTGCCCAAATCGATGGGAACATTGCTCACAGTGAAACATGAAAAGCCGGCAATTCAGCAGCGGCATACACCCGTACCGGACAATTTAGAAGAGAAAGAATAGAGCTTCACACATAGATAAGATAGATAGAAACATGTCAGTCACATATATATGAAGTACAGTGACAGTGTTGCTTACTGTACTTGTCATTTAGTGTTAAAATAAAGGATTTATTAAAAAAAAAATTGGCGTGGGGTTCCCCGTAATTTTAGTCTCTAGCGGAGGTTAAGCAGACGGCTGGGGCAGATGTTTGAAGCCGGGGAAGGGGGTAATACCCACCGAGCTTCCCAGGCTACTAATATCAGCCCCCAGCTGAATACCTAGCCTTTACTAGCTATTAAAATGGGGGACCCCCCCAAAAATATGACGCGGGGTCCCCCCTATTTTAATAGCTAGCAAAGACTAGGCAGACAGCTGGGGGCTGATATTAATAGCCCAGGAAGGGTGCCATTAATATTGGCCCCCTCCCAGGCTAGAAACACCAGCTGTCAGCCGCCCCAGAAATGGCGTATCCATAGGATTCTGGCACTTAGCCTCGCTCTTCCCACTGCCCTGTAGCGGTGGCAGTGGGGTAAAAGGGCTGGGGTTGATATCAGCTTATAATGCCAGCTGACATCAAGCCCAGGTTAGTAATGGAGAGGCGTCTATAAGACACCCCCATTATTAACCCGATAGTCAAAGTTAAAAAAAACCACAAACACCCAGAATAAAGTCCTTTAATTGAAATAAACACAAAATTCTTTATTGTTCTAAATTAAACCATACTTACCATCACGCCCATTCCAGCTGAAGCCAACGATCTCCTGCAATAAAAGAAAAATAATAAAGCAACATCATCCTTACCTTTCCATGGTTCCCAGGACAGCTTCAGCTCTGCTACATCGAGATGACAGGCTGGACCGCAGCAGAACGCTGCCATCCAGCCTGTCATCCCGCAGACACTAAGAAGCGCAGGCATGCTTGCGCTCCTCAGTGTCTGGCTGTGACGGCAATGAACTCAGCTCACCTCATGCACGTCACTGACAGCGTGGGAGAATTCTCCTGCGCATGCGCTGAGCATGAGAAACTCGGCTCATCTGGATGCCGTCACAGCCTGACACTGAGGAGCTCAAGCATGCCTGCGCTTCTCAGTGTCCGCGGGATGACAGGCTGGATGGCAGCGTTCTGCTGCGGTCCAGCCTGTCATCTCGATGTAGCAGAGCTGGAGCTGTCCTGGGAACCATGGAAAGGTAAGGATGATGTTGCTTTATTATTTTTCTTTTATTGCAGGAGATCGTTGGCTTCAGCTGGATTGGGCGTGATGGTAAGTATGGTTTAATTTAGAACAATAAAGAACTGTGTGTTTATTTCAATTAAAGGACTTTATTCTGGGTGTTGTGTTTTTTTTTAAATACTTTACTAGAAATTCATGGCGGTCATGTCTGATATTGGCGTGACCCCATGAATTTCGGGCTTAGGGCCAGCTGATAATGCCAAGCTGGCCCTAACCCCTTTATTACCCAGTGAGCAACCGCACCAGGGCCCTGGATGAGTTGGGTACAGCGCCAGAAGATGGCGCTTCTATGAACGCGCCATTTTCCGTGGTGGTTGCGGACTGCAATTTGCAGCGGGGGGGGGCAGAAAGCTTGGGCCTCCCTGCACTGCAGATCCAGCCCCCAGCTGCCTAGTTGTACCTGGCTGGACACAAAAATATGGCGAAGCCTCACGTATTTTTTTTTTAATTATTTAATGAAATTCATGAAATAATTAAGAAAAAAGGGCTTCCCTATATTGTTGTGTCTGGCCAGGTACAAATAGGCAGCTGGTGGTTGGGGGCAGCCCGTTCCTGCCTGCTGTACCTGGCTGGACACAAATATAGGACGAAGCCCCACATCAATTTTTTTTAATTATTTCATGAATTTCCTGAAATGATTAAAAAAAAAGTTGGCGTGGGGCTTCGCACTATATTTGCGTCCAGCCAGGTGCAGCAGGCAGGAAAGGGCTGCCCCCAACTACCAGCTGCCTATTTGTACCTGGTTGGGCACAACAATATAGGGAAGCCCTTTTTTTCTTTATTATTTCATGAATTTCATGAAATAATTAAAAAAAAAAAAAAACGTGGGGATTCTCCCTATTTTTGTGTCCAGCCAGGTACAACTAGGCAGCTGGGGGCTGGAATCTGCAGCGCAGGGAGGCCCAAGCTTTCTGCCCCCCCCCGATGCAAATTGCAGTCTGCAGCCACCCCGGAAAATGGCGCGTTCATAGAAGCGCCATCTTCTGGCGCTGTACCCAACTCATCCAGGGCCCTGGTGCGGTGGCTCACTGGGTAATAAAGGGGTTAGGGCCAGCTTGGCATTATCAGCTGGCCCTAAGCCTGAAATTCATGGGGTCACGCCAATATTAGACATGACCGCCATGAATTTCTAGTAAAGTATTTAAAAAAAACACATCCTTACCTTTCCATGGTTCCCAGGACAGCTCCAGCTCTGCTACATCGAGATGACAGGCTGGATCGCAGCAGAAATCTGCCATCCAGCCTGTCATCCCACGGACACTGAGAAGCGCTGTCCTGGGAATCATGGAAAGGTAAGGATGATGTTGCTTTATTATTTTATTTTTATTGCAGGAGATCGTTTGCTTCAGCTGGAATGGGCGTGACGGTAAGTATGGTTTAATTTAGAACATTAAAGAATCGTGTGTTTATTTCAATTAAAGGACTTTATTCTGGGTGTTGTGTCTTTTTTTAAATACTTTACTAGAAATTCATGGCGGTCATGTCTAATATTGGCGTGACCCCATGAATTTCGGGCTTAGGGCCAGCGGATGATACAAAGCTGGCCCTAACCCCTTTATTACCCAGTGAGCCACCGCACCAGGGCCCTGGGTGAGCTGGATACAGCGCCAGAAGATGGCGCTTCTATGAACACGCCATTTTCTGGGGTGGCTGCGGACTGCAGTTCGCAGCAGGGGGGCCCACAAAGCTTGGGCCACCCTGCGCTGTGGATTCCAGCCCCCAGCTGCTTAGTTGTACCTGGCTTGACACAAAAATAGGGTGAAGCCCCACGTATTTTTTTTTTTTTTACTTATTTCATGAAATTCATGAAATAATAATAAAAAAAAGGGCTTCCCTATATTGTTGTGTCCAGCCAGGTACAAGTAGGCAGCTGGGAGTTGGGGGCAGCCCGTTCCTGGATGTTGTACCTGGATGTTGTACCTGGCTGGCATACAAAAATATGGCAAAGCCCACGTCAAAATTTTTGGGAAAAATTAATTAAATTATAATTTAGGGACTGCATCTTTATTAACCCCTCAAGTGTCATTTAGTGTTAAAATAAAGGATTTATTAAAAAAAAAATTGGCGTGGGATCCCCCATAATTTTAGTCTCTAGCGGAGGTTAAGCAGACGGCTGGGGCAGATGTTTGAAGCCTGGAAAGGGGGTAATACCCACCAAGCTTCCCAGGCTACTAATATCAGCCCCCAGCTGAATACCTAGCCTTTACTAGCTATTAAAATGGGGGACCCCCAAAAAAATGACGTGGGGTCCCCCCTATTTTAATAGCTAGCAAAGGCTAGGCAGACAGCTGGGGGCCGATATTAATAGCCCAGGAAGGGTGCCATGAATATTGGCCCCCTCCCAGGCTAGAAACACCAGCCGTCAGCCGCCCCTGAAATGGCGCATCCATAGGATGCGCCAATTCTGGCACTTAGCCTCGCTCTTCCACGCTGCCCTGGTGCGGTGGCAGGGGGTAATAGTGGTGGGGTTCATGTCAGCGCCAGCTGCCATGAAGCCCAGGTTAGTAATGATGGGCGTGAATAAGACACCCCCATTACTAACCTACAAAGTGTTAGAAAGAAAAAACACACACTACACCCAGAAAAAAATAATTTATTTGAAATAAGACACACCATTTTATTTAATTCTTAGTTTACTAAAAAAAAATAGTTACCTGTCCACGTTCCTGCACTGATCTCCAATGCACAGCTGTCACATCTGGAGATGGTGACAGCTGTGCATGGCTGCTGTAAACTCACGCTGCCGGGAACACGTCCGCTCCCGGCAGCGTGAGCCCCTGTCTGAGGTCACCGGAGTGCATTCAGGCAGCGCAGCTCCCGAGACCTCCTTTACTGCACTGCTGTACCGTGGGAATTTCTCACGGTACAGAAGGGCCGTAAAGGAGCTAACCGGAGCAGCGCTGCCTGAACTCCGGCGAACCCGCTTATGCAATGACGGGGCTGCTTTACGGCCCCGTCAATCTAGCGGCGGCAGCGGTTCAGAGCGGTCACATTCTATGTGGCTGCTCTAAACTGGAGATCATCATGGGACACTCGTGGACTACTACGGAGGGGTAAGGATAAGGTTGTGGTTTATTATTTTATATTTTATTACAGGAGATCGATGGCTTCGGGGAATTAGGTGTCTAGGTGAGTATAGGTGTCGTTTTTTATTTTTTACTTTATTTTAGGTGGCGATCAGCGGGGACAGGTAATGTATAAACTAATTTATTATAGGTAACCACTGGCCACCAATGACATGTATTTAAAAATTATTGGGGACCAAAAACAAAAAAAAAATATGGGGGCCTAAAAGAATAAAAGATGTTTAGGGGCAAAAATAACAGGATCAGGCTGATGGGAACTACTGCTCCCATCAAGCTGATCCTGCTGGCACAAGTGGACAGGGGACAGACCTAGGCCGATGGGAGTAGTAGTGTCACATCGGCCTATGTCTGCCTGCACGCACACACCCGCAGACATCCTACAGACACCGCACACACCCGCAGACATCACACATACACCGCGCACACACTAATCATGACGGGTCTGGGAGGTGAGGCTGACCTGTGTGGCCGTGGGAAAGTTCATGTGAGTTCATGCAGTCAAGCATGAACTCACATGAACCCTCTGAGGGCACCACGGCTACTTCAAATGAACAGCTGATCGGCATCACCTGATACCTCAGCTGTTCATTTGACATAACAGGCGGGAAAGCGCAGCACAGAACGGGAAAGCCGGCGGTGAAGTCTTTTCACCGCCGGCTTCCCCGCTCGGGTCCTTCGATCCCCGCTCCTTGGTGCTGTGCTCCCCGCCCGGTCCTAACTTATGATCAGGATGGGGGGAGCGGAGGATCGGGGTGGGAGGCTGCGGGGAAGCAGTATAGGGCTGTGTGATTGTTTAAAAGCCGGCGGCTTTTTACCGCCCGCTGGCTTTTAAACAATCAGGAGAATTCTCCCACGCTGGGATGGCATTCTGATGACAGGCTGGATCGCAGCTGAGCGCTGCCATCTAGCTTATCATCCTTCAGAGACACTGCAGAGCGCAGGCATTATGGGAACTTCCGATTCCGGTATTCGATATTCTAAAAGTATCGGAATTAAGTATCGGAATTCCGATACCGCGAATATCGGCCGATACCCGATATTTCAGTATCGGAATGCTCAACACTAGTAGGAACTAAACAACATGGGTAATAGTAACATTTTTTTCTATTTTAACATTCTTACCAAAACAGAAAACCTCTTTAATATAATTTATGGCAGAGCTCAAATCAATTTATGGTGCATGGAAAGGCAAAGATATGCATTAAGTGCCATATGACTTTTATTAATTGGTATCATCTTGCTCTTGAGCTATTCTGACTACGCAAAAAAATCCCATTGTTAAGAAATTCCCCTGTGTGTAGGTATTTTAATGTACTTTTATAGATCGAGGGTATGTTCATATGATGTCTTCTGAAGGTAGATATACATGTATCTCTATCTATCTATCTATCTATCTATCTATCTAGATCAAATAAATCAATCCTACATGCAATAGAGGCCAGTGTATAAAGCCTATACAGGAATGCATAGAGGCTGCATGGCTCTTCAGTATTGCAGTCTCTGGCTTCATTGGGTAATTTATGTACCAATGTATTCTCAGAAGCATATCTGTATATACAGTATCTATAGGTACCTGACATATACAATAAAACTAAAACATACTGATGTATAGTAGAGACCTTCTATACTTTTATAGCAATCCAATTATATTATAGTCCTGATGAAATGAGACCAAAATATGATTATATGCATAAGCACTAAAACTTTTGTCAATGAGATACTGTTTCTGTTTGGAAAAATTGCAGAACAATTAGAGGAATACTGGAAGTGTCATATTAAGGGATAAGATAACACATATGGTTGCTCATAGAATATTATTTACTGTACTTTTAATAATTACTGGTTTATTTTCTCATGTGCCAACCTCTTGACTGTTTTTCAATACCTAAATTACAGATAAATTAACTAAAATTATCTAAAAAATGAAACATTCAGTTGTTTAGAAAGAAATTCTAATGTATTGTTCACGTGATGCTTCCCACTGCTTTACACATAATTGTCCATGATTAAAGGGGAGTAAAGAAAAATCCTTACAAGTGTTGTCTTTTTGCAGGTGATGTGTCTATGATAAACGAGTCTATGATTACACAGAATAACTATCCAAATTTGCTATACGCTATTGTTATATCTAAATTATCATGTGAGATCTGTAAAATATAATGATGAAGAATACAAGACCTAGTATCTTAAGGATAAATTATAATAAACAGATAACTGCTTAAAAAGCACTCCCATTCATTTTTTTATCCTCTTAATATATTGAAATTGCTCATTTTTCCCTTCTACCCAGTTAATTCTTCTGTTTTCCATGACATCTATGACATCACGTGGTTAAAATCTGACTAGCTGAATCCCTCTAAGCTCTAAGTAGGAACATTAGATACAGTTTCTCTTCACAAGTCATAAGTCACTGCAAAAGTTTATGGCAGGGGGGAGGAGAGAGCAGCTGGGTTAGAAGTTGAAGAAGGGAATGACTCATGCAGGGACAAGATGCTTCCTGCTTCTACATAAAGCAGAGAAAAGAGAAGAATTAGCTGGGTAGAAAGTCAAAATGAGCAATTGTAAGTACACAGTGCTATTTACAGTAATATGATGACTGCAATATATTAAGAGGATAAAAACTTTGATGGGAGTGCTTCTTTAAAGGGATTGGCCACTCTTTTTTAGCAGATTCGCCATTTTTATAGTGTTCGCGGTAGGGTACTGCAGATCCATCCCTGTTCATTTGCATAGGGGGTGGATCTGCAGTACCTGGCCATGGCCACTATAGTTTTTAGAGAACTGTTGTGTTGTGGCAGCATCCGAGAACTTCAGGTCTGCGCCTGTAACAGCTGATCAATGGGGGTGCCGAGTGTCGCACCACCATCAATTAGATATTGATGGCTTGTCCTAAAGATAGGCAATCAATAGAAAAGTAGTGGCCTACTTCTTTTAGTGACTGTTAAACAGAATGACTACATCACTTGCTAGAATGATCTGGTTGCCTCCTACTGTCGAACATTTAAAAGATTCCAAGTGTAAAGTCTTTTCATGAAGTAACTAGGGTTGAGCAGATCTTTTGAAATTCGAATTTGACTGCTTCTCTAAATTCCCCTCAAAAATTAGATTTGCAATGAATAAATGTGCTGTGAATCTCAAAGCTGCAAAGCCTCTGGTTGCTTGGAAAACACATGTTTAACATTCCTAGGTCTCATAGGCCTGTATTGAATTCCATTTGAATAGAGATGAGCGGATCTGATAAATTTCGATTTTGCATGTTCATGTGACTCTTACAGGAAAATTCAATTCATCAAGAAGTTATTCTTTGTGAATTTAAAGTCCCATGTTATGCTCTTTGATCTCTCCAGGCATTTGAGCGTAATAAATGTAACATAAAAATTAAAAAAATGCTTATACTCACTTCTCCACTCACCTCTCTGACTGCTCCTGCTGCTCCCTGACCACAGTCCTATTCTCCATGCCTCTGTTGGACCGCATCTCTGACCTGGTATTTACTCTAGTAACTAGGCTGAAACGAGGCACTAGAAGTAACTATGCAGTAACTTCTGGGGCTGGTGGACAGAGGATTTGGCGCCTTGAACACCGGGCTCAAGATGCTATGAGATGGAGACACACAGAACCAGCCAGTGGGCAGGGAGCAGCAGGGCAGCAGAAGAGGTAAATGGCTGGCAAAAGGTTAAAAAGAGAAAAAAATGAATTCCCCTCACCACTCACCTTTTAGGCCATCCCATTGACAACATAAGGAAAAGCTTTTGCCATATGTCCCCACAGTCTCTCCGCACAACTACTCAACTTACCTCCTCCAAAACCAGCTTTTCCACCATCACGGAAGGTCAACTTTCCCCTTTACTTTCCAAGTCACATCTCACCACCTGTGAACTTGACCCATTCCCGCCCCACCTCATCCCTAACCTTACCGCAGTCTTCATCCCAACCCTAACCCACCTCTTCAACCTGTCAATGACAACTGGTGTGTTCCCCTCATGCTTCAAACATGCCTCGATCACACCAGTCCCCAAAAAGCCATCCCTTGACCCATCCTCTCTGTCTATCTAACGCCCCATATCACTTCTCCCCTATGCCTCAAAACTACTGGAACAACATGTCCATCTTGAGCTGTCCTTCCACCTCTCTTCCTGCTCCCTCTTTGACCGCCTAATCTGGCTTCCGACTGCACCATTCTACTGAAATTACCCTTACTAAAGTCATGAATGACCTACTAACCGCCAAATCCAAGCGACACTACTCTGTCCCCCTCCTGGACCTGTCATCTGCCTTTGACACAGTAGACCAATCCCTCTTACTATAGACTCTCTCATCTCTCGGCATCACAGACTTGGCCCTATCTTTGATCTCCTCATACCTAACAGACAGGACATTGTGTCTAGTGTTGAGCCACCCCCGTAGTGTTCGAGTTCGGTTCGGTTCGTCGAACACCCGTGTGTTCGCCAAACTGTTCGTCGAACTGTTCATCGAACACCTTCGAACACCGTTAAAACCAATGGCAGGCAAACAAAAACACATAGAAACACATAGAAAACACCTTCAAAGGTGTCCAAAAGCTGACAAACTGCTCAGAAGACACAACTAACACATGGAAAAGTGACAAGCACATATAGTCATGCGAAAAGAAAAGAGGTGGAGGAGTAAAAGGAGGGGGAGACACAGATAGAGGCATGTCATGCCCTTCTAAAATCCAAAAAGTGAGAAGCCGACACGTTCAGTCCGCTCCTGCCCGTGCCACCTCCGCGTCGCCGGGTTTGTGCCAGAGCCGCGGTGAACCCTGACGGCCAGCCCCCCTCTCCCAATACTGGTGCCTGTCCGCTGGTGGGTCGAGAGAGCCCCCCTGTGGTGGAGGCAGCTCTAAGCTTTTTAATTTAAATTGTCTCTCTAATTTGAATGAATACACTTTAAATCCATTTACAAGGATCTATTGGAGGGCAAGTCTCATGCCAGCAGCCGCGTAATTCCAGCTCCAGTAGCGTCGACTAAAGCTGCTGCAGTTAAAAAGCTTTTATAAGGATCGAGCTCGGCTGTCCACCGCAAGGCATCCTACTGCCAGTCCCAGCCCCTATGCCTTGGGGTGCCTCCTGATGCTCTTCACTGAGTATCCCGTGGTCCTGAAGCATTTCCTTTGAAAAAATTAAGTGTCCAAACTACAGGTGGTGTAGCTTGCTTAACAGCCGGGATAATCCGCTGACTAGCAGACACTGCTACTAGGCACAAAGTATTTCCTGGGCTAGATGCAGTTTAAAATTTGTAATTAGATACTCTCGTTGGATGCTGAGAAAGCATTCCACAGAGTCTCCTGGCACGCCATATATGATTCTCTTAAAAAGCTTGGGGTAGGGGTCTAGGGGACCCTTTTATAGCCAAAATCACGGCCCTGTATCGCAATACGTCACCTAGGCTGAAGATAAATGGAACTGTAGCACCCTGAGGGCTCGGTTGCTACAGAGGTATTGCACCTCACCCAGAGGTGTGATATCTCACTCTCAGGTAAGGATGTAGTGTGGATCAGGACCCGACACCTGCATGCATTACACCACATTGCCGTGGGGCAGGGCGACCAATATGCCCCTGAGATGGGCACGACAGTCCCTGTCCCTGGCTGGAGTGGGGGGAGGGAACACTGAGGAAGGGGAACCCTGTAGTGCAGGAGCAGGGAGGAAGCAGTTCCTGGGTGCATTGAGAAGGGAGTATAAAAGGTTGGCACCATCTTGGTTCAGTGCAGAGAAGTCTGAGCAGAAGTGGCAGGGAGCAGGGGCTCTGAATGAGCTCTGCTCCGGAGGCGGGCCTAGTAACAGAGGCCCAGGCCTGGAAGAGGGAGAAGGAAGGAAGAGGAGCGGAGAAGGCTCCAGGAACGAGGAACGAAGGGATCCCAGGGGTGCGGACGGGCGAGTCGCCACCGCACGCCCGAATCCACCTGCGTGGAGGGGTCAGGCCAAAGGGGGAGACCGGTCCCCGAAACTAGTGGAGGCAGGAAACGACCCTCAGCTAGAAACAGGAGGCTGTGACATTTTATGTGGCGCAGCCCCTCGCTACACCCGCTAGGAAGGCACCACATAGGGTCAGGGAAACTGGCGCCAAGTTTACCAAGAGGAGGCCCGAGGCAGCCAGACAGAATGGTTGGTAAGAAAGGCCAGACAAAGGACACACAAAGGGGGTCCTGTGAAGCACTCCAAAGTTATCTGGGAGTTGTCTGAGCCTCTCACCTGGTGAGCACAGTATGACGTGGGCAGCCGTTACCTGCAGAAGTGGTCTGGATAATAAGAACTGTGAGTAAAGGCCCTGGACTGCATCACTGACTCCGTGTCGTTACTGCTGCTGCCCTGCACCATCACCCCCATCCTCCGCATACACTGCCCTGAGGCTATACTCCTCCCGTGGGGAGTTACGCTACGCTCTGCTGCACCCACAACACCAGCCTCAGCGGTCTGCCCTGGAGCGGCGGTTCACTCTGACCGCAATCCACGGGTGGCGTAGTCGGACATTTAAACATCAAAACCACATAAATAGTTCCGCCACTGGTTTGACCGCCCTGAGCCACGGAACCGGGTCGCCGCCATGGAGACTACAACCACCAGCATCCACCAAAAAGGGTCCGGCTCCGGGTGTCCCAAGGCCCAGGGGGCGCGTCAGAACATTTTCATCACCTTTCACAATCACCAATGGGACAAGGCAGGGATGTTCTCTGTCCCCTCTCTTATACATCCTAGTGACGGAGCACCTGCTCTCATCAATTCGCCATAACCCCAATATTAGGTGGATTGAGGTGGGAGGCACCGAGTACAAGTGCTCTCTATTTGCTGATGATGTCCTAGTATATATCACTCAATCACATATATCCATCCATGCTGTTATGGCTGAAATAGATCACTTTGTTACATGGTCAAATTTTAAAATCAATGCAGTGAAGTCTGAGGCCCTCGATGTCTCCCTCCCCAAATCCATATAGGATTCCATCCAGTCCAACTTTCCCTTTGCCTGGCCCTCACAGGGTATCAAATACTTAGGAATTCCTATTCATAGAGACCTCTCCCATCTATGTTATCTTAATTTTGGGCCCTTTATTGAACAACTCCATACAGACCACGGTTGGCAAGTTAGAACTGTAAGATTCACTACGTGAACCACTGGTGTTTTGTGGAAAAGCACATGTACACTGTGTTCCAAATTATTATGCAAAAAGTGTTTAGGAGTGATAAGGGAAGAATTTGTTTGTTTGTCAGTTAAACTCATTGATGGTGATGTGTGTCAGGGCTCCTTATATCACTGTAAGCAATTGAAGACACCTGTGCTAATTAGTTTGGCAGGTGTGTCCAATGAAAGGCAAGACTACTTAAGAAGGCTGTCTCACATTATTAAGCAGCCTACATTTTCTGCCAAAATGGGAAAGAAAAAGGATGTGTCGGCTGCTGAGAAGCAACAAATTGTGGAGTGTTTAGGTCAAGGCATGACTACAATCAACATTGTGCGATGATCAGGATGAAGTGTCTTGGCAATCAAGAAGTATGTAGCTGATTCACAGTACACACGTGTGCTGATAAGGGCAAATTGAGGACTCTTTCCTACAGGCAATTACGTCAGGTTGAAAGAGCAGCGGCAAAAAAGCCTTGTCATAGCAGCAGACAAGTTTTTGAAGCTGCTGGTGCCTCCAACGTCCCCCGAACAACAAGATGCAGGGTCCTTCAGAGGTTTGCAGCTGTGCATACGCCATCCTGTCGACCTCCTCTATCCACTTCACACAAGCAGAAACGGCTCCAGTGGGCCAAACATTACATGAAGACTGATTTCAAAACTGTTTTGTTCACGGATGAGTGCCGTGCAGCGCTCGATGGTCCAGATGGATGGAGTGGAGGATGGCTGGTTGATGGACACCCCACGCAAACACGGCTACAGTGCCAACAAGGAGGAGGTGGAGTAATGTTTTGGGCTGGAATCATGGGGAGAGAGATTGTCGGCCCCTTTAGGATCCCTGAAGGCGCTAAAGATGAACTCCATAATGTATGTGGATTTTCTCAAACAGCACTTCCTGCCATGGTTCAAGAAGAAGAACCGTGTATTTCACAGCAAGATCATTTTTTTACATGATAATGCACCATCTCATGCTGCACATAAAACATCTGCATCTCTGGCTGATATGGGCATAAAAGGGGACAAACTTATGGTGTGACCCCCATGCTCCCCTAACCTCTACCCCATTCAGAACCTTTGGAGCATCATTAAAAGGAGTGTCTATGATGGCGGGAGGCAGTTCACATCTAAGCAACAGCTCTGGGAGGGTATTCTGTCCTCATGCAAAACAATTGAAGCAGAAACCATCCAAAACCTGACAAATTCAATGGACGAGAGAGTTCAGAAGCTCCTTTCGAACAAGGGGTCCTATGTGAAAATGTAACATCACCTAGAATAAAGTTTTGAGTTGAAAACTGTTTGATTTCAGTTTCTAACAACCTGCTAATGCTTATAATTTCAAAAATGACCATTTTTTTGGTCTTTATTAAAATGAAAAGGTTGATCGAAAAGTTTCTCACAATTCGAGGGTCATGTTGCAGGTAGTGCAGCAAGAAGGCACTCATGTGTGTTGCGCATCCAGGAGCACCAAGTCCCTGTTGTGTTGGTGGCGAGGTAACAATCATGCTTCCTTCCTCTGTCCTCTCCCCCAAACCTCGCACAACAGAAATGTGATCAAGGTCTCCCTCATCTGATGAGTCTTCCATCAGTTCGTCCTCCACTTCTTCCTGGGCTCCTGCACCTTCCTCACTAGTTTGGCTGCTACCATGCGCCCTGGTAAAACCATCTCCCCCACCCTAACATGCCTGCCGCCTTGGTGCTGCCGACCGTCTGGACCTTGCAGATGTTAGCCCTTCCGCATACAACTCCTCCTCCTCTACTTCCTCCACCTCCTCTTGTGCCACCACCTGACTCCGAATTCTGTTTAACATGTGCTCCAGCATGTAAATCACCGGAATAGTCATGCTGATAATGGCATCGTCAGCACTAAACATCTTCGTCGCCATTTCAAAACTGTGCAGAAGGGTGCATAGGTCCCTGATCTGAGACCACTCCTCCAGCGTGATTTGCCCCACCTCTGGATCTCGTTGGCCCAGGCTATACGTCAGAACGTATTGTACCAGGGCTTGTCGGTGCTGCCACAGTCGCTGCAACATGTGCAGAGTTGAATTCCACCGGGTAGGCACATCGCATTTTAGCCGGTGAAGTGGCAGGCCCAACGACTTCTGTAGAGATGTAAGTCGCTGAGCTGCGGGATGCGAACGGCGGAAGTGAGCACACAGCGACCGTGCCCTCTGCAGAAGGCCATCTAGTCTGGGATAGTGAGCTAAAAATTGCTGGACAACCAGGTTCAACACGTGAGCCATACAAGGCACGTGTGTGACATTGCCCCGGCGAAGGGCCGCACCCAGGTTTGCAGCATTGTCGCACACGGCCTTCCCTGGTTTCAGGTCCAGTGGAGACAACCATCCATGAAATTGGTTCTCCAGAGCTGACCACAACTCCTCAGCTGTGTGACTCACATTTCCCAGACATTTCAATGTAAAAACCGCCTGATGACGTTGAGCCCTACTGCCAGCATAGTAAGGAGGTGTGCAGGATCCCTTCTGCACAGTTAGAACGCTTGTGGCATGACCAGACAGGCTTTGGATGCAGGTGGAAGACCGAGAGGAGGTTGAGGAGGCAGAAGCATTGGAGGAACTTTGACATAAAGAGGATTGACGCACAACTCGTGGGGACGGCAAGACTTAGACAGCAGCCCCTTGTCCTGCTGTCACCATAGTTACCCAGTGCCCAGTCAGCGACATGTAACGCCCCTGTCCATGCCTACTCGTCCAAGTGTCTGTGGTGAAATGCACCCTGTCACACACAGAGTTTCTCAAAGAAGCGGTGATGTTGTGTGCGACATGCTGGTGGAGCGCAGGCACACCTTTCTTTGAGAAGTAGTGCCGACTGGGCATCTGGTACTGGGGCACTGCGACGGACATAAGGTCTCGAAAATCCTCTGTGTCCACCAGGCGGAAAGGCAGCATTTCTGTAGCCAAGAGCTTGCAGATGGTGAAATTCAACCTCTTAGCTTTCTCATGGCTAGGAGGAAATGGTCTTTTACTTGTCCACATCTGAGGGACCGAGGGCTGGCTATTGTGCTTAGACGGGGTTGATAAGGGTGTCCCCGGCAAACTGCCGGTCTGTGAGGAAGATGCAGGCGGACATGTTAGGTTGCCTTGATCCAAAGGTGGTGCTATCGATGTCGGACAGCGCTCAACGCCAGCTGGTGTTACCACCTCCAAAGAAAATGATGACCTGCCAATCACGCTGGCTGTTGCGGGTAAAGAGGTGGCAGGTCTGCGCCCCAAAACAGGTGTGACTGCTGTCCCCCCAGTCACAGAGGATAAAGAGGCCGCGGATGCACAAGATATGGCAGACGGTGGTTGGCCCGGCCGGCTAGGCCGCATTGTAGCACACTGAGCTTCCCACTGCAACTTATGCTTCATGTCCATGTGCCGGTTCATGCATGAAGTACTCAAACTATGTATTTTTTGGCCTCTACTTAGCTTTTGCTGACAAATGTTACAGATAACACGAGTTGGGTCATCTTTATCGATCTGAAAAAATGCCCAGGCTATGCAAGGCTTAGCACCCATGCGACCTGCAGAGCCACCACGACTTGTGGTGAGAGGCAGAGTTGTGTTTGAGGATGCAGTTGTTGACGTGCTTCCAGTACTACGTCTCTGTCCAGGAAGGCGCAACCTGACCTCGTCGTCACTAGCATCTTCCTCCACCTCCTCTGCTGACCTCATCTCTTGGCTGACTGTGGGTTGACAGTAAGTGGGATCTCCAACCTCATCATCATCACCCTGTGCGTTATCACACCCGTCGTCCTCAGAGCCAACCTGTTCCTGCCCTGACAAAAAACTAAAGTTGTCGCTCCAATCAGGTATTTGAGTCTTATCATCGTCTTCCTCATTGTCTCCACCAACAGGAGTTACAGTTTGGGAATGAGGGTCTACATTATGGTCAGAACTTTCTGCGTCTGGTCCTGGATCCGACTCATAAAGATTCTGGGCATCAGTGCAGATCATTTCCTCGTCTGGATTCACAGAAGCGCTGGAGTCGACCTCTGATTCCCAGGCTATAGTATGAGTAAACAGCTCTGCAGACTCAACCATCTGTTCTACCTCATACTCAGACAGGCAGCTGGAGATTTGGGAGCTGTGAGGAAGCAAGTGCGATTGGGGTGACACCTTTGAGGACTGGAGTATTTGTGATGTTGAAGTTGATGTGGAGGAGAGCCCACTTAAAGGAGCACTTGATATCCGTTGAAGCACCTGCTGTTTTTGTGCCTCATCTGGATTTTGTAGCGATTGGCGTGGCCGTAAGAAAGGGATCTTATCACATTGTCCGCTAAAAGAAGTAGACATTTTAGTTTGGCTGGAAGATCGTCTTTCTTCTGCAGATGTTACTGTTGCTTTAACACCTACCCCACGGACACAACCTTTTTTCACCTTCCCAACACGCCTATTCCCCTTTCCACCAGCAGCAGACCTTTTTCCACTCATTTTGGTGGTTAACTAATTCACAACTCTGGAGTTGTTTGCACAAAAAAACAATGGATGGGAACCGAGCAGAGCTGAGTGGCCAAACTGTGGTATTAGGCCAAAACTATTGGCTGGGTTAGATGCAGAAAAAAATTATATTCAATTTGCAACCTGATGGAGGTCAGTATAGATGGACTAATAGAACAAGTCCCACACACAGCTAGAAGCCCAAATATTTTTTCAGAGGTAGATGCAGAAAAATTTTTTATTCAGTTTGCAACCTGATGGAGGTCTGTATAGATGGATTAATAGAACAAGTCCCACACACAGCTACAAGCCCAAGATTTTTTCAGAGGTAGATGCAGAAAAAAAATATATTCAGTTTGCAACCTGATGGAGGTCAGTATAGATGGACTAATAGAGAAAGTCCCACACACTGCTAGAAGGCCAAATATTTTTTCAGAGCTAGATGCAGATAAAAATTATTTTTAATTTGCAACCTGATGGAGGTCAGTATAGATGGACTAATAGAGAAAGTCCCACACACTGCTAGAAGGCCAAATATTTTTTCAGAGCTAGATGCAGATAAAAATTATATTCAATTTGCAACCTGATGGAGGTCAGTATAGATGGACTAATAGAACAAGTCCCACACACAGCTAGAAGCCCAAATATTTTTTCAGAGGTACTGTAGATTAGAGATGAGCGTTGTTCTACTCGAACTGTTCGCCAATCTCAAATTCGAGCTGTTTTGGGCGGTGTTCGAGCCGGTCGGCGAACACGAACAATTTGAGAAAAATTCGGCTGTTCGAGGTTATGTTCGATAACTGTTCGTGCACCAAAATCATAACTGGATTTTTTCTCAGTAATGATGAAAATTAATGTTAATACGCAGTTTGAGTGTACAGCGGGGCGGGGGGAGGGGCAGGGGATGGATCTCTGCAGGAACAATGAAGATCTCCATTTTTTTTTCTCTTTCCCGCATTTGCAGTGGGGAGGTGCAATCTGTCAGCCTATCAGCAGCGCACACACGGAGCGAAGTGCTTTTTTTCACACAAGCAAGGGCATGTGTGATTGGCAGTGTATGTCACATGTCCTTGCCCTATAAGACCAAGCCATTTTCCCCGTCGCCACCATTTTCTCACTGCTGCAGCTGCGTGTTAGACGGCACCGCTGTTGCTGTGTGCGCTATACCTTGTTAATTTCAAGCCAATTTTCGCACAAATATACAGATAGCTTGGGAGTAGGGAATAGTTGTGATTGCAGTCCTTTTAAGGACTAGGTTACAGCATTTCCTACGACTTTTATCAGGCAGGTCTGTGCTCTTAAATAGATAGATTGTGGGAGTAAAGACTGTAATTGGAGTCCTTTTCAGGACTAGGTTACATCAGTTCCTATCAGTTTTTGCCAGGCAGGTCTGTGCCAGTGCTGTGCAAGTTTTTTTTCACAGCATTTGGCTGAATCTAGCAAAGCTAATCCTTTTTGGCCTATTGCAGAGTGTGTTAGTCAGTGGAGTAGCCTATCTGTGTTGCAAGATATACCACCTGTGTATAGAATACCAATTTTTTTACTGCACCTAGTGAAGTAAAATCTTTTGGGCATAGCATCATTCTATTAGTCCATCTATACTGACCTCCATCAGGTTGCAAACTGAATATAATTTTTTAATTTTTTTCTGCATCTAGCTCTGAAAAAATATTTGGGCTTCTAGCGGTGTGTGGGACTTGGTCTATTAGTCCATCTATACTGACCTCCATCAGGTTGCAAATTAAAAATAATTTTTTTCTGCATCTAGCTCTGAAAAAATATTTGGGCTTCTAGCAGTGTGTGAGACTTGGTCTATTAGTCCATCTATACTGACCTCCATCAGGTTGCAAATTAAAAATAATTTTTTTCTGCATCTAGCTCTGAAAAAATATTTGGGCTTCTAGCAGTGTGTGGGACTTGGTCTATTCGTCCATCTATACTGACCTCCATCAGGTTGCAAATTAAAAATAATTTTTTTCTTCATTTATCTCTGAAAAAATATTTGGGCTTCTAGCAGCGTGTGGGACTTGTTCTATTAGTCCATCTATACTGACCTCCATCAGGTTGCAAATTAAAAATAATTTTTTTCTGCATCTAGCTCTGAAAAAATATTTGGGCTTCTAGCAGTGTGTGGGACTTGGTCTATTAGTCCATCTATACTGACCTCCATCAGGTTGCAAATTGAATAAGAAATTTTTCTGCATCTAGCTCTGAAAAAATATTTGGGCTTCTAGCAGTGTGTGGGACTTGGTCTATTAGTCCATCTATACTGACCTCCATCAGGTTGCAAATTGAATAAAAAAAATTTCTGCATCTAGCTCTGAAAAAATATTTGGGCTTCTAGCGGTGTGTGGGACTTGGTCTATTAGTCCATCTATACTGACCTCCATCAGGTTGCAAATTAAAAATAATTTTTTTCTGCATCTAGCTCTGAAAAAATATTTGGGCTTCTAGCAGTGTGTGGGACTTGGTCTATTAGTCCATCTATACTGACCTCCATCAGGTTGCAAATTAAAAATAATTTTTTTCTGCATCTAGCTCTGAAAAAATATTTGGGCTTCTAGCAGTGTGTGGGACTTGGTCTATTAGTCCATCTATACTGACCTCCATCAGGTTGCAAATTAAAAATAATTTTTTTCTTCATTTATCTCTGAAAAAATATTTGGGCTTCTAGCAGCGTGTGGGACTTGTTCTATTAGTCCATCTATACTGACCTCCATCAGGTTGCAAATTAAAAATAATTTTTTTCTGCATCTAGCTCTGAAAAAATATTTGGGCTTCTAGCAGTGTGTGGGACTTGGTCTATTAGTCCATCTATACTGACCTCCATCAGGTTGCAAATTAAAAATAATTTTTTTCTGCATCTAGCTCTGAAAAAATATTTGGGCTTCTAGCGGTGTGTGGGACTTGGTCTATTAGTCCATCTATACTGACCTCCATCAGGTTGCAAATTAAAAATAATTTTTTTCTGCATCTAGCTCTGAAAAAATATTTGGGCTTCTAGCAGTGTGTGGGACTTGGTCTATTAGTCCATCTATACTGACCTCCATCAGGTTGCAAATTAAAAATAATTTTTTTCTGCATCTAGCTCTGAAAAATTATTTGGGCTTCTAGCAGTGTGTGGGACTTGGTCTATTAGTCCATCTATACTGACCTCCATCAGGTTGCAAATTAAAAATAATTTTTTTCTGCATCTAGCTCTGAAAAAATATTTGGGCTTCTAGCGGTGTGTGGGACTTGGTCTATTAGTCAATCTATATTGACCTCCATCAGGTTGCAAATTAAAAATAATTTTTTTCTGCATCTAGCTCTGAAAAAATATTTGGGCTTCTAGCAGTGTGTGGGACTTGGTCTATTAGTCCATCTATACTGACCTCCATCAGGTTGCAAATTAAAAATAATTTTTTTCTTCATTTATCTCTGAAAAAATATTTGGGCTTCTAGCAGCGTGTGGGACTTGTTCTATTAGTCCATCTATACTGACCTCCATCAGGTTGCAAATTAAAAATAATTTTTTTCTGCATCTAGCCCAGCCAATAGTTTTGGCCTAATACCACAGTTTGGCCACTCAGCTCTGCTCGGTTACCATCCATTGTTTTTTTGTGCAAACAACTCCAGAGTTGTGAATTAGTTAACCACCAAAATGAGTGGAAAAAGGCCTGCTGCTGGTGGAAAGGGGAATAGGCGTGTTGGGAAGGGGAAAAAAGGTTGTGTCCGTGGGGTAGGTGCAGAAGAAAGACCATCTTCCAGCCAAACTAAAATGTCTACTTCTTTTAGCGGACAATGTGATAAGATCCCTTTCTTACGGCCACGCCAATCGCTACAAATTCCAGATGAGGCACAAAAACAGCAGGTGCTTCAACGGATATCAAGTGCTCCTTTAAGTGGGCTCTCCTCCACATCAACTTCAACATCACAAATACTCCAGTCCTCAAAGGTGTCACCCAAATCGCACTTGCTTCCTCACAGCTCCCAAATCTCCAGCTGCCCGTCTGAGTATGAGGTAGAACAGATGGTTGAGTCTGCAGAGCTGTTTACTCATACTATACCCTGGGAATCAGAGGTCGACTCCAGCGCTTCTGTGAATCCAGACGAGGAAATGATCTGCACTGATGCCCAGAATCTTTATGAGTCGGATCCAGGACCAGACGCAGAAGGTTCTGACCATAATGTAGACCCTCATTCCCAAACTGTAACTCCTGTTGGTGGAGACAATGAGGAAGACGATGATAAGACTCAAATACCTGATTGGAGCGACAACTTTAGTTTTTTGTCAGGGCAGGAACAGGTTGGCTCTGAGGACGACGGGTGTGATAACGCACAGGGTGATGATGATGAGGTCGGAGATCCCACTTACTGTCAACCCACAGTCAGCCAAGAGATGAGGTCAGCAGAGGAGGTGGAGGAAGATGCTAGTGACGACGAGGTCAGGTTGCGCCTTCCTGGACAGAGACGTAGTACTGGAAGCACGTCATCAACTGCATCCTCAAACACAACTCTGCCTCTCACCACAAGTCGTGGTGGCTCTTCAGGTCGCATGGGTGCTAAGCCTTGCATAGCCTGGGCATTTTTTCAGATCGATAAACATGACCCAACTCGTGTTATCTGTAACATTTGTCAGCAAAAGCTAAGTAGAGGCCAAAAAATACATAGTTTGAGTACTTCATGCATGAACCGGCACATGGACATGAAGCATAAGTTGCAGTGGGAAGCTCAGTGTGCTACAATGCGGCCTAGCCGGCCGGGCCAATCACCGTCTGCCATATCTTGTGCATCCGCGGCCTCTTCATCCTCTGTGACTGGGGGGACAGCAGTCACACCTGTTTTGGGGCGCAGACCTGCCACCTCTTTACCCGCAACAGCCAGCGTGATTGGCAGGTCATCATTTTCTTTGGAGGTGGTAACACCAGCTGGTGTTGAGCGCTGTCCGACATCGATAGCACCACCTTTGGATCAAGGCAACCTAACATGTCCGCCTGCATCTTCCTCACAGACCGGCAGTTTGCCGGGGACACCCTTATCAACCCCGTCTAAGCACAATAGCCAGCCCTCGGTCCCTCAGATGTGGACAAGTAAAAGACCATTTCCTCCTAGCCATGAGAAAGCTAAGAGGTTGAATTTCACCATCTGCAAGCTCTTGGCTACAGAAATGCTGCCTTTCCGCCTGGTGGACACAGAGGATTTTCGAGACCTTATGTCCGTCGCAGTGCCCCAGTACCAGATGCCCAGTCGGCACTACTTCTCAAAGAAAGGTGTGCCTGCGCTCCACCAGCATGTCGCACACAACATCACCGCTTCTTTGAGAAACTCTGTGAGTGACAGGGTGCATTTCACCACAGACACTTGGACGAGTAGGCATGGACAGGGGCGTTACATGTCGCTGACTGGGCACTGGGTAACTATGGTGACAGCAGGACAAGGGGCTGCTGTCCAAGTCTTGCCGTCCCCACGAGTTGTGCGTCAATCCTCTTTATGTCAAAGTTCCTCCACTGCTTCTGCCTCCTCAACCTCCTCTCGGTCTTCCACCTGCACCCAAAGCCTGTCTGGTCATGCCACAAGCTTTCTAACTGCGCAGAAGGGATCCTGCACACCTCCTTACTATGCTGGCAGTAGGGCTCAACGTCATCAGGCGGTTTTTACATTGAAATGTCTGGGAAATGTGAGTCACACAGCTGAGGAGTTGTGGTCAGCTCTGGAGAACCAATTTCATGAATGGTTGTCTCCACTGGACCTGAAACCAGGGAAGGCCGTGTGCGACAATGCTGCAAACCTGGGTGCGGCCCTTCGCCGGGGCAATGTCACACACGTGCCTTGTATGGCTCACGTGTTGAACCTGGTTGTCCAGCAATTTTTAGCCCACTATCCCAGACTAGATGGCCTTCTGCAGAGGGCACGGTCGCTGTGTGCTCACTTCCGCCGTTCGCATCCCGCAGCTCAGCGACTTACATCTCTACAGAAGTCGTTGGGCCTGCCACTTCACCGGCTAAAATGCGATGTGCCTACCCGGTGGAATTCAACTCTGCACATGTTGCAGCGACTGTGGCAGCACCGACAAGCCCTGGTGCAATACGTTCTGACGTATAGCCTGGGCCAACGAGATTCAGAGGTGGGGCAAATCACGCTGGAGGAGTGGTCTCAGATCAGGAACCTATGCACCCTTCTGCACAGTTTTGAAATGGCGACGAAGATGTTTAGTGCTGACGATGCCATTATCAGCATGACTATTCCGGTGATTTACATGCTGGAGCACATGTTAAACAGAATTCGGAGTCAGGTGGTGGCACAAGAGGAGGTGGAGGAAGTAGAGGAGGAGGAGTTGTATGCGGAAGGGCTAACATCTGCAAGGTCCAGACGGTCGGCAGCACCAAGGCGGCAGGCATGTGAGGGTGGGGGAGATGGTTTTACCAGGGCGCATGGTAGCAGCCAAACTAGTGAGGAAGGTGCAGGAGCCCAGGAAGAAGTGGAGGACGAACTGATGGAAGACTCATCAGATGAGGGAGACCTTGATCACATTTCTGTTGTGCGAGGTTGGGGGGAGAGGACAGAGGAAGGAAGCATGATTGTTACCTCGCCACCAACACAACAGGGACTTGGTGCTCCTGGATGCGCAACACACATGAGTGCCTTCTTGCTGCAGTACCTGCAACATGACCCTCGAATTGTGAGAATTAGAAATAATCCTGACTACTGGGTTGCCACACTGTTAGATCCCCGGTACAAAAGTAAATTTGCAGAAATTATTCCTGCCATAGAAAGGGATGCACGCATGCAGGAGTATCAGCAGAGACTGTTGCAGAATCTTACATGTGCTTTTCCACAAAATACCAGTGGTGCACGTAGTGAATCTCACAGTTCCAACTTGCCAACCGTGGGACCGTCAAGTGTTCAGCACTCAAACCGTAACAGAACCACAGTATCTGCTGGTAACATCAATTTTGCGGAATCATTTCACCACTTTTTTAGCCCATCCTTTGCAAGGCCACAGGAGACAAGAAGTCTGACACATAGTCAACGCCTAGAGACGATGGTACAGGAGTATCTCCAAGTAAACATTGAAGCCACGACTGTGTCACTGGACCCTTGCTCTTTTTGGGCTTCCAATCTGGATAAATGGCCGGAGCTAGCCACTTACGCCTTGGAGATCTTGTCATGCCCCGCAGCCAGCGTTCTGTCTGAACGTGTGTTCAGCGCTGCTGGTGGTGTGCTGACAGATAAGCGCACGCGGCTCTCCACTGATAATGTAGACAGACTCACGTTCATAAAGATGAACAAATCATGGATCCGAAACGACTTTTCTACCCCTGTGTCATCCTGGGGAGAGTAAAAGCTTGATGATTGGTTAAAATCACCCTACCAACCGTTTTAAGCTTTCAAATTACTAATCATGTTTATCTGTATCTTGACTGGAAAATAATTTGGGCTTTGTAGCAGTGTGCAGCACTGATCCTATTAGGCCATCTATAATAAGCTTCACCAGATTTAAAATTAAAAATAATTTTTAGCTGCATCTAGCCCGGAAAATAATTTTGGGGCTCCGAGATGCGCAAGACACATAAGTGCCTTCTTGCTGCACTACCTGCAGCATGACCCTCATATTGTCAGAATTCGAAGTAATCATGACTACTGGGTTGCCACACTCTTAGATCCCCCAAACTTTTCGATCAACCTTTTCATTTTAATAAAGACCAAAAAAATGGTCATTTTTGAAATTATAAGCATTAGCAGGTTGTTAGAAACTGAAATCAAACAGTTTTCAACTCAAAACTTTATTCTAGGTGATGTTACATTTTCACATAGGACCCCTTGTTCGAAAGGAGCTTCTGAACTCTCTCGTCCATTGAATTTGTCAGGTTTTGGATGGTTTCTGCTTCAATTGTTTTGCATGAGGACAGAATACCCTCCCAGAGCTGTTGCTTAGATGTGAACTGCCTCCCGCCATCATAGACACTCCTTTTAATGATGCTCCAAAGGTTCTGAATGGGGTAGAGGTCAGGGGAGCATGGGGGTCACACCATAAGTTTGTCCCCTTTTATGCCCATATCAGCCAGAGATGCAGATGTTTTATGTGCAGCATGAGATGGTGCATTATCATGCAGAAAAATGATCTTGCTGTGAAATACACGGTTCTTCTTCTTGAACCATGGCAGGAAGTGCTGTTTGAGAAAATCCACATACATTATGGAGTTCATCTTTAGCGCCTTCAGGGATCCTAAAGGGGCCGACAATCTCTCTCCCCATGATTCCAGCCCAAAACATTACTCCACCTCCTCCTTGTTGGCGCTGTAGCCGTGTTTGCGTGGGGTGTCCATCAACCAGCCATCCTCCACTCCATTCATCTGGACCATCGAGCGCTGCACGGCACTCATCCGTGAACAAAACAGTTTTGAAATCAGTCTTCATGTAATGTTTGGCCCACTGGAGCCGTTTCTGCTTGTGTGAAGTGGATAGAGGAGGTCGACAGGATGGCATATGCACAGCTGCAAACCTCTGAAGGACCCTGCATCTTGTTGTTCGGGGGACGTTGGAGGCACAAGCAGCTTCAAAAACTTGTCTGCTGCTATGACAAGGCTTTTTTGCCACTGCTGTTTCAACCTGACGTAATTGCCTGTAGGAAAGAGTCCTCAATTTGCCCTTATCAGCACGCACACGTGTGTACTGTGAATCAGCTACATACTTCTTGATTGCCAAGACACTTCATCCTGATCATCGCACAATGTTGATTGTAGTCATGCCTTGACCTAAACACTCCACAATTTGTTGCTTCTCAGCAGCCGACACATCCTTTTTCTTTCCCATTTTGGCAGAAAATGTAGGCTGCTTAATAATGTGAGAGAGCCTTCTTAAGTAGTCTTGCCTCTCATTGGACACACCTGCCAAACTAATTAGCACAGGTGTCTGCAATTGCTTACAGTGATATAAAGAGCCCTGACACACATCACCATCAATGAGTTTAACTGACAAACAAACAAATTCTTCCCTTATCACTCCTAAACACTTTTTGCATAATAATTTGGAACGCGGTGTACATGTGCTTTTCCACAAAACACCAGTGGTTCACGTAGTGAATCTTACAGTTCTAACTTGCCAACCGTGGTCTGTATGGAATTGTTCAATAAAGGGCCCAAAATTAAGATAACATAGATGGGAGAGGTCTCTATGAATAGGAATTCCTAAGTATTTGATACCCTGTGAGGGCCAGGCAAAGGGAAAGTTGGACTGGATGGAATCCTATATGGATTTAGGGAGGGAGACATCGAGGGCCTCAGACTTCGCTGCATTGATTTTAAAATTTTACCATGTAACAAAGTGATCTATTTCAGCCATAACAGCAGGGATGGATATTTGTGATTGAGTGATATATACTAGGACATCATCAGCAAATAGAGAGCACTTGTACTCGTTGCCTCCCACCTCAATCCACCTAATATTGGGGTTATGGCGAATTGATGAGAGCAGGTGCTCCGTCACTAGGATGTATAAGAGAGGGGACAGAGGACATCCCTGCCTTGTCCCATTGGTGATTGTGAAAGGTGATGAAAATGTTCTGACGCACCCCCTGGGCCTTGGGACACCCGGAGCCGGACACTTTTTGGTGGATGCTGGTGGTTGTAGTCTTCGTGGCGGCGATCCGGTTCCGTGGCTCAGGGCGGTCAAACCAGTGGCGGAACTATTTATGTGGTTTTGATGTTTAAATGTCCGACTACGCCACCCGTGGATTGCGGTCAGAGTGAACCGCCGCTACAGGGCAGACCGCTAAGGCTGGTGTTGTGGGTGCAGCAGAGCGTAGCATAACTCCCCACGGGAGGAGTATAGCCTCAGGGCAGTGTATGCGGAGGATGGGGGTGATGGTGCAGGGCAGCAGCAGTAACGACACGGAGTCAGTGATGCAGTTCAGGGCCTTTACTCACAGTTCTTATTATCCAGACCACGTCTGCAGGTAACGGCTGCCCACGTCGTACTGTGCTCACCAGGTGAGGGGCTCAGACAACTCCCAGATAACTTTGGAGCGCTTCACAGGACCCCCTTTGTGTGTCCTTTGTCTGGCCTTTCTTACCAACACTTCTGTCCAGCTGCCTCGGGCCTCCTCTTGGTAAACTTGGCGCCAGTTTCCCTGACCCTATGTGGTGCCTTCCTAGCGGGTGGAGCAAGGGGCTGCGCCACATAAAATGTCAGAGCCTCCGGTTTCTAGCTGAGGGTCGTTTCCTGCCTCCACTAGTTCGGGGACCGGTCTCCCCCTTTGGCCTGACCCCTCCACGCAGGTGGATTCGGGCGTGCGGTGGCGACTCGCCCGTCCGCACCCCTGGGATCCCTTCATTCCTCGTTCCTGGAGCCTTCTCCGCTCCTCTTCCTTCCTTCTCCCTCTTGCAGGCCTGGGCCTCTGTTACTAGGCCCGCCTCCGGAGCAGAGCTCATGCAGAGCCCCTGCTCCCTGCCACTTCTGCTCAGACTTCTCTGCACTGAAATAAGATGGTGCCCACCTTTTATACTCCCTTCTCAATGCACCCAGGAACTGCTTCCTCCCTGCTCCTGCACTGCAGGGTTCCCCTTCCTCAGTGTTCCCTCCCCCCACTCCAGCCAGGGACAGGGACTGTCGTGCCCATCTCAGGGGCATATTGGTCGCCCTGCCCCACGGCAATGTGGTGTAATGCATGCAGGTGTCGGGTCCTCATCCACACTCCATCCTTATCTGAGAGTGAGATATCACACCTCTGGGTGAGGTGCAATACGTCTGTAGCAACCGAGCCCTCGGTGCTACAGTTCCATTTATCTTCAGCCTAGGTGACGTATTGTGATACAGGGCCGTGATTTTGGCTATAAAAGGGTCCCCTAGACCCCTACCCCAAGCTTTTTAAGAGAATCATATATGGCGTGCCAGGAGACTCTATGGAATGCTTTCTCAGCATCCAACGAGAGTATCTACTTACAAATTTTTAACTGCATCTAGCCCAGGAAATACTTTGTGCCTAGTAGCAGTGTCTGCTAGTCAGCGGATTATCCCGGCTGTTAAGCAAGCTACACCACCTGTAGTTTGGACACTTAATTTTTTCAAAGGAAATGCTTTGGGACCACGGGATACTTAGTGAAGAGCATCAGGAGGCACCCCAAGGCATAGGGGCTGGGACTGGCACTAGGATGCCTTGCGGTGGACAGCCGAGCTCGATCATTATAAAAGCTTTTTAACTGCAGCAGCTTTAGTGGACGCTACTGGAGCTGGAATTACGCGGCTGCTGGCATGAGACTTGCCCTCCAATAGATCCTTGTAAATGGATTTAAAGTGTATTCATTCAAATTAGAGGGACAATTTAAATTAAAAAGCTTAGAGCTGCCTCCACCACAGGGGGGCTCTCTCGACCCACCAGCGGACAGGCACCAGTATTGGGAGAGGGGGGCTGGCCGTCAGGGTTCACCGCGGCTCTGGCACAAACCCGGCGACATGGAGGTGGCACGGGCAGGAGCGGACTGGCCGTCTCGGCTTCTCACTTTTTGGATTTTAGAAGGGCATGACATGCCTATATCTGTGTCTCCCCCTCCTTTTACTCCTCCACCTCTTTTCTTTTCGCATGACTATATGTACTTGTCACTTTTCCATGTGTTAGTTGTGTCTTCTGAGCAGTTTGTCAGCTTTTGGACACCTTTGAAGGTGTTTTCTATGTGTTTCTATGTGTTTTTGTTTGCCTGCCATTGGTTTTAACGGTGTTCGAAGGTGTTCGACGAACAGTTCGACGAACAGTTCGGCGAACACACGGGTGTTCGACGAACCGAACCGAACTCGAACACTACGGGGGTGGCTCAACACTACTGTAGATGCAGATAAAAATTATTTTTAATTTGCAACCTGATGGAGGTCAGTATAGATGGACTAATACAACAAGTCTCACACACAGCTAGAAGCCCAATATTTTTTCAGAGGTAGATGCAGAAAAAAATATATTCAGTTTGCAACCTGATGGAGGTCAGTATAGATGGAGTAATAGAACAAGTCCCACACACAGCTAGAAGCCCAAATATTTTTTCAGAGGTAGATGCAGATAAAAATTATTTTTAATTTGCAACCTGATGGAGGTCAGTATAGATGGACTAATAGAGAAAGTCCCACACACTGCTAGAAGGCCAAATATTTTTTCTGAGCTAGATGCAGAAAAAAATTATATTCAGTTTGCAACCTGATGGAGGTCAGTATAGATGGACTAATAGAGAAAGTCCCACACACTGCTAGAAGGCCACATATTTTTTCAGAGGTAGATGCAGAAAAAAATATATTCAGTTTGCAACCTGATGGAGGTCTGTATAGATGGATTAATAGAACAAGTCCCACACACAGCTAGAATCCCAATATTTTTTCAGAGGTAGATGCAGAAAAAAATATATTCAGTTTGCAACCTGATGGATATCAGTATAGATGGACTAATACAACAAGTCCCACACACAGCTAGAAGCCCAATATTTTTTCAGAGGTAGATGCAGAAAAAAATATATTCAGTTTGCAACCTGATGGAGGTCTGTATAGATGGATTAATAGAACAAGTCCCACACACAGCTAGAAGCCCAATACTTTTTCAGAGGTAGATGCAGAAAAAAATATATTCAGTTTGCAACCTGATGGAGGTCAGTATAGATGGACTAATACAACAAGTCCCACACACAGCTAGAAGCCCAATATTTTTTCAGAGGTAGATGCAGAAAAAAATATATTCAGTTTGCAACCTGATGGAGGTCTGTATAGATGGATTAATAGAACAAGTCCCACACACAGCTAGAAGCCCAATATTTTTTCAGAGGTAGATGCAGAAAAAAATATATTCAGTTTGCAACCTGATGGAGGTCAGTATAGATGGACTAATGCAACAAGTCCCACACACAGCTAGATGCCCAATATTTTTTCAGAGCTAGATGCAGAAAAAAATTATATTCAATTTGCAACCTGATGGAGGTCAGTATAGATGGACTAATAGAATGATGCTATGCCCAAAAGATTTTACTTCACTAGGTGCAGTAAAAAAATTGGTATTCTATACACAGGTGGTATATCTTGCAACACAGATAGGCTACTCCACTGACTAACACACACTGCAATAGGACAAAAAGGATTAGCTTTGCTAGATTCAGCCAAATGCTGTGAAAAAAACTTGCACAGCACTGGCACAGACCTGCCTGGCAAAAACTGATAGGAACTGATGTAACCTAGTCCTGAAAGGGACTCCAATTACAATTAGTCTTCACTCCCACAATCTATCTATTTAAGAGCACAGACCTGCCTGATAAAAGTCGTAGGAAATGCTGTAACCTAGTCCTTAAAAGGACTGCAATCACAACTATTCCCTACTCCCAAGCTATCTGTAGATTTGTGCGAAAATTGGCTTGAAATTAACAAGGTATAGCGCACACAGCAACAGCGGTGCCGTCTAACACGCAGCTGCAGCAGTGAGAAAATGGTGGCGACGGGGAAAATGGCTTGGTCTTATAGGGCAAGGACATGTGACATACACTGCCAATGACACATGCCCTTGCTTGTGTGAAAAAAAGCACTTCGCTCCGTGTGTGCGCTGCTGATAGGCTGACAGATTGCACCTCCCCACTGTAAATGCGTGAAAGAGAAAAAAAAATTGGAGATCTTCATTGTTCCTGCAGAGATCCATCCCCTGCCCCTCCCCCCACCCCGCTGTACACTCAAACTGCGTATTAACATTAATTTTCATCATTACTGAGAAAAAATCCAGTTATGATTTTGGTGCACGAACAGTTATCGAACATAACCTCGAACAGCCGAATTTTTCTCAAATTGTTCGTGTTCGCCGACCGGCTCGAACACCGCCCAAAACAGCTCGAATTTGAGATTGGCGAACAGTTCGAGTAGAACAACGCTCATCTCTAATTGTGTCTCCCACTCACACACCACCTCCTCATCTCGCCCCCTATCTGTCGGTGTCCCCCAAGGCTCAGTTCTAGGACCCCTGCTCTTCTCCATCTACACCTTCGGCCTTGGACAGCTCAGAGTCTCACGGCTTTCAGTATCACCTCTATGCTGATGACACACTCTACCTCTCCGGACCTGATATCACCTCCTTACTAACCAGAATCCCACAATAGAAACAGAAAAAACTGTCTGGCACTTCCAAAACAAGAAATAGGTGTGAACAGGTGCTTACTAGGAGCAGCTACCTCCATATACAACTAACAAACAAAGCAGCACTCTGTAACGCTAAGTATGCAAACATGAAATATATGGAATTTTATTAGCATTACTGCTGTAGAAAAATAGAAATAAATGAGAAATCTTAGCGCATAAATTGGCCAATTCATGTGTACCTGTTAGCCACAGTAAGGCGTTTCTCAAAAATAACAGGACCCTATCAATGTGAACTCCTCTCTAATTGACTATGTCTGCTTGTGTGTGGGATAATGAGATCCTACTGCAATTAAGATCACCTGTGGCATAGAGGCCGAGTGCTCAGTCAAAGCTTATACATAGAAACAGAAAAATCTGGCCAGCACTTCCAAAACAAGAAATAGGTGTGAACAGGTGCTTACTAGGAGCAGCTACCTCCATATACAACTAACAAACAAAGCAGCACACTGTAACGCTAAGTAAGCAAACATGAAATATATGACATGTCTGGTTATCTATGCCTCCATCACATTGCATTTCCGACTAGGTGTTCACTCTAGACCAGGGCTTTCGACCATGACCAGGTCTTAGGGATCACTGCATATGTGTAGTGACTTTCAAAGCCAGTAGCCTGAAGTTGTGGCATGGTGTTCACTCAAGGCTGGGTCTCCAGGCGCAATTAGGCCCCGGAGCATGCATAGTAAACTTCAGAACCAGCTAACAGCTGTAGCCTCGGCCCAGAGTTAACATTGGTTCAGAGATATTGCGCTTCTTAATTGGCCCACATGCAAGAAATTTCATTTGTTTTCTTTAACTTACAGGCAGCAACAGAATGTTGTGCCTGATCACAAAACACTAAGAGGAATAATAATTTAACAGTTTTTCAATTATAAAAAACATGCAGCGTGTTATTAAACAGGCTGTTGATTACTACCAGTTACCATCCACTTATATGGTTACGTCACTTTAACATTAATAAAGCTGTGTTTGCGTTAAGGAAAAAATTGAAAAGTGTTTTGATACAGTTCTAAAGACACCTAAGAGGGTTAAGCTGCCATTTCACTGAGGGATTATCGTGAATGAGCATTCTGATAAGCACTCGTTCACAACAATCTTTTAGAGTCATTTGTTTGATGATCACCCGATGTAGGAGCAAAATGCTCACTCGTTGGGTGAAATGATTTGCAGAACATCATGGTTCTCTACTGCGCATGTTCCTGTCTAAAGAGCACTCGCACTGTTGAGAACTATGGCAGCGTATGCGCACTGAGCAATCTAATGCAGATCGCTCAGTGCATATTATTTACTGCGTTATACCTAAGTCAACCGTCTATAAATGTTTACCAATTAAAAGTCATTTAGTGCCGCAGGTCGGTCTGTGAGAATGTACAATTACACACATTTTTCAGGTGAACTAGAGGCCTTTGAAATATTTGGGATTCGCAGTATATCGATTCACTGAGATTCTAAATTTTCAGCAAAATTTTGGTAAGCTGGCAAATTCAAATGTCAAAAGATTTGCTAGTCTAATATTTAGACTGAATAAAGAGACTATATTAATATATACTATATCTGCATGTAAGCGTGCATTTATTTTTGTTTTTCAGTTCAGACTTCAGTTTTTGCAATAACATGTCAGCCTGCTGTAGGTGTAACATGGGAATGTTCAGAAAACATACTCTTCAATCTACAATGTGTAAACTGAGCTTTAATTATGAAAAGTAAACACAGATGACAAGTGTGTACAACTGTTATATGGCAAAGCAATATGTTTAATGAAGTTGCTATCTTGAAAAAAGCATTTTTTTTTTATTTGGTTGCACATTATGTTCAGCATCCAAAACTGAGTAAAACAATTTAAAAGTTGGATAAAATACATTGCCTTTGAAAAATTGTCATACCCCGTTAACTTTTCCACATTTTTTCATGTTACACCCACAACCTTAAATTTAATTTATTGTGAATTTTTGTAATATACAACATAGAAAGTATTTGTGAAGTGTAAAGGATATGATGATACATGGGTTTCTAAATATTTTGAAAATATAAATTTGAAAATTGTGACGTGCATTTGTATTCAGCCCCCTGAGTCAATACTTTGTAGTGAGCCAAAACAAGCCACGAAATGATAATCATGGTAGGTCAAAAGAACAAACAACTCTAAACAAGAACACGACCTCCATACAAGATGACAATAAAAATTCTATAAACTTTATTAATCAATTAATTAAAAAGCAGATGATTGACAAATAACATGATTCTAACAGGAAAAAAAGCTGAAGACATTCAAAAACATGTAAAATGAGGATGGTATGAGGATGGTATACAAAGAAGAATAACAAATATTGCACAATACCCCAAATCAAAAATACATCAGGCTGAATATGTGCATCATAATCCACTGTACCATCCTATGTAGTTGAAACCGCTTTTTTATGACACATTCCTAGTTTACATTTGTTAATACTAGGGCAGAGAACCTTACTAAGTAAAATGCTGTATGCTACAGTGGTTTAGAATATATGCCAGGAAACTATTTGACATGCCAATAGACATTGCACAAATGAATTGCAACATGCCCATTCAAAAAAGTGCTGTGTGCTGTTATGGTTTAAAATACATACCAAAAATACGTGGAAAATACATTACCAAATAAATGGAACGTCTCATCCAGCATCCCCTGACGTGCGTTTCGCCTCAGACTTCATTGGAGGGGTCAATACTTTGTAGGACCACCTTTCACTGCAATTACAGCTGCAAGTCTTTTGGGGTATGTCTCTACCAGCGTTTCACATCTAGAGGCTGACATTTTTGCCCATTCTTTGCAAACTAGTTCTTGCTTAGTAAGATTGGATTGTGAGCATTTGTGAACAGCAATTATCAAGGCTCGCCACAAATTCTGAATGGAATTTAGATCTGGACTTTGACTGGACCATTCAAACACATGAATATGCTATATTTCTGTCTATAGTCATCCCATAGTGTCCATGAGGTCTACTAAAGGTCATTTTCACTGTCTACATGTAATTTTGTCAGCACCCAGAGAAGTTTGTCATCTTATGTTGGATGTCAATCCGGGCATTTGATAAACCCCTGGATATGCTGCATTCTGGATTAACGTCCATGAACACAAATATGAGGTGTTGTGTGGCACCCCATGGGCTGGTTGCCACAGTAGTGTTGCCTCCTTCACCGGAGGTGATATTACGCTTGGAAGCAGGAGGAGCTCCCCACGTTAGATAAACCCCACATGCACACACAGGTTGTGATCCCTGACCTGAAGGGGGAGCTCTACACCCTATTTTGGGGAGCTGCCTTTTCCGGCTGGGGGGAGGAGTTAGTCAGTGAGTGTGAGAGGGAAGGGAGAGGAGGAGAAAGCAGCAGAGAGAGAAGGAGAAAGTTCTGGGGAGCAGAGCAAGTGAAGAGCTCACCCCAGGCAGTGGAGTAGAGGAAGCCAGAGTCCTGGGTTGTACAGGGATTGCACGTCCGGGCAACCGAATCTGGGGGACAGGAGACTGCAAGTTTTCTGGCCACAAGCAGACGCCCGGCAGCACAGCAGCATAACAAGAGCATGGAGATGCATAAAAGACGGCAGTACCCGTTATAGGTTTGCACCGCCTGCTTGTCCGGAGCTTAGGGCAGGAGTGAAGAAAAGGGACCGCATGATAGCTCACAGGCAGCGGGGCCCGCAACGGTGAAGTGCAGCAGTCCGGCCTCCAAACCCACCTGACGGGGTGGACTCCGATTGCTTCCAGGCTGACCGGACCCTCCTGGACCTAGTGACCAGTGTCCTTGACTCCACAGCTTTCTCTGCAGTAAAGGTAACCGGACTGCATTCCTCGTGTCAGTCTTCTTCTTCTGCGCCTCCACGCAGCTGTGCTACCAAGGTGACTATCATCACTGCTGCCGCCCTGCTCTCTGCACCCTGTTTCCCCCGCCGCCATCCTTCATATAAGCTTTCTCAATCCCTGGGGGCCCGCTTCACCTGGAGGAAGTGTTTCATCCCAGCTGCTATACCATCTAACCCCCAGGGTACACACAGCAGCGCTGGTCATCCCTGACCAGGCACCACAGGTGGCGTCACATAAAGACTACGAATCCCCTATAAATACTTCCTTCATCTGCTCGGCCAGGGCCACGGAGCTGGGCCACTGCCACTGTGACCACCCTGGAAGACTGCCGGCCCTGCTACAGAGTAGCCTAGACCCTTACGGCCGCTGCAGTTGCATCTCCAATGAGGAACGTCTTATTATCACACTAAGGTAACCTAATGGTTGCGTAGTGTTTCTTCATTACTCCTTTTTATAGGCTATGTGTTTTCGTGTTGTCTTCATGTGTGTCTATTTGTGTTTGGACTGAAAACTGTTTGGTTTAGACCAGTGCATTGTAAGTCAGCTATGTTTCCATCCAAGTTGTTATTTGTTCTTAATAAGTATAGATTACATATGACTGCAAGGGTAAAATTGTTTGAAAAATAAGAGGTGATTTTTATATACTTTCCATCGCTGAACTCAGTAAAAATATTGGAAAAAATTGAATCACGTACAGTTTTTTCACAAACACTGACTCCATACCCTTTTTTTTTTTTTGCACCATATATTGTCCCCTTTGCGTGACCTTTAATGGAGGATTTTGGTGTCATTAGAGTAATTGCGATTGGCTGCTGTGAGCAGTGAAGATTTTCTTAATCCAGTTTACAAAGAGTGTGGTGATGTCCATAGCATCCAATCATAGCATATCTTTCATTTTACCTCAGTAGTATAAAAAGTTAAAGCTCCACTGTGATTGGTTGCTATGGGGAGCAGAGGCATATTTTCTTTTAGACAGAGTTCATGAGAATTTGGTGGTGTGCTTACTACAATTCCTTTCAGCATTTAGTGGTTGTCGTGGATTAAGCTTCTGTTTCTAACCATGTGATCTAAATGACTAAAAGATGGTGTCGTAATTCAACAGACAACTTTTGCTACATTTGTGGCTGTTTTGTAGAAAAGTGTTTTATGCGTACTTTGGTGTAAAACTAGGTAATCAGGAATAGTCGTAGGCTCCACATGTAGTGTGTTCTGTTTCTGTTCAATGGTATATATTTCATTCATCTACTGCATTTATCCATTTAAAGCCTGCACCCTCACTTCTATCTTTGCAAGCCTGTTTAACGCCTTAAGGACAGACCCACTCTGTATGTTAATAACCGAGCCTCATTTTCAAAATCTGACCAGTGTCACGTTATGTGGTAATATCTCTAGAACACTTTAACATCTCCCAGTGATTTTGAGTTTTTTTCATGACGTGTTGTACTTCATCTTGGAGGTAAATCTTGTCTTATATGATTTGTGTTTATTTCTGAAAATATAAAAAAATGAACAAAAAAATTTAAAATGTTGCAATTTTCAAACTTTACATTTTTTTGCCCTTAAATCAGATATTTATATAATAATAATAGTTATAACACAAAACACAAAAAATAGTTACAACACAAAAAATAGCTAAATAACATTTCCCATATGACTGCTTTACATCTGCATCAGTTTTGAAACATTTTTTTTTTCATTAGGAACCACATCAAATTTGAAGTGACTTTGAGGGGCCTATTTGACAGAAAATACCCAAAAATGACACCATTCTAAAAAACTATAAGCCTCAAAGTGCTCAAAACCACATTCAAAAAGTTTGTTAACCTTTCAGGTTCTTCAAAGGAATTAAAGGAACGTGGAAGGAAAAAATTAACATTTTACTTTTTTCACAAAAATGTTACTTTAGCCCCAAATTGTTTATTTTCACAAGGGTTACAGGAAAAAGTGGACCCCAAAATTTGCTGTGAAATTTCTTCTGATTACACTGATACACCATATGTGGGGGAAAACTACTGTTTGGACACATGGCAGGGCTCAAAAGGGAAGGAACACCTTTTGAGTTTTTGAATGCAAAATCGAGAGCAGATGCCATGTTGTTTTTGGAGCCCCTGATGAGCCCCTGATGTGCCTAAACAGTGCAAATCCCCAAAAAATTACCTCATTTTGGAAACTACACCCCTCAAGAAATTTATCTAGATGTGTGATGAGCACCTTGAATCCCCAGGTGCTTCACAGAATTTTCAGAGAATTTTATAACGTTGAGCCGTGAAAGTAAAGATCACATTTTTCCCACAAAAATGTTTTAGCACCAATTTTTTAAATTTTCATAAGGGTAAAAAAAAAGAAAAAGGACCATAAATTTTTTTGTGCAATTTCTTCTACACCTATACCCCATATGTGGTGGAAAACTACTCTTTGGGCGCAGAAGTGAAGGATCGCCATTTTACTTTTGGAGCACAATATTGGCTGGAATAGATAGCGGAAGCCACGTCGTGTTTGCAGAGCTGATGATGTGACTAAACTATGCAAATCCTACAAAAGAGACCCCATTTTAGAAACTATGCCCCTCAAGGAATTTATCTACAGGGTGAGCCATTTAAATGGATACACCTAAATAAAATGGGAATGGTTGATGATATCAATTTCCTGTTTGTGGCACATTAGTATATGGGAGGGGGAAAACGTTTCCAGATGGGTAGTGACCATCGCGGCCATTTTGAAGTCGGCCATTTTGGATCCAACTTTATCTATTTCAATGGGAAGAGAGTTATGTGACACATCAAACATATTGAGAATTTCATAAGAAAAACAATGGTGTGCTTGGTTTTAACGTATATAAATGGCCCACCCTGTAGAGGTGTGGTGAGCATCTTGAACACACATCCATTTTAAAACATTGGACCGTGAAAATTAAAAATGACGTTTATTTCCCCAAAAATGTTGTTTTAGCCCCAAATTTTTCATTTTGACAAATTGTTGTGCAATTTCTCCTGAGTACACTGATTCCCCATATTTGCTCAGAAAACTTGCTTGGGCACACAGCAGGACTTGGAAGCGCTATTTGATTTTTGTAATGCAAAATTGTTTGGAATAGATTGTAGGCACCATGTTGAATTTGGAGGGCCGACAAGGTTCCATAACAGCAGAAACCCCCACAAGTGAACCCAATTTGGAAACTACACCTCTCAAATAATTCCTCTAGGGGTTTAGTTAGCATTTTAAAGCTACAGGTAACGCACAGAATTGTATAACATTGGGCTGTGAAAATGAAAAGTTACATCTTTTCCACTAAAATGTTGTTTTAACCCCAAGTTTTTAACTTTCAAAAGGGCCAATAGGAGAAAATGGACCAAAAATTTGTTACACAATGTCTCCTGAGTACAGCAAGTCCTCATACATGGTCAAAAACTACTTTTTAGCACAGTGCAAAGCTCAGAAGGGAAGGAGCACCAGAGTGCAGATTTTCCTTGGATGGTTTGCGAGTGTCATGTCATATTGGCAGAGCCTCTGTGGTGTTAGGACAGCAGTACCCTCAAAAGTGACCCCATTTTACAAACTACACCTCTTAATGAAATCTCCTAGGGGTGTAATGAGTATATTGAAACCACATGTGTTTCACAAAATGTTTACCATTGAGTGGTGAAGACATTTTTTTAAATTTTTACCATTATAAAGTTATTTTAGCCCCACATTTTACATTTTCATCAGGGGAAATAGGTAAAAATGACAACATAATTTGTTACACACTGTCTACTGAACTAGGCAATACCCCATATGTGACTGTATAATACTGCTTGGCCACATGGCGAGACTCGGGAGGTAAGGAATGATATTTTACTGTTATAGAACAAATTTTTGTAGAATAGTTTGCAGACTCTATATACAGAGCCCCTAAGTGCCAGAAGAGCAAAATTCCCCCCAATTGACCCCAATTTGTAAATTCTATTAGCTTGTTAAGTGAAAATGCAAATCTGTTATTGTAGCGCTCATACATTGTAGTGCCCAGTACATTGCAATGCACATACATTGTGCCCAGCTCATGCTTCTATCGATATGCACCCCGTAAACTAAGTGGGCTCTCCTCACTACAGTAATGCCAAACCAGTGGATGCTAACTGCCGTTTAGGCAAACTGTGGGGCTCAGAAGGGAGAGGGCATTTGAATTTGGGAGCGCAAATTTAGCTGAATTTTTTTTAAAAATTTTAGTAGAAGCCACGCCACTTTTCCAGAGCCTTTCTGCTACCAGTAATGTGGACACCCCGTACATTTCTGCTAACAGATGACAAACCAGAGTGGGGACTTGTTTTTATGTTTGTTGAGTAGAAACTTTTATTGGTGGCATTTTGGGGTACAGAACATTTTGGATCAGTTCACATTTACCCTGCTGAGCAATTACTTTGGGGTTTCCATCTAAATCTACAAAATACATTATTTGGTTCAAACTCCTTGTTAAAGCAGCGCTGGCGCCCTTGCACGGGTCGCCCCTGCAGGGAAACCGACGTGTTAACTTACCTGTCCGCGCTTTCCCTACATCAAGAGAATGCCAAGAGTATGCAAAGCAGTCATCAAAGCAAAAGGTGGCTACTTTGAAGAATCAAGAATATAAGACATATTTTCAGTTGTTTCACACTTTTTTGTTAAGTATATAATTCTACATGTGTTAATTCATAGTTTTGATGCCTTCAATGTGAATGTACAATTTTCACAGTCATGAAAATACAAAAAAAATCTTTAAATTAGAAGGTGTGTCCAAACTTTTGGGCTGTACTGTATATACACACTGCTCAAAATATAAAGGGAACACTCAAATAACACATCCTAGATCTGAATGAATGAAATATTCTCATTGAAAACTTTGTTCTGTACTAAATTGAATGTGCTGACAACAAAATCACACAAAAATCATCAATGGAAATCAAATTTATTAACCAATGAAGGCCTGGATTTGGAGTCACCCCCAAAATTAAAGTGGAAAAACACACTACAGGCTCATCCACCTTTGATGTAATGTCCTTAAAACAAGTCAAAATGAGGTTCAGCATTGTGTGTGGCCTCCACATGCCTTTATGACCTCCCTACAATGCCTGGGCATGCTCCTGATGAGGTTTCAGATGATATCCTGTGGGATCTCCTCCCAGACCTGGACAAAAGAATCCGCCAACTCCTGGACAGTCTGTGGTGCAACGTGACATTGGTGGATGGAGCGAGACATGATGTCCCAGATGTGCTCAATCGGATTCAGGTCTGGGGAACGGGCAGGCCAGTCCATAGCTTCAATGCCTTAATCTTGCAGGAACTGCTGACACATTCCAGCCACATGAGGTCTGCCATTGCCCTGCATTAGGAGGAACCCAAGGCCAACCGCACCAGCATATGGTCTCACAAGGGGTCTGAGGATCTCATCTCGGTACCTAATGGCAGTCAGGCTACCTCTGACGAGCACATGGAGGACTGTGCAGCCCTCCAAAGAAATGCCACCCCACACCATTACTGGCCCACTGCCAAACCGGTCATGCTGAAGGATGTTGCAGGCAGAAGATCGCTCTCCACGGCATCTCCAGACTCTGTCACGTCTGTCACATTTGCTCTGTGTGAATCTGCTTTCATCTGTGAAGTGCACAGGGTGCCAGTGGCGACTTTGCCAATCCTGGTGTTCTGTGGCAAATGCCAAGCGTCCTGCATGGTGTTGGGCAGTGAGCACAACCCCCATCTGTGGAAGTCGGGCCCTCATACCACCCTCATGGAGTCGGTTTCTAACCGTTTTTGCAGACACTTGCACATTTGTGTCCTGATGGAGGTCAATTTGCAGGGATCTGGCGGTGCTCCTCCTGTTCCTCCTTGCAAAAAGGCGGAGGTAGCAGTCTTGCTGCTGGGTTGTTGCCCTCCTACAGCCCCCTACATGTCTCCTGGTGTACTGGCATGTCTCCTGGTAGTGCCTCCAGCCTCTGCACACTACACTGACAGACACAGCAAACCTTCTTGCCACAGCTCGCATTGATGTACCATCCTAGATGAGCTGCACTACCTGAGTAACTTCTGTGGGTTGTAGAGTCCGTCTCATGCTACCATGAGATTGAAAGCACAACCAACATTCAAAAGTGACAAAAACATCAGCCAGAAAGCATTGGTACTCAGATGGGGTCTGTGGTCCCCACCTGCAGAACCACTCCTTTATTGAGTGTGTCTTGATAATTGCCAATAAATTCCATCTATTGTCTATTCAATTTGCACAACAGCATGTGAAATTGATTGTCAATCAGTGTTGCTTCCTAAGTGGACAGTTTGATTTCACAGAAGTTTGATCTACTTGGAGTTATATTCTGTTGTTTAAGTGTTCCCTTTATTTTTTTGAGCAGTGTATATATACCTCTTCTGTTAAGGTATTAGAAACATATAGTCACTAGTGTTGAGCGAGCATGCTCGACACTGCTTGTTACTCGCCCGAGCATCACGCTACTCTGGATGTTCGGCGAGAAGCGAGCATTTCCGGGTTACTCGGGCGAGAGCTTGGGTCTCCGCCCTGCACGTTTGGCGCTCTTTACAGAGCCAATGAACATGCAGGGATTGCCAGCCAGTCACTGTAATGCCGCAGCCATGTTGGTTGTGGGCATTACCGTGATTGACTGGCCGCACAGCGTCACCAAAACCGGGCGCCGCCATCTTGTGCACAGTCGCTCCGGATCATCCAGTGTAGGGTCAGTGCTGCTGAGTTAGGGAGAGATATATAGTGCGACATAGGTAGTGTAGAGTCTCTAAAGCCTACCAAATCAAACAAACAGTCCTTCTCAGGACTAATGTCCATCCAAGATTTCAGGCAGGCAGGCTGTATAGAGACGCAGCGGTCATACCAGCAAACGCTGCCTTACAGTCCTGTGTGCTCCTGTTGGTCAAATTGCTAGACTTATCACCCCAGTCTCAGGGGCGAGGAAAAATTTTTTTTTTTTTCATCTAAATCCTGTATTTTTTTTTTCCTCAGTCAGACTGTCCAAATACGCATCTTATTAACCTTTTGATATTCCCTCCCCCCCCAAAAAAAAAGAGTGTGTCTGTGACTGTTCAGACACCAATATGTCTGTTTAAAAGAGTCTGGTGTAGGCCAGAAAAATAGAACTTTGGTTTTGCAGTTCCAAGGGTGAAATCTCTGTGTTATCCTGTTTTTATCATTTTTTGCCGTAAAAAAAACAGTAATAGTGTCTCCCTGACTGGTCAGACACCAATATATCTGTTTAAAAGAGTCTGGTGTAGGCCAGAAAAATATAAATGTGGTTTTGCAGTTCCACGGGTCAAATCTCCTTATTATCCTGTTTTTGTCATTTTTTGTCGTAAAAAAAACTGTAATAGTGTCTCACTGACTGGTAGAGATGAGCGGTGTTCGACTAGAACTGTTCGCCAATCTCAAATTCGAGCTGTTTTGGGCGGTGTTCGAGTTGTTCGACGAACCCGAACGATTTGCAAAAAATTCGGCTGTTCGAGGTTATGTTCGATAACTGTTCGTGCACCAAAAGCGTGTCCTGCATGTCTGGCGCTATTTAGAGCACCAATCATGCAGGGATTGTCTGCCACTCACTGTAATGCCACAGCCATGGTGGTTGTGGCATTACAGTGATTGCCCAAATCGATGGGAACAGTGCCAACAGTGAAACATGAAAAGCCGGCAATTCATCAGCGGCATACACCGGTACCCGACAATTTAGAACCGAAAGAATAGAGCTTCACACATAGATTAGATAGATAGAAACATGTCAGTCACACATATAAGAAGCACAGTGACAGTGTAGCTTACTGTACTTGTCATTTAGTGTAAAGGATTTATCAAAAAAAATAATAGTGTTTTCATGCACCGTCTCTTTAAAAAAGCCGGCCGGCAATTCAGCAGCGGTACCCGACAATTTATAACAGACAGAATAGAGCTTCACACATAGATTAGATAGATAGAAACATGTCAGTCACATATATATGAAGTACAGTGACAGTGTTGTTTACTGTACTTGTCATTTAGTGTAAAGGATTTATCAATAAAAATAATAGTGTTTTCATGCACCGTCTCTTTAAAAAAGCCAGCCGGCAATTCAGCATCTGTACCCGACAATTTATAACAGACAGAATAGAGCTTCACACATAGATTAGATAGATAGAAACATGTCAGTCACATATATATGAAGTACAGTGACAGTGTTGATTACTGTACTTGTCATTTAGTGTAAAGGATTTATTAAAAAAAATAATAGTGTTTTCATGCACCGTCTCTTTAAAAAAGCCAGCCGGCAATTCAGCATCTGTACCCAACAATTTAGAATAGAAGGAATAGAGAATCACACATAGATTAGGTAGATAGAGACATGTCAGACACATATATATGAAGTACAGTGACAGTGTTGCTTACTGTACTTGTCATTTAGTATAAAGGATTTATTAAAAAAAATAATAGTGTTTTCATGCACTGTCTCTTTAAAAAAGCCGGTCGGCAATTCAGCATCTGTACCCGACAATTTAGAATAGAAGGAATAGAGAATCACACATAGATTAGATAGATAGAAACATGTCAGTCACATATATATGAAGTACAGTGACAGTGTTGCTTACTGTACTTGTCATTTAGTGTAAAGGATTTATTAAAAAAAAATAATAGTGTTTTCATGCACCGTCTCTTTAAAAAAGCCGGCAGGCAATTCAGCATCTGTACCCGACAATTTAGAATAGAAGGAATAGAGAATCACACATAGATTAGATAGATAGAAACATGTCAGTCACATATATATAAAGTACAGTGACAGTGTTGCTTACTGTACTTGTCATTTAGTGTAAAGGATTTATTTAAAAAAATAATAGTGTTTTCATGCACTGTCTCTTTAAAAAAGCCGGCCGGCAATTCAGCATCTGTACACGACCATTTAGAATAGAAGGAATAGAGAATCACACATAGATTAGATAGATAGAAACATGTCAGTCACATATATATGAAGTACAGTGACCGTGTTGCTTACTGTACTTGTCTTTCAGTGTAAAGGATTTATTTAAAAAAATAATAGTGTTTTCATGCACCGTCTCTTTAAAAAAGCCGGCCGGCAATTCAGCATCTGTACCCGACAATTTAGAATAGAAGGAATAGAGAATCACACATAGATTAGATAGATAGAAACATGTCAGTCACATATATATGAAGTACAGTGACAGTGTTGATTACTGTACTTGTCATTTAGTGTTAAAATAAAGGATTTATTTAAAAAAAAATTGGCGTGGGGATCCCCATAATTTTAGGCTCTAGCGGAGGTTAACCAGACGGCTGGGGCAGATGTTTGAAGCCTGGGAAGGGGGTAATACCCATGGAGCTTCCCAGGCTACTAATATCAGCCCCCAGCGGAATACCTAGCCTTTACTAGCTATTAAAATGGGGGACCCCCCAAAAAAATGACGTGGGGTCCCCCCTATTTTAATAGCTAGCAAAGGCTAGGCAGACAGCTGGGGGCTGATATTAATAGCCCAGGAAGGGTTCCATGAATATTGGCCCCCTCCCAGGCTAGAAACACCAGCCGTCAGCCGCCCCAGAAATGGCGCATCCTTAGGATGCGCCAATTCTGGCACTTAGCCTCGCTCTTCCCACTGCCCTGTAGCGGTGGCAGTGGGGTAATAGGGTTGGGGTTGATGTCAGCTTATAATGCCAGCTGACATCAAGCCCAGGTTAGTAATGGAGAGGCGTCTATAAGACACCCCCATTACTAACCCCATAGTCAAAGTTAAAAGAAAACACAAACACCCAGAATAAAGTCCTTTAATTGAAATAAAGACACATTCCTTTATTGTTCTAAATTAAACCATACTTACCGTCACGCCCATTCCAGCTGAAGCCAACGATCTCCTGCAATAAAAGAAAAATAATAAAGCAACCTCATCCTTACCTTTCCATGGTTCCCACGACAGCTTCAGCTCTGCTACATCGAGAAACAGGCTGGACCGCAGCAGAACGCTGCCATCCAGCCTGTCATCCCGCAGACACTGAGAAGCGCAGGCATGCTTGCGCTCTGCAGTGTCTGGCTGTGACGGCATAAAGATGAGACGAGTTCATGTCCAATGAACTCGGCGCACCTCATGCACGTCACTGACAGCGTGGGAGAATTCTCCTGCACTCAGCACTTCAGCGTGAGAATTCTCCCACGCTGTCAGTGACGTACATGAGGTCAGCTGAGTTCATTGGACATGAATGAGCTCACCTCATGCACGTCACTGACAGCGTGGGAGAATTCTCACGCTGTAGCGCTGAGTGCAGGAGAATTTTCCCACGCTGTCAGTGACGTGCATGAGGTGAGCTGAGATCATTGGACATGAATGAGCTCACCTCATGCACGTCACTGACAGCGTGGGAAAATTCTCCTGCACTCAGCGCTTCAGCGTGAGTATTTTCCCACGCTGTCAGTGACGTGCATGAGGTGAGCTCATTCATGTCCAATGAACTCAGCTGACCTCATGTACGTCACTGACAGCGTGGGAAAATTCTCCTGCACTCAGCGCTTCAGCGTGAGAATTTTCCCACGCTGTCAGTGACGTGCATGAGGTGAGCCGAGTTCATTGGACATGACCTCGGCTCATCTTTATGTCGTCACAGCGAGACACTGAGGAGCGCAAGCATGCCTGCGCTTCTCAGTGTCTGCGGGATGACAGGCTGGATGGCAGCGTTCTGCTGCGGTCCAGCCTGTCATCTCGATGTAGCAGAGCTGAAGCTGTCGTGGGAGCCATGGAAAGGTAAGGATGATGTTGCTTTATTATTTTACTTTTATTGCAGAAGACATTGGCTTCAGCTGGAATGGGCGTGACGGTAAGTATGGTTTAATTTAGAACAATAAAGAATTGTGTGTTTATTTCAATTAAAGGACTTTATTCTGGGTGTTGTGTTTTTTTAAATACTTTACTAGAAATTCATGGTGGTCATGTCTAATATTGGCGTGACCCCATGAATTTCGGGCTTAGGGCCAGCTGATAATGCCAAGCTGGCCTTAACCCCTTTATTACCCAGTGAGCCACCGCACCAGGGCCCTGGATGAGTTGGGTACAGCGCCAGAAGATGGCGCTTCTATGAACGCGCCATTTTCTGGGGCGGCTGCGGACTGCAATTTGCAGCGGGTGGGGCCCAGAAAGCTTGGGCCTCCCTGCGCTGCGGATTCCAGCTCCCAGCTGCCTAGTTGTACCTGGCTGGGCACAAAAATAGGGCGAAGCCCCACGCATTTTTTTTGTAAATTATTTCATGAAATTCATGGAATAATTAAGAAAAAAAGGGCTTCCCTATATTGTTGTGTCCAACCAGGTACAAATAGGCAGCTGGTGGTTGGGGGCAGCCCGTCCCTGACTGCTGTACCTGGCTGGACACAAATATAGTGCGAAGCCCCACGTCAATTTTTTTTTAATTATTTCTTATAGACGCCTCTCCATTACTAACCTGGGCTTGATGTCAGCTGGCATTATAAGCTGACATCAACCCCAACCCTATTACCCCCTGCCACCGCACCAGGGCAGCGTGGAAGAGCGAGGCTAAGTGCCAGAATTGGCGCATCCTATGGATGCGCCATTTCTGGGGCGGCTGACGGCTGGTGTTTCTAGCCTGGGAGGGGGCCAATATTCATGGAACCCTTCCTGGGCTATTAATATCAGCCCCCAGCTGTCTGCCTAGCCTTTGCTAGCTATTAAATTAGGGGGGACCCCACGTCATTTTTTTGGGGGGGTCCTCCATTTTAATAGCTAGTAAAGGCTAGGTATTCAGCTGGGGGCTGATATTAGTAGCCTGGGAAGCTCCGTGGGTATTACCCCCTTCCCAGGCTTCAAACATCTGCCCCAGCTCTCTGCTTAACCTCCGCTAGAGACTAAAATTACGGGGAACCCCACGGCAATTTTTTTTAATAATAAATCCTTTATTTTAATACTAAATGACAAGTACAGTAACCAACACTATCACTGTACTTATTATATATGTGACTGACATGTTTCTATCTATCTAATCTATGTGTGAAGCTCTATTCTGTCTGTTATAAATTGTCGGGTACAGATGCTGAATTGCCGGCCGGCTTTTTTAAAGAGACGGTGCATGAAAACACTATTATTTTTTTTAATAAATCCTTTACACTAAATGACAATTACAGTAAGCAACACTGTCACTGTACTTCGTATATATGTGGCTGACATGTTTCTATCTATCTAATCTATGTGTGATTCTCTATTCCTTCTATTCTAAATTGTCGGGTACAGATGCTGAATTGCCAGCCGGCTTTTTTAAAGAGACGGTGCATGAAAACACTATTATTTTTTTTAATAAATCCTTTGCAGTAAATGACAAGTACAGTAAGCAACACTGTCACAGTACTTCATATATATGTGACTGACATGTTTCTATCTATCTAATCTATGTGTGAAGCTCTATTCTGTCTGTTATAAATTGTCGGGTACCGCTGCTGAATTGCCGGCCGGCTTTTTTAAAGAGACGGTGCACGAAAACACTATTATATTTTTTAATAAATCCTTTACACTAAATGACAAGTACAGTAAGCAACACTGTCACTGTACTTCATATATATGTGACTGACATGTTTCTATCTATCGAATCTATGTGTGATGCTCTATTCCTTCATGTCTAAATTGTCGGGTACCGGTGTATGCCGCTGCTGAATTGCCGGCCGGCTTTTTTAAAGAAAGCGTCTTCTGAGCAGTTTGTGAGCTTTTGGACACCTTTGAAGGTGTTTTCTGTGTGTTTTTGTTTGCCTGCCATTGGTTTTAACGGTGTTCGATGGTGTTCTAAGGTGTTCGACGAACAGTTCGACGAACAGTTCCTCGAACACTACTGACTGGTCAGACACCAATATATCTGTTTAAAAGAGTCTGGTGTACGCAGTTCCATGGGTCAAATCTCTGTATTATCCTGTTTTTTGCCATTTTTTGCCGTAAAAAAAAACAGTAATAGTGTCTCCCTGACTGGTTAGACACCAATATATCTGTTTAGAAACGTCTGGTGTATGCCACATAACTATAACTGTGGTTTTGCAGTTCCACAGGTCAAATCTCTGTATTATTCTGCTTTTTGCATTTTTTGCCGTAAAATAAAACAGTAATAGTGTCTCCCTGACTGTTCAGACACAAATATATCTGTTTAAAAGAGTCTGGTGTTGGCCAGAAAAATATAACTGTGGTTTTGCAGTTCCACGGGTCAAATCTCTGTATTATCCTGCTTTTGGCATTTTTTGCTGTAAAAAAAACAGTAATAGTGTCTCCCTGACTGGTCAGACACCAACATATCTGTTTAAAAACTGTTTAAAAGAGTCTGGTGTATGCTACATAACTATATCTGTGGTTTTGCAGTGCCAAGGGTCAAATCTGTGTATTATCCTGCTTTTGCCATTTTTTGCTGTTAAAAAAAACAGTAATAGTGTCTCCCTGAATGGTCAGACACCAATATATATGTTTAAAAGAGTCTGGTGTAGGCCAGAAAAATATAACTGTGGTTTTGCAGTTCCACGGGTCAAATCTCCTTATTATCCTGTTTTTGGCATTTTTTGGCGTAAAAAAAACCTGTAATAATGTCTCCCTGACTGGTCAGACACCAATATATCTGTTTAATAATGTCTGGTGTACGCCACATAACTATATCTGTGGATTTGCAGTTCCACGGGTCAAATCCCTGTATTATCCTGTTTTTGGCATTTTTTGCCGTTAAAAAAAACTGTAATAGTGTCTCCCTGACTGGTCAGACACCAATATATCTGTTTAAAAGAGTCTGGTGTATGCCACATAACTATAACTGTGGTTTTGCAGTTCCACAGGTCAAATCTCTGCATTATTCTGCTTTTTGCATTTTTTGCCGTAAAATAAAACAGTGATAGTGTCTCCCTGACTGTTCAGACACCAACATATCTGTTTAAAAGAGTCTGTTGTAGGCCAGAAAAATATAACTGTGGTTTTGCCATTCCACGGGTCAAATCTCTGTATTATCCTGTTTTTGGCATTTTTTTCCTTAAAAAAAAACTGTAATAGTGTCTCCCTGACTGGTCAGACACTAATATATCTGTTTAAAAACTGTTTAAAAGAGTCTGGTGTATGCTACATAACTATATCTGTGGTTTTGCAGTTCCAAGGGTCAAATCTGTGTATTATCCTGCTTTTGGCATTTTTTGCTGTAAAAAAAAACTTTAATAGTGTCTCCCTGACTGGTCAGACACCAATATATCTGTTTAAAAGAGTCTGGTGTAGGCCAGAAAAATATAACTGTGGTTTTGTAGTTCCTCGGGTCAAATCTCTGTATTATCCTGTTTTTTTTGCATTTTTTGGCGTAAAGAAAAACTGTAATAGTGTCTCCCTGACTGGTCAGACACCAATATATCTGTTTAAAAAAGTCTGGTGTACGCCACATAACTATAACTGTGGTTTTGCAGTTCCACGGGACAAATCTCTGTATTATCCTGCTTTTGACAATTTTTGTCGTAAAATAAAACAGTAATAGTGTCTCCCTGACTGTTCAGACACCAATATATATGTTTAAAAGTGTCTGGTGTAGGCCAGAAAAGTATAACTGTGGTTTTGCAGTTCCACGGGTCAAATCTCTGTATTATTCTGTTTTTGGCATATTTTGCCGTAAAAAAAAACTGTAGTAGTGTCTCCCTGACTGTCAGACACAAATATATCTGTTTAAAAGAGCCTGGTGTAGGCCAGAAAAATATAACTGTGGTTTTGCAGTTCCATGGGTCAAATCTCTGTAATATGCTGTTTTTGGCATTTTTTGCCGTAAAAAAAAACTGTAATAGTGTCTCCCTGACTGGTCAGACACCAATATATCTGTTTAAAAGAGTCTGGTGTATGCCACATAACTATAACTGTGGTTTTGCAGTTCCACAGGTCAAATCTCTGCATTATTCTGCTTTTTGCATTTTTTGCCGTAAAATAAAACAGTAATAGTGTCTCCCTGACTGTTCAGACACCAACATATCTGTTTAAAAGAGTCTGTTGTAGGCCAGAAAAATATAACTGTGGTTTTGCCGTTCCACGGGTCAAATCTCTGTATTATCCTGTTTTTGGCATTTTTTGCCTTAAAAAAAACTGTAATAGTGTCTCCCTGACTGGTCAGACACTAATATATCTGTTTAAAAACTGTTTAAAAGAGTCTGGTGTATGCTACATAACTATATCTGTGGTTTTGCAGTTCCAAGGGTCAAATCTGTGTATTATCCTGCTTTTGGCATTTTTTGCTGTAAAAAAAAACTTTAATAGTGTCTCCCTGACTGGTCAGACACCAATATATCTGTTTAACCCCTTAAGCCCCGCGGGTGGTTTGCACGTTAATGACCGGGCCAATTTTTACAATTCTGACCACTGTCACTTTATGAGGTAATTACTCTCGAACGCTTCAACGGATCCCCCTGATTCTGAGATTGTTTTTTCGTGACATATTGTACTTCATGATTGTGGAAAAATTTCTTCGATATCACTTGCGTTTATTTGTGAAAAAAACGGAAATTTGGCAAAAATTTTGAAAATTTTGCAATTTTCAAAATTTGAATTTTTAAGCCCTGAAATCAGAGCGATATGTCACACAAAAGAGTTAATAAATAACATTTCCCACATGTCTACTTTACATCAGCACAATTTTGGAACCAAAATTTTTTTTTGTTAGGGAGCTATAAGGGTTAAAAGTTGACCAGCGATTTCTCATTTTTCCAACAAAATTTACAAAACCATTTTTTTAGGGACCACATCACATTTGAAGTCACTTTGAGAGGTCTTTATGACAGAAAATACCCAAAAGTGACACCATTCTAAAAACTGCACCCCTCAAGGTGCTCAAAACCACATTCAAGAACTTTATTAACCCTTCAGGTGCTTCACAGGAATTTTTTGAATGTGGAAGAAAAAAATGAACATTTAACTTTTTTCACAAAAATGTTAATTTAGACCCAATTTTTTTTATTTTCACAGGGGTAACAAGAAAAAATGGACCCCAAAATTTGTTGTGCAATTTCCCCTGGGCACGCAGATACCCAATATTTGGGGAAAAAATACTGTTTGGGCGCACGGCAGGGCTCGGAAGGGAAGGAGCGCTATTTGACTTTTTGATTGTAAAATTTGCTTGAATAATTAGCGGACGCCATGTTGTGTTTGGAGAGCCCATGTGTGCCCAAACTTTGGAGCTCCCCCACAAGTGACCCCATTTTGGAAACTAGACCCCCCAAGGCACCTTTCTAGATGCATAGTGAGCACTTGGAACCCCCAGGTGCTTCACAAATTGATTCGTAACAATGAAAAAGTGAAAAAAAAAAACACTTTTTCATTTTTATGAATCAATTTGTGAAGCACCTGAGTGTTCCAAGTGCTCACAATGCATCTAGATAGGTGCCTTGGGGGGTCTAGTTTCCAAAATGGGGTCACTTGTGGGGGAGCTCCAATGTTTGGGCACACAGCGGCTCTCCAAACGCAACATGGTGTCGCTAACAATTTGAGCCGATTTTCCGTTAAATTTGTTAGAGGACACCATGTTGCATTTAGAGAGTCCCTGTGTGCCCAAACATTGGAGCTCCCCCACAAGTGACCCCATTTTGGAAACTAGACCCCCCAAGGCACCTATCTAGATGCATAGTGAGCACTTGGAACCCCCAGGTGCTTCACAAATTGATTCGTAACAATGAAAAAGTGAAAAAAAAAAACACTTTTTCATTTGTATGAATCAATTTGTGAAGCACCTGAGGGTTCCAAGTGCTCACTATGCATCTAGATAGGTGCCTTGGGTGGTCTAGTTTCCAAAATGGGGTCACTTGTGGGGGAGCTCCAATATTTGGGCACACAGCGGCTCTCTAAATGCAACATGGTGTCCGCTAACAAATTTAACGCAAAATTGGCTCAAATTGTTAGCGACACCATGTTGCGTTTGGAGAGCTGCTGTGTGCCCAAACATTGGAGCTCCCCCACAAGTGACCCCATTTTGGAAACTAGACCCCCCAAGGCACCTATCTAGATGCATAGTGAGCACTTGGAACCCCCAGGTGCTTCACAAATTGATTCGTAACAATGAAAAAGTGAAAAAAAAAACACTTTTTCATTTTTATGAATCAATTTGTGAAGCACCTGGGGGTTCCAACTGCTCACTATGCATCTAGATAGGTGCCTTGGGGGGTCTAGTTTCCAAAATGGGGTCACTTGTGGGAGAGCTCCAATGTTTGGGCACACAGGGACTCTCTAAATGCAACATGGTATCCGCTAACAAATTGAATGGAAAATCGGCTCAAATTGTTAGCGGACGCCACATTGCGTTTGGAGAGCCCCTCTGTGCCCAAACTTTGGAGCTCCCCCACAAGTGACCCCATTTTGGAAACTAGACCCCCCAAGGCACCTTTCTAGATGCATAGTGAGCACTTGGAACCCCCAGGTGCTTCACAAATTGATTCGTAATAATGAAAAAGTGAAAAAAAAACACTTTTTCATTTTTACGAATTAATTTGTGAAGCACCTAGGGGTTCCAAGTGCTCACTATGCATCTAGATAGGTGCCTTGGGGGGTCTAGTTTCCAAAATGGGGTCACTTGTGGGGGAGCTCCAATGTTTGGGCACACAGGGACTCTCTAAATGCAACATGGTATCCGCTAACAAATTGAATGGAAAATCGGCTCAAATTGTTAGCGGACGCCACATTGCGTTTGGAGAGCCCCTCTGTGCCCAAACTTTGGAGCTCCCCCACAAGTGACCCCATTTTGGAAACTAGACCCCCCAAGGCACCTTTCTAGATGCATAGTGAGCACTTGGAACCCCCAGGTGCTTCACAAATTGATTCGTAATAATGAAAAAGTGAAAAAAAAACCACTTTTTCATTTTTACGAATTAATTTGTGAAGCACCTAGGGGTTCCAAGTGCTCACTATGCATCTAGATAGGTGCCTTGGGGGGTCTAGTTTCCAAAATGGGGTCACTTGTGGAGGAGCTCCAATGTTTGGGCACACAGGGACTCTCCAAATGCAACATGATATCCGCTAACAATTTGAGCCGACAATTTGTTAGCGGATATCATGTTGCATTTGGAGAGTCCCTGTGTGCCCAAACATTGGAGCTCCCCCACAAGTGACCCCATTTTGGAAACTAGACCCCCCAAGGCACCTATCTAGATTCATAGTGAGCACTTGGAACCCCAGGTGCTTCACAAATTGATTCATAAAAATGAAAAAGTGTTTTTTTTTTCACTTTTTCATTTTTACGAATCAATTTGTGAAGCACCTGGGGGTTCCAAGTGCTCACTATGCATCTAGAAAGGTGCCTTGGGGGGTCTAGTTTCCAAAATGGGGTCACTTGTGGGGGAGCTCCAAAGTTTGGGCACAGAGGGGCTCTCCAAACGCAATGTGGTGTCCGCTAACAATTTGAGCCGATTTTCCATTTAATTTGTTAGCGGATACCATGTTGCATTTAGAGAGTCCCTGTGTGCCCAAACATTGGAGCTCCCCCACAAGTGACCCCATTTTGGAAACTAGACCCCCCAAGGCACCTATCTAGATTCATAGTGAGCACTTGGAACCCCAGGTGCTTCACAAATTGATTCATAAAAATGAAAAAGTGTTTTTTTTTTCACTTTTTCATTTTTACGAATCAATTTGTGAAGCACCTGGGGGATCCAAGTGCTCACTATGCATCTAGAAAGGTGCCTTGGGGGGTCTAGTTTCCAAAATGGGGTCACTTGTGGGGGAGCTCCAAAGTTTGGGCACAGAGGGGCTCTCCAAACGCAATGTGGTGTCCGCTAACAATTTGAGCCGATTTTCCATTCAATTTGTTAGCGGATACCATGTTGCATTTAGAGAGTCCCTGTGTGCCCAAACATTGGAGCTCCCCCACAAGTGACCCCATTTTGGAAACTAGACCCCCCAAGGCACCTATCTAGATTCATAGTGAGCACTTGGAACCCCAGGTGCTTCACAAATTTATTCATAAAAATGAAAAAGTGTTTTATTTTCACTTTTTCATTTTTACGAATCAATTTGTAAAGCACCTGGGGGTTCTAAGTGCTCACTATGCATCTAGATAGGTGCCTTGGGGGGTCTAGTTTCCAAAATGGGGTCACTTGTGGGGGAGCTCCAATGTTTGGACACACAGGGGCTCTCCAAACGCAACATGGCGTCCGCTAACAATTTGAGCCGATTTTCCATTCAATTTGTTAGCGGACACCATGTCGCGTTTGGAGAGCCCGTGATGTGCCTAAACAGTGGAGCTCCCCCACAAGTGTCCCCATTTTGGAAACTATACCCCTCAAAGATTTTATTAAGGTGTATAGTGAACATTTTGAACCCAGAGGTACGGCACATTATTTGTTTACATTAGGTCATCATATTGAATAAGTTTTCATTATTCTTGAGCGCAAGTGCTCGCTACTTGAGTTTGCATCGGGTACTCAGGTATGCACCATGTACAGCGTGTGCTCGAGTGACATGCTCGAGTCCCTGCTCCGCATGTTTCACGGTTATTAGACACCCAAAAAAAAACATGCGGGGATCGCTCGTGCATGGCAGGCAATCCCCGTAAAGTTTTTTGGCCGCGAAGCATATGGGGCAGAGACTCGAGCATGTCACTCAAATACCCACGATACTAAATGCATACCAGAGCACCCGATGCAAACTCAAGTAGCGAGCACTTGCTCTCAACACTAGTCGCCATATCGTCATCTTTTTTTCTTACTTTTGAAAAAAATCCCAACCCCAGCCCTAACCCTAGCACAACCCTAGCCCCAGCACAACCCTAGCCCCAGCACAACCCTAGCCCCAGCACAACCCTAGCCCCAGCACAACCCTAGCCCCAAACCCAGCCCTAACCCTAGCCCAATCCTAACTCAAGAGTTTATTTTTGACGCCGTTCCTTGTGCGGTATAAGTGATTAGACGACTTTATTCTTCGGGTCGGTGTGATTACAGCAATGCCAGAATCATATGGGGTTTTTATGACTGACAGCTGTCACACACTAAAAGACGCATTTTTTGTAAAATCTAGTTTTTGCATCGCCATATTTTGAGAGCTATAATTTTTCCAAATTTTGGCAGACAGTCATGTGACGGCTCGTTTTTTGCGGGATGACTTGACGTTGTTATTGGTGCCATTTTCAGGCACGTGACATTTTTTGATCGCTTTCTATTCCGATTTTTGGGAGGCAGAATAAACAAAAACCAACAATTCAGGAATTGTTTTTTTTTTTTTTTTTTATTCTGTTCCGCGTGTGGTAAAATTGATGAGGCAGCTTTACTCTTCGGGTCAGTACGTTTACAGCGGTACCACATTTGTATAATTTTTCTATGTTTTGGCGCTTATACACAATAAAAGCTATTTTATAGAAAAAAACATTTTTTAGTATCGCTTTATTCTGAGAGCTATAACTTTTTTATTTTTCCGGCTGATGGAGCTATATGGCGGCTTGTTTTTTGCGGGACGAGATGACGTTTTCAGCGGTATCATTTTTATTTATATGCGTCTTTTTGATCGCGTGTTATTCCACTTTTTGTTTGGCGGTATGGTGATAAAGCATTGTTTTTTGCTTGGTTTTTTTTTTTTTTTTTTTACCGTGTTCACTGAAGGGGTTAACTAGTGGGACAGTTTTATAGGTCAGGTTGTTCCGGACGCGGCGATACCAAATATGTGTACTTTTATTGTTTTTTTTTTATTTTTTTTATAATAATATTTATTGATGGGTACATTATATTTTTATTTTTGGTGTATTATTTTTTTATTTTTTTATAATATTTTTGCACATTTTTTTTTTTTTTTTTTTTCCACTTTCACACAGTTTATACACTTTATTACTTTGTCCCACTCTGGGACTTTCACTTTTTTTTTTCTGATCGCCTGCATGGCACAGGAATGGAGCACCATCCCTATGCCATGAAGGCTGTCAGAAGTGCACAGTGTGAAGATTGCTTGGAGATGCACTGCGCATGTCCAAGCAATCTTCCTGCTCTCTGGTGACCCGGATGTTGTCATGACGACATCGGGTCGTCATGGCAACACCCGGGAAGCCTTTGCAGACTGCGCTGGAAGCCGGAAGAGGAGGTGAGTATCTGCGATCACCTCCCCTTGCCCCCGCAATGCCGCGATCGACTTCGATCGACTTCGATCGCAGCATCGCGGGGGTTAATGTGCTGGGAGCGGTGCGTGACCGCTCCCTGCACATAGTACCGGGTGTCAGCTGTGACAATCAGCTGACACCCGGCGGCGATCGCGCCCGCACAGCCTGTGTGCGCGCGCGATCGCCATGACGTACTAATACGGGTCTGGCTCTTAAGTCCCAGGGCACAGACGCGTATTAGTACGTCAGATGTTATTAAGGGGTTAAAAGAGTCTGGTGTAGGCCAGAAAAATATAACTGTGGTTTTGTAGTTCCACGGGTCAAATCTCTGTATTATCCTGTTTTTTTTGCATTTTTTGGCGTAAAGAAAAACTGTAATAGTGTCTCCCTGACTGGTCAGACACCAATATATCTGTTTAAAAAAGTCTGGTGTACGCCACATAACTATAACTGTGGTTTTGCAGTTCCACGGGACAAATCTCTGTATTATCCTGCTTTTGACAATTTTTGTCGTAAAATAAAACAGTAATAGTGTCTCCCTGACTGTTCAGACACCAATATATATGTTTAAAAGTGTCTGGTGTAGGCCAGAAAAGTATAACTGTGGTTTTGCAGTTCCACGGGTCAAATCTCTGTATTATTCTGTTTTTGGCATATTTTGCCGTAAAAAAAAACTGTAGTAGTGTCTCCCTGACTGTCAGACACAAATATATCTGTTTAAAAGAGCCTGGTGTAGGCCAGAAAAATATAACTGTGGTTTTGCAGTTCCATGGGTCAAATCTCTGTAATATGCTGTTTTTGGCATTTTTTGCCGTAAAAAAAAACTGTAATAGTGTCTCCCTGACTGGTCAGACACCAATATATCTGTTTAAAAAAGTCTGGTGTAGGCCAGAAAAATATAACTGTGGTTTTGCAGTTCCACGGGTCAAATCTCTGTATTATCCTGTTTTTGGCATTTTTTGTAGTAAAAAGAACTGTAATAGTGTCTCTCTGACTGGTCAGACACCAATATATCTGTTTAAAAGAGTCTGGTGTAGGCCAGAAAAATATAACTGTGGTTTTCCTCTTCCACGGTTCTAATCTCCTTTTTATTACCCTTTTTCCATTGATAGTGCGAGTGTAAGCTATTTTACTTCATTTACAATGGGCAAGGAGCGTGGCAAGGGACGTGGAACTGGACGTTCTGGTGATGGTGCGTGTAGAGGACGGGGCCGTGGCCAAGGTGAAAATGTGCCACAACCAACAGCTACATCTTCTCGCTCCCACTTCTTGACTGAATTACTAGGGAAGCACACTACAGCACCAGTATTGCAAGCTGATCAGTGTGAACAGGTTAATATTTGGATAGCAGATAATACTTCCAATTACCTGGGCACCACCAACTCCGGTCTGTCTTCCACACGGTCAAGTTTTAGTAGCCGTGAGTCTCGACCACATACTCCTCCTCACCCTGATGCTCCTTCCTCCCACCATGCCGAGTGTCGTCAGACAGCAACTGATACCACACTTGGACACTCTGAAGAGCTGTTCACTGGTCCATTTCCATATTTGTGCCCCTCGCCTGCTCCGCTTGAAGTGGTGGAAGAGGAGATCCCATGTAGTGATGCCCAAATATTTGAACAGCCAAGGCCAGAGGAAGTCGATGCTGGCAATTTGTCACAAGAGGTGGACGATGACGAGAGACAATTGCCACGAAATGAGGAGGAGGATCGTGGTGCGCAAGTGGAAGAGGAGGAGGTGGTGGATGATCTAGTAACTGACCCAATGTGGCAGGAGGACACGCAGAGTGAGGCCAGCAGCACACAGGGGGAGAGAGGCAGAGTACACCAACAGGCAGGAAGAAGCAGTGTGGTGGCCACACAGAAGTCGGGCAACAGTTCCCTGTAACACCAACATGAGGGACATTGCAAGTACAACCGGTAGGTCTTCCAGAGTCTGGAATTTTTTTAAAGACTCTGCTGATAACCCCAAAAAGGCCATTTATACCACCTGCCATGCCAGCATCAGCAGGGGTGACAAAACTACCAGCCAGACCACCACCAGCATGATCAGGCACATGGCAGCAAAGCACCCGACTTTGTGGGGAAACCCCATGGTCCACGACCAGTGTCAGCGGGTGTCACCACTGCTTCTTCCACTGTTGTGCATGTAATAGAACCCCCTGTTGTGCGTGCAAGGCAATCCCCTGTCCATACTGCATGCAAAGATGCCCCTTCCTCTCAGTCTTTACTTGTTATTGCAGTTTCTCAAGAAACAGCATCAAAGTCCACATCCACGTCCCACCGCAGCGTTCAATTGTCCATATCCCAGAGCTTTGAATGAAAGCGCAAATTCAAAGCCAATGCCCCACAGGCCACAGTCCTAAATTCGAACATTTCACGACTGCTTACGTTGGAAATGCTGCATTTTAGGCTGGTGGAGGCGAATCCTTCCGCAACCTTATGGCGGTGGCCGTCCCTCGGTACTCGGTCCCCAACCGACACTATTTTGCCCGTTGTGCTATCCCAGCACTACACAAGAATGTGTCCCAAAACATCTGCCGTGCCCTCAACAACGCAGTTACTGGGAGAGTCCATCTGACAACGGACATATGGACAAGTGCTTGTGGCCAGGGACGGTGCATCTCCCTGACGGCACACTGGGTAAACATAGTGGAAGCCGGGACCCAGTCAGACCTTGGGACGGAACACATCCTCCCCACACCGAGGATTGCGGGCCCTATGTCAGTCAGAGTTGCCCCCACAGTGTACAGCTCCTGCACATCATCCTCTTCCTCCTCCTCATGTTCAGCCTCCATCTCAGATATCACCACATCAGTTACAAGCTGGAAGCACTGCAGTACTGCCTCATCCAAGCGGCAATGGGCTGTGCTGAAAATCATAAGCTTAGGTGATAAACCTCACACTGCTTGTGAGTTGTGGACAGCTGTGAAAGAGCAGGCAGATCTGTGGCTGAGACCGCTCAACCTACATCCAGGCATGGTCATGTGTGACAATGGCCCTAACCTCGTTGCGGCTCTGAGGCGAGGCGAGATCACACATGTACCATGCCTGGCTCATATGCTTAACCTCGTGCTTCAGCGGTTTCTTAAATCGTACCCGGAGTTACCAGATCTGCTCGTCAAAGTACGCCGCCTGTCAGCTCATTTTCGCAAGTATGCTACAGCTTCCACCGCCCTTAATGTGTTGCAGCAGCGTTTGCAGCTTCCGGCACACCGACTGGTGTGTGATGTCCCCACACATTGGAACTCTACCCTCCACATGTTGCAAAGGATTTGTGAGCAGAAGAGAGCAGTTGTGGAGTACCAGCTGCAACAAGGCCGTCGATATTAAGGTCAGACTCCACACATAAGACCTCAGGAGTGGACCTGGATGTCTGACATAGGTACCATCCTGACAAACTTTGAGGAGTCCACCAAGATGGTGAGTGGCGATGACGCCATCATTAGCGTCAGCATCCCACTTGTCTGTCTTTTGCAACGCTCTCTGCAGAGAATTAAAGAGGTGGCTTTGCAGCCAGAGTATGATGAGATGGATCAAGAAGCCGTAACGGGCGATTACACACAGACCAGCCTCATCTCATCCCAATGTGCATTGGGGGACAATGAGGGAGAGGAGGAGGAGGAGGAGGAGGAAGAACATGAGCTTGTATCATGCGCTGAAGACGGTAGTACCTGTACAACTGTCATACCGTTGGTTCAGCGTGGGGGGCCTGATGACACGGGGGAGGGGGAGGAGGAGAGCATGGTCAGTCATCATCTTGGTGAGGACACGGAAGTCTTGCCCGTTACCAGTCTGGCACACATGGCTGACTTTATGTTAAGCTGCCTTAACCTCGTGTTGTCAAAATGTTGGGTGACAGTCATCACTGGTTGGTGACACTTTTAGACACCCGCTACAAGGAGAACTTTCACTCTTTTATTCTTGAGGTGGAGAGGTCTACAAAAATGGGGCAGTACCAGAAGGCCCTTGCTGCAGAACTGTTAAAAAAATTCCCATCTGAACACGCTAGCAGCAGAGGTCACAGTTTGCTGACCAACAAAGGCGTACAGGTGAGAGAGACACAACTCCAATCCAGCAGAGGCAGGGGAATACTGTCAACATTCTGGGACAGTTTTCTGAGACCCACCCAGCATACAGGCCCTGAGTCGCAGGGTACTCTCATAAGGAGTGGAAAGTTTCAAAAGATGGTGAGGGAGTACCTTGCTGACCATACCAGCGTCCTCCGTGATTCCTCTATGCCTTTTAATTATTGGGTATCTAAGCTGGACACTTGGAATGAACTCGCTCTGTAAGCCTTGGAGGTCCTAGCCTGCCCTGTCGCTAGCTTGTTATCTGAGCGTGTTTTTAGTGCCGCTGGGGGAATTATAACTGATAAGCGCACTTGACTGTCAACTGACAATGCTGACAAGCTGACCCTTATCAAAATGAACTAGGGCTGGATTGGGCCAGACTTCTCATCACCACCAAATGACAGCAGAGTAACATAAAGTCAAATCCACTGTGTTATTTTGGAAAGTGTATTCCCATGCACCGCTTCACACCCACACATGGGTATACGCTTCCTCAATTTGGCTATTTTTTGCTCTTCTCCTTATCCTCAGCCTCCACCACCAGTATACCACCAGGATGACCGTGGTCCGTGTTGCCAGCATTGCAAGTTCCTCCGTCCTAATTTTTGGCAGCTTTTGCTTGGAAGACATAGGCAAAAACTATGGGAGAACCACTCCCCAATAATGGGAAAAATGTTTTTAATATGCTTTACTGCATGGCTTTTGTAAGGGGTATTAAAACGGTCTTGTTAAGCCAATGCGACCTCCACCACTTTTCCAAGGGGCATTAAAACCGTCTTGTTAAACCACTCTGACCTCCACGTCTCTTCCAAGGGGCATTTAATCGGTCTTGTTAAGCTAATGTGACCTCCACAACTTTTCAAAGGGGCATTAAAACCATTTTGTTAAGCTACTGCGACCTCCATGTCTCTTCCAAGGGGCATTTAAACAGTCTTGTTAAGCTAATGCGACCTCCACCACTTTTCCAAGGGGCATTAAGACCGTCTTGTTAAGCTACTGCAACCTCCACCACTTTTCCAAGGGGCATTGTTATTGTCTTTAAATTCCACTGCGACCTCCACCATTCTTCCAAGGGGCATTAAAACCATCTTGTTAAGCTACTGCATGCAACCTCCACGTCTCTTGCAAGGGGCATTAAAACTGTCTTGTTAAGCTACTGCAACCTCCATGTCTCTTCCAAGAGGCATTAAAACCGTCTTGTTAAGCTACTGCGACCTTCACCACTTTTTCAAGGGGCATTAAAACAGTCTTGTTAAGCTACTGCGACCTCCACCACTTCTCCAAAGGGCATTAAAACCGTCTTGTTAAGCTACTTCGACCTCCACGTCTCTTCCAAGGGGCATTAAAACCGTCTGATTGAGCTAATGCGACCTCCATCACTTTTCCAATGGGCATTAAAACAGTCTTGTTAAGCTACTGCGACCTCCACGTCTCTACCAAGGAGCATTTAAACCGTCTTATTAAGCTACTGCGACCTCCACGTCTCTTACAAGGGGCATTAAAACCGTCTTGTTAAGCGAATGCGACCTCCACCACTTTTGCAAGGAGCGTTAAAACCATCTTGTTAAGCTACTGCAACCTCCACCACTCTTCCAAGGGGCATTAAAACTGTTTTGTTAAGCTAATGCGACCTCCACCATTTTTCCGAGGGGCATTAAAACCATCTTGTTAAGCTACTGCGACCTCCACGTCTCTTCCAAGGGGCATTAAAACCATCTTGTTAAGCTAATGCGTCCTCCACCACTTTTCCAAGGGGCATTAAAACCGTCTTGTTAAGCTACTGCGACCTCCGCGTCTCTTCCAAGGGGCATTTAAACCATCTTGTTAAGCTACTGCGACCTCCACGTCTCTTACAAGGGGCAATAAAACCATCTTGTTAAGCTAATGCGACCTCCACCACTTTTTCAAGGGGCATTAAAGCCATCTTGTTAAGCCACTGCAACCTCCACGTCTCTTTCAAGGGGCTTTAAAACCGTCTTGTTAAGCTTATGCGACCTCCACCACTTTTCCAAGGGGCATTAAAACCATCTTGTTAAGCTACTGAGACCTCCACGTCTCTTCCAAGGGGAATTAAAACCATCTTGTTAAGCTACTGCAACCTCCACGTCTCTTCCAAGGGGCATTAAAAACGTCTTGTTAAGCTACTGCTACCTCCACCACTTTTCCAAGGGGCATTAAAGCTGTCTTATTAAGCTACTGCAACCTCCACCGCTCTTCCAAGGGGCATTAAAACTGTCTTGTTAAGCTACTGCGACCTCCACCACTTTCCCAGGGGCGTTGATATTGTCTTTTTATTCCACTGCGACCTCCAAGTCTCTTCCAAGGGGCATTAAAACCGTCTTGTTAAGCTACTGCGACCTCCACCACTTTTCCAAGGGGCATTAAAACTGTCTTGTTAAGCTACTGCAACCTCCACCACTTTTCCAAGTGGCATTAAAACCGTCTTGTTAAGCTACTGTGACCTCCACGTCTCTTGCAAGGGGCAGTAAAACCATCTTGTTAAGCTAATGCGACCTCCACCACTTTTCCAAGGGGCATTAAAACCGTCTTGTTAAGCTACTGCGACCTCCACGTCTCTTCCAAGAAGCATTAAAATCGTCTTGTTTTGCTAATGCGACCGCCACCACTTTTCCAAAGGGCATTAAAACCGTCTTGTTAAGCTACTGCGACCTTCACGTCTCTTCCAAGGGGCATTTAAACCGTCTTGTTAAGCTACTGCAACCTCCACGTCTCTTCCAAGGGGCCTTAAAACCGTCTTGTTAAACTATGCGACCTCCACCACTTTTCCAAGGGGCATTAAAGCTGTCTTGTTAAGCTACTGCGACCTCCACCACTCTTCCAAGGGGCATTAAAACCGTCTTATTAAGCTACTGCGATCTAAACCACTTTTCCAAGGGGCATTGATATTGTCTTTTTATTCCACTGCGACCTCCATGTCTCTTCCAAGTGGCTTTAAAACCATCTTGTTAAGCTGCTGCGACCTCCACCACTTTTCCCAGGGGCATTGATATTGTCTTTTTATTCCACTGCGACCTCCACCACTTTTCCAAGGGGCATTCAAACCGTCTTGCTAAGCTACTGCGACCTCCACCACTTTTTCAAGTGGCATTGATATTGTGTTTTTATACCACTGCGAACTCCACCATTCTTCCAACTGGCATTTCATTTCCCCCTAATTTTAGTCAGATTTTGCTTTTCAATGCATAGGCGAACACTAAGGGAGACCCACTCTCCAATAATGGGTAGAAGGTTTTCAGTATGCTGTAATCCACGTCTGTTTCAAGGGGCATTGCAGTTCCTCATAATTTTTGGAAAGCCTTCCATTCACTGCTTAGGCCAACAGTGCTCAGGAGACCCAGTTGCTATAAATGGAAAAAACAGTTTAGTTAAGGCCCTCTGACCTCCATGTCACTTCCAAGGGGCATTGCAGTGCCTCAAATTTTTTGGTAGGCATTGCACTCACTGCATGCCCTATAACTGTGTAGCCTCTCCTTTTGGTACAGAAACATATCCTACTAGACATGTGTGGTTGACTGGCCTGATATTGATGTGAATGGTCCCTGTTCCTCCTACTCTTTCTCCTTTGCCACCACCTCATCCATCATTCATCACCTGAAGGTTTGTTTTAGTGGGAGTCATAGAACTGAGATAGTAGCAGGAAAACATCCAGCAATCCTCGGAGGAGGTAGGATATGCGCCAAAACGCTGACCACCTCAGGCCTAGCCGCTACTACATACATGCGCTTGCATTCCAAGAAAACAAAGCTGATGCTAACTTCTATCATCATCATCGTGCTCCTCACCTTGGCACTCTCAACTCCTCTTATGGAGAAGCCAGGGCCCACTGGAGGAGTCTGGTTCTCTGGTGGGCTCGTCCAATGCTGCCCTAAAGCAGGCCAGGCTAAAAAAAGTGTGTGGAGGGATGTTCCAAGGAGAAATAGGGGCGGCTGGGGACCGTTTATGGACACACGGCCGCCCCCAGGCGGCTTGGGACCGTGTGTGGACACCTGGCCGCGGGGCAGCTGGGGACCGAGTATTGACACCTGGCCGCCCCCTGGCGGCTGGGGACCCAGCGTGGACATCCGGCCGAGGGGCGGCTGGGGACTGAGTATGGATACCAGGCGCCGACGCAGCCATGACATGGTGTCCAGCGTCTGCCTCCACATGCCTTAAAGGCTCAAGTTCAAGTGCAAGCAAGTTAGCAGTATGGTATTGCAGCCTGGGGGTGGGTGGGTGGCAGGTTGCCAAGAAAACAAAGCAGATGCTAACTTCTATCATCATCATCATGCTCCTCACCTTGGCACAGCTGGGGACCGAGTATGGACACCTGGCTGCCCCCTGGCGGCTGGGGATCGAGCGTGCACACCCGGCCGCTGGGCGGCTGGGGACTGAGTATGGATACCTCGCTGCCGAAGCAGCCATGAGGTAGTGACCAGCTTTGGCCTCCTCCAAACTATAAGGCCCCATTTCAAGTGCAAGCAAGCTAGCAGTATGGTATTGCAGCCTGGGGGTGGGTGGGTGGCAGGTTGCACACTTACGCTTGCATTCCAAGAAAACAAAGCAGAAGCTAACTTCTATAATCATCATCATGCTCCTCACCTTGGCACTCTCAACTCCCCTGATGGAGAAGCCAGGGCCCACCGGAGGAGTCTGGTTCTCTGGTGGGCTCGTCCAATGCTGCCCTAAAGCAGGCCGGGCTAAGAAAAGTGTGTGGGGGGATGTTCCGCGGAGAAATAGGGGCGGCTGGGGACCGTTTATGGACACCCGGCCACCCCCAGGCGGCTGGGGACTGTGTGTGGAAACCCGGGCCCCGGGGCGGCTCGGGACTGAGTATCGATACCAGGCCGCCGACGCAGCCATGACGTGGTAGCCAGATTCCGCCTCCACATGCCTAAAAGGCCCAATTTCAAGTGCAAGCAAGCAGTATGGTATTGCAGCCTGTGGGTGGGTGGGTGGCAGGCTGCATACTTGCGCTTGCATTGCAAGGAATGCGGTAGGTACAATTGAACACTGCCCTGCGACAAGGACTTGCACGGGGATAGTTGCAAGTCTGCATCTTCTGATGCGGCAAGGATCACTTCTGATGGGTACACTTTTAGGCTGTGACCTGGGTGTCAGAGATGCTTACAGGGGACTTCCCCATGCTGTTTCCATGTCTTTTCAGCACTGTATGCATGGGTCACACAGCACATGGCCAGATAAGGTTGTAAAATGTTAAAATGACATTTCCCGGTGAATGCATTTGTCATGGTTGAAAGCAATGCAAAAGTGCAAAAACGCATAAAAAATGCTACTTGTGAACATAACCCGAGGTGTGGAGGAGTATTTTTGTTTTTGGTTATTTATTTTACCTTATACACAAGTCTTTACCCTGGAAAGGAAGTTCCTTAACATATTTTACAGGAAAACCGTTTCAGTTTAGTTTTTGAACGTTTTATTGTGAGACCGTTAAAGTGGCTTAATACCTCTGACCACGTTGTTGACAGCAGTGAACAGGGGGTCAGAAATGCATCCTGGGGAGATTCCCATGCTGTCCCCATGTCTTTTGAGCACTGCCACTATCGTTTTGGGCACTTTTTAGGCTTTCTACAGACTGCCGGGGGTGCCGCCGCAAAAATGCTCGGGTCTCCCATAGACTAACATTGGGCTCGTTGCTCGGGTCGAGCACCCGAGTATCACGGCGAGCTCGGGTGCTCGAGTCATCAAAGCAAAATGCGGCTACTTTGAAGAACCTAGAATATAAGACATATTTTCAGTTGTTTCACACTTTTTTGTTAAGTATATATTTCCACATGTGTAAATTTATAGTTTTGATGCCTTCAGTGTGAATGTACAATTTTCAGTCATGAAAATACAGAAAAATCTTTAAATGAGAAGGTGTGTCCAAACTTTTGGTCTGTACTGTCTATATATTTATATATATACATATACATATATATATATATATATATATATATATATATATATATATATATATACACACTGCTCAAAAAAATAATCGGAACACTTAAACAACAGAATATAACTCCAAGTAAATCAAATGTCTGTGAAATCAAACTGTCCACTTAGGAAGCAACACTGATTGACAATCAATTTCACATGCTGCTGTTCAAATGGAATAGACAATAGATGGAAATTATTGGCAATTATCAAGCCACACTCAATAAAGGAGTGGTTCTGCAGGTGGGGACCACAGACCACTAGTGTTGAGCCACCCCCTAGTGTTCGGGTTCGGTTCGGTTCGTCGAACACCGGGATGTTCGAGGAACTGTTCGTCGAACTGTTCGTCGAACACCTTAGAACACCAATATTAGACATGACCACCATGAATTTCTAGTAAAGTATTTAAAAAAAACACAAACACCCAGAATAAAGTCCTTTAATTGAAATAAAGACACAATTATTTATTGTTCTAAATTAAACCATACTTACAGTCACGCCCATTCCAGCTGAAGCCAACGATCTCCTGCAATAAAAGAAAAATAATAAAGCAACCTCATCCTTACCTTTCCATGGTTCCCAGGACAGCTTCAGCTCTGCTACATCGAGATGACAGGCTGGACCGCAGCAGAACGCTGCCATCCAGCCTGTCATCCCGCGGACACTGAGAAGCGCAGGCATGCTTGCGCTCCTCAGTGTTTGACTGTGACAGCATCCAGATGAGCCGACAATGAACTCGGCTCACCTCATGTACGTCACTGACAGCGTGGGAAAATTCTCCTGCACTCAGCGCTTCAGCGTGAGAATTTTCCCACGCTGTCAGTGACGTGCATGAGGTGAGCCGAGTTCATTGGACATGACCTCGGCTCATCTTTATGCCGTCACAGCCAGACACTAAGTAGCGCAAGCATGCCTGCCCTTCTCAGTGTCTGCGGGATGACAGGCTGGATGGCAGCGTTCTGCTGCGGTCCAGCCTGTCATCTCGATGTAGCAGAGCTGAAGCTGTCGTGGGAGCCATGGAAAGGTAAGGATGATGTTGCTTTATTATTTTACTTTTATTGCAGGAGATCATTGGCTTCAGCTGGAATGGGCGTGGCGGTAAGTATGGTTTAATTTAGAACAATAAAGAATTGTGTGTTTATTACAATTAAAGGACTTTTTTCTGGGTGTTTGTGTTTTTTTTAAATACTTTACTAGAAATTCATGGTGGTCATGTCTAATATTGGCGTGACCCCATGAATTTCGGGCTTAGGGCCAGCTGATAATGCCAAGCTGGCCTTAACCCCTTTATTACCCAGTGTGCCACCGCACCAGGGCCCTGGATGAGTTGGGTACAGCGCCAGAAGATGGCTCTTCTATGAACGCGCCATTTTCCGGGGCGGCTGCGGACTGCAATTTGCAGCGGGTGGGGCCCAGAAAGCTTGGGCCTCCCTGCGCTGCAGATTCCAGCCCCCAGCTGCCTAGTTGTACCTGGCTGGACACAAAAATAGGGCGAAGCTCCACGTATTTTTTTTTTAAATTCATGAAGTTCATGGAATAATTAAGAAAAAAAGGGCTTCCCTATATTGTTGTGTCCGGCTAGGTACAAATAGGCAGCTGGTGGTTGGGAGCAGCCCGTTCCTGCCTGCTGTACCTGACTGGACACAAATATAGGGCGAAGCCCCACATCAATTTTTTTTTCATTATTTCATGAATTTCCTGAAATAATTAAAAAAAAATTGACGTGGGGCTTCGCCCTATATTTGTGTCCAGTCAGGTACAGCAGGCAGGAACGGGCTGCCCCCAACCACCAGCTGCCTATTTGTACCTGGCCAGACACAACAATATAGGGAAGCCCTTTTTTAAAAAAATTATTTCATGAAATAATTAAAAAAAAATTGACGTGGGGCTTCGCACTATATTTGTGTCCAGCCAGGTACAGCAGGCAGGGACGGGCTGCCCCCAACCACCAGCTGCCTATTTGTACCTGGTTGGACACAACAATATAGGGAAGCCCTTTTTTTCTTAATTATTCCATGAATTTCATGAAATAATTTAAAAAAAAAATGCGTGGGGCTTCGCCCTATTTTTGTGCCCAGCCAGGTACAACTAGGCAGCTGGGAGCTGGAATCCGCAGCGCAGGGAGGCCCAAGCTTTCTGGGCCCCACCCGCTGCAAATTGCAGTCCGCAGCCGCCCCAGAAAATGGCGCGTTCATAGAAGCGCCATCTTCTGGCGCTGTACCCAACTCATCCAGGGCCCTGGTGCGGTGGCTCACTGGGTAATAAAGGGGTTAAGGCCAGCTTGGCATTATCAGCTGGCCCTAAGCCCAAAATTCATGGGGTCACGCCAATATTAGACATGACCACCATGAATTTCTAGTAAAGTATTTAAAAAAACACAACACCCAGAATAAAGTCCTTTAATTGAAATAAACACACAATTCTTTATTGTTCTAAATTAAACCATACTTACCGTCACGCCCATTCCAGCTGAAGCCAAAGTCTTCTGCAATAAAAGTAAAATAATTAAGCAACCTCATCCTTACCTTTCCATGGTTCCCACGACAGCTTCAGCTCTGCTACATCGAGATGACAGGCTGGACCGCAGCAGAACGCTGCCATCCAGCCTGTCATCCCGCGGACACTCAGAAGCGCAGGCATGCTTGCGCTCCTCAGTGTCTCGCTGTGACAGCATAAAGATGAGCCGAGGTCATGTCCAATGAACTCGGCGCACCTCATGCACGTCACTGACAGCGTGGGAGAATTCTCCTGCACTCAGCACTTCAGCGTGAAAATTCTCCCACGCTGTCAGTGACGTACATGAGGACAGCTGAGTTCATTGGACATGAATAAGCTCACCTCATGCACGTCACTGACAGCGTGGGAAAATTCTCACGCTGAAGCGCTGAGTGCAGGAGAACTTTCCCACGCTGTCAGTGACGTGCATGAGGTGAGCTCATGTCCAGTGAACTCAGCTCACCTCATGCACGTCACTGACAGCGTGGGAAAATTCTCCTGCACTCAGCGCTACAGCGTGAGAATTCTCCCACGCTGTCAGTGACTTGCATGAGGTGAGCTCATTCATGTCCAATGAACTCAGCTGACCTCATGCACGTCACTGACAGCGTGGGAGAATTCTCACGCTGAAGTGCTGAGTGCAGGAGAATTCTCCCACGCTGTCAGTGACGTGCATGAGGTGCGCCGAGTACATTGGACATGAACTCGTCTCATCTTTATGCCGTCACAGCCAGACACTGCAGAGCGCAAGCATGCCTGCGCTTCTCAGTGTCTGCGGGATGACAGGCTGGATGGCAGCGTTCTGCTGCGGTCCAGCCTGTTATCTCGATGTAGCAGAGCTGAAGCTGTCGTGGGAACCATGGAAAGGTAAGGATGAGGTTGCTTTATTATTTTTCTTTTATTGCAGGAGATCGTTGGCTTCAGCTGGAATGGGCGTGATGGTAAGTATGGTTTAATTTAGAACAATAAAGGAATGTGTCTTTATTTCAATTAAAGGACTTTATTCTGGGTGTTTGTGTTTTCTTTTAACTTTGACTATGGGGTTAGTAATGGGGGTGTCTTATAGACGCTTCTCCATTACTAACCTGGGCTTGATGTCAGCTGGCATTATAAGCTGACATCAACCCCAACCCTATTACCCCCTGCCACCGCACCAGGGCAGCGTGGAAGAGCGAGGCTAAGTTCCAGAATTGGCGCATCCTATGGATGCGCCATTTCTGGGGCGGCTGACGGCTGGTGTTTCTAGCCTGGGAGGGGGCCAATATTCATGGCTCCCTTCCTGGGCTATTAATATCAGCCCCCAGCTGTCTGCCTAGCCTTTGCTAGCTATTAAATTAGGGGGGACCCCACGTCATTTTTTGGGGGGGGTCCTCCATTTTAATAGCTAGTAAAGGCTAGGTATTCATCTGGGGGCTGATATTAGTAGCCTGGGAAGCTCCGTGGGTATTACCCCCTTCCCAGGCTTCAAACATCTGCCCCAGCTGTCTGCTTAACCTCCGCTAGAGACTAAAATTACGGGGAACCCCACGCCAATTTTTTTTAATAATAAATCCTTTATTTTAATACTAAATGACAAGTACAGTAACCAACACTGTCACTGTACTTATTATATATGTGACTGACATGTTTCTATCTATCTAATCTATGTGTGAAGCTCTATTCTGTCTGTTATAAATTGTCGGGTACAGATGCTGAATTGCCGGCTGGCTTTTTTAAAGAGACGGTGCATGAAAACACTATTATTTTTTTTGATAAATCCTTTACACTAAATGACAAGTACAGTAAGCAACACTGTCACTATACTTCATATATATGTGACTGACATGTTTCTATCTATCTAATCTATGTGTGAAGCTCTATTCTGTCTGTTATAAATTGTCGGGTACCGCTGCTGAATTGCCGGCCGGCTTTTTTAAAGAGACGGTGCATGAAAACACTATTATTTTTTTTGATAAATCCTTTACACTAAATGACAAGTACAGTAAGCTACACTGTCACTGTGCTTCTTATATGTGTGACTGACATGTTTCTATCTATCTAATCTATGTGTGAAGCTCTATTCTTTCGGTTCTAAATTGTCGGGTACCGGTGTATGCCGCTGATGAATTGCCGGCTTTTCATGTTTCACTGTTGGCACTGTTCCCATCGATTTGGGCAATCACTGTAATGCCACAACCACCATGGCTGTGGCATTACAGTGAGTGGCAGACAATCCCTGCATGATTGGTGCTCTAAATAGCGCCAGACATGCAGGACACGCTTTTGGTGCACGAACAGTTATCGAACATAACCTCGAACAGCCGAATTTTTTGCAAATCGTTCGGGTTCGTCGAACAACTCGAACACCGCCCAAAACAGCTCGAATTTGAGATTGGCGAACAGTTCTAGTCGAACACCGCTCATCTCTACAGACCACATCTCAGTACCAATGCTTTCTGGCTGATGTTTTGGTCACTTTTGAATATTGGTTGTGCTTTCACACTCGTGGTAGCATGAGATGGACTCTACAACCGACAGAAGTTGCTCAGGTCGGCACATCATCCAGGATGGCACATCAATGCCAACTGTTGCAAGAAGGTTTGCTGTGTCTGTCAGCGTAGTGTCCAGAGGCTGGAGGCGCTACCAGGAGACAGGACAGTACACCAGGATACGTGGAGGGGGCCGTAGGAGACCAAAAACCCAGAAGCAGGACCGCTACCTCCACCTTTGTGCAAGGAGGAACAGGAGGAGCACTGCCAGAGCCCTGAAAATGACCTCCATCAGGCCACAAATGTGCATGTGTCTGCAAAAATGGTTAGAAACCGACTCCATGAGGGTGGTATGAGAGCTCGACTTCCACAGATGGGTGTTGTACTCACAGGCCAAAACCGTGCAGGACGCTTGGCATTTGCCACAGAACACCAGGAGTGGCAAAGTCGCCACTGGCGCCCTGTGCTCTTCACAGATGAAAGCAGGTTCACACTGAGCACATGTGACAGATGTGACAGAGTCTGGAGACACCGTGGAGAGTGATCTTCAGCCTGCAACATTCTTCAGCATGAACGGTTTGGCAGCGGGTCAGTAATGGTGTGGGGTGGCATTTCTTTGGAGGGCCGCACAGCCCTCCATGTGCTCGCCAGAGGTAGCCTGACTGCGATTAGGTATCGAGATGAGATCCTCAGACCCCTTGTGAGACCATATGCTGATGCGGTTGGCCCTGGGTTCCTCCTAATGCAGGACAATGCCAGACCTCATGTGGCGGGAGTGTGTCAGCAGTTCCTGCAAGATGAAGGCATTGAAGCTCTGGACTGGCCTGCCCGTTCCCCAGACCTGAATCCGATTGAGCACATCTGGGACATCATGTCTCGCTCCATCCACCAATATCACATTGCACAACAGACTGTCCAGTAGTTGGCGGATGCTTTATTCCGGGTCTGGGAGGAGATCCCACTTGAGACCATCCGCAACCTCATCAGGAGCATGCCCAGGCATTGTATTGAGGTCATACAAGCACGTGGAGGCCACACACAATACTGAGCCTCATTTTGACTTGTTTTAAGGACATTACATCAAAGTTGGATCAGCCTTTAATGTGTTTTTCCACTCTAATTTTGGGGGTGACTCCAAATCCTGGCCTCCATTGGTTAATAAATTTAATTTCCATTGATGATTTTTGTGTGATTTTGTTGTCAGCACATTCAACTTTGTACAGAACAAAGTATTCAATGAGAACATTTCATTCATTCAGATCTAGGATCTGTTATTTGAGTGTTCCCTTTATTTTTTTGAGCAGTGTATACAGTATAGACCAAAAGTTTGGACACACCTTCTCATTTAAAGATTTTTCTGTATTTTCATGACTATAAAAATTGTACATTCACACTGAAGGCATCAAAACTATGAATTAACACATGTGGGATTATATACTTAACAAGAAAGTGTGAAACAACTGAAAATATGTCTTATATTCTAGGTTCTTCAAAGTAGCCACCTTTTGCTTTGATGACTGCTTTGCACACTCTTGGAATTCTCTTGATGAGCTTCAAGAGGTAGTCACCGGAAATGGTCTTCCTACAATCTTGAAGGAGTTCCCAGTGATGCTTAGCACTTGTTGGCCCTTTTGCCTTCACTCTGCGGTCCAGCTCACCCCAAACCATCTTGATTGGGTTCAGGTCTGGTGACTGTGGAGGCCAGGTCATCTGGCTTAGCACCCCATCACTCTCCTTCTTGGTCAAATAGCCCTTACACAGCCTGGAGGTGTGTTTGGGGTCATTGTCCTGTTGAAAAGTAAATGATGGTCCAACTAAAAGCAAACCGGATTTAATATCATGCCGCTGCAAGATGCTGTGGTAGCCATGCTGGTTCAGTATGCCTTCAACTTTGAATAAATCCCCAACAGTGTCACCAGCAAAGCACCCCCACACCATCACACCTCCTCCTCCATGATTCACCGTGGGAACCAGGCATGTAGAGTCCATCCGTTCACCTTTTCTGCATCACACAAAGACACGGTGGTTGGAACCAAAGATCTCAAATTTGGACTCATCAGACCAAAGCACAGATTTCCACTGGTCTAATGTTCATTCCTTGTGTTCTTTAGCCCAATCAAGTCTCTTCTGCTTGTTGCCTGTCCTTAGCAGTGGTTTCCTAGCAGCTATTTTACCATGAAGGTCTGCTGCACATAGTCTCCTCTTAACAGTTGTTGAAGAGATGTGTCTGCTGCTAGAACTCTGTGTGGCATTGACCTGGTCTCTAATCTGAGCTGCTGTTAACCTATGATTTCTGAGGCTGGTGACTCGGATAAACTTATCCTCAGAAGCAGAGGTGACTCTTGGTCTTCCTTTCCTGGGGCTGTCCTCATGTGAGCCAGTTTCTTTGTAGCGCTTGATGGTTTTTGCAACTGCACTTGGGGACACTTTCAAAGTTTTCCCAATTTTTCGGACTGACTGACCTTCATTTCTTAAAGTAATGATGGCCACTCGTTTTTATTTACTTAGCTGCTTTTTTCTTGCCATAATACAAATTCTAACTGTTAGACAACAGAAGAAAGACTTCGGAAAATGTCCCAATTAGAAAAAATGTAAACTTTTATTTAGCAAAATATAGAAATAGGAGGAGACATATATGGATCACACACAGTTATATAAAAACAATATAAAAAGAGCTTGGAGATAAGAGTGGCATTATCTTCATAGAGGTGGATCAAATGTAAATACAGTGGAGGCACAAATAAAGTAGGTCATAGGGGACAATGTATATGTCTATGCTGGGATATCAATTAGGTTCTAGGACTTATTGAATATCATGTTCCATATATGACTGCTCAGTGATAATACTACAAAGCAACAGTGAGTATTACAAGAATTTCCATATTTTAGACATTTAATTACCTTAAATGAATCCCCACAGTAGTACTCTATATATAGAGATGTCATGATTGCACCATATGTGCCCATAGTGATGCATGATTGCAGAGGATATCTAGACTCATATGTATTCCCAGTCACTGTGAAAAATAATGAGGGAGTTGTGCATCATATATAAGCATAGTGTGATCAAAAGGGATCTCTTTCTTACAGTAACTGGGAGAGCCACACCACTTACTCCTGCTCTGCCCTACGCGCGTTTTGGCTGGGATTGCCTTCGTTAGGGGGTGGGGAATGGGAGAGGTGCAAGGGATTAAAAGGAAACAGCGACCAATGAAATGAGAGGGTGTGTAGGTGAACAACTAATCAGCACGGAGTGGGCGTGATGTGACGCATGTCTGTCACCGCCCCACCGCCGCATCCACGGCAACTGCGTCATGTGATCCCCGGCAACACAGCCACGTGAAGTGAACACGTGACTGTGCATCCGAGGACCACATACAGATACGGCCAGCGAAGATGCGGCGGCAGGCAGCGGGGACATGCGTGCCGCCCACTCCGCACTGAATGGACACCAGGGGGTAATCCATCATAACGGAGGTGGGATATTCATGTCAAAACGAATAGTCAAGCTGATATCATACCATGTGAAGCACATAATCATAACTGGAAGAGGGGATGGAATATAATTGAATACACAATGATTTTTATGTGTGACAATTTTCATGTCTCATAGACTAGAATCAACTAGTTAAATTGCTGTGATATAAAGATACATTTAAAAGGAATATATCTAAAGCTATATGGTATAATTGACCTTGCATAATAGCAATAACAATATATATATATATATAACTTGATAATTTAATTTCTAGCAGTCATTAAGGTCTTTAGCCACAAAGCACTCACATCATTTATCTTTTAAATCAGCAAAAATAAGTCTTGAAAAATGAGATATAATAGTCATAAATATGACATGTTAAATAACACAGCACAAAAATTAATTTACAATATGACAAATATCTTCCACATGACAGAAATCACACGACATAAATGTTAAGAAGATTAACGCGCATACAGATATATTGATCAGCAGAAAGGTACACGATGATCTCGACACTCAAGTTAGGACATGTCCTCCCTTAACGTCCACAATGGATGGAAAAGAATAATTCACACGGAAAACTCGAACAAAGAAATGCATGTAAATAAAGAAACCAAGACACCACTTAAAACATAATAAAAATAGTGAGAGGGCGATCATAGAAATGGCACATAGCTGATGTTTTCATTTAGGCCTGATGGTTGCAAGGTCTTTAGTAGCCAAATCCTTCGGCTTTCTTTTTGGGCCTATCTTTGACTGACATTGCCACCCCTAATATTACTAATAATCATGTCTATGCCACGGACGTTAAATTTGGATGCGTCACAGCCATGATATAATTTGAAATGTTTCGGTATTGTTTTCAGTACAGTAATATCAGTCTCCAAGGCAGCAGCCTCTATGCCCAGTACGTGTTCCCGTACTCTTATTTTTAAAAGTCTGGTGGTCAATCCAATATAGATTTTTGGGCATGGACATGTGGCATAGTAAACTACTGCCTTAGAGACACAGGTGATTGATTTAGTGATGGAATAGATTTTGGTTCCTTCTGAGTTAGTAAAAGAATCCGTGCATTCAACATTTGCACATGCTAAGCATTTACCACATAGTAAACAACCATGGGTTGGCATGGACTTACTCAGAAAGTTAGGGGGGGCAAGGTGTTGATAGTGACTTCTTGTCAAGTGATCACGAAGATTTTTGGCCTTTTTAAAGGTAATTTGTGGTTTGGACGGTAAATACTTGGACAAAACAGGATCCGCCAATAAGATTGGCCAGGATTTAGTGAGGGCCTCCCGGACTCCTGATGCTCCTGAGTTGTATGTGGTAATAAAGTGTGTTATATTACTATCATTAGCTAGTTTGGTAGTATATAAAGAGTCATGATGCTTAGTATACTTGGCTCGATTGTAAGCCTTTTTTAAGGCCTGATGGCTGTAGCCTCTTTCTTTAAATTTAGTCATAAGATTTTGTGACTGTATCATAAATTCAGTTTCAGAGGAGCAGAGCCTTCTTAATCTAAGGAATTGTCCTATGGGAATTGCGTTGATCATGTGTCTCGGGTGTGCCGATGATGCATGTAGGAGCGAATTCACCGCAGATGGTTTGCGCTAAATGGTACTTTGAAGTGTGTCGCTCTCATCACGCATGACTTTCACTCATAAAGGACTGTAAAGTTTCCAAAGAGCCCTGCCAGATCAGAAAGATGTCATCAATGTACCGCGTCCAAAAAAGGACGCGGTTCATCGATGTCAGCTGATCAGGTCTCTTTCCCACAGCCCCAGGAACAGGTTCAATCAGTAGGACTATCAGCTGTGTATCCACCAGACTTCTGCACAACACAACTGATGGTCCCAACCCCATTTATAAGGCAAGAAATCCCACTTATTAAACCTGACAGGGCACACCTGTGAAGTGAAAACCATTACCGGTGACTACCTCTTGAAGCTCCTCAAGAGAATGCCAAAAGTGTGCAAAGCAGTCATCAAAGCTAAAGGTGGCTGCTTTGAAGAACCTAGAATATAAGACATATTTTCAGTTGTTTCACACTTTTTTGTTAAGTATATAATTCCACATTTGTTAATACATAGTTTTGATGCCTTCAGTGTGAATGTACAATTTTCAAAGTCATGAAAATACAGAAAAATCTTTAAATGAGAAGGTGTGTCCAAACTTGTGGTCTGTACTGTATATATACAGTGCATTGTGAAAGTATTTGGCCCCCTTGAACTTTTCTACCTTTTGCCACATTTCTGGCTTCAAACATAAAGATATAAAATTCTAATTTTTTGGGGAAGAGTCAACAACAAATGGGACACAATTGTGAAGTGGAGCGAAATTTATTGTATATCTTCAACTTTTTTAACAAATTAAAAACTGAAAAGTGAGGCGCGCAATATTATTCGGCCCCATTGAGTTAATACTTTGTAGCGCCACCTTTTGCTGCAATTACAGCTGCAAGTCGCTTGGGTTATGTCTCTATTAGTTTTGCACATCGAGAGTCTGAATTTCTTGCTATTCTTCCTTGCAAAACAGCTTGAGCTCATTGAGGTTGGATGCAGGGCGTTTGTGAACAGCAGTTTTCAGCTCTTTCCAGAGATTCTCGATTGGATTCAGGTCTGGACTTTGACTTGACCATTCTAACACCTGAATACGTTTATTTTTTAACTATTCCATTGTAGATTTTGCTTTATGTTTGGGATCATTGTCTTGTTGGAAGATAAATCTCCGTTCCAGTCTCAGGTCTTTTGCAGACTTCAACAGGTTTTCTTCCAGAATGGTCCTGTATTTGGCTCCATCCATCTTCCCATCAATTTTAACCATCTTCCCTGTCCCTGCTTAAGAAAAGCAGGCCCAAATCATGATGCTGCCACCACAATATTTGACAGTGGGTATGGTGTTTTGAGGGTGATGAGCTATGTTGCTTTTACTCCAAACATATCGTTTTGCATTGTGGCCAAAAAGTTTGATTTTGGTTTCATCTGACCAGAACACCTTATTCCACATGTTTGGTGTGTCTCCCAGGTGGCTTGTGGCAAACTTCAAATGAGACTTTTTATGGATATCTTTGAGAAATGGCTTTCTTCTTGCCACTCTTCCATAAAGGCCAGATTTGTGCAGTGTACGACTGATTGCTGTCCTATGGACAGACTCTCCCACCTCAGTTGTAGATCTCTGCAGTTCATTCAGAGTGATCATGGGCCTTTTGGCTGCATCTCTGATCAGTCTTCTCCTTGATCGAGATGAAAGTTTAGAAGGACAGCAGGGTCTTGGTAGATTTGCAGTGGTCTGATACTCCTTCCATTTCAATATGATCACTTGCACAGTGCTCCTTGAGATGTTTAAAACTTGGGAAATCTTTTTGTATCCAAATCCGGCTTTATACTTCGCCACAGCAGTATCTCGGACCTGCATGGTGTGTTCCTTGGTCTTCATGATGCTCTCTGCACTTGAAACAGAACCGTGAGACTATCACAGAGCAGGTGCATTTATACGAAGACTTGATTACACACAGGTGGATTCTATTTATCATTACCAGTCATTTAGGACAACATTGGATTATTCAGAGATCCTCACTGATCTTCTGGAGTGAGTTTGCTGCACTGAAACTAAAGGGGCCAAATAATATTGCATGCCCCACTTTTCAGTTTTTAATTTGTTAAAAAAGTTTAAAATATGCAATAAATTTTGTTCCACTTCACGATTATGTCCCACTTGTTGTTGACTCTTCCCAAAAATATTTGAATTTTATATCTTTATGTTTGAAGCCAGAAATGTTGCAAAAGGATGAAAAGTTTGAGGGGGCCAAATACTTTCACAATGCACTGTGTATATATATATATATATATATATATATATATATATATATATATATATATATAGTTAGGTCCATATATATTTGGACACAGACAACATTTTTCAAATTTTGGTTCTAGACATTACCACAATGAATTTTAAACAAAACAATTCAGATGCAGTTGAAGTTCAGACTTTCAGCTTTCATTTGAGTGTATCCACATTAAAATTGGATGAAAGGTTTAGGAGTTTCAGCTCCTTAACATGTGCCACCCTGTTTTTAAAGGGACCAAAAGTAAGTGGACAGATTACATAATTGTAAATAAAATGTTCATTTCTAGTACTTGGATGAAAACCCTTTGTTGGCAATGACCGCCTGAAGTCTTGAACTCATGGACATCACCAGACGCTGTGTTTCCTCCTTTTTGATGCTTTGCCAGGCCTTCACTGCGGTGGTTTTCAGTTGCTGTTTGTTTGTGGGCCTTTCTGTCTGAAGTTTAGTCATTAACAAGTGAAATGCATGCTCAATTGGGTTGAGATCAGGTGACTGACTTGGCCATTCAAGAATATTCCACTTCTTTGCTTTAATAAACTCTTGGGTTGCTTTGGCTTTATGTTTTGGGTCATTGTCCATCTGTAGTATGAAACGACGACCAATCAGTTTGGCTGCATTTGGCTGGATCTGATCACACAGTATGAATACATCAGAATTCATTCGGCTGCTTTTGTCCTGTGTAACGTCATCAATAAATACTAGTGTTAAGCCACCCCCGTAGTGTTCCAGTTCGGTTTGGTTCGTCGAACACCATTAAAACCAATGGCAGGCAAACAAAAACACATAGAAACACATAGAAAACACCTTCAAAGGTATCCAAAAGCTGACAAACTGCTCAGAAGACATAACTAACACATGGAAAAGTGACAAGTACATATAGTCATGCGAAAAGAAAAGAGGTGGAGAAGTAAAAGGAGGGGGAGACACAGATATAGGCATGTCATGCCCTTGTAAAATCCAAAAAGTGAGAAGCCGACACGGCCAGTCCATTCCTGCCCGTGCCACCTCCGTGTCGCCGGGTTTGTTCCAGAGCCGCGGTGGACCCTGATGGCCAGTCCCCCTCTCCCAATACTGGTGCCTGTCCGCTGGTGGGTCGAGCGAGCCCCCTGTGGTGGAGGCAGGTCTAAGCTTTTTAATTTAAATTGTCTCTATAATGCAAGCAGCCGCATAATTCCAGCTCCAGTAGCGTCCACTAAAGTTGCTGCAGTTAAAAAGCTTTTATAAGGATCGAGCTCGGTGGTCCACCGCAAGGCGTCCTACCGCCAGTCCCAGGCCCTATGCCTTGGGGTGCCTCCTGATGCTCTTCACTGAGTATCCCGGGGTCCCGAAGCATTTCCTTTGAAAAAAAGTGTCCAAACTACAGGTGGTGTAGCTTGCTTAACAGCTGGGATAATCCGTTGACTAGCAGACACTGCTACTAGGAACAAAGTATTTCCTGGGCTAGATGCAGTTAAAAATTTGTAATTAGATACTCTCGTTGGATGCTGAGAAAGCATTCCATAGAGTCTCCTGGCACGCCATATATTATTCTCTTAAAAAGCTTGGGGTAGGGGTCTAGGGGACCCTTTTATAGCCAAAACCACAGCCCTGTATCGCAATACGTCACCTAGGCTGAAGATAAATGGAACTGTAGCACCCCGAGAGCTTGGTTGCTACAGAGGTATTGCACCTCACCCAGAGGTGTGATGTCTCACTCTCAGGTAAGGATGGAGTGTGGATCAGGACCCCGACACCTGCATGCATTACACCACATTGCCGTGGGGCAGGGCGACCAATATGCCCCTGAGATGGGCACGACAGTCCCTGTCCCTGGCTGGAGTGGGGGGAGGGAACACTGAGGAAGGGGAACCCTGTAGTGCAGGAGCAGGGAGGAAGCAGTTCCTGGGTGCATTGAGAAGGAAGTATAAAAGGTGGGCACCATCTTAGTTCAGTGCAGAGAAGTCTGAGCAGAAGTGACAAGGAGCAGGGGCTCTGCATGAGCTCTGCTCCGGAGGCAGGCCTAGTAACAGAGGCCCAGGCCAGGAAGAGGGAGAAGGAAGGAAGAGGAGCGGAGAAGGCTCCAGGATCGAGGAACGAAGGGATCCCAGGGGTGCGGACGGGCGAGTCGCCACCGCACGCCCGAATCCACCTGTGTGGAGGGGTCAGGCCAAAGGGGGAGACCGGTCCCCGAAACTAGTGGAGGGGGGAAACGACCCTCAACTAGAAACCGGAGGCTGTGACATTTTATGTGGCGCAGCCCCTCGCTACACCCGCTAGGAAGGCACCACATAGGGTCAGGGAAACTGGCACCAAGTTTACCAAGAGGAGGCCCGAGGCAGCCGGACAGAAGCGTTGGTAAGAAAGGCCAGACAAAGGTCACACAAAGGGGGTCCTGTGAAGCGCTCCAAAGTTATCTGGGAGTTGTCTGAGCCCCTCACCTGGTAAGCACACTACGACGTGGGCAGCCGTTACCTGCAGAAGTGGTCTGGATAATAAGAATTGTGAGTAAAGGCCCTGGACTGCATCACTGACTCCGTGTCGTTACTGCTGCTGCCCTGCACCATCACCCCCATCCTCCGCATACACTGCCCTGAGGCTATACTCCTCCCGTGGGGAGTTATGCTACGCTCTGCTGCACCCACAACACCAGCCTCAGTGGTCTGCCCTGCAGCGGCAGTTCACTCTGACCGCAATCCACGGGTGGCGTAGTCGGACATAGAGATGAGCGGTGTTCGACTAGAACTGTTCGCCAATCTCAAATTCGAGCTGTTTTGGGCGGTGTTCGAGTTGTTCGACGAACCCGAACGATTTGCAAAAAATTCGGCTGTTCGAGGTTATGTTCGATAACTGTTCGTGCACCAAAAGCGTGTCCTGCATGTCTGGCGCTATTTAGAGCACCAATCATGCAGGGATTGTCTGCCACTCACTGTAATGCCACAGCCATGGTGGTTGTGGCATTACAGTGATTGCCCAAATCGATGGGAACAGTGCCAACAGTGAAACATGAAAAGCCGGCAATTCAGCAGCGGCATACACCTGTACCCGACAATTTAGAACCGAAAGAATAGAGCTTCACACATAGATTAGATAGATATAAATATGTCAGCCACATATATACGAAGTACAGTGAAAGTGCTGCTTACTGTACTTGTCATTTAGCGTAAAGGATTTATCAAAAAAAATAATAGTGTTTTCATGCACCGTCTCTTTAAAAAAGCCGGCCGGCAATTCAGCAGCGGTACCCGACAATTTAGAATAGAAAGAATAGAGAATCACACATAGATTAGATAGATAGAAACATGTCAGTCACATATATATGAAGTACAGTGACAGTGCTGCTTACTGTACTTGTCATTTAGCGTAAAGGATTTATCAAAAAAAATAATAGTGTTTTCATGCACCGTCTGTTTAAAAAAGCCGGCCGGCAATTCAGCAGCGGTACCCGACAATTTATAACAGACAGAATAGAGCTTCACACATAGATTAGATAGATAGAAACATGTCAGTCACATATATATGAAGTACAGTGATAGTGTTGGTTACTGTACTTGTCATTTAGTATTAAAATAAAGGATTTATTATTAAAAAAATTGGCGTGGGGTTCCCCTTAATTTTAGGCTCTAGCGGAGGTTAAGCAGACGGCTGGGGCAGATGTTTGAAGCCTGGGAAGGGGGTAATACCCACGGAGCTTCCCAGGCTACTAATATCAGCCCCCAGCTGAATACATAGCCTTTACTAGCTATTAAAATGGGGGACCCCCCCAAAAAAATGAGGTGGGGTCCCCCCTAATTTAATAGCTAGCAAAGGCTAGGCAGACAGCTGGGGGCTGATATTAATAGCCCAGGAAGGGAGCCATGAATATTGGCCCCCTCCCAGGCTAGAAACACCAGCCGTCAGCCGCCCCAGAAATGGCACATTCATAGGATGCGCCAATTCTGGCACTTAGCCTCGCTCTTCCACGCTGCCCTGGTGCGGTGGCAGGGGGTTATAGGGTTGGGGTTGATGTCAGCTTATAATGCCAGCTGACATCAAGCCCAGGTTAGTAATGGAGAGGCGTCTATAAGACACCCCCATTACTAACCCCATAGTCAAAGTTAAAAAAAACACAAACACCCAGAATAAAGTCCTTTAATTGAAATAAAGACACAATCCTTTATTGTTCTAAATTAAACCATACTTACCATCACGCCCATTCCAGCTGAAGCCAACGATCTCCTGCAATAAAAGAAAAATAATAAAGCAACCTCATCCTTACCTTTCCATGGTTCCCACGACAGCTTCAGCTCTGCTACATCGAGATGACAGGCTGGACCGCAGCAGAACGCTGCCATCCAGCCTCTCATCCCGCAGACACTGAGAAGCGCAGGCTTGCTTGCGCTGCTCAGCGTCTCTCTGTGACGACATCCAGATGAGCCGAGTTCATGTCCAATGAACTCGGCTCACCTCATGCACGTCACTGACAGCGTGGGAAAATTCTCACGCTGAAGCGGTGAGTGCAGGAGAATTCTCCCACGCTGTCAGTGACGTGCATAAGGTGAGCTCATGTCCAATGAACTCAGCTCACCTCCTGCACGTCACTGACAGCGTGGGAGAATTCTCCTGCACTCAGCGCTTCAGCGTGAGAATTCTCCCACGCTGAAGCGCTGAGTGCAGGAGAATTTTCCCACGCTGTCAGTGACGTGCATAAGGTGAGCTCATGTCCAATGAACTCAGCTCACCTCCTGCACGTCACTGACAGCGTGGGAGAATTCTCCTGCACTCAGCGCTTCAGTGTGAGAATTCTCCCACGCTGAAGCGCTGAGTGCAGGAGAATTTTCCCACGCTGTCAGTGACGTGCATGAGGTGAGCCGAGTTCATTGGACAATAACTCGGCTCATCTGGATGCCCTCACAGAGAGACACTGTGGAGCGCAAGCAAGCCTGCGCTTCTCAGTGTCTGCGGGATGACAGGCTGGATGGCAGCGTTCTGCTGCGGTCCAGCCTGTCATCTCGATGTAGCAGAGCTGAAGCTGTCATGGGAACCATGGAAAGGTAAGGATGATGTTGCTTTATTATTTTTCTTTTATTTCAGGAGATCGTTGGCTTCAGCTGGAATGGGCGTGATGGTAAGTATGGTTTAATTTAGAACAATAAAGAATTGTGTGTTTATTTCAATTAAAGGACTTTTTTCTGGGTGTTGTGTTTTTTTTAAATACTTTACTAGAAATTCATGGTGGTCATGTCTAATATTGGCGTGACCCCATGAATTTCGGGCTTAGGGCCAGCTGATAATGCCAAGCTGGCCCTAACCCCTTTATTACCCAGTGAGCCACCGCATCAGGGCCCTGGATGAGTTGGGTACAGCGCCAGAAGATGGCGCTTCTATGAACGCGCCATTTTCCGGGGTGGCTGCGGACTGCAATTTGCAGCGGGGGTGGCCCAGAAAGCTTGGGCCTCCCTGCGCTGCGGATTCCAGCCCCCAGCTGCCTAGTTGTACCTGGCTGGACACAAAAACAGGGCGAAGCCCCACGTCAATTTTCTTTAAATTATTTCATGAAATAATTAAGAAAAAAAGGGCTTCCCTATATTGTTGTGTCCGGCCAGGTACAAATAGGCAGCTGGTGGTTGGGGGCAGCCCGTTCCTGCCTGCTGTACCTGGCTGGACACAAATATAGTGCGAAGCCCCACGTCAATTTTTTTTAAATTATTTCATGAATTTCCTGAAATAATTTAAAAAAATTGAAGTGGGGCTTCGCACTATATTAGTGTCCAGCCAGGTACAGCAGGCAGGAACGGGCTGCCCCCATCCACCAGCTGCCTATTTGTACCTGGCCGGACACAACAATATAGGGAAGCCCTTTTTTTCTTAATTATTTCATGAATTTCATGAAATAATTAAAAAAAAATGAAGTGGGGCTTCGCACTATATTTGTGTCCAGCCAGGTACAGCAGGCAGGAACGGGCTGCCCCCAACCACCAGCTGCCTATTTGTACCTGGCCGGACACAACAATATAGGGAAGGCCTTTTTTTCTTAATTATTTCATGAATTTCATGAAATAATTTAAAAAAAAGTACGTGGGGCTTCGCCCTATTTTTGTGTCCAGCCAGGTACAACTAGGCAGCTGGGGGCTGGAATCTGCAGCGCAGGGAGGCCCAAGCTTTCTGGGCCCCCCCCCGCTACAAATTGCAGTCCGCAGCCACCCCGGAAAATGGCGCGTTCATAGAAGCGCCATCTTCTGGCGCTGTACCCAACTCATCCAGGGCCCTGGTGCGGTGGCTCACTGGGTAATAAAGGGGTTAGGGCCAGCTTGGTATTATCAGCTGGCCCCAAGCCCAAAATTCATGGGGTCACGCCAGTATTAGACATGACCGCCATGAATTTCTAGTAAAGTATTTAAAAAAAACACAACACCCAGAATAAAGTCCTTTAATTGAAATAAAGACACAATTCTTTATTGTTCTAAATTAAACCATACTTACCATCACACCCATTCCAGCTGAAGCCAACGATCTCCTGCAATAAAAGAAAAATAATAAACCAACCTCATCCTTACCTTTCCATGGTTCCCACGACAGCTTCAGCTCTGCTACATCGAGATGACTGGCTGGACCGCAGCAGAACGCTGCCATCCAGTCTGTCATCCCGCAGACACTGAGAAGCGCAGGCATGCTTGCGCTCCTCACTGTCTCGCTGTGACGGCATCCAGATGAGCCGAGGTCATGTCCAATGAACTCGGCTCACCTCATGCACGTCACTGACAGCGTGGGAAAATTCTCACGCTGAAGTGCTGAGTGCAGGAGAATTCTCCCACGCTGTCAGTGATGTGCATGAGGTGAGCTCATGTCCAATGAACTCAGCTCACCTCCTGCACGTCACTGACAGCGTGGGAAAATTCTCCTGCACTCAGCGCTTCAGCGTGGGAGAATTCTCACGCTGAAGCGCTGAGTGCAGGAGAATTCTCCCACGCTGTTAGTGACGTGCAGGAGGTGAGCTGAGTTCATTGGACATGAGCTCACCTTATGCACGTCACTGACAGCGTGGGAGAATTCTCCTGCACTCACCGCTTCAGCGTGAGAATTTTCCCACGCTGTCAGTGACGTGCATGAGGTGAGCCGAGTTCATTGGACATGAACTCGGCTCATCTGGATGTCGTCACAGAGAGACGCTGAGCAGCGCAAGCAAGCCTGCGCTTCTCAGTGTCTGCGGGATGAGAGGCTGGATGGCAGCGTTCTGCTGCGGTCCAGCCTGTCATCTCGATGTAGCAGAGCTGAAGCTGTTGTGGGAACCATGGAAAGGTAAGGATGAGGTTGCTTTATTATTTTTCTTTTATTGCAGGAGATCGTTGGCTTCAGCTGGAATGGGCGTGATGGTAAGTATGGTTTAATTTAGAACAATAAAGGATTGTGTCTTTATTTCAATTAAAGGACTTTATTCTGGGTGTTTGTGTTTTTTTTAACTTTGACTATGGGGTTAGTAATGGGGGTGTCTTATAGACGCCTCTCCATTACTAACCTGGGCTTGATGTCAGCTGGCATTATAAGCTGACATCAACCCCAACCCTATTACCCCCTGCCACCGCACCAGGGCAGCGTGGAAGAGCGAGGCTAAGTGCCAGAATTGGCGCATCCTATGAATGCGCCATTTCTGGGGCGGCTGACGGCTGGTGTTTCTAGCCTGGGAGGGGGCCAATATTCATGGCTCCCTTCCTGGGCTATTAATATCAGCCCCCAGCTGTCTGCCTAGCCTTTGCTAGCTATTAAATTAGGGGGGACCCCACGTCATTTTTTTGGGGGGGTCCCCCATTTTAATAGCTAGTAAAGGCTATGTATTCAGCTGAGGGCTGATATTAGTAGCCTGGGAAGCTCCGTGGGTATTACCCCCTTCCGAGGCTTCAAACATCTGCCCCAGCCGTCTGCTTAACCTCCGCTAGCGCCTAAAATTAAGGGGAACCCCACGCCAATTTTTTTAATAATAAATCCTTTATTTTAATACTAAATGACAAGTACAGTAACCAACACTATCACTGTACTTCATATATATGTGACTGACATGTTTCTATCTATCTAATCTATGTGTGAAGCTCTATTCTGTCTGTTATAAATTGTCGGGTACCGCTGCTGAATTGCCGGCCGGCTTTTTTAAAGAGACAGTGCATGAAAACACTATTATTTTTTTAAATAAATCCTTTACACTAAATGACAAGTACAGTAAGCAACACTGTCACTGTACTTATTATATATGTGACTGACATGTTTCTATCTATCTAATCTATGTGTGAAGCTCTATTCTTTCTGTTCTAAATTGTCGGGTACAGATGCTGAATTGCCGGCCGGCTTTTTTAAAGAGACGGTGCATGAAAACACTAATATTTTTTTTAATAAATCCTTTACACTAAATGACAAGTGCAGTAACCAACACTGTCACTGTGCTTCTTATATGTGTGACTTACATGTTTCTATCTATCTAATCTATGTGTGATGCTCTATTCCTTCTTGTCTAAATTGTCGGGTACCGGTGTATGCCGCTGCTGAATTTGCCGGCCGGCTTTTTTAAAGAGAGTGTCTTCTGAGCAGTTTGTCAGCTTTTGGACACCTTTGCAGGTGTTTTCTATTTGTTTCTATGTGTTTTTGTTTGCCTGCCATTGGTTTTAACGGTGTTCGACGGTGTTCTAAGGTGTTCGACGAACAGTTCGACGAACAGTTCCTCGAACATCCCGGTGTTCGACGAACCGAACCGAACCCGAACACTACGGGGGTGGCTCAACACTAGTCGGACATTTAAACATCAAAACCACGTAAATAGTTCCGCCACTTTTTTGACCGCCCTGAGCCACGGAACCGGGTCGCCGCCATGGAGACTACAACCACCAGCATCCACCAAAAAGGGTCCGGCTCCGGGTGTCCCAAGGCCCAGGGGGCGCGTCAGAACATTTTCATCACCTTTCATAATCACCAATGGGACAAGGCAGGGATGTCCTCTGTCCCCTCTCTTATACATTCTAGTGACGGAGAACCTGCTCTCATCAATTCGCCATAACCCCAATATTAGGTGGATTGAGGTGGGAAGCACCGAGTACAAGTGCTCTCTATTTGCTGATGTTGTCCTAGTATATATCACTCAATCACATATATCCATCCCTGCTGTTATGGCTGAAATAGATCACTTTGTTACGTGGTCAAATTTTAAAATCAATGCAGCGAAGTCTGAGGCCCTTGATGTCTCCCTCCCAAAATCCATACAGGATTCCATCCAGTCCAACTTTAACTTTGCCTGGCCCTCACAGGATATCAAATACTTAGGAATTCCTATTCATAGAGACCTCTCCCGTCTATGTTATCTTAATTTTGGGCCCTTTATTGAACAACTCCATACAGACCACGGTTGGCAAGTTAGAACTGTAAGATTCACTACGTGAACCACTGGTGTTTTGTGGAAAAGCACATGTACACTGTGTTTCAAATTATTATGCAAAAAGTGGTTAGGAGTGATAAGGGAAGAATTTGTTTGTTTGTCAGTTGATGGTGATGTGTGTCAGGGCTCTTTATATCACTGTAAGCAATAGCAGACACCTGTGCTAATTAGTTTGGCAGGTGTGTCCAATGAACGGCAAGACTACTTAAGAAGGCTGTCCCACATTATTAAGCAGCCTACATTTTCTGCCAAAATGGGAAAGAAAAAGGATGTGTCGGCTGCTGAGAAGCAACAAATTGTGGCGTGTTTAGGTCAAGGCATGACTACAATCAACATTGTGCGATGATCAGGATGAAGTGTCTTGGCAATCAAGAAGTATGTAGCTGATTCACAGTACACACGTGTGCGTGTTGATAAGGTCAAATTGAGAACTATTTCCTACAGGCAATTACGTCAGGTTAAAAGAGCAGCGGCAAAAAAGCCTTGTCATTGCAGCAGACAAGTTTTTGAAGCTGCTGGTGCCTCCAACGTCCCCCGAACAACAAGATGCAGGGTCCTTCAGAGGTTTGCAGCTGTGCGTACGCCATCCTGTCGACCTCCTCTATCCACTTCACACAAGCAGAAACGGCTCCAGTGGGCCAAACATTACATGAAGACTGATTTCAAAACTGTTTTGTTCACGGATGAGTGCCGTGCAATGCTCGATGGTCCAAATGGATGGAGTGGAGGATGGCTGGTTGATGGACACCCCACGCAAACACGGCTACAGCGCCAACAAGGAGGAGGTGGAGTAATGTTTTGAGCTGGAATCATGGGGAGAGAGATTGTCGGCCCCTTTAGGATCCCTGAAGGGGTAAAGATGAACTCCATAATGTATGTGGAGTTTCTCAAACAGCACTTCCTGCCATGGTTCAAGAAGAAGAACCGTGTATTCCACAGCAAGATCATTTTTATGCATGATAATGCACCGTCTCATGCTGCACATAACACATCTGCATCTCTTTGTGATATGGGCATAAAAGGGGACAAACTTATGCTGTGACCCCCATGCTTCCCTGACCTCTACCCCATTCAGAATCTCTGGAGCATCATCAAAAGGAGTGTCTATGATGGCGGGAGGCAGTTCACATCTAAGCAACAGCTCTGGGAGGGTATTCTGTCCTCATGCAAAACAATTGAAGCAGAAACCATCCAAAACCTGACAAATTCAATGGACAAGAGAGTTCAGAAGCTCCTTTCGTACAAGGGGTCCTATGTACAAATGTAACATCACCTAGAATAAAGTTTTGAGTTGAAAACTGTTTGATTTCAGTTTCTAATAACCTGCTAATGCTTATAATTTCAAAAATGACCATTTTTTTGGTCTTTATTAAAATGAAAAGGTTGATCGAAGAGTGTGGGGGATCTAAGAGTGTGGCAACCCAGTAGTCAGGATTACTTCGAATTCTGACAATCTGAGGGTCATGTTGCAGGTAGTGCAGCAAGAAGGCACTTATGTGTCTTGCGCATCTTGGAGCCCCAAAATTATTTTCCGGGCTAGATGCTGCTAAAAATTATTATTAATTTTAAATCTGGCGGAGCTTAGTATAGATGGCCTAATAGAATCGGTACTGCACTCTGCTACAAAGCCCAAATTATTTTCCAGCCAAGATACAGATAAACATGATTAGTAATTTTAAATCTGGTGGAGCTTAGTATAGATGGCCTATTAGAATCAGTGCTGCACACTGCTACAAAGCCCAAATTATTTTCCAGCCAAGATACAGATAAACATGATTAGTAATTTGAAAGCTTAAAACGGTTGGTGAGGTGATTTTAACCAATCATCAAGCTTTTACTCTCCACAGGATGACACAGGGGTAGAAAAGTCATTTTGGATCCATGATTTGTTCATCTTTATGAACGTGAGTCTGTCTATATTATCAGTGGAGAGCCGCGTGCGCTTATCTGTCAGCACACCACCAGCAGCGCTGAACAAACGTTCAGACAGAACGCTGGCTGCGGGGCATGACAAGATCTCCAAGGCGTAAGTGGCTAGCTCCGGCCATTTATCCAGATTGGAAGCCCAAAAAGAGCAAGGGTCCAGTGACACAGTCATGGCTTCAATGTTTACTTGGAGATACTCCTGTACCATCGTCTCTAGGCGTTGACTATGTGTCAGACTTCTTGTCTCCTGTGGCCTTGCAAAGGATGGGCTAAAAAAGTGGTGAAATGATTCCGCAAAATTGATGTTACCAGCAGATACTGTGTTTCTGTTACGGTTTGAGTGCTGAACACTCGACGGTCCCACGGTTGGCAAGTTGGAACTGTGAGATTCACTACATGCACCACTGGTGTTTTGTGGAAAAGCACATGTAAGATTCTGCAACAGTCTCTGCTGATACTCCTGCATGCGTGCATCCCTTTCTATGGCAGGAATAATTTCTGCAACTTTACTTTTGTACCGGGGATCTAACAGTGTGGCAACCCAGTAGTCAGGATTATTTCTAATTCTCACAATTCGAGGGTCATGTTGCAGGTAGTGCAGCAAGAAGGCACTCATGTGTCTTGCGCATCCAGGAGCGCCAAGTTCCTGTTGTGTTGGTGGCGAGGTAACAATCATGCTTCCTTCCTCTGTCCTCTCCCCCCAACCTCGCACAACAGAAATGTGATCTAGGTCTCCCTCATCTGATGAGTCTTCCATCAGTTCATCCTCCACTTCTTCCTGGGCTCCTGCACCTTCCTCACTAGTTTGGCTGCTACCATGCACCTTGGTAAAACTATCTCCCCCACCCTCACATGCCTGCCGCCTTGGTGCTGCCGACCGTCTGGACCTGGCAGATGTTAGCCCTTCCGCATACAACTCCTCCTCCTCTACTTCCTCCACCTCCTCTTGTGCCACCACCTGACTCCGAATTCTGTTTAACATGTGCTCCAGCATGTAAATCACCGGAATAGTCATGCAGATAATGGCATCGTCAGCACTAAACATCTTCGTCGCCATTTCAAAACTGTGCAGAAGGGTGCATAGGTCCCTGATCTGAGACCACTCCGCCAGCGTGATTTGCCCCACCTTTGGATCTCGTTGGCCCAGGCTATACGTCAGAACGTATTGCACCCGGGCTTGTCGGTGTTGCCACAGTCGCTGCAACATGTGCAGAGTTGAATTCCACCAGGTAGGCACATCGCATTTTAGCCGGTGAAGTGGCAGGCCCAACGACTTCTGTAGAGATGTAAGTCGCTGAGCTGCGGGATGCGAACGGCGGAAGTGAGCACACAGCGACCGTGCCCTCTGCAGAAGGCCATCTAGTCCAGGATAGTGGGCTAAAAATTGCTGGACAACCAGGTTCAACAAGTGAGCCATACAAGGCACATGTGTGACATTGCCCCGGCGAAGGGCCGCACCCAGGTTTGCAGCATTGTCGCACACGGCCTTCCCTGGTTTCAGGTCCAGTGGAGACAACCATTCATGAAATTGGTTCTCCAGAGCTGACCACAACTCCTCAGCTGTTTGACTCACATTTCCCAGACATTTCAAAGTAAAAACCGCCTGATGACGTTGAGCCCTACTGCCAGCATAGTAAGGAGGTGTGCAGGATCGCTTCTGCGCAGTTAGAAAGCTTGTGGCATGACCAGACAGGCTTTGGGTGCAGGTGGAGGACCGAGAGGAGGTTGAGGAGGCAGAAGCAGTGGAGGAACTTTGACATAAAGAGGATTGACGCACAACTCGTGGGGACGGCAAGACTTGGACAGCAGCCCCTTGTCCTGCTGTCACCATAGTTACCCAGTGCCCAGTCAGCGACATGTAACGCCCCTCGTCCAAGTGTCTGTGGTGAAATGCACCCTGTCACACACAGAGTTTCTCAAAGAAGCGGTGATGTTGTGTGCGACATGCTGGTGGAGCGCAGGCACACCTTTCTTTGAGAAGTAGTGCCGACTGGGCATCTGGTACTGGGGCACTGCGACGGACATAAGGTCTCGAAAATCCTCTGTGTCCACCAGGCGAAAAGGCAGCATTTCTGTAGCCAAGAGCTTGCAGATGGTGAAATTCAACCTCTTAGCTTTCTCATGGCTAGGAGGAAATGGTCTTTTACTTGTCCACATCTGAGGGACCGAGGGCTGGCTATTGTGCTTAGACGGGGTTGATAAGGGTGTCCCCGGCAAACTGCCGGTCTGTGAGGAAGATGCAGGCGGACATGTTAGGTTGCCTTGATCCAAAGGTGGTGCTATCGATGTTGGACAGCGCCCAACACCAGCTGGTGTTACCACCTCCAAAGAAAATGATGACCTGCCAATCACGCTGGCTGTTGGGGGTAAAGAGGTGGCAGGTCTGCGTCCCAAAACAGGTGTGACTGCTGTCCCCCCAGTCACAGAGGATGAAGAGGCCGCGGATGCACAAGATATGGCAGACGGTGGTTGGCCTGGCCGGCTAGGCCGCATTGTAGCACAGTGAGCTTCCCACTGCAACTTATGCTTCATGTCCATGTGCCGGTTCATGCATGAAGTACTCAAACTATGTATTTTTTGGCCTCTACTTAGCTTTTGCTGACAAATGTTACAGATAACACGAGTTGGGTCATCTTTATCGATCTGAAAAAATGCCCAAGCTATGCAAGGCTTAGCACCCATGCGACCTGAAGAGCCACCACGACTTGTGGTGAGAGGCAGAGTTGTGTTTGAGGATGCAGTTGTTGACGTGCTTCCAGTACTACGTCTCTGTCCAGGAAGGCGCAACCTGACCTCGTCGTCACAAGCATTCTCCTCCACCTCCTCTGCTGACCTCATCTCTTGGCTGACTGTGGGTTGCCAGTAAGTTGCCAGTAAGTGGGATCTCCAACCTCATCATCATCACCCTGTGCGTTATCACAACCGTCGTCCTCAGAGCCAACCTGTTCCTGCCCTGACAAAAAACTAAAGTTGTCGCTCCAATCAGGTATTTGAGTCTCATCATCATCTTCCTCATTGTCTCCACCAACATGAGTTACAGTTTGGGAATGAGGGTCTACATTATGGTCAGAACCTTCAGCGTCTGGTCCTGGATCCGACTCATAAAGATTCTGGGCATCAGTGCAGATCATTTCCTCGTCTGGATTCAATGAAACGCTGGAGCCGACCTCTGATTCCCAGGCTAAAGTATGAGTAAACAGCTCTGCAGACTCAACCATCTGTTCTACCTCATACTCAGACGGGCAGCTGGAGATTTGGGAGCTGTGAGGAAGCAAGTGCGATTGGGGTGACACCTTTGAGGACTGGAGTATTTGTGATGTTGAAGTTGATGTGGAGGAGAGCCCACTTAAAGGAGCACTTGATATCCGTTGAAGCACCTGCTGTTTTTGTGCCTCATCTGGAATTTGTAGCCATTGGCGTGGCCGTAAGAAAGGGATCTTATCACATTGTCCGCTAAAAGAAGTAGACATTTTAGTTTGGCTGGAAGATGGTCTTTCTTCTGCAGATGTTACTGTTGCTTTCACACCTACCCCACGGACACAACCTTTTTTCCCCTTCCCAACATGCCTATTCCCCTTTCCACCAGCAGCAGGCCTTTTTCCACTCATATTGAAGGTTAACTAATTCACAACTCTGGAGTTGTTTGCACAAAAAAACAATGAATGGGAACCAAGCAGAGCTGAGTGGCCAAACTGTGGTATTAGGCCAAAACTATTGGCTGGGTTAGTTAGTTTATATTCAATTTGCAACCTGATGGAGGTCAGTATAGATGGACTAATAGACCAAGTCCCACACACTGCTAGAAGACCAGATATTTTTTCAGAGCTAGATGCAGAAAAAAATTATATTCAATTTGCAACCTGATGGAGGTCAGTATAGATGGACTAATAGAACAAGTCCCACACACTGCTAGAAGCCCAAATATTTTTTCAGAGCTAGATGCAGAAAAAAAATATTTTTAATTTGCAACCTGATGGAGGTCAGTATAGATGGACTAATAGACCAAGTCCCACACACTGCTAGAAGCCCAAATATTTTTTCAGAGCTAGATGCAGAAAAAAATTATATTCAATTTGCAACCTGATGGAGGTCAGTATAGATGGACTAATAGACCAAGTCCCACACACTGCTAGAAGCCCAAATATTTTTTCAGAGCTAGATGCAGAAAAAAATTATATTGAATTTGCAACCTGATGGAGGTCCGTATAGATGGACTAATAGAACAAGTCCCACACACTGCTAGAAGCCCAAATATTTTTTCAGAGCTAGATGCAGAAAAAAATTATATTCAATTTGCAACCTCATGGAGGTCAGTATAGATGGACTAATAGAACAAGTCCCACACACTGCTAGAAACCCAAATATTTTTTCAGAGCTAGATGCAGATAAAAATTATTTTTAATTTGCAACCTGATGGAGGTCAGTATAGATGGACTAATAGACCAAGTCCCACACACTGCTAGAAGCCCAAATATTTTTTCAGATCTAGATGCAGAAAAAAATTATATTCAATTTGCAACCTGATGGAGGTCAGTATACATGGACTAATAGACCAAGTCCTACACACTGCTAGAAGCCCAAATATTTTTTCAGAGCTAGATGCAGAAATTTTTTTTATTCAATTTGCAACCTGATGGAGGTCAGTATAGATGGACTAATAGAACAAGTCCCACACACTACTAGAAGCCCAAATATTTTTTCAGAGCTAGATGCAGAAAAAAATTATTTTTAATTTGCAATCTGATGGAGGTCAGTATAGATGGACTAATAGACCAAGTCCCACACACTGCTAGAAGCCCAAATATTTTTTCAGAGTTAGATGCAGAAAAAATAATATTCAATTTGCAACCTGATGGAGGTCAGTATAGATGGACTAATAGAACAAGTCAAACACACTGCTAGAAGCCCAAATATTTTTTCAGAGCTAGATGAAGAAAAAAATTATTTTTAATTTGCAACCTGATGGAGGTCAGTATAGATGGACTAATAGACCAAGTCCCACACACTGCTAGAAGCCCAAATATTTTTTCAGAGCTAGATGCAGAAAAAAATTATATTCAATTTGCAACCTGATGGAGGTCAGTATAGATGGACTAATAGAACAAGTCCCACACACTGCTAGAAGCCCAAATATTTTTTCAGAGCTAGATGCAGAAAAAAATTATTTTTAATTTGCAACCTGATGGAGGTCAGTATAGATGGACTAATAGACCAAGTCCCACACACTGCTAGAAGCCCAAACATTTTTTCAGAGCTAGATGCAGAAAAAAATTATATTCAATTTGCAACGTGATGGAGGTCAGTATAGATGGACTAATAGACCAAGTCCCACACACTGCTAGAAGCCCAAATATTTTTTCAGAGCTAGATGCAGAAAAAAATTATATTCAATTTGCAACCTGATGGAGGTCAGTATAGATGGACTAATAGAACAAGTCCCACACGCTGCTAGAAGCCCAAATATTTTTTCAGAGCTAGATGCAGAAAAAAATTATATTCAATTTGCAACCTGATGGAGGTCAGTATAGATGGACTAATAGAACAAGTCCCACACACTGCTAGAAGCCCAAATATTTTTTCAGAGCTAGATGCAGATAAAAATTATTTTTAATTTGCAACCTGATGGAGGTCAGTATAGATGGACTAATAGACCAAGTCCCACACACTGCTAGAAGCCCAAATATTTTTTCAGAGCTAGATGCAGATAAAAATTATTTTTAATTTGCAACCTGATGGAGGTCATTATAGATGGACTAGTAGAACAAGTCCCACACACTGTTAGAAGCCCAAATATTTTTTCAGAGCTAGATGCAGAAAAAAATTATATTCAATTTGCAACCTTATGGAGGTCAGTATAGATGGACTAATAGAATGATGCTATGCCCAAAAGGTTTTACTTCACTAGGTGCATTAAAAAAATTGGTATTCTATACACAGGTGGTGTAGCTTGCAACACAGATAGGCTACTCCACTGACTAACACACTCTGCAATAGGCCAAAAAGGATTAGCTTTGCTAGATTTAGCCAAATGCTGTGAAAAAAACTTGCACAGCACTGGCACAGACCTGCCTGGCAAAAACTGATAGGAACTGATGTAACTTAGTCCTGAAAAGGACTGCAATTACAATTAGTCTTTACTCCCAACCTATCTATTTAAGAGCACACACCTGCCTGATAAAAGTCGTAGGAAATGCTGTAACCTAGTCCTTAAATGGACTGCAATCACAACTCTTCCCTACTCCCAAGCTATCTGTAGATTTGTGCGAAAATTGGCTTTAAATTAACAAGGTATAGCACACACAGCAACAGCGGTGCTGTCTAACACACAGCTGCAGCAGTGAGAAAATGGTGGCGACGGGGAAAATAACTGGGTCTTATAGGGCAAGGACATGTGACATACACTGCCAATGACACATGCCCTTGCTTGTGTGAAAAAAAGCAGTTCGCTCCGTGTGTGCTCTGCTGATAGGCTGACAGATTGCACCTCCCCACTGTAATTGCGGGAAAGAGAAAAAAAAATGGAGATCTTCATTATTCCTGCAGAGATCCATCCCCTGCCCCTCCCCCCGCCCCGCTGAACACTCAAACTGCGTATTAACATTAATTTTCAGCATTATTGAGAAAAAATCCAGTTATGATTTTGGTGCACAAACAGTTATCGAACATAACCTTGAACAGCCGAATTTTTTTCAAATTGTTCGTGTTCGCCGAACGGCTCGAACACCGCCCAAAACAGCTCGAATTTGAGATTGGCGAACAGTTCGAGTCGAACAACGCTCATCTCTAATAAACACTAGTGACCCAGTGCCACTGGCAGTCATGCATGCCCAAGCCATCACACTGCCTCCGCCGTGTTTTACAGATGATGTGGTATGCTTTGGGTCATGAGCTGCACCATGCCTTCGCCATACTTTTCTCTTTCCATCATTCTGGTAGAGGTTGATATTGGTTTCATCTGTCCAAAGAATGTTCTTCCAGAACTGTGCTGGCTTTTTTAGATGTTTTTTAGCAAATTCCAGTCTTGCCTTTTTATTCTTGATGCTTATGAGTGGCTTGCACCGTGCAGTGAACCCTCTGTATTTACTTTCATGCAGTCTTCTCTTTATGGTAGATTTGGATATTGATACGCCTACCTCCTGGAGAGTGTTGTTCACGTGGTTGGCTGTTGTGAAGGGGTTTCTCTTCACCATGGAGATTATTCTGCGATTATCCACCACTGTTGTCTTCCTTGGCGCCCAGGTCTATTTGCATTGATGAGTTCACCAGTGCTTTCTTTCTTTCTCAGGGTGTACCAAACTGTAGATTTTGCCACTCCTAATATTGTAGCAATTTCTCGGATGGGTTTTTTCTGTTTTTGCAGCTTAAAGATGGCTTGTTTCACTTGCATGGAGTGCTCCTTTGACCGCAAGTTTACTTCACAGCAAAACCTTCCAAATGCAAGCACCACACCTCAAATCAACTCCAGGCCTTTTATCTGCTCAATTGAGAATGACATAACGAAGGGATTGCCAACACCTGTCCATGAAATAGCCTTGGAGTCAATTGTCTAATTACTTTTGGTTCCTTTAAAAACAGGGTGGCACATGTTAAGGAGCTGAAACTCCTAAACCCTTCATGAAAGCTGAAAGTCTGAACTTCAACTGCATCTGAATTGTTTTGTTTAAAATTCATTGTGGTAATGTCTAGAACCAAAATTAGAAAAATGTTGTCTCTGTCCAAATATATATGGACCTAACTGTGTATATATATATATATATATAATTCCTCAAACAAGGCAGCAAAAATAAGCAATTTCAATAAGATAGCAAAAAACCTTAATTACTAGTGATCCCACTGGCCAAAAATCCATCCAAGTTAGGAGGACAAAGATCTCTAATCCCTTTTTTTCTGACGCGTTTCCCCTCATAACTGGCGAGATTCATTAAGGAAAAAGAACCATCCAAAGCTGCAGAATAAAAATCCACTCTGTAAGTCATGACGTTCGTAGTGTAGCATTCATGAAAGATGTCTGTAAGTGATAGCTAATCACAGCACTGACTTAGGGATAGTGTCCCTAACCTGGGTACCATGGTCACAGATCAGGTGAATTGCTGTGGTGACCAAGTGAGAGGGAACTAAAATCAGCTGACTCCAGGGAAATCTAGGTTACTTGACAGGTCTGAGAATATATAGGATCGGGAGTCATCCTCTTCATGTGTTTTGCTACCAAGAATCCAGACCCAACATAGCAAGCCATAGCAGAAAGCAGAAAAATGTCCTGTGGGAGGAGAAGTCATCCTACTTCTATTAGGTCCCCCCCTGAAACTGATTGCCCTCGAAATCTGCAGTCTGTGTCTTTCAAAGTGTCTGCATTATGGCCCCTGTGTGTAACTGCAGCTGGAACCAGACCAGAGAGTGGCATTAAAGAACATTTCTTACTTTGGAGGACCTGTGAAGTTGGAAAGGCAAGAAAGGAACACTTGCCGCCAGTTTCCCATATACGGTAGTTTAAATCTGATCGGTGGGGATACCTGCTGGTGGTCTTTCTGTAGTTAAACTAAATCCAGAGGACAATTCTAACAAAAATTAAAAGTGGTGGTGGTACCTGTGGCCATACATAAATAAGTTAATTATTGATGTAATGTTATCATCAATGTTTGAGCTCATAAATTGAGAAGCAAGAACAAAATTCAGTTATGTAAATGTGAAGTATTTTGAACAATTTAATGTAATTCTATGTTTCTATGCTAAATAATGTAATTAAATACAACAAAACGGGCCACACTACTGTGCATAAGGAAGGGATTGCATCATTGTTTTATTCCTTCTTTACAAGTGACACTTGTGATTTCCTTTCAAACAAACTCAATCAGGAGACAACAATCTACATTTCCCTTAAACATCACATAACGGATCAAAGCCATAAATAATTCAGAAGCTAATTAATGGCAATGGAATTATTCTAATTACCAGTTTTGCAGTTTAAAATAAAATAAAGACTTGAAAAATACCCACTGGTTTTATTTGAAAAAGTAACTGGTAGAAAAAATAAAGTTAATTGTAATGTGCCTCACTATTTCAAAACTGCTAGGAAATGTATACCATCAAACTGCTTTGAAGTTCAATTTTAATTTACATGCAAAGTATCTAAAAGCATGATGGTATAAAAAGGCTTCTGGCGCATGATAATTGTAACGCAATAGTGTTGTCAGATTTGATTAGAATATCATTTCAGTCACTTGTTTTCAGCTTTGGATCTTGGAAGCTTTTCATACTTTCCTCCCACTGAGAATCAGAATAGAATATAGGACCTAGAATTTCTTAATGTCAATCATACACTTAACAAGTTTTTTGTTTATAAGACAATCCTCCTTTTCTAAAATAATTAAAGCACCACTCCCATGGGTTTTCTCTTTTTCATTTCACCTCTAGAGTGTTATTGATAATGTAAGTTCCCTACCTCTAGTAACATACTTAACAGCCGCTGTCTTCTGTTCTTCTCTGTGCCTCTCCGGTCCTGTTCCGCCATTTCGTGACCACAACTTCTGACTGACCGGATCAGAAGTAACAGTCACAATCTTTCAATGTAAGTCTATTAGAGCCCCGTTCTGGCCTCGTTCTGGCTCTCATAGACTTACATTGATTAGTGTCTTCCCGCTCTCCCAGCAAACACTGGAGCAATCTGGAAGGTCACAAACTGCAGAAGGTGACCCGAGTGATGTCGATAACAGAAGTAGACGGTGGCTGGTAATTATAATACTAGGGGCAGAAAACTTACATTAGTGACACCACTCCAGTGGTGAAATAAAAAATGAGCGCTGAAGTGGTGCTTTAAAGGTGATGTTTAAACTGGATGTAATGGATCTGTTTCTAAGAAACTTAAAGATATAGTTATACCTTTTGAAAGACTGTATACAGAAACCAACCACCATGAAAACTAGTATTCCAAGGCACCCATTTAGATTAACGTTCTGTCCTCCTTTACATAATGGTAGAATTCCATTGACAGTGTGAATCAATACTTGAGCATTATGGTACCTTTAAGATAGTTCCACCCAAATTTACATTAGAGTGGAAATTAAGGGGGCTATTCCATCTGGGACATTTATAGCATTTAAACAGGATACATAATTAACCCCTTTCCGGCCTTGTCAGTAATGGTACATAGCTGCGCCCTGTGCCTTCTGGAACAGCTACGTACTATTACGCGTGATACGATCGTGCCCGCACGCAAGTGGTGTTGGGCGATCGCCGCTGGTTGTCAGCGGATTGTCACAGCTGACACCCAGTGCTATGTGCCAGGAGCGGTCCTGCACCGCTGCTGGCACAATAACCCCCGCAATGCTGCAAACGACACTCTGCTGGTGTCCCGTGCTGTCTGCGGTGGCTCCCGGATGTTGCCATGATGACCCGATGTCATCATGACAACATCTGGGTCACCAGACAGCAGGAAGTTACTTTGGTCATGCGCAGTGCATGACCAAAGTAACTTCTCCCTGTGTGCAGCGCTGACAGGCTGCATAGCATAAGGAGCTGCTGTTCTCTATGCTATATAGCCGATCAGGCTGCAAAAAGTGAAAGTCCCACAGTGGGACAAAGCGTAAAGGTAAAAAAAGTGCCAGAAAGTGAAAAAAAATAAATAGCAAAAATATTTAAAAAATGAAAAAAATAATCCCCAAAAAATAAAAATATATTGTACCCATAATATTTATTTATTTTGAAAAAATAAAAAATAAACCAATAAAAGTACACATATTTGGTATTGCTGCACCCGGAATGACCTGACCTATAAAGCTGTCCCACTAGTTAACCCCTTTACTGAACATGGTAAAAAAAAGTAAATAAAAAAACAAAGCAAAAAACGATGCTTTATCATCATACTGCAAAACAAAAAATTGAATAAAACATGATCAAAAAGATGAATGCAAATAAGAATGGTACCGCTGAAAACGTCATCTTGTCCCGCAAAAAACAAGCTGCCATACAGCTCCATCAGCCGAAAAATAAAAAAGTTATAGCTCTCAGAATAAAGTGATACAAAAAATTATTTTTCCAATAAAATAGTTTTTATTGTGTAAAAGCACCAAAACATAGAAAATATATAAATGTGGTACCGCTGTAAACGTACTGACCCCAAGAATAAAGCTACCTTATCAATTTTACCATACGTGGAAAAGCATAAAAAGAAAAAACAATTTCGGAATTGTTGGTTTTTGTTTATTCTGCCTCCCAAAAATCGGAATAGAAAGCGATTAAAAAATGTCACGTGGCCGAAAATGGTACCAATAAAAACATTAACTTGTCCCGAAAAAACAAGCCATCACATGACTCTGTCGGCTGTAATATGGAAAGTTTATAGCTCTCAAAATATGGCAATGCAAAAACTAGTCTTTGCAAAAAAAAAGCATCTTTTAGTGTGTGACAGCTGTCAGTCATAAAAAATCAATATGATTCTGGTATCACTGTAATCGCACCGACCCGCAGAATAAAGTCATCTAATCACTTATACGGCACGAGAAACAGCGTAAAAGATAAACTCTAGGGTTAGGGTTGTACTAGGGTTATGGATAGGGTTGTGCTAGGGTTAGGATTAGGGCTGTGCTAGGGCTAGGGTTAGGGTTGTGCTAGGGTTAGGGTTGAGGTTGTGCTAGGGTTAGGGTTGTGCTAGGGTTAGGGTTGGGTTAGGGTTAGGGTGGGGCTAGGGTTAGGGTTGGTCTATGGTTAGGGTTGGGCTAGGGTTAGGATGGGGCAAGGGTTAGAGTTCGGCTAGGATTAGGGTTGGGCTATTGTTAGGGTTGTGCTATGGTTAGGGTTGTGCTAGGGTTATGGTTGGGCTAATGTTGGGCTTGGGCTAGGGTTAGGGTTGGGGTTGTGATTGGATTGGGGTTAGGGTGGTGTTGGGGTTGGGATTTTTACAAAAGTAAAGAAAAAATTTACGACAATATGGCGAATAGTGTTGAGCGCAAGTGCTCGCTGCTTGAGCTTACATCGGGTGTTCGGGTATGCACTGAGTATCGCGGGTGCTCGAGTCATATGTTTTGCAGCTGTTATACAGCCAAAAAAACCTTGCAGGGATTGCCTGCCACGCATGAGCGATCCCCGCATGTTTTTTTTTGGGCGTCTAATAACCGTGAAACATGCGGGGTAGGGACTCAAGCATGTCACTTGAGCACCTGAGATACACGGTGCATACCCAAGCACCCGATGCAAATTCAAGTAGTGAACACTTACGCTCAAGACTAATGACAACTTATTCAATTTGATGACCTAATGTTATAAATTTCTGTGTTGTACCTCTGGGTTCAAAATGTTCACTATACCCCTTGATAAAATCCTTGAGGGGTCTAGTTTCCAAAATTGAGTCACTTCTGGGGGGTTTCCACTGTTTAGGTGCGTCAGGGTCTCTCCAAAAGCAACATGGCATCTGCTAATTATTCAAGCAAATTTTACATTCAAAAAATCAAATGGTGCTCCTTCCCTTCTGTGCGCCTAAACAGTGGTTTTCTCCCAGATCTGGGGTATCGGCTTACTTAGGAGAAATTGCACAACAAATGGTATGGCGCAATTTTTCCTGTTACCCTTATGAAAATGCAAAATTTGGGGCTAAAATCATTTTTGTGGGAAAAATGTGAAAATTTTATTTTTATGGCACAATGTTATAAACTTCTGTGAAGCACCTGGGGGTTCAGGGTGCTCACCACACTTCTAGATAAGTTCCCTGACGGGTCTAGTTTCCAAAATATGTCACTTGTGGGGGGTTTCCACTGTTTAGGCACATCAGGGGCTCTCCAAATGCAGCATGGCGTTCACTCATTTTTCAAGCAAATTTTACATTCAAAAAGTCAAATGGCACTCCTTCCCTTCCGAACCCTGCCTTGCGCCCAATCAGTGGTTTTCTCCCACATATTAGGTATCTGCTTACTCAGGAAAAAATGCACAACAAATGGTATGGTGCAATTTTTCCTGTTACCCTTATGAAAATGCAAAATTTGGGGCTAAAAAACATTTTTGTGGGAAAAATGTGAAAATTGTATTTCTACGGCTCAATGTTATAAACTTCTGTGAAGCACCTGGGGGCTCAGGGTGCTCACCACACATCTAGATAAGTTCCCTGAGGGGTCTAGTTTCCAAAATAGTGTCACTTGTGTGGGGCTTTCACTGTTTAGGCACATCAAGGGCACATCCGCTAATTATTCAAGCAAATTTTACATTCAAAAAGTCAAATGGCACTCCTTCCCTTCCAAACCCTGCCTTGCGCCCAAACAGTATTTTTCACCCACATATGAGGTATTGGCGTGCTCGGAGGAATTGCACAACAAATTTTGTGTCCATTTTTTAATTATTCCCTTGCAAAAATAAAAAAATTGTGGTCTAAAGTAACATTTTTGTGAAAAAAAATAAATGTTCACTTTTTTCTTCCACATTCCAAAAATTCCTGTGAAGCACCTGAAGGGTTAATAAACTTCTTGAATGTGGTTTTGAGCACCTTGAGTGGTGCAGTTTTTAGAATGGTGTCACTTTTTGGTATTTTCTGTCATAAAGGCCCCTCAAAGTCACTTCAAATGTGATGTGGTCCCTAAAAAAATGGTTTAAAAAATTTTGTTGTAAAAATGAGAAATTGCTGGTCAATTATTAACCCTTATAGCTCCCTAACAAAAAAAATGTTGGTTCCAAAATTATGCTGATGTAAAGTAGACATGTGGGAAATGTTATTTATTAACTATTTTGTGTGACGTAATTCCCTGATTTAAGGGCATGAAAATTCAAAGTTTGAAAATAGCTAAATTTTCAAAATTTTCACCAAATTTCCATTTTTTTCACAAATAAATGCAAGTGATATTGAAATTTTACCAAATCATAAAGTACAATATGTCACGAAAAAAAATCTCAGAATCAGTGGTATCCGTTAAAGTGTTCCAGAGTAATTACCTCATAAAGTGACAGTGGTCAGAATTGTAAAAATTGGCCTGGTCATTAACGTGCAAACCACCTTGGGGGGTAAAGGGGTTAAAGACCTATAAATGCAGATTCTTTCCCTAAAACCCGCATCTACTTTCCGAACTGGGCACTGCTCTGTGCTAATAAGGTCATTTTTGGAATTCCCAAAGAAATGAGTAGAGAGAACTATGTACTGTATGTACAGTGATCAATGGATTCCTGATGAGGAGCAGTTATCGAGACAGATGCAGATCCCACCACTGGAGACCTATTAACACCACCATTTAACACCTATCGATATGAAATTAATACCCCAAATTGGAATACTTATGAAAAACGTGTTGTACTATTTCACGTTCTCTCCAGCTTTGTTATAACTGGTCCTGCACGGTGGTTGCAATTTCTGTAATGTTTATTACTCTGCTACTGGAATATAAAGGAAGTTTATATAGTCAACAAATGTATATTTCTTTACAACACAATAAATGACATAAAGAAGATTAATATATGATGTCAATATCCAAGCTGGAGAAAAATGTTTGTCTACTTGTTCTAATACTAAGTTAAACGAAGCTTTGATGTGGGCTAATTATTAGGATGTCTTGTAGAGTAATAGTGTTCTTTTTATGGCTCATGATATGCAGTTTGAATAGGATATCACTTATGTAATCAAAATAAATGTGCAAGTTTAGATTGCAATTAACAAAGACAATCATATAATTAATGACTGCAGCACATAAATGAGCACTTATTGCTAAGGGACTAATAATATGAAAGCAGGATTGTTATGATCACGATAATGTTCAGCATAATTGTATTGTATCCCTCAAAATTATTCTAAAAATACATTTACAATACATGTGATTACAGAGACCTGAATTGCTGGGAAGAGTTTATTTGGGATGTTACTTTAAACATAGATATAGAACAGGTTTATTTTCTGCATTTTAGATTATCACTTACAATTATGGTAAGGAACAATTGCAAGTTGTGTGTGCAGTGTAAGGCCACGGCCCTACTATCAGTATTTGGTCAGTATTCAGTCAGTATTTTTTTTGAGGAATGGGAGCCAAAACCAGGAGTGGGTGATAAATGCAGAATTGGTGACTTGTTTCTATTATACCTTTTCTCTGATTGTTTCTCACCTGGTTCTGGCTGCCACCCCTGAGAAAAAATACTGACCGAATACTGACCAAATACTGATAGTGGGGCTGTGGCCTTGTAGGGGAAATTGAAGCCCCTTGGCTTAAGATGAATAAATTGATTTGGAATAAATCAAATTAGTTAAAAATATCCTGAAAACTTGGAATTCTCGCTAATCCAAAATTTTTCGGATTCTATTCACATGAATCCAGGCAAATAATGGCCAGGTGACAGCCATTTTGAGTTCTTTTGAGGGACAAAAAGGGTTGAAATGAAAAAAAAATTATATTCCCCGATCCTGACCTGACATTGCCTCCTTGCAACTGTGTCCTCCACACAGGTCATTCTTCAATTCTTCTGACACTGAGGGCCATGCGGTAATGTGGGGGACGTTGCAAAACATTACTCTCAATGATGTGCATCACTCTTACAACCAAGTAAACGTATGGGTCACTGTGCTGGATAAAAAACAAAGACCTACACAGAGGACTAGGTTCTAAAGCAGAGGTGGTAAAAGTGGTCAGGTGAGTATAATTTTTTTTAACCCCTTCCCCATTTGGGGTCTAGAAGGATTGTAGAATATTAAAAAAGGCAATCAGGACACTTTCACTTTTTACTTTTATTCTGACTGAATTAAACATGCCATCCTTCTTCAGTGAATCTGCCTGAATCGAATTTGAAGAAATTTGCTTTTCTATTCCTATGGCATTTTACTCAAATAAAAGTAACATAGAATGAGTTAAAAGTTTGTAGAACTCAGGAAACTATAGCTGTATGTTTAGCAGCATACAATCGGTTTTGTAAATTGTAACTTTAGGCTATTTAATAGGGATGTCTGGCAGATAACATTTTTTTAAGATTTTAAAAACTTAAAGCCACAAAACGTACCCTCACCTTCTGCAGCTCTTGTTCATATGCTTACCCAGTCCCCACTACTCTCTTTGTTGCCTACATTCTGATTTTGATGAATCTGACACACTGGAAATGGCCATTGAAGACCACTCGGCCAATCTTTGTCTGCAGTGGTAACCTGCCTCAGTCATTGATTGTCTGAAATGGCATTTCTTTCTATTTCTGGAAACAGGAATTAGACATCAGTGGATACCTCGCAAGCCCCAGAATGCAAAATTTGGGGAATCAGTGAGGATGAGTATCACTTCTATTTTTTTTTTTGTTAAACTAGTCTGAACTGGACAGCCCCTTTGCTAATGTCATTTTATTAATTATACATATCTATTCACATAATTAATGCAGACATACCATTAGTTTCAGCAGTAAAATCGTCCTGAAAGGAAATTATCCTCAAAGAGTACCTTACACCAATCTGTAATAAAAGAGTTAACAGGTGCAGAGGAAAATCACCTGAAAAATACATAATTTGCGCATACCATTAGTCTGACTTACCAGTAGGGGGCATGACCACTTAAAGTAGCAGCATGAGTGCCAAATACGGCCCTGCCTAGTACTATGAATAAGTGGTGACGGGCACCATAGGCAGTCGGAGACCTTACTCCTGGCTGCTAGAGAGAAACGGTGGGTGGCATCAGGACTCCTGCAATAACCTCATCCATATAATAAAATAATAAATTCCCCCAGATTCAATTATTCCTCCCTTTCCCTCCAACAGCAATTGCACCCTTGATCTAAATACCCCATCATAGTATATTAACCATAATCTTACTTAACCTTCACTGGATATCAACTCCATAATTCTTGAAACCACAGAAATTTGTGAGTTTTTGGATTGCTTCTTTCTACTTGAATTTCTTTGCAGGGTGACAGAATAGTCTCTCAAAGCTTCTGTTTTGATGTTAGCAGCCTCCAACCCTCCTAGAACTTTTGCTTGATAATAGTGCAAAGGTTCTCAATAGGGTTGAGGTCAAGGGAGGATGGTGGCCACACCATGAGTTTCCCTCCTTTTATGCCCACAGTAACCAATGTTTCAAAGGTATTCTTTGCAGCATGAGATGCTGCATTGTTATTCAGGAAGATGATTTTGCTATAGATGGCACATTTTTTTTCTTTTCATACGATGGGAGAAAGTGGTCAGTCAGAAACACTATATATAGGTCATCTTCACATCTTCAGGGACCCTATGGTGCCCTTCCAGCTCTCTTCCCATGACTCCGTGCCAAAAATATGACTCCGCCACCTCCTCGCTGACAATCTTGTTGGGACATGGTGTTCATCCATCAGCCATCCACTACTCCATTCATCTGGACCATCCAGGGCTTCATGACACTCATCAGTAAACAATACTGTTTTAAAATTACGCTTCATTTATGTCTAGGCCCACTGCTCTCTTCCCATGATTCTGGACCAAAACATGACTTTTCCATCTACTTACTGATGTGGCAGCCTTCTTGGGATATTGTGGCCATCCACTACTCCATCCATCTGGACCATCCAGGGTTTCATGGTACTCAACAGTGTCTGGGACCACTGCAACTTTTTCTGCTTGTGATCATTGTTTAGGGGTTGCCGATTAGTAGATTTATGCACAACTACAAACCTCTGGAGGATCCTACACCTTGATGTTCACAGGACCCAAGAGGCACCAGCAGCTTCAAATACCTGTTTGCGTTTTACAATGGTATTTTAACAGCTGCTCTCTTAATCCGATGAATTTGTCTGGCAGAAAATGTCCTCATTATGCCTTTATCTGCATGAACCCGTCTGTGCTCTGTATCAGCCACAAGTCTCTTCACAGTATGATAAATAAACCAAGCAGAAAAAGGGTAACATTGGGTAACAACTGCCAATGTCAAAACCAAAGTTTATATGTATATCTCACAGAACAGTGAGATGGCAGAGATCCCATAAAAAACAGGGGATAGAAGAAATTGGTGATTATAAATATTTATTATACAAAATAGCAAATAATGCAACAATACAAGGTGCAATGAAACTTCTGGCAATAGATAAGGAGTATGACTAGGAGTGGCAGGAGATGAAAGGAAAACCTACAGAAAGAGACATAATCCCTCACAAGGGTCTACCACAGCGAACATATGTATAGAAAGGTATATATACAATCAGGCTAAAGTGGAACCATGGCTGCAACCCAAGCCAGCAGTAAAGGACAGCAGATAATGCATATGCCTAAAGCAATGCTAGCAATGTACCTCTAAATCAAGGACCCAAAATTGAATTCCCTTGGTATATATAAACATAGACTATATTAGCCAGTCAAAAACCCAATCTCAGAAAACCGGAATAATTAATTCAGTATGATGATTGTGCTTAAGTTTTTCTGACATATCTAATGTTTTTATACCTTGCCTAAGGCTTTGCACCATTTGATATTTTTGACAGCAGAGATATCCTTTTTCCGAAAAGTTGCCACTGCCACAATGGGCTAATCAACCACTTTTTTATGCCATATTGATTGGTGTGCTGAGTCCATTCATTACTTTTTGTCTGGATGATTTGGTCTTTGCCAGGGAGGCTCTGCATCCACCTTATCCTGGTGCTGCTCCTGCTTTTCTATTTTTATCTATCTATCTACAGTGGGGGAAAAAAGTATTTGATCTCTTACTGTTTTTGTAAGTTTGCCCACTGACAAAGACATGAACAGTCTATAATTTTAAGGGTAGGTTAATTTTAACATGATTTAAAAAAATCAAGAAAATCACATTGTATAAATTAGATAATTATTTTTGCATTTTGCAGTGAGAAATAAATATTTGATCCCCTACAAACCATTATGAGTTCTGATTTCTACAGACCAGTTAGACGCTTCTAATTAACTCGTTACCTGCATTAAAGACAGCTGTCTTACATAGTCACCTGTTTAAAAGACTCCTGTCCACAGACTCAATTAATCAGTCAGACTCTAACCTCTACAACATGGGCAAGAGCTTTCTAATGATGTCAGGGACAAGATCATAGACCTGCACAAAGCTGGAATGGGCTACAAAACCATAAGTAAGGCGCTGTTGGTGCAATAGTAAGAAAATGGAAGAAATACAAAATGACTGTCAATTGGCATCGGTCTGGGGCACCATGCAAAATCTCACCTCTTGGGGTATCCTTGATCATGAGGAAGGTGAGAGATCAGCCTAAAACTACACGGGGGAAACTTTTTAATGATCTCAAGGCAGCTGGGACCACAGTCACCAAGAAAACCATTGGTAACACATTACGCCTTAAAGGTTTAAAATCCTGCAGTGCCTGCAAGGTCCCCCTGCTCAAGAAGGCACATGTGCAGACCCGTCTGAAGTTTGCCAATGAACACCTGGATGATTCTGTGAGTTATTGGGAGAAGGTGCTGTGGTCATATGAGACAAAAATTGAGCTCTTTGGCATTAACTCAACTCGCCGTGTTTGGAGAAAGAAGAAGGATGAGTACAACCCTAAGAACATCATCCCAACCGTGAAGCATGGTGGGGGAAACATTATACTTTGGGGGTGCTTTTCTACAAAGGGGACATGATGACTGCACCGTACTGAAGGGAAGATGGATGGGGTCATGTATTGCGAGATTTTGGCCAACAACCTCCTTCCCTCAGTAATAGCATTGAAGATGGGTCATGGCTGGGTCTTCCAGCAAGACAATGACACAAAACATACAGCCAAGGCAACAAATGAGTGGCTCAAAAAGAAGCACAGTAAGGTCATGGAGTGGCCTAGCCCGTCTCCAGACCTTAATCCCATAGAAAACTTAAGAGGGAGTTGAAGCTCAGAGTTGCCAAATGACAGCCTCAAAATCTTAATGATTTAGAGATGATCTGCAAAGACGAGTGGACCAAAATTCCTCCTGACATGTGCGCAATCCTCATCATCAACTACAAAAAACATCTGACTGCTGTCCTTGCCAACAAAGGTTTTGCTACCAAGTATTAACTGTTGTTTGCCAGAGGGATCAAATGCTTATTTCTCACTGCAAAATGCTAAAAAATGATCTAATTTATACAATGTGATTTTCTTGATTTTTTTTTGAATATCCTATCTCTCAATGCTAAAATTACTATACCCTTAAAATTATAGACTATTCATGTCTTTGTCAGTGGGCAAACTTACAAAAACAGCAAGGGATCAAATACTTATTTCCCCCACTGTATCTATCTCACTATACATATACTATATACTACTATATACAGCAAGCATAGGGTCAATCAGCTACAAGAATAAGATCCACTTGAAAAAAAAGCTTCAATAAAATTTATGTTAAAGAACAAATTGCTATTCCGCAATTATGGTATATATATTCTATAAGATTAGCTGGAAGGGTCCATGTGGAAAATCAATCCAGATTGCCACTGCTTTTATTGAAGAAGAATAAAAATGATACATTGGAATAGTAAATGTGCTTTGAAGGCCAAGTAGACCTTTATTAATGAGGTTAAAGGTGATACAAGTAGACATCTGTTGCCTTACCTTCTGCCACATATTTGTCTATAGTCAATCACCTTCACGACCTTTTCTGTCAGATGATGAGAAGTAATGTACAGAGGGTGAACCTGAAAACTAATGCAAAAGGACAACTTCATGTAATTGTCATGTCCATTCAATAAATGGAAAGTAGTAAAAGATCTATTTCCAACTGTGATGATAAAGATGCCCCATCGCCACTCAATGACCCCCAAGAACCTTGATAAAGCCAACACCACATGCATCTAGAATGCTATAGACATTGTTTATTTGTTGACAGCACAACATAAATACTCTTTTATATCTAGTCAAGTGGGTTATAAATATCTCTCTGCTACCATGATCTAAGATAAGATAGTCATTCTTCTAGTATTACTTTCACTTAACCTCTCCTCCAATGCCTCTGTGTGAAATATTAAATCAATTTTCACTACCTCCCACAGATATCCCGTTGACATGAAAAACACAAAAATAATGTGCTATAAATTGCCTCACCTGCCATAAAGAAATATTAATAATATGCTTGGTGACTGCAATGGCTCTAATTTTGGCAATGTAATGTAATGTTTATCATGAACAGTCAAAATTCCTGGGTTATGTACATTTATGGCGATATTAGGCATTCCCTAATATAATATTATACTATTTTCGTATGCATTCATATATTACAAGGTTATTCCCATTACAGACATTTATAGCATATCTTATCGATATGCCATACATATCTGAAAGGGGCACTTGGTCAGCAATTTTCAGATTTTCCATACTAATGATTGCATGTGTACCCGCCTATCCATTCGAGAGAGCACACAAGAGGCACCATTGTCAAGATTCAGGGAGATCAGTAGTTAGACATGCATCCATCAGACATCTATATAATATCCTGTGGATAAATGCTTGAAATGTGCTTACTTGCAAATTTTCAGAGCGCCCCTACAAATGAATGGAGAGAGCCGAACAAACACGCTTACCTCTCTACTACGAACAGCATGCAAGAAGCTCCCATTTTAAAGATAGAGCCAGCTCAAAGTGGTAAAATTCTCCTGTATAACATATTCATTGTATATTTTCTGGTTAATATTCAGCCTAATGTTCAGGCATCTTTTAAAGGCAATCTGTCAGTGGGATAAATTCTCCGAAAGCCGTCTATATGGGCATAAAGGCCTTATAAAGTTGAATAAAATGATACCTTGATATCTGCGATGCAATGTCTTATTCCAGAGAAAACCACCTTTCTTAATTTGTAAATGATCCGTTAAGAGCTCTGTGCTGAACGTAAATCCCCCTAAAAATCTGTCTCCAGAGCTTATTTTAAGTAAAAGAAGCATTATTAGTGTGATATTTAATAACTTCTGCCGAATTCCTTCTTCATTTGTTAACAATGTACAGATACAGTTTTGGAGGAGCGTGTTTTCATTATGAAAACTTATTGAAAAATTGAGTCATTAAAGATTTATTAAAGTGAGTGCCAATGTTTGGAGGTGGAAATCCGTGGACCAAACCGTGCATTGAAGCCTTCTTTGATTACAGAGTAATCTCAAAAGGACTGCAGCCACCAAGATCACCTGTTTTAACACCACCTGATTTTTTCTTTTGGGCCTTTTGAAAGGTCAGGTGTACAGTAACAAGCCATTAACATTATAGGCACTCCAAGAGAATAAACAGCGAGAAATTCAGGCTATGACTCTAGACGTCCTGTGAAATACATTCAACAATATGAAACGCCACATGCAGGAAAGCTTGGATGCGAACGGTGAACATTTTCAACATCTGATTTAAAACATCAGTTTCTCATGAACCAAGGTAAGTACAGTCCAAATTTCAGTATGTTAGATTGTCTCTTTTAGAAGTTACAGTAATTTTCTGGGTTAAGTAGTGAATGAATCACCCTGTATGGGTCAATACAAACACATTTCACTGTGTGAGATGGAAGCTGAAGCACTATGATAAGATAATTGCAGCTGCAAATGTGTTTGTAAAGAGACAGAAATCAATTTTGCTGTACTGTGTTAGTTATAATCAGACATAGCTCTGCACTGAGATGAGGAGAGAAAGTTTCAGTCAATACTTGGTTCACACTGATAACACCACCTTTCATTTATAGGACCTCTGGACAAAAACTCTCATGCATATTTAAGTGTGGCACATAGATTTTAACAACTCATTTACATATTAAAAAAGTTAGATTTCTCTGGAATAAGATACGGGATCACAGATATAGGCCACATTCACACCCTGGAGTGGGTGAAAAATGCAGAAGTGGTGCACGTGTTTCTATTATACTTTTCCTCGGATTGTTCCACTCCTGATTTTGGCTGACAAATACTGATGTAAAATACTGACCAAATACTGAACATGTGAACGTGGTCATAAAGGTATCATTTTATTCAACTTCCTAAGACCTGCATGCCAATATAGATGGCTTGAACTGACAGATACCCTTTAAATTTCATCCCTATATGATAGTTACCTCTGCTCTTTATAGCATATTTAATTCATGTTATGGTTAATATAAGTAGGGTTTTTCATTATTTATTTTATTAATATTTTTGATGGTTCAAAAACAACTTCCTAGTTAAAAAGATCATGAAGAGAGAAATGGTTGGGAACAACTCCTTTCAGTAGATGGTGGTTATGTTGCATGCCTGGCATCTGTATCTACTAGCAACAACTGGAGCTGAGCTTGGATCTCAGCTGTTTATCCTGTAAATGCAGGTGTCAATCCTTGACAGCAGAGTTTAAATGAGGCAGTTACTGGTTGTCAATCGTGCCTGCTCCCATAAGTACCCCTGCAATGTGATCATTGGGCACTGATGGGTTGCCATAACAGTTAGAGTCCTGCTGAAGTCTCCTGTTGCTGCCTTATTGGTATTCCCATGCAGATCAGCCACAAGCTGAGCATCATAGGAGGCTGTGACTTTCACTATACACTCAAATACCAGTATTGCAGACCATTGCAGGTTCAACTGCTTTAACGGGAGCAAAAAATAAGGTAAAACTGTAATAAAAAAAAAATCTGTATAATAAGATCAATGAAAATTAAATACATTCTTTTACCCTCCCCCCCCCAAAAAAAATTAAAAAATAAGCATATTTGATGTCAGAAGTAGTGATGGCCGACTCGTGGATGCTCGAGTCTGGCGGGTTTGGACGAACATCTATTATAAGTACAGTTCGGGTACCAGAACAGTACCCGAACCAAAACCCCATTCACATGAATGGGGGGCCCTAATATCCATGGTTTCCCAATCTGTCATCTGCGTGACAACGCGGGAAACACAGGCTCTAATCGGTGGTAACATTGTTACCGCTGGTCAGACCACTACAGAATCACACTGTCAGAGGTCAGTGTGAGCCCGCAGCTGGGACCCCCAAGAACCTTGATAAAGCCAACACCACATGTATCTAGAATGCTATAGAGATTGTTTATTTGTTGACAGCACAACATAAATACTCTTTTATATCTAGTCAAGTGGGTTATAAATATCTCTCTGCTACCATGATCTAAGATAAGATAGTCATTCTTCTAGTATTACTTTCACTTAACCTCTCCTCCAATGCCTCTATGTGAAATATTAAATCAATTTTCACTACCTCCCACAGATATCCCGTTGACATGAAAAACACAAAAATAATGTGCTATAAATTGCCTCACCTGCCATAAAGAAATATCAATAATATGCTTGGTGACTGCAATGGCTCTAATTTTGGCAATGTAATGTAATGTTTATCATGAACAGTCAAAATTCCTGGGTTATGTACATTTATGGCGATATTAGGCATTCCCTAATATAATATTATACTATTTTCTTATGCATTCATATATTACAAGGTTATTCCCATTACAAACATTTATAGCATATCTTATCGATATGCCATACATATCTGAAAGAGGCACTTGGTCAGCAATTTTCAGATTTTCCATACTAATGATTGCATGTGTACCCGCCTATCCATTCGAGAGAGCACACAAGAGGCACCATTGTCAAGATTCAGGGAGATCAGTAGTTAGACATGCATCCATCAGACATCTATATAATATCCTGTGGATAAATGCTTGAAATGTGCTTACTTGCAAATTTTCAGAGCGCCCCTACAAATGAATGGAGAGAGCCGAACAAACACGCTTACCTCTCTACTACGAACAGCATGCAAGAAGCTCCCATTTTAAAGATAGAGCCAGCTCAAAGTGGTAAAATTCTCCTGTATAACATATTCATTGTATATTTTCTGGTTAATATTCAGCCTAATGTTCAGGCATCTTTTAAAGGCAATCTGTCAGTGGGATAAATTCTCCTAAGCCGTCTATATGGGCATAAAGGCCTTATAAAGTTGAATAAAATGATACCTTGATATCTGCGATGCAACGTCTTATTCCAGAGAAAACCACCTTTCTTAATTTGTAAATGATCCGTTAAGAGCTCTGTGCTGAACGTAAATCCCCCTAAAAATCTGTCTCCAGAGCTTATTTTAAGTAAAAGAAGCATTACTAGTGTGATATTTAATAACTTTAATAACTTAATATTTCATTATTTATTTTATTAATATTTTTGATGGTTCAAAAACAACTTCCTAGTTAAAAAGATCATGAAGAGAGAAATGGTTGGGAACAACTCCTTTCAGTAGATGGTGGTTATGTTGCATGCCTGGCATCTGTATCTACTAGCAACAGCTGGAGCTGAGCTTGGATCTCAGCTGTTTATCCTGTAAATGCAGGTGTCAATCCTTGACAGCAGAGTTTAAATGAGGCAGTTACTGGTTGTCAATCGTGCCTGCTCCCATAAGTACCCCTGCAATGTGATCATTGGGCACTGATGGGTTGCCATAACAGTTAGAGTCCTGCTGAAGTCTCCTGTTGCTGCCTTATTGGTATTCCCATGCAGATCAGCCACAAGCTGAGCATCATAGGAGGCTGTGACTTTCACTATACACTCAAATACCAGTATTACAGACCATTGCAGGTTCAACTGCTTTAACGGGAGCAAAAAATAAGGTAAAACTGTAATAAAAAAAAATCTGTATAATAAGATCAATAAAAATTAAATACATTCTTTTACCCCCCCCCCCAAAAAAAAATTAAAAAATAAGCATATTTGATGTCAGAAGTAGTGATGGCCGGACTCGTGGATGCTCGAGTCTGTCGGGTTTGGACGAACATCTATTATAAGTACGGTTCGGGTACCAGAACAGTACCCGAACCAAAACCCCATTCACATGAATGGGGGGCCCTAATATCCATGGTTTCCCAATCTGTCATCTGCGTGACAACGCGGGAAACACAGGCTCTAATCGGTGGTAACATTGTTACCGCTGGTCAGACCACTACAGAATCACACTGTCAGAGGTCAGTGTGAGCCCGCAGCTGGGACCGACAGTAAAAAGCTTACCACTGGTCACAGCCGTCGGCTGAGCAGAGACTACTATTCCCATCAGCCTAGGCCTACTATCGCTGATAACAGCGAGAGCAGGTGCCACTGATGTGAGTAGTCATCAGCTGGCGCCTGTGCTTAAAGTAAAAAAAAAATACCATAAATAAATATTGAAATAAAAATAAAGAACACATTTATACTCACCTTATCATCTAATCCCTGAAGCACTTGTCCCCTGTAAAAAGATAAAAAATAAAAAAAACATAATACCTAACACCTAATCCTCGATAACCATGTCACCTGTAAAAGAGAAAAAAATAATAAACCACTATAATATTTACCTTTCCGCCATAATCCATACTGTTCCACAACGATCCAGATCACTTATAGAGCAGTCACATCAGCTGCTTGTTGGCACTGCAGAATACAGCCAGATCCTTTCCATATTACAGCGCTAAAAATCCAGCTTTTTAAAACTGTGGTTTGTCTGTCACACTGATCACATATAAATGCGCTCAAAATTCTGCCATTTCTGGCCTCCATTAAAATTTTGTTTCAGTGTGTCAGCGAAGTTATTGACACCAGTTTGCTGTTAAAAATAGTTACCTACAGGCCAGCTATTTAAAACTGTGGTTTGCCCATCACACGGATCACATATAAGTTCTCTCCAAATTCTGACATTTCTGGCCTCCATTAAAATTTTGAATCAGTGTGTCAGTGAAGTTATTGACACCAGTTTGCTGTTAAAAATAGTTACCTACAGGCCAGCTATTTAAAACTGTGGTTTGTCCGTCACACGGATCACATATAAGTTTGCTCCAAATTCAGCCATTTGTAGTGAGCGTGGAAGATATTGTCCTCCATTTAAAATGGGCAAGGCACGTGGAAAGGAACGGGGAACTGGACGTGATGGTGATGGTTAGTGATGAGCAAGCACTAAAATGCTCGGGTACTTGTTGCTCGGGTCGAGCAAATTGGAATACTCTGGTGCTCGACCCGAGCAACGAGCCCAATGTAAGTCTATTGGAAACTCGAGCATTTTTCAGGCGGCTCCCCCCGGCGGTCTGCAGAGGGCCTAAAAATTGATGGGAACAGTACTCAAATGACATGGGAACAGCATGGGGAATACCCCTGGAAGCATTTCTGACTCCCAGGTCACTGCTGTCAACAACGTTGTCAGAGTATTACTCCACTTTTTTACGGACTCACAATAAAACATACAAAAACAAAACCAAAATGGATTTTCCTGGGAAATATATTAAGGAACATCCTTTCCAGGGTAAAGACTTGTATATAAGGCAAAATAAATAACCAATACCAAAAATACTCCTCCACACCTTGGGCTATGTTCACACGTAGCGTTTTTGATGCGTTCTTTCATTTTTGCATTGCTTTCAACCGTGACAAATGCATTCACTGGGAAATGTCATTTTAACATTTTACAACCTTATGTGGCCATGTGGTGGGTAACACAACATCAGACACATGCATACAGTGCTGAAAAGACATGGAAACAGCATGTGGAAGACCTCTGGAAGCATTTCTGACTCCCAGGTCACTGCCTAAAAGTGCGCCCATCATAAGTGATCCTTGGCGCATGCGCAGATGCCTCCCGCCATGCACCTGTCATTGCAGACTTGCAACAATCACCGTTCACGTCCTTGTCCCAGTGCAGCGTTCAGTTGTCCCTACCCCATTCCTTGGAATGCAAGCGCAAGTATGCAGCCAGCCACCCACCCACCCACAGGCTGCAATACTATACTGCCAAATTTTTGACAGCTGCTTGCACTTGAAATGTGGCCTTTTAGGCTTGTGGAGGCGGAAGCTTTTCATGACCTCATGCCGGCAGCGGCGGGGTGTCCATACTCGGTCCCCAGACGCCACTGTTTCTCCCGGTGTTGTCTACGCCTTCCACAAGCACGGGTCCCACAACATTACCCATGCCCTCCTCAGTGCACTTACTGGTAAGGACCGCCTAACCACAAACACGTGGACATGTGTGTTAGGAGCGCGGTTGCAGACAACTTTATAATAATGGAACGCAACTGACCCCGGGGTCCGCGATGCAGCCTGGAGGACTGCTGCCGAACACTTTCCACGTGGAAAGTAAAGCAACCAACTTAAATGGTAAACCCTTCCGTGTTACTGCACACAGGAATGGGTATAGCGGTTCGCTCTATCTCCGTTAGCAGCACGAGAGATAGGCGGAGAAAAACTATCTGTAGTCCTGTTACATCACAGGGACTACAGTGGCGGCGCTAGGATGCGTGTGTGACTACGCCGACGGGTACACGTGCCCCCAGCCGGCGTGATACCAGACTGAAGGGTACAACTCCACGTGGCTGACAGGCGATAGCCGTGGATAGGATGTCTGCAGGCTGCTCGGGGTGTTAGGCGACCCCTTTGGCAGAGCCAGACTGCTAGACGAAACTACCTGCCTCTATGAAACTAGCATGCCTCTATGGAACTAGCCTGCCTGACAGAAACTACGTGGATCACAGTCGTCCACACACAGCAACACTTGCTCAATGATCAGAGCACGCCGCCATGTTTGTGGGTGGGCCTTTTAAAGACTAAGCCCTGCCCACCGACGCGCCATTGGTGACGCCACACGAGGACCAATCAGGCGGTGCCAGGTCACCGAGTCAGGTGGGTGTCAAACCACCAATCACGATCCGCCAGGTCACGGGCATGCTCAGTACGGCGAATCCTGGACTTAGACTCCAAAAGCCCTGTCTCCCTCTGCAACCCATGCTTAACATTGCTAGGTACCAATACACAGGAGACAATCTGTACGTCTCGTGGACCAGCTAGGCGTTGGGGCTGACGACAATGCCGAGCAGCATCAGCCCCAGCTGGACCGAAATGGGAAACAACAGAAGGTCCTGGACTCATTTCGAATCCAGCCACATACCGACGCCTAACACAGGTGAATGTGGCCAGGGACGGTACGGAGCCAGTCCACAGCTTATTTTGCTGAGTTGTATTTCACCACAGTGATATTCTTTAGCTTGGTGAAAGGACTTGGGAAACCATATCTACCCAGCTGTCATTTCTTCCAGGAAGTCCTCTAAAGCTGCTTTCACTTGAAATGTGGTCTATTAGGCTCATGGAGGCGGAAGCTTTTCATAACCTCATGCCGGCGGCGGCTGGGTGTCCATACTCGGTCCCCAGCCGCCACTGTTTCTCCCGGTATTGTCTCCGCCTTCCAAAAGCACGGGTCCCACATTACCCGTGCCCTCCCCACTGCACTTACTGGGAAGGACCACCTAACCACAAACACGTGGACAGGTGAATGAGGCCAGGGCTGGTACGGAGCCAGTCTACAGCTTTTTTTGCTGAGAGTTGTATTTATCTCGGTGAAAGGACTGGCATAGAGGGAAACCGTATCTACCCTGGGTGTCATTCCTCCCAGGAAGTCCTATAATGCAGCTTGTTGCAGAAGCAATGACAGCCCATCCAACATCAACTCACACTTGTCAGTGGTGCTTTGACACACAAACATCTTTCTTTGCGCATTTAATTTCATTAATACAGAGTTGGACAATGGCCTGATCTGCAATGCGGTTTAATAAATAACATGCATAAGCATGTCTGATCCACATTAAAAAAACAGTCATAGAGTGTCCGGGAACCTTCTCCCACACTTTTCTTAGCCAGGGCTGCTTCTCGGCAGGGTTGGACGGGCCCACCAGAGAATCGGAGACTCCTCCGGTGGGCCCTGGCTTCTCCTTCAGGACAGTTCATAGTGGCGAGGTGAGGCCATGATGATGATGGAGGCCACCATCTGCTTAGTTTTCTGTTACTCGGAATGTAAGCGCAAGTATGCAGCCAGCCACCCACCCACAGGCTGCAACACTAAACTTCCAGATTTCTGGGCATCTGCTTGCTCTTGAAATATGGCCTTTTTGGCTCGTGGAGGCAGAAGCTTTTCACAACCTCATGCCAGCTGCGGACGAGTGTCCATACTCGGTCCCCAGCTGCCACTGTTTCTCCCGGTATCGTCTCCGCCTTCCACAAGCACAGGTCCCACAACATTACCCGTGCCCTCCCCAGTGCACTTACTAGGAAGGACCGACTAACAACAAACACGTGGACAGGTGAATGTGGCCAGGGACAGTATGGAGCCAGTCCACAGCTTTTTTTGCTGAGTTGTATTTACCTCGGTGAAAGGAGGGAAACCGTATCTACTCTGGGTGTCATTTCTCCGTCACCAGGTTCCGCCCATTGTCACACACGACCATGCCTGGCTGTATGTTCAGCGGTGAGAGCCACAGATCATGCTGCTGTGTTACAGCTTTCAACAACTCTGCAGCGCTGGGCGGTTTGTCAATTAAGCATTAAGCATGTTATCTTCAGCACAGCCTGTTGCCACTTGGCCAAGGCAGTGCTGCAGTGCTGTCAGCTTGTGACTGATGTGGTCATTTCGGAGATGGAGGAGGAGGTGCAGGAGCTGAATGATGTGATTACATTGAGGTTAAATTGGTGACGCTGTTTTTTATACTAAAGAAAGATCCTATTGTTTTGTTTTGTTTTACGTTATTTTTTAAGACAAATGCATTCACTGGGAAATGTCATTTTAACATTTTTCAACCATATCTGGCAATGTGGTGTGTGACACATCATCAGACACATCCTGTTTTATTTATGATGGAGGGACTCTGAAAGTCATAAAGCCTAATTTTATAGGGCCATCAGACGGCCCTTGCTATTCTTAAAAGACCAGCAGTCGGCCCTAGCTATTGTTAGAGAGCCATCAGCCGGCTATGCTTTGTTGTTCCCATTGTTAACAAGTGGGTCTCCTATACTGTTATTGCATATCCAGTGACTGCAAGGGCTGCCAAAAATTTGGACGCAACCCAATACCCCTTTGAAGAGATATAGAGGAGGGTCTCAGTAAAAAAAATGTTCCCATTATAAAGGAGCGGGTCTCCTATAGTGGTAATGCCCCTGCTGTGACTGCAAGGGCTGCCAAAATTTGGGAAAACCCCACTAATAATTTAAAGACACATGGAGCAGGGCCACAGTAACGGCAAATTCCCATTAGAAAGGATAGAGTCTGCTATACAGTTATAGGGTATGCAGTGACTCCAAAGGCTGATCAATTTTAGGAAAAACCCACTAAGAATTTAAAGACACACAAAGCAGGGTAACAGTAACAAGTACGACATGTTCCCATTGGAAAGGAGAGGGTCGGCTATACAGTTATAGGGTATGCAGTGAGTCCAACAGCTGAACAATTTTAGGAAAAGCCCCACTAAGAATTTAAAGACACATAGAGCAGGGCCACAGTAACGAGAAATTCCCATAAGAAAGGAGAGAGTCTGCTATACAGTTATAGGGCATGCAGTGAGTCCAACGGCCGAACAATTTTAGGAAAAGCCCCACATAGAATTTAAAGACACATAGAGCAGGGCCACAGTAACAGGAAATTCCCATTAGAAAGGATAGAGTCTGCTATACAGTTATAGGGTATGCAGTGACTCCAAAGGCTGATCAATTTTAGGAAAAAGCCACTAAGAATTTAAAGACACACAGAGCAGGGCCACAGTAACGAGAAATTCCCATAAGAAAGGAGAGAGTCTGCTATACAGTTGTAAGGCATGCAGTGAGTCCAGCGGCTGACCAATATTAGGAAAAACCCCACTAAGAATTTAAAGACACATAGGGCAGGGCCACAGTAACAAGGTATGACATGTTCCCATTAAAAAGGAGAGAGTCTGCTATAGAGTTATAGGGTATGCAGTGAGTCCAACGGCTGACCAATTTTAGGAAAAACCCCACTAAGAATTTAAAGACACATAGAGCAGGGCCACAGTAACGACAAATTCCCATTAGAAAGGAGAGAGTCTCCCATAGTGTTGGCCTATGCAGTGAATGCAAGGGCTGTTAAAAATTTGGAGGCTCTTCAATGCCTCTTGGTAGAGACATGGAGGAGGGCCTCATAAAAAAATGTTCCCATTAGAAAGGAGCGGGCCCCCTATACTTGTAATGCCCATGCACTAAGTGTATGGGCTGACAAACATTTAGCCCTGGGGGGTATACTTGAGCATACTGTATAAAAATTTTTTTTACGGGCATCATAAACACCCTTTAAAAAAATTATGTGGGTGTTGGATCACGGACCACGGTCACCCTGGTTATTTGGTGGTGGAGGATGAGGAGATGGAGGAGGACGAGAGCAAATAGCCAAAATCTGGAAGCGTATACGCATGTGTGGGTGTGAAAAGGTGCATGGGAACACACCTCCCAAGAAAAGACACTGGATTTAAGTTTGTTAGGCTGCTATCATTCGGTGGTGTTGAGAAGTCTGGGCCAATACAGCCCTTGTTCATTTTTATAAGAGTCAGCCTGTCAGCATTTTCAGTTGAAATGCGGATGCGCTTATCGGTTATAATTCCACCAGTGGCACTAAAAACCCGCTCTGATAAAATGCTGGTGGCAGGTCAGGCCAGGACCTCCAAGGCATAGAGAGCCAATTCATTCCACGTATCCAGCTTGGATACCAAATAATTATAAGGCACAGAGAATCATGGAGGACATTGGTACGGTCGGCAAGGTACTTCCTCATCATCTTCCAAAACTTTGCACTCCTTGTGAGAGTACCCCGCGCCTCAGGGCCTGTGCGATGGGAGGGTCTGAGAAAACTCTCCCAGAACTTTGACAGTATTCCCCTGCCTCTGCTGGATTGAAGTTGTCTCTCTCTCGCCTGTGCTCCTCGGTTGTCCAACGAAGTGTGCCCTCTGCCGCCAGCGTTTTCAGATGGGAATTTTTTTAATAGTTCTGCAACAAGGGCCTTCTGGTACTGCCCCATTTTTGTAGACCTGTCCGCCTCAGGAATAAGAGATATAAAGTTCTCCTTGTAGCGTGGATCTAGAAGTGTCACCAACCAGTAATGACTGTCACCCAAAATTTTGATAACGTGAGGGTCATGGCAAAGGCAACGTAACATAAACTCAGCCATGCGTGCCAGACTACTAACAGGCAAGACTTCCGTGTCCTCACCAAGAGGATGACTGACCATGCTCTCCTCCTCCTCCTCCTCTTCCTCTCTGTCCTCTGGCCATCCATGCTGAACAGACGGTAAGACAGCTGTGCAGGTAGTACCGTCTATAGTGTATGAAACTAGCTCCTGTCTTTCCTCCTGCTCCTCCTCTTCCTCATTGTCACCCAATCCACATTGGGATAAGATGAGGCTTGGCTGTGTGTAATCACCCTGTATGGTTCCTTGCTCCATCTCATCGTGCTCCGCCTGCAATGCATGCTCTTTGATTGTGAGCAGAGAGCGTTTCAGAAGACAGAGAAGCGGGATGGTGACACTAATTATTGCGTCATCGCTGCACACCATCTTACATAGTAACATAGTAACATAGTTTTTAAGGTTGAAGGAAGACTAAGTCCATCTAATTCAACCCATAGCCTAACATGTTGATCCAGAGGACGGCAAAAAAAAAACATGTGGCAAACACCAAGCTCCATATTGGGGAAAAAAAATCCTTCCTGACTCCATACGACAATCAGACTAGTTCCCTGGATCAACGCCCTATCAAGGAATCTGGTATATATAACCTGTAATATTATACTTTTCAAGAAAGGCATCCATGCCCTTCTTAAATTATAGCAGTGAATCACTCATTACAACATGATGCGGCAAAGAGTTCCATAGTCTCACTGCTCTTACAGTAAAGAATCCGCATCTGTGATTAAACCTTCTTTCCTCCAGACGTAGAAGATGCCCCCTTGTCCCTTTCTCAGGCCTCAGAGTAAAAAAGATCAGTAGAAAGGTCTTTGTACTGTCCCCTCATATACTTGTACATAGTAATAAGATCACCCCTAAGCCTTCATTTTTCCAAAGTAAATAACCCCAAGTGTAATAACCTGTCTTGGTATTGCAGACCCCCCAGTCCTCTAATAACCTTGGTCGCTCTTCTCTGCACCCTCTCTAGTTCAGCTATGTCTTTCTTATACACCGGAGATCAGAACTGTACACAGTATTCTAAGTGTGGTCACACTAGTGACTTGTATAGAGGTAAAATTATGTTCACCTCATGAGCATCTATGCCTCTTTTAATGCATCCAATTATTTTACTTGCCTTTGCAGCAGCTGCCTGACACTGGCCACCAAACGTGAGCTTGTCGTCCACCAATACACTCAGGTCTTTTTCAGTTACAGTTTTGCCCAGTGTTTTACAATTAAGCATATAATTATACATTTTATTTCCTCTGCCCAAGTGCATTACCTTACATTTATCCCCATTAAAGCTAATTTGCCATTTATTAGCCGAAGCTTCTAGTTTACATAGATCAACCTGTAATATAAAATTGTCCTCCTCTGTATTGATTACCCTGCAGAGTTTAGTGTCATCTGCAAACATTGAAATACTACTCTGTGTGCCCACTAAAAGGTCATTAATAAATATGTTAAAAAGTAGCGGGCCCAATACTGACCCCTGTGGTACCCCACTGTTAACTGAGACCTAGTCTGAGTGTGTTCCATTAATAACCACCCTTTGTTTCCTATCACTGAGCCAGTTCTTAACCCACATACATATAATTTCCCCTATCCCCATTGTTCTCATTTTCTGCTGGGTTAAGCAAGTGACATTTAATAGAAAAATTTTTGTCATCACTAATCATGTTTTCTGTCATGCGATTTTCTTGTGTAAATATTGTTGAAAAAAAATCATTTAGCATATTGGCTTTTTCCTCATCCTCATCCACCATTTCACCCAGACTATTTTTAAGGGGGCCAACACTATCATTTTTTAGTTTTTTACTATTTATATAGTTAAAGAATATTTTGGAATTATTTTTCCTTTCTCTGGCAATGAGTCTCTCTGTCTCAATCTTTGCTGCCTTGATTTGGTCTTTACAAAATGTATTTAATTTTCTGTATTTATTTAATGCCTCATCACTACCTACTTGCTTTAGTTCTCTAAATGGTTGTGGCATTACAGTGATTGGCTGGCAGCACAGCATCATCAGGTCTATATCAGACCTGGCGCCGCCACGTTCGTCACAGTCACTCCGGAATTAGACAGTGTAGGGAGAGGTGCTGCTGTGTCAGGGAGAGATTTGCTTGTGTATTAGGTAGTGTAGGGAGAAAAACCATGCATTACACATATCCATCTTAACAAACAGTCCTTTTGAGGACTAACTAATCCATCTGCAGAGATATCAGGCAGGCAGTGTATATAGGCAGGCAGGGTATAAAACAGACTGCAGTGCATATAGCACAAAAGGCTCCATTCCAATTCTGCCTTCTGCTGCTGTTAGTTATTTCTATACAAAGTCCCAGGTCTCAGGGGCTAGGAATATTTTTCTTTGGATCTTAATCCTCATTACTTGCTTAAAAAACAATCCAGTGAACACAGTTTTTCTGCGCCATTTGCTTGTTGGCACTGCAGAATACAGCCAGGTCCTTTCCATATTACAGCTCTAGAAATCCAGTTATTTAAAACTGTGTTTTCTCCGTCAAACAGATCACATATACGTTGTCAGAAAATACTGCCATTTCTGGCCTCCATTAAAAATTTCCTTTAGTGTGTCAGTGAAGCAATTCACAGCAGTTTGCTGTTCAAACTACTTACCTACAGGCCAGGTATTTAAAACTTTTTTCCGTCACACGGATCACATATATGTTGTCAGACAATACTGCCATTTCTGGTTTCCATTAAAAATTTCTTTCCGTGTGTCAGTGAAGCACTTCAGAGCAGTTTGCTGTTCAAACTACTTACCTACAGGACAGGTATTTAAAACTCTGTTTTCTCCGTCACACGGATCATATATACGTTGTCAGAAAATACTGCCATTTCTGGCTTCCATTAAAAAAAAATTTCAGTGTGCCAGTGAAGCAATTCACAGCAGTTTGCTGTTCAAACTACTTACCTACAGGCCAGGTATTTAAAACTCTGTTTTCTCCGTCACACGGATCACATATACGTTGTCAGAAAATACTGCCATTTCTGGTCTCCATTAAAAATTTCTTTCAGTGTGTCAGTGAAGCAATTCTCACCAGTTTCCTGTTCAAACTACTTACCTACAGGCCAGGTATTTAAAACTCTGTTTTCTCCGTCACACGGATCACATATACGTTGTCAGAAAATACTGCCATTTCTGGCCTCCATTAAAATTTCTTTCAGTGTGTCAGTGAAGCAATTCACAGCAGTTTGCTGTTCATACTACTTACCTACAGGCCAGGTATTTAAAACTCTGTTTTCTCCGTCACACAGATCACATGTAAGTTCGCTCCAAACTTAGTCATTTGTAGCCAGCATGGAAGATACTGTCCTCCATTTAAAATGGGCAAGTCACGTGGCAAGGGACGGGGAACTGGACGTGATGGTAATGGTGCATGCAGAGTCTGAGGACAAGGCTGTGGGCAAGCTGAAATTGTGCCACAACAAACACCCACATCTTCTCGCCTGACCTTCCTGTCCCGATTTCTAGGGGGCCGCAGCACACCATTATTGAACCCAGAGCAGTGTCAAAAGGTTGTTGGTTGGATAGCAAATAATGCTTCCAGTCACTTAGCCACCACCACCCTGTCTTCCAAACGGTCAAGTCTCAGTAGCCGTGAGTCTGGACTGCATATTCCTCACCCTGATCCTCCTTCCTCCCACTATGCCAAGTGCCTAGAGACAACTGATCCCACACTTGGACATTCCGAAGAGCTGTTCACTTTTCCATTTATAGATTCGGGTCAACTTGAAGCGGGGCAAGAGGAGATCGCATGTAGCGATGGCGAAACATTTCAGCAGCCACGGTAATACGAAGGCAACGGTGAGAAAGTGTCACAAGAGGTGGACGATGATGAGACACATTTGCCAGAAAGTCAGGAGGAGGACCAGGTTGCGGAAGTGGAAGACAAGGTGCTGGATGATATAGTAACTGACCCAACCTGGCAGGAGGACATGCAGAGCGAGGAGACTGCACACAGGGGGAGGGAGGCAGAGCACCCCAACAGGCAGGAAGAAGCAGTATGGTGGCCGCAGATAGAAGGCAGGCAACCATTCCTCGTAACACCAACACGACGTAAGTTGCCAGTACAACTGTTAGGTCTTCCCAAATCTGGTTGTTTTTTAAAGACTCTGCCGATAACCCCAAAAAGGCCATTTGCACCACCTGCCAGGCCAGCATCAGCAGGGGTAGCAAAACTACCAGCCTGACCACCACCAGCATGATCAGGCACATGGCAGCAAAGCACCCGACTTTGTGGGCCAGACCCCAGGGTCCAGGAACAGTGTCTGCGACTGACACCACTGCTTCTTCCGCTGTTGTGCATGCAAGCCAATCCCCTGTACATAGTTGATGCGAAGATGCCTCCTGCCCTGCACCTGTCATTGCACACTCTCAACTAGCACCAACAGCAAGCACGTCCTTGTCCCAGCGCATTGTTCAGTTGTTCATACCCCAGTCCTTAAAATGCAAGCACAAATAAGCAACCAACGCCCCAAAGTCCACACTAAAAAATTCCAAATTTCGCGACTGCTTGCCCTCAAAATGTTGCCTTTTAGGCTCGTGGAGATGGAAGCTTTCCGCAAGCTGATGGCGGCGGCCGTCGCTTAGTACTCGGTCCCCAGCCGTCACTATTTCTCCCAGTGTGCCATCCCCGCATTACACAGGCACGTGTACCACAACATTAGCCGTGTCCTCAACAATGCAGTAACTGGGAAAGTCCAAAAAAACACGGACACGTGGACAGGTGTTTGTGAGCAGGGACGGTACATCTCGCTGACGGCACACTGGGTTAGTGGAAGCCAGGACACAGTCGGACCTTGGGACAGAACACGTCCTCCCGACACCAAGGATTGCGGACCCTAGGTCAATCAGGGTTGCCCCCACAGTCTACAGCTCCTGCTCCTCATCCTCTTCAGCCTCCTCCTCCTCATCAGCCTCCATCTCTGAAATGACCACATCAGTCATAAGCTGGAAGCACTGCAGCACTGCCTCAGCCAAGCAGAAACAAGCTGTGCTGAAACTAATATGCTTAGGTGACAAACCGCACAATGCTGAAGAGTTATGGACAGCTCTGAAAGAGCAGGCAGATCTGTGGCTCATACCACTGAACCTACAGCCAGGCATGGTCGTGTGTGACAATGGCCAGAACCTGGTGGCGGCTCTGAGGTGAGGCGAGCTCACACACATACCTGGAATTATAACTGATAAGCACATCCGTCTGTCAACTGAAAAAGCTGACAGGCTGACTCTTATAAAAGTGAACAAGGGCTGGATTGGGCCAGACTTCTCAACATCACCGAATGATAGCAGCATAACACAAACTCAAGTCCAGTGTCTTTTTTTGGGAGGCATATTCCAATGCACCTTTTCACACCCACACATGGGTATACACTTCCTGATTTTGGCTATTTGCTCTTGTCCTCCTCCTTCTCCTCATCCTCATTCTCCACCACCATATCACCAGGGTGACCGTGGTCCGTGATGTAACACCCACATAATTTTTTAAAAGGGTGTTTATGATGCCCGTAAAAAAAAATTGTTATACAGTATGTTCATATATGGGTAAATGTTTTTCAGCCCATACACTTAGTGCATGTGACGCGCCCTCTGGGCCAGTGCTGTGCAGGGGATACCCGGAGCCGGATCGCTGGGGGTTGTAGTCTCTGTGTGGCGGTGACCCGGTCCGTGACCAGGGCGGTCAAACCAGTGGCAGTCTATTGGTATTGTAATTGTCCGACTACGCCACCCGTGGATTGCGGTCAGTGGGGACCACCGCTGCGCTGCAGACCGCTGAGGCTGATGTTATATGCGCAGCCAAGAATGGGATAACTCCCCACGGGAGGAGTATTGCCTCAGGGCAGCTAGAGTAGATGATGGTAGTGATGGTGTGAGAGTCCCAGTACTAATGGTGCTGGTGCGGCGATGAAACACAGAGACTTGTAATTGCAGTTTCCAATGCTTTACTCACGGTTGTTATTCTGGTCACTTGTGCACATGAGGGACCGCCTGAGCCGTGCTGCGTTCACCAGGCAAGGGGCTCGACCAACTCCCAGGCAATTCCAGAGCGTGGCACAGGGCTCCCTTCTCTTCCTTTCTCTGGCCGTCCCCACCAGTGACCCACCTTTGTCCAGCTCCCTCGGGCCTTCTCTTGGCGAAACCTATCTCCGGTTTCCCTGACCCTATGCGGTATGCTTTCCTGGTAGATGTAGTGAGGGGTCGCACCAAGATGTGGTAACAACCTCCGGTCTTTGGCTGAGGAATCTGTTGCCTCCACCAATTTGGGTTCCGGTACCCTGTTCTGCCAACCCTTCACCCTGTATCTCCTGGGCATATGGGGTTCCTTCTGTCCTCGTGTCTCTGGGCCTTTCTCTGTGTTCCTTGCTTCCTTTCTCCTCTGTTCCAGTTCCTTTCTTACTTTCCTTTCTGTTCTTTCTTCTCTCTCTCAGGCTCCAGCCTTCTGACAAGGCCTGCCTGCGGAGCAGAGCCCATGCAGAGGCTCTGCTTCCTGTCTTCTCCTCTCACTCTTAACACCGACTCTAAGATGGTGCCCACCTTATATACCTCCTTCTGACACCCGAGCAGAGATGACTAGCCACCAATGGGCTCCTACCTATGCCCAGAAACCCACCCCTATCTGCTCCTACACAACTGGGTATTCCACCTCCCGCCCCACTCCAGCCAGGGACAGATGCTGTCGTGCCTGCACTTCTGTCTAGTGGGAGCACCATTGACCTGTATCTCGGAAATGGGGTGTGTGTGGTGCATGCAGCTAAACGAGTCCTGGTCCACACTCCATCCTTACCCGGGAGTGGAATATCACACCTCTGGTTCGAGGTGCAATACCCCTGTAGCAGCTGAGCCCTCAGGGTGCTACATTCCCCCCTGGTAAATCACAGCACGTCCTCGGGCTGGAAAAGAATAAAACAATTTAAAACATAAAAATTTTTAGAATGCATTCGCATATAAGAGATTAACCAAAAACTCGTCCCTTTATGGGAGGTACTCTTTTCTTTCCAACGTTACTGGTATAAAACATTTTACTAATGCCACCGGAACTCTTTTATAAAATACTATGTAAAACTTTGGCATTATTATTTTAGCAGCATATTAAACTTTTCCATTTAAGACATTTTTCAAGTGAAACACATTCAAAACATATTCTTGAGTTCTGGCCGCTGTGCAACTTGCGACCAGGAAAAGGTGCAACAGTCCATTTAATCCGCCTTGAGGTAGACGTTGCGGTTCATGTATAAAACCAGTAGGGGGCGCTTTAAGAAGCGCAACTATTTACAAGGGGTTGGCCGCTCTCAGTCCTCGGCCAGTGGGGATAGGGGAATGGCTGCTCACAGTCCTCAGCCTGGTTAGGGATTAGGGGCAATTTTTAAACAGTCAACAGTTCACTATTTGTCCCAACGGGGACCACACTTTCACAAACGGGAACAGTTCCATTTTACCGTTTACTGGTAACGGTGTCCTCCTCGCTCTTCCGGGTAGTCTTCAGGTCCGTATGGACCCTCATAGTAGTCCATGTCTGGGCGGTATCGCAGCTCCTCCTCTGTTAGACGGTGGACATGGAGGGCATACAGTCCCTTTGCGCCCTTGTGCCGGGTGTAGGTGACCACGTCGCCGGGGTACAGGTCACGGCCGTGATGTCCCTCTGGCAAGTGGCTTTCCACGTCTCTCCTGGTGTCGAAGACGTCGGTGTCAGCCTCCGGGTCTCTGATGAAGCCCCAGCCATGCTCTAGCTGGAACTTTACTACGGTCCCGGTGGCTCGGGGACCGCGGATGGCTTGGGAGTCCTGACGGGCCCTCCTCTTTTGCTCCGCGCTCCAGGCTTGGAGTCGCTCCTCCCTGATGCGCCTCTGCCGCCGCTCCCTTTCATAGGTGGCCAGCTGCTGACGGCAGCAATCCAGGCGGTGGGCTGCTTCCGCCCGGGTCTCCTGGGTGAACCCCATGAGATTCTCGCCGGTGGGGTCCCATGCAAACTGGGCATCCTCCGGCGGGGGTGGAGCGATGTTGGCAGGCTCCGGGGCCGGGATCAGAGGCTCGCTCAGGGGTTGTTCTCTCCGGAGACGGGGGTTGGCAAACTCCGGTGGCCACTCAAAGGCCAGCCCGTCCGGGCTGGTATGGTGGGCGTACAGGTCCGCACCCAGGGGTGGCACCGCGGGCTTCGGATGGGTGGCAGCGCCCGGGGGCACTCGGCCTTGCGACCAGGCCGGTGGTCGCTTGTTGGTCGCGCCCGGGGGTGGCACCGCCAAGGTAGGGGGTGCTGGTGAGGCAGAAGCGCCCGAGCGTGTTAGGCCTTGCGTCCCGGCCTGTGACGTCTCCCGCTTTACGGCGCCCGGGTTCAGAGTGCACAACGCGGGGCGGGGCGTGACAGTGACGTTTGCAGCCTGAGGCCTAGCTGGCGGCAGTGGAGGCATGATGTCAGGTACGGTCCCCGGGGCTTCGGGTCCCGCAGTGGAGGGTGAGGGCAGGCTGGTGTTCCCAGGGCTTGGGGTGGTGGCGTCCCCATTACCTGCCTCGGTCTCCGTGGCCTCCTCCGCGGCGTCGTCTGCAGCTGCCGGTCCCTCTTCTCCGCGCCCAGCGGTAAGCGCACTGCCCGGTCCCGGCGGAGTCCTCCACAGGCTGCCTTCGTGCTGCCGGACAATCTCCTCTCTCCACCCGGCAAACACATCCCGCTGCGCCCGGACCATCCTCCTGTTCAGGTCTACCAGCGCTGAGCGCGCACTGTCCGGGTCCCTGGGCAGCTGGGCTAGCAACTCTGTCAGGCTGCAGGGTGGCTCAGCTTGCAGCAGGCTGCGGGCCAGGGTGCTGGTGGAGTTCTCTGCTCCCTCCATCTCCGGGTGCAGCAGGTCCAGACTGATCCAGGCCGCGCCCGGCCCCACAGTTTTCTTTCCTATCCGCCCCCATGGGGGGTGGTCTTGGGGGCATCTGCTGACAATCACCTTTAGGGGCTGCCCCCCCACGTTGATGGACATCTCCATTGCTGCACTCATTGTTGCTGGGGGCGGGCCCCTCCTTTGGCGCCACTCTGGGACCTGGCCCACGTTGGGAGGCGGCTTCCTGCTGTCCTTTGGTGTGCACATAATGGCGTCTGCTCTGCCAGGGCGGGAAAAACGGATGAAGATGGCGGTAAACGGTCCAAAATGGCGTCTGATGGCGGGAATCTGCTCCGGATGGCGGGAAACGACTCCGGACGGCGGGAAACTTCTGGAAATGGAGGGAGACTTCTTTTCAAGGTACATGTACGATCTTCTTCAGGCACGCAATACCCACTTGTGGCGGGTTGGTAAAGATCCTGCCGACTACGCCAAAGTTGACGCGCCCCCTGGGCCAGTGCTGTGCAGGGGATACCCACAGCCGGATCGCTGTGGGTTGTAGTCTCAGTGTGCGGTGACCTGGTCCGTGACCAGGGCGGTCAAACCAGTGGCAGTCTATTGGTATTGTAATTGTCCGACTACGCCACCCGTGGATTGCGGTCAGTGAGGACCGCCGCTGCGCTGCAGACCGCTGAGGCTGATGTTATATGCGCAGCCAAGAATGGGATAACTCCCCACGGGAGGAGTATTGCCTCAGGGCAGCTAGAGTAGATAATGGTAGTGATGGTGTGAGAGTCCCAGTAGTAATGGTGCTGGTGCGGCGATGAAACACAGAGACTTGTAATTGCAGTTTCCAATGCTTTACTCACGGTTGTTATTCTGGTCACTTGTGCACATGAGGGACCGCCTGAGCCATGCTGCGTTCACCAGGCAAGGGGCTCGACCAACTCCCAGGCAATTCCAGAGCTTGGCACAGGGCTCCCTTCTCTTCCTTTCTCTGGCCGTCCCCACCAGTGACCCACCTTTGTCCAGCTCCCTCGGGCCTTCTCTTGGCGAAACCTATCTCCGGTTTCCCTGACCCTATGCGGTATGCTTTCCTGGTAGATGTAGTGAGGGGTCGCACCAAGATGTGGTAACAACCTCCGGTCTTTGGCTGAGGAATCTGTTGCCTCCACCAATTTGGGTTCCGGTACCCTGTTCTGCCAACCCTTCACCCTGTATCTCCTGGGCATATGGGGTTCCTTCTGTCCTCGTGTCTCTGGGCCTTTCTCTGTGTTCCTTGCTTCTTTTCTCCTCTGTTCCAGTTCCTTTCTTACTTTCCTTTCTGTTCTTTCTTCTCTCTCTCAGGCTCCAGCCTTCTGACAAGGCCTGCCTGCGGAGCAGAGCCCATGCAGAGGCTCTGCTTCCTGTCTTCTCCTCTCACTCTTAACACCGACTCTAAGATGGTGCCCACCTTATATACCTCCTTCTGACACCCGAGCCCAGATGACTAGCCACCAATGGGCTCCTACCTATGCCCAGAAACCCACCCCTATCTGCTCCTACACAACTGGGTATTCCACCTCCCGCCCCACTCCAGCCAGGGACAGATGCTGTCGTGCCTGCACTTCTGTCTAGTGGGAGCACCATTGACCTGTCCCTCGGAAATGGGGTGTGTGTGGTGCATGCAGCTAAACGAGTCCTGGTCCACACTCCATCCTTACCCGGGAGTGGAAAACCACACCTCTTGTTCGAGGTGCAATACCCCTGTAGCAGCCGAGCCCTCGGGGTGCTACACATGGACATAACAAGTATAGGAGACCAACTCCTTTCTAATGGGAACATTTTTTTATGAGGCCCTCCTCCACGTCTTTTCCAAGGGGCATTGGAGTGACTTCCAATTTTTGACAGCCCTTGCATTCACTGGATAGGCAAATACAATGGGAGACCCACTTCCTAATAATGAGAACATTGTTTTCAGGAGGCCCTCTGACCTCCACGGCTCTTTCAACGGACACTGAAGTTCCTCCAAATTTTTGGCAACCCTTGCATTCACTGCATAGGCAAACACAATGGGGGACCCACTTCCTAATAATGGGAACATTGTTTTCAGGATGTATACTACTTTTAAAAACTTGGCCTTTTTTGAAAGCCTAAAGTGTTTAAAATAAGCTTAAAAGTGTAAACATATGAACAGCAAGTGTTTTTTACATAGAAATGAATATGCTCATTCTTTGAGCATTTTTTTAGCATATTTTGCAGCGTTTTCCACGTAAAAAATTGCAAACATGACGCAGTATGAGCATTCCCTTAAGCTCTAAATTATTGCTTTTTATCTATGAGCCAACAGAATAATTTAAAAAAAGGTACAAATAGTGCATTTTTATGATATTTTGACATCCCTGGCATTATTTTTTCAAAAGCAACTGTGACATTTTTTTATGCATTTTTTCCATAGACTACTCTATTAGAAAAAAATATTTCATAAAAAATACACATATGAATAATAAAATGCCACAAAAAAAATACAAGAAATTCTTGGCATTTGTTACAAGCCAACAAAAAATGCTAAAAGCTACGGTAATTACTGAAAACATATTATCCAGCTAAATGCAAAGGTTAATAGGTAGAGATTTTATAACTAGAATTAATTAAATACTCATTACATTCGGCAAATTGGCAGAGACCAATTTTGCTGAGTTTTAAAACAAAATAAACATTAAGTGCTATGGGGCATAACAATAGAGTACACAACACAGTTTTTCTCATATAATATAATGCTTCCTTCTCAATATTCTTCACAATATTACAAAGATAAGTTATGAGGAGAAATTTTTTGAGACACTAACATGCTTTTGTTGCTTTCTATTTATCATGGTTGGAATATCTGATGAAGTATTCCCTATAGCTGCATTGATTTCAGGATGAGTATAACACACATTCGTCTCCACATAAATACCCAGGACTTGATGTGACAGCAAGCAAGAAATATTCGATGTGAATTAATCTGAAATGAATCTAAACCTGACAGATAATTTAACATCTTTCACCATGTACTAGAGAAGCAAAAATATTAACTGTTTTAGCTGATTTTTAAAATAAGTGAAGAGTGCTAATCTGCAATACACATACTTTTCCTTACAGACATACTGGTTCTACTGTTAGGCAAGAGTGAATAAAATCACGTGAATGGGAGAAGTAGAAGTTGTGCCTAAATCCTGTAATGTAGAAATGTGCTGGTTTTGCTTTGGAGCTTCTTTTCTCGTCGCAATCATCATTCTCCTGCCTGCTTGCTTCATGTGGATGACACGTCCTATTACTTGACCTCAATCGCGCTTCTACACAGGCGAAGGCAGAGTGAAGTACTTTAATACACATGCTCGGGAGAAGCCAAAGAGCATCGATGACCAGGAGGTAAAGTCAGTGCATGTGCATTATAGTACTTTGCTCTGTTATCAACAGTGCAGAGAGAAGTATGCCTGAGCTGGAGCACAAATGGGGATGGGGACACTGTGTGGATGACGAAGGACATGTTATCTGCTTGAAGAGATCAGGAGGCTGGCGATTGCAACGTGAAAGGAGATGCTGAATGAAGACCACCAACTGGACCGGACCGCAATGTATGGGAAGAATATATCAGGTATTTTTTGGGCTATGTAGATGGCGTGTGGGACTTGCTAGAATACTGTAAAAAATACATTAAAGGTGGTGGCTGTAGTTTATATTGGGGAATCTTTATAACAGGTTCCCTTAAGGATATGTGCACACGATTCGGAGATGCTTCGGGTTTGATGCTGTGTGTTATTCGGCGTCAAACCCGCAGCGGCCAGATGTTACAGCATAACAGCAGAGTGGATAAGATTTTTAGAAATCCCTTGTCCACTAAGCGTATCTGGACAACTGCAGCTCACCCACGGAAAATGACATGCGTCGCGTCTTTCTATACCATAGCATGTCAATTTCTCTTGTGGGTCCACGTGTGGACTTTCCCCATAGATCTAACCTCTATGAGGAAAGTCCGAAGGTGAAAAAAAATGGCGCCGCTTATTTATATAATGAGCGGAAGCCACCGCAGCTATTCCGGAGCGTCTGGGCTGCAGGCTGCTACGCATCGTGGGCACATGCCCTAAAGGTCATGTAAAAGAAAACATCACTTTAAATCGTAATGAATCGGAACTACCTGCTATAAGGGGGTCTAGTCATCTTGTCTTCATGTGCATTAATCCAGAAGCTGTATTTGTATGTCAGGTGTAGTGATGAGCGAATATGTTCGAAATCCAATTTAATTAAGTTCGACACGAATGTGGCATATTCGGATTCGTGATCGGAAAGGCGAGCAAAATATGTTAAATTCTGGAAAATCGGTAACGTTCGGCGAATTTCCGTGGTTTACGTGATTGCAGGAAAACTACAGCGTTTTTAACAGTTTTGCCAGCATAGTGCTTGTGTATGATGAGCGGGAAAACGTGGTAGATGAGTGGTGATAGCTCAGAACAGTTCAGATCAGCGGTGCGCTATTTTATTTTTTCTTGTAGGTGGTAACTTTAAGTCAGGAAAGTTAGGCTAGCCAATCAGAGTGCAGGAAGCAACCAAAGTGTCCCATACACAAGTGCTTCTGCAATTGGCTGCTAAAATCACATGTCCCGTCCATATAAAAACCGGCCATGTTCCCTCAGCACCATTTTATACATGTCACTGCTGGAGACAGACGATGCTCCTGCACCAAGCTCCTGTGTAATGACAGATAGTAGCTAGATAGATGGGCGCTTCTGTAGAGGAAGAGGTGTCGTTCCTAATTCTACAATTTCTATGGTAGTGAAATTGATGCCACTTTGCTGGTGTCTGTCACAAATTTTTGGACATGTGGGGAATCCTGATTGGGTCTCCATCTATTGGGTTTGCTGTAGTGGAAGTGGTGTTGGTGCCCATTAAACTACTTAAACTCTAGTGAAATTGATGCTACTTTGCTGGTGTCTGCCACTAATTTTTGGATATGTGGGGAATCCTGATTGGGTCTCCATCTATTGGGTTGGCTGTAGTGGAAGCGGTGTCAGTCCCCATGATACTACTTAAACTCTAGTGAAATTGATCCCACTTTGGTGGTTTTAGGCCCTAATTTATTAAAATGTGAACACTCTTGGTTGGGTCTCCATCTATTGGGTTGGCTGTAGTGTAAACGGTGTTGGTCCCCATTATACTACTTCTACGCTAGTGAAATTGATGCCACTTTGCTGGTGTCTGCTACTAATTTTTGGATATGTGGGGAATCCTGATTGGGTCTCCATCTATTGGGTTGGCTGTAGTGGAAGCGGTGTCGGTCCCCATTATACTACTTAAACTCTAGTGAAATTGATCTTACTTTGGTGGTTTTAGGCCCTAATTTATTAAAATGTGAACACTTCTGGTTGGGTCTCCATCTATTGGGTTGGCTGTAGTGTAAACGGTGTTGGTCCCCATTATACTACTTCTACTCTTGTGAAATTCATGCCACTTTGCTGGTGTCTGCTACTAATTTTTGGATATGTGGGGAATCCTGATTGGGTCTCCATCTATTGGGTTGGCTGTAGTGGAAGCGGTGTCAGTTCCCATTATACTACTTAAACTCTAGTGAAATTGATCCCACTTTGGTGGTTTTAGGCCCTAATTTATTAAAATGTGAACACACTTGGTTGGGTCTCCATCTATTGTGTTGGCTGTAGTGTAAACGGTGTTGGTCCCCATTATACTACTTCTACTCTAGTGAAATTGATGCCACTTTGCTGGTGTCTGCTACTAATTTTTCGAAATGTGGGGAATCCTGATTGGGTCTCCATCTATTGGGTTGGCTGTAGTGGCAGCGGTGTCGGTCCTCTTTATACTACTTAAACTCTAGTGAAATTGATGCCACTTTGCTGGTGTCTGCCACTAATTTTTGGATATGTGGGGAATCCTGATTGGGTCTCCATCTATTGGGTTGGCTGTAGTGGAAGCGGTGTCAGTCCCCATTATACTACTTAAACTCTAGTGAAATTGATCCCACTTTGGTAGTTTTAGGCCCTAATTTATTAAAATGTGAACACTCCTGGTTGGGTCTCCATCTATTGGGTTGGCTGTAGTGTAAACGGTGTTGGTCCCCATTATACTATTTCTACTCTAGTGAAATTGATGCCACTTTGGTGGTTTTAGACCCTAATTTATTAAAATGTGAACACTCCTGATTGGGTCTCCATCTATTGGGTTGGCTGTAGTGGAACAGGTTTCGGTCTCCATTAAACTACTTCTACTCTGGTGAAATTCATGCCACTTTGCTGGTGTCTGCCACTAATTTTTGGAAATATGGAGAATCCTGATTGGGTCTCTATCTATTGGGTTTGGCTATAGTGGAAGAGTTGTCGGTCACCATTATACTAGTTCTACTCTAGTGAAATTGATGCCACTTTGGTGGTTTTATGCCCTAACTTATTAAAATGTGATCACTCCTGATTGGGTCTCCATCTATTAGGTTGGCTGTAGTGGAAGAGGTTTCTGTCTCCATTAAACTACTTCTACTCTGATTAAATTTATGCTACTTTTCTGGTGTCTGCCACTAATTTTGGGAAATGTGGAGAATCCTGATAGGGTCTCCATCTACCGGGCTGGCTGTAGAGGAAGAGGAGTCGTTCCTAATTCTACAATTTCTACGGTAGTGAAATTGATCCCACTTTGCTGGTGTCTGTCACAAATTTTTGGACATGTGGGGAATCCTGATTGGGTCTCCATCTATTGGGTTGGCTGTAGTGGAAGTGGTGTTGGTGCCCATTAAACTACTTAAACTCTAGTGAAATTGATGCTACTTTGCTGGTGTCTGCTACTAATTTTTGGATATGTGGGGAATCCTGATTGGGTCTCCATCTATTGGGTTGGCTGTAGTGGAAGCGGTGTCGGTCCCCATTATACTACTTAAACTCTAGTGAAATTGATCTTACTTTGGTGGTTTTAGGCCCTAATTTATTAAAATGTGAACACTTCTGGTTGGGTCTCCATCTATTGGGTTGGCAGTAGTGTAAACGGTGTTGGTCCCCATTATACTACTTCTACTCTTGTGAAATTGATGCCACTTTGCTGGTGTCTGCTACTAATTTTTGGAAATGTGGGGAATCCTGATTGGGTCTTCATCTATTGGGTTGGCTGTAGTGGCAGCGGTGTCGGTCCCCATTATACTACTTAAACTCTAGTGAAATTGATGCTACCTTGCTGGTGTCTGTCACTAATTTTTGGATATGTGGGGAATCCTGATTGGGTCTCCATCTATTGGGTTGCCTGTAGTGGAAGCGGTGTCAGTCCCCATTATACTACTTAAACTCTAGTGAAATTGATCCCACTTTGGTGGTTTTAGGCCCTAATTTATTAAAATGTGAACACTCTTGGTTGGGTCTCCATTAGTGTTGAGCCACCCCGTAGTGTTCGAGTTCGGTTCGTCGAACACCCATGTGTTCGCCGAACTGTTCGTCGAACTGTTCGTCGAACACCTTCGAACACCGTTAAAACCAATGGCAGGCAAACAAAAACACATAGAAACACATAGAAAACACCTTCAAAGGTGTCCAAAAGCTGACAAACTGCTCAGAAGACACAACTAACACATGGAAAAGTGACAAGTACATATAGTCATGCGAAAAGAAAAGAGGTGGAGGAGTAAAAGGAGGGGGAGACAAAGATATAGGCATGTCATGCCCTTCTAAAATCCAAAAAGTGAGAAGCCGACACGTTCAGTCCGCTCCTGCCCGTGCCACCTCCGTGTCGCCGGGTTTGTGCCAGAGCCGCGGTGAACCATGACGGCCAGCCCCCCTCTCCCAATACTGGTGCCTGTCCGCTGGTGGGTCGAGCGAGCCCCCCTGTGGTGGAGGGAGCTCTAAGCTTTTTAATTTAAATTGTCTCTCTAATTTGAATGAATACACTTTAAATCCATTTACAAGGATCTATTGGAGGGCAAGTCTCATGCCAGCAGCCGCGTAATTCCAGCTCCAGTAGCGTCCACTAAAGCTGCTGCAGTTAAAAAGCTTTTATAAGGATCGAGCTCGGCTGTCCACCGCAAGGCATCCTACTGCCAGTCCCAGCCCCTATGCCTTGGGGTGCCTCCTGATGCTCTTCACTGAGTATCCCGTGGTCCCGAAGCATTTCCTTTGAAAAAATTAAGTGTCCAAACTACAGGTGGTGTAGCTTGCTTAACAGCCGGGATAATCTGCTGACTAGGAGACATTGCTACTAGGCACAAAGTATTTCCTGGGCTAGATGCAGTTAAAAATTTGTAATTAGATACTCTCGTTGGATGCTGAGAAAGCATTCTATAGAGTCTCCTGGCACGCCATATATGATTGTCTTAAAACCTTGTGGTAGGGGTCTAGGGGACCCTTTTATAGCCAAAATCACGGCCCTGTATCACAATACGTCACCTAGGCTGAAGATAAATGGAACTGTAGCACCCTGAGGGCTCGGTTGCTACAGAGGTATTGCACCTCACCCAGAGGTGAGATATCTCACTCTCAGGTAAGGATGGAGTGTGGATCAGGACCCGACACCTGCATGCATTACACCACATTGCCGTGGGGCAGGGCGACCAATATGCCTCTGAGATGGGCACGACAGTCCCTGTCCCTGGCTGGAGTGGGGGGAGGGAACACTGAGGAAGGGGAACCCTGTAGTGCAGGAGCAGGGGGGAAGCAGTTCCTGGGTGCATTGAGAAGGGAGTATAAAAGGTGGGCACCATCTTAGTTCAGTGCAGAGAAGTCTGAGCAGAAGTGGCAGGGAGCAGGGGCTCTGCATGAGCTCTGCTCCAGAGGCGGGCCTAGTAACAGAGGCCCAGGCCTGGAAGAGGGAGAAGGAAGGAAGAGGAGCGGAGAAGGCTCTAGGAACGAGGAATGAAGGGATCCCAGGGGTGCGGACGGGCGAGTCACCACCGCACGCCCGAATCCACCTGCGTGGAGGGGTCAGGCCAAAGGGGGAAACCGGTATCCGAAACTAGTGGAGGCAGGAAACGACCCTCAGCTAGAAACCGGAGGCTGTGACATTTTATGTGGCACAGCCCCTCGCTACACCCGCTAGGAAGGCACCACATAGGGTCAGGGAAACTGGCGCCAAGTTTACCAAGAGGAGGCCCGAGGCAGCCGGACAGAAGGGTTGGTAAGAAAGGCCAGACAAAGGACACACAAAGGGGGTCCTGTGAAGCGCTCCAAAGTTATCTGGGAGTTGTCTGAGCCCCTCACCTGGTGAGCACAGTACGACGTGGGCAGCCGTTACCTGCAGACGAGGTCTGGATAATAAGATCTGTGAGTAAAGGCCCTGGACTGCATCACTGACTCCGTGTCGTTACTGCTGCTGCCCTGCACCATCACCCCCATCCTCCGCATACACTGCCCTGAGGCTATACTCCTCCCATGGGGAGTTATGCTACGCTCTGCTGCACCCACAACACCAGCCTCAGCGGTCTGCCCTGCAGCGGCTGTTCACTCTGACCGCAATCCACGGGTGGCGTAGTCGGACATTTAAACATCAAAACCACATAAATAGTTCCGCCACTGGTTTGACCACCCTGAGCCACGGAACCGGGTCGCCGCCACGAAGAGTACAACCACCAGCATCCACCAAAAAGGGTCCGGTTCCGTGTGTCCCAAGGCCCAGGGGGTGCATCAGAACATTTTCATCACCTTTCACAATCACCAATGGGACAAGGCAGGGATGTCCTCTGTCCCCTCTCTTATACATCCTAGTGACGGAGCACCTACTCTCATCAATTCGCCATAACCCCAATATTAGATGGATTGAGGTGGGAGGCACCGAGTACAAGTGCTCTCTATTTGCTGATGATGTCCTAGTATATATCACTCAATCACATATATCCATCCATGCTGTTATGGCTGAAATAGATCACTTTGTTACATGGTCAAATTTTAAAATCAATGCAGCGAAGTCTGAGGCCCTCGATGTCTCCCTCCCCAAATCCATATAGGATTCCATCCAGTCCAACTTTCCCTTTGCCTGGCCCTCTCAGGGTATCAAATACTTAGGAATTCCTATTCATAGAGACCTCTCCCATCTATGTTATCTTAATTTTGGGCCCTTTATTGAACAACTCCATACAGACCACGGTTGGCAAGTTAGAACTGTAAGATTCACTACGTGAACCACTGGTGTTTTGTGGAAAAGCACATGTACACTGTGTTCCAAATTATTATGCAAAAAGTGTTTAGGAGTGATAAGGGAAGAATTTGTTTGTTTGTCAGTTAAACTAATTGATGGTGATGTGTGTCAGGGCTCTTTATATCACTGTAACCAATTGCAGACACCTGTGCTAATTAGTTTGGCAGGTGTGTCCAATGAAAGGCAAGACTACTTAAGAAGGCTGTCTCACATTATTAAGCAGCCTACATTTTCTGCCAAAATGGGAAAGAAAAAGGATGTGTCGGCTGCTGAGAAGCAACAAATTGTGGAGTGTTTAGGTCAAGGCATGACTACAATCAACATTGTGCGATGATCAGGATGAAGTGTCTTGGCAATCAAGAAGTATGTAGCTGATTCACAGTACACACGTGTGCGTGCTGATAAGGGCAAATTGAGGACTCTTTCCTACAGGCAATTACGTCAGGTTAAAAGAGCAGCGGCAAAAAAGCCTTGTCATAGCAGCAGACAAGTTTTTGAAGCTGCTGGTGCCTCCAACGTCCCCCGAACAACAAGATGCAGGGTCCTTCAGAGGTTTGCAGCTGTGCATACGCCATCCTGTCGACCTCCTCTATCCACTTCACACAAGCAGAAACGGCTCCAGTGGGCCAAACATTACATGAAGACTGATTTCAAAACTGTTTTGTTCACGGATGAGTGCCGCGCAGCGCTAGATGGTCCAGATGGATGGAGTGGAGGATGGCTGGTTGATGGACACCCCACGCAAACACGGCTACAGCGCCAACAAGGAGGAGGTGGAGTAATGTTTTGGGCTGGAATCATGGGGAGAGAGATTGTCGGCCCCTTTAGGATTCCTGAAGGCGCTAAAGATGAACTCCATAATGTATGTGGATTTTCTCAAACAGCACTTCCAGCCATGGTTCAAAAAGAAGAACCGTGTATTTCACAGCAAGATCATTTTTTTGCATAATAATGCACCATCTCATGCTGCACATAAACCATCTGCATCTCTGGCTGATATGGGCATAAAAGGGGACAAACTTATGGTGTGACCCCCATGCTCCCCTGACCTCTACCCCATTCAGAACCTCTGGAGCATCATCAAAAGGAGTGTCTATGATGGCAGGAGGCAGTTCACATCTAAGCAACAGCTCTGGGAGGGTATTCTGTCCTCATGCAAAACAATTGAAGCAGAAACCATCCAAAACCTGACAAATTCAATGCACGAGAGAGTTCAGAAGCTCCTTTCGAACAAGGGGTCCTATGTGAAAATGTAACATCACCTAGAATAAAGTTTTGAGTTGAAAACTGTTTGATTTCAGTTTCTAATAACCTGCTAATGCTTATAATTTCAAAAATGACCATTTTTTTGGTCTTTATTAAAATAAAAAGGTTGATCGAAAAGTTTGGGGGATCTAAGAGTGTGGCAAACCAGTAGTCATGATTACTTCGAATTCTGACAATATGAGGGTCATGTTGCAGGTAGTGCAGCAAGAAGGCACTTATGTGTCTTGCGCATCTCAGAGCCCCAAAATTATTTTCCGGGCTAGATGCAGCTAAAAATTATTATTAATTTTAAATCTGGTGGAGCTTAGTATAGATGGCCTAATAGGATCAGTGCTGCACACTGCTACAAAGCCCAAATTATTTTCCAGTCAAGATACAGATAAACATGATTAGTAATTTTAAATCTGGTGGAGCTTATTATAGATGGCCTAATAGAATCAGTGCTGCACACTGCTACAAAGCCCAAATTATTTTCCAGCCAAGATACAGATAAACATGATTAGTAATTTGAAAGCTTAAAACGGTTGGTAGGGTGATTTTAACCAATCATCAAGCTTTTACTCTCCCCAGGATGACACAGGGGTAGAAAAGTCGTTTCGGATCCAAGATTTGTTCATCTTTATGAACGTTAGTCTGTCTACATTATCAGTGGAGAGCCGCGTGCTCTTATCTGTCAGCACACCACCAGCAGCGCTGAACACACGTTCAGACAGAACGCTGGCTGCGGGGCATGACAAGATCTCCAAGGCGTAAGTGGCTAGCTCCGGCCATTTATCCAGATTGGAAGCCCAAAAAGAGCAAGGGTCCAGTGACACAGTCATGGCTTCAATGTTTACTTGGAGATACTCCTGTACCATCGTCTCTAGGCGTTGACTATGTGTCAGACTTCTTGTCTCCTGTGGCCTTGCAAAGGATGGGCTAAAAAAGTGGTGAAATGATTCCGCAAAATTGATGTTACCAGCAGATACTGTGGTTCTGTTACGGTTTGAGTGCTGAACACTTGACGGTCCCACGGTTGGCAAGTTGGAACTGTGAGATTCACTACGTGCACCACTGGTGTTTTGTGGAAAAGCACATGTAAGATTCTGCAACAGTCTCTGCTGATACTTCTGCATGCGTGCATCCCTTTCTATGGCAGGAATAATTTCTGCAAATTTACTTTTGTACCGGGGATCTAACAGTGTGGCAACCCAGTAGTCAGGATTATTTCTAATTCTCACAATTCGAGGGTCATGTTGCAGGTAGTGCAGCAAGAAGGCACTTATGTGTGTTGCGCATCCAGGAGCACCAAGTCCCTGTTGTGTTGGTGGCGAGGTAACAATCATGCTTCCTTCCTCTGTCCTCTCCCCCCAACCTCGCACAACAGAAATGTGATCAATGTCTCCCTCATCTGATGAGTCTTCCATCAGTTCGTCCTCCACTTCTTCCTGGGCTCCTGCACCTTCCTCACTAGTTTGGCTGCTACCATGCGCCCTGGTAAAACCATCTCCCCCACCCTCACATGCCTGCCGCCTTGGTGCTGCCGACCGTCTGGACCTTGCAGATGTTAGTCCTTCCGCATACAACTCCTCCTCCTCTACTTCCTCCACCTCCTCTTGTGCCACCACCTGACTCCGAATTCTGTTTAACATGCGCTCCAGCATGTAAATCACCGGAATAGTCATGCTGATAATGGCATCGTCAGCACTAAACATCTTCGTCGCCATTTCAAAACTGTGCAGAAGGGTGCATAGGTCCCTGATCTGAGACCACTCCTCCAGCGTCATTTGCCCCACCTCTGGATCTCGTTGGCCCAGGCTATACGTCAGAACGTATTGCACCAGGGCTTGTCGGTGCTGCCACAGTCGCTGCAACATGTGCAGAGTTGAATTCCACCGGGTAGGCACATCGCATTTTAGCCGGTGAAGTGGCAGGTCCAACGACTTCTGTAGAGATGTAAGTCGCTGAGCTGCGGGATGCGTACGGCGGAAGTGAGCACACAGCGACCGTGCCCTCTGCAGAAGGCCATCTAGTCTGAGATAGTGGGCTAAAAATTGCTGGACAACCAGGTTCAACACGTGAGCCATACAAGGCACGTGTGTGACATTGCCCCGGCGAAGGGCCGCACCCAGGTTTGCAGCATTGTCGCACACGGCCTTCCCTGGTTTCAGGTCCAGTGGAGACAACCATTCATGAAATTGGTTCTCCAGAGCTGACCACAACTCCTCAGCTGTGTGACTCACATTTCCCAGACATTTCAAAGTAAAAACCGCCTGATGACGTTGAGCCCTACTGCCAGCATAGTAAGGAGGTGTGCAGGATCCCTTCTGCGCAGTTAGAAAGCATGTGGCATGACCAGACAGGCTTTGGGTGCAGGTGGAAGACCGAGAGGAGGTTGAGGAGGCAGAAGCAGTGGAGGAACTTTGACATAAAGAGGATTGACGCGCAACTCGTGGGGACGGCAAGACTTGGACAGCAGCCCCTTGTCCTGCTGTCACCATAGTTACTCAGCGACATGTAACGCCCCTGTCCATGTCTACTCGTCCAATTGTCTGTGGTGAAATGCACCCTGTCACACACAGAGTTTCTCAAAGAAGCGGTGATGTTGTGTGCGACATGCTGGTGGAGCGCAGGCACACCTTTCTTTGAGAAGTAGTGCCGACTGGGCATCTGGTACTGGGGCACTGCGACGGACATAAGGTCTCGAAAATCCTCTGTGTCCACCAGGCGGAAAGGCAGCATTTCTGTAGCCAAGTGCTTGCAGATGGTGAAATTCAACCTCTTAGCTTTCTCATGGCTAGGAGGAAATGGTCTTTTACTTGTCCACATCAGAGGGACCGAGGGCTGGCTATTGTGCTTAGACGGGGTTGATAAGGGTGTCCCCGGCAAACTGCCGGTCTGTGAGGAAGATGCAGGCGGACATGTTAGGTTGCCTTGATCCAAAGGTGGTGCTATCGATGTCGGACAGCGCTCAACACCAGCTGGTGTTACCACCTCCAAAGAAAATGATGACCTGCCAATCACGCTGGCTGTTGCGGGTAAAGAGGTGGCAGGTCTGCGCCCCAAAACAGGTGTGACTGCTGTCCCCCCAGTCACAGAGGATGAAGAGGCCGCGGATGCACAAGATATGGCAGACGGCGGTTGGCCCGGCCGGCTAGGCCGCATTGTAGCACACTGAGCTTCCCACTGCAACTTATGCTTCATGTCCATGTGCCTTTTCATGCATGAAGTATTCAAACTATGTATTTTTTGGCCTCTACTTAGCTTTTGCTGACAAATGTTACAGATAACACGAGTTGGGTCATCTTTATCGATCTGAAAAAATGCCCAGGCTATGCAAGGCTTAGCACCCATGCGACCTGAAGAGCCACCACGACTTGTGGTGAGAGGCAGAGTTGTGTTTGAGGATGCAGTTGTTGACGTGCTTCCAGTACTACGTCTCTGTCCAGGAAGGCGCAACCTGACCTCGTCGTCACTAGCATCTTCCTCCACCTCCTCTGCTGACCTCATCTCTTGGCTGACTGTGGGTTGACAGTAAGTGGGATCTCCAACCTCATCATCATCACCCTGTGCGTTATCACACCCGTCGTCCTCAGAGCCAACCTGTTCTTGCCCTGACAAAAAACTAAAGTTGTCGCTCCAATCGGGTATTTGAGTCTCATCATCGTCTTCCTCATTGTCTCCACCAACAGGAGTTACAGTTTGGGAATGAGGGTCTACATTATGGTCAGAACCTTCTGCGTCTGGTCCTGGATCCGACTCATAAAGATTCTGGGCATCAGTGCAGATCATTTCCTCGTCTGGATTCACAGAAGCGCTGGAGTCGACCTCTGATTCCCAGGCTATAGTATGAGTAAACAGCTCTGCAGACTCAACCATCTGTTCTACCTCATACTCAGACGGGCAGCTGGAGATTTGGGAGCTGTGAGGAAGCAAGTGCGATTGGGGTGACACCTTTGAGGACTGGAGTATTTGTGATGTTGAAGTTGATGTGGAGGAGAGCCCACTTAAAGGAGCACTTGATATCCGTTGAAGCACCTGCTGTTTTTGTGCCTCATCTGGAATTTGTAGCGATTGGTGTGGCCGTAAGAAAGGGATCTTATCACATTGTCCGCTAAAAGAAGTAGACATTTTAGTTTGACTGGAAGATGGTCTTTCTTCTGCAGATGTTACTGTTGCTTTAACACCTACCCCACGGACACAACCTTTTTTCCCCTTCCCAACACGCATATTCCCCTTTCCACCAACAGCAGGCCTTTTTCCACTCATTTTGGTGGTTAACTAATTCACAACTCTGGAGTTGTTTGCACAAAAAAACAATGGATGGGAACCCAGCAGAGCTGAGTGGCCAAACTGTGGTATTAGGCCAAAACTATTGGCTGGGTTAGATGCAGAAAAAAATTATATTCAATTTGCAACCTGATGGAGGTCAGTATAGATGGACTAATAGAACAAGTCCCACACACAGCTAGAAGCCCAAATATTTTTTCAGAGGTAGATGCAGAAAAAAATTGTATTCAGTTTGCAACCTGATGGAAGTCAGTATAGATGGACTAATAGAACAAGTCCTACACACAGCTAGAAGCCCAAATATTTTTTCAGAGGTAGATGCAGAAAAAAAATATATTCAGTTTGCAACCTGATGGAGGTCAGTATAGATGGACTAATAGAGAAAGTCCCACACACTTGTAGAAGGCCAAATATTTTTTCAGAGCTAGATGCAGACAAAAAATTATTTTTAATTTGCAACCTGATGGAGGTCAGTATAGATGGACTAATAGAGAAAGTCCCACACACTGCTAGAAGGCCAAATATTTTTTCAGAGCTAAATGCAGAAAAAAATTATATTCAGTTTGCAACCTGATGGAGGTCAGTATATATGGACTAATAGAACAAGTCCCACACACAGCTAGAAGGCCAAATATTTTTTCAGAGGTAGATGCAGATAAAAATTATTTTTAATTTGCAGCCTGATGGAGGTCAGTATAGATGGACTAATAGAGAAAGTCCCGCACACTGCTAGAAGGCCAAATATTTTTTCAGAGCTAAATGCAGACAAAAAATTATTTTGAATTTGCAACCTGATGGAGGTCAGTATGGATGGACTAATTGAGAAAGTCCCACACACTGCTAGAAGACCAAATATTTTTTCAGAGCTAGATGCAGACAAAAAATTATTTTTAATTTGCAACCTGATGGAGGTCAGTATAGATGTACTAATAGAGAAAGTCCCACACACTGCTAGAAGGCCAAATATTTTTTCAGAGCTAGATGCAGATAAAAATTATTTTTAATTTGCAACCTGATGGAGGTCAGTATAGATGGACTAATAGAGAAAGTCCCACACACTGCTAGAAGGCCAAATATTTTTTCAGATCTAGATGCAGAAAAAAATTATATTCAGTTTGCAACCTGATGGAGGTCAGTATAGATGGACTAATAGAACAAGTCCCACACACAGCTAGAAGCCCAAATATTTTTTCAGAGGTAGATGCAGAAAAAAATTATATTCAGTTTGCAACTTGATGGAGGTCTGTATAGATGGATTAATAGAACAAGGCCCACACACAGCTAGAAGACCAAATATTTTTTCAGAGGTAGATGCAGAAAAAAATTATATTCAGTTTGCAACCTGATGGAGGTCTGTATAGATGGATTAATAGAACAAGTCCCACACACAGCTAGAAGGCCAATATTTTTTCAGAGGTAGATGCAGAAAAAAAATATATTCAGTTTGCAACCTGATGGAGGTCAGTATAGATGGACTAATAGAGAAAGTCACACACACTGCTAGAAGGCCAAATATTTTTTCAGAGCTAGATGCAGACAAAAAATTATTTTTAATTTGCAACCTGATGGAGGTCAGTATAGATGGACTAATAGAGAAAGTCCCACACACTTCTAGAAGGCCAAATATTTTTTCAGAGCTAGATGCAGATATAAATTATTTTTAATTTGCAACCTGATGCAGGTCAGTATAGATGGATTAATAGAGAAAGTCCCACACACTGCTAGAAGGACAAATATTTTTTCAGAGCTAGATGCAGAAAAAAATTATATTCAGTTTGCAACCTGATGGAGGTCAGTATAGATGGACTAATAGAACAAGTCCCACACACAGCTAGAAGCCCAAATATTTTTTCAGAGTTAGATGCAGAAAAAAATTATATTCAGTTTGCAACCTGATGGAGGTCTGTATAGATGGATTAATAGAACAAGTCCCACTCACAGCTAGAAGCCCAATATTTTTTCAGAGGTAGATGCAGAAAAAAAATATATTCAGTTTGCAACCTGATGGAGGTCAGTATAGATGGACTAATAGAGAAAGTCCCACACACTGATAGAAGGCCAAATATTTTTTCAGAGCTAGATGCAGACAAAAAATTATTTTTAATTTGCATCCTGATGGAGGTCAGTATAGATGGATTAATAGTGAAAGTCCCACACTCTGCTAGAAGGCCAAATATTTTTTCAGAGCTAGATGCAGATATAAATTATTTTTAATTTGCAACCTGATGGAGGTCAGTATAGATGGACTAATAGAGAAAGTCCCACACACTGCTAGAAGGCCAAATATTTTTTCAGAGCTAGATGCAGAAAAAATTATATTCAGTTTGCAACCTGATGGAGGTCAGTATAGATGGACTAATAGAACAAGTCCCACACACAGCTAGAAGGCCAAATATTTTTTCAGAGGTAGATGCAGATAAAAATTATTTTTAATTTGCAGCCTGATGGAGGTCAGTATAGATGGACTAATAGAGAAAGTCCCACACACTGCTAGAAGGCCAAATATTTTTTCAGAGCTAGATGCAGAAAAAATTATATTCAGTTTGCAACCTGATGGAGGTCAGTATAGATGGACTAATAGAACAAGTCCCACACACAGCTAGAAGGCCAAATATTTTTTCAGAGGTAGATGCAGATAAAAATTATTTTTAATTTGCAGCCTGATGGAGGTCAGTATAGATGGACTAATAGAGAAAGTCCCACACACTGCTAGAAGGCCAAATATTTTTTCAGAGCTAGATGCAGACAAAAAATTATTTTTAATTTGCAACCTGATGGAGGTCAGTATAGATGGACTAATAGAGAAAGTCCCACACACTGCTAGAAGGTCAAATATTTTTTCAGAGCTAGATGCAGACAAAACATTATATTGAATTTGCAACCTGATGGAGGTCAGTATAGATGGACTAATAGAGAAAGTCCCACACACTGCTAGAAGGCCAAATATTTTTTCAGAGCTAGATGCAGAAAAAAATTATATTCAGTTTGCAACCTGATGGAGGTCAGTATAGATAGACTAATAGAACAAGTCCCACACACAGCTAGAAGCCCAATATTTTTTCAGAGGTAGATGCAGAAAAAAAATATATTCAGTTTGCAACCTGATGGAGGTCAGTATAGATGGACTAATAGAGAAAGTCCCACACACTGATAGAAGGCCAAATATTTTTTCAGAGCTAGATGCAGACAAAAAATTATTTTTAATTTGCAACCTGATGGAGGTCAGTATAGATGGATTAATAGTGAAAGTCCCACACTCTGCTAGAAGGCCAAATATTTTTTCAGAGCTAGATGCAGATATAAATTATTTTTAATTTGCAACCTGATGGAGGTCAGTATAGATGGACTAATAGAGAAAGTCCCACACACTGCTAGAAGGCCAAATATTTTTTCAGAGCTAGATGCAGAAAAAATTATATTCAGTTTGCAACCTGATGGAGGTCAGTATAGATGGACTAATAGAACAAGTCCCACACACAGCTAGAAGGCCAAATATTTTTTCAGAGGTAGATGCAGATAAAAATTATTTTTAATTTGCAGCCTGATGGAGGTCAGTATAGATGGACTAATAGAGAAAGTCCCACACACTGCTAGAAGGCCAAATATTTTTTCAGAGCTAGATGCAGAAAAAATTATATTCAGTTTGCAACCTGATGGAGGTCAGTATAGATGGACTAATAGAACAAGTCCCACACACAGCTAGAAGGCCAAATATTTTTTCAGAGGTAGATGCAGATAAAAATTATTTTTAATTTGCAGCCTGATGGAGGTCAGTATAGATGGAGTAATAGAGAAAGTCCCACACACTGCTAGAAGGCCAAATATTTTTTCAGAGCTAGATGCAGACAAAAAATTATTTTTAATTTGCAACCTGATGGAGGTCAGTATAGATGGACTAATAGAGAAAGTCCCACACACTGCTAGAAGGTCAAATATTTTTTCAGAGCTAGATGCAGACAAAACATTATATTGAATTTGCAACCTGATGGAGGTCAGTATAGATGGACTAATAGAGAAAGTCCCACACACTGCTAGAAGGCCAAATATTTTTTCAGAGCTAGATGCAGAAAAAAATTATATTCAGTTTGCAACCTGATGGAGGTCAGTATAGATAGACTAATAGAACAAGTCCCACACACAGCTAGAAGACCAAATATTTTTTCAGAGGTAGATGCAGATAAAAATTATTTTTAATTTGCAACCTGATGGAGGTCAGTATAGATGGACTAATAGAGAAAGTCCCACACACTGCTAGAAGGCCAAATATTTTTTCAGAGCTAGATGCAGACAAAAAATTATTTTGAATTTGCAGCGTGATGGAGGTCAGTATAGATGGACTAATAGAGAAAGTCCCACACACTGCTAGAAGCCCAATATTTTTTCAGAGGTAGATGCAGAAAAAAAATATATTCAGTTTGCAACCTGATGGAGGTCAGTATAGATGGACTAATAGAGAAAGTCCCACACACTGCTAGAAGGCCAAATATTTTTTCAGAGCTAGATGCAGATAAAAATTATTTTTAATTTGCAACCTGTTGGAGGTCAGTATAGATGGACTAATAGAGAAAGTCCCACACACTGCTAGAAGGCCAAATATTTTTTCAGAGCTAGATGCAGAAAAAAATTATATTCAGTTTGCAACCTGATGGAGGTCATTATAGATGGACTAATAGAACAAGTCCCACACACAGCTAGAAGCCCAAATATTTTTTCAGAGGTAGATGCAGAAAAAAATTATATTCAGTTTGCAACCTGATGGAGGTCTGTATTGATGGATTAATAGAACAAGTCCCACACACAGCTAGAAGCCCAATATTTTTTCAGAGGTAGATGCAGAAAAAATATATATTCAGTTTGCAACCTGATGGAGGTCAGTATAAATGCACTAATAGAGAAAGTCCCACACACTGCTAGAAGGCCAAATATTTTTTCAGAGCTAGATGCAGACAAAAAAATATTTTTAATTTGCAACCTGATGGAGGTCAGTATAGATGGACTAATAGAGAAAGTCCCACACACTGCTAGAAGGCCAAATATTTTTTCAGAGCTAGATGCAGAAAAAATTATATTCAGTTTGCAACCTGATGGAGGTCAGTATAGATGGACTAATAGAACAAGTCCCACACACTGCTAGAAGCCCAAATATTTTTTCAGAGCTAGATGCAGAAAAAAATTATATTCAGTTTGCCACCTGATGGAGGTCAGTATAGATGGACTAATAGAACAAGTCCCACACACTGCTAGAAGCCCAAATATTTTTTCAGAGCTAGATGCAGAAAAAAATTATATTCAATTTGCAACCTGATGGAGGTCAGTATAGATGGACTAATAGAATGATGCTATGCCCAAAAGATTTTACTTCACTAGGTGCAGTAAAAAAATTAGTATTCTATACACAGGTGGTATATCTTGCAACACAGATAGGCTACTCCACTGACTAACACACTCTGCAATAGGCCAAAAAGGATTAGCTTTGCTAGATTCAGCCAAATGCTGTGAAAAAAACTTGCACAGCACTGGCACAGACCTGCCTGGCAAAACTGATAGGAACTGATGTAACCTAGTCCTGAAAAGGACTGCAATTACAATTAGTCTTTACTCCCACAACCTATCTATTTAAGAGCACAGACCTGCCTGATAAAAGTCGTAGGAAATGCTGTAACCTAGTCCTTAAAAGGACTGCAATCACAACTATTCCCTACTCCCAAGCTATCTGTAGATTTGTGCGAAAATTGGCTTTAAATTAACAAGGTATAGCGCACACAGCAACAGCGGTGCCGTCTAACACGCAGCTGCAGCAGTGAGAAAATGGTGGCGACGGGGAAAATGGCTTGGTCTTATAGGGCAAGGACATGTGACATACACTGCCAATGACACATGCCCTTGCTTGTGTGAAAAAAAGCACTTCGCTCCGTGTGTGCGCTGCTGATAGGCTGACAGATTGCACCACCCCACTGTAAATGCGGGAAAGAGAAAAAAAAAAGAGATCTTCATTATTCCTGCAGAGATCCATCCCCTGCCCCTCCCCCACCCCGCTGTACACTCAAACTGCGTATTAACATTAATTTTCATCATTACTGAGAAAAAATCCAGTTATGATTTTGGTGCACGAACAGTTATCGAACATAACCTCGAACAGCCGAATTTTTCTCAAATCGTTCGTGTTCACCGAACGGCTCGACCACCGCCCAAAACAGCTCGAATTTGAGATTGGCGAACAGTTCGAGTCGAACAACGCTCATCTCTAGTCTCCATCTATTGTGTTGGCTGTAGTGTAAACGGTGTTGGTCCCCATTATACTACTTCTACTCTAGTGAAATTGATGCCACTTTGCTGGTGTCTGCTACTAATTTTTCGAAATGTGGGGAATCCTGATTGGGTCTCCATCTATTGGGTTGGCTGTAGTGGCAGCGGTGTCGGTCCTCTTTATACTACTTAAACTCTAGTGAAATTGATGCCACTTTGCTGGTGTCTGCCACTAATTTTTGGATATGTGGGGAATCATGATTGGGTCTCCATCTATTGGGTTGGCAGTAGTGGAAGCGGTGTCAGTCCCCATTATACTACTTAAACTCTAGTGAAATTGATGCCACTTTGGTAGTTTTAGGCCCTAATTTATTAAAATGTGAACACTCCTGGTTGGGTCTCCATCTATTGGGTTGGCTGTAGTGTAAACGGTGTTGGTCCCCATTATACTATTTCTACTCTAGTGAAATTGATGCCACTTTGGTGGTTTTAGACCCTAATTTATTAAAATGTGAACACTCCTGATTGGGTCTCCATCTATTGGGTTGGCTGTAGTGGAACAGGTTTCGGTCTCCATTAAACTACTTCTACTCTGGTGAAATTCATGCCACTTTGCTGGTGTCTGCCACTAATTTTGGGAAATATGGAGAATCCTGATTGGGTCTCTATCTATTGGGTTTGGCTATAGTGGAAGAGTTGTCGGTCACCATTATACTAGTTCTACTCTAGTGAAATTGATGCCACTTTGGTGGTTTTATGCCCTTACTTATTAAAATGTGATCACTCCTGATTGGGTCTCCATCTATTAGGTTGGCTGTAGTGGAATAGGTTTCTGTCTCCATTAAACTACTTCTACTCTAATTAAATTTATGCCACTTTTCTGGTGTCTGCCACTAATTTTGGGAAATGTGGAGAATCCTGATAGGGTCTCCATCTACCGGGCTGGCTGTAGAGGAAGAGGTGTCGTTCCTAATTCTACAATTTCTACGGTAGTGAAATTGATCCCACTTTGCTGGTGTCTGCCACAAATGTATGAACATGTGGGGAATCCTGATTGGGTCTCGTTCTATTGGGTTGGCTGTAGTGGAAGTGGTGTTGGTGCCCATTAAACTACTTAAACTGTAGTGAAATTGATGCCACTTTGCTGGTGTCTGCCACTAATTTTTGGATATGTGGGGAATCCTGATTGGGTCTCCATCTATTGGGTTGGCTGTAGTGGAAGCGGTATCAGACCCCATTATACTACTTAAACTCTAGTGAAATTGATCCCACTTTGGTGGTTTTAGGCCCTAATTTATTAAAATGTGAACACTCTTGGTTGGGTCTCCATCTATTGGGTTGGCTGTAATGGAAGCGGTGTTGGTCCCCATGATACTACTTCTACTCTAGTGAGATTGGTGCCACTTTGGTGGTTTTAGGGCCTAATTTATTAAAATGTGAACATTCCTGACAGTGTCTCCATCTATTGGTTTGGCTGTAGTGGAAGCGGTGTCAGTCCCCATTATACTACTTAAACTCTAGTGAAATTGATGCCACTTTGGTAGTTTTAGGCCCTAATTTATTAAAATGTGAACACTCCTGGTTGGGTCTCCATCTATTGGGTTGGCTGTAGTGTAAACGGTGTTGGTCCCCATTATACTATTTCTACTCTAGTGAAATTGATGCCACTTTGGTGGTTTTAGACCCTAATTTATTCAAATGTGAACACTCCTGATTGGGTCTCCATCTATTGGGTTGGCTGTAGTGGAACAGGTTTCGGTCTCCATTAAACTACTTCTACTCTGGTGAAATTCATGCCGCTTTGCTGGTGTCTGCCACTAATTTTGGGAAATATGGAGAATCCTGATTGGGTCTCTATCTATTGGGTTTGGCTATAGTGGAAGAGTTGTCGGTCACCATTATACTAGTTCTACTCTAGTGAAATTGATGCCACTTTGGTGGTTTTATGCCCTTACTTATTAAAATGTGATCACTCCTGATTGGGTCTCCATCTATTAGGTTGGCTGTAGTGGAATAGGTTTCTGTCTCCATTAAACTACTTCTACTCTAATTAAATTTATGCCACTTTTCTGGTGTCTGCCACTAATTTTGGGAAATGTGGAGAATCCTGATAGGGTCTCCATCTACCGGGCTGGCTGTAGAGGAAGAGGTGTCGTTCCTAATTCTACAATTTCTACGGTAGTGAAATTGATCCCACTTTGCTGGTGTCTGCCACAAATGTATGAACATGTGGGGAATCCTGATTGGGTCTCGTTCTATTGGGTTGGCTGTAGTGGAAGTGGTGTTGGTGCCCATTAAACTACTTAAACTGTAGTGAAATTGATGCCACTTTGCTGGTGTCTGCCACTAATTTTTGGATATGTGGGGAATCCTGATTGGGTCTCCATCTATTGGGTTGGCTGTAGTGGAAGCGGTGTCAGACCCCATTATACTACTTAAACTCTAGTGAAATTGATCCCACTTTGGTGGTTTTAGGCCCTAATTTATTAAAATGTGAACACTCTTGGTTGGGTCTCCATCTATTGGGTTGGCTGTAATGGAAGCGGTGTTGGTCCCCATGATACTACTTCTACTCTAGTGAGATTGGTGCCACTTTGGTGGTTTTAGGGCCTAATTTATTAAAATGTGAACATTCCTGACAGTGTCTCCATCTATTGATTTGGCTGTAGTGGAAAAGGTTTCTGTCTCCATTAAACTACTTCTACTCTGATGAAATTTATGCTACTTTTCCTGTGTCTGCCACTAATTTTTGGATATGTGGGGAATCCTGATTGGGTCTCCATCTATTGGGTTGGCTGTAGTGGAAGCGGTGTCAGTCCCCATTATACTACTTAAACTCTAGTGAAATTGATCCCACTTTGGTGGTTTTAGGCCCTAATTTATTAAAATGTGAACACTCCTGGTTGGGTCTCCATCTATTGGGTTGGCTGTAGTGAAACAGGTTTCGGTCTCCATTAAACTACTTCTACTCTGGTGAAATTCATGCCACTTTGCTGGTGTCTGCCACTAATTTTTGGAAATATTGAGAATCCTGATTGGGTCTTCATCTATTGGGTTTGGCTATAGTGGAAGAGTTGTCGGTCACCATTATACTACTTCTACTCTAGTGAAATTGATGCCACTTTGGTGGTTTTAGGCCCTAACTTATTAAAATGTGATCACTCCTGATTGGGTCTCCATCTATTAGGTTGGCTGTAGTGGAAGAGGTTTCTGTCTCCATTAAACTACTTCTACTCTGATGAAATTTATGCCACTTTTCTGGTGTCTGTCACTAATTTTTGGAAATGTGGAGAATCCTGATAGGGTCTCCATCTACCGGGCTGGCTGTAGAGGAAGAGGTGTCGTTCCTAATTCTACAATTTCTACGGTAGTGAAATTGATGCCACTTTGCTGGTGTCTGCCACAAATTTTTGGACATGTGGGGAATCCTGATTGGGTCTCCATCTATTGGGTTGGCTGTAGTGGAAGTGGTATTGGTGCCCATTAAACTACTTAAACTCTAGTGAAATTGATGCCACTTTGCTGGTGTCTGCCACTAATTTTTGGATATGTAGGGAATCCTGATTGGGTCTCCATCTATTGGGTTGGCTGTAGTGGAAGCGGTGTCAGTCCCCATTATACTACTTAAACTCTAGTGAAATTGATCCCACTTTGGTAGTTTTAGGCCCTAATTTATTAAAATGTGAACACTCTTGGTTGGGTTTCCATCTATTGGGTTGGCTGTAGTGTAAACGGTGTTGGTCCCCATTATACTACTACTACTCTAGTGAAATTGATGCCACTTTGCTGGTGTCTGCCACTAATTTTTGGATATGTGGGGAATCCTGATTGGGTCTCCATCTATTGGGTTGGCTGTAGTGGAAGCGGTGTCAGTCCCCATTATACTACTTAAACTCTTGTGAAATTGATCCCACTTTGGTGGTTTTAGGCCCTAATTTATTAAAATGTGAACACTCTTGGTTGGGTCTCCATCTATTGGGCTGGCTGTAGTGTAAACGGTGTTGGTCCCCTTTATACTACTTCTACTCTAGTGAAATTGATGCTACTTTGCTGGTGTCTGCTACTAATTTTTGGAAATGTGGGGAATCATGATTGGGTCTCCATCTATTGGGTTGGCTGTAGAGGCAGCGGTGTCGGTCCCCTTTATACTACTTAAACTCTACTGAAATTGATGCCACTTTGCTGGTGTCTGCCACTAATTTTTGGATATGTGGGGAATTCTGATTGGGTCTCCATCTATTGGGTTGGCTGTAGTGGAAGCGGTGTCAGTCCCCATTATACTACTTAAACTCTAGTGAAATTGATCCCACTTTTGTGGTTTTAGGCCCTAATTTATTAAAATTTGAACACTCCTGGTTGGGTCTCCATCTATTGGGTTGGCTGTAGTGTAAACGGTGTTGGTCCCCATTATACTACTTCTACTCTAGTGAAATTGATGCCACTTTGGTGGTTTTAGACCCTAATTTATTAAAATGTGAACACTCCTGATTGGGTCTCCATCTATTGGCTTGGCTGTGGTGGAAGAGGTTTTGGTCTCCATTAAACTACTTCTACTCTGGTGAAATTCATGCCACTTTGCTGGTGTCTGCCACTAATTTTTGGAAATATGGAGAATCCTGATTGGGTCTCTATCTATTGGGTTTGGCTATAGTGGAAGAGTTGTCGGTCACCATTATACTAGTTCTACTCTAGTGAAATTAATTCTTTGGTGCAAATATTTTTGTCACGGGGTACACAAGATAAAATCAAAATTGGTTTTCTTAGTACATATAGTATATAAAGCAGGCTATGTTTCATCTTTTAATTTTTCAATGCTGATATTGTTCTACATACAGGGAAACACATTTGTAATGAGAGAGCACTAAATGTGCTCAACTTAGTGGTTCAGCGGTTTCTCAAAACCTACACATATCTGCCAGAGCTACTTGTGAAAGTACAACGCGTGTGTGCCCATTTAAGAAAGTCAGCTATAGCTTCTGCCACCCTGGCAGTGCTTCAGCAACATTTACAGCTTCCAGCTCACCGACTGGTGTGCGAGGTGACTACGCATTGGAAATCAACGTTGCAGATGTTTGGAATGATTTTGAGCAGCAGAGAGTAGTTGTTGAGTACCAGCTTCAACACCCCCATCGGCATTCAGGTCAGCCTCTGCACATAAGAACTCATGAGTGGGCATGGATGTCTGACATCTGTGCTGTCCTCCAAAACTTTGAGGAATCCACCAAGATGGTGAGCGGCGATGACGCCATAATTAGCGTCACCATCCGGCTTCTCTGTCTTCTGAAATGCTCGGTGCTCACAGTTAAAGAGGAGGCATTGCAGACAGAGCAAGGAACTATGCAGTGCAGCCTTATCTCATCTCAATGCTGATTGGGTGATAATGAGGAGGAGGAGGATGAGGAGGTGAAAATGTACAGTCATCCTTTTGGGGAGGACAGGGAAGTCTTGGCTGTCTTGGAAGTCTTGATACCCCTCTTTCAGTCTGTGGGAAAGCTGTATGAGTTTCGCTTAATGACCTTCAGTGTCCTAAATAGTGTTGAGCCACCCCCGTAGTGTTCGAGTTCGGTTCGGTTCGTCGAACACCCTTGTGTTCGCCGAACTGTTCGTCAAACTGTTCGTCGAACACCTTCGAACACCGTTAAAACCAATGGCAGGCAAACAAAAACACATAGAAACACATAGAAAACACCTTCAAAGGTGTCCAAAAGCTGACAAACTGCTCAGAAGACACAACTAACACATGGAAAAGTGACAAGTACATATAGTTATGCGAAAAGAAAAGAGGTGGAGGAGTAAAAGGAGGGGGAGACACAGATATAGGCATGTCATGCCCTTGTAAAATCCAAAAAGTGAGAAGCCGACACGGCCAGTCCGTTCCTGCCCGTGCCACCTCCGTTTGTGCCAGAGCCGCGGTGGACCCTGACGGCCAGCCCCCCTCTCCCAATCCTAGTGCCTGTCTGCTGGTGGGTCGAGCGAGCCCCCCTGTGGTGGAGGGAGCTCTAAGCTTTTTCATTTAAATTGTCTCTCTAATTTGAATGAATACACTTTAAATCCTTTTACAAGGATCTATTGAAGGGCAAGTCTCATGCCAGCAGCCGCGGTAATTCCAGCTCCAGTAGCGTCCACTAAAGCTGCTGCAGTTAAAAAGCTTTTATAAGGATCGAGCTCAGCTGTCCACCGCAAGGCGTCCTACCGCCAGTCCCAGCCCCTATGCCTTGGGGTGCCTCCTGATGCTCTTCACTGAGTATCCCGTGGTCCCGAAGCATTTCCTTTGAAAAAATTAAGTGTCCAAACTACAGGTGGTGTAGCTTGCTTAACAGCCGGGATAATCCGCTGACTAGCAGACACTGCTACTAGGCACAAAGTATTTCCTGGGCTAGATGCAGTTAAAAATTTGTAATTAGATACTCTCGTTGGATGCTGAGAAAGCATTCCAAAGAGTCTCCTGGCACGCCATATATTATTCTCTTAAAAAGCTTGGGGTAGGGGTCTAGGGGACCCTTTTATAGCCAAAATCACGGCCCTGTATCGCAATGCATCACCTAGGCTGAAGATAAATGGAACTGTAGCACCCCGAGGGCTCGTTTGCTGCAGAGGTATTGCACCTCACCCAGAGGTGTGATATCTCACTCTCAGGTAAGGATGGAGTGTGGATCAGGACCCCGACACCTGCATGCATTACACCACATTGCCGTGTGGCAGGGCGACCAATATGCCGCTGAGATGAGCACGACAGTCCCTGTCCCTGGCTGGATTGGGGGGAGGGAACACTGAGGAAGGGGAACCCTGTAGTGCAGGAGCAGGGAGGAAGCAGTTCCTGGGTGCATTGAGAAGGGAGTATAAAAGGTGGGCGCCATCTTAGTTCAGTGCAGAGAAGTCTGAGCAGAAGTGACAGGGAGCAGGGGCTCTGCATGAGCTCTGCTCCAGAGGTGGGCCTAGGAACAGAGGCCCAGGCCTTGAGGAAGGAGAAGGAAGGAAGAGGAGCGGAGAACGCTCCAGGAACGAGGAATGAAGGGATCCCAGGGGTGTGGACGGGCGAGTCGCCACCGCACACCCGAATCCACCTGCGTGGAGGGGTCAGGCCAAAGGGGGAGACCGGTCCCCGAAACTAGTGGAGGCGGGAAACGACCCTCAGCTAGAAACCGGAGGCTGTGACATTTAATGTGTCGCAGCCCCTCGCTACACCCGCTAGGAGGGCAGCACATAGGGTCAGGGAAACTGGCGCCAAGTTTACCAAGAGGAGGCCCGAGGCAGCCGGACAGAAGGGTTGGTAAGAAAGGCCAGACAAAGGACACACAAAGGGGGTACTGTGAAGCGCTCCAAAGTTATCTGGGAGTTGTCTGAGCCCCTTACCTGGTGAGCACAGTACGACGTGGGCAGCCGTTACCTGCAGAAGTGGTCTGGATATTAAGAACTATGAGAAAAGGCCCTGGACTGCATCACTGACTCCGTGTCGTTACTGCTGCTGCCCTGCACCATCACCCCCATCCTCCGCATACACTGCCCTGAGGCTATACTCCTCCCATGGGGAGTTATGCTACGCTCTGCTGCACCCACAACACCAGCCTCAGCGGTCTGCCCTGCAGCGGCGGTTCACTCTGACCGCAATCCACGGGTGGCGTAGTCGGACATTTAAACATCAAAACCACATAAATAGTTCCGCCACTGGTTTGACCGCCCTGAGCCACGGAACCGGGTCGCCGCCACGGAGACTACAACCACCAGCATCCACCAAAAAGGGTCCGGCTTCAGATGTCCCAAGGCCCAGGTGGCGCGTCAGAACATTTTCATCACCTTTCATAAACACCAATGGGACAAGGCAGGGATGTTCTCTGTCCCCTCTCTTATACATCCTAGTGACGGAGCACCTGCTCTCATCAATTCGCCATAACCCCAATATTAGGTGGATTGAGGTGGGAGGCACCGAGTACAAGTGCTCTCTATTTGCTGATGATGTTCTAGTATATATCACTCAATCACATATATCCATCCCTGCTGTTATGGCTGAAATAGATCATTTTGTTACATGGTCAAATTTTAAAATCAATACAGCGAAGTCTGAGGCCCTCGATGTCTCCCTCCCCAAATCCATACAGGATTCCATCCAGTCCAACTTTCCCTTTGCCTGGCCCTCACAGGGTATCAAATTCTTAGGAATTCCTATTCATAGAGACCCCTCCCGTCTATGTTATCTTAATTTTGGGCCCTTTATTGAACAACTCCATACAGGCCATGGTTGGCAAGTTAGAACTGTAAGATTCACTACGTGAACCACTGGTGTTTTGTGGAAAAGCACATGTACACTGTGTTCCAAATTATTATGCAAAAAGTGTTTAGGAGTGATAAGGGAAGAATTTGTTTGTTTGTCAGTTAAACTCATTGATGGTGATGTGTGTCAGGGCTTTTTATATCACTGTAAGCAATTTGTTTATTAGTTTGGCAGGTGTGTCCAATGAACGGCAAGACTACTTAAGAACGCTGTCCCACATTATTAAGCAGCCTACATTTTCTGCCAAAATGGGAAAGAAAAAGGATGTGTCGGCTGTTGAGAAGCAACAAATTGTGGAGTGTTTAGGTCAAGGCATGACTACAATCAACATTGTGCGATCATCAGAATGAAGTGTCTTGGCAATCAAGAAGTATGCAGCTGATTCACAGTACACACGTGTGTGTGCTGATAAGGGCAAATTGAGGACTCTTTCCTACAGGCAATTACGTCAGATTAAAAGAGCAGCGGCAAAAAAGCCTTGTCATAGCAGCAGACATGTTTTTGAAGCTGCTGGTGCCTCCAACGTCCCCCGAACAACAAGATGCAGGGTCCTTCAGAGGTTTGCAGCTGTGCATACGCCATCCTGTCAACCTCCTCTATCCACTGCACACAAGCAGAAACGGCTCCAGTGGGCCAAACATTACATGAAGATTGATTTCAAAACTGTTTTGTTCACGGATGACTGCCGTGCAACGCTCGATGGTCCAGATGGATGGAGTGGAGGATGGCTGGTTGATGGACACCCCACGCAAACACGGCTACAGCGCCAACAAGGAGGAGGTAGAGTAATGTTTTGGGCTGGAATCATGGGGAGAGAGATTGTCAGCCCCTTTAGGATCCCTGAAAGGGTAAAGATGAACTCCATAATGTATGTGGAGTTTCTCAAACAGCACTTCCTGCCATGGTTCAAGAAGAAGAACCGAGTATTCCGCAGCAAGATCATTTTCATGCATGATAATGCACCGTCTCATGCTGTACATAACACATCTGCATCTCTAGCTCATATGGGCATAAAAGGGGACAAACTTATGGTGTGACCCCCATGCTCCCCTGACCTCTACCCCATTCAGAACCTCTGGAGCATCATCAAAAGGAGTGTCTATGATGGCGGGAGGCAGTTCACATCTAAGCAACAGCTCTGGGAGGGTATTCTGGCCTCATGCAAAACAATTGAATCAGAAACCATCCAAAACCTGACAAATTCAATGGACGAGAGAGTTCAGAAGCTCCTTTCGAACAACGGGTCCTATGTGCAAATGTAACATCACCTAGAATAAAGTTTTGAGTTGAAAACTGTTTGATTTCAGTTTCTAATAACCTGCTAATGCTTATAATTTCAAAAATGACCATTTTTTTGGTCTTTATTAAAATGAAAAGGTTGATCGAAGAGTGTGGGGGATCTAAGAGTGTGGCAACCCAATAGTCAGGATTACTTCGAATTCTGACAATCTGAGGGTCATGTTGCAGGTAGTGCAGCAAGAAGGCACTTATGTGTCTTGCGCATCTTGGAGCCCCAAAATTATTTTCCGGGCTAGATGCAGCTAAAAATTATTATAAATTTTAAATCTGGTGGAGCTTAGTATAGATGGCCTAATAGAATCAGTACTGCACACTGCTACAAAGCCCAAATTATTTTCCAGCCAAGATACAGATAAACATGATTAGTAATTTGAAAGCTTAAAACGGTTGGTGAGGTGATTTTAACCAATCATCAAGCTTTTACTCTCCCCAGGATGACACAGGGGTAGAAAAGTCATTTCGGATCCATGATTTGTTCATCTTTTTGAACATGAGTCTGTCTACATTATCAGTGGAGAGCCGCGTGCGCTTATCTGTCAGCACACCACCAGCAGCGCTGAACACACGTTCAGACAGAACGCTGGCTGCGGGGCATGACAAGATCTCCAAGGCGTAAGTGGCGAGCTCCGGCCATTTATCCAGATTGGAAGCCCAAAAAGAGCAAGGGTCCAGTGACACAGTCATGGCTTCAATGTTTACTTGGAGATACTCCTGTACCATCGTCTCTAGGCGTTGACTATGTGTCAGACTTCTTGTCTCCTGTGGCCTTGCAAAGGATGAGCTAAAAAAGTGGTGAAATGATTCCGCAAAATTGATGTTACCAGCAGATACTGTGTTTCTGTTACGGTTTGAGTGCTGAACACTTGACGGTCCCACGGTTGGCAAGTTGGAACTGTGAGATTCACTACGTGCACCACTGGTGTTTTGTGGAAAAGCACATGTAAGATTCTGCAACAGTCTCTGCTGATACTCCTGCATGCGTGCATCCCTTTCTATGGCAGGAATAATTTCTGCAAATTTACTTTTGTACCGGGGATCTAACAGTGTGGCAACCCAGTAGTCAGGATTATTTCTATTTCTCCCAATTCGAGGGTCATGTTGCAGGTAGTGCAGCAAGAAGGCGCTCATGTGTCTTGCGCATCCAGGAGCACCAAGTCCCTGTTGTGTTGGTGGCGAGGTAACAATCATGCTTCCTTCCTCTGTCCTCTCCCCCCAACCTCGCACAACAGAAATGTGATCAAGGTCTCCCTCATCTGATGAGTCTTCCATCAGTTGGTCCTCCACTTCTTCCTGGGCTCCTGCACCTTCCTCACTAGTTTGGCTGCTACCATGCGCCCTGGTAAAACCATCTCCCCCACCCTCACATGCCTGCCGCCTTGGTGCTGCCGACCGCCTGGACCTTGCAGATGTTAGCCCTTCCGCATACAACTCCTCCTCCTCTACTTCCTCCACCTCCTCTTGTGCCACCAACTGACTCCGAATTCTGTTTAACATGTGCCCCAGCATGTAAATCACCTGAATAGTCATGCTGATAATGGCATCGTCACCACTAAACATCTTCGTCGCTGTTTCAAAACTGTGTAGAAGGGTGCATAGGTCCCTGATCTGAGACCACTCCTCCAGCGTGATTTGCCCCACCTCTGGATCACGTTGGCCCAGGCTATACATCAGAACGTATTGCACCAGGGCTTGTCGGTGCTGCCACAGTCGCTGCAACATGTGTAGAGTTGAATTCCACCGGGTAGGCACATCTCATTTTAGCCGGTGAAGTGGCAGGCCCAACGACTTCTGTAGAGATGTAAGTCGCTGAGCTGCGGGATGCGAACGGCGGAAGTGAGCACACAGCGACTGTGCCCTCTGCAGAAGGCCATCTAGTCTGGGATAGTGGGCTAAAAATTGCTGGACAACCAGGTTCAACACGTGAGCCATACAAGGCACGTGTGTGACATTGCCCCGGCGAAGGGCCGCACCCAGGTTTGCAGCATTGTCGCACACGGCCTTCCCTGGTTTCAGGTCCAGTGGAGACAACCATTCATGAAACTGGTTCTCCAGTGCTGACCACAACTCCTCAGCTGTGTGACTCACATTTCCCAGACATTTCAAAGTAAAAACCGCCTGATGACGTTGAGCCCTGCTGCCAGCATAGTAAGGAGGTGTGCAGGATCCCTTCTGCGCAGTTAGAAAGCTTGTGGCATGACCAGACAGGCTTTGGGTGCAGGTGGAGGACCGAGAGGAGGTTGAGGAGGCTGAAGCAGTGGAGGAACTTCGAGATAAAGAGGATTGACGCACAACTCGTGGGGACAGCAAGACTTGGACAGCAGCCCCTTGTCCTGCTGTCACCATAGTTACCCAGTGCCCAGTCAGCGACATGTAACGCCCCTGTCCATGCCTACTCGTCCAAGTGTCTGTGGTGAAATGCACCCTGTCACACACAGAGTTTCTCAAAGAAGCGGTGATGTTGTGTGCGACAAGCTGGTGGAGCGCAGGCACACCTTTCTTTGAGAAGTAGTGCCGACTGGGCATCTGGTACTGGGGCACTGCGACGGACATAAGGTCTCGAAAATCCTCTGTGTCCACCAGGCGGAATGGCAGCATTTCTGTAGCCAAGAGCTTGCAGATGGTGAAATTCAACCTCTTAGCTTTCTCATGGCTAGGAGGAAATGGTCTTTTACTTGTCCACATCTGAGGGACCGAGGGCTGGTATTGTACTTAGACGGGGTTGAGGAGGGTGTCCCGGCAAACTGCTGGTCTGTGAGGAAGAAGCAGGCAGACATGTTAGGTTGCCTTGATCCAAAGGTGGTGCTATCGATGTTGAACAGCACTGAACACCAGCTGGTGTTTCCACCTCCAAAGAAAATGATGACCTGCCAATCACGCTGGCTGTTGCGGGTAAAGAGGTGGCAGGTCTGCGTCCCAAAACAGGTGTGACTGCTGTCCCCCCAGTCACCGAGGATGAAGAGGCCGCGGATGCCCAAGATGTGGCAGACGGTGGTTGGCCCGGCCGGCTAGGCCACATTGTAGCACAGTGAGCTTCCCACTGCAACTTATGCTTCATATCCATGTGCCGGTTCATGCATGAAGTACTCAAACTATGTATTCTTTGGCCTCTACTTAGCTTTTGCTGACAAATGTTACAGATAACACGAGTTGGGTCATCCTTATCGATCTGAAAAAATGCCCAGGCTATGCAAGGCTTAGCACCCATGTGACCTGAAGAGCCACCACGACTTGTGGTCAGAGGCAGAGTTGTGTTTGAGGATGCAGTTGTTGACGTGCTTTCAGTACTACGTCTCTGTCCAGGAAGGTGCAACCTGACCTCGTCGTCACTAGCATCCTCCTCCACCTTCTCTGCTGACCTCATCGACTGGCTGACTGTGGGTTGACGGTAAGTGGGATCTCCAACCTTGTCATCATCACCCTGTGTGTTATCACACTCGTCGTCCTCAGAGCCAACCTCTTCCTGCCCTGACAAAAAACTCAAGTTGTCGATTCCCAGGCTATAGTATGAGTAAACAGCTCTGCAGACTCAACCATCTGTTCTACCCCATACTCAGATGGGCAGCTGGAGACTAGAAATGAGCGTTGTTCGACTCGAACTGTTCGCCAATCTCAAATTCGAGCTGTTTTGGGTGGTGTTCGAGTCGTTCGGCGAACACGAAGGATTTGAGAAAAATTCGGCTGTTCGAGGTTATGTTCGATAACTGTTCGTGCACCAAAATCAGAACTGGATTTTTTCTCAGTAATGATGAAAATTAATGTTAATACGCAGTTTGAGTGTACAGCGGGGTGGGGGGAGGGGCAGGGGATGGATCTCTGCAGGAATAATGAAGATCTCCATTTTTTTTCTCTTTCCCGCATTTACAGTGGAGAGGTGCAATCTGTCAGCCTATCAGCAGCGCACACACGGAGCGAACTGCTTTTTTTCACACAAGCAAGGGCATGTGTCATTGGCAGTGTATGTCACATGTCCTTGCCCTATAAGACCAAGCCATTTTCCCCGTCGCCACCATTTTCTCACTGCTGCAGCTGCGTGTTAGACGGCACCGCTGTTGCTGTGTGCGCTATACCTTGTTAATTTAAAGCCAATTTTCGCACAAATCTACAGATAGCTTGGGAGTAGGGAATAGTTGTGATTGCAGTCCTTTTAAGGACTAGGTTACAGCATTTCCTACGACTTTTATCAGGCAGGTCTGTGCTCTTAAATAGATAGATTGTGGGAGTGAAGACTAATTGTAATTGCAGTCCTTTTCAGGACTAGGTTACATCAGTTCCTATCAGTTTTTGCCAGGCAGGTCTGTGCCAGTGCTGTGCAAGTTTTTTTCACAGCATTTGGCTGAATCTAGCAAAGCTAATCCTTTTTGGCCTATTGCAGAGTGTGTTAGTCAGTGGAGTAGCCTATCTGTGTTGCAAGATATACCACCTGTGTATAGAATACCAATTTTTTTACTGCACCTAGTGAAGTAAAATCTTTTGGGCATAGCATCATTCTATTAGTCCATCTATACTGACCTCCATCAGGTTGCAAATTGAATATAATTTTTTTCTGCATCTAGCTCTGAAAAAATATTTGGGCTTCTAGCAGTGTGTGGGACTTGTTCTATTAGTCCATCTATACTGACCTCCATCACGCTGCAAATTCAAAATAATTTTTTGTCTGCATCTAGCTCTGAAAAAATATTTGGCCTTCTAGCAGTGTGTGGGACTTTCTCTATTAGTCCATCTATACTGACCTCCATCAGGTTGCAAATTAAAAATAATTTTTATCTGCATCTACCTCTGAAAAAATATTTGGGCTTCTAGCTGTGTGTGGGACTTGTTCTATTAGTCCATCTATGCTGACCTCCATCAGGTTGCAAACTGAATATAATTTTTTTCTGCATCTAGCTCTGAAAAAATATTTGGCCTTCTAGCAGTGTGTGGGACTTTCTCTATTAGTCCATCTATACTGACCTCCATCAGGTTGCAAATTAAAAATAATTTTTATCTGCATCTAGCTCTGAAAAAAATTTGGCCTTCTAGCAGTGTGTGGGACTTTCTCTATTAGTCCATCTATACTGACCTCCATCACGCTGCAAATTCAAAATAATTTTTTGTCTGCATCTAGCTCTGAAAAAATATATGGCCTTCTAGCAGTGTGTGGGACTTTCTCTATTAGTCCATCTATACTGACCTCCATCAGGTTGCAAATTAAAAATAATTTTTATCTGCATCTACCTCTGAAAAAATATTTGGGCTTCTAGCTGTGTGTGGGACTTGTTCTATTAGTCCATCTATACTGACCTCCATCAGGTTGCAAACTGAATATAATTTTTTTCTGCATCTAGCTCTGAAAAAATATTTGGCCTTCTAGCAGTGTGTGGGACTTTCTCTATTAGTCCATCTATGCTGACCTCCATCAGGTTGCAAATTAAAAATAATTTTTATCTGCATCTAGCTCTGAAAAAATATTTGGTCTTCTAGCAGTGTGTGGGACTTTCTCTATTAGTCCATCTATACTGACCTCCATCAGGTTGCAAATTAAAAATATTTTTTTGTCTGCATCTAGCTCTGAATAAATATTTGGCCTTCTAGCAGTGTGTGGGACTTTCTCTATTAGTCCATCTATACTGACCTCCATCAGGTGGCAAATTCAAAATTATTTTTTGTCTGCATCTAGCTCTGAAAAAATATTTGGCCTTCTAGCAGTGTGTGGGACTTTCTCTATTAATCCATCTATACTGACCTCCATCAGGCTGCAAATTAAATATAATTTTTATCTGCATCTACCTCTGAAAAAATATTTGGCCTTCTAGATGTGTGTGGGACTTGTTCTATTAGTCCATCTATGCTGACCTCCATCAGGTTGCAAACTGAATATAATTTTTTTCTGCATCTAGCTCTGAAAAAATATTTGGCCTTCTAGCAGTGTGTGGGACTTTCTCTATTAGTCCATCTATACTGACCTCCATCAGGTTGCAAATTAAAAATAATTTATATCTGCATCTAGCTCTGAAAAAATATTTGGCCTTCTAGCAGTGTGTGGGACTTTCTCTATTAGTCCATCTATACTGACCTCCATCAGGTTGCAAATTAAAAATAATTTTTTGTCTGCATCCAGCTCTGAAAAAATATTTGGCCTTCTAGCAGTGTGTGGGACTTTCTCTATTAGTCCATCTATACTGACCTCCATCAGGTTGCAAATTGAATATAATTTTTTTCTGCATCTAACCCAGCCAATAGTTTTGGCCTAATACCACAGTTTGGGCACTCAGCTCTGCTAGGTTCCCATCCATTGTTTTTTTGTGCAAACAACTCCAGAGTTGTGAATTAGTTAACCACCAAAATGAGTGGAAAAAGGCCTGCTGCTGGTGGAAAGGGGAATAGGCGTGTTGGGAAGGGGAAAAAAGGTTGTGTCCGTGGGGTAGGTGTTAAAGCAACAGTAACATCTGAAGAAGAAAGACCATCTTCCAGCCAAACTAAAATGTCTACTTCTTTTAGCGGACAATGTGTTAAGATCCCTTTCTTACGGCCACGCCAATCGCTACAAATTCCAGATGAGGCACAAAAACAGCAGGTACTTCAACGGATATCAAGTGCTCCTTTAAGTGGACTCTCCTCCACATCAACTTCAACATCACAAATACTCCAGTTCTCAAAGGTGTCACCCCAATCGCACTTGCTTCCTCACAGCTCCCAAATCTCCAGCTGCCCGTCTGAGTATGAGGTACAACAGATGGTTGAGTCTGCAGAGCTGTTTACTCATACTATAGCCTGGGAATCAGAGGTCGACTGCAGCGCTTCTGTGAATCCAGACGAGGAAATGATCTGCACTGATGCCCAGAATCTTTATGAGTCAAATCCAGGAACAGACGCAGAAGGTTCTGACCATAATGTAGACCCTCATTCCCAAACTGTAACTCCTGTTGGTGGAGACAATGAGGAAGACGATGATGAGACTCAAATACCTGATTGGAGCGACAACTTTAGTTTTTTGTCAGGGCAGGAACAGGTTGGCTCTGAGGACGACGGGTGTGATAACGCACAGGGTGATGATGATGAGGTTGGAGATCCCACTTACTGTCAACCCACAGTCAGCCAAGAGATGAGGTCAGCAGAGGAGGTGGAGGAAGATGCTAGTGACGACGAGGTCAGGTTGCGCCTTCCTGGACAGAGACGTAGTACTGGAAGCACGTCAACAACTGCATCCTCAAACACAACTCTGCCTCTCACCACAAGTCGTGGTGGCTCTTCAGGTCGCATGGGTGCTAAGCCTTGCATAGCCTGGGCATTTTTTCAGATCGATAAAGATGACCCAACTCGTGTTATCTGTAACATTTGTCAGCAAAAGCTAAGTAGAGGCCAAAGAATACATAGTTTGAGTACTTCATGCATGAACCGGCACATGGACATGAAGCATAAGTTGCAGTGGGAAGCTCAGTGTGCTACAATGCGGCCTAGCCGGCCGGGCCAACCACCGTCTGCCATATCTTGTGCATCCGCGGCCTCTTCATCCTCTTTGACTGTGGGGACAGCAGTCACACCTGTTTTGGGGCGCAGACCTGCCACCTCTTTACCCGCAACAGCCAGCGTGATTGGCAGGTCATCATTTTCTTTGGAGGTGGTAACACCAGCTGGTGTTGAGCGCTGTCCGACATCGATAGCACCACCTTTGGATCAAGGCAACCTAACATGTCCGCCTGCATCTTACTCACAGACCGGCAGTTTGCCGGGGACACCCTTATCAACCCCGTCTAAGCACAATAGCCAGCCCTCGGTCCCTCAGATGTGGACAAGTAAAAGACCATTTCCTCCTAGCCATGAGAAAGCTAAGAGGTTGAATTTCACCATCTGCAAGCTCTTGGCTACAGAAATGCTGCCTTTCCGCCTGGTGGACACAGAGGATTTTCGAGACCTTATGTCCGTCGCAGTGCCCCAGTACCAGATGCCCAGTCGGCACTACTTCTCAAAGAAAGGTGTGCCTGCGCTCCACCAGCATGTCGCACACAACATCACCGCTTCTTTGAGAAACTCTGTGAGTGACAGGGTGCATTTCACCACAGACACTTGGACGAGTAGGCATGGACAGGGGCGTTACATGTCGCTGAGTGGGCACTGGGTAACTATGGTGACAGCAGGACAAGGGGCTGCTGTCCAAGTCTTGCCGTCCCCACGAGTTGTGCGTCAATCCTCTTTATGTCAAAGTTCCTCCACTGCTTCTGCCTCCTCAACCTCCTCTCGGTCTTCCACCTGCACCCAAAGCCTGTCTGGTCATGCCACAAGCTTTCTAACTGCGCAGAAGGGATCCTGCACACCTCCTTACTATGCTGGCAGTAGGGCTCAACGTCATCAGGCGGTTTTTACATTGAAATGTCTGGGAAATGTGAGTCACACAGCTGAGGAGTTGTGGTCAGCTCTGGAGAACCAATTTCATGAATGGTTGTCTCCACTGGACCTGAAACCAGGGAAGGCCGTGTGCGACAATGCTGCAAACCTGGGTGCGGCCCTTCGCCGGGGCAATGTCACACACGTGCCTTGAATGGCTCACGTGTTGAACCTGGTTGTCCAGCAATTTTTAGCCCACTATCCCAGACTACATGGCCTTCTGCAGAGGGCACGGTCGCTGTGTGCTCACTTCCGCAGTTCGCATCCCGCAGCTCAGCGACTTACATCTCTACAGAAGTCGTTGGGCCTGCCACTTCACCGGCTAAAATGCGATGTGCCTACCCGGTGGAATTCAACTCTGCACATGTTGCAGCGACTGTGGCAGCACCGACAAGCCCTGGTGCAATACGTTCTGACGTATAGCCTGGGCCAACGAGATTCAGAGGTGGGGCAAATCACGCTGGAGGAGTGGTCTCAGATCAGGGACCTATGCACCCTTCTGCACAGTTTTGAAATGGCGACGAAGATGTTTAGTGCTGACGATGCCATTATCAGCATGACTATTCCGGTGATTTACATGCTGGAGCACATGTTAAACAGAATTCGGAGTCAGGTGGTGGCACAAGAGGAGGTGGAGGAAGTAGAGGAGGAGGAGTTGTATGCGGAAGGGCTAACATCTGCAAGGTCCAGACGGTCGGCAGCACCAAGGCGGCAGGCATGTGAGGGTGGGGGAGATGGTTTTACCAGGGCGCATGGTAGCAGCCAAACTAGTGAGGAAGGTGCAGGAGCCCAGGAAGAAGTGGAGGACGAACTGATGGAAGACTCATCAGATGAGGGAGACCTTGATCACATTTCTGTTGTGCGAGGTTGGGGGGAGAGGACAGAGGAAGGAAGCATGATTGTTACCTCGCCACCAACACAACAGGGACTTGGTGCTCCTGGATGCGCAACACACATGAGTGCCTTCTTGCTGCACTACCTGCAACATGACCCTCGAATTGTGAGAATTAGAAATAATCCTGACTACTGGGTTGCCACACTGTTAGATCCCCGGTACAAAAGTAAATTTGCAGAAATTATTCCTGCCATAGAAAGGGATGCACACATGCAGGAGTATCAGCAGAGACTGTTGCAGAATCTTACATGTGCTTTTCCACAAAATACCAGTGGTGCACGTAGTGAATCTCACAGTTCCAACTTGCCAACCGTGGGACCGTCAAGTGTTCAGCACTCAAACCGTAACAGAACCACATTATCTGCTGGTAACATCAATTTTGCGGAATTATTTCACCACTTTTTTAGCCCATCCTTTGCAAGGCCACAGGAGACAAGAAGTCTGACACATAGTCAACGCCTAGAGACGATGGTACAGGAGTATCTCCAAGTAAACATTGAAGCCACGACTGTGTCACTGGACCCTTGCTCTTTTTGGGCTTCCAATCTGGATAAATGGCCGGAGCTAGCCAATTACGCCTTGGAGATCTTGTCATGCCCCGCAGCCAGCGTTCTGTCTGAACGTGTGTTCAGTGCTGCTGGTGGTGTGCTGACAGATAAGCGCACGCGGCTCTCCACTGATAATGTAGACAGACTCACGTTCATAAAGATGAACAAATCATGGATCCGAAACGACTTTTCTACCCCTGTGTCATCCTGGGGAGAGTAAAAGCTTGATGATTGGTTAAAATCACCCTACCAACCGTTTTAAGCTTTCAAATTACTAATCATGTTTATCTGTATCTTGGCTGGAAAATAATTTGGGCTTTGTAGCAGTGTGCAGCACTGATCCTATTAGGCCATCTATACTAAAGCTTCACCAGATTTAAAATTAATAATAATTTTTAGCTGCATCTAGCCCGGAAAATAATTTTGGGGCTCTGAGATGCGCAAGACACATAAGTGCCTTCTTGCTGCACTACCTGCAGCATGACCCTCATATTGTCAGAATTCGAAGTAATCATGACTACTGGGTTGCCACACTCTTAGATCCCCCAAACTTTTCGATCAACCTTTTCATTTTAATAAAGACCAAAAAAATGGTCATTTTTGAAATTATAAGCATTAGCAGGTTGTTAGAAACTGAAATCAAACAGTTTTCAACTCAAAACTTTATTCTAGGTGATGTTACATTTTCACATAGGACCCCTTGTTCGAAAGGAGCTTCTGAACTCTCTCGTCCATTGAATTTGTCAGGTTTTGGATGTTTTCTGCTTCAATTGTTTTGCATGAGGACAGAATACCCTCCCAGAGCTGTTGCTTAGATGTGAACTGCCTCCCGCCATCATAGACACTCCTTTTAATGATGCTCCAAAGGTTCTGAATGGGGTACAGGTCAGGGGAGCATGGGGGTCACACCATAAGTTTGTCCCCTTTTATGCCCATATCAGCCAGAGATGCAGATGTTTTATGTGCAGCATGAGATGGTGCATTATCATGCAGAAAAATGATCTTGCTGTGAAATACACGGTTCTTCTTCTTGAACCATGTCAGGAAGTGCTGTTTGAGAAAATCCACATACATTATGGAGTTCATCTTTAGCGCCTTCAGGGATCCTAAAGGGGCCGACAATCTCTCTCCCCATGATTCCAGCCCAAAACATTACTCCACCTCCTCCTTGTTGGCGCTGTAGCCGTGTTTGCGTGGGGTGTCCATCAACCAGCCATCCTCCACTCCATCCATCTGGACCATCGAGCGCTGCACGGCACTCATCCGTGAACAAAACAGTTTTGAAATCAGTCTTCATGTAATGTTTGGCCCACTGGAGCCGTTTCTGCTTGTGTGAAGTGGATAGAGGAGGTCGACAGGATGGCGTATGCACAGCTGCAAACCTCTGAAGGACCCTGCATCTTGTTGTTCGGGGGACGTTGGAGGCACAAGCAGCTTCAAAAACTTGTCTGCTGCTATGACAAGGCTTTTTTGCCGCTGCTGTTTCAACCTGACGTAATTGCCTGTAGGAAAGAGTCCTCAATTTGCCCTTATCAGCACGCACACGTGTGTACTGTGAATCAGCTACATACTTCTTGATTGCCAAGACACTTCATCCTGATCATCGCACAATGTTGATTGTAGTCATGCCTTGACCTAAACACTCCACAATTTGTTGCTTCTCAGCAGCCGACACATCCTTTTTCTTTCCCATTTTGGCAGAAAATGTAGGCTGCTTAATAATGTGAGACAGCCTTCTTAAGTAGTCTTGCCTTTCATTGGACACACCTGCCAAACTAATTAGCACAGGTGTCTGCAATTGATTACAGTGATATAAAGAGCCCTGACACACATCACCATCAATGAGTTTAACTGACAAACAAACAAATTCTTCCCTTATCACTCCTAAACACTTTTTGCATAATAATTTGGAACGCAGTGTACATGTGCTTTTCCAAAAAACACCAGTGGTTCACGTAGTGAATCTTACAGTTCTAACTTGCCAACCATGGTCTGTATGGAGTTGTTCAATAAAGGGCCCAAAATTAAGATAACATAGATGGGAGAGGTCTCTATGAATAGGAATTCCTAAGTATTTGATACCCTGTGAGGGCCAGGCAAAGGGAAAGTTGGACTGGATGGAATCCTATATGGATTTGGGGAGGGAGACATCGAGGGCCTCAGACTTCGATGCATTGATTTTAAAATTTGACCATGTAACAAAGTGATCTATTTCAGCCATAACAGCATGGATGGATATATGTGATTGAGTGATATATACTAGGACATCATCAGCAAATAGAGAGCACTTGTACTCGGTGCCTCCCACCTCAATCCACCTAATATTGGGGTTATGGCGAATTGATGAGAGCAGGTGCTCCGTCACTAGGATGTATAAGAGAGGGGACAGAGGACATTCCTGCCTTGTCTCATTGGTGATTGTGAAAGGTGATGAAAATGTTCTGATGCACCCCCTGGGCCTTGGGACACCCGGAGCCGGACCCTTTTTGGTGGATGCTGGTGGTTGTAGTCTTCGTGGCGGTGACCCGCTTCCGTGGCTCAGGGTGGTCAAACCAGTGGCGGAACTATTTATGTGGTTTTGATGTTTAAATGTCCGACTACGCCACCCGTGGATTGCGGTCAGAGTGAACCGCCGCTGCAGGGCAGACCGCTGAGGCTGGTGTTGTGGGTGCAGCAGAGCGTAGCATAACTCCCCACGAGAGGAGTATAGCCTCAGGGCAGTGTATGCGGAGGATGGGGGTGATGGTGCAGGGCAGCAGCAGTAACTACACGGAGTCAGTGATGCAGTCCAGGCCTTTACTCACAGTTCTTATTATCCAGACCACGTCTGCAGGTAACGGCTGCCCACGTCGTACTGTGCTCACCAGGTGAGGGGCTCAGACAACTCCCAGATAACTTTGGAGCGCTTCACAGGACCCCCTTTGTGTGTCCTTTGTCTGGCCTTTTTTACCAACCCTTCTGTCCGGCTGCCTCGGGCCTCCTCTTGGTAAACTTGGCGCCAGTTTCCCTGACCCTATGTGGTGCCTTCCTAGCGGGTGTAGCGAGGGGCTGCGCCACATAAAATGTCACAGCCTCCGGTTTCTAGCTGAGGGTCGTTTCCTGCCTCCACTAGTTTCGGGGACCGGTCTCCCCCTTTGGCCTGACCCCTCCACGCAGGTGGATTCGGGCGTGCGGTGGCGTCCGTCCGCACCCCTGGGATCCCTTCATTCCTCGTTCCTGGAGCGTTCTCCGCTCCTCTTCCTTCCTTCTCCCTCTTCCAGGCCTGGGCCTCTGTTACTAGGCCCGCCTCCGGAGCAGAGCTCATGCAGAGCCCCTGCTCCCTGCCACTTCTGCTCAGACTTCTCTGCACTGAACTAAGATGGTGCCCACCTTTTATACTCCCTTCTCAATGCACCCAGGAACTGCTTCCTCCCTGCTCCTGCACTACAGGGTTCCCCTTCCTCAGTGTTCCCTCCCCCCACTCCAGCCAGGGACAGGGACTGTCGTGCCCATCTCAGAGGCATATTGGTCGCCCTGCCCCACGGCAATGTGGTGTAATGCATGCAGGTGTCGGGTCCTGATCCACACTCCATCCTTACCTGAGAGTGAGATATCACACCTCTGGGTGAGGTGCAATACCTCTGTAGCAACCGAGCCCTCAGGGTGCTACAGTTCCATTTATCTTCAGCCTAGGTGACGTATTGTGATACAGGGCCGTGATTTTGGCTATAAAAGGGTCCCCTAGACCCCTACCCCAAGCTTTTTAAGAGAATCATATATGGCGTGCCAGGAGACTCTATGGAATGCTTTCTCAGCATCCAACGAGAGTATCTAATTACAAATTTTTAACTGCATCTAGCCCAGGAAATACTTTGTGCCTAGTAGCAGTGTCTGCTAGTCAGCAGATTATCCCGGCTGTTAAGCAAGCTACACCACCTGTAGTTTAGACACTTAATTTTTTCAAAGGAAATGCTTCGGGACCATGGGATACTCAGTGAAGAGCATCAGGAGGCACCCCAAGGCATAGGGGCTGGGACTGGCAGTAGGATGCCTTGCGGTGGACAGCCGAGCTCGATCCTTATAAAAGCTTTTTAACTGCAGCAGCTTTAGTGGACGCTACTGGAGCTGGAATTATGCGGCTGCTGGCATGAGACTTGCCCTCCAATAGATCCTTGTAAATGGATTTAAAGTGTATTCATTCAAATTAGAGAGACAATTTAAATTAAAAAGGTTAGAGCTGCCTCCACTACAGGGGGGCTCACTCGACCCACCAGCGGACAGGCACCAGTATTGGGAGAGGGGGGCTGGCCGTCAGGGTTCACCGCGGCTTTGGCACAAACCCGGCGACACGGAGGTGGCACGGGCAGGAGCGGACTGAACGTGTCGGCTTCTCACTTTTTGGATTTTAGAAGGGCATGACATGCCTATATCTGTGTCTCCCCCTCCTTTTACTCCTCCACCTCTTTTCTTTTCGCATGACTATATGTACTTGTCACTTTTCCATGTGTTAGTTGTGTCTTCTGAGCAGTTTGTCAGCTTTTGGACACCTTTGAAGGTGTTTTCTATGTGTTTCTATGTGTTTTTGTTTGCCTGCCATTGGTTTTTAACGGTGTTCGAAGGTGTTCGACGAACCGAACCGAACTCGAACACTACGGGGGTGGCTCAACACTACTGGAGACTTGGGAGCTGTGAGGAAGCAAGTGCGATTGGGGTGACACCTCTGAGAACTGGAGTATTTGTGATGTTGAAGTTGAGGTGGAGGAGAGCCCACTTAAAGGAGCACTTGATAACCGTTGAAGCACCTGCTGTTTTTGTGCCTCATCTGGAATTTGTAGCGATTGGCGTGGCCGTAAGAAATGGATCTTATCACATTGCCCGCTAAAAGAAGTAGACATCTTAGTTTGGCAGGAAGATGGTCTTTCTTCTGCAGATGTTACTGTTGCTTTAACACCTACCCCACGGACACAACCTTTTTTTTCCCTTCCCAACACTCCTATTCCCCTTTCCACCATCAGCAGGCCTTTTTCCACTCATTTTAGTGGTTAACTAATTGACAACTCTGGAGTTGTTTGCACAAAAAACAATGGATAGGAACCGAACAGAGCTGAGTGGCCAAACTGTGGTATTAGCCCAAAAGTATTGGCTGGGTTAGAGGCAGTAAAACAATTTTATTACATACACAGATGGTGGAGCTTAGTATAGATGGACTAATAGAATAAGTCCCACACACTGCTACAAGCCCCAAATTTTTTTCAGAGCTAGATGCAGTTAAAAATTATTTTTAATTTGCAACCTGGTGGAGGTTAGTATAGATGGACTAATAGAACAAGTCCCACACATTGCTACAAGCCCAAAAAAAAATGTCAGAGCTAGATGCAGAGAAAAATTATTTTTAATTTGCAATCTGGTGGAGGTTAGTATAGATGGACTAATAGAACAAGTCCCACACACTGCTACAAGCCCAAATTTTTTTTCTGAGCTAGATGTAGATAAAAATTATTTTGAATTTGCAACCTGGTGGAGGTTAGTATAGATGGATTAATAGAACAAGTCTCACACACTGTTACATGCCCAAAATTTTTTTCAGAGCTAGATGCAGATAAAAACTTTTTTTAATGTGCAACCTGGTTAAGGTTAGTATAGATGGACTAATAGAACGAGTCCCACACACTGCTACAAGCCCAAATTTTTTTCAGAGCTAGATGCAGATAAAAATTATTTTTAATTTGCAACCTGGTGGAGGTTAGTATAGATGGACTAATAGAACAAGTCCCACACACTGCTACAAGCCCCCAAAAAAATTCAGAGCTAGATGAAGATAAAAATTATTTTTAATTTGCAATTTGGTGGAGGTTAGTATTGATGGACTAATAGAACAAGTCCCACACACTGCTACAAGCCCAAATTTTTTTTCTGAGCTGGATGCAGATAAAAATTATTTTGAATTTGCAACCTGGTGGAGGTTAGTATAGATGGATTAATAGAACAAGTCTCACACACTGCTACATGCCCAAAATTTTTTTCAGAGCTAGATGAAGATAAAAACTTTTTTTAATGTGCAACCTGGTTAAGGTTAATTTAGATGGACTAATAGAACGAGTCCCACACACTGCTACTAGCCCAAATTTTTTTTCAGAGCTAGATGAAGATAAAAATTCTTTTTAATTTGCAACCTGGTGGAGGTTAGTATAGATGGATTAATAGAACAAGTCCAACACTGCTACAAGCCCAAATTTTTTTCAGAGTTAGATGCAGATAAAAATTATTTTTAATTTGCAACCTGGTGGAGGTTAGTATAGATGGACTAATAGAACAAGTCCCACACACTGCTACAAGCCCCAAAAAAAATTTCAGTGCTAGATGCAGAGAAAAATTATTTTTAATTTGCAACCTGGTGGACGTTAGTACAGATGGACTAATAGAACAAGTCCCACACACTGCTACAAGCCCACATTTTTTTTCTGAGCTAGATCCAGAAAAAAAAAATTTTTAATTTGCAATCTGGTGGAGGTTAGTATAGATGGACTAATAGAACAAGTCCCACACACTGCTACAAGACTACATTTTTTTTCAGAGCTAGATGCAGAAAAAAATATTTTGAATTTGCAACCTGGTGGAGTCTAGTATAGATGGACTAATAGAACAAGTCCCACACACTGCTACAAGCCCAATTTTTTTTTCAGAGCAAGATGCAGATAAAAATTATTTTTAATTTGCAACCTGGTGGAGTTTAGTATAGATGGACTAATAGAACAAGTCCCACACACTGCTACAAGCATAACAATTTTTTTCAGAGCTAGATGCAGAAAAAAAATATTTTTAATTTGCAACCTGGTGGTGGTTAGTATAGATGGACTAATAGATCAAGTCCCACACACTGCTACAAACCCAAATTTTTTTTCAGAGCTAGATGCAGATAAAAATCATTTTGAATTTGCCACCTGGTGAAGGTTAGTATAGATGGACTAATAGAACATGTCCCACACACTGCTACAAACCCACATTTTTTTTCAGAGCTAGATGCTGAAAAAAATTATTTTGAATTTGTAACCTGGTGGAGAATAGTATAGATGGACTAACAGAACAAGTCCCACACACTGCTACAAGCCCAAATTTTTTTTCAGAGCTAGAGGCAGATAAAAATTATTTTGAATTTGCAACCTGGTGGAGGTTAGTATAGGTGGACTAATGGAACAAGTCCCACACACTGCTACAAGCCCAAATTTATTTTCAGAGCTAGATGCAGATAAAAATTATTTTGAATTTGCAACCTGGTGGAGGTTAGTATAGATGGACTAATAGAACAAGTCCCACACACTGCTACAAGCCCAAATTTTTTTTCAGAGCTAGATGCAGATACAAATTATTTTGAATTTGCAACCTGGTGGAGGTTAGTATAGATGGACTAATAGAATGATGCTATGCCCAAAAGGTTTTACTTGGCTAGGTGCAGTAAAAAAATGTGTTTTCTATACACAGGTGGGGTAGCTTTCAACACAGATAGGCTACTCCACTGACTAACACACACTGCAAGAGGCCAAAAAGGATTTGCTTAGCTAGATGTAGCCAAATGCTGTGAAAAAAACTTGCACAGCACAGGCACAGACCTGCCTGGCAAAAAGTCCTAGGAAATGCTGTAACCTATTCCTGAAAAGGACTGCAATTACAAGTAGACCCTACTCCCAACCTATCTATTTAAGAGCACAGACCTGCCTGATAAAAGTCATAGGAAATTATGTATCCTAGTCCTCAAAAGGACTGCAATCACAACTATTCCCTACTCCCAAGCTATCTGTAGATTTGTGCGAAAATTGGCTTGAAATTAACACTCAAAGTATAGCGCACACAGCAACAGGGGTGCCGTCTAACACGCAGCTGCAGCAGTGAGAAAATGGTACCTACGTGGAAGGTGGCTGGGTCTTATAGGGCAAGGACATGTGACATACACTGCCAATGACACATGCTCTTGCTTGAGTGAAAAAAAGCAGTTCGCTCCGTGTGTGCGCTGCTGATGGGCTGACAGATTGCACCTCCCCACTGTTAATGCGGGAAAGAGATAAAAAATGGAGATCTTCATTATTTATGCAGAGATCCATCCCCTGCCCCTCCCCCCGCCCCGCTGTACACTCAAACTGCGTATTAACATTAATTTTCAGCAATACTGAGAAAAAATCCAGTTATGATTTTGGTGCATGAACAGTTATCAAACATAACCTCGAACAGCCGGATTTTTTTCAAATCGTTCGTGTTCGCCGAAAGGCTCGAACACCGCCCAAAACAGCTCAAATTTGAGATAGACGAACAGTTCGAGTCGAACACTGCTCATCTGTAGCCAGGACCTCCAAGGCGTACAGAGCGAGTTCATTCCAAGTGTCCAGCTTGGATACCCAATAATTAAAAGGCACAGAGGAATCACGGAGGACGCTGGTACTGTCGGCAAGGTACTCCCTCACCAACTTTTGAAACTTTCCACTCCTTGTGAGAGTACCCCGCGCCTCAGGGTCTGTCCGAAAAGGGGGCCTGAGAAAACTGTCCCGGAACGTTAACAGTGTTCCCCTGCCTCTGCTAGATTGGAGTTGCGTCTCTCTCGCCTGTACGACTTGGTTGGGCAACGAACTGTGACCTCTGCCGCTAGCGTGTTCAGATGGGAATTTTTTTTAACAGTTCTGCAGCAAGGGCCTTCTGGTATTGCCCCATTTTTGTAGACCTCTCCACCTCAGGAATAAGAGAGTGAAAGTTATCGTTGTAGCGGGGGTCTAAAAGTGTCACGAACCAGTAATGACTGTCACCCAACATTTTGACAATGCGAGGGTCACGGTTAAGGCAGAGTAACATAAAGTCAGCCATGCGTGCAAGACTGGTAACGGGCAAGACTTCCATGTCCTCGCCAAGATGACGACTGACCATGCTCTCCTCCTCCTCCTCTCCTCCCTCCTCTCTTCAGGCCACCCACACTGAACCGACGGTATGGCAGTTATACAGGTACTACCGTCTACAGCACATGATACAAGCTCCAGTTCTTCCTCCTCCTCCTCCTCCTCCACTCCCTCATTGTCCCCCAATGCACATTTAGATGAGATGAGGCTGGGCTGTGTGTAATCAACCGCTATGGCTTCTTGATCCATCTCATCATACTCTGGCTGCAATGCCTCCTTTTTAATTCTCTGCAGAAAGCGTTGCAAAAGACAGACAAGTGGAATGCTGACGCTAATGATGGCGTCATCGCCACTCACCATCTTGGTGGACTCCTCAAAGTTTGTCAAGATGGTACATATGTCAGACATCCAGGTCCACTCCTGAGGTCTTATGTGTGGAGTCTGACCTGAATATCGACCGCCTAGTTGCATCTGGTACTCCACAACTGCTCTCTTCTGCTCACAAATCCTTTGCAACATGTGGAGGGTAGTGTTCCAACGTGTGGGGACATCACACAATAGTCGGTGTGACGGAAGCTGCAAACGCTGCTGCAACACAGCAAGGGCGGCGGAAGCTGTAGCCGACTTGCGAAAATGAGCTGACAGGCGGCGTACTTTGACGAGCAGATCTGGCAATTCGGGGTACGATTTAAGAAACCGCTGAACCACAAGGTTAAGCACATGAGCCAGGCATGGTACGTGTGTGATCTCGCCTCGCCTCAGAGGCACCACCAGGTTACAGCCATTGTCACACATGACCATGCCTGGATGTAGGTTCGGCAGTGTCAGCCACAGATCTGCCTGCTCTTTCACAGCTGTCCACAACTCACAAGCAGTGTGAGGTTTCTCACCTAAGCTTATGAGTTTCAGCACAGCCTGTTGCCGCTTGGCGGAGGCAGTACTGCAGTGCTTACAGCTTGTAACTGATGTGGTGATATCTGAGATGGAGGCTGAACATGAGGAGGAGGAGGAGGATGATGCGCAGGAGCTGTACACTGTGGTGGCAACTCTGACTGACATAGGGCCCGCAATCCTCGGTGTGGGGAGGATGTGTTCCGTCCCAAGGTCCGACTGGGTCCCGGCTTCCACTATGTTTACCCAGTGTGCCGTCAGGGAGATGTACCGTCCCTGGCCACAAGCACTTGTCCACGTGTCCATTGTCAGGTGGACTCTACCAGTAACTGCGTTGTTGAGGGCACGGCAGATGTTTTGGAACACTTGCTTGTGTAGTGCGGGGATGGCACACCGGGCAAAATAGTGTCGGCTGGGGACCGAGTACCGAGGGACGGCCACCGCCATTAGGTTGTGGAAGGATTCCGTATCCACCAGCCTAAAAGGCAGCATTTCCAACGCAAACAGTCGTGAAATGTGCGAACTTAGGACTGTGGCCTGTGGGGCGTTAGCTGTGAATTTCCGCTTTCTTTCAAAGGTCTGGGATATGGACAATTGAACGCTTCGGTGGGACGTGGACGTTGATGCTGTTTCTTGAGAAACTACCATAACAAGTGAAGACTGAGAGGAGGGGGCATCTTTGCATGCAGTATGGACAGGGGATTGCCTTATACACACAACAGGGGGTTCTATTGCACGCACAACAGCGGAAGAAGCAGTGGTGACACCCGCTGACACTGGTCGTGGACCCTGGGGTTCACCCCACAAAGTCGGGTGCTGACATGTGCCTGATCATGCTGGTGGTGGTCAGGCTGGTAGTTTTGTCACCCCTGCTGATGCTAGCATGGCAGGTGGTACAAATGGCCTTTTTGGGGTTATCAGCAGAGTCTTTAAAAAAATTCCAGACTCTGGAAGACCTACAGGTTGTACTGGCAACATTCATCGTGTTGGTGTTACAGGGAACTGTTGCTTGCCTACTGTGTGTGGCCACCACACTCCTTCTTCCTGCCTGTTGGGGTACTCTGCCTCCCTCACCCTGTGTGCTGCTGGCCTCGCTCTGCATGTCCTCCTGCCATGTTGGGTCAATTACTAGATCATCCACCACCTCCTCCTCTTCCACTCTTCCACTTGCGCACCACAATCCTCCTCCTCACTTCCTGGCAATTGGGTCTCGTCATCGTCCACCTCTTGTGACAAATTGCCAGCGTCGACTTCCTGTGGCCGTGGCTGTTCAAATATTTGGGCATTGCTACATGGGATCTCCTCTTCCACCACTTCAAGCGGAGCTGGCGAGGGGCACAAATCTGGAAATGGACCAGTGAACAGCTCTTCAGAGTGTACAAGTGTGAGATCAGTTGCTGTCTGACGACACTCAGCATGGTGGGAGGAAGGAGCATGAGGGTGAGGAGGATTGTGCGGTCGAGACTCACGGCTACTAAGATTTGACCGTGTGGAAGACAGACCGGAGGTGGTGGTGCCCAGGTAACTGGAAGTATTATCTGCTATCCAATTAATAACCTGTTCACACTGATCAGTTCGCAATACTGGTGTTGTTCTGTGCTTCCCTAGTAATTCGGTCAAGAATTGGGAGGGAGAAGATGTGGCTGTTGTCTTTGGCACATTTTCACCTTGGCCACGGCCCCGTCCTCTGCACGCACCATCACCAGAACGTCCAGTTCCACGTCCCTTGCCACGCGCCTTGCCCGTTGTAAAGGAAGTAAAATAGCTTACACTCGCACTATCAATGGAAAAAGGGTAATAAAAAGTAGATGTATAGCTGCAGCATTGCTAATGCATGGTACATGGTGATTGATGCTAGAAAATGCCTCTCCAAATTATGACCTCAATCCTTTAAAAAGGAATCTGTCACCCTCTGGGACTTTTCAGACCGCTAATATGGGCTTACAGGTGATAGAAATGTGAATCTATACTTACCTGTATGGTCCATACTAGCAGTTTGGTTTCTGTGTTATCGCAATTTTATTAAATAATTTCTGCTAAGAAATCCCGGCCGGATCCCAGAAGACGCCTGCGCACAAGTTCCCTGCTCAACAAGGCTGTACGGACGGCAGGGAGAAGAGCGCCGTCCGTACAGGGGAAACAGCGCAGGTGCGGGATCCTGCTGGGAACTGCACATCACAGAGACCTGTGACGTGCAGGGGAGGTGGGATAAGTATGATAATAGGGCTAGTAGGCGGGGATTTCTTGCCGTCCAGGGGATGCCAAGCTTAACAGAAATCATTTAAAAAAAATGCGATTACACAGAAACAAGATCGCTAATATGGGCCATACAGGTAAGTATAGATTCACATTTCTATCATCTGTATGTCCATATTAGCGGTCTGAAAAGTCCCAGGAGGTGACAGATTCCCTTTAAAAGGATTGAGGTCATAATTTGGAGAGGCATTTTCTAGCATCAATCACCATGTACCATGCATTAGCAATGCTGCAGCTATACATTTTGCTCACAGCACTTTAAAAATGTATAGCATGTGAATGATGCAGGTCCAGGATCAAGGACTATGCATCGCTTTTACAATGCAAAGTGTAAAAAAAATTATATATAAAAAAAAAATAAGAAAAGTCTTTTTCATGTTGTAAGTCTTAATCCTATTTTGTAAAACAATAAAAAAGTACACATAATTGGTATGACTCAAATTGTAATAATTTAAGCTACAGAAATGATGTTTTATTTAGCCTATGTGGTGAATTGCGTTAAAAAAAAAATCTGAAAAAGTCTAAAATAAAATGTGATCCAATGTTCCTTGTAGCCCAGAACGGTACCAAAATCAACTACTAGCCTTTACATAGCTCCATTGATAGTGATAAAAAAAAACTTTGAAATATTCAACAGATAAAGCCTTCTCATCCTCTCCTGACCCAATAATCTGTTACGTTCAGGAGAAATATATCTACGCATCGCACAAATGATAATCGCAAAATGAAAATGTTGGATACTTAGACCCACGTAAGAATCATGGAGTGATTTTAGAGGGTGTTGTGGAGAAGGAGCATTAAAAGGCAATGATGAATATGTCAGGAACATATGGAAATGGCTTTTGGTAATATTCTGAAAATCGAATGACAGGTTTATATGATGAGAAAAGGAAAGGAGACAAAAGTAACCGCAAGGCAATGTGTGAATTTAATAATACAGAGTTCACAAATATGACACCTGAAGTAAGGGAATTTATGTTATCCTTTTATTATTATTCGATCAGGTTTTATAATTGGTCCTGCATATAAAAATATAGTATACTGTACTGATAACTAACAAATGGCAAGTTTATGACTATATAATCACCATATTATAAAAACTTGCATTTTATTGATACCAGTTATATTCAGAATACTTCCTCAATGCTGACTGACATCACACCCAATAATCTGATATATGCTTTGACATAACACATGGAGTTAATGCATATTTTCTCATGGCATTTTATCACTAGAGTAATTTCCAGTGTTTTACCTTTGGAACTAATGGCACGTTACCTATAACCTTCCAGCTGCTGCCCAAAGCGTTTAATTGAAATACATGTAATATAAATAATTCTGACACACTGCATGAGTTTAACAAGGAAGGGGTGATTCTTCTGTGGCCTGTGTTCCCAGCAAAGATGTGCCTTGTTTGTATCAACTTTCATTCACCATGCAATATTTCAGAGACATGCGAGCTGCTGCTCTTGTAAGAATGTAATTGAGAAATAATTAGCTTCATGAATTGCTTTTTCTCAAGCATTTCTGCACCCTAAATCATTAGTTATCTGTAGATATAAAACTCATGTTGTAATGAAGGATGTGCTAGTAACAGGCTATTGAGCCATTTGGTGACCAAATTCTACAAATATTGTAAATTAGCCCAACTCAATGGGTTATTTCATCATATTTCAAGACATGTCATTTCCCTTGGATACATCATCATTTTATACTCGGTTGGCATCTGAGCTATGTGACCCTATGGTCGTGAGAACGAAGGAGCTGATGATCTTCTGTGCAGTTACCTGATTGCTGCAACCAATTAATGCAGCATGCAAACGTCACCTCTGAGCACAGATATTGGCTGCAGTGGTCATGTGAATTATGGATAGGATATTGGCACTGTAGGACTGTTGGAGACCATCAGAATTGAGATGCTGATAAAGCAATGGATTCAACAGATAATTTTTTTTTTTTTAATAAAATTCCCTACCCCAAGGCCATGTGCACATGTTGAGTATTTGGTGAGTTTTTACCTTAGTATTTGTATGCCAAAACCAGGAGTGGGTAAAAATTGCAGAAGTGGTGCATGTGTTTTCATTAGGCCACGGACCCACTCTCAGTATTTGGTCAGTATTCGATCAGTATTTTTTCTCAGGAGTGGGAGCCAAAACCAGGTCAGGAAAAATCAGAGAAAAGGTATAACAGAAACAAGTGCACCAATTCTGCATTTATCAACCACTCATCCCGCTCCCACTCCAGAGAAAAAATACTGACCGAATACTGACCCAATACTGATAGTGGGGTCGTGGCCTTATACTTTTCTTCTGATTGTTCCACTCTTGGTTTTGGCTTGCAAATACTGATGTAAAATACTAACCAAATACTCGACGTGTGAACGTAGCCTTTTATATGGTAACTGTAGCAAAAAGTTAGGCCATATAGACACATTGAGTATTTGGTGAGTTTTTTACATCATTATCTGTAAGCCAAAACCAAAACCAGAGGAAAAGTATAGTAGAAACACGTCATCACTTCTGTATTTATCACCCACTTCTGGTTTTGACTTACAAATACTGCGGTAAAAAACTCACCAAATACTCAACGTGTGCACATAGCTTAAGTCAGGTTTTGTACAGTTTCCAGAAAACCCTTTTAATGATAAAATATCAGATACCCAGTAGATGGGTGCAGCAGTCACATTTGGTGGCCACAGGGAAGGCGCCAGATGTTGCAGAAGGGCCAGCTGGGGTATGTAGTCTCACTGCAACAGTAGCTGAAGTGGGTCGCTGGACCCATCAACACTTCCTTCCTGTCCACAACAATTTCAAAGGTGGGAGGTGGCACTTGTGGATGGTATAGGACCCCCCGGGGGGCACTCCTGTAGCAGTGGTGTCTTGGTGCAGGTTTTGGAGTGCCCGTGATGTTTGTGCAATCTCAAGCAGCCAGACACACAGGTAAACTTGTAAGCATAACAATTTTACTGAAGGAGGTAATGGGATACGGTCTCTCTTAAAGGCAAAGTTCAGAGTATATTGTGCATATGAAAGTAATGGTTCTCTCCTCATGAGACAAGCGAGGTTATGGCCTCGCAGGGCAGCTGGAGCACAGTTCTCTTCACTTGCTAGTAGACGAAAAGCTATGTGCAGTCCAAGAAATATTACACTGATGGAGGGACCTTCACAGATTGACTCTTTGTGGAAACACACTAAAGTGTGGATGTACTCACAGTTTTTAGCCCACCATTCCCTCTCGCAGGGGGTAGGTTTTAACAAAGTCGGTGGCGTGTCAGCCACTTGGATCTGGTCCTGGCTAGAAGCAAGACAGGATAACCAGCGTGTTAGAGAGCACATGTGCAGCTTTATCTCTCCTGACTGGAAGAGGCTTCACTCTTTTTGTGAAGGAGATTATGTGAGGAAAAATGTCCCCCCAGTGTGGACTGGCATTGAAAAACTCTTCTCTGAGAGAATAAAGTGTCTCCTATATCTTCCTTAGGTAGCTTGAACCGCCCACACCTAGTGATGAGCGAACGTGCTCTCCACTGCTCGGTACTCACCCGAGCATCACTGTGCTCAACGAGCTCGGCGCTCGGTGAGTATTTCCGGGTTGCTCGGGTGGGAACTCGGGTCCCCTCTCTGCATGTTTAGTGCTCTTTAGAGAGCCAATGAACATGCAGGGATTGCCTGCCATGCACTGTAATGCCGCAGAAATGTTGGTTGTGGATATTACAGTGATTGGCTGGCCGTATAGTGTCATCAGGTCTATATAAGACTGGCGCTGCTATCATCACAGTGTTGTATTTGTAGACCTAGCCCCAGATATCAGGGGCCAAGGCAAATCTTTTTTTTTATCTTAATCCTGGTTATTTGCTTAAAAAGCAATCCAGAGTATACCATTTTTCGGCTCCATTTGCTTGTTCTCACTGCAGAATAAAGCCAGATCTATTCCATATTTCAGCGATAAAAATCCAGACATTTAAACTGAACATGGAAAATATTGGCCTCCTTTTCCATTCTGTTGCAGTGTGTCGGTCAAGCTATTCACACTAGGTGTCTGTGAAGAATACTATTAGAAAATTACAGGCCTGTTATTTAAAACCGTGGTTCTCTGTCAGATATATCACCTATAAAACTGTTCCAAAATCAGACATTTCTTCCATTTTCATTCCGTTGCAATGTGTCGGTCAAGCTATTCACATTAGGTCTCTGTGTAGAATAGTATTAGTAATTACAGGCTTGCTATTTAAAATTATGGTTCTCTGTCAGACATATCACATATAGCTGCATTCTAAAATCAGCCATTTCTCATGAACATGGAAAACATTCTCCTCCATTAAAAATGGGCAAGGTGCATGACAAGGGACGGGGAAGTGGACGTGATAGTAATGGTGCATGCAGAGGCCGAGGACGTGGCTGTGGGCGTGGGAAAGCTGAAATTGTTACACACCAAACACCAACATCTTGTCGCTCGACCTTCCTGTCCCAATAAATAGGGGACCGCAGTACACCACTATTGAACCCAGAGCAGTGTCAAAAGGTAGTTGGTTGGATAGCAGATAATTCTTTCAGTCACTTTGCCACCACCATCACCACCCTGTCTTCCACACAGTCAAGTCTCAGTAGCCGTGAGTCTGGACCGCATATTCCTCACCCTGATCCTCCTTCCTCCCACCATGCCAAATGCCCGGAAACAACTGATCCCACACGTGGACACTCAGAAGAGCTGTTCACTTTTCCATTTGTAGATTCTGGCCTCTCATCCGGTCAGCTTTAAGCGAGTCAAGAGGAGAACACATGTAGCGATGCCCAAATATTGGAGCAGCCACGGTCACACAAAGGCGATGGTGTGAAAATGCAATTGCTGTCCCAAGAGGTGGATGATGATGATGATGAGACACAATTGCAGAAAGTCAAGAGGAGGACCAGAGTGTGGAAGTGGAAGAAAAGGTGGTAGATGATATAGTAACTGACCCAACCTGGCAGGGGGACATACAGAGCGAGGACAGCAGCACACAGGGGGAGGGAGGCATAGCACCACAACAGGCAGTAAGAAGCAGTGTGGTGGTCGCAGACACAAGGCGGGAAAGCGTTCCTTGTAATACCAACATGACGGAAGTTGCCAGTACAACTGTTAAGTCTTCTCGAGTCTGGTTCTTTTTTAAAAACTCTGCAGATAACCCCAAAAAGGCCATTTGCACCACATGCCAGGCCAGCATCAGCAGGGGTAGCAAAACTAGCAGCCTGACCACCACCAGCATGATCAGGCACATGGCAGCAAAGCATCCAACTAAGTGGGCCAAACCTCAGGGTTCAGCAACAGTGTCTGCAGGTGACACCACTGCTTGTTTCGCTGTTGTGCATGCATGCCAATCCCCTGTCCATGGCGCATGCCAAGATGCCTCCCGTCAAGATGCATGCCACCCTGAATCTGTCATTGAACACTCTCAAATAGCACCATCAGCAAGCACGTCCACGTCCTTGTCCCAGTGCAGCGTTCAGTTGTCCCTACCCCAGTCCTTGGAACGCAAGCTCAAATACGCAGCCAATGCCCCCACAGGCCACACTGCTAAATTCACATTTCACGAATGCTTGCGCTCGAAATGTTGCTTTTAGGCTCGTGGAGACGGAAATCGGTCCCCAGCCACCACTATTTCTCCCGATGCGCTGTCCCTGCATTACACGAGCATGTGTCCCACAACATTAGACGTGCCCTCAACAACGCAGTTACTGGTAAAGTCCATCTAACCATGGACACGTGGACAAGTGCTTGTGGCCAGGGATGGTACATCTCACTGATGGCACACTGGATTAACATAGTAGAAGCCAGGACCCAGTCAGACCTTGGGACGGAACACGTCAATCAGGGTTGCCCCCACATTCTACAGCTCCTGCACCTCATCCTCCTCCTCTTTAGCCTCCATCTCCGAAATGACCACATCAGTCGCAAGCTGGAGGCACTGCAGCACTGCCTCGGCCAAGCGGCAACAGGCTGTGCTGAAGCTAATATGCTTAGGTGAAAAGCCGCACAACACTGGAGAGGTGTGGACAGCTCTGAAAGAGCAGGCAGATCTGTGTCTGACACCGCTGACCCTACAGCCAGGCATGGTTGTGTGTGGAAATGGCCAGAACCAAGTGGTGGCTCTGAGGTGAGCATACACACGTACCATGCCTGGCCCATGTGCTTAACCTCGTGGTTCAGTGGTTTCTCAAAACCTACCCGGATCTGTCGGATCTGCTTGTCAAAGTACGCCGCATGGGTGCCAATTTTAAAAAGTCAGCTACAGATTCCACCGCCCTTGCAGTGCTTCAGCAGCGTTTGCAGCTTCCATCTCACCGACTGATCTCCGATGTCCCCATGCATTGGAATTCTACACTGCATATGTTGGGAAGGATTTGTGAGCAGAAGAGGGCAGAAATTGACTACCAGCATCAACAAGGCCATCGGTATTGAGGTCAGACTCCACACATAAAACCTCAGGAGTGGACATGGATATCAGACATATGTACCTTCCTCCAAAACTTTGAGGACTCCACCAAGATGGTGAGGGGCGATGATGCCATAATTAGGGTCACCATCCCGCTTCTCTGTCTTCTGAAACGCTCTCTGCTTACAAGTAAAAAGGATGCATGGCAGGTGAAGCACGATGAGATGGAGCAAGGAACCATACAGGGTGATTCCACACAGCCCAGCCTCATCTCATCCCAATGTGGATTGGGTGACAATGAGGAAGAGGAGGAGGAGGAGGAAGAACAGGAGCTAGTTTCCAGCGCAATAGACTGCATTATCTGCCCAAGTGTCATACCATTTGTTCAGCGTGGATGGCCTGAGGACAGGGAGGAGGAAGAGGAGGAGGAGGAGGAGGAGGAGAAGAGCATGGTCAGTCATCATCTTGGTGAGGACACGGAAGTCCTGCCTCTTTGCAGTGTGGCACACATGGCTGAGTTTTTGTTATGCTGCCTTTCCCGTGACCCTCACGTTGTCCAAATTTTGGGTGACAGTCATTATTGGTTGGTGACGATTCTAGACCCATTCTTCAGGGAGAACTTTCTGTACCTTATTCCCCTGCAGGACAGACCTAATAAAATGGTGCAGTACAAGAAGGCCCCTGTTGAGGAATTATTTAAAAAATTCCCATCTGAAAACACTGGCGGCAGAGGTCACAGTTCGTTGGACAACCAAGGAGTACAGGCGAGAGAGACACAAATGCAATCGAACAGAGGCAGAGGAACATTGTCAAAGTGTTCCCAAGGAGGGAAAAGTGGAGGAAGATGCTGAGGGAGTACCTTGGCGACCGTACCAACATGCTCCGTGATTCCTCTGTGCCTTATAATTATTGGGCATGAACTGGCTCTCTGCGCCTTCGAGTTCCTGGCCTGCCCTACCACTAGCGTTTTGTCAGAGCGCGTTTTTAGTGCCACCGGTGGAATTATAACCGATAGGCGCATCTGCCTGTCAACTGATAATGCTGACAGGCTGATTTTAATAAAAATTAACAAGGGCTGGATTGGGCCAGATTTCTCAACACCACCGAGCGATAGCAGCGTAACATAAACTGAAATGCAGTGTCTTTTTTTGGGAGGTCTAACTCTATTCCCATGCACCTCTGTCTTCACACTCAGACATGGGTATACGCTTCTTGATTTTGTCTATTTGCTCTTGTTCTCCTCCTTCTCCGCATCCTCATCCTCCATCACCATATCAACACCATATGTACCATATCAACATATCTTCGTCTCTTGCAAGGGACATTGGAGTTCCTCCAAATTTTTGGCAGCCGTTTCTTCACTGCATAGGCAAACAGTATGGGAGAAACACTTCCTAATAATGGGAACATTGTTTTCAGGAGGCCCTCCAACCTCTACGTCTCTTGCAAGGGGCATTGGAGTTCCTCCAAATTTTTGGCAGCCTTTGCTTCACTGTATAGGCAAACAGTATAGGAGACCCACTTCCTAATAATGGGAACATTGTTTTCAGGAGGCCCTCCGACCTCTACGTCTCTTGCAAGGGGCATTGGAGTTCCTCCAAATTTTTGGCAGCCGTTGCTTCACTGTATAGGCAAACAGTACGGGAGACACACTTCCTAATAATGGGAACATTGTTTTGAGGAGGCCCTCCAACCTCTACGTCTCTTGCATGGGGCATTGGAGTTCCTCCAAATTTTTGGCAGTCGCTGCTTCACTGCATAGGCAAACAGTATCGGAGACATACTTCCTGTAACATCCCTGGTGGCGTGCTTGCATAGTGCACCACCTCCCACTATGCAAGACCGCAATCTTACCCATCAGTCCAGCCTGAAACCTTGCTCCAGTTCATGCGGTGTGCATGTCTCTTGTCTGATGGCTTAGGGTGGCGGCCCGGTTACTTCCTGATTCTTATAGCTGCTGTGGGCGCGCTCCTAATGCGTCCCCAGCCTATTTCTGTCAGTCACTGGATATTTAAACCCCCTCCACCCAGAAGGAGGTGCCTGAGCAACACCTTCATTCAGTTTGTCTTTGCAACTGAATTGCCAGGTCCTGTCCTGTATCTTGTCTGTTTCTGCCACTCTGGGGGCTGCATACCCAGACCTGTTATCTCTGACTTCTAGTCAGTTTCCGCCACTCTGGGGGCTGTATACCCAGGCCTGTTACCTGTAACTTCTAGTCTGTTTCCGCCACCCTGGGGGCTGTATACCCAGGCTCATTCTTGTATCTCGTTGCAGTAGCAGTTCCTGTCTGAACTGTATCCTAGCCTGTTACCTGTTTGTCTCTATGTCCATACCATCCCTTTTCCTGCAGTATCTGAACCTGCACCTAACTCCAACTCATTGTCTCTGTACTTCAGTTTGTGAGTTTTGTGCCCACTCGCTACTTCATAGTAAGTACCTTGTGTGTATCTGGTTCTGCTTGTCCCTTTTCCCTTCCTCCGTATCTACCTCCTGTGTTCCAGCCATCTTCCTGTATTTTCCAGTCTGTTTCATGTGAACAGAGTCCTGTCCTCTCTGCCTGCACATCCAGCCCTGTTCGGCTCTGCTTGCTCACTGCGCCAGCGGTTTCCCTCTGCTCTGACTTGCCCACCGCTCCGGCGGCTTCTCTCTGCTCGGCCTAGCCCACCGCTCCGGCGGTTCTGCTCTGCTTTGCCTTGTCCACCGCACCTGACATTTCGCTCTGCTCTGCCTTGTCCACCGCACCTGAGGTTTCGCTCTGCTCTGCCTTGTCCACCGCACCTGCGGTTTCGCTCTGCTCTGCCTTGTCCACCGCACCTGTGGTTTCGCTCTGCTCTGCCTTGGCCACCGCTCCGGCGGTTGCTCTCTGCTCTGCCTTGACCACCGCTCCGGCGGTTCCTCTCTGCTCTGCCTTGTCCACTGCTCCGGCGGTTCCGCTCAGCTCTGCCTTGCCCACTGCACCTGCGGTTTTCGCTCTGCTCTGCTTGCTCACCACACCAGCAGTTCCTCTCTGCTCTGCCTTGTCCTCCGCTCTGGCGGTTTCACTTTACTCTGCTTGTCTACCACATCTGCGGCTCTGTTCCTATCTTCCAGTCTGTACTGTACCCTATCCAACCTGCTAGCACCTCTCTGTCTGCACTCCAGCCGTGCTTGCCAGTGCCCACCTGTCTGAATACCAGCCGTGCTTGCCAGCGCCCACCTGTCTGCATACCAGCTGTGCTTGCCTGTGCCCACCTGTCTGCATACCAGTGGTGCTGCCCAGTGCCCACCTGTCGGCATACCAGCCGTGCTTGCCAGTACCCACCTGTCTGCATACCAGCCGTGCTTACCAGTATCCACCTGTCTGCATACCAGCCGTGCCTGCCAATACCCACCTGCCTGTATGCCAGTCTAACCTGCCTGTTCCTGCATTCCCCGGTGTCGGTCAACAGCTGTGACCGGGGTCTGACCTGGAGTAGCACCTGGTCCCTCTGCTCGGTTCCTACTTGGTTCACGGAGTCGACTGAGCTGCCGTTCGACCTTGGTCAGATCAGGTTGATACTTAGTTACGCCCCTCCAGGCACTCCTCGGTTCATGGTACAGTGGGATCACTAATCACGCTCACGCCAGTCAGTCCGGGCGCGAGCGTAACACTTCCTTATAATGGGAACATTGTTTTCTGGAGGCCATCCGACCTCTATGTCTCTTGCAAGGGGCATTGCAGTGCCTCCAAATTTTTGACAGCCATTGCAGTCACTGCATAGGCAAACAGTATATGAGACCCTCTTCTTTCTAATGGGAATATGTCGCTACTGAGTCCCACTTCTATGTGTTTTAAATTGTTAGTGGGGTTTTTCCTAAATTTTGACAGCCGTTGGACTTACTGCATACCTTATAACTGTATAGCAGACCCTCTCCTTTCTAATGGGAACATGTAGTACTCGTTACTGGGGCCCAGCTCTATGTGTCTTTTAATTCTTAGTGGGGTTTTTCCCAAATTTTGGTAGCCCTTGCAATCACAACATGGGAATTACCACTATAGCAGACACACTCCTTTATAATGGGAAATTTTTTTTTACTGACACCCTCCTCTATGTCTCTTCAAAGGGGCACTGGGTTGCATCCAAATTTTTGTCAGCCTTTGCAGTTACTGCATACGAAATAACAGTATAGCAGACCCACTCGTTAATAATGGGAACAACAAAGCATAGCCGGCTGATGGCTCTCTAACAATAGCGAGGGCTGACTGCTGGCCCTTTAAGAATAGTAAGAATGTAAAAATAGTGTTTGTTAATAATGGGAACAACAAAGCATAGCCGGCTGATGGCTCTCTAACAATAGCGAGGGCTGACTGCTGGCCCTTTAAGAATAGTAAGAATGTAAAAATAGTGTTTGCTCTGCTCTGCCTTGTCCACCGCACCGGCGGTTTCGCTCTGCTCTTCCTTGTCCACCGCACCTGAGGTTTCGCTCTGCTCTGCCTTGTCCACCGCACCTGCGGTTTCGCTCTGCTCTGCCTTGTCCACCGCACCTGTGGTTTCGCTCTGCTCTGCCTTGGCCACCGCTCCGGCGGTTGCTCTCTGCTCTGCCTTGACCACCGCTCCGGCGGTTCCTCTCTGCTCTGCCTTGTCCACTGCTCCGGCGGTTCCGCTCTGCTCTGCCTTGCCCACTGCACCTGCGGTTTTCGCTCTGCTCTGCTTGCTCACCACACCAGCGGTTCCTCAGTATAGCAGACCCACTCGTTAATAATGGGAACAACAAAGCATAGCCGGCTGGTGGCTCTCTAACAATAGCGAGGGCTGACTGCTGGCCCTTTAAGAATAGTAAGAATGTAAAAATAGTGTTTGTGACTTTCACAATCCATCCTTCATAAATGAAACAGGATGTGTCTGATGATGTTTGACACACCACATGGCCAGATAAGGTTGTAAAATGCTAAAATGACATTTCCCAGTGAATACAATTGTCTTGGTTGAATGCAGTACAAAAGTGTAAAAATGCATCAAGAACGCTAAATGTGAACATAGCCAAGGTGTGGAGGAGCATTTTTGTTATTGGTTATTTATTTTGCCTTATAAACAAGTCATTACCCTGGAAAGGATGTTCCATAACATATTTCCCAGGAGAATCCATTTTTGTTTTGTTTTTGTATGTTTTATTGTGAGTCCGTAAAAGTGGCGTAATATCTCTGACAATGATTTTGACAACAGTGACCTGGGAGTCTGAAATGCTTCCAGGGGTCTTCCTCATGCTCTTCATATGTCATTTGAGCACTGTTCCCATTGGTTTGGGAAATTTTTAGGCCCTCTGCAGACCGCCGAGGGGAGCCACTGGAAAAATGCTCGAGTTTCCCAAGAAACTTACATTGGGGTCGTTACTCGGACCGAGCACTTGAGCATTCCAATTTGCTCAACTCGAACAACGAGTACCCGAGCATTACCTACTACCCACAATTGGTTTGTACCAGTGTACCAGTGTTCAGTCAGAGTGTGTGCCCTGAGCTGGGAGGCTCCTCCCAGCCATTGCTATAGCAGCTTGTTGTGAAGAGAATAAACCACTTCACTTTCATATACAGTACAGACCAAAAGTTTGGACACACCTCATTTAAAGATTTTTCTGTATTTTCATGACTATGAAAATTTTACATTCACACTGAAGGCATCAAAACTATGAATGGAATGTGGAATTATATACTTAACAAAAAAGTGTGAAACAACTGAAAATATGTCTTATATTCTAGGTTCTTCAAAGTAGCCACCTTTTGCTTTGATGACTACTTTGCACACTCTTGGCATTCTCTTGATGAGCTTCAAGAGGTTGTCACCGGAAATGGTCTTCCAACAATCTTGAAGAAGTTCCCAGAGATGCTTAGCACTTGTTGGCCCTTTTGCCTTCACTCTGCGGTCCAGCTCACCCCAAGCCATCTCGATTGGGTTCAGGTCTGGTGACTGTGGAGGCCAGGTCATCTGGTGTAGCACCCCATCACTCTCTTTCTTGGTCAAATAGCCCTTACACAGCCTGTAGGTGTGTTTGGGGGTCATTGTCCTGTTGAAAAATAAATGATGGTCCAACTAAACGCAAACCGGATGGAATAGCATGCCGCTGCAAGATGCTGTGGTAGCCATGTTGGTTCAGTATGCCTTCAATTTTGAATGAATCCCCAACAGTGTCACCAGCAAAGCACCCCACACCATCACACCTCCTCCTCTATGCTTCACGGTGGGAACCAGGCATGTAGAGTCCATCCGTTCACCTTTTCTGCGTCGCACAAAGACATGGTGGTTGGAACCAAAGATCTCAAATTTGGGCTCATCAGACCAAAGCACAGATTTCCACTAGTCTAATGCCCATTCCTTGTGTTCTTTAGCCCAAACAAGTCTCTTCTGCTTGTTGCCTGTCCTTAGCAGTGGTTTCCTAGCAGCTATTTTACCATGAAGGCCTGCTGCACAAATTCTCCTCTTAACAGTTGTTGAAGAGATGTGTCTGCTGCTAGAACTCTGTGTGGCATTGACCTGGTCTCTAATCTGAGCTGCAGTTAAACTGCGATTTCTGAGGCTGGTGACTCGGATAAACTTATCCTCAGAAGCAGAGGTGACTCTTGGTCTTCCTTTCCTGGGGCGGTCCTCATGTGAGCCAGTTTCTTTGTAGCGCTTGATGGTTTTTGCAACTGCACTTGGGGACACTTTCAAAGTTTGCCCAATTTTTCGGACTGACTGACCTTCATTTCTTAAAGTAATGATGGCCTCTCGTTTTTCTTTACTTAGATGCTTTTTTCTGGCCATAATACAAATTCTAAAAGTCTATTCAGTAGGATCCACCTGACTTCTGCACAACACAACTGATGGTCCCAACCCCATTTATAAGGCAAGAAATCCCACTTATTAAACCTGACAGGGCACACCTGTGAAGTGAAAACCATTTCCGGTGACTACCTCTTGAAGCTCATCAAGAGAATGCCAAGAGTGTGCAAAGCAGTCATCAAAGCAAAAGGTGGCTACTTTGAAGAACCTAGATTATAAGACATATTTTCAGTTGTTTCACACGTTTTTGTTAAGTATATAATTCCACATGTGTTAATTCATAGTTTTGATGCCTTCAGTGTGAATGTACAATTTTCATAGTCATGAAAATACAGAAAAATCTTTAAAAGAGAAGGTGTGAACAAACTTTTGGTCTGTACTGTACACACATTGGCCAGTAGATGGCAGGAAAGTACAATTTACAATACAATGTATTATATCCCCTAAATTAGTACCCACAATGGAACAAATCTACTACCACACTACAGGGTGGGCCATTTATATGGATGCATCTAATTAAAATGGGAATAGTTGGTGATATCAACTTCCTGTTTGTGGCACATTAGTATATGGGAGGGGGAAAACTTTTCCAGATGGATGGTGACCATGGTGGCCATTTATAAGTTGGCCATTTTGGTTCCAACTTAATTTTTTTCAATGGGAAGAGGGTCATGTGACACATCAAACTTATTGAGAATTTCATAAGAAAAACAATTGTGTGCTTGGTTTTAACGTAATTTTATTCTTTCATGAGTTATTTACAAGTTTATGACCACTTATAAAATGTGTTCAAAGTGCTGCACATTGTTTTGGATTGTCAATGCAACCCTCTTTTCCCACTCTTGACACACTGATAGCAACACCGCAGAAGAAATGCTAGCACAGGCTTCCAGTATCCGTTGGTTCAGATGCTGCAAATCTCGTATCTTCTCAGTATAGAATATTGCCTTCAGATGACCCCAAAGATAAAAGTCTAAGGGGGTCAGATCGGGAAACCTTGGTGGCCATTCAACTGGCCCCCGACAACCAATCCACTTTCTAGGAAAGTGGATTGGTTCATGTAGGAATGCCCATCCTGTACAACTGTCTCATTTAGCAGCAGTAGAACGGGTACCGGGATGCCACAACATGACTGTCCCCAAGGGAAAACAAGACATGGAGACTGACTTGGTAGTCAGGGAGCACTAGGAGAGAGCCATGGGATTGGTAGGCGAGTATACTTTATTTTTTTATATATATTTTACGCTATGCTCTACAGTGTTGTTGTTTTTTTTAATAAATAATGTTTAAGTAACATCTATTAATGCTGAAACAATATTTATATAAAACATATTTGGTATTAGAGTTCCACTTCTTCCATGCAATGTATCCTCTGTTTCTGCACCAAGAAAACAGGAGTGTTTATTTCCGAAAGTATTCCAGGATGTGGAGTAAAATTGGGCTCCTACTAGTGTTGAGCCACCCCCGTAGTGTTCGAGTTCGGTTCGGTTCGTCGAACACCCGTGTGTTCGCCGAACTGTTCGTCGAACTGTTCGTCGAACACCTTCGAACACCGTTAAAACCAATGGCAGGCAAACAAAAACACATAGAAACACATAGAAAACACCTTCAAAGGTGTCCAAAAGCTGACAAACTGCTCAGAAGACATAACTAACACATGGAAAAGTGACAAGTACATATAGTCATGCGAAAATAAAAGAGGTGGAGGAGTAAAAGGAGGGGGAGACACAGATATAGGCATGTCATGCCCTTCTAAAATCCAAAAAGTGAGAAGCCGACACGGCCAGTCCGCTCCTGCCCGTGCCACCTCCGTGTCGCCGGGTTTGTGCCAGAGCCGCGGTGAACCCTGACGGCCAGCCCCCCTCTCCCAATACTGGTGCCTGTCCGCTGGTGGGTCGAGCGAGCCCCCCTGTGGTGGAGGCAGCTCTAAGCTTTTTAATTTAAATTGTCTCTCTAATTTGAATGAATGCACTTTAAATCCATTTACAAGGATCTATTGGAGGGCAAGTCTCATGCCAGCAGCCGCGGTAATTCCAGCTCCAGTAGCGTCCACTAAAGCTGCTGCAGTTAAAAAGCTTTTATAAGGATCGAGCTCGGCTGTCCACCGCAAGGCATCCTACTGCCAGTCCCAGCCCCTATGCCTTGGGGTGCCTCCGGATGCTCTTCACTAAGTATCCCATGGTCCCGAAGCATTTCCTTTGAAAAAATTAAGTGTCTAAACTACAGGTGGTGTAGCTTGCTTAACAGCCGGGATAATCCGCTGACTAGCAGACACTGCTACTAGGCACAAAGTATTTCCTGGGCTAGATGCAGTTAAAAATTTGTAATTAGATACTCTCGTTGAATGCTGAGAAAGCATTCCATAGAGTCTCCTGGCACGCCATATATGATTCTCTTAAAGAGCTTGGGGTAGGGGTCTAGGGGACCCTTTTATAGCCAAAATCACGGCCCTGTATCGCAATACGTCACCTAGGCTGAAGATAAATGGAACTGTAGCACCCTGAGGGCTCGGTTGCTACAGACGTATTGCACCTCACCCAGAGGTGTGATATCTCACTCTCAGGTAAGGATGGAGTGTGGATCAGGACCCGACACCTGCATGCATTACACCACATTACCATGGGGCAGGGCGACCAATATGGCCCTGAGATGGGCACGACAGTCCCTGTCCCTGGCTGGAGTGGGGGGAGGGAACACTGAGGAAGGGGAACCCTGTAGTGCAGGAGCAGGGAGGAAGCAGTTCCTGGGTGCATTGAGAAGGGAGTATAAAAGGTGGGCACCATCTTAGTTCAGTGCAGAGTAGTCTGAGCAGAAGTGGCAGGGAGCAGGGGCTCTGCATGAGCTCTGCTCCGGAGGCGGGCCTAGTAACAGAGGCCCAGGCCTACAAGAGGGAGAAGGAAGGAAGAGGAGCGGAGAAGGCTCCAGGAACGAGGAATGAAGGGATCCCAGGGGTGCGGACGGGTGAGTCGCCACCGCACGCCCGAATCCACCTGCGTGGAGGGGTCAGGCCAAAGGGGGAGACCGGTCCCCGAACTAGTGGAGGCAGGAAACGACCCTCAGCTAGAAACCGGAGGCTCTGACATTTTATGTGGCGCAGCCCCTTGCTCCACCCGCTAGGAAGGCACCACATAGGGTCAGGGAAACTGGCGCCAAGTTTACCAAGAGGAGGCCCGAGGCAGCCGGACAGAAGTGTTGGTAAGAAAGGCCAGACAAAGGACACACAAAGGGGGTCCTGTGAAGCGCTCCAAAGTTATCTGGGAGTTGTCTGAGCCCCTCACCTGGTGAGCACAGTACGACGTGGGCAGCCGTTACCTGCAGACGTGGTCTGGATAATAAGAACTGTGAGTAAAGGCCCTGAACTGCATCACTGACTTCGTGTCGTTACTGCTGCTGCCCTGCACCATCACCCCCATCCTCCGCATACACTGCCCTGAGGCTATACTCCTTCCGTGGGGAGTTATGCTACGCTCTGCTGCACCCACAACACCAGCCTTAGCGGTCTGCCCTGTAGCGGCGGTTCACTCTGACCGCAATCCACGGGTGGCGTAGTCGGACATTTAAACATCAAAACCACATAAATAGTTCCGCCACTGGTTTGACCGCCCTGAGCCACGGAACCGGATCGCCGCCACGAAGACTACAACCACCAGCATCCACCAAAAAGGGTCCGGCTCCGGGTGTCCCAAGGCCCAGGGGGTGCGTCAGAACATTTTCATCACCTTTCACAATCACCAATGGGACAAGGCAGGGATGTCCTCTGTCCCCTCTCTTATACATCCTAGTGACGGAGCACCTGCTCTCATCAATTCGCCATAACCCCAATATTAGGTGGATTGAGGTGGGAGGCACCGAGTACAAGTGCTCTCTATTTGCTGATGATGTCCTAGTATATATCACTCAATCACATATATCCATCCCTGCTGTTATGGCTGAAATAGATCACTTTGTTACATGGTAAAATTTTAAAATCAATGCAGCGAAGTCTGAGGCCCTCGATGTCTCCCTCCCTAAATCCATATAGGATTCCATCCAGTCCAACTTTCCCTTTGCCTGGCCCTCACAGGGTATCAAATACTTAGGAATTCCTCTTCATAGAGACCTCTCCCATCTATGTTATCTTAATTTTGGGCCCTTTATTGAACAATTCCATACAGACCACGGTTGGCAAGTTAGAACTGTAAGATTCACTACGTGAACCACTGGTGTTTTGTGGAAAAGCACATGTACACCGCGTTCCAAATTATTATGCAAAAAGTGTTTAGGAGTGATAAGGGAAGAATTTGTTTGTTTGTCAGTTAAACTCATTGATGGTGATGTGTGTCAGGGCTCTTTATATCACTGTAAGCAATTGCAGACACCTGTGCTAATTAGTTTGGCAGGTGTGTCCAATGAAAGGCAAGACTACTTAAGAAGGCTCTCTCACATTATTAAGCAGCCTACATTTTCTGCCAAAATGGGAAAGAAAAAGGATGTGTCGGCTGCTCAGAAGCAACAAATTGTGGAGTGTTTAGGTCAAGGCATGACTACAATCAACATTGTGCGATGATCAGGATGAAGTGTCTTGGCAATCAAGAAGTATGTAGCTGATTCACAGTACACACGTGTGCGTGCTGATAAGGGCAAATTGAGGACTCTTTCCTACAGGCAATTACGTCAGGTTGAAAGAGCAGCGACAAAAAAGCCTTGTCATAGCAGCAGACAAGTTTTTGAAGCTGCTTGTGCCTCCAACGTCCCCCGAACAACAAGATGCAGGGTCCTTCAGAGGTTTGCAGCTGTGCATACGCCATCCTGTCGACCTCCTCTATCCACTTCACACAAGCAGAAACGGCTCCAGTGGGCCAAACATTACATGAAGACTGATTTCAAAACTGTTTTGTTCACGGATGAGTGCCGTGCAGCGCTCGATGGTCCAGATGAATGGAGTGGAGGATGGCTGGTTGATGGACACCCCACGCAAACACGGCTACAGCGCCAACAAGGAGGAGGTGGAGTAATGTTTTGGGCTGGAATCATGGGGAGAGAGATTGTCGGCCCCTTTAGGATCCCTGAAGGCGCTAAAGATGAACTCCATAATGTATGTGGATTTTCTCAAACAGCACTTCCTGCCATGGTTCAAGAAGAAGAACCGTGTATTTCACAGCAAGATCATTTTTCTGCATGATAATGCACCATCTCATGCTGCACATAAAACATCTGCATCTCTGGCTGATATGGGCATAAAAGGGGACAAACTTATGGTGTGACCCCCATGCTCCCCTGACCTCTACCCCATTCAGAACCTTTGGAGCATCATTAAAAGGAGTGTTTATGATGGCGGGAGGCAGTTCACATCTAAGCAACAGCTCTGGGAGGGTATTCTGTCCTCATGCAAAACAATTGAAGCAGAAACCATCCAAAACCTGACAAATTCAATGGACGAGAGAGTTCAGAAGCTCCTTTCGAACAAGGGGTCCTATGTGAAAATGTAACATCACCTAGAATAAAATTTTGAGTTGAAAACTGTTGGATTTCAGTTTCTAACAACCTGCTAATGCTTATAATTTCAAAAATGACCATTTTTTTGGTCTTTATTAAAATGAAAAGGTTGATCGAAAAGTTTGGGGGATCTAAGAGTGTGGCAACCCAGTAGTCATAATTACTTCGAATTCTGACAATATGAGGGTCATGCTGCAGGTAGTGCAGCAAGAAGGCACTTATGTGTCTTGCGCATCTCGGAGCCCCAAAATTATTTTCCGGGCTAGATGCAGCTAAAAATTATTTTTAATTTTAAATCTGGTGAAGCTTATTATAGATGGCCTAATAGGATCAGTGCTGCACACTGCTACAAAGCCCAAATTATTTTCCAGTCAAGATACAGATAAACATGATTAGTAATTTGAAAGCTTAAAACGGTTGGTAGGGTGATTTTAACCAATCATCAAGCTTTTACTCTCCCCAGGATGACACAGGGGTAGAAAAGTCGTTTCGGATCCATGATTTGTTCATCTTTATGAACGTGAGTCTGTCTACATTATCAGTGGAGAGCCGCGTGCGCTTATCTGTCAGCACACCACCAGCAGCGCTGAACACACGTTCAGACAGAACGCTGGCTGCGGGGCATGACAAGATCTCCAAGGCGTAAGTGGCTAGCTCCGGCCATTTATCCAGATTGGAAGCCCAAAAAGAGCAAGGGTCCAGTGACACAGTCGTGGCTTCAATGTTTACTTGGAGATACTCCTGTACCATCGTCTCTAGGCGTTGACTATGTGTCAGACTTCTTGTCTCCTGTGGCCTTGCAAAGGATGGGCTAAAAAAGTGGTGAAATGATTCCGCAAAATTGATGTTACCAGCAGATACTGTGGTTCTGTTACGGTTTGAGTGCTGAACACTTGAAGGTCCCACGGTTGGCAAGTTGGAACTGTGAGATTCACTACGTGCACCACTGGTATTTTGTGGAAAAGCACATGTAAGATTCTGCAACAGTCTCTGCTGATACTCCTGCATGCGTGCATCCCTTTCTATGGCAGGAATAATTTCTGCAAATTTACTTTTGTACCGGGGATCTAACAGTGTGGCAACCCAGTAGTCAGGATTATTTCTAATTCTCACAATTCGAGGGTCATGTTGCAGGTAGTGCAGCAAGAAGGCACTCATGTGTGTTGCGCATCCAGGAGCACCAAGTCCCTGTTGTGTTGGTGGCGAGGTAACAATCATGCTTCCTTCCTCTGTCCTCTCCCCCCAACCTCGCACAACAGAAATGTGATCAAGGTCTCCCTCATCTGATGAGTCTTCCATCAGTTCGTCCTCCACTTCTTCCTGGGCTCCTGCACCTTCCTCACTAGTTTGGCTGCTACCATGCGCCCTGGTAAAATCATCTCCCCCACCCTCACATGCCTGCCGCCTTGGTGCTGCCGACCGTCTGGACCTTGCAGATGTTAGCCCTTCCGCATACAACTCCTCCTCCTCTACTTCCTCCACCTCCTCTTGTGCCACCACCTGACTCCGAATTCTGTTTAACATGTGCTCCAGCATGTAAATCACCGGAATAGTCATGCTGATAATGGCATCGTCAGCAGTAAACATCTTCGTCGCCATTTCAAAACTGTGCAGAAGGGTGCATAGGTCCCTGATCTGAGACCACTCCTCCAGCGTGATTTGCCCCACCTCTGAATCTCGTTGGCCCAGGCTATACGTCAGAACGTATTGCACCAGGGCTTGTCGGTGCTGCCACAGTCGCTGCAACATGTGCAGAGTTGAATTCCACCGGGTAGGCACATCGCATTTTAGCCGGTGAAGTGGCAGGCCCAACGACTTCTGTAGAGATGTAAGTCGCTGAGCTGCGGGATGCGAACGGCGGAAGTGAGCACACAGCGACCGTGCCCTCTGCAGAAGGCCATCTAGTCTGGGATAGTGGGCTAAAAATTGCTGGACAACCAGGTTCAACACGTGAGCCATACAAGGCACGTGTGTGACATTGCCCCGGCGAAGGGCCGCACCCAGGTTTGCAGCATTGTCGCACACGGCCTTCCCTGGTTTCAGGTCCAGTGGAGACAACCATTCATGAAATTGGTTCTCCAGAGCTGACCACAACTCCTCAGCTGTGTGACTCACATTTCCCAGACATTTCAATGTAAAAACCGCCTGATGACGTTGAGCCCTACTGCCAGCATAGTAAGGAGGTGTGCAGGATCCCTTCTGCGCAGTTAGAAAGCTTGTGGCATGACCAGACAGGCTTTGGGTGCAGGTGGAAGACCGAGAGGAGGTTGAGGAGGCAGAAGCAGTGGAGGAACTTTGACATAAAGAGGATTGACGCACAACTCGTGGGGACGGCAAGACTTGGACAGCAGCCCCTTGTCCTGCTGTCACCATAGTTACCCAGTGCCCAGTCAGCGACATGTAACGCCCCTGTCCATGCCTACTCGTCCAAGTGTCTGTGGTGAAATGCACCCTGTCACACACAGAGTTTCTCAAAGAAGCGGTGATGTTGTGTGCGACATGCTGGTGGAGCGCAGGCACACCTTTCTTTGAGAAGTAGTGCCGACTGGGCATCTGGTACTGGGGCACTGCGACGGACATAAGGTCTCGAAAATCCTCTGTGTCCACCAGGCGGAAAGGCAGCATTTCTGTAGCCAAGAGCTTGCAGATGGTGAAATTCAACCTCTTAGCTTTCTCATGGCTAGGAGGAAATGGTCTTTTACTTGTCCACATCTGAGGGACCGAGGGCTGGCTATTGTGCTTAGACGGGGTTGATAAGGGTGTCCCCGGCAAACTGCCGGTCTGTGAGGAAGATGCAGGCGGACATGTTAGGTTGCCTTGATCCAAAGGTGGTGCTATCGATGTCGGACAGCGCTCAAGACCAGCTGGTGTTACCACCTCCAAAGAAAATGATGACCTGCCAATCACGCTGGCTGTTGCGGGTAAAGAGGTGGCAGGTCTGCGCCCCAAAACAGGTGTGACTGCTGTCCCCCCAGTCACAGAGGATGAAGAGGCCGCGGATGCACAAGATATGGCAGACGGTGGTTGGCCCGGCTGGCTAGGCCGCATTGTAGCACACTGAGCTTCCCACTGCAACTTATGCTTCATGTCCATGTGCCGGTTCATGCATGAAGTACTCAAACTATGTATTTTTTGGCCTCTACTTAGCTTTTGCTGACAAATGTTACAGATAACACGAGTTGGGTCATCTTTATCGATCTGAAAAAATGCCCAGGCTATGCAAGGCTTAGCACCCATGCGACCTGAAGAGCCACCACGACTTGTGGTGAGAGGCAGAGTTGTGTTTGAGGATGCAGTTGTTGACGTGCTTCCAGTACTACGTCTCTGTCCAGGAAGGCGCAACCTGACCTCGTCGTCACTAGCATCTTCCTCCACCTCCTCTGCTGACCTCATCTCTTGGCTGACTGTGGGTTGACAGTAAGTGGGATCTCCGACCTCATCATCATCACCCTGTGCGTTATCACACCCGTCGTCCTCAGAGCCAACCTGTTCCTGCCCTGACAAAAAACTAAAGTTGTCGCTCCAATCAGGTATTTGAGTCTTATCATCGTCTTCCTCATTGTCTCCACCAACAGGAGTTACAGTTTGGGAATGAGGGTCTACATTATGGTCAGAACCTTCTGCGTCTGGTCCTGGATCCGACTCATAAAGATTCTGGGCATCAGTGCAGATCATTTCCTCGTCTGGATTCACAGAAGCACTGGAGTCGACCTCTGATTCCCAGGCTATAGTATGAGTAAACAGCTCTGCAGACTCAACCATCTGTTCTACCTCATACTCAGACGGGCAGCTGGAGATTTGGGAGCTGTGAGGAAGCAAGTGCGATTTGGGTGACACCTTTGAGGACTGGAGTATTTGTGATGTTGAAGTTGATGTGGAGGAGAGCCCACTTAAAGGAGCACTTGATATCCGTTGAAGCACCTGCTGTTTTTGTGCCTCATCTGGAATTTGTAGCGATTGGCGTGGCCGTAAGAAAGGGATCTTATCACATTGTCCGCTAAAAGAAGTAGACATTTTAGTTTGGCTGGAAGATGGTCTTTCTTCTGCACCTACCCCACGGACACAACCTTTTTTCCCCTTCCCAACACGCCTATTCCCCTTTCCACCAGCAGCAGGCCTTTTTCCACTCATTTTGGTGGTTAACTAATTCACAACTCTGGAGTTGTTTGCACAAAAAAACAATGGATGGTAACCGAGCAGAGCTGAGTGGCCAAACTGTGGTATTAGGCCAAAACTATTGGCTGGGTTAGATGCAGAAAAAAATTATTTTTAATTTGCAACCTGATGGAGGTCAGTATAGATGGACTAATAGACCAAGTCCCACACACCGCTAGAAGCCCAAATATTTTTTCAGAGCTAGATCCAGAAATTTTTTTTATTCAATTTGCAACCTGATGGAGGTCAGTATAGATGGACTAATAGACCAAGTCCCACACACTGCTAGAAGCCCAAATATTTTTTCAGAGCTAGATGCAGAAAAAAATTATTTTTAATTTGCAACCTGATGGAGGTCAGTATAGATGGACTAATAGACCAAGTCCCACACATCGCTAGAAGCCCAAATATTTTTTCAGAGCTAGATGCAGAAAATTTTTTTATTCAATTTGCAACCTGATGGAGGTCAGTATAGATGGACTAATAGACCAAGTCCCACACACTGCTAGAAGCCCAAATATTTTTTCAGAGCTAGATGCAGAAAAAAATTATTTTTAATTTGCAACCTGATGGAGGTCAGTATAGATGGACTAATAGACCAAGTCCCACACACTGCTAGAAGCCCAAATATTTTTTCAGAGCTAGATGCAGAAAAAAATTATTTTTAATTTGCATCCTGATGGAGGTCAGTATAGATGGACTAATAGACCAAGTCCCACACACCGCTAGAAGCCCAAATATTTTTTCAGAGCTAGATGCAGAAAAAAATTATATTCAATTTGCAACCTGCTGGAGGTCAGTATAGAAGGACTAATAGAACAAGTCCCACACACTGCTAGAAGCCCAAATATTTTTTCAGAGCTAAATGAAGAAAAAAATTATTTTTAATTTGCAACCTGATGGAGGTCAGTATAGATGGACTAATAGACCAAGTCCCACACACTGCTAGAAGCCCAAATATTTTTTCAGAGCTAGATGCAGAAAAAAATTATTTTTAATTTGCAACCTGATGGAGGTCAGTATAGATGGACTAATAGAACAAGTCCCACACGCTGCTAGAAGCCCAAATATTTTTTCAGAGATAAATGAAGAAAAAAATTATTTTTAATTTGCAACCTGATGGAGGTCAGTATAGATGGACTAATAGACCAAGTCCCACACACTGCTAGAAGCCCAAATATTTTTTCAGAGCTAGATGCAGAAAAAAATTATTTTTAATTTGCAACCTGATGGAGGTCAGTATAGATGGACTAATAGACCAAGTCCCACACACCGCTAGAAGCCCAAATATTTTTTCAGAGCTAGATGCAGAAAAAAATTATATTCAATTTGCAACCTGCTGGAGGTCAGTATAGAAGGACTAATAGAACAAGTCCCACACACTGCTAGAAGCCCAAATATTTTTTCAGAGCTAAATGAAGAAAAAAATTATTTTTAATTTGCAACCTGATGGAGGTCAGTATAGATGGACTAATAGACCAAGTCCCACACACTGCTAGAAGCCCAAATATTTTTTCAGAGCTAGATGCAGAAAAAAATTATATTCAGTTTGCAACCTGATGGAGGTCAGTATAGATGGACTAATAGAATGATGCTATGCCCAAAAGATTTTACTTCACTAGGTGCAGTAAAAAAATTGGTATTCTATACACAGGTGGTATATCTTGCAACACAGATCGGCTACTCCACTGACTAACACACTCTGCAATAGGCCAAAAAGGATTAGCTTTGCTAGATTCAGCCAAATGCTGTGAAAAAAACTTGCACAGCACTGGCACAGACCTGCCTGGCAAAAACTGATAGGAACTGATGTAACCTAGTCCTGAAAAGGACTCCAATAACAATTAGTCTTTACTCCCACAATCTATCTATTTAAGAGCACAGACCTGCTTGATAAAAGTCATAGGAAATGCTGTAACCTAGTCCTTAAAAGGACTGCAATCACAACTATTCCCTACTCCCAAGCTATCTGTATATTTGTGCGAAAATTGGCTTGAAATTAACAAGGTATAGCGCACACAGCAACAGCGGTGCCGTCTAACACGCAGCTGCAGCAGTGAGAAAATGGTGGCGACGGGGAAAATGGCTTGGTCTTATAGGGCAAGGACATGTGACATACACTGCCAATCACACATGCCCTTGCTTGTGTGAAAAAAAGCACTTCGCTCCGTGTGTGCGCTGCTGATAGGCTGACAGATTGCACCTCCCCACTGCAAATGCGGGAAAGAGAAAAAAAAATGGAGATCTTCATTGTTCCTGCAGAGATCCATCCCCTGCCCCGCTGTACACTCAAACTGCGTATTAACATTAATTTTCATCATTACTGAGAAAAAATCCAGTTATGATTTTGGTGCACGAACAGTTATCGAACATAACCTCGAACAGCCGAATTTTTCTCAAATTGTTCGTGTTCGCCGACCGGCTCGAACACCGCCCAAAACAGCTCGAATTTGAGATTGGCGAACAGTTCGAGTAGAACAACGCTCATCTCTAGCTCCTACTACTGACTAACTGCAAGTGCAACTTATAGGAGGAAAGTTTATTAATAACTATATGGCAGGAAACTGGCACAGAAAGTTACATGCATGTGATATTAGCACATGCATGATGCACGTGATATTAGCACAATAATTTATTCTACTTTACTTCACTTTTGCCCACTTTTTAAAAGAGTGGGGACATATTCTACTGCAGTCTGACTCATTTAATATAATTATGCTTGAAATTGGTTGAAATCTTAGAGCAAATCTATGAAAGCCATAAATTAGGTGCATCTGTCACATTGTGTACTCCGCCGCGTGATGCCTGGGGTAACTTCAACCTGACTGCATGTTGTAGCATCACTAAAACCGCTTTCACACGTGTGTGTGTCCAGTACTTGTGGTGATAGTTTTCACACGTACTGGAGACACTGCCAAAGGCAGACCCATTCAAATAAAGGGGTCTGTGCACATGTCAGTGTTTTTCCACAAACCATTTTTATGCCCCATCCAGACTTCCAGGGGGGCCCTCAGAAAAATGCTTGAGTTTCCCATTGATTTACACTGGGCTTGTTGCTCGGGTCGAGCTCCAGAGCATTATGATTTGCTCGACCCGAGCAACGAGCACCCGAGCATTTTAGTGCTCATGCATCACTAGTGCGGGCTCATCACTGAAGCCCGCACCAAAAAGGGGGAGGCGACCTATGATGTATATATACGCCATAGGTCATCAAAGGATGAAAAAAATCTGAAAATGTAGTTAAGCAGAAACACATTCGAGTAAAAGTAAAAAAAGAAAAATAAATTGAAAAAACATCATAAAAATTCTTTAAACTGCAGATGTTTTACATGTGTTTTAAACAAAAAACTGTGAACAAATGGACATATTTTCTTGAAGCAAAAACAGTTACTACAAGACAATGTTGCTTTGGGTACATTGCTTTTAACAGCTCAGGCAAGATAAATAGGTTGGCACAGAGACATAGCCTTGAGCATAGGATATTTTATTTAATTTAGAGCAGTTATTGATTACATGATAGAAGGAGGATGAGAATGGGATGAAGCACGTGCAAATTTAAAGCAAAACATTAATATTTCAGTGATTTTTATGAACTTGTTGGACTTTCAAGTTCAGTACAATTTGTGGACCTCAGGAGAACTTAGAGATTTTAACTCTCTCCAAAACACATCTAAATTTAGCCTTTAGGAAATAAACTGCATTATAAAAGCTAATTTTTTTAGCTTGAATCCTAAAAGGGGATTGGCCCCCAGAAGAAGTGATGTTATCAGGGTGACACGGTGGTGCAGTGGTTAGCACTGCAGCCTTGCAGCGCTGGGGTCCTGGGTTCAAATCCCACCAAGGACAACATCTGTATGTCTTCCCCGTGTTTGCATGGGTTTCCTCCAGGTTCTCTGGTCTCCTCCCACACTCCAAAGACATACTCATAGGGAATCTAGATTGTGAGCCCTGATGGGGACAGCAACAATAATGTATCTAAATCACTGCGGAATATGTTAGCGCTATATAAAAATAAAGATTATTATATTATTATTATCTAGGTAATGCCAGCGCCCAGCATTTTCCTTAATCCTCAAATCCTCTCATGGTGCTAGTCTTATGCATCTGGTCACTAAGAACATTCAGTGCTCTGCAGAAACACAGGCAAACGACTTCTGCTTTATCCTTTGTAGGTTCAGGTTAACTCCCAATGATCATGAATTGATAATGCATCTTAGTAGATAGCCTATTAACCCTACAAGCATTGTAACCAGCTTTTGACTAGACACACACAAATAATGAAAACAATAGAAATAATAGAGACAATGATAAGAAAGTAAATTGACACCAATAGAATCATGTTCTGTCTACCTTATAGGCATTTTGAACTTTTAAATATACATATGTAATTTTAAAATACGTTTTCCATTTTGGAATATTTTTTGGGGGGAGAAGATCTTGCACGCTGACACTAACGCAGAACCCAGGCTCTGATGATGCTTGCATAAGATCTTTGCGAGGGGCAGCATGTCAGGGATCACCAAACAGCAATGACATTGGGGAGATCACACGATATCTCAACGTGCCATCATGCTGTCAATATTTCATCCGGAATCGCGAGCACGCGATCCAGATTACTCGCTACGTGGATATCGGCAAGTGACCAGTGAGAGTATGGCGTCACACCTCTGGGTTCCAAAGCCTGGAATCCGAGTTTACGCCCTGTGTTCCATCACAGTCAGTTTCACGATAGCCCAATTATTATTATTCTCTGCCACCACCGGCCGAGTTTGAAATATAATACAGGCCTCGCTGGACGGATGCGTTTTGGTAGAGTATATGGCTTCGGAGAAGGTAACGATTACAGGATAAAAGAAACAGAATTATTACATTTTATATTTAATCCAAAAGGGAGGCAGTGTTTAGGAAAAATATATACAATGATGTTACAAAGGAGACATTAAAATACATAAGCAGTTACATAAAATAAACAGGATAAAAGAAGACAACTTACTCTATACAGTTCGCAGGGACGATCAGAATATGTGGAGGAGGTGCTCCACAGTTGATTTGAGCGTTATCGAATGTGACACGTTGCTTATAAACCTTATACCCCCCTGGCAATGAGTGCCCCTGTATGCTCCATGGGTTCTCTTATATCTAAGGGGAGATCTGGCCACACGCCCCTTGTGGTGACATCATGTGGGCTGGTCTCCAGCCAATACATTTTATTAAAAATGACAACTTCTGCAATAACTCATCGTTCGTTGATCGCAGAAGCTTACAAATGATGCCATCTTCTCCCCTATGACTTTATCTTCAGTTAGAGACCACACATCGCATAGTTGTAGTCTGCTATTCTAGTGTTTGTGTGCTACAGCTCTAGGTAGCATTTTTCAGTGGCAGAAAAATATCCATATCATTCCCTAGTTGATTCTATCTCTAAATATATAGGTCCCGTTATTGTCGGACGCATGGACCTTACAATATTTCATATTTCGTTTCGGAGTCAGTGTGTCTGCAAATTTTCCTTTTTGGCTCGGGAAGCAGCCTCACGGTTGCACGCAAATTAGTGCAAGCCTGCATTTTAATTACCTCCTGCGTCTTTCAGGGTCAAGATGCTTGCTTCCTAGTGAAGTTATAACACTCCTTGGCTGGCATTTGTTTGTGTAAGCTATTTCTCAGGCGTGTGTTAATTGGGGCTTTTGTGCTGAGCAGAAGGGGAAGAATGGTCAATATCTGGGTCAGGGAAATATGGAAGAACATTTTCAATACTCCTCAATTCTTCCCTGACACAGCAGATGACAGAAACTGGACTGGTCTACGAATAAAATGCAAGAGCCAGGTGCCTTTCAGGAAAGAAGAGTAAGTGTCAAAGCGCTGGAAATGCTTTGACACACCCCAAAGCTACTTCAACTTATGAGTAGTGTTGAGCCACCCCCGTAGTGTTCGAGTTCGGTTCGGTTCGTCGAACACCCGTGTGTTCGCCGAACTGTTCGTCGAACTGTTCGTCGAACACCTTCGAACACCGTTAAAACCAATGGCAGGCAAACAAAAACACATAGAAACACATAGAAAACACCTTCAAAGGTGTCCAAAAGCTGACAAACTGCTCAGAAGACATAACTAACACATGGAAAAGTGACAAGTACATATAGTCATGCGAAAATAAAATAGGTGGAGGAGTAAAAGGAGGGGGAGACACAGATATAGGCATGTCATGCCCTTCTAAAATCCAAAAAGTGAGAAGCCGACACGGCCAGTCCGCTCCTGCCCGTGCCACCTCCGTGTCGCCGGGTTTGTGCCAGAGCCGCGGTGAACCCTGATGGCCAGCCCCCCTCTCCCAATACTGGTGCCTGTCCGCTGGTGGGTCGAGCGAGCCCCCCTGTGGTGGAGGCAGCTCTAAGCTTTTTAATTTAAATTGTCTCTCTAATTTGAATGAATACACTTTAAATCCATTTACAAGGATCTATTGGAGGGCAAGTCTCATGCCAGCAGCCGCGTAATTCCAGCTCCAGTAGCGTCCACTAAAGCTGCTGCAGTTAAAAAGCTTTTATAAGGATCGAGCTCGGCTGTCCACCGCAAGGCATCCTACTGCCAGTCTCAGCCCCTATGCCTTGGGGTGCCTCCTGATGCTCTTCACTGAGTATCCCGTGGTCCCGAAGCATTTCCTTTGAAAAAATGAAGTGTCCAAACTACAGGTGGTGTAGCTAGCTTAACAGCCGGGATAATCCGCTGAGTAGCAGACACTGCTACTAGGCACAAAGTATTTCCTGGGCTAGATGCAGTTAAAAATTTGTAATTAGATACTCTCGTTGGATGCTGAGAAAGCATTCCATAGAGTCTCCTGGCACGCCATATATGATTCTCTTAAAAAGCTTGGGGTAGGGGTCTAGGGGACCCTTTTATAGCCAAAATCACGGCCCTGTATCGCAATACGTCACCTAGGCTGAAGATAAATGGAACTGTAGCACCCTGAGGGCTCGGTTGCTACAGAGGTATTGCACCTCACCCAGAGGTGTGATATCTCACTCTCAGGTAAGGATGTAGTGTGGATCAGGACCCGACACCTGCATGCATTACACCACATTGCCGTGGGGCAGGGCGACCAATATGTCCCTGAGATGGGCACGACAGTCCCTGTCCCTGGCTGGAGTGGGGGGAGGGAACAATGAGGAAGGGGAACCCTGTAGTGCAGGAGCAGGGAGGAAGCAGTTCCTGGGTGCATTGAGAAGGGAGTATAAAAGGTGGGCACCATCTTAGTTCAGTGCAGAGAAGTCTGAGCAGAAGTGTCAGGGAGCAGGGGCTCTGCATGAGCTTTGCTCCGGAGGCGGGCCTAGTAACAGAGGCCCAGGCCTGGAAGAGGGAGGAGGAAGGAAGAGGAGCGGAGAAGGCTCCAGGAACGAGGAACGAAGGGATCTCAGGGGTGCGGACGGGCGAGTCGCCACCGCACGCCAGAATCCACCTGCGTGGAGGGGTCAGGCCAAAGGGGGAGACCGGTCCCCGAAACTAGTGGAGGCAGGAAACGGCCCTCAGATAGAAACAGGAGGCTGTGACATTTTATGTGGCGCAGCTCCTCGCTACACCCGCTAGGAAGGCACCACATAGGGTCAGGGAAACTGGCGCCAAGTTTACCAAGAGGAGGCCCGAGGCAGCCGGACAGAAGGGTTGGTAAGAAAGGCCAGACAAAGGACACACAAAGGGGGTCCTGTGAAGCACTCCAAAGTTATCTGGGAGTTGTCTGAGCCCCTCACCTGGTGAGCACAGTACGACGTGGGCAGCCGTTACCTGCAGACGTGGTCTGGATAATAAGAACTGTGAGTAAAGGCCCTGGACTGCATCACTGACTCCGTGTCATTACTGCTGCTGCCCTGCACCATCACCCCCATCCTCCGCATACACTGCCCTGAGGCTATACTCCTCCCGTGGGGAGTTATGCTACGCTCTGCTGCACCCACAACACCAGCCTCAGCGGTCTGCCCTGGAGCGGCGGTTCACTCTGACCACAATCCACGGGTGGCGTAGTCGGACATTTATACATCAAAACCACATAAATAGTTCCACCACTGGTTTGACCGCCCTGAACCACGGAACCGGGTTGCCGCTACGGAGACTACAACCACCAGCATCCACCAAAAAGGGTCCGGCTCCGGGTGTCCCAAAGCCCAGGGGGCGCGTCAGAACATTTTCATCACCTTTCACAATCACCAATGGGACAAGGCAGGGATGTTCTCTGTCCCCTCTCTTATACATCCTAGTGACGGAGCACCTGCTCTCATCAATTCGCCATAACCCCAATATTAGGTGGATTGAGGTGGGAGGCACCGAGTACAAGTGCTCTCTATTTGCTGATGATGTCCTAGTATATATCACTCAATCACATATATCCATCCATGCTGTTATGGCTGAAATAGATCACTTTGTTACATGGTCAAATTTTAAAATCAATGCAGCGAAGTCTGAGGCCCTCGATGTCTCCCTCCCCAAATCCATATAGGATTCCATCCAGTCCAACTTTCCCTTTGCCTGGCCCTCACAGGGTATCAAATACTTAGGAATTCCTATTCATAGAGACCTCTCCCATCTATGTTATCTTAATTTTTGGCCCTTTATTGAACAACTCCATACAGACCACGGTTGGCAAGTTAGATCTGTAAGATTCACTACGTGAACCACTGGTGTTTTGTGGAAAAGCACATGTACACTGTGTTCCAAATTATTATGCAAAAAGTGTTTAGGAGTGATAAGGGAAGAATTTGTTTGTTTGTCAGTTAAACTCATTGATGGTGATGTGTGTCAGGGCTCTTTATATCACTGTAAGCAATTGCAGACACCAGTGCTAATTAGTTTGGCAGGTGTGTCCAATGAAAGGCAAGACTACTTAAGAAGGCTCTCTCACATTATTCAGCAGCCTACATTTTCTGCCAAAATGGGAAAGAAAAAGGATGTGTCGGCTGCTGAGAAGCAACAAATTGTGGAGTGTTTAGGTCAAGGCATGACTACAATCAACATTGTGCGATGATCAGGATGAAGTGTCTTGGCAATCAAGAAGTATGTAGCTGATTCACAGTACACACGTGTGCGTGCTGATAAGGGCAAATTGAGGACTCTTTCCTACAGGCAATTACGTCAGGTTGAAAGAGCAGCGGCAAAAAAGCCTTGTCATAGCAGCAGACAAGTTTTTGAAGCTGCTTGTGCCTCCAACGTCCCCCGAACAACAAGATGCAGGGTCCTTCAGAGGTTTGCAGCTGTGCATACGCCATCCTGTCGACCTCCTCTATCCACTTCACACAAGCAGAAACGGCTCCAGTGGGCCAAACATTACATGAAGACTGATTTCAAAACTGTTTTGTTCACGGATGAGTGCCGTGCAGCGCTCGATGGTCCAGATGGATGGAGTGGAGGATGGCTGGTTGATGGACACCCCACGCAAACACGGCTACAGCGCCAACAAGGAGGAGGTGGAGTAATGTTTTGGGCTGGAATCATGGGGAGAGAGATTGTCGGCCCCTTTAGGATCCCTGAAGGCGCTAAAGATGAACTCCATAATGTATGTGGATTTTCTCAAACAGCACTTCCTGCCATGGTTCAAGAAGAAGAACCGTGTATTTCACAGCAAGATCATTTTTCTGCATGATAATGCACCATCTCATGCTGCACATAAAACATCTGCATCTCTGGCTGATATGGGCATAAAAGGGGACAAACTTATGGTGTGACCCCCATGCTCCCCTGACCTCTACCCCATTCAGAACCTTTGGAGCATCATTAAAAGGAGTGTCTATGATGGCGGGAGGCAGTTCACATCTAAGCAACAGCTCTGGGAGGGTATTCTGTCCTCATGCAAAACAATTGAAGCAGAAACCATCCAAAACCTGACAAATTCAATGGACGAGAGAGTTCAGAAGCTCCTTTCGAACAAGGGGTCCTATGTGAAAATGTAACATCACCTAGAATAAAGTTTTGAGTTGAAAACTGTTTGATTTCAGTTTCTAACAACCTGCTAATGCTTATAATTTCAAAAATGACCATTTTTTTGGTCTTTATTAAAATGAAAAGGTTGATCGAAAAGTTTGGGGGATCTAAGAGTGTGGCAACCCAGTAGTCATGATTACTTCGAATTCTGACAATATGAGGGTCATGCTGCAGGTAGTGCAGCAAGAAGGCACTTATGTGTCTTGCGCATCTCGGAGCCCCAAAATTATTTTCCGGGCTAGATGCAGCTAAAAATTATTTTTAATTTTAAATCTGGTGGAGCTTAGTATAGATGGCCTAATAGGATCAGTGCTGCACACTGCTACAAAGCCCAAATTATTTTCCAGTCAAGATACAGATAAACATGATTAGTAATTTGAAAGCTTAAAACGGTTGGTAGGGTGATTTTAAACAATCATCAAGCTTTTACTCTCCCCAGGATGACACAGGGGTAGAAAAGTCGTTTCGGATCCATGATTTGTTCATCTTTATGAACGTGAGTCTGTCTACATTATCAGTGGAGAGCCGCGTGCGCTTATCTGTCAGCACACCACCAGCAGCGCTGAACACACGCTCAGACAGAACGCTGGCTGCGGGGCATGACAAGATCTCCAAGGCGTAAGTGGCTAGCTCCGGCCATTTATCCAGATTGGAAGCCCAAAAAGAGCAAGGGTCCAGTGACACAGTCGTGGCTTCAATGTTTACTTGGAGATACTCCTGTACCATCGTCTCTAGGCGTTGACTATGTGTCAGACTTCTTGTCTCCTGTGGCCTTGCAAAGGATGGGCTAAAAAAGTGGTGAAATGATTCCGCAAAATTGATGTTACCACCAGATACTGTGGTTCTGTTACGGTTTGAGTGCTGAACACTTGACGGTCCCACGGTTGGCAAGTTGGAACTGTGAGATTCACTACGTGCACCACTGGTATTTTGTGGAAAAGCACATGTAAGATTCTGCAACAGTCTCTGCTGATACTCCTGCATGCGTGCATCCCTTTCTATGGCAGGAATAATTTCTGCAAATTTACTTTTGTACCGGGGATCTAACAGTGTGGCAACCCAGTAGTCAGGATTATTTCTAATTCTCACAATTCGAGGGTCATGTTGCAGGTAGTGCAGCAAGAAGGCACTCATGTGTGTTGCGCATCCAGGAGCACCAAGTCCCTGTTGTGTTGGTGGCGATGTAACAATCATGCTTCCTTCCTCTGTCCTCTCCCCCCAACCTCGCACAACAGAAATGTGATCAAGGTCTCCCTCATCTGATGAGTCTTCCATCAGTTCGTCCTCCACTTCTTCCTGGGCTCCTGCACCTTCCTCACTAGTTTGGCTGCTACCATGCGCCCTGGTAAAACCATCTCCCCCACCCTCACATGCCTGCCGCCTTGGTGCTGCCGACCGTCTGGACCTTGCAGATGTTAGCCCTTCCGCATACAACTCCTCCTCCTCTACTTCCTCCACCTCCTCTTGTGCCACCACCTGACTCCGAATTCTGTTTAACATGTGCTCCAGCATGTAAATCACCGGAATAGTCATGCTGATAATGGCATCGTCAGCACTAAACATCTTCGTCGCCATTTCAAAACTGTGCAGAAGGGTGCATAGGTCCCTGATCTGAGACCACTCCTCCAGCGTGATTTGCCCCACCTCTGAATCTCGTTGGCCCAGGCTATACGTCAGAACGTATTGCACCAGGGCTTGTCGGTGCTGCCACAGTCGCTGCAACATGTGCAGAGTTGAATTCCACCGGGTAGGCACATCGCATTTTAGCCGGTGAAGTGGCAGGCCCAACGACTTCTGTAGAGATGTAAGTCGCTGAGCTGCGGGATGCGAACGGCGGAAGTGAGCACACAGCGACCGTGCCCTCTGCAGAAGGCCATCTAGTCTGGGATAGTGGGCTAAAAATTGCTGGACAACCAGGTTCAACACGTGAGCCATACAAGGCACGTGTGTGACATTGCCCCGGCGAAGGGCCGCACCCAGGTTTGCAGCATTGTCGCACACGGCCTTCCCTGGTTTCAGGTCCAGTGGAGACAACCATTCATGAAATTGGTTCTCCAGAGCTGACCACAACTCCTCAGCTGTGTGACTCACATTTCCCAGACATTTCAATGTAAAAACCGCCTGATGACGTTGAGCCCTACTGCCAGCATAGTAAGGAGGTGTGCAGGATCCCTTCTGCGCAGTTAGAAAGCTTGTGGCATGACCAGACAGGCTTTGGGTGCAGGTGGAAGACCGAGAGGAGGTTGAGGAGGCAGAAGCAGTGGAGGAACTTTGACATAAAGAGGATTGACGCACAACTCGTGGGGACGGCAAGACTTGGACAGCAGCCCCTTGTCCTGCTGTCACCATAGTTACCCAGTGCCCAGTCAGCGACATGTAACGCCCCTGTCCATGCCTACTCGTCCAAGTGTCTGTGGTGAAATGCACCCTGTCACACACAGAGTTTCTCAAAGAAGCGGTGATGTTGTGTGCGACATGCTGGTGGAGCGCAGGCACACCTTTCTTTGAGAAGTAGTGCCGACTGGGCATCTGGTACTGGGGCACTGCGACGGACATAAGGTCTCGAAAATCCTCTGTGTCCACCAGGCGGAAAGGCAGCATTTCTGTAGCCAAGAGCTTGCAGATGGTGAAATTCAACCTCTTAGCTTTCTCATGGCTAGGAGGAAATGGTTTTTTACTTGTCCACATCTGAGGGACCGAGGGCTGGCTATTGTGCTTAGACGGGGTTGATAAGGGTGTCCCCGGCAAACTGCCGGTCTGTGAGGAAGATGCAGGCGGACATGTTAGGTTGCCTTGATCCAAAGGTGGTGCTATCGATGTCGGACAGCGCTCAACACCAGCTGGTGTTACCACCTCCAAAGAAAATGATGACCTGCCAATCACGCTGGCTGTTGCGGGTAAAGAGGTGGCAGGTCTGCGCCCCAAAACAGGTGTGACTGCTGTCCCCCCAGTCACAGAGGATGAAGAGGCCGCGGATGCACAAGATATGGCAGACGGTGGTTGGCCCGGCCGGCTAGGCCGCATTGTAGCACACTGAGCTTCCCACTGCAACTTATGCTTCATGTCCATGTGCCGGTTCATGCATGAAGTACTCAAACTATGTATTTTTTGGCCTCTACTTAGCTTTTGCTGACAAATGTTACAGATAACACGAGTTGGGTCATCTTTATCGATCTGAAAAAATGCCCAGGCTATGCAAGGCTTAGCACCCATGCGACCTGAAGAGCCACCACGACTTGTGGTGAGAGGCAGAGTTGTGTTTGAGGATGCAGTTGTTGACGTGCTTCCAGTACTACGTCTCTGTCCAGGAAGGCGCAACCTGACCTCGTCGTCACTAGCATCTTCCTCCACCTCCTCTGCTGACCTCATCTCTTGGCTGACTGTGGGTTGACAGTAAGTGGGATCTCCAACCTCATCATCATCACCCTGTGTGTTATCACACCCGTCGTCCTCAGAGCCAACCTGTTCCTGCCCTGACAAAAAACTAAAGTTGTCGCTCCAATCAGGTATTTGAGTCTTATCATCGTCTTCCTCATTGTCTCCACCAACAGGAGTTACAGTTTGGGAATGAGGGTCTACATTATGGTCAGAACCTTCTGCGTCTGGTCCTGGGTCCGACTCATAAAGATTCTGGGCATCAGTGCAGATCATTTCCTCGTCTGGATTCACAGAAGCGCTGGAGTCGACCTCTGATTCCCAGGCTATAGTATGAGTAAACAGCTCTGCAGACTCAACCATCTGTTCTACCTCATACTCAGACGGGCAGCTGGAGATTTGGGAGCTGTGAGGAAGCAAGTGCGATTTGGGTGACACCTTTGAGGACTGGAGTATTTGTGATGTTGAAGTTGATGTGGAGGAGAGCTCACTTAAAGGAGCACTTGATATCCGTTGAAGCACCTGCTGTTTTTGTGCCTCATCTGGAATTTGTAGCGATTGGCGTGGCCGTAAGAAAGGGATCTTATCACATTGTCCGCTAAAAGAAGTAGACATTTTAGTTTGGCTGGAAGATGGTTTTTCTTCTGCAGATGTTACTGTTGCTTTAACACCTACCCCACGGACACAACCTTTTTTCCCCTTCCCAACACGCCTATTCCCCTTTCCACCAGCAGCAGGCCTTTTTCCACTCATTTTGGTGGTTAACTAATTCACAACTCTGGAGTTGTTTGCACAAAAAAACAATGGATGGTAACCGAGCAGAGCTGAGTGGCCAAACTGTGGTATTAGGCCAAAACTATTGGCTGGGTTAGATGCAGAAAAAAATATATTCAGTTTGCAACCTGATGGAGGTCAGTATAGATGGACTAATACAACAAGTCCCACACACAGCTAGAATCCCAAATATTTTTTCAGAGGTACTGTAGATGCAGATAAAAATTAGTTTTAATTTGCAACCTGATGGAGGTCAGTATAGATGGACTAATAGAGAAAGTCCGACACACTGCTAGAAGGCCAAATATTTTTTCAGAGCTAGATGCAGAAAAAAATTATATTCAGTTTGCAACCTGATGGAGGTCAGTATAGATGGATTAATAGAACAAGACCCACACACAGCTAGAAGCCCAATATTTTTTCAGAGGTAGATGCAGAAAAAAATATATTCAGTTTGCAACCTGATGGAGGTCAGTATAGATGGACTAATACAACAAGTCCCACACACAGCTAGAAGCCCAATATTTTTTCAGAGGTAGATGCAGAAAAAAATATATTCAGTTTGCAACCTGATGGAGGTCAGTATAGATGGACTAATACAACAAGTCCCACACACAGCTAGAAGCCCAAATATTTTTTCAGAGGTAGATGCAGAAAAAAATATATTAAGTTTGCAACCTGATGGAGGTCAGTATAGATGGACTAATACAACAAGTCCCACACACAGCTAGAAGCCCAAATATTTTTTCAGAGGTACTGTAGATGCAGATAAAAATTATTTTTAATTTGCAACCTGATAGAGGTCAGTATAGATGGACTAATACAACAAGTCCCACACACAGCTAGAAGCCCAAATATTTTTTCAGAGGTACTGTAGATGCAGATAAAAATTAGTTTTAATTTGCAACCTGATGGAGGTCAGTATAGATGGACTAATAGAGAAAGTCCGACACACTGCTAGAAGGCCAAATATTTTTTCAGAGCTAGATGCAGAAAAAAATTATATTCAGTTTGCAACCTGATGGAGGTCAGTATGGATGGATTAATAGAACAAGACCCACACACAGCTAGAAGCCCAATATTTTTTCAGAGGTAGATGCAGAAAAAAATATATTCAGTTTGCAACCTGATGGAGGTCAGTATAGATGGACTAATACAACAAGTCCCACACACAGCTAGAAGCCCAATATTTTTTCAGAGGTAGATGCAGAAAAAAATATATTCAGTTTGCAACCTGATGGAGGTCAGTATAGATGGACTAATACAACAAGTCCCACACACAGCTAGAAGCCCAAATATTTTTTCAGAGGTACTGTAGATAGAGATAAAAATTAGTTTTAATTTGCAACCTGATGGAGGTCAGTATAGATGGACTAATACAACAAGTCCCACACACAGCTAGAATCCCAAATATTTTTTCAGAGGTACTGTAGATGCAGATAAAAATTAGTTTTAATTTGCAACCTGATGGAGGTCAGTATAGATGGACTAATAGAGAAAGTCCGACACACTGCTAGAAGGCCAAATATTTTTTCAGAGCTAGATGCAGAAAAAAATTATATTCAGTTTGCAACCTGATGGAGGTCAGTATAGATGGATTAATAGAACAAGACCCACACACAGCTAGAAGCCCAATATTTTTTCAGAGGTAGATGCAGAAAAAAATATATTCAGTTTGCAACCTGATGGAGGTCAGTATAGATGGACTAATACAACAAGTCCCACACACAGCTAGAAGCCCAATATTTTTTCAGAGGTAGATGCAGAAAAAAATATATTCAGTTTGCAACCTGATGGAGGTCAGTATAGATGGACTAATACAACAAGTCCCACACACAGCTAGAAGCCCAAATATTTTTTCAGAGGTAGATGCAGAAAAAAATATATTAAGTTTGCAACCTGATGGAGGTCAGTATAGATGGACTAATACAACAAGTCCCACACACAGCTAGAAGCCCAAATATTTTTTCAGAGGTACTGTAGATGCAGATAAAAATTATTTTTAATTTGCAACCTGATAGAGGTCAGTATAGATGGACTAATACAACAAGTCCCACACACAGCTAGAAGCCCAAATATTTTTTCAGAGGTACTGTAGATGCAGATAAAAATTAGTTTTAATTTGCAACCTGATGGAGGTCAGTATAGATGGACTAATAGAGAAAGTCCGACACACTGCTAGAAGGCCAAATATTTTTTCAGAGCTAGATGCAGAAAAAAATTATATTCAGTTTGCAACCTGATGGAGGTCAGTATGGATGGATTAATAGAACAAGACCCACACACAGCTAGAAGCCCAATATTTTTTCAGAGGTAGATGCAGAAAAAAATATATTCAGTTTGCAACCTGATGGAGGTCAGTATAGATGGACTAATACAACAAGTCCCACACACAGCTAGAAGCCCAATATTTTTTCAGAGGTAGATGCAGAAAAAAATATATTCAGTTTGCAACCTGATGGAGGTCAGTATAGATGGACTAATACAACAAGTCCCACACACAGCTAGAAGCCCAAATATTTTTTCAGAGGTACTGTAGATAGAGATAAAAATTAGTTTTAATTTGCAACCTGATGGAGGTCAGTATAGATGGACTAATACAACAAGTCCCACACACAGCTAGAATCCCAAATATTTTTTCAGAGGTACTGTAGATGCAGATAAAAATTAGTTTTAATTTGCAACCTGATGGAGGTCAGTATAGATGGACTAATAGAGAAAGTCCGACACACTGCTAGAAGGCCAAATATTTTTTCAGAGCTAGATGCAGAAAAAAATTATATTCAGTTTGCAACCTGATGGAGGTCAGTATAGATGGATTAATAGAACAAGACCCACACACAGCTAGAAGCCCAATATTTTTTCAGAGGTAGATGCAGAAAAAAATATATTCAGTTTGCAACCTGATGGAGGTCAGTATAGATGGACTAATACAACAAGTCCCACACACAGCTAGAAGCCCAATATTTTTTCAGAGGTAGATGCAGAAAAAAATATATTCAGTTTGCAACCTGATGGAGGTCAGTATAGATGGACTAATACAACAAGTCCCACACACAGCTAGAAGCCCAAATATTTTTTCAGAGGTAGATGCAGAAAAAAATATATTAAGTTTGCAACCTGATGGAGGTCAGTATAGATGGACTAATACAACAAGTCCCACACACAGCTAGAAGCCCAAATATTTTTTCAGAGGTACTGTAGATGCAGATAAAAATTATTTTTAATTTGCAACCTGATAGAGGTCAGTATAGATGGACTAATACAACAAGTCCCACACACAGCTAGAAGCCCAAATATTTTTTCAGAGGTATTGTAGATGCAGATAAAAATTAGTTTTAATTTGCAACCTGATGGAGGTCAGTATAGATGGACTAATAGAGAAAGTCCGACACACTGCTAGAAGGCCAAATATTTTTTCAGAGCTAGATGCAGAAAAAAATTTTATTCAGTTTGCAACCTGATGGAGGTCAGTATGGATGGATTAATAGAACAAGACCCACACACAGCTAGAAGCCCAATATTTTTTCAGAGGTAGATGCAGAAAAAAATATATTCAGTTTGCAACCTGATGGAGGTCAGTATAGATGGACTAATACAACAAGTCCCACACACAGCTAGAAGCCCAATATTTTTTCAGAGGTAGATGCAGAAAAAAATATATTCAGTTTGCAACCTGATGGAGGTCAGTATAGATGGACTAATACAACAAGTCCCACACACAGCTAGAAGCCCAAATATTTTTTCAGAGGTAGATGCAGAAAAAAATATATTCAGTTTGCAACCTGATGGAGGTCAGTATAGATGGACTAATACAACAAGTCCCACACACAGCTAGAAGCCCAAATATTTTTTCAGAGGTACTGTAGATGCAGATAAAAATTAGTTTTAATTTGCAACCTGATGGAGGTCAGTATAGATGGACTAATAGAGAAAGTCCGACACACTGCTAGAAGGCCAAATATTTTTTCAGAGCTAGATGCAGAAAAAAATTATATTCAGTTTGCAACCTGATGGAGGTTGTAACGGGTCTGGGAGGCGGAACCTCTGAGCTACTATACAAGGGGGCGGTCCTTGTAAGGGAGCGGGTGGCAATCAGGGATGACGGGCAGGCAGTCACAGCAGGTGACCGGGACAGTCTCTGAGTGGACGGGCTGGAGGTCACGGAAAGTGACCGGGGCAGTCTCTGGATAAACGGGCAGGGAGTTACGGCAAGTGACCGGGACAGTCTCTGGGTAAAGGGTAGGTACGACCTGTGATGGCAGAGCCTCCGGGTAGGCTAGCAGGCAGATGGTAGATGTGTGCTCCCAGGTGAGCAAGCGAGAGTCTCTGGAATGGTAGGTGGTCACAGCACGTGACGGCGAAGCCTCCAGGTAGGCTAGCAGGCAGGTAACAGGTGGGCGCTCCCAGGTGAGCGGGCAGGAGTCTCTGGAAAGGCAGATGGTCACAGCACGTGACGGCGGAGCCTCCAGGTAGGCTAGCAGGCAGGTAACAGGTGTGCGCTCCCAGGTGAGCGGGCAGGAGTCTCTGGAAAGGCAGATGGTCACAGCACGTGACGGCGGAGCCTCCAGGTAGGCTAGCAGGCAGGTAACAGGTGTGCGCTCCCAGGTGAGCGGGCAAGCTGGTCCATAGACAGACTGACAGGAGTTGGAAGGCAGACCGTCGGACCTCAGGCTAGCAGGCAGGTGACTGGATATCAGGCAGGACAAAGGCAGCAAGCTGGCAGGAATCTGGCAGGTAACTGGCAGGTAACTGGCAACGGGACCTGAGGGCTGAAGCACAGGTGAGACACAGGTGCAAACAACATTGCTCAGGCACCTCCATTTTGGAGGAGGTGCCCTTTATATGGGAGGTCCTCCGGCAATTGGCCGGGGACTCCTTAGGACGGCGCGCGCGGTCCCTTTAAGAGAGGGGGAGCGCGCGCGCCCTAAGCACACTGCCGGGGAAGGAGCGCGCGCCAGAAGCAGCGGGGAGAGCAGCGCTGGAGGACGCCGCGCCAGGAGCGGGGAGGTGAGAGGGACGGCGTCTCTGCCTAGAACGGGGCAGAGACGTCGATGCTACAGTACCCCCCCCCCTTTAGGCCCCCTCTTTTTTAGGCCAGAAAGAAATTTTTCAAGGAGAAGCGGGGCGTTGATGTTCTCCCTGGGTTCCCAAGTTCTCTCCTCAGGACCAAACCCCTTCCAATCTACCAGAAAAAAGGTTTTTCCTCTTACCCTCTTGGAGGCCAGAATACTCTCTACCTCAAAGATGTCATCAGCGGAAACCGGAGCAGGAGGGGCACCTGGATTTTTGGAAAAAGAGTTAAAGACAACGGGTTTGAGGAGAGATACGTGGAAGGAGTTGGGTGGCCGGGAGTTTTAATTTGTAGGCCACAGGGTTAATTTGCCTGAGGACTTCGAAGGGGCCGATGAATTGAGGACCCAACTTGTAGGAGGGTATTTTGAGCCGCACATGTTTGGATGAGAGCCAAACCTTGTCTCCCGGACGGAATTGGGGCAGATCCAGACGTCTCTTATCAGCATATCTCTTCATCCACTCAGAGGAGAGAAGAAGAGTGGACCTGGTGCTCTCCCAAATAGTAGAAAATTCGCTGACAAGAGACTCCGCAGCAGGGTTGTCCACAGAAACGGAGACAGGAAGTGGAATCCGGGGATGTTGGCCACCAACTATAAAGAACGGGGATTTGGAAGAGGACTCGCTCTCATGGTTGTTATAAGAGAACCCGGCCCACGGTAGAAGATCCACCCAGTCCGAGTGGTGAGCATCCACGAAGTGCCGGAGGTAGCTGGACAAGATCTGATTGATCCGCTCCACTCGACCATTGGACTGAGGGTGGTAAGCGGAGGAGAAATCCAGGGTAATGTCCAGCAGCTTACAAGTGGCTCTCCAGAAACGAGAGGTGAACTGAACCCCACGATCCGACACGATGTGGAGGGGCAGACCATGGAGACGGAAGATGTGGCGGATAAAGTCTTTAGCCAACTCGGGTGCAGACGGAAGACCGGCCATCTTAGAAAAACGGTCAGCGACAACCCAAATGACGGTACAACCGGCAGAAACTGGAAGGTCGGTGATAAAGTCCATAGCGATGTGTTGCCAAGGAGCAGCAGGTACGGGAAGGGGCAGGAGATGGCTGGCAGGTAGATGTCGGGGAACTTTGTTACGAGCACAGGATGAACAGGCCACGACGAAGTCTACCACGTCCTTACGTAGGGTAGGCCACCAGTAATGCCGGGCAATAAGTTGAAAGGTCTTTTTTTGGCCAGCATGGCCAGCTAGTTTAGAAGAATGTCCCCAGCGAAGAACCCTCTCCCGATCTGGCACAGCTATGAACGTCTTACCGGGTGGAAGACGAGTTAGATCCAAGGGAGCCACATTCATCACCTTGGAGGAGTCGATGATGTGCGTAGGTTCCTCCTCTTGATCGGAGGACAGGAAAGACCGAGACAAGGCATCAGCTTTGACGTTCTTGTCCGCCGGACGGAAATGAAGAGTGAAGTCGAAGCGGGCAAAAAACAACGACCACCGGGCCTGGCGAGGATAGAGCCTCTGGGCATTTTGGAGATATGCCAGGTTTTTGTGATCCGTGTAGATAATTACCGGGTAGAGAGCCCCTTCAAGCAGATAGCGCCACTCTCCTAGTGCCAATTTGATGGCTAGCAATTCCCGGTCTCCAATGGAGTAGTTGCGCTCTGACGAGGAGAAGATTTTGGAGAAGAAGCCGCACGTTACCATTCTCCCGGTAGAAGACTTCTGGGTGAGCACCGCTCCGGCTCCGGAGGAGGAAGCATCAACCTCCAGGTAGAATTGTTTATTACAGTCCGGACGGTGCAGGACGGGAGCAGAGGCGAAGGCTTTCTTTAGGGAAAGGAAGGCCTCCTCGGCTTCAGGCGACCATATCCTGGGGTTAGCCCCCTTACGGGTAAGTGCAGATATGGGAGCAGTCCGAGACGAGAAGTGTGGGATGAAAAGACGATAATAATTAGCGAAGCCCAGGAATCGCTGTATCGCCTTCAAACCTTCAGGACGAGGCCATTTTAGAACGGAAGAGAGCTTCTCGGGATCCATTTGCAGACCTGTTTGGGAGATGACATAGCCCAAGAACGGTAGGGAGGTCTGATCGAAGAGGCACTTCTCGTATTTGGCGTAAAAGTGGTTCTGCCGAAGCCTAAGCAGGACCTGACGAACATCCCTCCGGTGTGTGGGGAGATCCAGAGAGAAGACCAAGATATCGTCCAGGTATACCACTACGCAGGAGTACAGGAGGTCACGGAAGATGTCATTGACTAGTTCCTGAAAGACCGCGGGAGCATTACAGAGACCGAAGGGCATCACAAGGTACTCGTAGTGACCGTCCCGGGTATTGAATGCCGTCTTCCACTCGTCTCCTTGACGGATACGGACCAGATTATACGCTCCTCGAAGAACCAGCTTGGAGAAGATCCTGGCGCCCTTGAGCCGGTCAAACAATTCAGAGATGAGTGGCAGGGGATATTTGTTTTTTACCGTAATGAGATTGAGTCCTCTGTAGTCAATACAGGGACGTAGCGAGCCGTCTTTCTTTTTGACAAAGAAGAATCCGGCTCCAGCCGGGGAGGTAGATTTTCGGATAAATCCCCTAGCCAGATTCTCTTCAATGTACTCAGACATGGCTCGGGTCTCGGCTGCAGATAACGGGTAGATACGCCCACGGGGAGGAGTGGTGCCAGGTACCAGGTCGATCGGGCAATCGTATGGCCTATGGGGCGGCAACGTCTCAGCTTCCTTCTTACCGAAGACGTCCGCATAGGGCCAGTAGGGAGCCGGGAGACCAGGTAAGTTAGCTGGAGTAGGCTGAGGGCGAAGTGGACGGACCGGAACCAGGCAGGTCCTATGGCAGTCAGGACCCCATCGGAGTACTTCACCGGACCGCCAGTTCAATACGGGTTCATGTGTCTGGAGCCAAGGTAGACCTAGCAACAAGGAGTGAGAAAGTCCGGACAGCACATGGAATGAGATCTCCTCAGAGTGCAGCATTCCCACCTGTAGGGTTATAGGTTCGGTGACGAGCAGGATGGTCTCCGAGAGAAGTCTTCCATCCACGGAAGCAACTGACAATGGCTCCGCCAGGGACTTGGTGGGAATATGGTATCTCTCTACCAGAGACTGGGCGATGAGGTTTCCAGCAGCTCCAGAATCCAGATGGGCGAGTTCGAAGAGACGGTTTTCTCCCCAAGCAATAGAGACCGGTAAGGTCAGAGGCGGAGAGGACTTACTTTTGTCTAGGACGACCTCTCCGAGTGGTCCTAGACACTGGCGTTTCCCGGCTTTTCCGGGCAGGAACGGATGAAGTGCTTCTTACTACCACAATAGAAACAGCTTCCCTCGGCTCGGCGAGATTCTTGGCGAGAACCGACCATCTTGGTCTGGTCGACCTGCATAGGCTCAGGAGAGACGGAGGGAGTGACGGGTTGCTGAAAAGTAGGAGCTAGGCGTGGAAACCTCCTCTCACGGGTGACCTCTTTGGCACGCTCCTGGAACCGCAGGTCAATCCGGGTGGCAAGAGCTATCAGGTCATCGAGGGTGGTAGGAATGTCCCGACCGGCAAGTTCATCTTTAATACGGCCGGACAGACCCTCCCAGAAGACTGAAACCAGAGCGTCATTATCCCAGGCCAGCTCCGAGGCAAGGGTACGGAACCGTATGGCATATTGGCCCACGGTGAGGCTTCCCTGACGGAGGCGTAGCAGTGACGATGCGGATGAGGTCTTCCGTCCGGGTTCGTCGAAGATTTTCCGGAAGGCCGTGAGAAAGGCAGGCAAGTTGGACACCAGGGGGTCTCCTCTCTCCCATAGAGGATTTAGCCAGGCCAGAGCCTCTCCGGTGAGATGGGACATGATGAAGGCAATTTTGGCCCGGTCGGAGTTAAACTGGTGGGACAGGAGTTCAAAGTGCAGGGTGCACTGATTTATGAAGCCCCGAGCCTGAGCGGAGTCGCCTCCGAAGCGAGGAGGTGCAGAAAGCCGGGGTCCGGGGTAGGATACCATAGTGTTGGTGGACAGCGGAGCTATCGGATTGCGAATCATGGCGCTGGCGGAGGTTGCTGGCGGAGCAGTCAGAGTGTCCAGGCGAGAATTGACATTCCGCAGGTGACCCAGGATGGACTCCTGTTGGGACCTCTGGCGGGACAGTTCATGACACAGGTCCGAGAGCGAGGGAGCTTGGGTGCCACCGGGTTCCATGGCCCGAGCAAACTGTAACGGGTCTGGGAGGCGGAACCTTTGAGCTACTATACAAGGGGGCGGTCCTTGTAAGGGAGCGGGTGGCAATCAGGGATGACGGGCAGGCAGTCACAGCAGGTGACCGGGACAGTCTCTGAGTGGACGGGCTGGAGGTCATGGAAAGTGACCGGGGCAGTCTCTGGATAAACGGGCAGGGAGTTACGGCAAGTGACAGGGGCAGTCTCTGGATGAACGGGCAGGGAGTTACGGCAAGTGACCGGGGCAGTCTCTGGGTAAAGGGTAGGTACGACCTGTGATGGCAGAGCCTCCGGGTAGGCTAGCAGGCAGATGGTAGATGTGTGCTCCCAGGTGAGCAAGCGAGAGTCTCTGGAATGGTAGGTGGTCACAGCACGTGACGGCGAAGCCTCCAGGTAGGCTAGCAGGCAGGTAACAGGTGGGCGCTCCCAGGTGAGCGGGCAGGAGTCTCTGGAAAGGCAGATGGTCACAGCACGTGACGGCGGAGCCTCCAGGTAGGCTAGCAGGCAGGTAACAGGTGTGCGCTCCCAGGTGAGCGGGCAGGAGTCTCTGGAAAGGCAGATGGTCACAGCACGTGACGGCGGAGCCTCCAGGTAGGCTAGCAGGCAGGTAACAGGTGTGCGCTCCCAGGTGAGCGGGCAAGCTGGTCCATAGACAGACTGACAGGAGTTGGAAGGCAGACCGTCGGACCTCAGGCTAGCAGGCAGGTGACTGGATATCAGGCAGGACAAAGGCAGCAAGCTGGCAGGAATCTGGTAGGTAACTGGCAGGTAACTGGCAACGGGACCTGAGGGCTGAAGCACAGGTGAGACACAGGTGCAAACAACATTGCTCGGGCACCTCCATTTTGGAGGAGGTGCCCTTTATATGGGAGGTCCTCCGGCAATTGGCCGGGGACTCCTTAGGACGGCGCGCGCGGTCCCTTTAAGAGAGGGGGAGCGCGCGCGCGCGCGCCCTAAGCACACTGCCGGGGAAGGAGCGCACGCCGGAAGCAGCGGGGAGAGCAGCACTGGAGGACGCCGCGCCAGGAGCGGGGAGGTGAGAGGGACGGCGTCTCTGCCTAGAACGGGGCAGAGACGTCGATGCTACAGAGGTCAGTATAGATGGTTTAATAGAACAAGACCCACACACAGCTAGAAGCCCAATATTTTTTCAGAGGTAGATGCAGAAAAAAATATATTCAGTTTGCAACCTGATGGAGGTCAGTATAGATGGACTAATACAACAAGTCCCACACACAGCTAGAAGCCCAAATATTTTTTCAGAGGTACTGTAGATGCAGATATAATTTAGTTTTAATTTGCAACCTGATGGAGGTCAGTATAGATGGACTAATAGAATGATGCTATGCCCAAAAGATTTTACTTCACTAGGTGCAGTAAAAAAATTGGTATTCTATACACAGGTGGTATATCTTGCAACACAGATAGGCTACTCCACTGACTAACACACTCTGCAATAGGCCAAAAAGGATTAGCTTTGCTAGATTCAGCCAAATGCTGTGAAAAAAACTTGCACAGCACTGGCACAGACCTGCCTGGCAAAAACTGATAGGAACTGATGTAACCTAGTCCTGAAAAGGACTCCAATTACAATTAGTCTTTACTCCCACAACCTATCTATTTAAGAGCACAGACCTCCCTGATAAAAGTCGCAGGAAATGCTGTAACCTAGTCCTTAAAAGGACTGCAATCACAACTATTCCCTACTCCTAAGCTATCTGTATATTTGTGCGAAAATTGGCTTGAAATTAACAAGGTATAGCGCACACAGCAACAGCGGTGCCGTCTAACACGCAGCTGCAGCAGTGAGAAAATGGTGGTGACGGGGAAAATGGCTTGGTCTTATAGGGCAAGGACATGTGACATACACTGCCAATGACACATGCCCTTGCTTGTGTGAAAAAAAGCACTTCGCTCCGTGTGTGCGCTGCTGATAGGCTGACAGATTGCACCTCCCCACTGCAAATGCGGGAAAGAGAAAAAAAAATGGAGATCTTCATTGTTCCTGCAGAGATCCATCCCCTGCCTCTCCCCCCACCCCGCTGTACACTCAAACTGCGTATTAACATTAATTTTCATCATTACTGAGAAAAAATCCAGTTATGATTTTGATGCACGAACAGTTATCGAACATAACCTCGAACAGCCGAATTTTTATCAAATTGTTCGTGTTCGCCGAACGGCTCGAACACCGCCCAAAACAGCTCGAATTTGAGATTGGCGAACAGTTCGAGTAGAACAACGCTCATCTCTACTTATGAGCATATAATTTCAACAGTGGATTTCTCAGGAATGGCAGAACAGATTTCTACAAGAAATGTATTGATTTACTCAGGATATAAGCAATTATATAGCCATACCTTTAGTTTTAGGTAGAAATTCTTCTTGGCAGGTTCCCATTAAAATAAATCTAAAAAGAAAACAAATGTAATCATAAATAAGTCAGCTACAACCTAGGATAGACAGTTGCCAGGCTCCTATAGGCCTCCTGTCACCACAGCGCTAAATATAAATTCACAGCGGCAAAAAGATCGTGGTCACAGAAATCAAAACTGTGGCCGGGCCAGTGCGAGAAGGGGGCCAGCCGAAGCCAGAGCAAACATCAACTGGATGTGTGTCCTTGGATGTACATTCAGTTGAAGTGTTTTGCGTCGTATGGACCTGCCGGGTCTATGTGCTGCAATACACGATGCCGGCCAATCAGAGGCCAACAGCTGACATCAGCGTTAAAGTGACTGGGGGCGCATGGCAGTGATGTCATGTGCTCCCATCCTATGGATGCTGAACTCAGCTGCCGGCTGCAGAAGAGGACGCCAATCACCGTGAACAGCGGCAGAATGGGGGACATATGTATCAGGATGGGGGATATATACAATTATATCCAAAAGTGTTGGCACCCTGGAAATGGTTCCAGAAAATGAAGTATTGTGTCAACTTCTCCATTTTTTATCTGGTTTCAGGTGTGATTTTCATATTGCCCCCACCTGTTACTTGCTGCAGGTGAGTTCGAATGAGCATGACGCGCTTGAAACAAAGTTGTTTACCCACAAATTTGGAAAGGTGCCAAAAATTTTATCTGGACTATTTTGGGGTTTTGTGTGAAATTATGTTCAATGTGACTTTTTTTCTCTGTTTATATGTTGTTCCAATACACACAAAGGAAATAAACATGTGTATAATAAAACATTTCTGATTACAATAACTTTCTGGGAGAAAAACTTCATTTTCTAGAACAATTTAAAACATATATACCAGGATGTGTCCAGATTGGAGGACATACAGTACACACCAAAAGTTTGGACACACCTTCTCAATTAAAGATTTTTCTGTATTTTCATGACTTTGAAAATTGTACATTCACACTGAAGGCATCAAAACTATGAATTAACACATGTGGAATTATATACTTAACAAAAAAGTGTGAAACAACTGAAAATATGTCTTATATTCTAGGTTCTTCAAAGTAGCCACCTTTTGCTTTGATGACTGCTTTGCACACTCTTGCATTCTCTTGATGAGCTTCAAGAGGTAGTCACCGGAAATGGTTTTCACTTCACAGGTGTGCCCTGTCAGGTTTAATAAGTGGGATTTCTTGCCTTATAAATGGGGTTGGGACCATCAGTTCTGTTGTGCAGAAGTCGGGTGGATACACAGCTGATAGTCCTACTGAATAGACTGTTAGAATTTGTATTATGGCCAGAAAAAAGCAGCTAAGTAAAGAAAAACGAGTGGCCATCATTACTTTAAGAAATGAAGGTCAGTCAGTCCGAAAAATTGGGCAAACTTTGAATGTGTCCCCAAGTGCAGTTGCAAAAACCATCAAGAACTACAAAGAAACTGGCTCACATGAGGACCGCCCCAGGAAAGGAAGACCAAGAGTCACCTCTGCTTCTGAGGATAAGTTTATCCGAGTCACCAGCCTCAGAAATCACAGGTTAACAGCAGCTCAGATTAGAGACCAGGTCAATGCCACACAGAGTTCTAGCAGCAGACACATCTCTACAACAACTGTTAAGATGAGACTTTGTGCAGCAGACCTTCATGGTAAGATAGCTGCTAGGAAACCACTTCTAAGGACAGGCAACAAGCAGAAGAGACTTGTTTGGGCTAAAGAACACAAGGAATGGACATTAGACCAGTGGAAATCTGTGCTTTGTTCTGATGAGTCCAAATTTGAGATCCTTGGTTCCAACCACCGTGTCTTTGTGCGATGCAGAAAAGGTGAACGGATGGACTCTACATGCCTGGTTCCCACCGTGAAGCATGGAGGAGGAGGAGTGATGGCGTGGGGGTGATTTGCTGGTGACACTGTTGGGGATTTATTCAAAATTGAAGGCATACTGAACCAGCATGGCTACCACAGCATCTTGCAGCAGCATGCTATTCCATTCGGTTTGCGTTTAGTTGGACCATCATTTATTTTTCAACAGGACAATGACCCCAAACACACCTCCAGGCTGTGTAAGGGCTATTTGACCAAGGAGGAGAGTGATGGGGTGCTACGCCAGATGACCTGGCCTCCACAGTCACCAGACCTGAACCCAATCGAGATGGCTTGGGGTGAGCTGGACCGCAGAGTGAAGGCAAAAGGGCCAACAAGTGCTAAGCATCTCTAGGAACTCCTTCAAGATTGTTGGAAACCATTTACCGTAACTACCTTTTGAAGCTCATCAAGAGAATGCCAAGAGTGTGCAAAGCAGTCATCAAAGCAAAAGGTGGCTACTTTGAAGAACCTAGAATATAAGACATATTTTCAGTTGTTTTACACTTTTTTGTTAAGTATATAATTCCACATGTGTTAATTCATAGTTTTGATGCCTTCAGTGTGAATGAACAATTTTTAAAGTCATGAAAATACAGAAAAATCTTTAAATGAGAAGGTGTGTCCAAACTTTTGGTCTGTACTGTATATATACCAGGGAGGGCCCAGGATGAGGAACATATATACCAGGATAGGGGACATATATACCTGGAAGGAACCCAGGATTTGGGACATTACTACATAATGGGGGAGGGAGAGGCAACTCATATGTCCTTATAGGATTTAAAAATGGCCCATACATCTGACCAACATACAGGAAGGAGGATAGGTCCAAATTTTGCACCGGTGCCCACCAGACTCTAGATACGCCACTGTAAATACAGCTGACTATTACACAAAAGATATAATCAGGTGAAAATTAAACTAAGTCTAAGAAATTAAAATTGTACACAGGAGGTACTTCTCTAATAAAAGGACTGTTTCATGAAAACAAGTCCTGTTGATGGGAGGTCCCCTGCCTTCCATTTTTGCATGCTCAAGTTATTCTTCACTATATAAGAGCCGCCAAGAGGAATTGCCTGGTTAGTCAATGCTTCGCCTAACAAAATCTAATTGGACGGTAAATATATGATCAGCTTAGGCTGGATTCCAACATCTGTAAAATAATCCATGCACAAACCACAATATTGCTTGTCTACTGGCCTGGACTGACTGCCTCATAGGTATATAAGGATGCATTGAACGAACATGTGAATCCAGTCAAAACTGATCCTACAGCTTCCATACATATTAGCTAAAAGTCAGCTTAATCCACTGATTTCAGCATTATAGGCCAAATATCTAATGGAGACCTCCTAACTGTCCCCCAACAGATTTTGTTGGGGGACATAAGGAACAGGTGATTGTAATTAAAACACCAAAATCTTTTGTTTGACAGCAAGATAAGTAGCTGCCACATGATTCTGGCAGTGGCTGTCTCATATATAACACAGAAATACCAGTAATTATCTAATGAAGTATGGACAGCTTTACTGTTAAGTGGATTGACCTATCAGATTATGCCAGGCAAATCAGATTCACTTGTAATAAAGCATTACATGTCGCCATTCAGATTATATCAACTACTTGAGTCACAAGAATAGAGAGTAGGGGATCTTCCAGCTCAATGGTTTGTTTTAATTTAAAAGAGAAATCAATCTAAGTGCAATGAGAAGACCACTGGTCATGCCGAGTCAGAGTATTCAGAAAAGAAAAGAAGTGAACAAAATCTGCACTATAATTAAAAATGGGTGGAGAAATGAATGCTATGTTGGACATGAATCCATACCCAGTAAATATGGTGGTTCTCAGCTAATAGTCTCAATGTTGAGAAAGTACAACAATGTCCATAAAAAAGAAACAAGCAGTAATCACCAAATAAAATAAAATTGCTTCTTTCTTAATGTCCTTTAAAACAGGCAAGCAGAAAGACGTCAGACGACAGCCGTTTTGCATGTGAGGACACTTCTACTGGTCTGAGTCAGCCCTGCTAACCCTCTCCCTGCCTGCATTTTTTTAAGGACATTAATAAAGAAGCAAATAAACAAAAATTTGAGTCCCTTTTTTTAAGGACATGGCGATTCAGAGTACAGACTGTATATTATGGTAGAGTGGATCGAACCTTAAAGGCCAGAAAACAAGAATCATAGATCCTAAGGTTTAACCAAATATAGCCCATCTTGCACAGGGTGAATAAACATTTTCCATGAAGTCTTCTTATTTACACTTTATGAGAGAAGATTTCAAGTGCCTTCAACATACTAAAAGCCACTTTTCTACAATTAGAAATGCATTTCAAGGATATTTTTATCTATATTTTAATAAAAATTACAGTTTATAAAGGAACCATAACCTTTGCTTATTTTGTAGTCCCAATAATGCGTATGATAATTGATGTTAATTACAGTAATTGAAGGCTATAAAGAACAAAGAAAATGCATTGTATGTTTTATGAAATATTCAATGACTACGTTACATTAGGAAATGAATCTTCCTTTGTTACTTGTCAGATCTTATTATACCCCCATGAAGACTTTGATCAGGGTATTTAATTAGATCAACCTTCTCCCAGCAAGTAATACACACTCTGAGGCACCTACAATCATCAGATAACAGAGTTAATTCATGGAATTTCATTGATCTGAGAGTTTCCTTTTAAGTATTCATTGTTCATTAAAAATAGATGCTTGTGTATAGACCAGCAACAAACACAATATTTCACCTTTAATCTAGAAATTTTTAAAAGAAAAGATACTTTTTGGTGCTCTATCTAGTATATGAATTTCCTTTTTTCAATAATAGTACAGAATAACTAACATTTCTCAAGATTATTAGGTTCTATATATTCTGTGCAGCAGTTTTATATTATTTAGTTAACAGAAATGAATGTATTCAATATAACATAGTAGAAAATTCACACATAATCTAGTGAGGTAGTACTATACAGAATACAGAAAGTATCGCTTTCTTCAATATCTTGAGCTTAGTAGATGACTGACAGCACAATATCAGGACAGGACTGTTGTTACCACAAGCAGTATCTGCATTTATACATTGCAGCCATTAGTCACTGGTGAAAATTGAGATAAAGTGCCAATATGTGCATCCAAAGCGAATGTTGAGGCATCTCATGCCACAATGCTTTTTTTTTGCATATGTAGCATAAATCTAACATGGTTGTCCTGCATTCGATGGAGTGATTGATGTTAATGTTATAATTTTGTAGCAACTCACTAGGGAAAATAGGATAACACACTAGAAACTGCAGCTGACCCTGCTGGTTCCAGTACAGACTAGAGATCCTGACCCCGCAGCTCCTAGTGGTTCCTGCATGATCAGATATAGCGCCAAACACTGACTAGACAATGGTAACACAGACCGCCATTGAGTGCTTTACGTTCATCCTAAAGAACCAGAGACTAGACAATGGTAACTCAGACTGCCGTTGAGTGCTTTACGTTCATCCTTAAGAAACGGAGGGCAGAGCAGAGTGCAAATTACCTACAGAAAAGAAAGTGCACTGAAATAAAAACAAAATCCCAGAGTGAGTACAACAAATCCAGACACACAAAATAAAGGATTAAGTAAGTACTGTTAGAGAATAAGCAGCCTATTCTCTAAAAAGAAAAAGAAAATAGGTGCAAGGTAAGTGACAAAAACAGCAGAGAGATAAACCCTAGCTGGTCTTTCACTGACTCATTTAAACTACAACAATATGGCTGGACATCCAAATCACCAGCAGGAAATACCAGCAGGGGAAGAATATCTAAAATCGCACCCGAAAGGTGATAGGGCAGACAAATGAGTAAATGAAAACACCTGTTACCCTAATAATAATGAAGCAAGGATAACAGAAACTAAATACTCACAGAAAAGGTGTATCTACTGTGGCTTAGCAGACAGAGAAGCCAACCACAAAGCACAGGCTCAAGGCTTCAAACCCAGACGCATGACAGTTGCGAGGTGTCTTTCTCTAATGGCAGTGTTTTAAGGTGCTTCTACTCCTACCTTTTAGTCATTGTGCCAAAGTGGTATGCAAAAGGTGAAGACTTCCTATGTCCCCCTATTATTGCCCCCAAAACACATGGACTGCCATGACAGCTGGTGGCCTAACGAAGGACCCGAGGTCTGATATTCTTGTATATTTCTAAGGCCCTGCAAAAATCTGACTCAATAGTAATTGTTAATGATGAAGTCTTACATTGGGACTTAATAATAAGAAAAAAAAACAGAACTAATAAAGTTTTATAGCTTGTAAAAAAATCTATGTAAAGAAAAGGGGTAAATTTGTAGCCTTACAAAATGTCTTGACTTGCACACTGGGATACTCAAATTAAGTGTCATCAGAGTAGGGTGCAGAGGCTGTGGTCACTGCCACAGCCCCTGCCCACCCCTGAAATGAAGTGTCATCAGTGATGCTCGTATCAGGGGCTGTGCTCATCCCTGTTGTGTCCCTCTCTGCGAGCTGTGCACTGTGCGATCTGCACAGTGACAATGTCCGTTATGTTGGTGGCTCAGATCAGTAATAATCAGCTGCAACAAAGTAGTGTCAGAATATCTAGCATGCAGTAAACCAGTGACGTCAATAACGGGGGTGGTGCTAGTCTCCCGCATGCCGGGTATTCTGACACCAGTTGCTGGCTGATTATCACTGATTTGAGCTGACAACAGAGTGAACACTGTCAATGTGCAGACCACACAGCTTACAGGAAGGGACACAGAAGGGATGAGTACAGCCTCTGAAATGAGCGTCACTGATGAGGCTTCATTTCAGGCAGGGGGCAGGGGGCTGTGGCAGTGACCACTAGAGATGAGCGAACCTCTCAAGGTTCATTTTGTTTCACATCAGCGAACTTCCCGCACAGGTAAGTACTGGGAGACTAGGTCACTAATCTATGGAGGAGACAGGTTTTAGATGGCTTTGTATGCCAAAGTTTGGATTTTCAACTGGAGTCTTTGAGCAACAGGGAGCCAGTGCAAGGATTGACAGAGAGGACAAGCCAGGGAATAGTGGGGTGACAGGTGGATTAGTCGGCCAGCAGAGTTTAGGATTAGAGATGAGCGTTGTTCTACTCGAACTGTTCGCCAATCTCAAATTCGAGCTGTTTTGGGCGGTGTTCGAGCCGTTCGGCGAACACGAACGATTTGAGAAAAATTCGGCTGTTCGAGGTTATGTTCGATAACTGTTCGTGCACCAAAATCATATCTGGATTTTTTCTCAGTAATGATGAAAATTAATGTTAATACGCAGTTTGAGTGTACAGCGGGGTGGGGGGAGGGGCAGGGGATGGATCTCTGCAGGAATAATGAAGATCTCCATTTTTTTTTCTCTTTCCCGCATTTACAGTGGGGAGGTGCAATCTGTCAGCTTATCAGCAGCGCACACACGGAGCGAAGTGCTTTTTTCACACAAGCAAGGGCATGTGTCATTGGCAGTGTATGTCACATGTCCTTGCCCTATAAGACCAAGCCATTTTCCCCGTCGCCACCATTTTCTCACTGCTGCAGTGCGTGTTAGACGGCACCGCTGTTGCTGTGTGCGCTATACCTTGTTAATTTCAAGCCAATTTTCGCACAAATCTACAGATAGCTTGGGAGTAGGGAATAGTTGTGATTGCAGTCCTTTTAAGGACTAGGTTACAGCATTTCCTACGACTTTTATCAGGCAGGTCTGTGCTCTTAAATAGATAGATTGTGGGAGTAAAGACTAATTGTAATTGCAGTCCTTTTCAGGACTAGGTTACATCAGTTCCTATCAGTTTTTGCCAGGCAGGTCTGTGCCAGTGCTGTGCAAGTTTTTTTCACAGCATTTGGCTGAATCTAGCAAAGCTAATCCTTTTTGGCCTATTGCAGTGTGTTAGTCAGTTGAGTAGCCTATCTGTGTTGCAAGATATACCACCTGTGTATAGAATACAAATTTTTTTACTGCACCTAGTGAAGTAAAATCTTTTGGGCATAGCATCATTCTATTAGTCCATCTATACTGACCTCCATCAGGTTGCAAATTGAATATAATTTTTTTCTGCATCTAGCTCTGAAAAAATATTTGGGCTTCTAGCAGTGTGTGGGACTTGTTCTATTAGTCCATCTATACTGACCTCCATCAGGTTGCAAACTGAATATAATTTTTTTCTGCATCTAGCTCTGAAAAAATATTTGGCCTTCTAGCAGTGTGTGGGACTTTCTCTATTAGTCCATCTATACTGACCTCCATCAGGTTGCAAACTGAATATATTTTTTTTCTGCATCTACCTCTGAAAAAATATTGGGCTTCTAGCTGTGTGTGGGACTTGTTCTATTAATCCATCTATACAGACCTCCATCAGGTTGCAAACTGAATATAATTTTTTTCTGCATCTACCTCTGAAAAAATATTTGGGCTTCTAGCTGTGTGTGGGACTTGTTCTATTAGTCCATCTATACTGACCTCCATCAGGTTGCAAATTAAAAATAATTTTTATCTGCATCTACCTCTGAAAAAATATTTGGGCTTCTAGCTGTGTGTGGGACTTGTTCTATTAGCCCATCTATACTGACCTCCATCAGGTTGCAAACTGAATATAATTTTTTTCTGCATCTAGCTCTGAAAAAATATTTGGCCTTCTAGCAGTGTATGGGACTTTCTCTATTAGTCCATCTATACTGACCTCCATCAGGTTGCAAATTAAAAATAATTATTATCTGCATCCAGCTCTGAAAAAATATTTGGCCTTCTAGCAGTGTGTGGGACTTTCTATATTAGTCCATCTATACTGACCTCCATCAGGTTGCAAATTAAAAATAATTTTTTGTCTGCATCTAGCTCTGAAAAAATATTTGGCCTTCTAGCAGTGTGTGGGACTTTCTCTATTAGTCCATCTATACTGACCTCCATCAGGTTGCAAACTGAATATTTTTTTTTTCTGCATCTACCTCTGAAAAAATATTGGGCTTCTAGCTGTGTGTGGGACTTGTTCTATTAGTCCATCTATACAGACCTCCATCAGGTTGCAAACTGAAAATAATTTTTTTCTGCATCTACCTCTGAAAAAATATTTGGACTTCTAGCTGTGTGTTGGACTTGTTCTATTAGTCGATCTATACTGACCTCCATCAGGTTGCAAACTGAATATAATTTTTTTCTGCATCTAGCTCTGAAAAAATATTTGGGCTTCTAGCTGTGTGTGGGACTTTCTCTATTAGTCCATCTATACTGACCTCCATCAGGTTGCAAATTAAAAATAATTTTTTGTCTGCATCTAGCTCTGAAAAAATATTTGGCCTTCTAGCAATGTGTGGGACTTTCTCTATTAGTCCATCTATACTGACCTCCATCAGGTTGCAAACTGAATATATTTTTTTTTTGCATCTACCTCTGAAAAAATATTGGGCTTCTAGCTGTGTGTGGGACTTGTTCTATTAATCCATCTATACAGACCTCCATCAGGTTGCAAACTGAATATAATTTTTTTCTGCATCTACCTCTGAAAAAATATTTGGGCTTCTAGCTGTGTGTGGGACTTGTTCTATTAGTCCATCTATACAGACCTCCATCAGGTTGCAAACTGAAAATAATTTTTTGTCTGCATCTAGCTCTGAAAAAATATTTGGCCTTCTAGCAGTGTGTGGGACTTTCTCTATTAGTCCATCTATACTGACCTCCATCAGGTTGCAAATTAAAAATAATTTTTATCTGCATGTACCTCTGAAAATATATTTGGGCTTCTAGCTGTGTGTGGGACTTGTTCTATTAGTCCATCTATACTGACCTCCATCAGGTTGCAAACTGAATATAATTTTTTTCTGCATCTAGCTCTGAAAAAATATTTGGCCTTCTAGCAGTGTGTGGGACTTTCTCTATTAGTCCATCTATACTGACCTCCATCAGGTTGCAAATTAAAAATAATTTTTATCTGCATCCAGCTCTGAAAAAATATTTGGCCTTCTAGCAGTGTGTGGGACTTTCTCTATTAGTCCATCTATACTGACCTCCATCAGGTTGCAAATTAAAAATAATTTTTTGTCTGCATCTAGCTCTGAAAAACTATTTGGCCTTCTAGCAGTGTGTGGGACTTTCTCTATTAGTCCATCTATACTGACCACCATCAGGTTGCAAACTGAATATATTTTTTTTCTGCATCTACCTCTGAAAAAATATTTGGGCTTCTAGCTGTGTGTGGGACTTTCTCTATTAGTCCATCTATAATGACCTCCATCAGGTTGCAAATTGAATATAATTTTTTTCTGCATCTAACCCAGCCAATAGTTTTGGCCTAATACCACAGTTTGGCCACTCAGCTCTGCTCGGTTCCCACCCATTGTTTTTTTGTGCAAACAACTCCAGAGTTGTGAATTAGTTAACCACCAAAATGAGTGGAAAAAGGCCTGCTGCTGGTGGAAAGGGGAATAGGCGTGTTGGGAAGGGGAAAAAAGGTTGTGTCCGTGGGGTAGGTGTTAAAGCAACAGTAACATCTGCAGAAGAAAGAACATCTTCCAGCCAAACTAAAATGTCTACTTCTTTTAGCGGACAATGTGATAAGATCCCTTTCTTACGGCCACGCCAATCGCTACAAATTCCAGATGAGGCACAAAAACAGCAGGTGCTTCAACGGATATCAAGTGCTCCTTTAAGTGGGCTCTCCTCCACATCAACTTCAACATCACAAATACTCCAGTCCTCAAAGGTGTCACCCCAATCGCACTTGCTTCCTCACAGCTCCCAAATCTCCAGCTGCCCGTCTGAGTATGAGGTAGAACAGATGGTTGAGTCTGCAGAGCTGTTTACTCATACTATAGCCTGGGAATCAGAGGTCGACTCCAGCTCTTCTGTGAATCCAGACGAGGAAATGATCTGCACTGATGCCCAGAATCTTTATGAATCGGATCCAGGACCAGACGCAGAAGGTTCTGACCATAATGTAGACCCTCATTCCCAAACTGTAACTCCTGTTGGTGGAAACAATGAGGAAGACGATGATGAGACTCAAATACCTGATTGGAGCGACAACTTTAGTTTTTTGTCAGGGCAGGAACAGGTTGGCTCTGAGGACGACGGGTGTGATAACGCACAGGGTGATGATGATGAGGTTGGAGATCCCACTTACTGTCAACCCACAGTCAGCCAAGAGATGAGGTCAGCAGAGGAGGTGGAGGAAGATGCTAGTGACGACGAGGTCAGGTTGCGCCTTCCTGGACAGAGACGTAGTACTGGAAGCACGTCAACAACTGCATCCTCAAACACAACTCTGCCTCTCACCACAAGTCGTGGTGGCTCTTCAGGTCGCATGGGTGCTAAGCCTTGCATAGCCTGGGCATTTTTTCAGATCGATAAAGATGACCCAACTCGTGTTATCTGTAACATTTGTCAGCAAAAGCTAAGTAGAGGCCAAAAAATACATAGTTTGAGTACTTCATGCATGAACCGGCACATGGACATGAAGCATAAGTTGCAGTGGGAAGCTCAGTGTGCTACAATGCGGCCTAGCCGGCCGGGCCAACCACCGACTGCCATATCTTGTGCATCTGCGGCCTCTTCATCCTCTGTGACTGGGGGGACAGCAGTCACACCTGTTTTGGGGCGCAGACCTGCCACCTCTTTACCCGCAACAGCCAGCGTGATTGGCAGGTCATCATTTTCTTTGGAGGTGGTAACACCAGCTGGTGTTGAGCGCTGTACGACATCGATAGCACCACCTTTGGATCAAGGCAACCTAACATGTCCGCCTGCATCTTCCTCACAGACCGACACCCTTATCAACCCCGTCTAAGCACAATAGCCAGCCCTCGGTCCCTCAGATGTGGACAAGTAAAAGACCATTTCCTCCTAGCCATGAGAAAGCTAAGAGGTTGAATTTCACCATCTGCAAGCTCTTGGCTACAGAAATGCTGCCTTTCCGCCTGGTGGACACAGAGGATTTTCGAGACCTTATGTCCGTCGCAGTGCCCCAGTACCAGATGCCCAGTCGGCACTACTTCTCAAAGAAAGGTGTGCCTGTGCTCCACCAGCATGTCGCACACAACATCACCGCTTCTTTGAGAAACTCTGTGTGTGACAGGGTGCATTTCACCACAGACACTTGGACGAGTAGGCATGGACAGGGGCGTTACATGTCGCTGACTGTGCACTGGGTAACTATGGTGACAGCAGGACAAGGGGCTGCTGTCCAAGTCTTGCCGTCCCCACGAGTTGTGCGTCAATCCTCTTTATGTCAAAGTTCCTCCACTGCTTCTGCCTCCTCAACCTCCTCTCGGTCTTCCACCTGCACCCAAAGCCTGTCTGGTCATGCCACAAGCTTTCTAACTGCGCAGAAGGGATCCTGCACACCTCCTTACTATGCTGGCAGTAGGGCTCAACGTCATCAGGCGGTTTTTACTTTGAAATGTCTGGGAAATGTGAGTCACACAGCTGAGGAGTTGTGGTCAGCTCTGGAGAACCAATTTCATGAATGGTTGTCTCCACTGGACCTGAAACCAGGGAAGGCCGTGTGCGACAATGCTGCAAACCTGGGTGCGGCCCTTCGCCGGGGCAATGTCACACAAGTACCTTGTATGGCTCACGTGTTGAACCTTGTTGTTCAGCAATTTTTAGCCCACTATCCCAGACTAGATGGCCTTCTGCAGAGGGCACGGTCGCTGTGTGCTCACTTCCGCCGTTCGCATCCCACAGCTCAACGACTTACATCTCTACAGAAGTCGTTGGGCCTGCCACTTCACCGGCTAAAATGCGATGTGCCTACCCAGTGGAATTCAACTCTGCACATGTTGCAGAGACTGTGGCAGCACCGACAAGCCCTGGTGCAATACGTTCTGACGTATAGCCTGGGCCAACGAGATCCGGAGGTGGGGCAAATCACGCTGGAGGAGTGGTCTCAGATCAGGGACCTATGCACCCTTCTGCACAGTTTTGAAATGCCGACGAAGATGTTTAGTGCTGACGATACCATTATCAGCATGACTATTCCGGTGATTTACATGCTGGAGCACATGTTAAACAGAATTCGGAGTCAGGTGGTGGCACAAGAGGAGGTGGAGTAAGTAGAGGAGGAGGAGTTGTATGCGGAAGGGCTAACATCTGCAAGGTCCAGACGGTCGGCAGCACCAAGGCGGCAGGCATGTGAGGGTGGGGGAGATGGTTTTACCAGGGCGCATGGTAGCAGCCAAACTAGTGAGGAAGGTGCAGGAGCCTAGGAAGAAGTGGAGGACAAACTGATGGAAGACTCATCAGATGAGGGAGACCTTGATCAAATTTCTGTTGTGCGAGGTTGGGGGGAGAGGACAGAGGAAGGAAGCATGATTGTTACCTCGCCACCAACACAACAGGGACTTGGTGCTCCTGGATGCGCAACACACATGAGTGCCTTCTTGCTGCACTACCTGCAACATGACCCTCGAATTGTGAGAATTAGAAATAATCCTGACTACTGGGTTGCCACACTGTTAGATCCCCGGTACAAAAGTAAATTTGCAGAAATTATTCCTGCCATAGAAAGGGATGCACGCATGCAGGAGTATCAGCAGAGACTGTTGCAGAATCTTACATGTGCTTTTCCACAAAACACCAGTGGTGCACGTAGTGAATCTCACAGTTCCAACTTGCCAACCGTGGGACCGTCAAGTGTTCAGCACTCAAACAGTAACAGAACCACAGTATCTGCTGGTAACATCAATTTTGCGGAATCATTTCACCACTTTTTTAGCCCATCCTTTGCAAGGCCACAGGAGACAAGAAGTCTGACACATAGTCAACGCCTAGAGACGATGGTACAGGAGTATCTCCAAGTAAACATTGAAGCCATGACTGTGTCACTGGACCCTTGCTCTTTTTGGGCTTCCAATCTGGATAAATGGCGGGAGCTAGCCACTTACGCCTTGGAGATCTTGTCATGCCCCGCAGCCAGCGTTCTGTCTGAACGTGTGTTCAGCGCTGCTGGTGGTGTGCTGACAGATAAGCGCACGCGGCTCTCCACTGATAATGTAGACAGACTCACGTTCATAAAGATGAACAAATAATGGATCCGAAACGACTTTTCTACCCCTGTGTCATCCTGGGGAGAGTAAAAGCTTGATGATTGGTTAAAATCACCCTACCAACCGTTTTAAGCTTTCAAATTACTAATCATGTTTATCTGTATCTTGACTGGAAAATAATTTGGGCTTTGTAGCAGTGTGCAGCACGGATCCTATTAGCCCATCTATACTAAGCTCCACCAGATTTAAAATTAATAATAATTTGTAGCTGCATCTAGCCCGGAAAATAATTTTGGGGCTCCGAGATGCGCAAGACACATAAGTGCCTTCTTGCTGCACTACCTGCAACATGACCCTCATATTGTCAGAATTCGAAGTAATCATGACTACTGGGTTGCCACACTCTTAGATCCCCCAAACTTTTCGATCAACCTTTTCATTTTAATAAAGACCAAAAAAATGGTCATTTTTGAAATTATAAGCATTAGCAGGTTATTAGAAACTGAAATCAAACAGTTTTCAACTCAAAACTTTATTCTAGGTGATGTTACATTTTCACATAGGACCCCTTGTTCGAAAGGAGCTTCTGAACTCTCTCGTCCATTGAATTTGTCAGGTTTTGGATGGTTTCTGCTTCAATTGTTTTGCATGAGGACAGAATACCCTCCCAGAGCTGTTGCTTAGATGTGAACTGCCTCCCGCCATCATAGACACTCCTTTTGATGATGCTCCAGAGGTTCTGAATGGGGTAGAGGTCAAGGCAGCATGGGGGTCACACCATAAGTTTGTCCCCTTTTATGCCCATATCAGCCAGAGATGCAGATGTTTTATGTGCAGCATGAGATGGTGCATTATCATGCAAAAAAATGATCTTGCTGTGAAATACATGGTTCTTCTTCTTGAACCATGGCAGGAAGTGCTGTTTGAGAAAATCCACATACATTATGGAGTTCATCTTTAGCGCCTTCAGGGATCCTAAAGGGGCCAACAATCTCTCTCCCCATGATTCCAGCCCAAAACATTACTCCACCTCCTCCTTGTTGGCGCTGTAGCCGTGTTTGCGTGGGGTGTCCATCAACCAGCCATCCTCCACTCCATCCATCTGGACCATCGAGCGCTGCACGGCACTCATCCGTGAACAAAACAGTTTTGAAATCAGACTTCATGTAATGTTTGGCCCACTGGAGCCATTTCTGCTTGTGTGAAGTGGATAGAGGAGGTCGACAGGATGGCATATGCACAGCTGCAAACCTCTGAAGGACCCTGCATCTTGTTGTTCGGGGGACGTTGGAGGCACCATCAGCTTCAAAAACTTGTCTGCTGCTATGACAAGGCTCCACAATTTGTTGCTTCTCAGCAGCCGACACATCCTTTTTCTTTCCCATTTTGGCAGAAAATGTAGGCTGCTTAATAATGCGAGACAGCCTTCTTAAGTAGTCTTGCCTTTCATTGGACACACCTGCCAAACTAATTAGCACAGGTGTCTGCAATTGCTTACAGTGATATAAAGAGCCCTGACACACATCACCATCAATGAGTTTAACTGACAAACAAACAAATTCTTCCCTTATCACTCCTAGACACTTTTTGCATAATAATTTGGAACACAGTGTACATGTGCTTTTCCACAAAACACCAGTGGTTCACGTAGTGAATCTTACAGTTCTAACTTGCCAACCGTGGTCTGTATGGAGTTGTTCAATAAAGGGCCCAAAATTAAGATAACATAGATGGGAGAGGTCTCTATGAATAGGAATTCCTAAGTATTTGATATCCTGTGAGGGCCAGGCAAAGGGAAAGTTGGACTGGATGGAATCCTATATGGATTTGGGGAGGGAGACATCGAGGGCCTCAGACTTTGCTGCATTGATTTTAATATTTGACCATGTAACAAAGTGATCTATTTCAGCCATAACAGCATGGATGGATATATTTGATTGAGTGATATATACTAGGACATCATCAGCAAATAGAGAGCACTTGTACTCGGTGCCTCCCACCTCAATCCACCTAATATTTGGGTTATGGCGAATTGATGAGAGCAGGTGCTCCGTCACTAGGATGTATAACAGAGGGGACAGAGGACATCCCTGCCTTGTCCCATTGGTGATTGTGAAAGGTGATGAAAATTTTCTGATGCACCCCCTGGGCCTTGGGACACCCGGAGCCGGACCCTTTTTGGTGGATGCTGGTGGTTGTAGTCTTCGTGGCGGCGACCCGGTTCCGTGGCTCAGGGTGGTCAAACCAGTGGCGGAACTATTTATGTGGTTTTGATGTTTAAATGTCCGACTACGCCACCCGTGGATTGCGGTCAGAGTGAACCGGCGCTGCAGGGCAGACCGCTGAGGCTGGTGTTGTGGGTGCAGCAGAGCGTAGCATAACTCCCCACGGGAGGAGTATAGCCTCAGGGCAGTGTATGCGGAGGATGGGGGTGATGGTGCAGGGTAGCAGCAGTAACGACACGGAGTCAGTGATGCAGTCCAGGGCCTTTACTCACAGTTCTTATTATCCAGACCACGTCTGCAGGTAACGGCTGCCCACGTCGTACTGTGCTCACCAGGTGAGGGGCTCAGACAACTCCCAGATAATTTTGGAGCACTTCACAGGACCCCCTTTGTGTGTCCTTTGTCTGGCCTTTCTTACCAACCCTTCTGTCCGGCTGCCTCGGGCCTCCTCTTGGTAAACTTGGCGCCAGTTTCCCTGACCTTATGTGCTGCCCTCCTAGCGGGTGTAGCGAGGGGCTGCGCCACATAAAATGTCACAGCCTCCGGTTTCTAGCTGAGGGTCGTTTCCTGCCTCCACTAGTTTCGGGGACCGGTCTCCCCCTTTGGCCTGACCCCTCCATGCAGGTGGATTCGGGCGTGCGGTGGCGACTCGCCCGTCCGCACCCCTGGGATCCCTTCGTTCCTCGTTCCTGGAGCCTTCTCCGCTCCTCTTCCTTCCTTCTCCCTCTTCCAGGCCTGGGCCTCTGTTACTAGGCCCGCCTCCAGAGCAGAGCTCATGCAGAGCCCCTGCTCCCTGCCACTTCTGCTCAGACTTCTCTGCACTGAACTAACATGGTGCACACCTTTTATACTCCATTCTCAATGCACCCAGGAACTGCTTCCTCCCTGCTCCTGCACTACAGGGTTCCCCTTCCTCAGTGTTCCCTCCCCCCACTCCAGCCAGGGACAGGGACTGTCGTGCCCATCTCAGGGGCATATTGGTCGCCCTGCCCCACGGCAATGTGGTGTAATGCATGCAGGTGTCGGGTCCTGATCCACACTCCATCCTTACCTGAGAGTGAGATATCACACCTCTGGGTGAGGTGCAATACCTCTGCAGCAACCGAGCCCTCAGGGTGCTACAGTTCCATTTATCTTCAGCCTAGGTGACGTATTGCGATACAGGGCCGTGATTTTGGCTATAAAAGGAACCCCTAGACCCCTACCCCAAGCTTTTTAAGAGAATCATATATGGCGTGCCAGAAGACTCTATGGAATGCTTTCTCAGCATCCAACGAGAGTATCTAATTACAAATTTTTAACTGCATCTAGCCCAGGAAATACTTTGTGCCTAGTAGCAGTGTCTGCTAGTCAGCGGATTATCCCGGCTGTTAAGCAAGCTACACCACCTGTAGTTTGGACACTTAATTTTTTCAAAGGAAATGCTTCGGGACCACGGGATACTCAGTGAAGAGCATCAGGAGGCACCCCAAGGCATAGGGGCTGGGACTGGCAGTAGGATGCCTTGCGGTGGACAGCCGAGCTCGATCCTTATAAAAGCTTTTTAACTGCAGCAGCTTTAGTGGACGCTACTGGAGCTGGAATTACGCGGCTGCTGGCATGAGACTTGCCCTCCAATAGATCCTTGTAAATGGATTTAAAGTGTATTCATTCAAATTAGAGAGACAATTTAAATTAAAAAGCTTAGAGCTGCCTCCACCACAGGGGGGCTCGCTCGACCCACCAGCGGACAGGCACCAGTATTGGGAGAGGGGGGCTGGCCATCAGAGTTCACCGCGGCTCTGGCACAAACCCGGCGACACGGAGGTGTCACGGGCAGGAGCGGACTGAACGTGTCAGCTTCTCACTTTTTGGATTTTAGAAGGGCATGACATGCCTATATCTGTGTCTCCCCCTCCTTTTACTCCTCCACCTCTTTTCTTTTCTCATGACTATATGTACTTGTCACTTTTCCATGTGTTAGTTGTGTCTTCTGAGCAGTTTGTCAGCTTTTGGACACCTTTGAAGGTGTTTTCTATGTGTTTCTATGTGTTTTTGTTTGCCTGCCATTGGTTTTAACGGTGTTCGAAGGTGTTCGACGAACAGTTCGACGAACAGTTCGGCGAACACACGGGTGTTCGACGAACCGAACCGAACTCGAACACTACGGGGGTGGCTCAACACTATTTAGGATAGATTGTAGGTGTGTGAGAACGTTAGAAGGGAGGCCACGGAGCATGAGGTTGCAGTAGTCAAGGAGGGAGATGATGAGGAACAGCACTAGTGTTTTTGCAGATTCATGGTTGAGGAATGTGCGGATCCAGGAGATATTTTGTAGTTGGAGTCGAAAGGAAGTGGAAAGGACTTGGATCTCAGGTATAAAAGGGAGATCATAGTCAAGCTTGCGGGACTGGGGAGAGTGGGCTGTCATGAACTTTTATGGATAGGTCAGATGGGGGGGTTGAATGAAATGGTGGAAAGATTATGAATTTGGTGATACTTAGATACCTGAGGTGAACGCGGATTGTACTGTGTTGTCAGGGCAGGAAGAGGAGGAGGGAGACTGTCAGGGCGAGGAGTTGGAGAACAGTTAAGATGACGATGAGGTTGTAGATCTCACTTGGTGTGAACCCAGAGGCACACAGCTGATTAGCTCAGCAGAAGAGGAGGAGGAAGACGAAGAGGTTATGTTGCGGCTTCCCGCACAGACACTGGGTGATGCAACCATGACAAGGACTGCATCCACAGCCACAACTGTGGCTGTGGCCAGCAGGGGTTGTGGGTCTGCAGTTCGCTGGTGCGGCAAGGGTTGCCTAGCCTTGGTCTTTTTGAAGACTGCAAAGGATCACACAACTCACTTTATATGCCAACTTTGTTAAAAACAACTGAGTAGAGGCAATAATTGCAATAATTTGACTACTACATGTATGAACTGACATATGTGCGATCAACAAGTGTTAGACTGGGAATCTCACTGTGCTAAAATGCAGATTAGCGGGCCTCGTCAACCACCGGCCACCCCATCAACCGCAACTGCTGGTTCTTCCTCCTCCGTCACTCTGGCAAGTGTTCTTACACAGGTCTTTGGCTGCAGAACCTCAGCTTGTTTATCCGCTACAGTTGGGGTGAGTGAGAGCCTGTCAACTGTTACAAATGTGGACATGCCTGATGTTTTTGACCGATCTCAGACACCGAGCACACCACATCTTTCTCAATCCACCGTAACATCTTCGCCTGCACCTCTCTCACAGTCCAGCAGTTTGTCATGTTCACCCTACTCCACCCTCTCTCAGCACAGCAGCCAGCCTTCAGTCCCGCAGTTCTGGTAAAAGAAAAGATTGTTTCCTCCTACACATGAGGAGCAATGGTTGTCTCCACTGAACCTGAAGCCAGGGAAGGCCGTGTGTGATAATGGTGCAAACCTGGTGGCGCACTACGCCACGGCAACCTCACACTTGTGCCTTGCATGACTCACATCCTCAACCTGGTGGTACAGCAATTTCTCCGCCATTATCCTGGCCTGGATGAGCTGCTGCAAAAACCACGGTCGCTGTGCTCACTTACGCCATTCACAACCCGCAGGTCATTGACTTGCATTGCTATAGAGATCTATTGGCCTACCCATTAACCGGTTGATATGTGATGTGCCGACATGGTGTAATTCAACCCTGCACATGTTAGAGCGACTGTGTAAGCAATGACGAGCCCTGGTGCAGTATGTAATTTTGCATAGCCTTGGCCAACGCAGTACAGACGTGGTGTCAATCACACTGGCGGAGTGGACACAGATGAAGGACTTCTGCACCCTTCTGCACATTTTCTAAATGGCTACTAAGATGGTTAGCGCTGATGATGCCGTCATCAGCATCACTATACCTGTCATCTACATGCTGGAGCAGACTTTGAATAGTCTGTGGGAGGAGGTGGTGGTCCCAGGGGAAGAGGAGGAAATAGAGGAGGATGTGGAAGCATAACAATATCTCTAAGTTCCGAACTATCGTCGCACAGGCAGTTGCTATCGGAGGGTGGATTACAGTGATCAAGGGGAGCTCATGGTTCCAGACAAACTGTTAGTGAAAGTGCAGGAGCTGAGGAACAAATGGAGGAGGATGAGGAGGAAGAGGTGATGCCGCGTAACAGTTAGGAGAGGAAGAGGATAATGATCCCCTCTTTGTTGTCTGTGGTTGGCGGGAGGGGACATAGGAAGCAAGCTTGTGGGTTATCCCGTCACCAACACACTCTGGACTAGGATTAGGACCTCATAGAAGAGACCGACTCATGAGAGCCTTCTTGCTGCAACATGATTGTTGCCCGTTTTGCTAGGATTAGAAATAGGGTTGCCACTCTGCTTGATCCATGGTAAAAGAGTAAATTTTGCCAGATGCCCCCCCCCTGGAAAGGAACGCGTCCATGCTGGAGTATCAAAACATGCTTGTAGACAATCTTGAGAGTGTTTTTCGCCAAGACAGTAGTGAGCCAAACAGTGTGAATCGCAGTTATGGACTTCAAACCAAGAGAACAACGCAAAAACATTAGCAGCAGCAGTGTAAATGGCAGAAGCACTTTCTGTGAGTCGTTTCACAAATTTTTTAGACCAGACCGTGCACCAGCAGAGTGTAGTGTAGGCAGCCTAACTTTCATCAAGATGAACAAGTCATGGATCTCCAATGACTTTTGCACCCCAGTCGCAGACTGGGCAGACTAGGCGATGGTGTAGTTTTTAGCGTGCTGTATTAATCTCGCATTATTGCAGTCTGTGACACCTTTGTCATGGCTTCTGTGCCTGCTGTTGCTACTAGTGCTGATGTTACTAACAATTTTTTGAAATGTGGTGACTCCAAGTTGGGTCTCCATCTGGTGGGTTGCCTGTAGTGGAAGGGGTGTCAGAGCCCCATTACACTATTTATTTCCACTCAGGAGAAATTGAAATGTCTGTAAAGCACTGTGGAATTAATGGCGCTATATAAATGAGTAAAATAAATGAAAATTGATGCCACTTTAGTGGTATCTGCCCAGAATTCTTGTAAATGTTTGGTCTCTAAGTTGGGTCTCCTTCATGTATGTTGCCTGATTTGTCAGAGTTCTCAGAGCGCCCGGCCTATGCCTGTCACTCACCCACCTGTTACCAGTCACATTTTAAGCTAAAAATGCTGCTCCAAGTCCTGTCCCATGCTGAAATGTGGCCTGGTTTCAGGACCACACTATTAGCACAACCAATTTAGATTCTGAAATTTGGACTCCTGGATGGAACACAATATTAGCACAAAATATTTATATGCTGAAATGTAGCCTGGTTTCTGGACCAAGCTATTAGCACAAAGAATTTAGACTTTAAAATGTGGAGTCCTGGCTGGAACACTAGCACAAAATAATTAAAAGCTATAATGTGGCATGATTTCTGTAGCACAGTAGTACCAGAAAAAATTTGATTTTCTAATGTGGAGCACTGGATAGAGCAGAATTTCAGCGTAAAACAATTACAAGCTCAGATGTGGCCTGGTTTATGTAGCACGGTAGTAGCAGGAAAAAAATAGATTTTATAATGTCAATCCCTGGATGTAGCTGAATATCAACACCAAAGAATTAAAAGCTCAAACGTGGACTAGTCTCTGTAGCACGGTAGTAACAGAGCAAATTTAGATTTTATAGTGTCAACCACTGGCTGAAGCTGAATATCAGCACCAAAGAATTAAAAGATCAAATGCGACATTGTTTCTGTAGCACAGTAGTAGCAAAACAAATTTAGATTTTAGAATGTCAACCCCTGTATGGAGCAGAATATCAGCACCAAATAATTAAAAGCTGAAAAGTGGCCTGCTGTATGTAGCACAGTAGACAACACATTTAGATTTTATCATGTGAACCCCTGTATGTAGAAGAATATCAGTACCAAATAATTAAAAGCTCAAATGTGGCCTAGTTTGTGTAGCACAGTAGTAGCAGCAAATATTGAGATTTAGTAATGTGAACTCCTGGTTGGAGCAGAATATCAGCACTAAAGAATTAAAAGCTGAAATGTGGCCTACTTTATGTAGCACGGTAGTAAGACAACAAAGTTAGATTTTAGCATGCAAACCCCTGTACGGAGAACAATATCAGCACCGAAAAAATTACCAGCTGAGATATGGCCTGCTGTATCACATTAGTAATAGAAGAAATTTGATTTTTTTTTACTGTGGACGAGCTCTGGATACAGCTGAATTTCACCGCCATAAAATTACAAGCTGAAATGCGGCCTGCTGTATCATGTTAGCAACAGAAAAAAATAGATTTTTGTACTGTGGACAAGGTCTGTATACAGCGGAATATATGCGCCAAAAAATTACAAGCTGAGATGTGGTGTCTGTATCACGTTAGTAACAAAAGAAAATAGATTTTTGTACTGTCGACGAGGCCAGAATATATGTGCAAAAAGATCACAAGTTGAGATGTTACCTGCTGTATGTAGCATGTTAGTAACAGAAAAAATTTGAGTTTCAAAGGTGTACTCCTGCATGCAGCACAATATCAGCAGTGCACAACAGAGTTCTATGTTGAAATGTGGCCCGCTCTCTCTATCTAGACCACACTAATAGCAAAAACGATTGATCTGCTGGAAGGTCGATTTCCCAGCTACACAGGATCCTATCTATCTAAACTATCTGAGTTAGAAGCAACCGCCAAGCTAAATATCTCAAATATCTCAGTATCCAGGATTATCATGAGCAGGCTCTCTGCACTCTTACACTGACAAAATGGCACTAAAACAACATGTCCACTCTTTATTTGGAGAGGGACATGTGACTTCAGCAGCCAATGACAGAAGCCCTTGTGTGTGGACTAGTGATGAGAGAGCATGCTCATCACTACTCGTAACTCGCTCGAGCATCACAGTGCTCGAGATGCTCGTTAATCGGCAAGTATTGTTTGAATGTTCGGGCTGGAGCTCGAGTCCCCGCCCCGCATGTTTGGCACATATTAGGCAGCCAATTAACTTGGAAGGATTCCTGACAGTCACTGAAATACCGCAACCATGTTGATTGTGGCATTACAGTGATTGACTGGCCGCATGTCGTCATCGCGTCTATATAAGACAGTCTACCCGTCAAACAGGCAGAGTAGGGAGGGGTGCTGCTAAGCAGAGAGAGAATTGGCACTTATTTTAAACAGGGATTCCACACCACTATTATTAATCTACACTAACAGTCCTTGTAACGGCTCATTCTGATGAATATTAATACTGCTGATAGCAGTAGTTAGGCAGAGTTTGTGGAGACCTAGTATAGTACAGAATAGGGTCCTTTGCACGTTCTTTCTGCTGCTGAAACTCATATCAATAGCTCTAGATATTAGGGCTAATAATATTCTTTTTCCTCTTAAACCTGATAATTTTGGTGAAAAATAATATAATACACCATTTTAACTGCTCCATTTGCTTATTAACAGCATATAGCCTGATTTGGTTGATTTGAATAGTATTGCTGCATTGCGCAAGCAGAGAAACTTGTCCATCATCTCAGGTGGTCAAATATTACTTCCGTAATAATCCTGAATTTTTTTGGAAGCTGACAGATATTATACTCCATTTAAAGTGTGGCAGTTGTGCGTTGAAAACATATCCAGACTTGGTCGCTGACCAATAGCATTGCTATACTGCCACTGCATGAAACCGTGGTCATCAGATGTGATCAAATATTACTGCAGTAATAATCCTGACATTTTTTGCAAGCTGCGAAATATTATACTCCATTTAAATTGGGCAAGGTGCGTGGTAAGGGACGGGGAAGTGAACGTGATGCTGATGGGGCACCCAGAGGCCAAGGCCATGGGCTAGATGAAACTGTGCCTGCTGAGGGAGCACAACAAGCACCCACATCATGGCGATCTACCTTCCTATCCCACTTCCTACGGGGCCACTGAACACCACTCTTTAAGCCAGACCAGTGTGAAAAGGTTGTTGGTTGGATAGCAGATAATGCTTCCAGTCAGTTTGCCACCACCACCAACCTCTCTTCCACATGGTCCAGTCTTAGTAACCTGGACCACATATTCCCCACCCTGATCCTCCTTCCTCACACCATATCAAGTGCCTGGAAACAAGTGATCCCACACTTGGACAGTCAGAAGAGCTTCTCACATTTCCATTTATAGATTCTGGCCTCTCGATCAGTCTGCTTCAAGCAGGGCAAGAGGAGATTGCATGTAACGTTTCACAAATATTCCAGCAGCCACAGAAACACGAAGAAAATGGTGCGAAAGTGCAATTACTGTCACAAGAGGTGAATGATGATGAGACACAATTGCCAGAAAGTCAGGAGGAGAACCAGGGTGCAAATGTGGAAGACGAGGTGGTTGACAATGAAATCACTGACCCAACCTGGGAAGGTGACATGCATAGTGAGGACAGCAGCGCAGAGGGGAAGGGAGGCATAGCACCACAACAGGCAGGAAGAAGCAGTGGAGTGGCCACAGACACAACATGGGCAACTGTTCGCCAAAACACCAATAGCAAGGAAGTTGCCAGTCCAACTGTTAGGTGTTCCCAAATCTTCCTCTTTTTTAAAGACTGTCCAGTTAACCCAAAAAAGGTCATTTGCAACATCTGCCATGTCAGCTTCAGCAGGGGCAGCAAAACTACCAACCTAACCACCACAAGCATACTCAGTCATATGATAGCAAAGCGTCCAACTAGTTGGGCCGAACGCCAGGGTCCAGAGTCAGTGTCTGTGGGTGACACCTCTGCCTCTTACCCTCTTGTGCATGCACGCTGATCCCTTGTTCATGATGCAGGCAAAGATGCCTTCCATCCTGCATCTGTCATTGCACACTTGCAACAAATCACCGTCCTTGTCCCAGCTCAGCATTCAGTTGTCCCTACCCCAGTCCTTGGAACGCAAGTGCAAATACGCAGCCATCCACAGTCCACTATACTAAACTGCCACATTTCTAGACTACTTGCACTGGAAATGTTGCGTTTTAGGCATGTGGAGACGGAAGCTTTTCGCAACCTAATGGCAGCGGCTGTCCCTCGGTACTCGGTCCCCAGATGCCACTATTTTTCCCGGTGTGCCATCCCCACCTTGCACAAGCACGTGTTCCAGAACATTACCTGTGCCCTTATGTAGCATCGGCGTCTCTGCCCCGTTCTAGGCAGAGACGCCGTCCCTCTCACCTCCCCGCTCCTGGCGCGGCGTCCTCCAGCGCTTCTCTCCCAGCTGCTTCCGGCACGCGCTCCTTCCCCGGCAGTGTGCTTAGGGCGCGCACGCTCCCCCTCTCTTAAAGGGACCGCGCGCGCCGTCCTAAGGAGTCCCCGGCCAATTGCCGGAGGACCTCCCATATAAAAGGCACCTCCTCCAAAATGGAGGTGCCCGAGCAATGTTGTAGCACTGTTCACTACTCTGCTTCAGCCCTCAGGTCCCGTTGCCAGTTACCTGCCAGATACCTGCCGGATTCCTGCCAGTCTGCTGTCTAATTCCTGCCTGTTATCCTGCTACCTGCCTGCTAGCCTGAGGTCCGACGGTCTGCCTTCCAACTTCTGTCAGTCTGTCTAAGGACCAGCTTGCCCGCTCACCTGGGAGCGCACATCTTCTACCTGCCTGCTTGCCTGAGGTCCGACGGTCTGCCTTCCAACTCCTGTCAGTCTGTCTAAGGACCAGCTTGCCCGCTCACCTGGGAGCGCTCATCTGCTGCCTGTCTGCTAGCCTACCAGGAGGCTCTGCCGTCACGTGCTGTGACCACCCGCCTGTCCAGAGACTCCTGCCCGCTCACCTGGGAGCGCTCATCTGCTACCTGTCTGTTGGTCTTCCTGGAGGCTCCGCCGTCACATGCTGTGACCACCCGATTATCCAGAGACTCTCGCCTGCTCACCTGGGAGCTCACGTCTATCATCTGCCGCCACAGGTCGTACCAATCCTTTACCCAGAGACTGCCCCGGTCACTTGCCGTGACCTCCTGCCCGTTCATCCAGAGACTGCCCCGGTCACTTGCCGTGACCTCCTGTCCGTTCAGAGACTGTCCCAGTCACCTGCTGTGACTGCCTGCCCGTCTACCCTGGTCGCCACCCGCTCCCTTACAAGGACCGCCCCCTTGTATAGTAGCTCAGAGGTTCCGCCTCCCAGACCCGTTACAGTTTGCTCGGGCCATGGAACCCGGTGGCACCCAAGCTCCCTCGCTCTCGGACCTGTGTCATGAACTGTCTCGTCAGAGGTCCCAACAGGAGTCCATCCTGGGTCACCTGCGGAATGTCAATTCTTGCCTGGACACTCTGACTGCTCTGCCTGCAACCACCGCCAGTGCCATGACTCGCAATCCGGCAGCTCCACTGCCCACTAATAAATGGTATCCTACCCCGGACCCCGGCTTTCTGCACCTCCTCGTTTCGGAGGCGACTCCGCCCAGGCTCGGGGCTTCATAAATCAGTGCACCCTGCACTTTGAACTCCTGTCTCACCAGTTTAACTCCGACCGGGCCAAAATTGCCTTCATCATGTCCCATCTCACCGGAGAGGCCCTGGCCTGGCTAAATCCTCTATGGGAGAGAGGAGACCCCCTGGTGTCCGACTTGCCTGCCTTTCTCACGGCTTTCCGGAAAGTCTTCGACGAACCCGGACGGAAGACCTCATCCGCATCATCTCTGCTACGCCTCCGTCAGGGAAGTCTCACCGTGGGCCAATATGCCATACGGTTCCGTACCCTTGCCTCGGAGCTGTCCTGGGATAATGACGCTCTGGTTTCCGTCTTCTGGGAGGGTCTGTCCGGCCGTATTAAAGATGAACTTGCCGGTCGGGACATTCCTACCACTCTCGATGACCTAATAACTCTTGCCACCCGGATTGACCTGCGGTTCCAGGAGAGTGCCAAAGAGGTCACCCGTGAGAGGAGGTTTCCACGTCTAGCTCCTACTTTTCAGAAACCCGTCACTCCCTCCGTCTCTCCTCAGCTACACTCTCCTGAGCCTATGCAGGTCGACCAGACCAAGATGGTCGGTTCTCGCCAAGAATCTCGCCGAGCCGAGGGAAGCTGTTTCTATTGTGGCAGTATGAAGCACTTCATCCGTTCCTGCCCGGAAAAGCCGGGAAACGCCTGTGTCTAGGACCACTCGGAGAGGTCGTCCTATACAAACGTAAGCCCTCTCCGTCTCTGACCTTACCGGTCTCTATTGCTTGGGGAGAAAACCGTCTCTTTGAACTCGCCCATCTGGATTCTGGAGCTGCTGGAAACCTCATCTCCCAGTCTCTGGTAGAGAGATACCATATTCCCACCAAGTCCCTGGCTGAACCATTGTCAGTCGCCTCCGTGGATGGAAGACTTCTCTCGGAGACCATCCTGCTCGTCACCGAACCCATAACCCTGCAGGTGGGAATGCTGCACTCTGAGGAGATCTCATTCCATGTGCTGTCCGGACTTTCTCACTCCCTGTTGCTAGGTCTACCTTGGCTCCAGACACATGAACCCGTATTGAACTGGCGGTCCGGTGAAGTACTCCGATGGGGTCCTGACTGCCATAGGACCTGCCTGGTCCCGGTCCGTCCACTTCGCCCTCAGCCTACTCCAGCTAACTTACCTGGTCTCCCGGCTCCCTACTGGCCCTATGCGGACGTCTTCGGTAAGAAGGAAGCTGAGACGTTGCCACCCCATAGGCCATACGATTGCCCGATCGACCTGGTACCTGGCACCACTCCTCCCCGTGGGCGTATCTACCCGTTGTCTGCAGCCGAGACCCGAGCCATGTCTGAGTACATTGAAGAGAATCTGGCTAGGGGATTTATCCGAAAATCTACCTCCCCGGCTGGAGCCGGATTCTTCTTTGTCAAAAAGAAAGACGGCTCGCTACGTCCCTGTATTGACTACAGAGGACTCAATCTCATCACGGTAAAAAACAAATATCCCCTGCCACTCATCTCCGAATTGTTTGACCGTCTCAAGGGCGCCAGGATCTTCTCCAAGCTGGATCTACGAGGAGCGTATAATCTGGTCCGTATCCGTCAAGGAGATGAGTGGAAGACGGCATTCAATACCGGGGACGGTCACTACGAGTACCTTGTGATGCCCTTCGGTCTCTGTAATGCTCCCGCGGTCTTTCAGAAACTAGTCAACGACATTTTCCGTGACCTCCTGTACTCCTGCGTAGTGGTATACCTGGACGATATCTTGGTCTTCTCTCCGGATCTCCCCACACACCGGAGGGATGTTCGTCAGGTCCTGCTTAGGCTTCGGCAGAACCACCTTTACGCCAAATACGAGAAGTGCCTCTTCGATCAGACCTCCCTTCCGTTCTTGGGCTATGTCATCTCCCAAACAGGTCTGCAAATGGATCCCGAGAAGCTCTCTTCCGTTCTAAAATGGCCTCGTCCTGAAGGTTTGAAGGCGATACAGCGATTCCTGGGCTTCGCTAATTATTATCGTCTTTTCATCCCACACTTCTCGTCTCGGACTGCTCCCATATCTGCACTTACCCGTAAGGGGGCTAACCCCAGGACATGGTCGCCTGAAGCCGAGGAGGCCTTCCTTTCCCTAAAGAAAGCCTTCGCCTCTGCTCCCGTCCTGCACCATCCGGACTGTAATAAACAATTCTACCTGGAGGTTGATGCCTCCTCCTCCGGAGCCGGAGCGGTGCTCACCCAGAAGTCTTCTACCGGGAGAATGGTAACGTGCGGCTTCTTCTCCAAAATCTTCTCGTCGGAGCGCAACTACTCCATTGGAGACCGGGAATTGCTAGCCATCAAATTGGCACTGGGAGAGTGGCGCTATCTGCTTGAAGGGGCTCTCTACCCGGTAATTATCTACACGGATCACAAAAACCTGGCATATCTCCAAAATGCCCAGAGACTCAATCCTCGCCAGGCCCGGTGGTCGTTGTTTTTTGCCCGCTTCGACTTCATTCTTCATTTCCGTCCGGCGGACAAGAACGTCAAAGCTGATGCCTTGTCCCGGTCCTTCCTGTCCTCCGATCAAGAGGAGGAACCTACGCACATCATCGACTCCTCCAAGGTGATGAATGTGGCCCCCCTTGGATCTGACTCGTCTTCCACCCGGTAAGACGTTCGTAGCTGTGCCAGATCGGGAGAGGGTTCTTCGCTGGGGACATTCTTCTAAACTAGCTGGCCATGCTGGCCAAAAGAAGACCTTCCAACTTATTACCCGGCATTACTGGTGGCCTACCCTGCGTAAGGACGTGGTAGACTTCGTCGCGGCCTGTTTATCCTGTGCCCATAACAAAGTTCCCCGACATCTACCTGCCGGCCCTCTCCTGCCCCTTCCCGTACCTGCTGCTCCTTGGCAACACATCGCTATGGACTTTATCACCGACCTTCCAGTTTCTGCCGGTTGTACTGTCATTTGGGTTGTCGCTGACCGTTTTTCTAAGATGGCCCACTTCATTCCCCTGCCTGGTCTTCCGTCTGCACCCGAGCTGGCTAAAGACTTTATCCGCCACATCTTCCGTCTCCATGGTCTGCCCCTCCACATCGTGTCGGATCGTGGGGTTCAGTTCACCTCTCGCTTCTGGAGAGCCACATGTAAGCTGCTGGACATTACCCTGGATTTCTCCTCCGCTTACCACCCTCAGTCCAATGGTCAAGTGGAGCGGATCAATCAGATCTTGTCCAGCTACCTCTGGCACTTCGTTGATGCTCACCACTCGGACTGGGTGGATCTCCTACCATGGGCCGAGTTCTCTTATAACAACCATGAGAGCGAGTCCTCTTCAAAATCCCCGTTCTTTATAGTCGGTGGCCAACATCCCCGGATTCCACTTCCTGTCTCCGTTTCTGTGGACAACCCTGCTGCGGAGTCTCTTGTCAGCGAATTTTCTACTATTTGGGAGAGCACCAGGTCCGCTCTTCTTCTCTCCTCTGAGCGGATGAAGAGATATGCTGATAAGAGACGTCTGGATCCGCCCCAATTCCGTCCGGGAGACAAGGTTTGGCTCTCATCCAAACATGTGCGGCTCAAAGTACCCTCCTACAAGTTGGGTCCTCGATTCATCGGCCCCTTCGAAGTCCTCAGGCAAATTAATCCTGTGGCCTACAAATTAAAACTCCCGGCCACCCTATGGATCCCCAACTCCTTCCACGTATCTCTCCTCAAACCCGTTGTCTTTAACTTTTTTTCCAAAAATCCAGGTGCCCCTCCTGCTCCGGTTTCCGCTGATGACATCTTTGAGGTAGAGAGTATTCTGGCCTCCAAGAGGGTAAGAGGAAAAACCTTTTTTCTGGTAGATTGGAAGGGGTTTGGTCCTGAGGAGAGAACTTGGGAACCCAGGGAGAACATCAACGCCCCGCTTCTCCTTGAGAAATTTCTTTCTGACCAAAAAAAGAGGGGGCCTAAAGGGGGGGGTACTGTAGCATCGGCGTCTCTGCCCCGTTCTAGGCAGAGACGCCGTCCCTCTCACCTCCCCGCTCCTGGCGCGGCGTCCTCCAGCGCTTCTCTCCCCGCTGCTTCCGGCACGCGCTCCTTCCCCGCAGTGTGCTTAAGGCGCCCCGCGCTCCCCCTCTCTTAAAGGGACCGCGCGCGCCGTCCTAAGGAGTCCCCGGCCAATTGCCGGAGGACCTCCCATATAAAAGGCACCTCCTCCAAAATGGAGGTGCCCGAGCAATGTTGTAGCACTGTTCACTACTCTGCTTCAGCCCTCAGGTCCCGTTGCCAGTTACCTGCCAGATACCTGCCGGATTCCTGCCAGTCTGCTGTCTAATTCCTGCCTGCTATCCTGCTACCTGCCTGCTAGCCTGAGGTCCGACGGTCTGCCTTCCAACTTCTGTCAGTCTGTCTAAGGACCAGCCTGCCCGCTCACCTGGGAGCGCACATCTTCTACCTGCCTGCTTGCCTGAGGTCCGACGGTCTGCCTTCCAACTCCTGTCAGTCTGTCTAAGAACCAGCTTGCCCGCTCACCTGGAAGCGCTCATCTGCTGCCTGTCTGCTAGCCTACCAGGAGGCTCTGTCGTCACGTGCTGTGACCACCCGCCTGTCCAGAGACTCCTGCCCGCTCACCTGGGAGCGCTCATCTGCTACCTGTCTGTTGGTCTTCCTGGAGGCTCCGCCGTCACATGCTGTGACCACCCGATTATCCAGAGACTCTCGCCTGCTCACCTGGGAGCTCATGTCTATCATCTGCCGCCACAGGTCGTACCAATCCTTTACCCAGAGACTGCCCCGGTCACTTGCCGTGACCTCCTGCCCGTTCATCCAGAGACTGCCGCGGTCACTTGCCGTGACCTCCTGCCCGTTCATCCAGAGACTGCCCCGGTCACTTGCCGTGACCTCCTGTCCGTTCAGAGACTGTCCCAGTCACCTGCTGTGACTGCCTGCCCGTCTACCCTGGTCACCACCCGCTCCCTTACAAGGACCGCCCCCTTGTATAGTAGCTCAGAGGTTCCGCCTCCCAGACCCGTTACACCTTATCAATGCAGTTACTGGGAAGGTCCACCCAACCAAGGAAACGTGGACAATTGCTTTTGGCCAGTGACTGTACATTTCACTGACGGCACACTGGATGAATATTGTGGAAGCCGGGACTCAGTCGGACCATGAGAGGGAACACATCCTCCCAACGCCGCGGATTGTGTGCCCTGGGTCAATCAGGGTTGCCCTGACATTCTACAGAAGCTCCTGCACCTCCTCCTCTTCAGCCTCCATCACCAAAATGACCACATCAGTCGCAAGCTGGAAGCACTGCAGCACCGCCTCGGCAAAGCGGCAAGAGGCTCTACTGAAGCTAATCTGCTTGGGTGACAAACCGCACACCACTGCAGAGTTGTTGAAAGCTGTAACAGAGCAGGCAGATGTGTGGCTCTCATCGCTGAACCTTCAACCAGGCATGGTCGTGTGAGACAATGGCCGGAACCTTGTTGTGGCTCTGAAGCTTGGCAACCTCACACATGTACCATGCCTGGCCATATGCTCAACTTAGTGGTTCAGTGGTTTCTCGAAACCTACCCTGATCTGCTTGAGCTGCTTGTGAAAGTACACAGCGTGTGTGCCCATTTTAGAAAGTCAGCTACAGCTTCTGCCACCCCGGCAGTGTTTCAGCAGCATTTGCAGCTTCCAGCTGACTGGTGTGCGATGTCACCACGCATTGGAACTCAACATTGCAAGTGTTGGGAAGGATTTGTGAGCAGCAGAGGGCAGCTATTGAGTACCAGCTTCAACACGCCCGTCAGTATTCCGATCAGCCTCAACACATAAGAGCTGATGAGTGGGCATGGATGTCTGACATCTGTGACATTTTTCCAAAACTTTGAGGAGTCCACCAAGATGTTGAGCGGCGAAGACATCATAATTAGCATCATCATCCCGCTTCTCTGTCTACTGAAACGCTCACTGATCACAATAAAAGAGGAGGCTTTGTAGGCAGAGCCCAATGAGATGGAGCAAGGAACCATACAGGGTGGTGCTGCACAGCCCAGCCTCATCTCATCTCAATGCAAATTGGGTGACAATGAGGAGGAGGAGGAACAGGAGCTGGTTTCCTGCGCTACAGACAAACCACATTCATACCGTCTGTTCAGCATGGATGGCCTGAAGAGCAGGAGGAGAGGGAGGATGAGAACTAGGAGGAAATTGAGGAGAACATGGACAGTCTTGGCTGTTGGCAGTCTGGAGGCAGAGGTCACAGTTTCTTGGACAACTAAGGAGTACAGGCAAGGGAGACACAAACCAGATGCAGCAGAGGCAGGGGAACACTGTCAAAGGTGTGGGACAGTTTTCTCAGACCCTCCCAGCGCCCAGGCCCTGATGCGTGGGTTACTGTGACAAGGAGGAAAAAGTTTTGGAAGATGCTGAAGGAGTACCTTGACAACAGTACCAACGTCCTCCGTGAATCCTCTGTGCCTTATAACTATTGTGTATCCAAGCTGGACACGTGACATGAACTGTCTCTCTACTCCTTAGAGGTCTTGGCCTGCACTGCCTCTAATGTTTTGTCAGAGCGGGTTTTTAGTGCCGCCGAGGGTATTATAACTGATACTGCTGACAGGCTGACTCTTACAAAAATGAACAAGGGCTGGATTGGGCCAGACTTCTCAACACCACCGGATGATAGCAGCGGAACATAAACTCATATCCAGTGTTTTTTTTGAGTGGTCTATTCCCATGCATTTCTTCTCACCCAGACATGGGTATACGCTTCAGGATTTCATCTATTTTATGTCGTCTTCTTCCTTCTCCTTCTCCTCATTCTCCACCACCATATCACCAGAAAGACCATCATGCAACACCCACATAATTTTTTTAAGGGTGCTTATGGTGCCCATGGGAACAATTTTTAGAAGCCTACCTCTAACATTCTGTAAAATATATATGTATACCCCTCAGGGGTAAATGTTTTTTCACCCATGCTCTTAGTGTATGGGCATTACAAGTCTAGGAGACACACTACTTAATAAAGGGAATTTTTTTTTGTATCTGAGGCCCTCCACTACATCTCATCAAAGTGGTATTGAAGTGCATCCTCATTTTTGGCAGCCGTTGCACTTACTGCATATGCAATAACATTATAGGAGACCCACTCATTAATAATTTTAATACAATTTTTCTGAGGCCCTTCACTATGTGTCTTCAAATTGGTATTGGAGTGCGTCCTAATTTTTGGCAGCCCATGCACGTGCTGCTTACACAATAACAGTCTAGGAGACCCACTTCTTAATAATGCTTGGCCAATTCAAATCAATTCCATATTCTACAATATTACCTCTCTTCTCTGCAATTCGTATTTGGGTGAGCTATCGCACTATGGATAGCGTATTAAACGGTTCCAGACAGGGATTATTGCCTTATACTCCTTGCTGCTACAACCAAACAAAAAAAATCTATTCTATTCCGTATTGATGCTGCTGTTAGCTGCATTTAGAATAGGGACAGGTACTAGGTGGTAACATCGGCTGGAAATGAGTGCTCATTCTGGTCGCATACATCTCTTACACAGTCCATAGCTTGATTGCTTTTTTCCAAAACTCATTGACAGATTCATATTTTTTAATATAGTCTGCACTCAGAAATTCATAAACGCAGGCAGAGACTCTCGCATTCCTCCATAGTTTGGTGTTGTCACGTACCCAAAAAACCCTATGGAGCTGGTTAAAGTTTAATTTTTATTCTACAACATTACCTCTCTTATCTGCGATTCATGAATAGGTGAGCTATAGCACTATGGATAGCGTATTACACGCATTCAGACAGGTATTATTGCCTTATACTCTTGCTGCTGTAAGCAAACAAACAAAAAATTCTATTTCCTATTGATACCGCTGTTACCTAGCACCTGTCCCTATTCTAAATGCAGCTATCATCAGCAGGAAATGAGTGTTCATTCTAGTCGTATACATGTCTTCCACAGTCCATAACTAGATTGTTTTTTTCCATACACTCATTGACTGATTCATAATTTCAGCTGTGATCTGTACTCAGAAACTCATCAAAGTAGGCAGGGTTGCTTGCGCTCCTACACAGTTTGGTACTGCCATGTACCAAAAAAACCTCTTCAGGGCCGGTTACAATTGATTTTATATTCTACAATATTACCTATCTTATCTTAAATTTGCGTATGGGTGAGCCATCGCACTATGAATAGTTTATTACATGCATCCAGCCAGATTGCCTTATACTCCATGATGCTGGGAAAAAAAAATCTATTCTATTCCCTATTAATACCGCTGTTAGTTGTATTTACAATAGCAACAGGTGCTACGTTGTAACATCTGCTGGAAATGAGTGTTCATTCTGGTCGCATACATCTCTCGCACAGTCCATAACTAGATTGATTTTTTTCCTTACGCTCATTGACTGATTCATAAATTTTTATAGTGATCTGTACTCAGAAATTCATAAAAGTTGACAGAAATTTCTCATAGTTGACAGAAATTCATCGAAGTTGGCAGAAAGTTTTCAAATTTGAGAGAGTTTAATCATAGTTAACAAAATGTAATGATTTAATGTGTCCATTCGCAGTTTCTCTGTAGCTTCTGTATGTAAGAGGTAGAGGTGGGAGACTTGACGCTACTGGAGCTGGAATTACCACTTCAGAACTCTCTGATGCTTTTTTTCCATCCATTTCTGGGTGCTTCTTGAAGTATATTTTGGGTTATTGTCCTGCTGGAAGACACATGACCTAGAATGCAAAGCCAGCTTTATGACACTGGGCACTACATTGCAAACCAAAATCCTTTGGGAATCTTCACATTTCATGATGCCTTGCACACAGTCAAGGCATTCAGTGCCAGAGACAGCAAAACAACCCCTAAATATCTTTGAACCTCCACCATATTTGACTGTAAGTACTGTGTTCTTTTATTTGTAGGCCTCATTCCATTTAGAGTAAAGCATTGAATGATGTGCTTTACCAAAAAGCTCTATCTTGGTCTCATCTGTCCCCATGACGTCTGCTGGCTCTCTAAAAAGAGTGGAGGCCACCTGCTGTCACTTTATAAATTGTGAGGGCCACCTGCTGGACATCCATAAATTGTGAGGGCCGCCTATTGGACATCCAAATTTCAAACTTTACTTAATATATACGAAAAAGAAAATTTGACCACCTCAGATCGATACGCTATATTGCAGTAGCAATAAATGGCTATGCAAAGCATAGCTGGCTGATGGCCCTCTAACAATAGTTGGGGCCACCTGATGGACCTGTAATAATAGGCTTTGCGACTTTCAGAGTTCCTCCTTCATAAATGAAACCGGATGTGTCTGATCATGTCTCACAAACCACATGGCCAGATAAGGTACTAAAATGGTAAAATGACATTTACTGGTAAATATATTTTTCACTGTTGAAAGCAATGCAAAAAGGCAAAAACACTACATACATAGTCCAAGATGTGGAGGAGCATTTTTGTTTTTGGTTATTTATTTTGCCTTATATTTAAGTCATTACCCTGGAAAGAAGGTGTTAGGCGTCGGTCTAGTGCTGGATTTAAAATGTGTCCAGGACTTTCTGTGGTTTCCCATGTCAGTCCAGCCAGGGCTTATGCTGCTCAGCATCGTCATCAGTCCCAACGCCTAGCTGGTCCGCGAGCACTGTTTATCTCCCAGGTAGTTGTGCCTAACAATGTTAAGCCTGGGTTGCAGAGAGAGACAGTGCTTGTGGAGTCTAAGTCCAGAGTTTGCCGTACTGAGCATGTCCGTGACCTGGCGGATCATGATTGGTGGTTTGGCACCCACCTGAGCGGGTGACCTGTCACCGCCTGATTGGTCCACGGGTAACATCTCCAATGGCGCATCGGTGGGCAGGGCTTAGTCTTTAAAAGGCCCGCCCACAAACATGGTGACGCGCTCAGATCATTTGAGCTGGTTGTTTGTGATGTGCATGCTTAAACTCTTGGGCTCCTCTAAGAGCCATAGCTTTATGCAGGCAGGTAGCTTGAGCCATATAGAGTGGGTCTGCTCAGTCCGGTAGCACGCCGGCTGAGGGCACGAATACCCGGCGGGTATCACACCCACATACTAGTGCCGTCTCCTATAGCGCAGCGCCTGTACCGAAGACAGGGCTATTGCTTCTTCTCCGGTCACACGTCTCCCTGCGGTTCTTGGAGATTGTGTGAACCGCTTTAGCGCCACTCCCCATAGCGTAGCGCCTGTATCAAAGACAGGGCTACTGCTTCTCCCACGGTCGCACGTCTCCCTGCGGTTCTTGGAGATTGTGCGAACCGTCTTACCCTTCCATGTGCATTAACACGAAGGGCTAAGATAGTTGATAAGTGCGTCGCCGGTCGCTCTCCCTCCGTGCAGTTACCGGAGATAGAGCATATCGCCTTACCCGGTCCGGTGTGCTGTAAACACGGACGGGTTATCAGTTTAGTTGTCGCTTTCCTTTCCACCCGGAAACTGTTTGGCAGCAGTCCATTAGGCTGCATTGCGGACCCCGAGGTCGGTTGCGTTCCATTAAAATAAAGTTGTCTGCAACCGACCTCCTAACAGTATGTTTCTTAACGTTTTTTTTTAAGGGAAATCCATTTTAGCTTTGTTTTTGTATGTTTTACTGTCAGTCCGTAAAAGTGGCGTAATACTCAGACAATATTGTTCACAGCAAGGATTCAAGGATGCTTCCAGGGGTCTTCTCCACGTTGTTCCCAAGTCATTTCAGCACTGTTTCCATCGGTATGACCAATTTTTTAACCCCCTCCAGACCTCCACGGGGAGGGGTAGGGTTTGACCACCATAAAAATGCTTGAGTTGCCCATTGCCTTACATTGTAAGCATTACAATTTACCAGTGCCAGTAGCCAGTACCCGAGCATTTTAGTGTTTGCTCATCACTAGTCTGGACGCTGTAGATGGTTCCTGCACCCTGATTGGCTTGATGGAATCTGCACACATTAAGTTAAGAAAAAAAAAAAAGATTAACAGCCCGCTACTCTGAACTCTCCCATACAGCTGAACAGAAATATATGAAGCTGTCATGCTTGGGACGGGAGAACCGCTGCCCAGTCTGTACATTGTTGTCCGTTGTCTGTCCAATTTATACGTCCATCTGTCTGTGCCCTAATGAAGGCGTGCTAACAGCATTTACAGTTAGTGCTCACAGCACTGAGAGAGTTGGCTATAGACCCACCTGGCAGTGACTGACAACTGACTCTACAGTACACCACTGTAGAGCAGTCTGTCCACACTTTAATAGTGTTACTGGACCTGACAGGTTCTGCTTAATAGGAAAATAAAAATATTAGCTCTTGTTACACAGCAACACAATTTTTCTAAAAGCTTCTAAAATGTAACACATTTCCTGTACCCCAAGACAGTGCAAGAAAACACATTCCACAAAGAATAAGACCTTATACAAAGATGCCCATGGAAAAATAAAAGTTACAGCTCTTGCAGTGTAACAATATAAAATGGAAAAAAAATAGCTTAGTCCTTGAGGCCCAAATTGTGATTGTCATTAAAAGAATAATTTTAAGCTTTTTGTATTCATTCTTAGGGTTTATTAGTCAAATGGCACAATATTTGTTTAGTTGTTTGGGCTAAAGGTGCAGTAAACCTGTCCTCATGATAAACAGCATCCATACAATGCTGAAAATACATGTTTAGACACTTAAAGTGAACTAGTGTTAAATGTCCTTTGGGTGGTAGAACATTGTAGCAGAAATAAAAAAAAGTTCAGGAAACCCACCTTAAATTACATAGGACAAGAATAGTAGCACAAATATTCCTTAACTTATAATTTTCCTTGACAATAACTGCTTGTTCCTTGCCTGACATCACTGCCTCTTATCTCCAAGGAGGAATATAGTGGCTTCTTATTTTTAGCACATAACTCTTTAGTCAGCGTTACATTCAAAATGTGTCAAGTCTTCATATTGTAACACATTTCTCAGAACTTAACGAGTCAGTTGTGTACGTTGCCAAGCAAGAAAAGTGTCTTTCCTCTGAGAACTACATTCATTTTTAGGTAAGCAAAGGGTTATCTATTCACTTTGGCTTCATTCTCTCCAAGGACACTTATTTACCTTGTATCATATAGCATGGTGAGAAAACAAGAATATAGGCCTGAGTTAGCGAGTGGCCCCTTGGAAGCTCAGAGACAGAAGAAGTAAGGGAAATCAATATGTGTGATTGCTATCCTCTATTCAGTGGAAAAGTGTTGGTGAGGGACATTATTCATCTCTGCTGGTGAAAATTGGATTATAAGTGTTGTTGAAGCAGAAAGAGATTTTGATTGCAAAGTAAGTCCCTGTGCTCACTGAGCAGACTACTGAGAGACTTTTAATTTTATACATGCGCTTCAGGCAACACAGGGAGTAAGTAGCCTTCTTACGACAATATAGATGGAGAACTCATCAAAAACATCCTTTGTATTGGATTTAACACAGATTTGTAGTTTCTTTAATGATTTGCAGTAACCGTGCCATGGAAGTCTCTATTGTGTTTAATCGGATATAAATGGCTCATTGGATTTTTGCTTTATTTTTGTAAATGACACAGCTGGCATGATCAACATGTCGTATGGGAGTTAGAAGTCCCCTATGTTTACATAACCATCAAGCAAAGTGTGACGACTTGGTCATTGCCTTAGGAGCACCAACCTTGAAAGCCGCTAAGTATATGAAAGATTTAAAAGGGGAATTAGGTACAATGTTGGATTTTTCTTTTATCTAGCGCTGTAAATAAGTCTTCTGAGAACTTGACATCACCCAATTGTCATAGCTGAAGAACCAAAAATAGAATGGAGTGTCTCTTTGCAGAATCCCTCAGCAAAAAACTGCAGTCTGCAATAGAACATAGAGAACTACAAAAAGTAATAACTTACATAATGTTCATTAACATAAATAAGCATTTTTTGTGATTTATTGCAGGCAAGGTCGGGCATAATGAGAGAGTTGCTTTCCACTATTCTACAATTAATAGATAATAATCAACTACTGTATATTGACTATAATACCTTAATAGGGTATTAAAAATTGAGTTTTCTCATCCTTTCAGACAAATAAAGACAGAAGACTCATGTAAAGAAATATATTAATGAATATACTCTGCCTTTTTGGTATAATTTCTCAGTTTTTCCCAACAAACCATGCAAATATGCAAACGTCTAATAATTAATATATATACAGTTGAAACCAGAAGTTTACATACACTATATAAAAAGAAACATATGCATGTTTTTCTCAATATCTGACATGAAATCAGAATAAACCTTTCCCAGTTTATGTCAATTAGGATTACCATAATTTTTAATATTTGCCAAATGCCAGAATAATGAGAGAGAGAGAATGTTTTAAGGCATTTTTATTACTTACTGCAAAGTCAAAAGTTTACATACACTAAAATTACTATTAGTGATGAGCGAGCACTAAAATCCTCGGATAATCGTTGTTAGAGTCGAGCAAATTGAAATGTTCGAGAGCTCGGTCTGAGTAACGAGCCCAAAGTAAGTCCATGGGAAACTTGACCATTTTTCCAGCGGCACCCCTCGGCGGTCTGCAGAGGTCATAAAAATTGTGTTACACGCACGCCACCTAAGTTCAGATAGGGGCGAGACGGGTTTTATGAATTCTTAGGAATCTTGGGGGAACCGTAAATCAGGGAGACCATAGACTGCAGCTTCTCTCAGGCACATGGCGATAGATTAAATTGCTAACCAGACACATCTGACAAGAGTCTTTTTCAACAGTTTAACAGTGGAGTTTAATCAAGTGCGACCAGTACCATTTAACTATTTGAAGAAACAGGCTTCACCACAGTACATTTTATTAAAGCAGGTAAAGTAACGGCAGTCTCTTCAGAAGCACAGTTCAGCACAGATTAGATCTCTTAGCAACACACTTCTATGCATACACCACCACAGGCTTTTCCTTCACAAGGACACAATAGAACACGGCATTCTTTATCCTGCATGGAGATGGAGGGGGGAGGGTTTGATGAGGGAGATGATCCCTGTGACACAATTACTTCCAGTCCTTATCTTCCTGCCTTATAATACTTTGCCCTGTTAGTTCAGGGAGTTTGTCTGACCTGTGTTTAGTTTCTCTCCTGATCTGAATCCTGTTCAGTTACCTTCTGTCAGATACAGATAACAAACCACCTCTCTCTTTGGCTTCAGCCAGACTGCAATAACCAGTTCCCCACAATTTCCCTGGGGCTCCACTAAAACACTCCTGTCTCCTGTGACTGTGTTAACCCCTCTAGTTGCTGGATGCTTCTGAAGCACAACAATTCCTGTCTCCTGTGTTTGTGTTATTTCTAATAGTTGCTGAATGCTTTTGAAGCAACAGCACTACTTCTGCATGTCACACTCTTCCCTCCTTTTTGAATGTCGTCCTTGACATTCATCTTAATTGGTCAATCTGACCAATTCTGAGACAGTGGAGAAAGTTGAGTAACTTTAAGCTCGGGTCAAGCAAATTGGAAAGCTCGGGTGCTCGACCTGAGTAACGAGCCAAATGTAAGTCTATGGGAAACTTGAGCATTTTTTAGGCGGCTCTACCCAGCGGTCTGCAGAGGGCATAAAAATTGCCCAAATTGATGGGAACAGTGCTCAAATGACATGGGATCAGCATGGGGAAGACCCCTGGAAGCATTTGTGACTCCCAGGTCACTGCTGTCAACAACGTTGTCAGAGGTATTACGCCACTTTTACGGACTCACAATAAAGCATACAAAAATGAAAGCAAAATGGATTTTCCTGGGAAATATGTTAAGGAACATCCTTCCCAGGGTAATGACTTGTATATAAGGCAAAATAAATGTATAAAAACAAAAATGCTCCTCCACACCTTGGGCTATGTTCACACGCAGCGTTTTTGATGCGTTTTTGCACTTTTCCATTGCTTTCAATCAAGACAAATGTATTCACTGGGAAATGTTATTTTAACATTTTACAACCTTATTTGGCCATGTGGTGTGCGACACATCATCAGACACATGCAAACAGTGCTGAAAAGACATGGGAACAGCATGGGGAAGACCCCTGGAAGCATCTCTGACTCCCAGGTCACTGCCTAAAAGTGTGCCTATCATAAGTGATCCTTGGCGCATGCGAAGATGCCTCTCGTCATGCACCTGTCACTGAAGACTTGCAACAATCACCATCCACGTCCTTGTCCCAGTGCAGCATTCAGTTGTCCCTACCCCATTCCTTGGAATGCAAGCGCAAGTATGCAGCCAGCCACCCACCCACCTATAGGCTGAAATACTATACTGCCAAATTTTTGACAACTGCTTGCACTTGAAATGTGGCCTTTTAGGCTCGTGGAGGCGGAAGCTGTCCACAACCTTATGGTGGCGGCGACCGGGTATCCATACTCGGTCCCCAGCCACCACTATTTGTCCTGGTGTCGTCCCCACCTTCCACAAGCAGGGGTCCTACAACATTACCCGTGTCCTCCCTAATTTACTTACTGGGAAGGACCGCCTAATCACAAACACATGGACAAGTGAATGTGGCCAGGGACAGTACAGAGCCAGTCCACAGTTTGTCAATGAGTTGTATTTCACCACAGCCATGTTTTTTAGTTCGGTGAAAGGACTGACTTTTGGGAAACCGTATCTACTCCAGCGGTCATTTCTCCGAGGAAGTCCTCTAAAACTGCTTGCATTTGAAATGTGGCCTTTTAGGATTGTGGAGGTGGAAGCTGTCCACAACCTCATGCTGACAGTGGCCGGGTGTCCATACTCGGTCCCCAGTCACCACTATTTGTCCCGGTATTGTCTCCGCCTTCCACAAGCATGGGTCCTTCAACATTACCCGTGCCCTCCCCAGTGGAGTTCCTGGGAAGGACCGCCTACCCACAAACACATGGTTAAGTGAATGTGGCCAGGGACGGTACGGAGCCAATCCACAGCTTGTTGGTGAGTTGTATTTCACCATAACCATATTTTTAAGCTCGGTGAAAGGACTGACTTTTGGGAAACCGTATCTACTCCAGCTGTCATTTCTCCAAGGAAGTCCTTTAAAGCTGCTTGCACTTGAAATGCGGCCTTTTAGGCTCATGGAGGTGAAAGCTATCCACAACCTCATGCCGATGGCGGCCAGGTGTCCATACTCGGTCCCCAGCCGCCACTATTTCTACCGGTATCGTCTCCGCCTTCCATAAGCAAGGGTCCCTGAACAAAACTGCTGGTACTTTTTTTGTTGTAATCTGCTTGCCTCCTACCAGCCTGTGATATTTCCAGTGAACTATGGTACGACGCCATGGTATTAGCATTGCCCCGAGTACCAGTAGCGAAGCCATCCCCAATTTTTTTCTCAGGAATTCTATTTGGTAGACTAAGGGGCTGCTCAAATACATTAGTTTCTCACAAAGTAGGTGAAGAAAGAGTGGCAGTAGGTGCAATTTTCTCCAGCCTGATATCACAGGGTGAACGGCAGCACACTGGATCAGTGGATAGCACTGAAGCCTTGCAGCGCTTGGATCCTGGGTTCAAATCTCAGCAAGGACAACATCTGCAAGGATTTTGTATGTTCTCCCCATGTTTGGGGGTTTCCACCTCAGTAAAAAAGGAGCCGTAGAGTGTCCGGGAACCTTCCCACTTTTTTTAGCCAGGACTGCTTCTCAGCAGGGTTGGAAAGTCCCACCAGAGAGTGCTCGGGTGGGCCCTGGCTTCTCCATCAGGAGAGTTCATGATAGCGCAAACTTTGCAGCAGCTATGGGGCTCTTGAGATGGGGAGAAAGATGAGCCCTCAGAATCAAAATCTCTTGTGGACCCAATGTTTTTCAGTTTGAAGCTTCTTCTCAGTGGGAGTTGTATTTCACCACAGCCATATTCCTTAGCTCGGTGAAAGGACTGGAATGGAGGGAAACCGTATCTACTCCAGCTGTCATTTCTCTATCACCAGATTCTGCCCATCGTCACACATGACTATGCCTGGCTGTATGTTCAGCGGTGAGAGCCACAGATCAGGCTGCTGTGTTACAGTTTTCAACAACTCTGCAGCTCTGGGTGGTTTGTCACCTAAGCATTAAGCATGTTATCTTCAGCACAGCCTGTTGCCACTTGGCAATGCAGTGCTGCAGTGTTTTCAGCTTGTGACTGATGTGGTCATTTCAGAGATGGAGGAGGAGGTGCAGGAGCTGAACAATGTGATTACATTGTGGTTACATTGGCAACTCTCTTTTTTATACTAAAGAAAGATCCTACTGTTTGTTTGTTTTTTTACGTTATTTTTCAAGGCAAATGCATTCACCGGGAAATGTCATTTTAACATTTTGCAACCTTACCTGGCAATGTGGTGTGTGACACATCATCAGACACATCCTGTTTCATTGATGATGGAGGGACTCTGAAAGTCACAAAGCCTATTTTATAGGGCCATCAGGCGGCGCTTACAATTCTTAAAGGGCCAGCATTGTTAGAGAGCCATCAGCTGGCTATGCTTTGCTGTTCCTATTATTAACAAGTGGGTCTCCTATACTGTTATTGCATAAGCAGTGATTGCAAGGGCTGCCAAAAATTCGGACGCAGCCCAATACCCCTTTGAAGAGACATAGAAGAGGGTCTCAGTAAAAAAAATGTTTCCATTATAAAGGAGCGGGTCTCCTATAGTGGTAATGCCCATGGTGTGACTGCAAGGGCTGCCATAATTTGGGAAAAACCCCACTAAGAATTTAAAGACACATAGAGCAGGGCCACAGTAATGACATGTTTCCATTACAAAGGAGCGGGTGTGCTATACAGTTATAGGGTATGCAGTGAGTCCAACGGCTGACAAAATTTAGGAAAAACCCCACTAACAATTTAAAGACACATAGAGCAGGGCCACAGTAATGACATGTTTCCATTACAAAGGATAGGGTCTCCCATACTGTTTGCTTATTTAGTGAAGCAACGGCTGCCAAAAATTTGGAGAAACTCCAATGCCACTTGCAAGAGAAGTAGAGGTCGGAGAGCCACCTAAAAGCAATGTTCCCATTATTATTAATTGGGCCTCCCATAGTGTTGTTCTATGCAGTGAATGCAAGAGCTGCCAAAATCGGGAGGCACTCCAATGCCCCTTGGAAGAGACATGGAGGAGGGCCTCATAAAAAAATGTTCCCATTAGAAAGGAGCGGGTCTCCTATACTTGTAATGCCCATGCACTAAGTGTATGGGCTGACAAATATTTACCCCTGGGGGGTATACATTAACATACTGTATAAAATTTTTTTTACGGGCATCATAAACACCCTTAAAAAAATTATGTGGGTGTTGCATCACGGACCACAATCCCCCTGGTGATATGGTGGTGGAGGAGAAGGAGGAGGACAAGAGCAAATAGCCAAAATCAGGAAGCGTATACCCATGTGTGGGTGTGAAAAGGTGAATGGGAATACACCTCCCAAAAAAAGACACTGGATTTGAGTTTATGTTACGCTGCTATCATTCGGGGGTGTTGAGAAGTCTGGCCCAATCCAGCCCTTGTTCATTTTTATGAGTCAGCCTGTCAGCATTTTCAGTTGACAGGCAGATGTGCTTATCAGTTATAATTCCACCAGCGGCACTAAAAACCCGCTCTGATAAAACCCAGAGAGCCAATTCATTCCACGTATCCAGCTTGGATACCCAATGATTATAAGGCACAGAGGAATCACGAAGGACATTGGTACAGTCAGCAAGGTACTCCCTCAGCATCTTCCTAAACTTTGCGCACCTTGTGAGAGTACCCCGCGCCTCAGGGCCTGTGCAATGGGAGGGGCTGAGAAAATTCTCCCAGAACTTTGACAGTGTTCCCCTGCCTCTGTTGAATTGGAGTTGCGGCTCTCTCGCCTGTAGTCCTTGGTTGTCCAACGAACTCTGACCTCTGCCGCCAGCGTTTTCAGATGGGAATTTTTTTTTAGCTTTTTTTTCAACAAAGGCCTTCTGGTACTGCCCATTTTTGTAGACCTGCCCGCCTCAGGAATAAGAGATACAAAGTTCTCCTTGTAGCGTGGGTCTAGAAGTGTCACCAACCAGTAATGACTGTCACCCAAAATATAGAGAATGCGAGGGTCACGGGAAAGGCAGCGTAACATAAACTCAGCCATGCGTTCCAGACTACTAACAGGCAAGACTTCCATGTCCTCACCAAGAGGATGACTGACCATGCTGTCCTCCTCCTCCTCATCCCCCCTGTCCACAGGCCACCCACGCTGAACAGACGGTATGACAGTTGTGCAGGTAGTATCGTCTATAGCACATGAAACTAACTCCTGTTCTTCCTCCTTCTCCACCTCTTCCTCATTGTCACCCAATCCACTTTGAGATGATATGAGGCTGGGCTGTGTGTAATCACCCTGTATGGTTAATTGCTCCATCTCATCGTGCTCTGCCTGCAATGAATCCTCTTTGATTGTGAGCAGAGAGCATTTCAGAAGACAGAGAAGCGGGATGGTGACGCTAATTATGGGGTCATCACCGCTTACCATCTTGGTAGAGTCCTCAAAGGTTTGAAGGATGGTACATATGTCTGACATCCATGTCCATTACTGAGGTCTTATGTGTGGAGTCTGAACTGAACACCGATGGCCTTGTTAAACTGGTACTCAACAACTGCCCTCTTCTGTTCACAAATCCTTCCCAACATCTGCAGTGTAGAGTTCCAACGCGTGGGGACATCACACACTAGTCAGTGAGCCGGAAGCTGCAGACGCTGCTGAAACACGGCAAGGGCGGCGGAAATGGTGACATGTGCTTGTGTAATGTGGGGACGGAAAAACGTGTGAAAAAGTGGAGGCTGAGGACAAAGTACCGAGGGACGGCTGCCGCCACCAGGTTGTGGAATGCCTCTGTCTCCAGGATCCTAAAACGCGACATTTCGAGCGCAAGCAGTCGCAAAATGTGGGAATTTAGTAGTGTGGCCTGTGGAGGTTGGCTGCGTATTTGCATTCCAAGGACTGGGGTATGGACAACTGAACGCTGCTCTGGGACAAAGACGTGGACGTGCTTCTTGATGCTGCTACTTGAGAGTGTGCAACGACAGGTGCAGGGCAGGAGGCATCTTCGCTTGCGCCATGGACAGGGGATTGGCTTGCATGCACAACAGCGGAAGAAGCAGTGGTGCCACCCGCAGACACTGTTCCTGGACCCTGGGGTTCGGCCCACTAAGTCGGGTGTTTTGCTGCCATGTGGCTGATCATGCTGGTGGTGGTCAGGTTTCTAGTTTTGCTACCAATGCTGATGCTGGCCTGGCAGGTGGTGCAAATGGCCTTTTTGGGGTTATCCGCAGAGTCTTTAAAAAACAACCAGACTTGGGAAGACCTTACAGTTGTACTGGCAACTTCCGTCGTGTTGGTGTTACGGGGAACGGTTGCCCTCCTTCTGTCTGTGGCCATCACACTGCTTCTTCCTGCCTGTTGGGGTGCTCTGCCTCCCTCCCCCTGTGTGCTGCTTTCCTCGCCCTGCATGTCCTCTTGCCAGGTTGGGTCAGTTACTATGTCATCCATCACCTCATCTTCCACTTTCGCACTCTGGTCAAACTCCTGACATTCTGGCAATTGTGTCTCATCATCCTCCACCTCTTGGGACACTTTCCCACTGTTGCCTTCGTGTAACCGTGGCTGCTCAAATATTTGGGCATTGCCACACGCGGTCTCCTCTTGCCCCGCGTCAAGTGGACCAGGCGAGAGGCCCGAATCTATAAATGGAAAAGTGAACAGCTCTTCAGAGTGTGCAAGTGTGGGATCAGTTGTCTCTGGGCACTCAGCATGGTGGAAGGAAGGAGGATCAGGGTGAGGAATATGCAGTCCAGACTCACGGCTACTGAGACTTGACCGTGTGGAAGACAGAGTGGTGTTGGTGGTAGCTAAGTGACTGGTAGCATTATCTGCTATCCAACCAATAACCTTTTCACACTGCTCTGTGTTCAATAGTGGTGTTCTTCGGTCCCCTATTAATTGGGACAGGAAGGTCGAGCGAGAAGATGTGGGTGTTTGTTGTGGCACAATTTCAGCTTGCCCACTGCCTCTGCCTCTGCATGCACCATCACCATCACCATCACGTCCTGTTCTCCGTCCCTTGCCACGTGCCTTGCCCATTTTAAATGGCGGACAATATCTTCCACGCTCACTACAAATGGCTGAATTTGGAGCGAACTTATATGTGATCCATGTGACGGAGAAAACACAGCTTTAAATAGCTGGTCTGTAGGTAACTATTTTGAACAGCAAACTGGTATCAATATCTTCACTGACACACTGAAACAAATTTTTAATGGAGGCCTGAAATGGCAGTATTGTCTGAAAATGAATATGTGATCCGTATGACGGAGAAAGCACAGTTTTAAATAACTGGCCTGTAGGTAACTATTTGGAACAGCAAACTGGTGTCAATAGCTTCACTGACACACTGAAACTAATTTTTAATGGAGGTCAGAAATGGCAGCATTTTCTGAAATTGTATATGTGATCCGTGTGACGAAGAAAACACAGTTTTAAATAGTTGGCCTGTAGGTAACTATTGTGAACAGCAAACTGGTGTCAATAGCTTCACTGACACACTGAAACTAATTTTAATGGAGGCCAGAAATGGCATTATGTTCTGAAAACGTATATGTGATCCATGTGACTGAGAAAACACAGCTTTAAATATCTGGGCTGTAGGTAACTAGTTTGAACAGCAAACTGGTGTCAATTGCTTCACTGACACACTGAAACAAATTTTAATGGAGGCCAGAAATGGCAGTATTTTCTGAAAATGTATATGTGTGATCTTTGTGACGGAGAAAACACGGTTTTAGATAGCTGGCCTGTAGGTAACTATTTTGAACAGCAAATTGGTGTCAATAGCTTCACTGACACACTGAAACAAATTTTAATAGAGGCCAGAAATGGCAGTATTAAAACAATCAGCATCTCTTCAGCTGGAGCTTTTCGTAAGTCTTCAACCAGCTCTCTCTCACTAGGCATTAACAGTTCTTTTTTTGTACAAAGTCTTTTAAGGAAAATCAAAGCATAAAAATAAGTCTTTCCAGTAGGTTTCCATACTGCCTCTCGGTGGAGAATACCACTCCAGTGGGCTTACCTGGTCCGTAGGCAGAGATACCTGTTTCCAGTCAACAGTCCTTGGCACTTGACTCGGTTCACCAAGTGTCTCATACGTCAGCATCCCGGGTCTCCTCACTTCTTGAGTCGACATACTCCAGGTGGGTTGTTCATCAGATACCACGGTGTCTTCGTTTACAGGAGTTTCTTCCACCGCACTCATTTCCCATGCTTCCTCAGATGCTATTGGATATGCCTCTGTAGGTTCCTGTACTACTCCTGAATCGCCTGTTTCAACACGGTCTGGTAATTCCGCTCCTCCTGAGTGTCGATCGGTCTCTGAATTGGACCTCATCTGTACTCCTTGGTACAAACTCTGGAGCCTCGGGACTTAGTTCACTCTCCTGTGGATGGTACATCCCTCTCCTTGCCGGTCCGAGAAATACAACGGTGTGTTCTTCCTCATCGGAACTTTCAAGGTCACTATCCACTACCGGAGCTTCAGCCTGTGGTAGTCTCTTAGTCGATCTCGGTCAATGTCAGTCTGCTTCTGGGAAGTCTTGTTGTGGTGGGAGATAATCACAGAGTAGTAATAAATTCCGATGGACTATTCTGTTTTTCATGTCCCCTCTTTCCAATCGGATTTCATACACTGGACTGTCATCGGCTTTCCTCTTTACGACCACATACACCTTGTTTTCCCAGTATGAACAAAGTTTTCCTGGACCACCTTTCTCACGTACGTTCTTTACTAGCACCCGTCTTCCCGGTGCCAATTTTGCTCCATAACATTTTTGATCATAATACTCCTTACTCTTGCTCTGTCCTTGCGTAACCACTTTGGACGCTATGTTGTATGCCTCTGACATCCGTTCCTTCCATTTCTGAAAGTACTCCGGATACGTTCTGTAAGTATCTGACACCGGAGTATCGAACATGATGTCGATTGGCGGTCTTGGCAATCGTCCATACAATAGGAAGAATGGTGAGTAACCCGTTGCATCACTCTTTGTACAGTTATAGGCATGTATCACTTTTGACAGAGAACTCTTCCAGTTTTTCTTCTTGTCAGCTGTTAAAGTGCGCAACATCGGCAATAATGTCCGGATAAAACATTCCACTTGTCCATTACTCCTGGGTGATAGGGCGTTGTGTGGGATTTCTGAATTCTACAGTACTTTTCTAGCTGGGCAAAGAGCTGGTTCTCAAATTCTTTTCCTTGGTCGTGGTGTAACCTCGTAGGGAACCCAAACCTCAAAGCAAAATCATTGAACATATTCTCTGCTACTGTTCAACCAGCTTTATTGGTGGTGGCATATGCTTGGGCAAATCGAGTAAAGTGATCCATCACCACTAATATGTATTCTTAACCACCCTTGCATGTCTCGAGATGTAGAAAGTCTATTGAGACCATCTCAAATGGATACGTAGTTTGGATGTTGCCCATAGGTACTCGAGCTGATGTGTTGGGATGTTTATCTTTCAGACACCCACAATCCCTGGTCACGTACCTCTCAATATCTTTCTGCATGTACGGCCAGAAGAAACGTTCACGGATCAAGTTGGTTGTCCTTTCCACTCCCAGGTGTCCCTAGTTTTCATGGAGTTTTTTGAAGACCAACCTACGGAATACTCTGGGTAATACAAACTGCCGGATTTGTCCTCCTTTAAGATACAGGATAGCGTCTTCACTGAGGTTGAGCTTCATCCTTTCTTTAACTAAAACAGATACTGCTGGTGACTAGTGATGGGCGAGCACTAAAATGCTCGGTGCTCGATACTCGGGTCGAGCAACTTGGATTACTCAGGTGCTCGACCTGATCAACGAGCCCAATGTAAGTCTATGGGAAACTCAAGCATTTTTCAGGCGGCTCCCCCCGGCGGTCTGCAGAGAGCCTAGAAATTGCCCAAATTGATGGGAACAGTGCTCAAATGACATGGGAACAACATGGGGAAGACCCCTGGAAGCATTTCTGACTCCCAGGTCACTGCTGTCAACAACATTGTCAGAGGTATTACGCCACATTTACGGACTCACAATAAAACATACAAAAACAAATCCAAAATGGATTTTCCTGGCAAATAGAGATGAGCGTTGTTCGACTCGAACTGTTCGCCAATCTCAAATTCGAGCTGTTTTGGGCGGTGTTCGAGCCGTTCGGCGAACACGAACGATTTGAGAAAAATTCGGCTGTTCGAGGTTATGTTCGATAACTGTTCGTGCACCAAAATCATAACTGGATTTTTTCTCAGTAATGATGAAAATTAATGTTAATACGCAGTTTGAGTGTACAGCGGGGTGGGGGGAGGGGCAGGGGATGGATCTCTGCAGGAATAATGAAGATCTCCATTTTTTTTTCTCTTTCCCGCATTTACAGTGGGGAGGTGCAATCTGTCAGCCTATCAGCAGCGCACACACGGAGCGAAGTGCTTTTTTTCACACAAGCAAGGGCATGTGTCATTGGCAGTGTATGTCACATGTCCTTGCCCTATAAGACCAAGCCATTTTCCCCGTCGCCACCATTTTCTCACTGCTGCAGCTGCGTGTTAGACGGCACCGCTGTTGCTGTGTGCGCTATACCTTGTTAATTTCAAGCCAATTTTCGCACAAATCTACAGATAGCTTGGGAGTAGGGAATAGTTGTGATTGCAGTCCTTTTAAGGACTAGGTTACAGCATTTCCTACGACTTTTATCAGGCAGGTCTGTGCTCTTAAATAGATAGATTGTGGGAGTAAAGACTAATTGTAATTGCAGTCCTTTTCAGGACTAGGTTACATCAGTTCCTATCAGTTTTTGCCAGGCAGGTCTGTGCCAGTGCTGTGCAAGTTTTTTTCACAGCATTTGGCTGAATCTAGCAAAGCTAATCCTTTTTGGCCTATTGCAGAGTGTGTTAGTCAGTGGAGTAGCCTATCTGTGTTGCAAGATATACCACCTGTGTATAGAATACCAATTTTTTTACTGCACCTAGTGAAGTAAAATCTTTTGGGCATAGCATCATTCTATTAGTCCATCTATACTGACCTCCATCAGGTTGCAAATTGAATATAATTTTTTTCTGCATCTAGCTCTGAAAAAATATTTGGGCTTCTAGCAGTGTGTGGGACTTGTTCTATTAGTCCATCTATACTGACCTCCATCAGGTTGCAAACTGAATATAATTTTTTTCTGCATCTAGCTCTGAAAAAATATTTGGCCTTCTAGCAGTGTGTGGGACTATTTCTATTAGTCCATCTATACTGACCTCCATCACGCTGCAAATTCAAAATAATTTTTTGTCTGCATCTAGCTCTGAAAAAATATTTGGCCTTCTAGCAGTGTGTGTGGACTTTCTCTATTAGTCCATCTATACTGACCTCCATCAGGTTGCAAATTAAAAATGATTTTTATCTGCATCTAGCTTTGAAAAAATATTTGGCCTTCTAGCAGTGTGTGGGACTTTCTCTATTAGTCCATCTATACTGACCTCCATCAGGTTGCAAATTAAAAATAATTTTTTGTCTGCATCTAGCTCTGAAACAATATTTGGCCTTCTAGCAGTGTGTGGGACTTTCTCTATTAGTCCATCTATACTGACCTCCATCAGGTTGCAAATTCAAAATAATTTTTTGTCTGCATCTAGCTCTGAAAAAATATTTGGCCTTCTAGCAGTGTGTGGGACTTTCTCTATTAGTCCATCTATACTGACCTCCATCAGGTTGCAAATTAAAAATAATTTTTATCTGCATCTACCTCTGAAAAAATATTTGGCCTTCTAGCTGTGTGTGGGACTTGTTCTATTAGTCCATCTATACTGACCTCCATCAGGTTGCAAACTGAATATAGTTTTTTTCTGCATCTAGCTCTGAAAAAATATTTGGCCTTCTAGCTGTATGTGGGACTTGTTCTATTAGTCCATCTACACTGACCTCCATCAGGTTGCAAATTGAATATCATTTTTTTCTGCATCTAACCCAGCCAATAGTTTTGGCCTAATACCACAGTTTGGCCACTCAGCTCTGCTCGGTTCCCATCCATTGTTTTTTTGTGCAAACAACTCCAGAGTTGTGAATTAGTTAACCACCAAAATGAGTGGAAAAAGGCCTGCTGCTGGTGGAAAGGGGAATAGGCGTGTTGGGAAGGGGAAAAAAGGTTGTGTCCGTGGGGTAGGTGTTAAAGCAACAGTAACATCTGCAGAAGAAAGACCATCTTCCAGCCAAACTAAAATGTCTACTTCAATGTGATAAGATCCCTTTCTTACGGCCACGCCAATCGCTACAAATTCCAGATGAGGCACAAAAACAGCAGGTGCTTCAACGGATATCAAGTGCTCCTTTAAGTGGGCTCTCCTCCACATCAACTTCAACATCACAAATACTCCAGTCCTCAAAGGTGTCACCACAATCGCACTTGCTTCCTCACAGCTCCCAAATCTCCAGCTGCCCGTCTGAGTATGAGGTAGAACAGATGGTTGAGTCTGCAGAGCTGCTTACTCATACTATAGCCTGGGAGGTCGACTCCAGCGCTTCTGTGAATCCAGACGAGGAAACGATCTGCACTGATGCCCAGAATCTTTATGAGTCGGATCCAGGACCAGACGCAGAAGGTTCTGACCATAATGTAGACCCTCATTCCCAAACTGTAAATCCTGTTGGTGGAGACAATGAGGAAGACGATGATGAGGCTCAAATACCTGATTGGAGCGACAACTTTAGTTTTTTGTCAGGGCAGGAACAGGTTGGCTCTGAGGACGACGGGTGTGATAACGCACAGGGTGATGATGATGAGGTTGGAGATCCCACTTACTGTCAACCCACAGTCAGCCAAGAGATGAGGTCAGCAGAGGAGGTGGAGGAAGATGCTAGTGACGACGAGGTCAGGTTGCGCCTTCCTGGACAGAGACGTAGTACTGGAAGCACGTCAACAACTGCATCCTCAAACACAACTCTGCCTCTCACCACAAGTCGCGGTGGCTCTTCAGGTCGCATGGGTGCTAAGCCTTGCATAGCCTGGGCATTTTTTCAGATCGATAAAGATGACCCAACTCGTGTTATCTGTAACATTTGTCAGCAAAAGCTAAGTAGAGGCCAAAAAATACATAGTTTGAGTACTTCATGCATGAACCGGCACATGGACATGAAGCATAAGTTGCAGTGGGAAGCTCAGTGTGCTACAATGCGGCCTAGCCGGCCGGGTCAACCACCGTCTGCCATATCTTGTGCATCCGCGGCCTCTTCATCCTCTGTGACTGGGGGGACAGCAGTCACACCTGTTTTGGGGCGCAGACCTGCCACCTCTTTACCCGCAACAGCCAGCGTGATTGGAAGGTCATCATTTTCTTTGGATGTGGTAACACCAGCTGGTGTTGAGCGCTGTCCGACATCGATAGCACCACCTTTGGATCAAGGCAACCTAACATGTCCGCCTGCATCTTCCTCACAGACCGGCAGTTTGCCGGGGACACCCTTATCAACCCCGTCTAAGCACAATAGCCAGCCCTCGGTCCATCAGATGTGGACAAGTAAAAGACCATTTCCTCCTAGCTATGAGAAAGCTAAGAGGTTGAATTTCACCATCTGCAAGCTCTTGGCTACAGAAATGCTGCCTTTCCGCCTGGTGGACACAGAGGATTTTCGAGACCTTATGTCCGTCGCAGTGCCCCAGTACCAGATGCCCAGTCGGCACTACTTCTCAAAGAAAGGTGTGCCTGCGCTCCACCAGCATGTCGCACACAACATCACCGCTTCTTTGAGAAACTCTGTGTGTGACAGGGTGCATTTCACCACAGACACTTGGACGAGTAGGCATGGACAGAGGCGTTACATGTCGCTGACTGGGCACTGGGTAACTATGGTGACAGCAGGACAAGGGGCTGCTGTCCAAGTCTTGCCGTCCCCACGAGTTGTGTGTCAATCCTCTTTATGTCAAAGTTCCTCCACTGCTTCTGCCTCCTCAATCTCCTCTCGGTCTTCCACCTGCACCCAAAGCCTGTCTGGTCATGCCACAAGCTTTCTAACTGCGCAGAAGGGATCTTGCACACCTCCTTACTATGCTGGCAGTAGGGCTCAACGTCATCAGGCGGTTTTTACTTTGAAATGTCTGGGAAATGTGAGTCACACAGCTGAGGAGTTGTGGTCAGCTCTGGAGAACCAATTTCATGAATGGTTGTCTCCACTGGACCTGAAACCAGGGAAGGCCGTGTGCAACAATGCTGCAAACCTGGGTGCGGCCCTTCGCCGGGGCAATGTCACACACGTGCCTTGTATGGCTCACGTGTTGAACCTGGTTGTCCAGCAATTTTTAGCCCACTATCCCAGACTAGATAGCCTTCTGCAAAGGGCACGGTCGCTGTGTGCTCACTTCCGCCGTTCGCATCCCGCAGCTCAGCGACTTACATCTCTACAGAAGTCGTTGGGCCTGCCACTTCACCGGCTAAAATGCGATGTGCCTACCCGGTGGAATTCAACTCTGCACATGTTGCAGCGACTGTGGCAGCACCGACAAGCCCTGGTGCAATACGTTCTGACGTATAGCCTGGGCCAACGAGATCCAGAGGTGGGGCAAATCACGCTGGAGGAGTGGTCTCAGATCAGGGACCTATGCACCCTTCTGCACAGTTTTGAAATGGCGACGAAGATGTTTAGTGCTGACGATTAGTGTTGAGCCACCCCCATAGTGTTCGGGTTCGGTTCGGTTCGTCGAACACCGGGATGTTCGAGGAACTGTTCGTCGAACTGTTCGTCGAACACCTTAGAACACCGTCGAACACCGTTAAAACCAATGGCAGGCAAACAAAAACACATAGAAACACATAGAAAACACCTGCAAAGGTGTCCAAAAGCTGACAAACTGCTCAGAAGACACTCTCTTTAAAAAAGCCGGCCGGCAAATTCAGCAGCGGCATACACCGGTACCCGACAATTTAGACAAGAAGGAATAGAGCATCACACATAGATTAGATAGATAGAAACATGTCAGTCACACATATAAGAAGCACAGTGACAGTGTTGGTTACTGCACTTGTCATTTAGTGTAAAGGATTTATTAAAAAAAATATTAGTGTTTTCATGCACCGTCTCTTTAAAAAAGCCGGCCGGCAATTCAGCATCTGTACCCGACAATTTAGAACAGAAAGAATAGAGCTTCACACATAGATTAGATAGATAGAAACATGTCAGTCACATATATAATAAGTACAGTGAGAGTGTTGCTTACTGTACTTGTCATTTAGTGTAAAGGATTTATTTAAAAAAATAATAGTGTTTTCATGCACTGTCTCTTTAAAAAAGCCGGCCGGCAATTCAGCAGCGGTACCCGACAATTTAGAACAGAAAGATAGAGCATCACACATAGATTAGATAGATAGAAACATGTCAGTCACATATATATGAAGTACAGTGATAGTGTTGGTTACTGTACTTGTCATTTAGTATTAAAATAAAGGATTTATTATTAAAAAAATTGGCGTGGGGTTCCCCTTAATTTTAGGCTCTAGCGGAGGTTAAGCAGACGGCTGGGGCAGATGTTTGAAGCCTGGGAAGGGGGTAATACCCACGGAGCTTCCCAGGCTACTAATATCAGCCCCCAGCTGAATACATAGCCTTTACTAGCTATTAAAATGGGGGACCCCCCCAAAAAAATGACGTGGGGTCCCCCCTAATTTAATAGCTAGCAAAGGCTAGGCAGACAGCTGGGGGCTGATATTAATAGCCCAGGAAGGGAGCCATGAATATTGGCCCCCTCCCAGGCTAGAAACACCAGCCGTCAGCCGCCCCAGAAATGGCGCATTCATAGGATGCGCCAATTCTGGCACTTAGCCTCGCTCTTCCACGCTGCCCTGGTGCGGTGGCAGGGGGTAATAGGGTTGGGGTTGATGTCAGCTTATAATGCCAGCTGACATCAAGCCCAGGTTAGTAATGGAGAGGCGTCTATAAGACACCCCCATTACTAACCCCATAGTCAAAGTTAAAAAAAACACAAACACCCAGAATAAAGTCCTTTAATTGAAATAAAGACACAATCCTTTATTGTTCTAAATTAAACCATACTTACCATCACGCCCATTCCAGCTGAAGCCAACGATCTCCTGCAATAAAAGAAAAATAATAAAGCAACCTCATCCTTACCTTTCCATGGTTCCCACCACAAAGAAAATTGACGTGGGGCTTCGCCCTGTTTTTGTGTCCAGCCAGGTACAACTAGGCAGCTGGGGGCTGGAATCCGCAGCGCAGGGAGGCCCAAGCTTTCTGGGCCACCCCCGCTGCAAATTGCAGTCCGCAGCCACCCCGGAAAATGGCGCGTTCATAGAAGCGCCATCTTCTGGCGCTGTACCCAACTCATCCAGGGCCCTGATGCGGTGGCTCACTGGGTAATAAAGGGGTTAGGGCCAGCTTGGCATTATCAGCTGGCCCTAAGCCCGAAATTCATGGGGTCACGCCAATATTAGACATGACCACCATGAATTTCTAGTAAAGTATTTAAAAAAAACACAACACCCAGAAAAAAGTCCTTTAATTGAAATAAACACACAATTCTTTATTGTTCTAAATTAAACCATACTTACCATCACGCCCATTCCAGCTGAAGCCAACGATCTCCTGAAATAAAAGAAAAATAATAAAGCAACATCATCCTTACCTTTCCATGGTTCCCATGACAGCTTCAGCTCTGCTACATCGAGATGATAGGCTGGACCGCAGCAGAACGCTGCCATCCAGCCTGTCATCCCGCAGACACTGAGAAGCGCAGGCTTGCTTGCGCTCCACAGTGTCTCTCTGTGAGGGCATCCAGATGAGCCGAGTTAATGTCCAATGAACTCGGCTCACCTCATGCACGTCACTGACAGCGTGGGAAAATTCTCCTGCACTCAGCGCTTCAGCGTGGGAGAATTCTCACACTGAAGCGCTGAGTGCAGGAGAATACTCCCACGCTGTCAGTGACGTGCAGGAGGTGAGCTGAGTTCATTGGACATGAGCTCACCTTATGCACGTCACTGACAGCGTGGGAAAATTCTCCTGCACTCAGCGCTTCAGCGTGGGAGAATTCTCACGCTGAAGCGCTGAGTGCAGGAGAATTCTCCCACGCTGTCAGTGACGTGCAGGAGGTGAGCTGAGTTCATTGGACATGAGCTCACCTTATGCACGTCACTGACAGCGTGGGAGAATTCTCCTGCACTCACCGCTTCAGTGTGAGAATTTTCCCACGCTGTCAGTGACGTGCATGAGGTGAGCCGAGTTCATTGGACATAAACTCGGCTCATCTGGATGTCGTCACAGAGAGACGCTGAGCAGCGCAAGCAAGCCTGCGCTTCTCAGTGTCTGCGGAATGAGAGGCTGGATGGCAGCGTTCTGCTGCGGTCCAGCCTGTCATCTCGATGTAGCAGAGCTGAAGCTGTCGTGGGAACCATGGAAAGGTAAGGATGAGGTTGCTTTGTTATTTTTCTTTTATTGCAGGAGATCGTTGGCTTCAGCTGGAATGGGCGTGACGGTAAGTATGGTTTAATTTAGAACAATAAAGGATTGTGTCTTTATTTCAATTAAAGGACTTTATTCTGGGTGTTTGTGTTTTTTTTAACTTTGACTATGGGGTTAGTAATGGGGGTGTCTTATAGACGCCTCTCCATTACTAACCTGGGCTTGATGTCAGCTGGCATTATAAGCTGACATCAACCCCAACCCTATTACCCCCTGCCACCGCACCAGGGCAGCGTGGAAGAGCGAGGCTAAGTGCCAGAATTGGCGCATCCTATGGATGCGCCATTTCTGGGGCGGCTGACGGCTGGTGTTTCTAGCCTGGGAGGGGGCCAATATTCATGGCTCCCTTCCTGGGCTATTAATATCAGCCCCCAGCTGTCTGCCTAGCCTTTGCTAGCTATTAAATTAGGGGGGACCCCACGTCATTTTTTTGGGGGGGTCCCCCATTTTAATAGCTAGTAAAGGCTATGTATTCAGCTGGGGGCTGATATTAGTAGCCTGGGAAGCTCCGTGGGTATTACCCCCTTCCCAGGCTTCAAACATCTGCCCCAGCCGTCTGCTTAACCTCCGCTAGAGCCTAAAATTAAGGGGAACCCCACGCCAATTTTTTTAATAATAAATCCTTTATTTTAATACTAAATGACAAGTACAGTAACCAACACTATCACTGTACTTCATATATATGTGACTGACATGTTTCTATCTATCTAATCTATGTGTGAAGCTCTATTCTGTCTGTTATAAATTGTCGGGTACAGATGCTGAATTGCCGGCCGGCTTTTTTAAAGAGACAGTGCATGAAAACACTATTATATTTTTTAATAAATCCTTTACGCTAAATGACAAGTACAGTAAGCAACACTGTCACTGTACTTCGTATATATGTGGCTGACATGTTTCTATCTATCTAATCTATGTGTGAAGCTCTATTCTGTCTGTTATAAATTGTCGGGTACCGCTGCTGAATTGCCGGCCGGCTTTTTTAAAGAGACGGTGCATGAAAACACTATTATTTTTTTTGATAAATCCTTTACGCTAAATGACAAGTACAGTAAGCAGTACTTTCACTGTACTTCGTATATATGTGGCTGACATGTTTATATCTATCTAATCTATGTGTGAAGCTCTATTCTTTCGGTTCTAAATTGTCGGGTACAGGTGTATGCCGCTGCTGAATTGCCGGCTTTTCATGTTTCACTGTTGGCACTGTTCCCATCGATTTGGGCAATCACTGTAATGCCACAACCACCATGGCTGTGGCATTACAGTGAGTGGCAGACAATCCCTGCATGATTGGTGCTCTAAATAGCGCCAGACATGCAGGACACGCTTTTGGTGCACGAACAGTTATCGAACATAACCTCGAACTGCCGAATTTTTTGCAAATCGTTCGGGTTCGTCGAACAACTCGAACACCGCCCAAAACAGCTCGAATTTGAGATTGGCGAACAGTTCTAGTCGAACACCGCTCATCTCTACTGACGATGCCATTATCAGCATGACTATTCCGGTGATTTACATGCTGGAGAACATGTTAAACAGAATTCGGAGTCAAGTGGTGGCACAAGAGGACTTGGAGGAAGTAGAGGAGGAGGAGATGTATGCGGAAGGGCTAACATTGCAAGGTCCAGACGGTCGGCAGCACCAAGGCGGCAGGCATGTGAGGGTGGGGGAGATGGTTTTACCAGGGTGCATGGTAGCAGCCAAACTAGTGAGGAAGGTGCAGGAGCCCAGGAAGAAGTGGAGGACGAACTGATGGAAGACTCATCAGATGAGGGAGACCTTGATCACATTTCTGTTGTGCGAGGTTGGGGGGAGAGGACAGAGGAAGGAAGCATGATTGTTACCTCGCCACCAACACAACAGGGACTTGGTGCTCCTGGATGCGCAACACACATGAGTGCCTTCTTGCTGCACTACCTGCAACATGACCCTCGAATTGTGAGAATTAGAAATAATCCTGACTACTGGGTTGCCACACTGTTAGATCCCCTGTACAAAAGTAAATTTGCAGAAATTATTCCTGCCATAGAAAGGGATGCACGCATGCAGGAGTATCAGCAGAGACTGTTGCAGAATCTTACATGTGCTTTTCCACAAAACACTAGTGGTGCACGTAGTGAATCTCACAGTTCCAACTTGTCAACCGTGGGACCGTCAAGTGTTCAGCACTCAAACAGTAACAGAACCACAGTATCTGCTGGTAACATCAATTTTGTGGAATCATTTCACCACTTTTTTAGCCCATCCTTTGCAAGGCCACAGGAGACAAGAAGTCTGACACATAGTCAACGCCTAGAGACGATGGTACAGAAGTATCTCCAAGTAAACATTGAAGCCATGACAGTGTCACTGGACCCTTGCTCTTTTTGGGCTTCCAATCTGGATAAATGGCCGGAGCTAGCCACTTACACCTTGGAGATCTTGTCATGCCCCGCAGCCAGCGTTCTGTCTGAACGTGTGTTCAGCGCTGCTGGTGGTGTGCTGACAGATAAGCGCACGCGGCTCTCCACTGATAATGTAGACAGACTCACGTTCATAAAGATGTACAAATCATGGATCCGAAACGACTTTTCTACCCCTGTGTCATCCTGGGGAGAGTAAAAGCTTGATGATTGGTTAAAATCACCCTACCAACCGTTTTAAGCTTTCAAATTACTAATCATGTTTATCTGTATCTTGGCTGGAAAATAATTTGGGCTTTGTAGCAGTGTGCAGCACTGATTCTATTAGGCCATCTATAATAAGCTCCACCAGATTTAAAATTGCTAATCATGTTTATCTGTATCTTGACTGGAAAATAATTTGGGCTTTGTAGCAGTGTGCAGCACTGATCCTATTAGGCCATCTATACTAAGCTCCACCAGATTTAAAATTAATAATAATTTTTAGCTGCATCTAGCCCGGAAAATAATTTTGGGGCTCCGAGATGCGCAAGACACATAAGTGCCTTCTTGCTGCACTACCTGCTACATGACCCTCATATTGTCAGAATTCGAAGTAATCATGACTACTGGGTTGCCACACTCTTAGATCCCCCAAACTTTTCGATCAACCTTTTCATTTTAATAAAGACCAAAAAAATGGTCATTTTTGAAATTATAAGCATTAGCAGGTTATTAGAAACTGAAATCAAACAGTTTTCAACTCAAAACTTTATTCTAGGTGATGTTACATTTTCACATAGGACCCCTTGTTCGAAAGGAGCTTCTGAACTCTCTCGTCCATTGAATTTGTCAAGTTTTGGATGGTTTCTGCTTTAATTGTTTTGCATGAGGACAGAATACCCTCCCAGAGCTATTGCTTAGATGTGAACTGCTTCCCGCCATCATAGACACTCCTTTTGATGATGCTCCAGAGGTTCTGAATGGGGTACAGGTCAGGGGAGCATGGGGGTCACACCATAAGTTTGTCCCCTTTTATGCCCATATCAGCCAGAGATGCAGATGTTTTATGTGCAGCATGAGATGGTGCATTATCATGCAATTATGATCTTGCTGTGAAATACACGGTTCTTCTTCTTGAACCATGGCAGGAAGTGCTGTTTGAGAAAATCCACATACATTATGGAGTTCATCTTTAGCGCCTTCAGGGATCCTAAAGGGGCCGACAATCTCTCTTCCCATGATTCCAGCCCAAAACATTACTCCACCTCCTCTTTTTTGGCGCTGTAGCCATGTTTGCGTGGGGTGTCCATCAACCAGCCATCCTCCGCTCCATCCATCTGGACCATCGAGCGCTGCACGGCACTCATCCGTGAACAAAACAGTTTTGAAATCAGTCTTCATGTAATGTTTGGCCCACTGGAGCCATTTCTGCTTGTGTGAAGTGGATAGAGGAGGTCGACAGGATGGCGTATGCACAGCTGCAAACCTCTGAAGGACCCTGCATCTTGTTGTTCGGGGGACGTTGGAGGCACCAGCAGCTTCAAAAACTTGTCTGCTGCTATGACAAGGCTTTTTTGCCGCTGCTCTTTTAACCTGACGTAATTGCCTGTAGGAAAGAGTCCTCAATTTGCCCTTATCAGCACGCACACGTGTGTACTGTGAATCAGCTACATACTTCTTGATTGCCAAGACACTTCATCCTGATCATCGCACAATGTTGATTGTAGTCATGCCTTGACCTAAACACTCCACAATTTGTTGCTTCTCAGCAGCCGACACATCCTTTTTCTTTCCCATTTTGGCAGAAAATGTAGGCTGCTTAATAATGTGAGACAGCCTTCTTAAGTAGTCTTGCCTTTCATTGGACACACCTGCCAAACTAATTGGCACAGGTGTCTGCAATTGCTTACAGTGATATAAAGAGCCCTGACACACATCACCATCAATGAGTTTAACTGACAAACAAACAAATTCTTCCCTTATCACTCCTAAACACTTTTTGCATAATAATTTGGAACACAGTGTACATGTGCTTTTCCACAAAACACCAGTGGTTCACGTAGTGAATCTTACAGTTCTAACTTTCCAACCGTGGTCTGTATGGAGTTGTTCAATAAAGGGCCCAAAATTAAGATAACATAGATGGGAGAGGTCTCTATGAATAGGAATTCCTAAGTATTTGATACCCTGTGAGGGCCAGGCAAAGGGAAAGTTGGACTGGATGGAATCCTATATGGATTTGGGGAGGGAGACATCGAGGGCCTCAGACTTCGCTGCATTGATTTTAAAATTTGACCATGTAACAAAGTGATCTATTTCAGCCATAACAGCATGGATGGATATATGTGATTGAGTGATATATACTAGGACATCATCAGCAAATAGAGAGCACTTGTACTCGGTGCCTCCCACCTCAATCCACCTAATATTGGGGTTATGGCGAATTGATGAGAGCAGGTGCTCCGTCACTAGGATGTATTAGAGAGGGGACAGAGGACATCCCTGCCTTGTCCCATTGGTGATTGTGAAAGGTGATGAAAATGTTCTGATGCACCCCCTGGGCCTTGGGACACCCGGAGCCGGACCCTTTTTGGTGGATGCTGGTGGTTGTAGTCTTCGTGGCGGCAACCCGATTCCGTGGCTCAGGGTGGTCAGACCAGTGGCGGAACTATTTAAGTGGTTTTGGTGTTTAAATGTCCGACTACGCCACCCGTGGATTGCAGTCAGAGTGAACCGCCGCTGCAGGGCAGACCGCTGAGGCTGGTGTTGTGGGTGCAGCAGAGCGTAGCATAACTCCCCATGGGAGGAGTATAGCCTCAGGGCAGTGTATGCGGAGGATGGGGGTGATGGTGCAGGGCAGCATCAGTAACGACACGGAGTCAGTGATGCAGTCCAGGGCCTTTACTCACAGTTCTTATTATCCAGACCACGTCTGCAGGTAACGGCTGCCCACGTCGTACTGTGCTCACCAGGTGAGGGGCTCAGACAACTCCCAGATAACTTTGGAGCGCTTCACAGGACCCTCTTTGTGTGTCCTTTGTCTGGCTTTTCTTACCAACCCTTCTGTCCGGCTGCCTCGGGCCTCCTCTTGGTAAACTTGGCGCCAGTTTCCCTGACCCTATGTGGTGCCTTCCTAGCGGGTGTAGCGAGGGGCTGCGCCACATAAAATGTCACAGCCTCTGGTTTCTAGCTGAGGGTCGTTTCCTGCCTCCACTAGTTTCGGGGACCGGTCTCCCCCTTTGGCCTGACCCCTCCACGCAGGTGGATTCGGGCGTGCGGTGGCGACTCGCCCGTCCGCACCCCTGGGATCCCTTCATTCCTCGTTCCTGGAGCCTTCTCCGCTCCTCTTCCTTCCTTCTCCCTCTTCCAGGCCTGGGCCTCTGTTACTAGGCCCGCCTCCGGAGCAGAGCTCATGCAGAGCCCCTGCTCCTTGCCACTTCTGCTCAGACTTCTCTGCACTGAACTAAGATGGTGCCCACCTTTTATAATCCCTTCTCAATGCACCCAGGAACTGCTTCCTCCCTGCTCCTGCACTACAGGGTTCCCCTTCCTCAGTGTTCCCTCCCCCCACTCCAGCCAGGGACAGGGACTGTCATGCCCATCTCAGAGGCATATTGGTCGCCCTGCCCCACGGCAATGTGGTGTAAAGCATGCAGGTGTCGGGTCCTGATCCACACTCCATCCTTACCTGAGAGTGAGATATCACACCTCTGGGTGAGGTGCAATACCTCTGTAGCAACCGAGCCCTCAGGGTGCTACAGTTCCATTTATCTTCAGCCTAGGTGACGTATTGTGATACAGGGCCATGATTTTGGCTATGAAAGGGTCCCCTAGACCCCTACCCCAAGATTTTTAAGAGAATCATATATGGCGTGCCAGGAGACTCTATGGAATGCTTTCTCAGCATCCAACGAGAGTATCTAATTACAAATTTTTAACTGCATCTAGCCCAGGAAATACTTTGTGCCTAGTAGCAGTGTCTGCTAGTCAGCGGATTATCCCGGCTGTTAAGCAAGCTACACCACCTGTAGTTTGGACACTTAATTTTTTCAAAGGAAATGCTTCGGGACCACGGGATACTCAGTGAAGAGCATCAGGAGGCACCCCAAGGCATAGGGGCTGGGACTGGCAGTAGGATGCCTTGCGGTGGACAGCCGAGCTCGATCCTTATAAAAGCTTTTTAACTGCAGCAGCTTTAGTGGACGCTACTGGAGCTGGAATTACGCGGCTGCTGGCATGAGACTTGCCCTCCAATAGATCCTTGTAAATGGATTTAAAGTGTATTCATTCAAATTAGAGAGACAATTTAAACTAAAAAGCTTAGAGCTGCCTCCACCACAGGGGGGCTCGCTCGGCCCACCAGCGGACAGGCACCAGTATTGGGAGAGGGGGGCTGGCCGTCAGGGTTCACCGCGGCTCTGGCACAAACCCGGCGACACGGAGGTGGCACGGGCAGGAGCGGACTGAACGTGTCGGCTTCTCACTTTTTGGATTTTAGAAGGGCATGACATGCCTATATCTGTGTCTCCCCCTCCTTTTACTCCTCCACCTCTTTTCTTTTCGCATGACTATATGTACTTGTCACTTTTCCATGTGTTAGTTGTGTCTTCTGAGCAGTTTGTCAGCTTTTGGACACCTTTGAAGGTGTTTTCTATGTGTTTCTATGTGTTTTTGTTTGCCTGCCATTGGTTTTAACGGTGTTCGAAGGTGTTCGACGAACAGTTCGACGAACAGTTCGGCGAACACACGGGTGTTCGACGAACCGAACTCGAACACTACGGGGGTGGCTCAACACTACTGGCAAATATGTTAAGGAACATCCATTCCAGGGTAATGACTTGTATATAAGGCAAAATAAATAACCAAACCCAAAAATACTCCTCCACACCTTGGGCTATGTTCACACATAGCGTTTTTGATGCGTTTTTGCACTTTTGTATTGCTGTCAACCAAGACAAATGCCTTCACTGGGAAATGTAATTTTAACATTTTACGACCATATCTGGCCATGTGGTGTGTGACACATCATCAGACACATGCATATAGTGCTGAAAAGACAAGGAAACAGCATGGGGAACACCTCTTGAACCATCTCTGACTCCCAGGTCACTGCCTAAACGTGTGCCCATCATAAGTGATCCTTGACGCAAGTGAAGATGCCTCCCGCCATGCACCTGTCACTGCAGACTTGCAACAATCACCGTCCACGTCCTTGACCCAGTGCAGCGTTCAGTTGTCCCTACCCCATTCCTTGGAATGCAAGCGCAAGTATGCAGCCAGCCACCCACTCACCCACAGACTGCAATGCTATACTGCCAAATTTTTGACAGCTGCTTCCACTTGAAATGTGGCCTTTTAGGCTCATGGAGGAAGAAGCTGTCCACAATCTTATGGTGGCGGTGACCGGGTATCCATACTCGGTCCCCAGCCTCCACTATTTGTCCCGGTGTCATCTCCGCCTTCCACAAGCATGGGTCCTACAACATTACCCGTGCCCTCCTCAGTGAGCTTACTGGGAAGGACCGCCTATCCATAAACACGTGGTCAAGTCAATGTGGCCAGGGACGGTATGGAGCCAGTCCACAGCTCTTTTTGCTGAGTTGTATTTCACCACAGCCATATTGTTTAGCTTGGTGAAAGGACTTGCAAAGCCATATCTACTCCAGCTCTGATTTCTCCCAGGAAGTCCTCTAAAGCTGCTTTCACTTGAAATGTGGCATTTTAGGCTCGTGGAGGAGGAAGCTTTTCATAACCTCATGCCGGCGGCGGCCGGGTGTACATACTCGGTCCCTGGCCGCCACTGTTTCTCCCGATATCGTCTCCGCCTTCCACAAGCACGGGTCCCACAACATTACCCGTGCTCTCTGCAGTGCACTTATTGGAAAGGACCGCCTACCCACAAACATGTGGTCAAGTGATTGTGGACAGGGACGGTACAGAGCCAGTCCACAGCTTTTTTTGCTGAGTTGTATTTCACCACAGCCATATTGTTTAGCTTGGTGAAAAGACTTGGGAAACCATGTCTACTCCAGCTGTGATTTCTCCCAGGAAGTCCTCTAAAGCTGCTTTCACTTGAAATGTGGCCTTTTAGGCTCGTGGAGGCGGAAGCTTTTCATAACCTCATGCCGGTGGCCGGGTGTCCATACTCGGTCCCCAGCCGCCACTATTTCTCCCAATATCATCTCCACCATCCACAAGCACGGGTCCCACAACATTATCCGTGCCCTCCCAAGTGCACTTACTAGAAGGTCCGCCTACCCACAAACACATGGCCAAATGAATGTGCCCAGGGACGGTACGGAGCCAGTCCACAGCTTTTTTTGCTGAGAGTTGAATTTCACCTCAGCCATATTCTTTAGCTCGGTGAAAGGACTGGCATAGAGGGAAACCATATCTACTCTGGGTGTCACCTCTCCCAGGAAGTCCTCTAATGCAGCTTGTTGCAGAAGCAATGGAAGCCCATCCAACATCAAATCGCACTTGTCGGTGGTGCTTTGACACACAAATATCTTTCTTTGCGCATTTAATTTCATGACTACAGAGTTGGGCAATGGCTTGATCTACAATGCGGCTTGAGAAATAACATGCATAAGCATGTCCGATCCACATTAAAAAAGCAGCCATAGAATGTCCGGGAACCATCCCCCACACTTTTCTAAGCCAGGGCTGCTTCTCGGCAGGGTTGGTTGGGCCCAAGAGAAAACCAGAGACTAGAGATGAGCGGTGTTCGACTAGAACTGTTCGCCAATCTCAGATTCAAGCTGTTTTGGGCGGTGTTCGAGTTGTTCGACGAACCCGAACGATTTGCAAAAAATTTGGCTGTTCGAGGTTATGTTCGATAACTGTTCGTGCACCAAAAGCGTGTCCTGCATGTCTTGCGCTATTTAGAGCACCAATCATGCAGGGATTGTCTGCCACTCACTGTAATGCCACAGCCATGGTGGTTGTGGCATTACAGTGATTGCCCAAATCGATGGGAACAGTACTCACAGTGAAACATGAAAAGCCGGCAATTCAGCAGCGGCATACACCGGTACCCGACAATTTATAACAGAAAGAATAGAGCTTCACACATAGATTAGATAGATAGAAACATGTCAGTCACATATATAATAAGTACAGTGATAGTGTTGCTTACTGTACTTGTCATTTAGTGTAAAGGATTTATTAAAAAAAATAATAGTGTTTTCATGCACCGTCTCTTTTAAAAAGCCAGCCGGCATTTCAGCAGCGGTACCCGACAATTTAGAATAGAAGGAATAGAGAATCACACATAGATTAGATAGATAGAAACATGTCAGTCACATATATATGAAGTACAGTGACAGTGTTGATTACTGTACTTGTCACTTAGTGTTAAAATAAATGATATATTTTTTAAAAAATTGGCGTGGGGTTCCCCATAATTTTAGGCTCTAGCGGAGGTTAAGCAGACGGCTGGGGCAGATGTTTGAAGCCTGGGAAGGGGGTAATACCCACGGAGCTTCCCAGGCTACTAATATCAGCCCCCAGCTGAATACCTAGCCTTTACTAGCTATTAAAATGGGGGACCCCCCCCAAAAAAATGACGTGGGGTCCCCCTATTTTAATAGCTAGCAAAGGCTAGGCAGACAGCTGGGGGCTGATATTAATAGCGCAGAAAGGGTGCCATGAATATTGGCCCCCTCCTAGGCTAGAAACACCAGCCGTCAGCCGCCCCTGAAATGGCGCATCCATAGGATGCGCCAATCCTGGCACTTAGCCTCGCTCTTCCCACTGTCCTGTAGCGGTGGCAGTGGGGTAATAGGGCTGGGGTTGATGTCAGCTTATAATGCCAGCTGACATCAAGCCCAGGTTAGTAATGGAGAGGCGTCTATAAGACACCCCCATTACTAACCCCATAGTCAAAGTTAAAAAAAAAAACACAAACACCCAGAATAAAGTCCTTTAATTGAAATAAAGACACAATTCTTTATTGTTCTAAATTAAACCATACTTACCATCACGCCCATTCCAGCTGAAGCCAATGTCTTCTGCAATAAAAATAAAATAATAAAGCAACATCATCCTTACCTTTCCTTGGTTCCCACGATGGCTTCAGCTCTGCTATATTCACATGACAGGCTGAACCGCAGCAGAAAGCGGCCATCCAGCTTGCCATGCCGCACACACTGAGAAGCGCAGGCATGATTGCGCTCCTCAGTGTCTGGCTGTGACGGCATAAAGATGAGCCGAGTCATGTCCAATGAACTCGGCTCACCTCATGCACGTCACTGACAGCGTGGGAGAATTCTCCTGCGCTCAGCGTTTTAGCGTGAGAATTCTCCCACGCTTTCAGTGACGTGCATGAGGTGAGCTGAGTTCATTGGACATGAGCTCACCTCATGCATGTCACTGACAGCGTGGGAGAATTCTCACGCTGAAGCGCTGAGTGCAGGAGAATTTTCCCACGCTGTCAGTGACGTGCATGAGGAGAGCCGAGTTCATTGGACATGAACTCGGCTCATCTGGATGCCGTCACAGAGAGACACTGAGGAGCACAAGCATGCCTGCGCTTCTCAGTGTCTGCGGCATGGCAAGCTGGATGGCAGCATTCTGCTGCGGTCCAGCCTGTCATCTCAATGTAGCAGAGCTGAAGCTATCGTGGGAACCATGGAAAGGTAAGGATGATGTTGCTTTATTATTTTTCTTTTATTGCAGGAGATCGTTGGCTTCAGCTGGAATGGGCGTGATGGTAAGTATGGTTTAATTTAGAGCAATAAAGAATTGTGTGTTTATTTCAATTAAAGGACTTTTTTCTGGGTGTTGTGTTTTTTTTAAATACTTTACTAGAAATTCATGGTGGTAATGTCTAATATTGGCGTGACCCCATGAATTTCGGGCTTAGGGCCAGCTGATAATGCCAAGCTGGCCCTAACCCCTTTATTACCCAGTGAGCCACCGCACCAGGGCCCTGGATGAGTTGGGTACAGCGCCAGAAGATGGCGCTTCTATGAACGTGCCATTTTCCGGGGTGGCTGCGGACTGCAATTTGCAGCGGGGGGGGGGGGGGGGGCAGAAAGCTTGGGCCTCCCTGCGCTGCGGATTCCAGCCCCCAGCTGCCTAGTTGTACTTGGCTGGATGCGCCATTTCTGGGACGGCTGACAGCTGGTGTTTCTAGCCTGGGAGGGGGCCAATATTCATGGCACCCTTCCTGCGCTATTAATATCAGCCCCCAGCTGTCTGCCTAGCCTTTGCTAGCTATTAAAATAGGGGGGACCCCATGTCATTTTTTTGGTACGGTCCCCCATTTTAATAGCTAGTAAAGGCTAGGTATTCAGCTGGGGGCTGATATTAGTAGCCTGGGAAGCTCCATGGGTATTACCCCCTTCCTAGGCTTCAAACATCTGCCCCAGCCGTCTGCTTAACCCTAGAGACTAAAATTACGGGGACCCCCACGCCAATTTTTTTTTTAATAAATCCTTTATTTTAACACTAAATGACAAGTACAGTAAGCAACACTGTCACTGTACTTCATATATATGTGACTGACATGTTTCTATCTATCTAATCTGTGTGTGAAGCTCTTTTCTTTCTGTTCTAAATTGTCGGGTACCGATGCTGAATTGCCGGCCGGCTTTTTTAAAGAGACGGTGCATGAAAACACTAATATTTTTTTTAATAAATCCTTTACACTAAATGACAAGTACAGTAAACAACACTGTCACTGTACTTCTTATATATGTGACTGACATGTTTCTATCTATCTAATCTATGTGTGATGCTTTATTCCCTCTTGTCTAAATTGTCGGGTACCGGTGTATGCCGCTGCTGAATTGCCGGCCGGCTTTTTTATAGAGCGTGTCTTCTGAGCAGTTTGTCAGCTTTTGGACACCTTTGAAGGTGTTTTCTATGTGTTTCTATGTGTTTTTGTTTGCCTGCCATTGGTTTTAACGGTGTTCGACGGTGTTCTAAGGTGTTCGACGAACAGTTCGACGAACAGTTCCTCTAACATCCCGGTGTTCGACGAACCGAACTGAACCCGAACACTACGGGGGTGGCTCAACACTACCAGAGACTCCTCCGGTGGGCCCTGGCTTCTCCTTTAGGAGAGTTCATAGTGCCGAGGTGAAGCCATGATGGTGACAGAGGCCACCATCTGCTTAGTTTTGTGTTACTTGGAATGCAAACACAAGTATGCAGCTAGCCACCCACCCACCCACTTACCCACAAGCCGCAATAGTAAACTACCAGATTTCTGGGCAACTGCTTGCAATTCAAATGTGGCCTTTTAGGCTCGTGGAGGTGGAAACTTTTCACAACCTCATGCCTCATACCTTGTGTCCATACTCGGTCCACAGCCGACTCTATTTCTCCCGGTGTTGTGACCGCCTTCTACAAGCGCGGGTCCCTGAACATTACTGATGGAACTTTTCTGTGGGAATCTGCTTGCCTCCTACCAGCCTGGAATATTTCCAGTAAACTATGGTACGACGCCACGGTATTAGCACTGCCCCCAGTACCAGTAACAAAGCCATCCCCAATTTCCTTCTCAGGAATTTTATTTGGTAGACTAAGTGGCTGCCCAAAAGCATTAGTTTCTCACAAAGGAGCTGAAGATAGAGTGGCAGTAGGTGCAAGTATCTCCAGCCTGTTAGATATCACAGGGTGAATGGCAGCACATTGGATCAGTGGTTAGCACTGAAGCCTTGCAGCACTGGGATCCTCTGATCAAATCCCAGCAAGGACAGACACTCTGAAAGTCACAAAGCCTATTTTAATAGGGCCATCAGGCGGCCCTTACTATTCTTAAAAGGCCAGCAGTCGGCCCTCGCTATTGTTAGAGAGCCATCAGCCGGCTATGCTTTGTTGTTCCATTATTAACAAGTGGGTCTCCTATACTGTTATTGCATATGCAGTGACTGCAAGGACTGCAAAAAATCAGACACAACCCAATATCCCTTTGAAGAGACATAGAGGAGGGTCTCAGTAAAAAAAAATGTTCCCATTATAAAGGAGCGGGTCTTCTATAGTGGTAATGCCTAAGCTGTGACTGCAAGGGCTGACCAAAATTTGGTAAAAAACCCACTAAGAAGTTAAAGACACGTAGAGCAGGGCCACAGTAATGACAAATTCCCATTAGAAAGGAGAGGGTCTCCCATAGTGTTGGCCTATATAGTGAATGCCATTCCCAATTTCCTTCTCATGAATTTTATTTGGTAGACTGAGTGGTTGCCCAAATACATTAGTTTCTCACAAAGGAGCTGAAGATAGAGTTGCAGTAGGTGCAAGTTTCTCCAGCCTGTTAGATATCACAGGGTGAATGGCAGCACATTGGATCAGTGGTTAGCACTGAAGTCTTGCAGCACTGGGATCCTGGGTTCAAATCCCAGCAAGGACAACATCTGCAAGGATTTTGTATGTTCTCCCTGTGTTTGCGTGAGTTATCACCTCAGTGAAAAAGCAGCCATAGAGTGTCTGGGAACCTTCCCACACACTTTTCATAGCCAGGACTGCTTCTCGACAGGGTTGGACGGTTCCATCAGAGAATCCTCTGGTGTGCCCTGGTTTCTACATCAGGAGAGTTCATGATAGCGCAAACTTTGCAGCAAAAAGGGGGCTTGAGGGGGGGAGAAAGGTGAGCTCACAGAATCAAATCCCCTGGTGGTCACAATGTTTTTCAATTTGAAACAGCTTCTCAGTGGGAGTTGTATTTCACCACAGTCATATTCTTTAGCTTGGTGAAAGGACTGGCATAGAGGGAAACCGTATCTACTCCGGCTGTCATTTCTCCATCACCAGGTTCCGACCATTATCACACATGACCATGCCTGGCTGTATGTTCAGCAGTGAGACCCACAGATCAGGCTTCTGTGTTACAGCTTTGAACAACTCTGCAGCGCTGGGCGGTTTGTCACCTAAGCATTAAGCATGTTATCTTCAGCACATCCTGATGCCGCTTGGCCAAGGCAGTGCTGCAGTGTTTTCAGCTTGTGACTGATGTGGTCATTTCGGAGATGGAGGAGGAGGTGCAGGAGCTGAACAATGTGATTACATTGAGGTTACATTGGCGACTCTGTTTTTTATACTAAAGAAAGATCCTACTGTTTGTTATTTTTTAAGACAAATTCATTCACCGGGAAATGTCATTTTAACATTTTACAACCTTATATAGCCATGTGGTGTGTGACACATCATCAGACACATGTTGTTTCAATTATGGTGGAGGGACTCTGAAAGTCACAAAACCTATTTTTATAGGGCCATGAGGCGACACTTACTATTCTTAAAAGGTCAGCACAGTCGGCCCTCGCTATTGTTGGAGAGCCATCAGCCGGCTATGCTTTGTTGTTCCATTATTAACAAGTGGGTCTCCTATACTGTTATTGCGTATGCAGTGACTGCAAGGGCTGCAAAAAATCGGACGCAACCCAATACCCCTTTGAAGAGACATAGAGGAGTGTCTCAGTAAAAAAAAAGTTCCCATTATAAAGGAGGGGGTCTTCTATAGTGGTAATGCCCATGCTGTGACTGCAAGGGCTGACCAACATTTGGGAAAAACTCCACTAAGAAGTTAAAGCAGGGCCACAGTAATGACATGTTTTCATTACAAAGGAGCGGGTGTGCTATACAGTTATAGGGTATGCAGTGAGTCCAACGGCTGACCAAATTTAGGAAAAATCCCACTAAGAATTTAAAGACACATAGAGCAGGGCCACAGTAACGAAAAATTCCCATTAGAAAGGAGAGGGTCTCCCATAGTGTTGGCCTATGCATTGAATGCAAGGGCTGCCAAAAATTGGGAGGCACTCTAATGCCCCATGGAAGAGACATACAGGGCCTCATGAAAAAATGTTCCCATTATTAGGAAGTGGGTCTTCCATAGTGTTGGCCTATGCAGTGAATGCAAAGGGTGCAAAAATTGAGATGCACTCCAATGTCCCTTGGAAGAGACTTAGAGGGCCTCATAAAAAAATGTTCCTATTAGAAAGGAGCAGGTCTCCTATACTTGTAATGCCCATGCACTAAGTGTATGGGTGTAACGGGTCTGGGAGGCGGAACCTCTGAGCTACTCTACAAGGGGGCGGTCCTTGTAAGGGAGCGGGTGGCAACCAGGGTAGACGGGCAGGCAGTCACAGCAGGTGACTGGGACAGTCTCTGAATTAACGGACAAGAGGTCACGGCAAGTGACCGGGGCAGTCTCTGGATGAACGGGCAGGAGATCACGGCAAGTGACCAGGGCAGTCTCTGGATGAACGGGCAGGAGGTCACGGCAAGTGACCGGGGCAGTCTCTGGATGAACGGGCAGGAGGTCACGGCAAGTGACCGGGGCAGTCTCTGGATGAACGGGCAGGAGGTCACGGTAAGTGACCGGGGCAGTCTCTGGATGAACGGGCAGGAGGTCACGGCAAGTGACCGGGGCAGTCTCTGGGTAAAGGATTGGTACGACCTGTGGCGGCAGATGATAGACGTGAGCTCCCAGGTGAGCAGGCGAGAGTCTCTGGATAATCGGGTGGTCACAGCATGTGACGGCGGAGCCTCCAGGAAGACCAACAGGCAGGCAGATGAGCGCTCCCAGGTGAGCGGGCAAGAGTCTCTGGAATAGCAGGTGGTCACAGCACGTGACGGCGGAGCCTCCAGGTAGGCAAGCAGGCAGGTAGCGGAGGAGCGCTCCCAGGTGAGCGGGCAGGAGTCTCTGGAATAGCAGGTGGTCACAGCATGTGACGGCGGAGCCTCCAGGTAGGCAAGCAGGCAGGTAGTGGAGGAGCGCTCCCAGGTGAGCGGGCAGGAGTCTCTGGAATAGCAGGTGGTCACAGCATGTGACGGCGGAACCTCCAGGAGGGCTAGCAGGCAGGTAGCAGATGTGCGCTCCCAGGTGAGCGGCCAAGCTGGTCCATAGACAGACTGACAGGAGTAGGAAGGCAGACCGTCGGACCTCAGGCTAGCAAGCAGGTAGCAGGAGTAACAGGCAGGAAACAGACAGCAAACTGGCAGGACTCTGGCAGGAATCAGGCAGGTAACTGGCAACGGGACCTGAGGGCTGAAGCAGAGTAGAACAGTGCAACAACATTGCTCGGGCACCTCCATTTTGGAGGAGGTGCCTTATATATGGTGAAGTCCTCTGGCCATTGGCCGGGGACTCCTTAGGACGGCGCGTGCGGCCCCTTTAAGAGGGAGGGAGCGCGCGCGCGCGCGCCCTAAGCACAATGGCCGGGAAGGAGCGCGCGCTGCCAGCAGAGCGGGAGGAGGACGCCGGGCTCGGAGCAGAGAGGTGAGGGGAACAGCGTCCCTGCCTAGCAGAGGGCAGGGACGCCGACGCTACAGTACCCCCCCCTTTAGGCCCCCCCTTTTTTAGGCCAGACAGAAATTTAGCAAGGATGAGAGGGGCATGGATGTTCTCCCGGGGCTCCCGCGTTCTCTCTTCAGGACCAAACCCCTTCCAATCTACTAGAAAAAAGGTCTTCCCTCTTACCCTTTTGGTGGCCAGAATGTTCTCTACCTCAAATTCGTTTTCAGCGGAAACCGGAGCAGGAGGCGTGCCTGTAGACTTGGAAAAAGAGTTAAGTACCACAGGTTTGAGGAGAGATACATGGAAGGAGTTAGGGATCCGCAAGTTGGCCGGGAGTTTCAATTTATAGGACACCGGGTTGATCTGACTGATGATTTCCAGAGGACCGATGAACCGAGGCCCTAACTTATAGGAAGGAATCTTGAGCCGGACATACTTGGACGAGAGCCAGACCTTATCCCCTGGACGGAATTGAGGAGGATCCAGACGCTTTTTGTCAGCATGTCTTTTCATACGCTCGGATGACAGAAGGAGTGCGGACCGGGTACTCTCCCATGTGGAGGAAAATTTGTTAACGAGAGATTCCGCAGCCGGATTGTCCACCGAGGTGGAGACGGGAAACGGGATCCGAGGATGCTGACCGAAGACTACAAAAAACGGGGATTTGGAGGAGGATTCGCTCTCGTGATTGTTGTACGAGAATTCGGCCCATGGCAGGAGATCCACCCAGTCAGAATGGTGGGCATTAACGAAGTGCCGGAGGTAACTGGTCAGGATCTGATTGATCCGCTCCACTTGACCATTAGACTGTGGGTGGTAAGCGGAGGAGAAGTCCAGGGTGACGTCTAGCAATTTACAAGTGGCTCTCCAGAAACGAGAAGTGAACTGTACCCCACGATCCGACACGATGTGATGGGGCAGGCCATGAAGACGGAAGATGTGGCGGATAAAGTCTTTAGCCAGCTCGGGTGCAGACGGGAGGCCTGGCAGGGGAATGAAGTGAGCCATCTTGGAAAAGCGGTCAGCGACCACCCAAATGACCGTACAACCGGCAGAGACGGGAAGATCAGTTATGAAGTCCATCGCTATATGCTGCCAGGGGGCAGCAGGTACTGGCAGAGTAAGAAGGCGACCGGCTGGCAGGTGTCTCGGAACTTTGTTGCGGGCACAGGACACACAGGCAGAAACAAAGTCTATTACATCCTTGCGCAGGTTAGGCCACCAGTAGTGCCGGGAAATAAGCTGGAGGGTCTTTTTCTGACCGGCGTGGCCAGCTAGTTTAGACGAATGACCCCAGTGTAGGATCTTCTCCCGATCAGGTACCGATACGAACGTCTTACCGGGAGGGAGACGATTTAGACTCACGGGAGCCACCTGCATTACTCTGGCGGGATCGATGATATGTTTAGGTTCTTCCTCGAGATCAGATACCAGAAAGGATCGGGACAAGGCGTCTGCTTTGATGTTCTTGTCAGCCGGGAGAAAATGTAGAACAAAATCAAAGCGAGCAAAAAACAAGGACCACCGGGCTTGGCGCGGATTAAGTCTCTGGGCATGCTGGAGATAAGCCAAGTTCTTGTGGTCAGTGTAAATTATTACCGGATGAAGAGCCCCCTCGAGTAGGTAACGCCACTCCTCCAATGCCAGCTTGATGGCCAATAACTCTCGGTCTCCTATGGAATAATTGCGCTCAGAAGAGGAGAAGAGTTTGGAGAAGAAGCCGCAAGTTACCATCCTCCCGGAAGAAGATTTTTGAGTAAGTACAGCTCCGGCTCCAGAGGAGGAGGCGTCAACCTCCAGAAAGAACTGCTTGTTGCCGTCCGGACGATGCAGCACCGGGGCGGAAGAGAAGGCCTGTTTTAAGGAAAGAAAGGCCTCCTCTGCTTCGGGCGGCCACTCTTTGGGATTAGTACCCTTACGGGTGAGCGCGGAAATTGGGGCAGTCCGGGAAGAGAAGTGCGGTATGAAGAGGCGGTAGTAGTTGGCGAAGCCCAGGAACCGCTGAATGGCCTTCAACCCCTCCGGGGCCATTTCTCGATGGCAGACAGTTTCTCTGGATCCATTCGTAGGCCGGTCTGAGAAATAATGTAGCCCAAAAACGGAAGCGAGGTCTGCTCAAAGAGGCACTTCTCATATTTAGCGAAGAGGTGGTTCTGCCTGAGCCTGAGCAGGACCTGACGAACGTCCCTCCGGTGAGTCTGGAGATCCGGAGAGAAGACCAAGATGTCGTCCAGGTACACCACAACGCAGGAGTAGAGAAGGTCCCGGAAGATGTCATTGACCAACTCTTGAAAGACGGCAGGAGCGTTACAGAGACCAAAGGGCATTACCAGATATTCATAGTGGCCGTCCCGGGTGTTGAATGCAGTCTTCCATTCATCCCCTTGACGGATACGGACCAGGTTGTACGCCCCACGGAGGTCCAGTTTGGTGAAGACTCTAGCCCCCCGCAGGCGATCAAATAATTCTGGAATGAGCGGAAGGGGGTACTTATTCTTCACCGTGATCTGGTTAAGGCCTCTATAGTCTATACAGGGACGGAGAGAGCCGTCCTTCTTTTTTACGAAGAAGAAGCCTGCTCCCGCCGGGGAGGTAGATTTCCGGATGAATCCCCTGGCCAAATTCTCCTCAATATATTCGGACATCGACCGGGTCTCAGCAGCGGACAATGGGTAAATACGCCCACGGGGAGGAGTAGTACCGGGTAACAGGTCGATAGGACAGTCGTATGGTCTATGAGGGGGTAATGTCTCTGCCTCCTTCTTATTAAAGACATCAGCAAATGACCAATAGGGAATCGGAAGTCCAGGTAGATTAGTTGGGGTAGGAGAAGGACGGACGGGATGAACAGGAACCAAACAAGTCTTATGACAGTCCTGTCCCCAGCGAAGGACTTCTCCGGTCTGCCAGTCAAGCACGGGTGCATGTCTCTGGAGCCAAGGTAGACCTAGTAAGAGGGCGTGAGAGAGTCCAGGCAGAACATGAAAAGAGATGCTCTCAGAATGCAGCATTCCCACCTGCAGAGTTACGGATTCGGTGATAAGTTGGATGAGACGTGGTAAGAGGCCCCCATCCACAGCAGCGACAGATAATGGTACAGCCAGAGGTTTGGTGGGAATGCGGTATTTTTCTACCAGGGACTGTGAGATAAGATTCCCGGCCGCTCCAGAGTCAAGTTGGGCTAGTTCGAAATAACGATTCTCCCCGCAGATAATAGAGACTGACAGTAGCAGAGATGGAGAGGATTTATTCTTGTCTAGGTTGACCTCTCTGAGCGAACCTAGACACAGGCGTTTCCCGACCTCTCCGGGCAGGTACGGATCCGGTGCTCCTTACTGCCACAGTAGAAGCAGCTCCCTTCGGCACGGCGTAAGTCCTGACGGGTTTTGACCATCTTGGTCTGGTCGACCTGCATAGGCTCAGGAGAGTGTACCTGGGGAGAGACGGATTTCTGAAAAGTAGGAGCTAGACGTGGAAACCTCCTCTCACAGGTGACCTCTTTGGCACGCTCCTGGAACCGTAGGTCAATCCGGGTGGCAAGAGTTATTAGGTCATCGAGAGTGGTAGGAATGTCCCGACCGGCAAGTTCATCTTTAATACGGCCGGACAGACCCTCCCAGAAGACGGATACCAGAGCGTCGTTATCCCAGGCCAGCTCCGAGGCAAGGGTACGGAACCGTATGGCATATTGGCCCACGGTGAGACTTCCCTGACGGAGGCGTAGCAGAGATGATGCGGATGAGGTCTTCCGTCCGGGTTCGTCGAAGACTTTCCGGAAAGCCATGAGAAAGGCAGGCAAGTCGGACACCAGGGGGTCTCCTCTCTCCCATAGAGGATTTAGCCAGGCCAGGGCCTCCCCGGTGAGATGGGACATGATGAAGGCAATTTTGGCCCGGTCGGAGTTAAACTGGTGGGACAGGAGTTCAAAGTGCAGGGTGCACTGATTTATGAAGCCCCGAGCCTGGGCGGAGTCGCCTCCGAAGCGAGGAGGTGCAGAAAGCCGGGGTCCGGGGTAGGATACCATGGTATTGGTGGGCAGCGGAGCTGCCGGGTTGCGAGTCATGGCACTGGCGGTGGTTGCTGGTGGAGCAGTCAGAGTGTCCAGGCGAGAATTGACATTCCGCAGGTGACCCAGGATGGACTCCTGTTGGAACCTCTGACGGGACAGTTCATGACAGAGGTCCGAGAGCGAGGGAGCTTGGGTGCCACCGGGTTCCATGGCCCGAGCAAACTGTAACGGGTCTGGGAGGCGGAACCTCTGAGCTACTATACAAGGGGGCGGTCCTTGTAAGGGAGCGGGTGGCAACCAGGGTAGACGGGCAGGCAGTCACAGCAGGTGACTGGGACAGTCTCTGAATTAACGGACAGGAGGTCACGGCAAGTGACCGGGGCAGTGTCTGGATGAACGGGCAGGAGATCACGGCAAGCGTCCGGGGCAGTCTCTGGATGAACGGGCAGGAGGTCACGGCAAGTGACCGGGGCAGTCTCTGGATGAACGGGCAGGAGGTCACGGCAAGTGACCGGGGCAGTCTCTGGATGAAAGGGCAGGAGGTCACGGCAAGTGACCGGGGCAGTCTCTGGGTAAAGGATTGGTACGACCTGTGGCGGCAGATGATAGACGTGAGCTCCCAGGTGAGCAGGCGAGAGTCTCTGGATAATCGGGTGGTCACAGCATGTGACGGCGGAGCCTCCAGGAAGACCAACAGGCAGGCAGATGAGCGCTCCCAGGTGAGCGGGCAAGAGTCTCTGGAATAGCAGGTGGTCACAGCACGTGACGGCGGAGCCTCCAGGTAGGCAAGCAGGCAGGTAGCGGAGGAGCGCTCCCAGGTGAGCGGGCAGGAGTCTCTGGAATAGCAGGTGGTCACAGCATGTGACGGCGGAGCCTCCAGGTAGGCAAGCAGGCAGGTAGCGGAGGAGCGCTCCCAGGTGAGCGGGCAGGAGTCTCTGGAATAGCAGGTGGTCACAGCATGTGACGGCGGAGCCTCCAGGAGGGCTAGCAGGCAGGTAGCAGATGTGCGCTCCCAGGTGAGCGGCCAAGCTGGTCCATAGACAGACTGACAGGAGTAGGAAGGCAGACCGTCGGACCTCAGGCTAGCAAGCAGGTAGCAGGAGTAACAGGCAGGAAACAGACAGCAAACTGGCAGGACTCTGGCAGGAATCAGGCAGGTAACTGGCAACGGGACCTGAGGGCTGAAGCAGAGTAGAACAGTGCAACAACATTGCTCGGGCACCTCCATTTTGGAGGAGGTGCCTTATATATGGTGAAGTCCTCCGGCCATTGGCCGGGGACTCCTTAGGACGGCGCGCGCGGCCCCTTCAAGAGGGAGGGAGCGCGCGCGCGCCCTAAGCACAGTGGCCGGGAAGGAGCGCGCGCTGCCAGCAGAGCGGGAGGAGGACGCCGGGCTCGGAGCAGAGAGGTGAGGGGAACAGCGTCCCTGCCTAGCAGAGGGCAGGGACGCCGACGCTACAATGGGCTGACAAACATTTACCCCTGGAGGGTATACTGTATAAAAAAATTTTTTTATGGGCATCATATACACCCTTTAAAAAAAAGATGTGGGTGTTGCATCACAGACCACGGTCACCCTGGTAATATGGTGGTGAAGGATGAGGATGAGGAGAAGGAGGAGGACAAGAGCAAATAGCCAAAATCAGGAAGCGTATACCCATGTGTGGGTGTGAAGTGTAGAGATGAGCGGTGTTAGACTCAAACTGTTCGCCAATCTCAAATTTGAGCTGTTTTGGGCGGTGTTCGAGCTGTTCGACGAACCCAAACGATTTGCAAAAAATCCGGCTGTTCGAGGTTATGTTCAATAACTGTTCGTGCAACAAAATCGTAACTGGATTTTTTCACAGTAATACTGTTAATCAATGTTAATAGACAGTTTCAGTGTAGAGTGGGCGGGGGGAGGGGCAGGGGATGGATCTCTGCAGAAAAAATGCCGCGCTCCTTTTTTTTTTTCTTTCCCGCATTTACAGTGGGGAGGTGCAGTCTGTCAGCCTATCAGCAGCGCACACACGCAGCGAAGTGCTTTTTTTTCACACAATCAAGGGCAAGTGTCATTGGCTGTGTATGTCACATGTCCTTGCCCTATAAGACCCAGCCATTTTCCCCGTCGCCACCATTTTCTCACTGCTGCAGATGAGTGTTAGACAGCACCGCTGCTGCTGTGGGCGCTATACTTTATAACTGTGTAAATTGCAAGCGAATTTGCTCTTAAATAGACAGATAGGTTTAGGGAGTAGGGACTAGTTGTATTTGCAGCCCTTGTGAGGGCTAGGTTATAGCAGTTCCTAGCACTTTTTGCCAGGCAGGTCTGTGCCAGTGCTGTGCAAGTGTTTTTCACAGCATTTGGCTAAATCTAGCTAAGCCAATCCTTTTGGGCCTCTAGCAGGGTGTGTTAGTCAGTGGAGTAGCTTATCTGTGTTGTAAGTTACACCACCTGTGTATCTAATGCCAATTTTCTACTGCACCTAGCCAAGTAAAACCTTTTGGGCATACTAGCAGTGTCTGTTACTCATTGGAGTAGCCCATCTGTACCAAGCTACACCACCTTTATATTTAATAACAATTTTTTACTGCATCTAGCCCAGTAAATACTTTTGGGCCTGTAGCAGTGTCTGTTACTCATTGTTGTAGCCCATCTGTACCAAGCTACACCACCTTTGTATTTAATAACAATTTTTTACTGCATCTAGCCCAGTAAATACTTTTGGGCCTGTAGCAATGTCTGTTACTCATTGTAGTAGCCCATCTGTACCAAGCTACACCACCTTTGTATTTAATAACAATTTTTACTCCATCTAGCCCAGTAAACCTTTTGGGCATAGTAGCAGTGTCTGTTACTCATTGGAGTAGCCCATCTGTACCAAGCTACACCACCTTTGTATTTAATAACAATTTTTTACTGCATCTAGCCCAGTAAATACTTTTGGGCCTGTAGCAGTGTCTGTTACTCATTGTAGTAGCCCATCTGTACCAAGCTACACCACCTTTGTATTTAATAACAATTTTTTACTGCATCTAGCCCAGTAAATACTTTTGGGCCTGTAGCAGTGTCTGTTACTCATTGTAGTAGCCCATCTGTACCAAGCTACACCACCTTTGTATTTAATAACAATTTTTTACTGCATCCAGTCAAGTAAAACCTTTTGGGCATAGTAGCAGTGTCTGTTACTCATTGGAGTAGCCCATCTGTACGGATATACAGCGATACTAAATAACCAATGGTGCACAAGCTTATGGCCTCCGTATTGGGCAGAACATGTGCTGACAAAAAAACAGACACTCCTGGAACTCTTCCCAATAGTGGTAGCAATAGAAATATGGGGCGCGCGCCTGGATAACAAAAATATACGCTTTATAACAAAAAACACCAGCCTAGCGCACTGCATTAATAAGATGGCATTATCGTCTCTCCCAGTCCTCGGCCTACTACGCTGGCTAGCATTCCTGTGCCTAAAGCACAATGTATGGGTCCGCGCTAGCCATGATGCTGAGGGGTCTAACGCTGCTGCTAACGCTTTATTACAATTCAATTGGCAGATTTTCACAGAGCTCCTCCCCAACGCCCACCCATCGGGCAACAGTTGCCCACCCTCCCTATGGGATCTAGTGGCAAATAATTGATGCCATTAATCAGAGCGTCAGTTGCCCCATCGATGTGGCAAGCATACGGTAAGGCATGGGAAGAGTGGACATGACTAGTAGCAGGCAGACGGGTTGACCAATGTGAACAAGCCAGATTACAAGTCACCATAGAATTTCTTCGCCAGCTAATGATGAGGTGCATATCAGGGTGTCAGCGCAGCGGTGTCTGACCGGAGTAGCATTTCACTTCCAACTACTGAATTGGGGAGATGTGACAAAGAGATTCATCATCAGACAATCCATAAAAGGGTGGAAAAGGGGTCAGCCAAGTCAGGAGTGTAGACGTCCCGTCCCGTGTCACTAAAACTGATTTCTCACATCATATCCCTAACACTATTAACATGACACTCACAATTTGAAGCAACACTACTGTCTACTGCATTTGCGATCTCCTTCTTCGGGGCGCTATGCATAAGTGAATTAGTCCCTCAATCAAAAATTACCACCAGTGGAGGCTTATTACACCCGGACGTAGTGATAGCCAATAATGCAATATGTCTACGCATACGCAAATCGAAAACGGTTCCAGCGGGCAGGGGCACTTGGGTACTTCTTCAACCCACAAATGGTACACTGAGTCGGGTAACAATAGTAAAAACATATATAACCATCAGATCACAAAGTAATTTCTTCCTATCACACATTGATGGAACGCCATTATCAAGATACCAGGTCCAAGCTATATTTAATAAATGCCTAACATCGGCAGGGAACCACCCGAAAGATTACAGGACACGCTAATTCCGCGCGGCCACAGAAGCAGCAAGAGCAGGACAGTCAGAAACGGAAGTTCAGAGGATAGGGAGATGGCAATCCTCGTGTTTGGCAAAATACATAAGACCGGACTTGTTATCCTAACGTGGTTTGTTTGTTTTACAGGTGACGCTAAGCCAACAGTGTGGGTGATAGGCCACTCGTAAATATATTGGGCAGAAAAAAGGGCGAAAGTCCGCCCAGGCGGGAGGAAATTAGAGTTTCATAACACATATTTCAACTGGAGAGGTATTAGAGGCCTGCAATGGCCACAGGTACTAATGGAGGTAATCAAGGAAGGGTGAGAGGCAAGAGGTCCGGTCATCTTAGTTATACAGGCCGGGGGAAACGACCTAGGTCATCACAAGAGCACATAACTAATGGCAATAATGAATTTAGACACTGAGCGCTTCAGAGAATTTTTCACAAAACTAACTATAGTATGGTCAGAGATTGTGCCAATAGCGGTATGGCAAGGTGCGCGAGACATCACGGCCATCGAACGGACAAGGCGGGTAATAAATATTCGGATGGCAAAATTTAGAAGAGACAGAGGCGGTGTAGTGATACGACACCGACAACTGGAAGGAGATAAAGCAGGCCTCATACGGCCCGACGGTGTTCACTTAATGGATATTGGACTGGACATATTCCTATCAGGACTCCAGGACGGAGAGGAACAAGCGTTAAGAGTGATGGAGGGAGTCAGAGTCCTGCATACGAGTACTCAGGATCCTCCATGGCCTGGAAATAGAAAGAACATGTTGGAGAGTTACACTTGTTGGCCAACTTGCTGGTGTGGAGACACAGGGCATGCTGCAACAAGATGAATTATTTTAGAAATAAAATGCCTTTCTAATGGAATGAGTATAAAGAGTTAACAAAGATGTGACCGATCCTCACCCATCCAGTTGTTAGAGTTACATTATTGTATTGTCAAGGAAAGGGGTACGGTAGGGGGGCTGAGTGTCTGGGTTTGGTTGGGGGTCCCCACAGTCTGCCTAGGCTAGATGCAGTAAACAATTCTTATTAGATACACAGGCGGTGCAGCTTGCTTCGCAGCTGGGCTATTACGCCCAAAGTATTGCCTGGGCTAAATGCAGTTAAAAATTCTTATTAGATACAAAGGCGGTGCAGCTTGCTTCACAGCTGGGCTACTATGCCCAAAGTATTGCCTAGGCTAGATGCAGTTAAAAATTCTTGTTAGATACACAGGCAGTGTAGCTTGCTTCAGAGCTGGGCTACTACGCTGACTAGCAGACACTGAAGCTTTGGAGCAGACCTCTGAGTAAACAGCTGTTCAGACTCAACCATCTGTGTTACCCCAAGCCATAGTGTATGTAGTTTCTTTCGGTTAAAAGGGGGGGGAGCGACCCAACCCACCTGGAATTGACGATGCCAACGTCACGTAAAACACAGCAAGGGGCTCCAAAAAGAGTCTCCACTTTTTCCAAAAATTAAGGGACAGACACCACTTAAGTGGCATCAATTGCCCCAGAGTTGCTTAAAACGGTTGGAGAGGTGATTTTACCAAATCGTCAAGCTTTTAGTCTCCCCAGGATGACACAGGGGTAGAAAAGTCCTTGCGGATCCATGATTTGTTCATCTTTATGAACGTGAGTCTGTCTACATTCTCAGTGGACAGCCGCGTGCGCTTATCTGTCAGCACACCACCAGCTGCGCTGAACACACGTTCAGAGAGAATGCTGGCTGCAGGGCATGACAAGCTCTCCAAGGCATGAGTGGCGAGCTCTGGCCATTTTTCCAGATTGGAAGCCCAAAATGAGCAAGGGTCCAGTGACACAGTCATGGCTTCGATGTTCACTTGGAGATACTCCTGTACCTTCCTCTCTAGGCATTGACTATGTGTCAAACTTCTTGCCTCCTGTGGCCTTGCAAAGGATGGTCTAAAAAAGTGGTGAAACAATTCCACAAAATTGCTGTTACCAGCAGATACTGTGTTACTGTTACGGTTTGAGTGATGAAGACTCGACAGTCCCACGGTTGGCAAGTTAGAACTGTGAGATTCACTACGTGCACCACTGGTGTTTTGTGGAAAAGCACATGCAAGATTCTACAACAGCCTCTGCTGATACTCCTGCATGCGTGAATCCCTTTCTATGGCAGGAATTATTTCGGCAAATTTACTTTTGTACGAGGGATCTAAGAGTGTGGTAACCCAGTAGTCGGGATTACTTAGAATTCTGACAATCCGAGGGTCATGTTGCAGGTAGTGCAGCAAGAAGGCACTCATGTGTCTTGCGCATCCAGGAGGACCAAGTCCTTGGTGTGTTGGTAGCGAGGTAAGAATCATGCTTCCTTCCTCTGCCCTCTCCCCCCACCCTCGCATAACAGAAATGTGATCAAGGTCTCCCTCATCTGATGAGTCTTCCATGCTCACCGCCAGTTCGTCCTCCACTTCTTCCTCGGCTCCTGCACCTTCCTCAACAGTTTGGCTGCTACCATGCGCCCTGGTTAATCCCTCTCCCCCACCCTCCCATGCCTGCCGCCTTGGTGCTGCCGACCGTCTGGACCTTGGAGATGTTATCCCTTCTGCATACGACTCCTCCTCTACTTCCTCCACCTCCTCTTGTCCCACCACCTGACTCCAAATTCTGTTTAACGTGTGCTCCAGCATGTAGATCACCAGGATATTCATGCTGATAATGGCATCGTCGTCAGCACTAAACATCTTCGTCGCCATTTCAAAACTGTGCAGAAGGGTGTGTGGCGCTCTTGAGGGTTCAGTCACAACAGAGGTACTGCATCTCACCCAGAGGTGTGGTATCTCACCCTCAGGTAAGGAAGGAGTATGGCTCGGGACCATAACACCTTCATCCAACACATACCCGCAGTGGGGGAAGGGTGAGATTGCTCCTAAGGGAGAGCACAGTCCCAGGTCCCTAGCTGGTGGGAGGGTCCTATGTAGTGGGTGTGGGTGGAGAAAGCAGCTTAGGGGAGCACATGACAGGGAGAGTATAAATAGGAAGCCATCTTAGAAAGAGCAAGCCAGTCAGAGGAGAAGTGACAGAAGCAGAGGCTCTGCATGAGCTCTGCTCCGGAGGCGGGCCTAGCCTGGGAGGCCCAGGACTGAAGGAGAGAAGAGAGGAGTTGGAGCAGGAAGGCTCCAGGAACCGAAGGGACCCTAGGGGTATGGGCCGTGCAGAAGGCCTCCCGTACGCCCGCTGCTACCAGGAGGTAGAGGGGTCAGGCCAGATAAGGGGAACCAGTCCCTCAACTAGCGGAGAAACAGCAAGGATCAACTAGAAACCGGAGGCTGCAGCATTTCATGTACTGCAGGCCAAAGTCCACACCAGTATCACTAAGAAGGTAGCATTGTCAGCACTAAACATCTTCGTCGCCATTTCAAAACTGTGCAGAAGGGTGCATAGGTCCCTGATCTGAGACCACTCCTGCAGCTTGATTTGCCCCACCACTGGATCTCATTGGCCCAGGCTATACGTCAGAACGTATTGCACCAGGGCTTGTCGGTGCTGCCACAGTCGCTGCAACATGTGCAGAGTTGAATTCCACCGTGTCGGCACATCGCATTTCAGCTGGTGAACTGGCAGGCCCAACGACTTCTGTATAGATGTAAGTCATTGAGATGCATATGCGAACGGCGGGAGTGAGCACACAGCGACCGTGCCCTCTGCAGAAGGCCATCTCGTCCGGGATGGTAGGCTAAAAATTGTTGGACAACCAGGTTCAACACGTGAGCCATACAAGGCACTTGTGTGACATTGCCCCAGCGAAGGGCCGCACCCAGGTTTGCAGCATTGTCGCACACGGCCTTCCCTGGTTGCAGGTCCAGGGGAGACAACCATTCATGAAACTGGGTCTCCAGAGCAGACTACAACTCCTCAGCTGTGTGACTCACATTTCCCAGACATTTCAAAGTAAACACAGCCTGATGCCTTTGAGCCCTGCTGCCAGCATAGTAAGGAGGTGTGCAGGATTCCTTCTGCGCAGTTAGAAAGTGGGTGGCATTACCAGACAGACTTTGGGTGCAGGTGGAGGACTGAGAGGAGGTTGAGGAGGCAGAAGCAATGGAGGAACTTCTAGATAAAGAGGATTGACGCACAACTCGTGAGAACGGCAAGACTTGGACAGCAGCCCCTTGTCCTGCTGTCACCATAGTTACCCAGTGCCCAGTCAGCGACATGTAACGCCCCTGTCCATGCCTACTCGTCCAAGTGTCTGTGGTGAAATGCACCCTGTCACACACAGAGTTTCTAAAAGAAGCGGTGATGTTGTGAGCGACATGCTGGTGGAGCGCAGGCACACCTTTCTTTGAGAAGTAGTGCCGACTGGGCAACTGGTACTGGGGCACTGCGACGGACATAAGGTCTCGAAAATCCTCTGTGTCCACCAGGCGGAAAGGCAGCATTTCGGTAGCCAACAGCTTGCAGATGGTGAAATTCAACCTCTTATCTTTCTCATGGCTAGGAGGAAATGGTCTTTTACTTGTCCACATCTGAGGGATCAAGGCCTGGCTGTTGTACTTAGTCGGGGTTGAGTAGGGTGTCCCCGGCAAACTGCCGGTCTGTGAGGAAGATGCAGGCGGAAAAGTTAGGTTGCCTTGATCCAAAGGTGGTGCTCTCGATGTCGGAGAGCGCTCAAGACCAGCTGGTGTTTCCACTTCCAAATGAAATGATGACCTGCCAATCACACTGGCTGTTGCGGGTAAATAGGTAGCAGGTCTGCGTCCAAAAACATGTGTGACTGCTGTCCCCCCAGTCACAGAGGATGAAGAGGCCGCGGATGCACAAGATGGGGCAGACGGTGGTTGGCCCGGCCCGCTGGGCCGCATTGTAGCACAGTGAGCTTCCCACTGCAACTTATGTTTCATATCCATGTGACGGTTCATGCATAAAGTACTCAAACTATGGATTTTTTGGCCTCTACTTAGCTTTTGGTGTCAAATATTACAGATAACACGAGTTGGGTCATTCGATCTGAAAAAATGCCCTGGCTATGCAAGGCTTAGAGTCCATGCGACCTGAAGAGCCACCACGACTTGTGGTCAGAGGCAGAGTTGTGGTTGAGGATGCAGTTGTTGATGTGCATCCAGTACTCCGTCTCGGTCCAGGAAGGCGCAACCTAACCTCGTCGTCAATAGCATCCTCCTCCACCTCCTCTGCTGACCTCATCGACTGACTGACTGTGGGTTGACAGTAAGTGGGATCTCCAACCTCGTCATCATCACCCTGTGTGTTCTCACACCCGTCGTCCACAGAGCCAACATCTTCCTGCCCTGACCGAAAAGTCAAGTTTTCGCTCCAATCAGGTATTTGAGTCTCATCATCGTCTTCATCATTGTCTCCACCAACAGGAGTTACAGTTTGGGAACGAAGGTCTACATTATGCTCAGAACCTTATTCATCTGGTCCTGGATCAGACTCACAAAGATTCTGGGCATCAGTGCAGATCATTTCCTCGTCTGGATTAACAGAAGCTCTGGAGCAGACCTCCGTTTTCCAGGCTATAGTATGAGTAAACAGCTGTGCAGACTCAACCATCTGTGCTACCCCATACTCAGACGGGCACCTGGAGACTTGGGAGCTGTGACGAGGAAGCAAGTGCGATTGGGGTGACACCTCTGAGGACTGGAGTATTTGTGATGTTGAAGTTAAGGTGGAGGAGAGCCCACTTGAAGGAGCACTTGATATCCGTTGAAGCACCTGCTGTTTTTGTGCCTCATCTGGAATTTGTAGCGATGGGCATGTCCGTAAGAAAAGGATCGTATGACATTGTCCATGAAAAGAAGTAGACATCTTAGTTTGGCTGGAAGATGGTCTTTCTTCTGCAGCGGACAGGCACCAGTATTGGGAGAGGGGGGATGGCCATCAGGGTCCACTGCGGCTCTGGCACAAACTCAGCGACACGGAGGTCGCACTGGCAGGAACTGACTGGCAGTGTCGGTTTCGCACTCCAGCGTAGTCCCTCTGCCCGCTCGCGCCCGTAACCTCAAAGGGATGCGCAAGTGGCTTTTCTTCCCAGGGCTGTTCCCCGCCCAGCAGGAACGTGGGGGAGCTCAGGTTGGCCTGCCACTGTACCCCCTTACCTCCCTCACTCTCTTTCCTTCTTCCATTCTCCATCTAACCCCTCGGCTCTGTGGTGTCCGCTCTCCCTCCAGCTCTCTCCTTCTCACAGGTGGACTACCGCGTGTATTCACACTGTGGCGAATCTTTTGGGCCCAGGCATAAGAAGTTGTCGAGGTAATGGATAATATTTGCCCCCTTAGAAACGTCCATTACAACCCATTAGAGGAAGCAACTAAACGTCTCAAATAGTGAGCAGGATTTGGACCATCCCATGGGCAAACAGCGATCTATATAGTATGCTCCTTCCCAGAAGCAGCCAAATAGGCGGACACTATTCGGAGGCACAGGTAGTAAGTAACCGGAACGCCCCCTCAATGTCTGTTTTGGCCATTAGGGTGACCCTTCCCAACTCCGCCTGATTGCCTTGTCAAAGGATGTACAGTATATACTACTGTACTTGGTTCCACGTCGATGTTGTCGTTTACTGACCTTCCCCTTGGATATGACAAATGGTGGATTAGTCCGAATGTATTGGGTTCCGTTTTTGGCACAACTCACAACGGGGATACCACTTTGTCTTGTAAGGAAAGTGTTCTGAATGGAACCGCCATTCTATCTAAAGAAATTTCTTTTTTTAATTTTCTTGTCACGACATCTGGGTGTTGGTAGGCGGATTTTAGATTTTTACTCCAGCCTTTCTTGATTTTAGAAGGGCATAACATGCCTATATCTGTGTCTCCCCCTCCTTTTACTCCTCCACCTCTGTTCTTTTCGCATGACTATATGTACTTGTCACTTTTCCATGTGTTAGTTGTGTCTTCTGAGCAGTTTGTCAGCTTTTGGACACCTTTGAAGGTGTTTTCTATGTGTTTCTATGTGTTTTTGTTTGCCAGCCATTGGTTTTAACGGTGTTCAACGGTGTTCAATGAACAGTTCGACGAACAGTTCGGCGACCACACCGGTGTTCGATGAACCGAACCGAACCCGAACACTATGGGGGTGGCTCAACTCTAGTGAAGAGGTGCATGGGAATACACCTCCCAAAAAAAGACACTGGATTTGAGTTTATGTTACGCTGCTATCATTCAGTGGTGTTGAGAAGTCTGATGCAATCCAGCCCTTGTTCATTTTTATTAGAGTCAGTCTTTCAGCATTTTCAGTTGACAGGCGGATGTGCTTATCAGTTATAATTCCACCAGCGGCACTAAAAACCCGCTCTGATAAAACGCTAGCGGCAGGGCATGGCAGGACCTCCAAGGAGTAGAGAGCCAGTTCATTCCACATATCCAGCTTGGATACACAATAATTATAAGTCACAGAGGAATCACGGAGGACGTTGGTACGGTCGGCAAGGTACTCCCTCAGCATCTTCCCAAACTTTGCACTCCTTGAGAGAGTACCCCATGCCTCAGGGACTGTGCGATGGTAGGGGCTTAGAAAATTCTCCCAGAACTTTGACAGTGCTCCCCTGCCTCTGTTGGATTGAAGTTGTGTCTCTCTCGCCTGTACTCCTTGGTTGTCCAACGAACTGTGACCTCTGCCGCCAGCGTTTTCAAATGGGAATTTTTTTAATACTTCCGCAACAAGGGCCTTCTGGTACTGCCCCATTTTAGTAGACCTGTCCGCCTCAGGAATAAGAGTTATAAAGTTCTCCTTGTAGCGTGGGTCTAGAAGTGTCACCAACCAGTAATGACTGTCACCCAAAATTTTGAGAACGCGAGGGTCATGAGAAAAGCAGCGTAACATAAAGTTAGCCATGCGTGCCAGACTGCTAACAGGCAAGATTTCCGTGTCCTCACCAAGAGGATGACTGACCATGCTCTCCTCATCCTTCTCCTCTCTGCCCTCTGGCCATCCACGCTGAACAGGTGGTAGTTGTGCAGGTAGTACCGTCTATAGAGCATGAAACTAGCTCCTTTTCTTCCTCCTCCTCCTCCTGTTCCTCATTGTTATTCAATCCATGTTGGGATGAGATGAGGCTGGTCGGTTTGTAATCACCCTGTATGGTTCCTTGCTCCATCTCATCGTACTCTGCCTGTAATGCATCCTCTTTGATTGTGAGCAGAGAGCGTTTCAGAAGAAGCGGAATGAGGACGCTCATTTTGGCGTCATCGCCGCTCATCATCTTGGTGGAGTCTAGAGATGAGCGGTGTTCGACTCGAACTGTTCGCCAATCTCAAATTCGAGCTGTTTTGGGCGGTGTTCGAGCCGTTCGGCTAACGCGAACAATTTGAAAAAAATTCGGCTGTTCGAGGTTATGTTCGATAACTGTTCGTGCACCAAAATCATAACTGGATTTTTTCTCAGTAATGCTGAAAATTAATGTTAATACGCAGTTTGAGTGTCCCGCGGGGCTGGGTGAGGGGCAGGGGATGGATCTCTGCACAAATAATGAAGATCTCCATTTTTTTTTCTCTTTCCCGCATTTACAGTGAGGAGGTGCAATCTGTCAGCCTATCTGCAGCGCACACATGGAGCGAACTGCTTTTTTTCACACAAGCAAGGGCATGTGTCATTGGCTGTGTATGTCACATGTCCTTGCCCTATAAGACCCAGCCATTTTGCACGTAGCCACCATTTTCTCACTGCTGCAGCTGCGTGTTAGACGGCACCACTGTTGCTGTGTGCGCTACACTTTGAGTGTTAATTTCAAGCCAATTTTCGCACAAATCTACAGATAGCTTGGGAGTAGGGAACAGTTGTGATTGCAGTCCTTTTGAGGACTAGGTTTACATCAGTTCCTACAACTATTATCAGGCAGGTGTGTGCTCTTAAATAAATAGGTTGGGAGTAAAGACTAATTGTAATTGCAGTCCTTCGAGGGCTAGGTTACATCAGTTCCTATCACTTTTATCAGGCAGTTCTGTGCTCTTAAATAGATAGGTTGGGAGTAAAGACTAATTGTAATTGCAGTCCTTTTAAGGGCTAGATTACATCAGTTCCTATCACTTTTATCAGGCAGGTCTGTGCTCTTAAATAGATAGGTTGGGAGTACAGACAAATTTTAATTGCAGTCCTTTTGAGGGCTATGTTACATCAGTTCCTATCACTTTTTGCCGGGCAGGTCTGTGCCAGTGCTGTGCAAATTTTTTTCACAGCATTTGGCTAAATCTAGCAAAGCAAATCATTTTTGGCCTCTTGCAGTGTGCGTTAGTCAGTGGAGTAGACTATCTGTGTTGCAAGCTACACCACCTGTGTATAGAATACAAATTTTTCTACTGCACCTAGCCAAGTAAAACCTTTTGGGCATAACATCATTCTATTAGTCCATCTATACTAACCTCCACCAGGTTGCAAATTCAAAATAATTTTTTTCTGCATCTAGCTCTGAAAAAATATTTGGGCTTGTAGCAGTGTGTGGGACTTGTTCTATTAGTCCATCTATACTAACCTCCACGAGGTTGCAAATTCAAAATAATTGTTATCTGCATCAAGCTCTGAAAAAATATTTGGGCTTGGGCTTGTAGCAGTGTGTGGGACTTGTTCTATTAGTCCATCTATACTAACCTCCACCAGGTTGCAAATTCAAAATAATTTTTATCTGCACCTAACTCTGAAAAAATATTTGGGCTTGTAGCAGTGTGTGGGACTTGTTCTATTAGTCCATCTATACTAACCTCCACCAGGTTGCAAATTCAAAATAATTTTTATCTGCATCTAGCTCTGAAAAAATATTTGGGCTTGGGCTTGTAGCAGTGTGTGGAACTTGTTATATTAGTCCATCTATACTAACCTCCACCAGGTTGCAAATTCAAAATAATTTTTATCTACATCTAGCTCTGAAAAAATGTTTACGCTTGGGCTTGTAGCAGTGTGTGGGACTTGTTCTATTAGTCGATCTATACTAACCTCCACCAGGTTGCAAATTCAAAGTAATTTTTATCTGCATCTAGCTCTGAAAAAATATTTGGGCTTGTAGCAGTGTGTGCGACTTGTTCTATTAGTCCATCTATACTAACCTCCACCAGGTTGCAAATTAAAAATAATTTTTATCTGCATCTAGCTCTGAAAAAATATTTGGGCTTGGGCTTGTAGCAGTGTGTGGGACTTGTTCTATTTGTCCATCTATACTAACCTCCACCAGGTTGCAAATTCAAAATAATTTTTATCTGCATCTAGCTCTGAAAAAATATTTGGGCTTGGGCTTGTAGCAGTGTGTGGGACTTGTTCTATTAGTCCATCTAAACTAACCTCCACCAGGTTGTAAATTAAAAATAATTTTTATCTGCATCTAGCTCTGAAAAAATATTTGGGCTTTGGCTTGTAGCAGTGTGTGGGACTTGTTCTATTAGTCCATCTATACTAACCTCCACCAGGTTGCAAATTCAAAATAATTTTTATCTGCATCTAGCTCTGAAAAAATATTTGGGCTTGGGCTTGTAGCAGTATGTGGGACTTGTTCTATTAGTCCATCTATACTAACCTCCACCAGGTTGCAAATTCAAAATAATTTTGCAGTACTGATTCTATTAGGCCATCTATACTAAACTCCATCAGATTTAAAATTACTAATCATGTTTATCTGTATCTTGGCTGGAAAATAATTTGGGCCTTGTAGCAGTGTGCTGTTCTGATTCTATTAGGCCATCTATACTAAACTCCACCAGATTTAAAATTACTAATCATGTTTATCAGTTTCTTGGCTGGAAAATAATTTGGGCGTTGTAGCAGTTTGCAGTACTGATTCTATTATGCCAGCTATACTAAGCTCCAACAGCTTTCAAATTAATAATAATTTTTAGCTGCATCTAGCCCGGAAAATAATTTTGGGGCTCATAGATGCGCAATACACATGAGTGCCTTCTTGCTGCACTACCTGCAACATGACCCTCAGATTGTCAGAATTCGAAATAATCCTGACTACTGGGTTGCCACACTCTTAGATTCCCCACGCTCTTCGATCAACCTTTTCATTTTAATAAAGAACAAAAAAATGGTCATTTTTGAAATTATTAGCATTAGCAGGTTATTAGAAACTGAAATCAAACAGTTTTCAACTCAAAACTTTATTCTAGGTGATGTTACATTTGCACATAGGACTACTTGTTCCAAAGGAGCTTCTGAACTCTCTCGGCCATTGAATTTGTCAGGTTTTGGATGGTTTCTGCTTCAATTGTTTTGCATGAGGACAGAATACCCTCCCAGAGCTGTTGCTTAGATGTGAACTGCCTCCCGCCATCATAGACACTCCTTTTGATGATGCTCCAAAGGTTCTCAATGGGGTTGAGGTCAGGGAAGCATGGGGGTCACACCATAAGTTTGTCCCCTTTTATGCCCATATCAGCCAGAGATGCAGATGTGTTATGTGCAGCATGAGACGGTGCATTATCATGCATGAAAATTATCTTGCTTTGGAATACACGGTTCTTCTTCTTGAACAATGGTAGGAAGTGCTGTTTGAGAAACTCCACATACATTATGGAGTTCATCTTTACCCCTTCAGGGATCCTAAAGGAGCCGACAATCTCTCTCCCCATGATTCCAGCCCAAAACATTACTCCACCTCCTCCTTGTTGGCGCCATAGTCGTGTTTGCATGGGGTGTCCATCAACCAGCCATCCTCCACTCCATCCATCTGGACAATCAAGCGTTGCTGTAATAATGTTCCCCATCCTGTAATAATGTCCCCTTCCTGTCTCCCATCCTGTAATATTGTCCTCAATCCTGGTGCCCATTCTATAATAATGTCCCCCTTCCTGTAATAATGTCCACTTTTCTGGCTCTTATCTTCAAGTAATGCCCCCCTTCAGTAATAATCTCTCCCATCCTGAAATATTTATCATTATTTATTTTTAGAACACCATTGATTCCATAGTGCTATAGATGAGAAGGGGTTTTAACACAAAACACAAATAGAAATAACAATAAACAAACTAATAGTGACAGACAGGTACAGAGGGGAGAGGACCTTTCCATTGCGGGCTTACATTCTACAGGATAATGAGGATAATGTCCCCAATCCTGGCTCCCATGCTGTAGTTGCTGTAATAATGTTCCCCTTCCTGTAATAATGTCCCATATCCTGGCACCCATCTTGTAATAATGTCACCCATTCTGTAATAATGTTCTCAATCCTGGCCCCCTTCCTATAATAATGTGCCCGTTCCTGTAATAATGTCCCTTTGACTGTAATAATGCCTGACTCCCATCTGAAAGTAATGTCCCACCCCTTGTAGTAATGTCCTCCATCCTGTAACACTGTCTCCCTTCCTGGCTGCCATCTTGAAGTAATGTCCTCCTCCTGTAATAATGTCCCCAATTGTGGCTCCCATGCTGTAATAATGCTCCCAATCCTGTAATAATGTCCCTCTTCCTGCCTCCCATCCTATAGTAATTTTTTCCATTCCGTAGTAATGTCATTCATACTGTAATAATGCCCCCTTTCCTGTAATTAGATCCTTCATCTTGTAATAATGTCCCTTTTCTTGTAATAATGTCCCCCAATATTGGGACCTCCTTACTGTATTAATGTCTCCCATATTTTAATAATGATATGTCTTGTAGTAATCTCTTCAACTATGGCCTCCATCCTATAATGTACCAAACCCTGTAATAAGGTCTCAAATCCTGGCCTCCATCCTGTAGTATTGTCACCTATCCTGTAATAACGCCCCCCTTCCTGTAACAATGTCTTACTTCCTGTCTCCAATCCTGTAATAATGTTCTCTTTCATGTATAATCTCTTAATTCCTGGCACCCATCCTGTAATAATGCCCCCTTTCTGTTATAATATCCTCCATCCTGTAATAATGTCACTCATACAGCTGCTTATCACTTACACATTAAAAAAAAAATCTTCTCACTTGTCCTCACTTCAATGGCTAACGGCATCCTCTTTCTTCTCCATATCTGGAGCGGTACATGGCAGTGATATCATGCGCTGCCTTCAACGGGCAGGCTGATATCAGCTTCTGGCCTCTGATAGGCCAGTGGCTGATATAGGTATTGTGATACAGAAAGGCTGTCCCACAATGCATTTCAACTGAATGTAACTCTGGTGTCGGGCAGCCCTCTTCCTTCTTAGATCCAGTTGTGGGAGCTCCAGGGTCAGAATGGAGCCTCAGATGCTGCTTGCGACTCGTGGGCCAAATGTGTGAGTGCCTTGGTATACAGTATGAGTGTCATGTGCAGAAATACATGCACATACATGCTTTGGCAATTGCGTTATTACTGGTTGTCTGAAGAATATACTCAGCCAAACTGAATGCATTCGGGCACACAAATTGCTGGTAGCTCCTTTTGCAATTGCCATGCAGGTTGCACACAGTAGCAAAGGCAACATGCTGCCTGGCATTGTCATGTTGAAAAATAGCTACATTGATGCACTAAAAAAAATGGGCATAACACTGGTTCCTCGATTGATCCATGCTGTACTGAACATGAAATTGTATGTCTCATACGAAGCCTAAGACGTCAAACAGTGTTTACACAAACCATCAGTAAGCGTTTGCATGACTTTGGACTAAGAGCCAGATGTCCAGACACATGTGTTCCATTGATCTCACGCCAATGCTCTCAAAGGCTGTCATGGTGCAGAGCAAGACAGCAAATTGAGACAGGAATGGAAGTTTTAGCTTGGATGATAGCCAGAGATTGGTTCAGTGACCAAGTGGGTAACACCATCACTCTCAAAGGCTATCCTAGTACACAAGCTGGAATGCAAGACTATCCTCTTCATTGATGAGTTCTGCTTTTGTCTTGGATGGAAAGATAGACAAAAATTGGTCTAGATACCAGGTGGGCAATGCCATAAAGAAGTCATGATGATGCAATGGGATAGCATATTGTACAATAATCTGATCCTCTAAGTCTTCATTCCAGGTACAAAATCAGTTCGCCGTAACATTGATTTGGTTAGGGAACCAGTGTTATGACCATTTCTCAGAAGAGCCCCAGGAGCAGTTTTTCAACACGACAATAGTAGGCCGCATATTGCTCATTCTACTGTGAACAGTCTGTGGACTAAACATGCTATCATGGCAGACAGTGTCTCCCGACTTTTCTCCCATCAACCACATCCGGGACATCATTGCTTTGCAATTATAAAAAGAGCTGAAAGCAGCAGATCTTACTGATCTGCATGCCCAAGTGCATTTAGCATGGCAGGGCAATCCTCAGACAACCATTAATAACCTCTTTGATAGCATGCCACAGAGTGTAAATGCATATATTTCTGTGCATAGTGCTTATACTCAATACTGAATAAATTGGGCAGTATTTTTATTTCATTTTTTTCATAATTTGCATATCATTAACATGCCTATCAATCCTGTAATTTCCTTAATTCCACAACATTTCCATCTTGGTTTTGCAATGTCAATATTGAGAAGTGTATATTCCAAGTTCTACATTATGTACGTCATGATTGTTTATCACCTATAAGGCAACCTAACGGGGTTAAATCAATTTCTAGAAAACAGGCATATAATTTATAACATGCAATGTTGACAGATTAACCTATAATGGGCAAAATATGCTGCAGTTTGGTGATGTTCTCAATAACTTACTTGGCTGAATAGTGTAATAAATAAATCTTTCCATTTCCTTAAGCATTGTTGATGTGGATGTTTCCAGTGATGCAAGTACATACAGATACACTACTCAACCAGATCCTACATATTTATTAGCACTTATCAGGTCGTGGTTATTTCACCTCCACCATTTGATTATTCTCACAAGTATTTCAACCTGAAATTGAATAAGATTCCCCCCTGCTGGTCAGAGATACAGTGATGTGGCTTAACAGACTAGAAACATCCATGTAACTTTATAGAGTGAAATTGAAGCATAGAAAATGGTGGGCTTTGAAAAATGATTTTTTAAAGTACTGTCTCTTATTTTTCTCTGTTCCTATGATATTAGTCTGGTTCATTTTAAGGTCGTTATACACAGTAGGCTAAGCTAATACAGTAATATGTTTTCACCTTTGACATGATGGTTAGATATTGTAACGGGTCTGGGAGGTGGAACCTCTGAGCTACTATACAAAGGGGCAGTCCTTGTAAGGAAGCGGGTGGCTCCCAGGGAAGGCGGGCAGATAGTCACGGCAAGTGACAGGAACAGTCTCTGGGTAGAAGGACAGGAGGTCATGGCAAGTGACGGGAACAGTCTCTTGACAGGCGGGTGGTCACGGCAAATGACAGCAGGGTAAGAGTCTCTAGACAGGCAGGAGGTCACGGCAAGTAGGCTAGCAGGCGGGTAGCAGGTGAGCGCTCCCAGGTGAGCGGGTAAGAGTCTCTCGGCTGGCTGGCCGGTGGTCACGGCAAGTGACGGCAGAGCCTCCAGGTAGGCTAGCTGGCGGGTAGCAGGTGAGCGCTCCCAGGTGAGCGGGTAAGAGTCTCTCGGCTGGCTGGCAGGTGGTCAAGGCAAGTGACGGCAGAGCCTCCAGGTAGGCTAGCTGGCGGGTAGCAGGTGAGCGCTCCCAGGTGAGCGGGTAAGTCTCTCGGCTGGCTGGCAGGTGGTCTCAGGCAGGTATCAGGCAGGTATCAGGCAGGTATCAGGCAGGTGCTTCCTGATCCGCCGGCGGACTGGTCCATAGACAGACTGGCGGATGCAGGTAGACAGACTGTCGGACCGCAGGAATGCAAGCAGGTAGACAGAGCTGGAAAGCAGACTTGCAACGGGACCTGAGGGCTGAAGTAGAGGTGAAAGGCTTTGCAACAACTTTGCTCGGGCACCTCCATTTTGGAGGAGGTGCCTTATATATGGGAGCTCCACCGGCAATTGGCCGGGGACTCCTTAGGACGGCATGTGCGGCCCCTTTAAGAGAGAGGGAGAGCGCGCGCGCCCTAAGCACAGTGCCCGGGAAGCGGCGAGCGCTGTCAGTAGCGCGGGAGGAGGACGCCGAGGACGGAGCAGGGAGGTGAGAGGAACGGCGTCTCTGCCTAGCAGGAGGCAGGGACACCGATGCTACAGTACCCCCCTCTTTAGGCCCCCCCTTTTTTAGGCTGGAGAGAAATTTATCAAGGATGAGTGGGGCATGGATGTTCTCCCAGTGCTCCCACGTTCTCTCCTCAGGACCAAACCCCTTCCAATCCACTAGAAAAAAGGTCTTTCCTCTTACCCTTTTGGTGGCCAGAATGCTCTCTACCTCAAACTCGTCTTCAGCGGAAACCGGAGCAGGAGGCGTACCTGTAGACTTGGAAAAAGAGTTAAGTACCACAGGTTTGAGGAGAGATACATGGAAGGAGTTAGGGATCCGCAAGTTGGCCGGGAGTTTCAATTTATAGGCCACCGGGTTGATTTGTTTGATAACTTCCAGTGGGCCGATGAACCGAGGCCCTAATTTGTAGGAAGGAATCTTGAGCCGGACATACTTGGACGAGAGCCAGACTTTATCTCCAGGACGGAATTGGGGCGGATCCAGACTTCTTTTGTCAGCCTGTTTCTTCATCCGCTCGGAGGACTGAAGAAGTGCGGATCTGGTACTCTCCCAAATGGAGGAGAATTCGCTAGCAAGAGATTCCGCGGTCGGATTATCCACCGAGGCAGAGACGGGAAACCGGATCTGAGGATGTTGACCGTAGACAATAAAAAACGGGGATTTGGAGGAAGACTCGCTCTCGTGATTATTATAGGAAAATTCGGCCCATGGTAAAAGATCCACCCAGTCGGAATGGTGGACATTAACAAAGTGCCGGAGGTAACTGGTTAAAATTTGGTTGATCCGCTCTACTTGACCATTGGACTGTGGGTGATAAGCAGAGGAGAAGTCCAAGGTGACCCCCAGCAGTTTACACATGGCTCTCCAGAAGCGAGAGGTGAACTGAACTCCTCGGTCGGATATGATGTGGAGAGGGAGACCATGAAGACGGAAAATATGATGGATAAAGTCTTTAGCCAATTCAGATGCAGACGGAAGGCCCGGCAGGGGAATGAAGTGAGCCATCTTAGAGAAGCGGGCAGCGACCACCCAAATGACCGTACAACCAGCAGAGACAGGGAGATCCATTATAAAGTCCATGGCTATATGCTGCCACGGGGCAGCAGGTATGGGAAGAGGCAGAAGGCGGCCGGCTGGCAGATGTCTAGGAAGCTTGTTGCGGGCGCAGGACGCACAGGCTGAGACAAAGTCTATTACGTCCTTGTGCAGGGTAGGCCACCAGTAATGCCGGGTAATAAGCAGGAGGGTCATTTTCTGGCCAGCATGGCCAGCTAGCTTAGACGAATGTCCCCAGTGTAGGACTTTCTCATGATCAGGTACTGTTACGAACGTCTTACCGGGTGGAAGACGATTTAGATCCACGGGAGCCACCTGTTAGAACCTTGCTCTTAGGTTTTTTCCTTTGCTGGTCACATGACCTTGTTGGCCTATTTAATCCTGCTCCGCCCTTCTGGCTTTGCTGGACTTCATTGTATAACTACTTTCTAGCTAGCCTGTGCTCTGTATCTAACTCTGTTAGTTTGCTTGGTCTACGGACCTCTATGTTCTATATATTTTGTTTGTTCGTCTGTCTGCTACTATTTCTGTTAGGAGGTGTCCCATTTTCCTCCCAGTCCTTAGTACTTGTAGGGATTCCTTCCCCACATCTATAGGTCTCCGTACAGACTAGCTTAGGACTTTAGCAGGTCTGATCGCAGGATCAGGTTCCCTGTTACATCGTAGGGATTCAGCTGAGTTCTATCGTAGGGACAGATCTCCTCTCTTTCCTTAGCTCTGGTAGCAGAACATAACACCACCAGCATTACCTTGGCGGGGTCGATGATGTGCTTTGGCTCCTCCTCTAGATCGGAGAACAAAAAGGATCGGGACAAGGCATCAGCTTTGATATTTTTGTCTGCCGGGCAAAAATGAAGAATGAAATCAAAGCAGGCGAAGAACAAGGACCACCGGGCTTGGCGCTGGTTAAGTCTTTGGGCACTCTGGAGATAAGCCAAGTTTTTGTGATCCGTGTAGATTATTACCGGGTGAAGAGCCCCCTCGAGCAGGTAACGCCACTCCTCCAGTGCCAACTTAATGGCTAACAATTCTCGGTCTCCAATAGAATAATTGCGCTCAGATGAGGAGAAGAGTTTGGAGAAGAAGCCGCAGGTTACCATTCTTCCGGATGACGACTTTTGGGTGAGCACCGCTCCGGCTCCGGAGGAGGAAGCGTCTACTTCTAAGAAGAATTGCTTGTTGCTGTCCGGACGGTGCAGCACAGGAGTGGAGGAGAAAGCTTGTTTCAAAGACAGGAAGGCCTCCTCTGCCTCGGGCGGCCATTCTTTAAGATTAGCGCCCTTGCGGGTGAGCGCAGAGATAGGGGCAGTCCGGGAAGAGAAGTGCGGAATGAAGAGTCGGTAGTAGTTGGCGAAGCCCTGAACCGCTGGATAGCCTTCAAACCCTCCGGTCAGGGCCACTTCTGGATGGCAGAAAGTTTCTCAGGATCCATTCGTAGACCGGTCTGAGAGATGATGTAGCCCAGAAATGGAAGCGAGGTCTGCTCAAAGAGGCACTTCTCAAATTTTGTGTAGAGGTGGTTTTGCCTGAGCCTGAGCAGGACCTGACGAACGTCCCTCCGGTGTGTGGGGAGATCCGGAGAGAAGATCAAGATGTCGTCCAGATATACCACCACGCAGGAGTAGAGAAGGTCACGGAAGATATCATTGACCAACTCTTGAAAGACGGCGGGAGCATTACAGATACCGAAGGGCATGACGAGGTATTCATAGTGGCCGTCCCGACTGTTGAATGCCGTCTTCCATTCATCCCCCTGACGGATACGAACCAGGTTATAGGCCCCACGGAGATCCAGCTTGGTGAAGATTCTAGCACCCCTCGGATGGTCAAATAATTCAGGAATGAGCGGAAGGGGGTATTTATTCTTCACCATGATCTGGTTAAGGCCTCTATAGTTTATGCAGGGACGAAGTGAGCCGTCCTTCTTTTTAACGAAGAAGAAGCCTGCTCCCGCCGGGGAGGTAGATATCCGGATAAATCCCCGGGCCATGTTCTCCTCGATATATTCAGACATGGACCGGCTCTCAGCAGCGGACAAAGGGTAGATACGCCCTCGGGGCGGAGTAGCGCCAGGTACCAAGTCGATAGGGCAATCGTATGGTCTATGAGGAGGTAATGTCTCTGCTTCCTTTTTATTAAAGACATCAGCATAAGACCAATAGGGTACCGGCAGGCCAGGTAGATTGGCTGGGGAAGGAGAAGGACGGGCAGGACGAACGGGAACTAAACAAGTCTTATGGCAGTCCTGTCCCCAGCGAAGGACTTCTCCGGTCAGCCAATCAAGCACGGGTGCATGTCTCTGGAGCCAAGGTAGGCCAAGCAAAAGGGCATGAGAGAGTCCAGGTAGAACATGAAAGAAGATGCTCTCAGAGTGCAGCATTCCCACCTGCAGAGTTATGGGTTTGGTGATAAGTTTGATGGGATGCGGTAAGAGACCCCCGTCCATGGAGGCGACAGATAAGGGTTCGGCCAGAGGTTTGGTGGGAATGTGGTATTTCTCTACCAGGGACTGAGGAATAAGATTTCCGGCAGCTCCAGAATCAAATTGAGCTAGTTCAAAGTAACGGTTCTCCCCGCAGATGATAGAGACCGACAGCATCAGAGATGGAGAGGGTTTATTCTTGTCTAGGACGACCTCTCTGAGCGATCCTAGACACAGGCGTTTCCCGACCTCTCCGGGCAGGAACGGATCCGGTGCTCCTTACTGCCACAGTAGAAGCAGCTCCCCTCGGCACGGCGTGACTCTTAACGGGTTTTGACCATCTTGGTCTGGTCGACCTGCATAGGCTCGGGTGAGTGCGCCTGGGGAGTAACATAGGAAGTGACGGGATTCTGGAAGGTAGGAGCAAGGCGAGGAAACCTCCTCTCACGGGTGACCTCTTTGGTACGCTCCTGGAACCGGATGTCAATCCGGCTGGCAAGTGTTGTTAAATCTTCGAAAGTGGTAGGAATGTCCCGACCGGCAAGTTCATCCTTAATCCGGCCGGATAGACCTTCCCAGAAGACGGACACCAGGGCGTCGTTATCCCAGGCAAGCTCAGAAGCAAGGGTACGGAACAGTATGGCATATTGGCCCACGGTGAGACTCCCTTGACGGAGGCGTAGCAGAGATGAGGCTTATGAGGTCTTTCATCCTGGTTCATCTAAGACTTTCCGGAAGGCCGTGAGAAAGGCTGGCAGGTTGGACACCAGGGGGTCTCCTCTCTCCCATAGAGGATTTAGCCAAGCCAGCGCCTCCCCAGTGAGATGGGACATGATGAAGGCCACTTTAGCTCGGTCGGTGGAAAACTGGTGTGCCAAAAGTTCGAAGTGCAGGGTGCACTGGTTAATGAAGCCCCGTACCTGACCGGGATCTCCACCAAAACGAGGCGGGGCGGAAAGGCGGGGACCGGGAAGGGATGCCATAGTATTGATGGGCAGCGGCACTGCCAGGGTAGTAGTTGTGCGAGTGGAAGCAGCTCCCGACGAAGCAGTCAGTGTGTCCAGGCGGGAGTGAACACTACGCAGGTGGCCCAAGATGGAGTCCTGTTGGGACCTCTGACGGGAAAGTTCATGACATAGGTCCGAGAGCGAGGGAGCTTGGGTGCCAGCGGGTTCCATGGCCCGAGCAAACTGTAACGGGTCTGGGAGGTGGAACCTCTGAGCTACTATACAAAGGGGCAGTCCTTGTAAGGAAGCGGGTGGCTCCCAGGGAAGGCGGGCAGGTAGTCACGGCAAGTGACGGGAACAGTCTCTGGGTAGAAGGGCGGGTGGTCACGGCAAGTGACAGCAGGGTAAGAGTCTCTAGACAAGCAGGTGAGCGCTCCCAGGTGAGCGGGTAAGAGTCTCTCGACTGGCTGGCAGGTGGTCACGGCAAGTGACGGCAGAGCCTCCAGGTAGGCTAGCTGGCGGGTAGCAGGTGAGCGCTCCCAGGTGAGCGGGTAAGAGTCTCTCGGCTGGCTGGCAGGTGGTCTCAGGCAGGTATCAGGCAGGTATCAGGCAGGTATCAGGCAGGTGCTTCCTGATCGGCCGGCGGACTGGTCCATAGACAGACTGGCGGATGCAGGTAGACAGACTGTCGGACCGCAGGAATGCAAGCTGGTAGACAGAGCTGGAAAGCAGACTGGCAACGGGACCTGAGGGCTGAAGCAGAGGTGAAAGGCTTTGCAACAACTTTGCTCGGGCACCTCCATTTTGGAGGAGGTGCCTTATATATGGGAGCTCCACCGGCAATTGGCTGAGGACTCCTTAGGACGGCGCGCGCAGCCCCTTTAAGAGAGAAGGAGCGCTGTCAGTAACGCGGGAGGAGGACGCCGAGGACAGAGCAGGGAGGTGAGAGGAACGGCGTCTCTGCCTAGCAGGAGGCAGGGACGCCGACGCTACAGATATGAACCTTCTTCAAATATAGACGTGCATTTGCAACTCTATGCCTATACAGTAGAGATGTCAGAGGGATTGTATGTTCTTGGGATGGCATGGAGTAAGGTATGAGGAGACAGGGTTCAAATTTCAGAAATGCTCATGCACATACAAGTGTACTGGTTTCCTATAGACCTCTAGTTTGGATCTGAATTTCCCCACCAACACTAAGGTCTTGTTCACATGACAGTATCGGGTCAGTATTTTCCATCAGTGTTTTTATGCCAAAACCAAGTGTGGAACTTACAGAGAAAAACTATAATTGAAAGATTGACACCTGTTCTGTATTTTGGAGACACTCCTGGTTTTGGCATACAAATACTAACAAAATACTGATTAAAAATACTGATGTGTGACTAAAGCTTAAGAAATTGCTCAAATGTTCATAAAATTCACTGAACATATCAATACTTTTCTAAGTATGATAATATAATGATAAATAGTACAGTTAAATAGTTTGAAAAAAGCAAATAACCATTCTGTTACTAAACAAAACTCAGTATACTGACACAGGGACAGGACACTGACAGTTTGGAAGAAGTGTATCAGTGTCCTTTCCCTATACAGTAAGAATGCCAGAGATTATATACACTGACAAGCGAAAGGATAGCAATGTTTAAAACTTTTGACTTTCAGGCTTCATATCTCACCATCCACTACTGCTATGAACGGGAGACTACCATCATTTTAAAGACATTCATCTTGGCTATCTCATACATAAATTTGATTTGCAACTATTTTGCATATGATTAGTTGTGCAGATTCTGGTGATGTCATTGCATTGTTACTGTTTTGCTCCTAAAAATATAAATTTAAATTTTTATTATTTTTTAAGTATTTTGTAAATCCACCTTTTGTTTTCAACACTGACTGAATCTGTCTGGGCATGCTCCCAATCAGATTCAAACATGTTTCGACTGAAATCTGATTCCATATCTCTTCTACACGTTCCCAAAGTTGGTGCAAACTTGTTGACTCACTTAGGTATGTATACAGTTTTTTTCTTCAACTCTACCCACAAGTGTTCGATTGGGTTGAGGTCTGGGTCTGGCTAAGGATTTTGTGTTTATGGATTTGTTATTCGGTGCTGCGCAACCTGTAGAAATAAACATCACATTGTTCTCATACAAGAATCCAGTGCCTGTGTGAACGCTACCTAATGCCTACCTGAGAGCGTGAATCCTGACAATTGGTGAAGACTGCGGGTATGCATATATGTATGTATGTATGTATATATATATGTATATATATATATATATATATATATGTGTATATACAGTACAGACCAAAAGTTTGGACACACCTTCTCATTTAACGATTTTTCTGTATTTTCATGACTATGAAAATTGTACATTCACACTGAAGGCATCAAAACTATGAATTAACACATGTGGAATTATATAGTTAACAAAAAAGTGTGAAACAACTGAAAATATGTCTTATATTCTAGGTTCTTCAAAGTAGCCACCTTTTGCTTTGATGACTGCTTTGCACACTCTCGGCATTCTCTTGATGAGCTTCAAGAGGTAGTCACCGGAAATGGTCTTTCAACAATCTTGAAGGAGTTCCCAGAGATGCTTAGCACTTGTTGGCCCTTTTGCCTTCACTCTGCGGTCCAGCTCACCCCAAACCATCTCGATTGGGTTCAGGTCTGGTGACTGTGGAGGCCAGGTCATCTGGCGTAGCCCCCCATCACTCTCCCTCTTGGTCAAATAGCCCTTACACAGCCTAGAGGTGTGGTTGGGGTCATTGTCCTGTTGAAAAATAAATGATGGTCCAACTAAACGCAAACCGGATGGAATAGCATACCTTTGCAAGATGCTGTGGTAGCCATGCTGGTTCAGTATGCCTTCAATTTTGAATAGATCCCCAACAGTGTCATCAGCAAAGCACCCCCACACCATCACACCTCCTCCTCCATGCTTCACGGTGGGAGCCAGGCATGTAGAGTCTATCCGTTCACCTTTTCTGCGTCGCACAAAGACACGGTGGTTGGAACCAAAGATCTCAAATTTGGACTCATCAGACCAAAGCACAGATTTCCACTGGTCTAATGTCCATTCCTTGTGCTCTTTAGCCCAAACAAGTCTCTTCTGCTTTTTGCTTGTCCTTAGCAATGGTTTCCTAGCAGCTATTTTACCATGAAGGCCTGCTGCACAAAGTCTCCTCTTAACAGTTGTTATAGAGATGTGTCTGCTGCTAGAACTCTGTGTGGCATTGACCTGGTCTCTAATCTGAGCTGCTGTTAACCTGCGATTTCTGTGGCTGGTGACTCGGATAAACTTATCCTCAGAAGCAGAGGTGACTCTTGGTCTTCCTTTCCTGGGGCGGTCCTCATGTGAGCCAGTTTCTTTGTAGCGCTTGATGGTTTTTGCAACTGCACTTGGGGACACATTCAAAGTTTGCCCAACTTTTCGGACTGACTGACCTTCATTTCTTAAAGTAATGATGGCCACTCGTTTTTCTTTACTTAGCTGCTTTTTTCTTGCCATAATACAAATTCTAACAGTCTATTCAGTATGACTATCAGCTGTGTATCCACCAGACTTCTGCAAAACACAACTGATGGTCCCAACCCCATTTATAAGGCAAGAAATCCCACTTATTAAACCTGACAGGGCACGCCTGTGAAGTGAAAACCATTTCCGGTGACTACCTCTTGAAGCTGATCAAGAGAATGCCAAGAGTGTGCAAAGCAGTCATCAAAGCAAAAGGTGGCTACTTTGAAGAACCTAGAATATAAGTCATATTTTCATTTGTTTCACACTTATTTGTTAAGTATATCATTCCACATGTGTTAATTCATAGTTTTGATGCCTTCAGTATGAATGTACAATTTTCAAAGTCATGAAAATACAGAAAAATCTTTACATGAGAAGGTGTGTCCAAACTTTTGGTCTGTACTGTATATATATATATGACACTGCTTTTGTATTGGAGGAGGCTGATTGACTGCTCTGGTCATATTCTCCTTGCAATAGCAGTATTTTTTTTATTTTATATATAAGAAGGGATGACACTATGCAATAATGGGTGGATGTTATACATAACAATATAGGTCACTATGTAATGAAGGATGGCACTATAGTTAACTTGAGAGGACTCTACACAATTAAGAATGGACTATACATAACAAGAGATGTTGCTATATAATAAGAGATGCCAATATACATAATCAGGGAGGACACTACACACGTGGTCAAATTTGTTGGTACCCCTTGTTTAATGAAAGAAAAACCCACAATGGTCAAAGAAATAACTTGAATCTGACAAAAGTAATAATAAATTAAAAATCTATGAAAATGAACAAATGAAAGTCAGACATTGCTTTTCAACCCTGCTTCCACAGAATTTTTTTAAAAATTCCCCAATTCGTTATAAGACTTCATATTGTTTTTTTTCACCCCTAGCCCAATTTCAATTTACCTGCCTAGATAGTGTCTACAAAGGAGAGAGGCATGAGTGCGCGTGTATGCACATGCTTGCTGGTGTTCTGTAGCATCAGTGTGCACAGGTGGAGCCAAGAATTCAGTTCAGGCAATGTTCATTCTGGACAAGAAAGCACTGTCAATCAAACTAAATGTAAATGTGGAGAATGATAATTGAGGGAATAGAATGATACACTGAGTAACATCTGTAGATGTAGTAAAATGGTGTTCATGCAAAACTCAAGTAGTGAAATCTATACTACAGCCATGATTTTATAGGGGGTAAATCCATTATATAACTCTATAAGTGGTTTAGTTGACTTTGGAGGAGAGACTCTCTTCAAGTGAATACAGTACAGGTTAATCCAGTGACTCAAAGTTGACATTCTAACTTCTCGCAGTGGATCATTTATTATTTTTTTCTTTGTCTGGTGAAGGTCATCATGAAGGATTCTTACAGCCATTTCTCTAATGTCTGCAGAATATAACATTTAGACATCTCTGACCTCATAAATAGTAGTCCTTATAATTAATTCCCCCCTACTTTAGTAAAGCCCCCATGTATTAGTCTTCATGTTCATTCAGAACTCTATTAATAATGCTCTCATGCAGTAGTCCTCATGTTAATTCGACCTACCATTAATATTTACCCCACATTAGCCTTCATAGTAATTCCTTGCTCCACTAAAAACTATGTAATTCCACCTGTCTCCACTCCCACATTAAGTTAAAAGAGAAAAAAAAAGATTTTGGTACTGTGTTTGCCAGTTGAAAAAATATTGATTGTTCTCAGTGGGAGAAACAAAATAATAATCTTGTAGTTATGGTATTTTTTAATAGCTAACAAAAATAAAATAAGTAATGTGATAAAGCAAGCTTTCGAGACTGCTTAGGTCTCTTCATCAGGCATGATATTAAAAAGTATTTGATGAAACACAAACATATACACAAATATATGCTCCTTTTGTGTATATTCTTCAGATACTTTTTAATACCATGAGAAAATTCAATCATTCCCTCATTGAACCATGGGATCATCTGGATTTTCTTCCACCCTTTCCCGTGGAAGCACAATTCAGTGACGACAGATGTCCTGTGCTCCAGGCCACTGATGAACTTCTAGAGAAAGCGAGGCATGTAGTCAATTGCTCTCTGCTCTGCCAGATCAAATGCAGTTGCAGTTGAACAGAGTGCTTGCTACCCGTTAGACCCCCTTCCCTTTTCATGTTACTCATGTTAGTTACACCCAGATTACAAACTTAGTCTCTCAATTTGAGGAAGCATGCTTGAACAGTATGCAATTGTCCTATTGGTCACAAGCAAAAACATGATGATGATGTTTTTGCTTGTGACCAATAGGACGATTACATAACCATATACCATCTTTGAAACACCTGCTTCAGGTTTATACTCATACTTACTATCTATCTAGCAACGCTTTGTCATCACTCCCACGTAGTTCTTAGAAGTTATAACCTTGATCAGATCTGTGCCCTTAGCGCAGTCACAGTCACTTTTCACTGCTGTCCATAGATGAATCTCACTCCAGATATTTGTCAACCTTTCAGCTAATTTCAGAGAAGATGCACAGGACAAGGCATATGCTGCTCTTAATAATATGCAACTTTGCATTACCTATTAATTGAGGTAGACAATGCTCACAGCGATATTTATTATACTATGGGATATTGAAGAGCAGACCTTCACGTTGTTATCACATCTATTCTACTTGACTACAATAATATTATAATGAAGAAAGTTGCTATTTATGCATTTTTTTCTAATATAACCATTGCAGGAGCTCCAAGCTGCGGCTTCACTTTTATGTTAGCGGCGTATACAATGATAATATATTACTAATAAATCAAAGTAGAATACTTTAAAAACCCACAAGCAATGATAAGGGTTTTCCCATGGAACAAAGCCTATTTCCTATCAAAGAAGACATTAAGGTGTAAGAGATGAGTAAAGCAATTAGGGGATTTGCTGACTTAACTGGAACCAAGCAGAATCAAAAGTGAATATGAATATTTGTGGGAAAATCAATGTAAAATGTGCTGTAGGTTTAAAGGCCGGAAGGAAGGATTTGGGGAGCTTAGAGTTCAGCTTTTCATTTTTATTCCTCTCATTTTTTTGTGTTTGATTCTGGAGATTTTCATTCTGAACTGGGATTATGTTTGGCCAAGAACATTTTTGTAGCAAATGGTAAAGGGAAAAAAGTAATAAGACTTACTGAATATAAATATTTATTCCTCCTCTGTGCACATCCATACTGTATTCACACGTAAGGTGTACTGTGAAATGATGGATGGTACCATTTTTGCTTGTAAAACAACAGCTCTTAGACTACACTCACTGCAATTCAGATCATAGTGGTTTCACACAATACAAACATATGGTACCATACATAAAAGATGTTACCTGACTTACCCATTGGTTCATTTGATAATTAAGATTGGTTTATTTTGAATTTATCCTTCCCATTCTTGACTCCATTGGGGAGTCATTCTGAATCCAAGAGAAGTGGGATTCAGGCAGACACCCCTCCCCCCAATGGGGCAATTGGGTTCAATGATGCAAGCAGAGTGCAAAGTTTACCACTTTGCATTCCATCTGGCTTCTTCCAGTGCACCTGTCATTGTAGCAGGACACAATTGCTTAGATGATTGACTATGCTATAATGTCCTCAATATATCATTGTACTACTTATCTCCATCAGGGGTTTCATCTGAATCCATAAACCCCTGATGAAGTCATTAATAAGGAGGTTAAATGCAATGGGAATCCTTAGAACAGGAATACTTTTCTGTGGTGTGCTACTTGCTATGATTACTGGCTGCTGAAATTAGCAATTGCACCACTTTGATTTGCATTAAAGAAACATATCAAATAAGATAATTTGCTGTAATACCTTTGCCTGTGTATAAAAAGCTGTTTATAATGTCAATGATTAAAAAAGGCTTTCTTTCTTTCTTGATAAAGCTATATCATTCCTCATAGTGGAGTGTTCACTAAAGAAGGAATGATCTGTGTCTGGGATAAATCGGAACGATGAATAGACTTTAAAGTGATTTTTAAACCCATGATGCATGCATAGCTCAATATAAAATACTCTATCTTCTTTCCATCTGGTATTATATTTTGCAACATTGAGTATAATACAGGATCTCTCCAGTTTTTTTCTTTTTTCTCTCCAGGTTTTTTTATGTTCACTTCTGGACTAATTCCTCCGTCTTCACATGATTGATTGAATAAAAGTAAGTTGTTGTTGTACGGAATTAATATCTCAATTATTCATCTACTTATTAGAGCTTATGTGATGGTAGAAAATATGCAGAGAATTTTTTCCCCAGATGCATTTTCTGTGCATATGATATTCTGCAACCTGCGATTTGTTACTTGGATATCATCCAATTCCACAAAGGTCTCCTGGTTACCTTATGGCAAAGCACAGATAAAGCAGAATAGTCAGGCTTCGGCAGCCTGTTCATGCCACTTAACATTTCCTTTCGTATTCGAGTAGCATATTTTTATCTCTTTCCTATTCATCATTTTCTTGAATACAATATCACACTGCATTTTATTTTTTGCTTTTCATTGTAACATGTTTATATAACAGAACAAGCATACCACATTTTCTATTTCTTAATAGCATAATTTCGTAACAAGCTGCTTTACATAATTATTTAAGTAAATAAATGAAGATATTAATAGTAAGATTAATATACAGTTATATGAAAAAGTTTGGGCACCCCTATTAATCTTAAGCTTAATGTTTTCTTAAAATTGGTGTTTTTGCAACAGCTAATTCAGTTTGATATATGTAATAACTGTTGGACACAGTAATGTTTCTGCCTTGAAATGAGGTTTATTGTACTAACAGAAAATGTGCAATCTGCATTCAAACAAAATTTGACAGGTGCATAAGTATGGGCACCTCACCAGAAAAGTGACATTAATATTTAGTAGATCCTCCTTTTGCAAAAATAACAGCCTCTAGTCGCTTCCTGTAGCTTTTAATGAGTTCCTGGATCCTGGATGAAGGTATTTTTGACCATAAATCTTTACAAAACAATTTCAGTTCAGTTAAGTTTGATGGTCGCCGAGCATGGACAGCCCTCTTCAAATGATCCCACAGATGTTCAATGATATTCTGTTCTGGGGACTGGGATGGCCATTCCAGAACATTGTAATTGTTCCTCTGCATGAATGCCTGAGTAGATTTGGAGCGGTGTTTTGGATCATTGTCTTGCTGAAAGATCCATCCCCTGCGTAACTTCAACTTTATCACTGATTCTTGAACAATATTGTCAAGAATCTGCTGATACTGAGTGGAATCCATGCGTCCCTCAACTTTAACAAGATTCCCGGTGCCGGCATTGGCCACACAGCCCCAAAGCATGATGGAACCTCCACCAAATTTTACTGTGGGCAGCAAGTGTTTTTCTTGGAATGAAGTGTTTTTTGACGCCATGCATAACACCTTTTTGTATGACCAAACAACTCAATCTTGGTTTCATTAGTCCACAGGACCTTCTTCCAAAAAGAAATTGGCTTCTCCAAATGTGCTTTTGCATACCTCAGCCGACTCTGTTTGTGGCGTGCTTGCAGAAACGGCTTCTTTCGCATCACTCTCCCATACAGCTTCTCCTTGTGCAAAGTGCGTTGTATAGTTGACCGATGCACAGTGACACCATCTGCAGCAAGTTGATGCTGCAGCTCTCTAGAGGTGGTCTGAGGATTGTCCTTGACTGATCTCACCGTTCTTCTTCTCTGCCTTTCTGAAGTTTTCCTTGGCCTGCCACTTCTGGCCTTAACAAGAACTGTCCCTGTGTTCTTCCATTTCCTTACTATGTTCCTCACAGTGGAAACTGACAGGTTAAATCTCTGAGACATCTTTTTGTATCCTTCCCCTGAACAACAATGTTGGATAATCGTTGTTTTCAGATCATTTGACAGTTGTTTTGAGGAGCTCATGAGGCCACTCTTCAGAGGAGATTCAAACAGGAGAGCAACTTGCAAGTGGTCTCTTTAAGTAGCTTTTCTCATGGTTGCATACACCTGGCTATGAAGTTCAAAGCTCAATGAGGTTACAAAACCAAAAAAAGTGCTTTAGTAAGTCAGTAAAAAGTAGGTAGGATTATTTAAAACAAGAAAATGATAAGGGTGCCCATACTTATGCACCTGTCAAATTTTGTTTGAATGCAGATTGCACATTTTCTGTTTGTACAATAAACCTCATTTCAAGGCAGAAACATTACTGTGTCCAATAGTTATTACATATATCAAACTGAAATAGCTGTTGCAAAATCACCAATTTTAAGAAAACATTAAGCTTAATATTAATAGGGGTGCCCAAACTTTTTCACATAACTGTAGTTATATGATACATGAATACTACATTGTATCTCATATAAAAGTTGGCTGAATAGTTTTTAAAATCAACCTGTCAGTACGTTTCTCCTTACTGAACAGTTGACACATTATTTAACTTATAATGAACTTTCTAAACAAGGGTCTACTACATTACTGCAGCTGGGCATACTTAAAAAAATGAACTTTACAATTTGACTTTGTTATGTGGTAAAGAGTGTTACGCAGCCCCATGATCATGTCTACACCAACATCAACTGATCCTATCCAACCCGGGGTTAAAGTAATAGGCTCATATCAGATCCGACAATGGTCCAGATGCTCCCATTAGAACTTACAACAATCATTTGGGATGGCAAATTGAAAAGTTGATTTACTGTCCAAGCTGTGAGAGTAACTGACACATATTTGCTCCTTATTGGTATAATAATAATATTCGTTATAGGTATAATAACATTGTGGCAAATATTCATGAGGGGGAAATCTCACTATTGGTCCCCTTTACTGCGATGGAGGTCAAATATGACCAATTCACTTAACAAAAGCAAAAGATGGAATTTGTCATCAATCAAACAAATGGTCAGGACAGGCAGCATACAGAAAAAGGAGGAGGAGGGCAAGTCAAGTCTTTAGGAGGATATGCAACAGAATAGCACCATTAATATGCTAGATAATCTGCTGCTCTTGCATTGGATTATGGGGAATACTGTAGCAGGGGCGGAACTACCGCCCGTGCAGCCGGTTCATTGAACGGGGGCCCCGAGGGAGAGGGGGCCCCTCCAGCCTCCAGCAGGGCCGCCATCAGGGCATGACTGCCCTGACTCCAGTATGGGGCCCGGCCAGTAGGGGCCCCCCTCTTGTGCGTCTCTCTCCTCATGGGGCCCCCGGCCCCATGCTATGCGCCGGGTCCGGGACATTTCAGCGCTGAGCTGCGCTGTTGCAGCAGCGCCTTCATGATTCCCCTGACTTCCGGTCATGTGACGGCGCCGTCACATGGCCGGAAGTCAGGAGAACCTGCTGTCAGCGATTTGGACGAGCGCCAGGATTCTGCAGGGATCGCATGGGGGTAAGTATAACAAGTTTTATTTTTTTTAAAATACAATTAACTAGGAGTGGAGAGATGGGAGAAGCACATGTGTGTGTGTGTGTATGTGTGTGTGTGGGGGGGAGATGGGAGATGCACATGTGTGTGTGTGGGGGGGAGATGGGAGATGCACATGTGGGGGGGGGGGAGATGGGAGATGCACATGTGTGTGTGTGGGGGGGGAGATGGGAGATGCACATGTGTGTGTGTGGGGGGGGAGATGGGAGATGCACATGTGTGTGTGTGGGGGGGAGATGGGAGATGCACATGTGTGTGGGGGGGGAGATGGGAGATGCACATGTGTGTGTGTGGGGGGGGAGATGGGAGATGCACATGTGGGGGGGGGATGGGAGATGCACATGTGTGTGGGGGGGGAGATGGGAGATGCACGTGTGTGGGGGGGGGAGATGGGAGATGCACATGTGTGGGGGAGATGGGAGATGCACATGTGTGGGGGGGAGATGGGAGATGCACATGTGTGGGGGGGGAGATGGGAGATGCACATGTGTGGGGGGGGAGATGGGAGATGCACATGTGGGGGGAGATGAGAGAGGTGCACATGTGGTGGAGGGGGATGAGAGAGGGGCACATGTGGGGGAGGGGGATGAGAGAGGGGCACATGTGGGGGAGGGGGATGAGAGAGGGGCACATGTGGGGGAGGGGGATGAGAGAGGGGCACATGTGGGGGAGGGGGATGAGAGAGGGGCACATGTGGGGGAGGGGGATGAGAGAGGGGCACATGTGGGGGGGAGGGGGTGAGAGAGGGGCATATGGAGGGGGATGAGAGCTGCACATGGGGGAATTGGGAGTAGGGGGATAATGAGCTGCACATAACGAATGTGGGGTGGGGGAGAGTAAATGATAAATGATGATGGGGTGGGGAGAGCACGGACATGATATAATGAATTGGGGCAGGGGGTGCATGTAAATATTGAATGCGGGGAGCAGGAAGTATAGAGTAGGGGGCGTTGCGGATGCAGGAGTGTGACTGGTAACAAATTGGCGGAAAGAGTAGAGGTTCTAATTAAATTATATATTAAGTGCCTATTTACAGTTAATGGGGGCACAGTGGTGGATTACAATTTATATTTGGAATGGTAGGTTGCCTAATAACTAACCATATATTGATGGTGGATGCACGTCTGTATTCAGCTGCGTAATGTAGAAGTTGGGGAATGTGCTCTAGATAACTGTGTTATTTTATGCAGAGACGAGTCCTGGCTGGAAGACGTGATGGCGGTCTGTGCTGGATGAAGGAGAAAAGCGAAGATGAAGGACTTCACCTAGAGACGTCACCGGTGAGTCAGTCTATTACATGTACACTGTGTATAATGTCACTGGTGATCACTGTATTACCTGTACACTGACACTATATACAGAGCTCCTGTGTATAATGTCACTGGTGATCACTGTATTACCTGTACACTGACACTATATACAGAGCTCCTGTGTATAATTTCACTGGTGATCACTGTATTACCTGTACACTGACACTATATACAGAGCTCCTGTGTATAATGTCACTGGTGATCCCTGTATTACCTGTACACTGACACTATATACAGAGCTCCTGTGTATAATGTCACTGATGATCACTGTATTACCTGTACACTATATACAGAGCTCCTGTGTATAATGTCACTGTATTACCTGTACACTGACACTATATACAGAGCTCCTGTGTATAATTTCACTGGTGATCACTAGATTACCTGGACACTTACGTTATACATACCATGTATAGAGCTCCCGTGTATAATGACACTGGTGGTAATATTAGTAATGTAGTGGTAATATGTGGTCTGGTCATGGTGTGGCAGTTTTTCTCCCTTCTGTGTGGTATTATTCGGTCACTATGTTGTGGTAATATGTGGTCTGGTCATGGTGTGGCGGTGTTCCCTGTATGTGGTATTATTGGTCATTTAAAAAAAAAATGTATATGACACATTCCCTTAAAGAAAACTAAATAAAAATATATCTAAAAAGAGTATTGGATATTTTAAGAAAATTTTAATAGGTTAGAGTAGGGCCCGCCCAGAAGAGTCTACCTTATCGTGGTGGCGGCTTTAAAAATCTTTTGGCCAAAACAAAAGCTGATGGCTATGTATGTGGCGCCGTCACATGGCCGAACGTCAGGAGAACCTGGTGGCAGCGACGTGGACGAGCGCCAGGATTCTGCAGGGATTGCATGGGGGTAAGTATAACAAGTTTTATTTTTTTTAAATACAATTAATTAACTAGGAGTGGGGGGAATCAGAGATGCACGGGGGGGATGAGAGATGCACATGGGGGGGTGAGAGATGCACATGGGGGGGTGAGAGATGCACATGGGGGGGTGAGAGATGCACATGGGGGGGTGAGAGATGCACATGGGGGGGTGAGAGATGCACATGGGGGGATGAGAGATGCACATGGGGGGGATGAGAGATGCACATGGGGGGATGAGAGATGCACATGGGGGGGATGAGAGATGCACATGGGGGGGATGAGAGATGCACGGGGGGTGAGAGCTGCACATGGGTGGGATGAGAGCTGCACATGGGGGGGTGAGAGATGCACATGGGGAGTTATGTTTACATAACTTTGTTGCCTTATGAAGGGCAGGGGGGGCCCCCCAAAATTTCTTGCACAGGGGCCCACTACAGTCTGTGTCCGCCCCTGTACTGTAGGGTCTTAAAATCTTATCTTGATGCCTTCATAGTGTTCAAGAAGCAACAGTCACATAGCACACAACAGAGAGGATTAACAAAAGGTTTGATTTCAGCAACAGAGAAACAGAATCAGCCTTAACCAACAGAAACAGCAGAGCATGATCCTGTCAGTGGAAGACATGGTGGGTGGTGAGCATGTCAGCTACCTCCAGTGCTCTATTTCCGAACCACTGTCTCTGAAAAAGGTGTGTGTTTCAAATGTTGGGGAGCAGATTTTATTTGTTTATTTTAAAAATGGATAAATTTATTTAATTTGAAATTAAATTGTACTTGAATTTTACAAAAGTCTGCATTTATCAGAATATAAACTTTTTGAGACTTCCTCAATGCCAATTCAGAAGGATAATAAAAAGTTATTTTCCATGATTTCAATGTCTGTAAGATGTAAAAGATAAAAAAATAATCCTTACACTCACTCTCACCTTAACATTCACCTCCTCCTGCCTCTCAAATCCTCACCAACCCCTGTCCAGTCCCCATCACAACGTCTTATCACTGCCACGTGAGCTGAAATCCGTAGCCCAGGTATGAAAGGTCATGATGCCACATCATGCACTGTGACCTTATGCATGTATGCGTAGAACCGTCTTGTGTCACATCAAACCCGGAAGTCCTGACCTAGTATGAGGAGGCCCAGGGATTTCAGCATGCATTAAAAAGATGCAATGAGGATCGGACAGGTGATAGCAATGAGCAGAAGAGCTGAAGAGCTCAGTGGTAAGGTGAGTATAAAGATGTAGTATTTATTTTTTGTGGCCCTTTACGAGTAGAGATGAGCGGTGTTCGACTAGAACTGTTCGCCAATCTCAAATTCGAGCTGTTTTGGGCGGTGTTCGAGTTGTTCGACGAACCCGAACGATTTGCAAAAAATTCGGCTGTTCGAGGTTATGTTCGATAACTGTTCGTGCACCAAAAGCGTGTCCTGCATGTCTGGCGCTATTTAGAGCACCAATCATGCAGGGATTGTCTGCCACTCACTGTAATGCCACAGCCATGGTGGTTGTGGCATTAGAGTGATTGCCCAAATCGATGGGAACAGTGCTCACAGTGAAACATGAAAAGCCGGCAATTCAGCAGCGGCGTACACCGGTACCCGACAATTTAGAACCGAAAGAATAGAGCTTCACACATAGTTTAGATAGATAGAAACATGTCAGTCACATATATAAGAAGTACAGTGACAGTGTTGCTTACTGTACTTGTCATTTAGTGTAAAGGATTTATTAAAAAAATATATTAGTGTTTTCATGCACCGTCTTTTTAAAAAAGCCGGCCGGCAATTCAGCAGCGGTACCCAACAATTTAGAATGGAAGGAATAGAGAATCACACATAGATTAGATAGATAGAAACATGTCAGTCACATATATAAGAAGTACAGTGACAGTGTTGATTACTGTACTTGCCATTTAGTGTAAAGGATTTATTAAAAAAAATATTAGTGGTTTCATGCACCGTCTCCTTAAAAAAGCCGGCCGGCAATTCAGCAGGGTACCCTACAATTTAGAATGGAAGGAATAGAGCATCACACATAGATTAGATAGATAGAAACATGTCAGTCAGATATATAATAAGTACAGTGATAGTGTTGGTTACTGTACTTGTCATTTAGTGTTAAAATAAAGGATTTATTTAAAAAAAAATTGGCGTGGGGTTCCCCGTAATTTTAGGCTCTAGCGGAGGTTAAGCAGACAGCTGGGGCAGATGTTTGAAGCCTGGGAAGGGGTAATACCCACGGAGCTTCCCAGGCTACTAATATCAGCCCCCAGCTGAATGCCTAGCCTTTACTAGCTATTAAAATGGGGGACCCCCCAAAAAATTGACGTGGGTCCCCCCTATTTTAATAGCTAGCAAAGGCTAGGCAGACAGCTGGGGGCTGATATTAATAGCCCAGGAAGGGTGCCATGAATATTGGCCCCCTCCCAGGCTAGAAACACCAGCCGTCAGCCGCCCCAGTAATGGCACATCCATAGGATGCGCCAATTCTGGCACTTAGCCTCGCTCTTCCCACTGCCCTGTAGCGGTGGCAGTGGGGTAATAGGGCTGGGGTTGATGTCAGCTTATAATGCCAGCTGACATCAAGCCCAGGTTAGTAATGGAGAGTCGTCTATAAGACACCCCCATTACTAACCCCGTAGTCAAAGTTAAAAGAAAACACAAACACCCAGAATAAAGTCCTTTAATTGAAATAAAGACACAATTCTTTATTGTTCTAAATTAAACCATACTTACAATCACGCCCATTCCAGCTGAAGCCAACGATCCCCTGCAATAAAAGAAAAATAATAAAGCAACATCATCCTTACCTTTCCATGGTTCCCACGACAGCTTCAGCTCTGCTACATCGAGATGACAGGCTGGACCGCAGCAGAAAGCTGCCATCCAGCCTGTCATCCCACAGACACTGAGAAGCGCAGGTTTGCTTGCGCTCCTCAGCGTCTCTCTGTGACGGCATCCTGATGAGCCGAGTTTATGTCCAATGAACTTGGCACACCTCATGCACGTCACTGACAGCGTGGGAAAATTCTCACGCTGAAGCGCTGAGTGCAGGAGAATTCTCCCACGCTGTCAGTGACGTGCATGAGGTGAGCTCATGTCCAATGAACTCAGCTCACCTCATGCACGTCACTGACAGCGTGGGAAAATTCTCCTGCACTCAGCGCTTCAGCGTGAGAATTCTCCCACGCTGTAAGTGACGTGCATGAGGTGAGCTGAGATCATTGGACATGAACTCACCTCATGCACGTCACTGACAGCGTGGGAAAATTCTCACGCTGAAGCGCTGAGTGCAGGAGAATTTTCCCACGCTGTCAGTTACGTGCATGAGGTGAGCTGAGTTCATTGGACATGAGCTCACCTCATGCACGTCACTGACAGCGTGGGAGAATTCTCCTGCACTCAGCGCTTCAGCGTGAGAATTTTCCCACGCTGTCAGTGACGTGCATGAGGTGAGTTCATGTCCAATGATCTCAGCTCACCTCAGGCACGTCACTGACAGCGTGGGAAAATTCTCCTGCACTCAGCGCTTCAGCGTGAGAATTCTCCCACGCTGAAGCGCTGAGTGCAGGAGAATTTTCCCACGCTGTCAGTGACGTGCATGAGGTGAGCCGAGTTCATTGGACATGACTTCGGCTCATCTGGATGCCGTCACAGCGAGACACTGAGGAGCGAAGCAAGCCTGCTCTTCTCAGTGTCTGCGGGTTGACAGGCTGGATGGCAGCGTTCTGCTGCGGTCCAGCCTGTCATCTCGATGTAGCAGAGCTGGAGCTGTCCTGGGAACCATCGAAAGGTAAGGATGATGTTGGTTTATTATTTTATTTTTATTGCAGGAGATCGTTGGCTTCAGCTGGAATGGGCGTGACGGTAAGTATGGTTTAATTTAGAACAATAAAGAATTGTGTGTTTATTTCAATTAAAGGACTTTATTCTGGGTGTTTGTGTTTTTCTTAACTTTCACTATGGGGTTAGTAATGGGGGTGTCTTATAGACGCCTCTCCATTACTAACCTGGGCTTGATGTCAGCTGGCATTATAAGCTGACATCAACCCCAGCCCTATTACCCCACTGCCACCGCTACAGGGCAGTGGGAAGAGCGAGGCTAAGTGCCAGAATTGGCGCATCCTATGGATGCGCCATTTCTGGGGCGGCTGACGGCTGGTGTTTCTAGCCTGGGAGGGGGCCAATATTCATGGCACCCTTCCTGGGCTATTAATATCAGCCCCCAGCTGTCTGCCTAGCCTTTGCTAGCTATTAAAATAGGGGGGACCCCACGTCATTTTTTTGGGGGTTCCCCCATTTTAATAGCTAGTAAAGGCTAGGTATTCAGCTGGGGGCTGATATTAGTAGCTTGGGAAGCTCCGTGGGTATTACCCCCTTCCCAGGCTTCAAACATCTGCCCCAGCCGTCTGCTTAACCTCCGCTAGAGACTAAAATTACGGGGAACCCCACGCTAATTTTTTTTTTAATAAATCCTTTATTTTAACACTAAATGACAAGTACAGTAACCAACACTATCACTGTACTTATTATATATCTGACTGACATGTTTCTATCTATCTAATCTATGTGTGATGCTCTATCTTTCTGTTCTAAATTGTCGAGTACAGATGCTGAATTGCCGGACGGCTTTTTTAAAGAGACAGTGCATGAAAACACTATTATTTTTTTAAATAAATCATTTACACTAAATGACAAGTACAGTAAGCAACACTGTCACTGTACTTATTATATATGTGACTGACATGTTTCTATCTATCTAATCTATGTGTGAAGCTCTATTCTTTCTGTTCTAAATTGTCGGGTACCGCTGCTGAATTGCCGGCCGGCTTTTTTAAAGAGACGGTGCATGAAAACACTAATATTTTTTTTAATAAATCCTTTACACTAAATGACAAGTGCAGTAACCAACACTGTCACTGTGCTTCTTATATGTGTGACTGACATGTTTCTATCTATCTAATCTATGTGTGATGCTCTATTCCTTCTTGTCTAAATTGCCGGGTACCGGTGTATGCCGCTGCTGAATTTGCCGGCCGGCTTTTTTAAAGAGAGTGTCTTCTGAGCAGTTTGTCAGCTTTTGGACACCTTTGAAGGTGTTTTCTATGTGTTTTTGTTTGCCTGCCATTGATTTTAACGGTGTTCGACGGTGTTCTAAGGTGTTCGACGAACAGTTCGACGAACAGTTCCTCGAACATCCCGGTGTTCGACGAACCGAACCGAACCCGAACACTATGGGGGTGGCTCAACACTATTTACGAGTCAGAAAAATAGTGGCCATCGGCTGTCACTTTGCTGAATCTATGTGGAAGTAAATTACAAAAGATCCGCATTTTGACATACGTAGATTTTTTTCAAATTCATGTAGAATTCCACTCAAATATATTCGCTGATCTCTAACAGTAGCAAACACACATTGGCCATGCTGAAATTAGAAATTTACATGTTTGCTAAAGCGATCCATAAGTTAGCAAAGTGGTAAGATAGCAAGGAATAATAAGCGTATGACTAATACCAAATATTACCTGTGTTCTCCTGCTGGAGTGGCACTAGACCCCATCAAGGGGTGGCGGGTTTTTACATTAGACAACAGTTGACTTGAATAGAGATATATGTATAACAAGTAAGTGACACTTCTTTACAAATTGTTCGGATTCTTTACTGATACAGCTTATAGTCTGCAGGCAACTTTTTCAGCAGCTCCTACATGACTCATTAATTTGGGGCATATCTGTTGCACATTTGTCACAACTCAGTTGCAACATAACATATTCGGCTGAAGCCTTCACAGTTCATCTATATAACAAAAACTTCTCTCTCCCTATTCAGAAAAAATGTGAAGGCTGTAGCTGATAAGCAGCTGCTGATTGGCTGCAACGGTCATGTGACATCCCACAATAGATGTACACTGAAACACCGGCAACTCAATAGTAAATACTCAGCCATATAGCTAAAAAAAATAATATGTACACATTCATAAATGAGCACAGCACACTGTTCATTTTGTATAATTAATAATACTATTTTTTTTAAATATTACGATTTGAGAGTCCTCAGTGGTTGATACCTTTTAATGGCTAACTGAAAAGATGGTAACAAGTTGCAAGCTTTCGAGACTACTCAGGCCTCTTCATCAGGCATAGTATAACAAAAAATCTGAAGAGTCACATATTTATACACAATAGGACACAGAAATAATGCAATAGATGAGACAGGTAACGTAAAGCAGAGCTATTACTGTGGGAGAAAGATAAACAGTAGTGTTGAGCCACCCCCGTAGTGTTTGAGTTCGGTTCGGTTCGTCGAACACCCGTGTGTTCGCCGAACTGTTCGTCGAACTGTTCGTCGAACACCGTTAAAACCAATGGCAGGCAAACAAAAACACATAGAAACACATAAAAAACACCTTCAAAGGTGTCCAAAAGCTGACAAACTGCTCAGAAGACACAACTAACACATGGAAAAGTGACAAGTACATATAGTCATGCGAAAAGAAAAGAGGTGGAGGAGTAAAAGGAGGGGGAGACACAGATATAGGCATGTCATGCCCTTCTAAAATCCAAAAAGTGAGAAGCCGACACGTTCAGTCCGCTCCTGCCCGTGCCACCTCCGTGTCGCCGGGTTTGTGCCAGAGCCGCGGTGAACCCTGACAACCAGCCCCCCTCTCCCAATACTGGTGCCTGTCCGCTGGTGGGTCGAGCGAGCCCCCCTGTGGTGGAGGCAGCTCTAAGCTTTTTAATTTAAATTGTCTCTCTAATTTGAATGAATACACTTTAAATCCATTTACAAGGATCTATTGGAGGGCATGTCTCATGCCAGCAGCCGCGTAATTCCAGCTCCAGTAGCGTCCACTAAAGCTGCTGCAGTTAAAAAGCTTTTATAAGGATCGAGCTCGGCTGTCCACCGCAAGGCATCCTACTGCCAGTCCCAGCCCCTATGCCTTGGGGTGCCTCCTGATGCTCTTCACTGAGTATCCCGTGGTCCCGAAGCATTTCCTTTGAAAAAATTAAGTGTCCAAACTACAGGTGGTGTAGCTTGCTTAACAGCCGGGATAATCCGCTGACTAGCAGACACTGCTACTAGGCACAAAGTATTTCCTGGGCTAGATGCAGTTAAAAATTTGTAATTAGATACTCTCGTTGGATGCTGAGAAAGCATTCCATAGAGTCTCCTGGCACGCCATATATGATTCTCTTAAAAAACTTGGGGTAGGGGTCTAGGGGACCCTTTTATAGCCAAAATCACGGCCCTGTATCACAATACGTCACCTAGGCTGAAGATAAATGGAACTGTAGCACCCTGAGGGCTCGGTTGCTACAGAGGTATTGCACCTCACCCAGAGGTGTGATATCTCACTCTCAGGTAAGGATGGAGTGTGGATCAGGACCCGACACCTGCATGCATTACACCACATTGCTGTGGGGCAGGGCGACCAATATCCCTCTGAGATGGGCACGACAGTCCCTGTCCCTGGCTGGAGTGGGGGGAGGGAACACTGAGGAAGGGGAACCCTGTAGTGCAGGAGCAGGGAGGAAGCAGTTCCTGGGTGCATTGAGAAGGGAGTATAAAAGGTGGGCACAATCTTAGTTCAGTGCAGAGAAGTCTGAGCAGAAGTGGCAGGGAGCAGGGGCTCTGCATGAGCTCTGCTCCGGAGGCGGGCCTAGAAACAGAGGCCCAGGCCTGGAAGAGGGAGAAGGAAGGAAGAGGAGCGGAGAAGGCTCCAGGAACGAGGAATGAAGGGATCCCAGGGGTGCGGACGGGCGAGTCGCCACCGCACGCCCGAATCCACCTGCGTGGAGGGGTCAGGCCAAAGGGGGAGACCGGTCCCCGAAACTAGTGGAGGCAGGAAACGACCCTCAGCTAGAAACCGGAGGCTGTGACATTTTATGTGGCGCAGCCCCTCGCTACACCCGCTAGGAAGGCACCACATAGGGTCAGGGAAACTGGCGCCAAGTTTACCAAGAGGAGGCCCGAGGCAGCCGGACAGAAGGGTTGGTAAGAAAGGCCAGACAAAGGACACACAAAGGGGGTCCTGTGAAGTGCTCCAAAGTTATCTGGGAGTTGTCTGAGCCCCTCACCTGGTGAGCACAGTATGACGTGGGCAGCCGTTACCTGCCGACGTGGTCTGGATAATAAGAACTGTGAGTAAAGGCCCTGGACTGCATCACTGACTCCGTGTCGTTACTGCTGCTGCCCTGCACCATCACCCCCATCCTCCGCATACACTGCCCTGAGGCTATACTCCTCCCATGGGGAGTTATGCTACGCTCTGCTGCACCCACAACACCAGCCTCAGCGGTCTGCCCTGCAGCGGCGGTTCACTCTGACCGCAATCCACGGGTGGCGTAGTCAGACATTTAAACATCAAAACCACATAAATAGTTCCGCCACTGGTTTGACCACCCTGAGCCACGGAACCGGGTCGCCGCCACGAAGACTACAACCACCAGCATCCACCAAAAAGGGTCCGGCTCCGGGTGTCCCAAGGCCCAGGGGGTGCATCAGAACATTTTCATCACCTTTCACAATCACCAATGGGACAAGGCAGGGATGTCCTCTGTCCCCTCTCTTATACATCCTAGTGACGGAGCACCTGCTCTCATCAATTCGCCATAACCCCAATATTAGGTGGATTGAGGTGGGAGGCACCGAGTACAAGTGCTCTCTATTTGCTGATGATGTCCTAGTATATATCACTCAATCACATATATCCATCCATGCTGTTATGGCTGAAATAGATCACTTTGTTACATGGTCAAATTTTAAAATCAATGCAGCGAAGTCTGAGGCCCTCGATGTCTCCCTCCCCAAATCCATATAGGATTCCATCCAGTCCAACTTTCCCTTTGCCTGGCCCTCACAGGGTATCAAATACTTAGGAATTCCTATTCATAGAGACCTCTCCCATCTATGTTATCTTAATTTTGGGCCCTTTATTGAACAACTCCATGCAGACCACGGTTGGCAAGTTAGAACTGTAAAATTCACTACGTGAACCACTGGTGTTTTGTGGAAAAGCACATGTACACTGTGTTCCAAATTATTATGCAAAAAGTGTTTAGGAGTGATAAGGGAAGAATTTGTTTGTTTGTCAGTTAAACTCATTGATGGTGATGTGTGTCAGGGCTCTTTATATCACTGTAAGCAATTGCAGACACCTGTGCTAATTAGTTTGGCAGGTGTGTCCAATGAAAGGCAAGACTACTTAAGAAGGCTGTCTCACATTATTAAGCAGCCTACATTTTCTGCCAAAATGGGAAAGAAAAAGGATGTGTCGGCTGCTGAGAAGCAACAAATTGTGGAGTGTTTAGGTCAAGGCATGACTACAATCAACATTGTGCGATGATCAGGATGAAGTGTCTTGGCAATCAAGAAGTATGTAGCTGATTCACAGTACACACGTGTGCGTGCTGATAAGGGCAAATTGAGGACTCTTTCCTACAGGCAATTACGTCAGGTTAAAAGAGCAGCGGCAAAAAAGCCTTGTCATAGCAGCAGACAAGTTTTTGAAGCTGCTGGTGCCTCCAACGTCCCCCGAACAACAAGATGCAGGGTCCTTCAGAGGTTTGCAGCTGTGCATACGCCATCCTGTCGACCTCCTCTATCCACTTCACACAAGCAGAAACGGCTCCAGTGGGCCAAACATTACATGAAGACTGATTTCAAAACTGTTTTGTTCACGGATGAGTGCCGTGCAGCGCTCGATGGTCCAGATGGATGGAGTGGAGGATGGCTGGTTGATGGACACCCCACGCAAACACGGCTACAGCGCCAACAAGGAGGAGGTGGAGTAATGTTTTGGGCTGGAATCATGGGGAGAGAGATTGTCGGCCCCTTTAGGATCCCTGAAGGCGCTAAAGATGAACTCCATAATGTATGTGGATTTTCTCAAACAGCACTTCCTGCCATGGTTCAAGAAGAAGAACCGTGTATTTCACAGCAAGATCATTTTTTTGCATGATAATGCACCATCTCATGCTGCACATAAAACATCTGCATCTCTGGCTGATATGGGCATAAAAGGGGACAAACTTATGGTGTGACCTCCATGCTCCCCTGACCTCTACCCCATTCAGAACCTCTGGAGCATCATCAAAAGGAGTGTCTATGATGGCGGGAGGCAGTTCACATCTAAGCAACAGCTCTGGGAAGGTATTCTGTCCTCATGCAAAACAATTGAAGCAGAAACCATCCAAAACCTGACAAATTCAAAGGACGAGAGAGTTCAGAAGCTCCTTTCGAACAAGGGGTCCTATGTGAAAATGTAACATCACCTAGAATAAAGTTTTGAGTTGAAAACTGTTTGATTTCAGTTTCTAATAACCTGCTAATGCTTATAATTTCAAAAATGACCATTTTTTTGGTCTTTATTAAAATGAAAAGGTTGATCGAAAAGTTATTTTCCGGGCTAGATGCAACTAAAAATTATTATTAATTTTAAATCTGGTGGAGCTTAGTATAGATGGCATAATAGGATCAGTGCTGCACACTGCTACAAAGCCCAAATTATTTTCCAGTCAAGATACAGATAAACATGATTAGTAATTTTAAATCTGGTGGAGCTTATTATAGATGGCCTAATAGAATCAGTGCTGCACACTGCTACAAAGCCCAAATTATTTTCCAGCCAAGATACAGATAAACATGATTAGTAATTTGAAAGCTTAAAACGGTTGGTAGGGTGATTTTAACCAATCATCAAGCTTTTACTCTCCCCAGGATGACACAGGGGTAGAAAAGTCGTTTCGGATCCATGATTTGTTCATCTTTATGAACGTGAGCCTGTCTACATTATCAGTGGAGAGCCGCGTGCGCTTATCTGTCAGCACACCACCAGCAGCGCTGAACACACGTTCAGACAGAACGCTGGCTGCGGGGCATGACAAGATCTCCAAGGGGTAAGTGGCTAGCTCCGGCCATTTATCCAGATTGGAAGCCCAAAAAGAGCAAGGGTCCAGTGACACAGTCATGGCTTCAATGTTTACTTGGAGATACTCCTGTACCATCGTCTCTAGGCATTGACTATGTGTCAGTTTTCTTGTCTCCTGTGGCCTTGCAAAGGATGGGCTAAAAAAGTGGTGAAATGATTCCGCAAAATTGATGTTACCAGCAGATACTGTGGTTCTGTTATGGTTTAAGTGCTGAACACTTGACGGTCCTACGGTTGGCAAGTTGGAACTGTGAGATTCACTACGTGCACCACTGGTGTTTTGTGGAAAAGCACATGTAAGATTCTGCAACAGTCTCTGCTGATACTCCTGCATGCGTGCATCCCTTTCTATGGCAGGAATAATTTCTGCAAATTTACTTTTGTACCGGGGATCTAACAGTGTGGCAACCCAGTAGTCAGGATTATTTCTAATTCTCACAATTCGAGGGTCATGTTGCAGGTAGTGCAGCAAGAAGGCACTCATGTGTGTTGCGCATCCAGGAGCACCAAGTCCCTGTTGTGTTGGTGGCGAGGTAACAATCATGCTTCCTTCCTCTGTCCTCTCCACCCAACCTCGCACAACAGAAATGTGATCAAGGTCTCCCTCATCTGATGAGTCTTCCATCAGTTCGTCCTCCACTTCTTCCTGGGCTCCTGCACCTTCCTCACTAGTTTGGCTGCTACCATGCGCCCTGGTAAAAACATCTCCCCCACCCTCACATGCCTGCCGCCTTGGTGCTGCCGACCGTCTGGACCTTGCAGATGTTAGCCCTTCCGCATACAACTCCTCCTCCTCTACTTCCTCCACCTCCTCTTGTGCCACCACCTGACTCCGAATTCTGTTTAACATGTGCTCCAGCATGTAAATCACCGGAATAGTCTTGCTGATAATGGCATCGTCAGCACTAAACATCTTCGTCGCCATTTCAAAACTGTGCAGAAGGGTGCATAGGTCCCTGATCTGAGACCACTCCTCCAGCGTGATTTGCCCCACCTCTGGATCTCGTTGGCCCAGGCTATACGTCAGAACGTATTGCACCTGGGCTTGTCGGTGCTGCCGCAGTCGCTGCAACATGTGCAGAGTTGAATTCCACCGGGTAGGCACATCGCATTTTAGCCGGTGAAGTGGCAGGCCCAACGACTTCTGTAGAGATGTAAGTTGCTGAGCTGCGGGATGCGAACGGCGGAAGTGAGCACACAGCGACCGTGCCCTCTGCAGAAGGCCATCTAGTCTGGGATAGTGGGCTAAAAATTGCTGGACAACCAGGTTCAACACGTGAGCCATACAAGGTGTGACATTGCCCCGGCGAAGGGCCGCACCCAGGTTTGCAGCATTGTCGCACACGGCCTTCCCTGGTTTCAGGTCCAGTGGAGACAACCATTCATGAAATTGGTTCTCCAGAGCTGACCACAACTCCTCAGCTGTGTGACTCACATTTCCCAGACATTTCAAAGTAAAAACCGCCTGATGACGTTGAGCCCTACTGCCAGCATAGTAAGGAGGTGTGCAGGATCCCTTCTGCGCAGTTAGAAAGCTTGTGGCATGACCAGACAGGCTTTGGGTGCAGGTGGAAGACCGAGAGGAGGTTGAGGAGGCAGAAGCAGTGGAGGAACTTTGACATAAAGAGGATTGACGCACAACTCGTGGGGACGGCAAGACTTGGACAGCAGCCCTTTGTCCTGCTGTCACCATAGTTACCCAGTGCCCAGTCAGCGACATGTAACACCCCTGTCCATGCCTACTCGTCCAAGTGTCTGTGGTGAAATGCACCCTGTGACACACAGAGTTTCTCAAAGAAGCGGTGATGTTGCGTGCGACATGCTGGTGGAGCGCAGGCACACCTTTCTTTGAGAAGTAGTGCCAACTGGGCATCTGGTACTGGGGCACTGCGACGGACATAAGGTCTCGAAAATCCTCTGTGTCCACCAGGCGGAAAGGCAGCATTTCTGTAGCCAAGAGCTTGCAGATGGTGAAATTCAACCTCTTAGCTTTCTCATGGCTAGGAGGAAATGGTCTTTTACTTGTCCACATCTGAGGGACCGAGGGCTGGCTATTGTGCTTAGACGGGGTTGATAAGGGTGTCCCCGGCAAACTGCCGGTCTGTGAGGAAGATGCAGGCGGACATGTTAGGTTGCCTTGATCCAAAGGTGGTGCTATCGATGTCGGACAGCGCTCAACACCAGCTGGTGTTACCAACTCCAAAGAAAATGATGACCTGCCAATCACGCTGGCTGTTGCGGGTAAAGAGGTGGCAGGTCTGCGCCCCAAAACAAGTGTGACTGCTGTCCTCCCAGTCACAGAGCATGAAGAGGCCGCGGATGCACAAGATATGACAGACGGTGGTTGGCCCGGCCGGCTAGGCGCAATTGTAGCACACTGAGCTTCCCACTGCAACTTATGCTTCATGTCCATGTGCCGGTTCATGCATGAAGTACTCAAACTATGTATTTTTTGGCCTCTACTTAGCTTTTGCTGACAAATGTTACAGATAACACGAGTTGGGTCATCTTTATCGATCTGAAAAAATGCCCAGGCTATGCAAGGCTTAGCACCCATGCGACCTGAAGAGCCACCACGACTTGTGGTGAGAGGCAGAGTTGTGTTTGAGGATGCAGTTGTTGACGTGATTCCAGTACTACATCTCTGTCCAGGAAGGCGCAACCTGACCTCGTCGTCACTAGCATCTTCCTCCACCTCCTCTGCTGACCTCATCTCTTGGCTGACTGTGGGTTGACAGTAAGTGGGATCTCCAACCTCATCATCATCACCCTGTACGTTATCACACCCGTCGTCCTCAGAGCCAACCTGTTCCTGCCCTGACAAAAAACTAAAGTTGTCGCTCCAATCAGGTATTTGAGTCTCATCATCGTCTTCCTCATTGTCTCCACCAACAGTAGTTACAGTTTGGGAATGAGGGTCTACATTATGGTCAGAACCTTCTGCGTCTGGTCCTGGATCCGACTCATAAAGATTCTGGGCATCAGTGCAGATCATTTCCTCGTCTGGATTCACAGAAGCGCTGGAGTCGACCTCTGATTCCCAGGCTATAGTATGAGTAAACAGCTCTGCAGACTCAACCATCTGTTCTACCTCATACTCAGACGGGCAGCTGGAGATTTGGGAGCTGTGAGGAAGCAAGTGCGATTGGGGTGACACCTTTGAGGACTGGAGTATTTGTGATGTTGAAGTTGATGTGGAGGAGAGCCCACTTAAAGGAGCTCTTGATATCAGGAGCACCTGCTGTTTTTGTGCCTCATCTGGAATTTGTAGCGATTGGCGTGGCCGTAAGAAAGGGATCTTATCACATTGTCCGCTAAAAGAAGTAGACATTTTAGTTTGGCTGGAAGATGGTCTTTCTTCTGCAGATGTTACTGTTGCTTTAACACCTACCCCACGGACACAACCTTTTTTCCCCTTCCCAACACGCCTATTCCCCTTTCCACCAGCAGCAGGCCTTTTTCCACTCATTTTGGTGGTTAACTAATTCACAACTCTGGAGTTGTTTGCACAAAAAAACAATGGATGGGAACCGAGCAGAGCTGAGTGGCCAAACTGTGGTATTAGGCCAAAACTATTGGCTGGGTTAGATGCAGAAAAAAATTATATTCAATTTGCAACCTGATGGAGGTCAGTATAGATGGACTAAAAGAACAAGTCCCACACACAGCTAGAAGCCCAAATATTTTTTCAGAGGTAGATGCAGAAAAAATTGTATTCAGTTTGCAACCTGATGGAGGTCAGTATAGATGGACTAATAGAACAAGTCCTACACACAGCTAGAAGCCCAAATATTTTTTCAGAGGAAGATGCAGAAAAAAAATATATTCAGTTTGCAACCTGATGGAGGTCAGTATAGATGGACTAATAGAGAAAGTCTCACACACTGCTAGAAGGCCAAATATTTTTTCAGAGCTAGATGCAGACAAAAAATTATTTTTAATTTGCAACCTGATGGAGGTCAGTATAGATGGACTAATAGAGAAAGTCCCACACACTGCTAGAAGGCCAAATATTTTTTCAGAGCTAGATGCAGATATAAATTATTTTTAATTTGCAACCTGATAGAGGTCAGTATAGATGGACTAATAGAGAAAGTCCCACACACTGCTAGATGGACAAATATTTTTTCAGAGCTAGATGCAGAAAAAAATTATATTCAGTTTGCAACCTGATGGAGGTCAGTATAGATGGACTAATAGAGAAAGTCCCGCACACAGCTAGAAGCCCAAATATTTTTTCAGAGGTAGATGCAGAAAAAAATTATATTCAGTTTGCAACCTGATGGAGGTCTGTATAGATGGATTAATAGAACAAGTCCCACACACAGCTAGAAGCCCAATATTTTTTCAGAGGTAGATGCAGAAAAAAAATATATTCAGTTTGCAACCTGATGGAGGTCAGTATAGATGGACTAATAGAGAAAGTCCCACACACTGCTAGAAGGCCAAATATTTTTTCAGAGCTAGATGCAGACAAAAAATTATTTTTAATTTGCAACCTGATGGAGGTCAGTATAGATGGACTAATAGAGAAAGTCCCACACACTGCTAGAAGGCCAAATATTTTTTCAGAGCTAGATGCAGATATAAATTATTTTTAATTTGCAACCTGATGGAGGTCAGTATAGATGGACTAATAGAGAAAGTCCTACACACTGCTAGAAGGCCAAATATTTTTTCAGAGCTAGATGCAGAAAAAAATTATATTCAGTTTGCAACCTGATGGAGGTCAGTATTGATGGACTAATAGAACAAGTCCCACACACTGCTAGAAGCCCAAATATTTTTTCAGAGGTAGATGCAGATAAAAATAATTTTTAATTTGCAACCTGATGGAGGTCAGTATAGATGGACTAATAGAGAAAGTCCCACACACTGCTAGAAGGCCAAATATTTTTTCAGAGCTAGATGCAGACAAAAAATTATTTTGAATTTGCAGCGTGATGGAGGTCAGTATAGATGGACTAATAGAACAAGTCCCACACACTGCTAGAAGGCCAAATATTTTTTCAGAGCTAGATGCAGAAAAAAATTATATTCAGTTTGCAACCTGATGGAGGTCAGTATAGATGGACTAATAGAACAAGTCCCACACACTGCTAGAAGCCCAAATATTTTTTCAGAGCTAGATGCAGAAAAAAATTATATTCAGTTTGCAACCTGATGGAGGTCAGTATAGATGGACTAATAGAACAAGTCCCACACACAGCTAGAAGCCCAAATATTTTTTCAGAGGTAGATGCAGAAAAAAATTGTATTCAGTTTGCAACCTGATGGAGGTCAGTATAGATGGACTAATAGAACAAGTCCTACACACAGCTAGAAGCCCAAATATTTTTTCAGAGGTAGATGCAGAAAAAAAATATATTCAGTTTGCAACCTGATGGAGGTCAGTATAGATGGACTAATAGAGAAAGTCCAACACACTGCTAGAAGGCCAAATATTTTTTCAGAGCTAGATGCAGATATAAATTATTTTTAATTTGCAATCTGATGGAGGTCAGTATAGATGGACTAATAGAGAAAGTCCCACACACTGCTAGAAGGCCAAATATTTTTTCAGAGCTAGATGCAGAAAAAAATTATATTCAGTTTGCAACCTGATGGAGGTCAGTATAGATGGACTAATAGAACAAGTCCCACACACTGCTAGAAGCCCAAATATTTTTTCAGAGCTAGATGCAGAAAAAAATTATATTCAGTTTGCAACCTGATGGAGGTCAGTATAGATGGACTAATAGAACAAGTCCCACACACAGCTAGAAGCCCAAATATTTTTTCAGAGGTAGATGCAGAAAAAAATTGTATTCAGTTTGCAACCTGATGGAGGTCAGTATAGATGGACTAATAGAACAAGTCCTACACACAGCTAGAAGCCCAAATATTTTTTCAGAGGTAGATGCAGAAAAAAAATATATTCAGTTTTCAACCTGATGGAGGTCAGTATAGATGGACTAATAGAGAAAGTCCCACACACTGCTAGAAGGCCAAATATTTTTTCAGAGCTAGATGCAGATATAAATTATTTTTAATTTGCAACCTGATGGAGGTCAGTATAGATGGACTAATAGAGAAAGTCCTACACACTGCTAGAAGGCCAAATATTTTTTCAGAGCTAGATGCAGAAAAAAATTATATTCAGTTTGCAACCTGATGGAGGTCAGTATAGATGGACTAATAGAACAAGTCCCACACACTGCTAGAAGGCCAAATATTTTTTCAGAGCTAGATGCAGAAAAAAATTATATTCAGTTTGCAACCTGATGGAGGTCAGTATAGATGGACTAATAGAACAAGTCCCACAGACTGCTAGAAGCCCAAATATTTTTTCAGAGCTAGATGCAGAAAAAAATTATATTCAATTTGCAACCTGATGGAGGTCAGTATAGATGGACTAATAGAATTATGCTATGCCCAAAAGATTTTACTTCACTAGGTGCAGTAAAAAAATTGGTATTCTATACACAGGTGTTATATCTTGCAACACAGATAGGCTACTCCACTGACTAACACACTCTGCAATAGGCCAAAAAGGATTAGCTTTGCTAGATTCAGCCAAATGCTGTGAAAAAAACTTGCACAGCACTGGCACAGACCTGCCTGGCAAAAACTGATAGGAACTGATGTAACCTAGTCCTGAAAAGGACTGCAATTACAATTAGTCTTTACTCCCACAATCTATCTATTTAAGAGCACAGACCTGCCTGATAAAAGTCGTAGGAAATGCTGTAACCTAGTCCTTAAAAGGACTGCAATCACAACTATTCCCTACTCCCAAGCTATCTGTAGATTTGTGCGAAAATTGGCTTGAAATTAACAAGGTATAGCGCACACAGCAACAGCGGTGCCGTCTAACACGCAGCTGCAGCAGTGAGAAAATGGTGGCGATGGGGAAAATGGCTTGGTCTTATAGGGCAAGGACATGTGACATACACTGCCAATCACACATGCCCTTGCTTGTGTGAAAAAAAGCACTTCGCTCCGTGTGTGCGCTGCTGATAGGCTGACAGATTGCACCTCCGCACTGTAAATGCGGGAAAGAGAAAAAAAAATGGAGATCTTCATTATTCCTGCAGAGATCCATCCCCTGCCCCTCCCCCCACCCCGCTGTACACTCAAACTGCGTATTAACATTAATTTTCATCATTACTGAGAAAAAATCCAGTTATGATTTTGGTGCACGAACAGTAATCGAACATAACCTCGAACAGCCGAATTTTTCTCAAATCGTTCGTGTTCGTTGAACGGCTCGAATACCGCCCAAAACAGCTCGAATTTGAGATTGGCGAACAGTTCGAGTTGAACAACGCTCATCTCTAATAAACAGTTCTGGTTGTAAATACTGCATTAGTTCGTAGATAAGGACTATGAAAGTTTTATTGTCCGGTGATTGAGGTCTGGTCCAGGGTTATGAAGACCACATTCCTTAGTTGATGTAGAATGACATAAATCCAGGCGACACAATAATTCCTGCTCTGGAGGTGTCAAAGGTCACCATAAGTTTATATTCTCAAACTTTTCTGTCTCTCTGAGATTTGAAATTACCTTTTAATACAAATAATTTCATGTCTGTGATGTTGTGATCAGGGAAACAAAAATGCTTGGCCACAGGTAGATCTATTTTTTCTTCTTTTATTGTGTGGCAATGAGAATTCATCCTTGTCCTAAGTTTTTGCCCTGTCTCTCCTACATACAAACCCCCTGATGGACATTTGGTGCATATAATTAAGTATGTTACATTAGATGTGATACAGCTTAAAGTACAGAATATCAAGGAATCATCTCTTACATTACAAAACTAAACAAGAAAGCAACCGGGTGCCTCTAGTAGGCAACAACAACCCAAATCTGGAGGTGCTAAGGAGAGCTGCATGGAAACTTCAACCCTTACTACAAAAAGATGCCCAATTGCAATCCATATTTCCAGACCCCCCACTTCTGTGTTTCAGGCAGCCCCCAAATTTAAGAAGAATCAATGTCAGAAGCTCCCTGTCATCTCCACCAGATACAGGTACCTTTCCCTGCAACCAGAAAAAATGTAAAACCTGTCCATTTATAATGACCACAGACAAGATAAAGATACCCAACTCACATCAGGACTACAAGATCCCAGGTACTTTCATCAGTATCACATCTTCTACTGGCTAACACGGTACGAAAATATATATATTTTTAAACACATTTATAGTACAGTGGGTATGGAAAGTATTCAGACCCCTTTAAATTTTTCACTCTTTGTTTCATTGCAGCCATTTGGTAAATTCTAAAAATTTCATTTTTTTTCTCATTAAAGAACACTCGGCATCCCATCTTGACAGAAAAAAAACAGAAATGTAGAAATTTTTGCAAATTTATTAAAAAAGAAAAACTGAAATATCACATGGTCATAAGTATTCAGATCCTTTGCTCAGACACTTATATTTAAGTCACATGTTGTCCATTTTCTTGTGATTCTCCTTGAGATGGTTCTACTCCTTCATTAGAGTATGTTCAATTAAACTGATAGGACTTGATTTGGAAAGGCACACACCTGTCTATATAAGACCTCACAGCTCACAGTGCATGTCAGACCAAATGAGAATCACGAGCTCAAAGGAACTGCCCAAGGAGCTCAGAGACAGAATTGTGGCAAGGCACAGATCTGGCCAAGGTTACAAAAGAATTTCTGCATTACTCAAGGTTCCTAAGAGCACAGTGGCCTCCATAATCCTTAAATGGAAAAAGTTTGGGACCATTAGAAGTCTTCCTAGACCTGGCTGTGCAGCCAAACTGAGCAATTGTGGGAGAAGAGCCTTGGTGAGAGAGGTAAAGAAGAACCCCAAGATCACTGTGGCTGAGCTCCAGAGATGCAGTAGGGAGATGGGAGAAAGTTCCACAAAGTCAACTATCACTGAGGCCCTCCACTAGTTGGACCTTTATGGCAGAGTGGCCCGACGGATCCTCTCCTCAGTGCAAGAGATAAGAAAGCCTGCATAGAGTTTGCTCAAAAACACATGAAGGACTCCCAGACTATGAGAAATAAGATTCTCTGGTCGGATGAGACGAAGATAGAACTTTTTGGTGATAATTCTAATCGGTATGTGTGGAGAAAACCAGGCACTGCTCATCACCTGCCCAATACAATCCCAACAGTGAAACATGGTGGTGGCAGCATCATGCTATGGGGGTGTTTTTCACCTGCAGGGACAGGACGACTGGTTGCAATTGAAGGAAACATGAATGCAGCCAAGTTCAGAGATATCCTGGATGAAAACCTCTTCCAGAGTGCTCTGGACCTCAGACTTGGCCAAAGGTTCACCTTCCAACAAGACAATGACCCTAAGCACACAGCTAAAATAACAAAGGAATGGCTTCAGAACAACTCTGTGGCTGGCCCAGCCAGAACCCTGACCTAAACCCAATTGAGCATCTCTGGAGAGACCTGAAAATGGCTGTCCTGTTTTTCAGTCAAGATGGGGTGCAGAGAAAATGAGAAAAAAAATGAACTTTTTAGAATTTACCAAATGGCTGCAATGAAACAAAAAGTGAAAAATTTAACTGGGTCTGAATACTTTCCGTACCCACTGTATATTAAAAGCAAGTAATAACAGAGAAGATACTTACAAAGAAAAAACAACAGTATGCAAGGAATATAGAAATGTCAAGACTACATAAAATGAGGTGTGCATAATAGCCGAAGTAAAATACTGACCCTCACAGGTATATATTGGAGCAATACACAAATGTCAAAGGGGGATTCAGTATTTTACTTTTATCATACCTGTGTAATTGGCTATGTATTGGCTGTGTAATCTCTATTATTGTATTATTAATGCATCATGTTCATATTTCACATGACTATTTTATACATGTCATTAATCTTTATACTTAGGCTGCGTGGCCACTATGCGTTTTTCAAGCATTTTTGCAGCGGAATTTCCTCAGTGAAAACGCTTAAAAAACACTTGGTAATACGTGCCCCATGGTCCCCAATGATAATCCGCATGTGCTGTGCATATGCTGCGGAAATTTCCTCTGCGGATTATCATTGCGGAAAAATACGCAGCATGTCCATTAATTTTGCGGACACGAAGCGTAATTGCCGCCATTGACTTGCATTGAAACGCTTGATCTCCGCATCACTACATGTACACATGCGGATATTAAGCGATTCAATGTGCGGATGGTATCCAGGTCTGGAGAAGAGGAGACTCTCCTCCAGACCCGGGAACCATGGTACCTGTTAAAAAAAGAAAATAAAAAATAAAGATTATACTTACCTTCTGATGGACCGCGGGCCATCAGAAGGTAAGTATAATCTTTATTTTTAATTTTTTACCATTTTTATTCTTTTTTTTAACTATTAAGTTGGTCACACTATATAAATACATTCTGGTTGAATGGATTTATATAGCGTGACCAAGTTGACAAGCACTTTTCCAAGTGATGCTAAAATCGCTTGGAAAAGCGCTTGATAACCCGCATGCAGAAATGCATGCAAAAGCGCTTGACAAACGCTGCTACCTGGCCGGAAAAACACATGTAAAATCCAAATGCGTTTTTCCTGCCAGGGAGATGCGGAAAAAATATGCAGCATTTCTGCATGGTAGGCACTTAGCCTTATACTTATTTTCTGTATTTAGACCAAAGAAATGAGCTGGTGGATATGTAGGTATAAATGTAATGTGTAAGAGCATATTCACACTGTGGCCATTTAACCGACAAAACCTAGGATGAAAACAAAATACTTTGCAGTAAATAAATAGTAATAGTACATGTAAAGGGTACTTAGTTGACACTATTTTGATCAAAAAAGCATAGAAGCCATACCACCACGAGAAGGTGTACGCAATCGGTATGGTATCTAACTGTTGTAGCTCACTTCACTATGTGTCAGCAGACGTACAAGTAGATAAGGGCAGAGCAGGACCCAGATTTTACTGTTTTGCACCTGCCCTTGGAAAGCTATATAGACAAGATTCACAGCCCAAAAAGAGGGAGCCACCCCCTGTATATACAAAGTACATGGTGTTGCTTGTATAGTGCAGCTTTTTTGTCCGCATTGTCCCTGTTTTTCTTGCTCTTAATATAAATGTGTTTGAATAAAGTATTTTACACTTTGTGAATAAGTACGCAACCTCACATTATAGTAATTTTTTTTTTACAACATTCTGGATCCATTTAGTTTAAATGTATAGCAGGGACAACCCCTTAAAATACATCAGAACAAGGGAGACTTGATTGGCAAAGAATAAAAGAGTAGAATGATACGAGTAAAACAGGTACCTTTGGACAGGATTAAAGTAGCGCACTAATGCATAATTGTTTTAAGACAGTCTCTTGATTATATAACTAATTAGGTGAGATGGGAGAAAACTAGTTATAATCTGATCATACATCATGACAGTTTCTCCACCTCCTGTCAGAAAGATGCACAGCTGAAAAACATATCAGACTTTACAGGAATTATTTCATTAGCATCCTTATGTTACTTTAGAAAAGCCAGTCCGACTCCTGAAAAAGTGTAGGCTTTTATCAAACATGTCATGTTTACCTTGGACTTAATAAATTAATTCAACCGAGTAAGAAAACAAAGATATTTAGCTAATTTATCCTCTTTCATGCTATCTGGATTGAAGCGTACCGCATGAGGAGCCTTAAAGGTCAGTTGTGGACTAAGAAGATGGATGACAGCTGGGAATGCTGTTAAGAACCTCTGACAGCCTATGTTTGCAGATGTTTTGAGCTTCATCCATCACACTTTGTGTGCAGATGAGGCAGATACCAAACTCAGGTACTTTATAAATAACATAGTAACCAGGATGACAGAGACCAATGTGGGAGAGGTTATTCTCAATAGTTTGCCTATAAACAGGACGTGCGAGAAGCTCCTTGTTAAGTGCTGCATGAAACCTAATGGAATCTCACTTTTCTGCTATAATACTAACAAATAAGGCACAAAAAAAAAATAAAATACATTGGTATGAAGCCATTCTTGGCAATCTGAGATGCAAGGAATGACTTCATTAAGTTAAGATGGACATGCTTGTCCTTTAGCAGTGAATGAAAGTTTTATCTTCTATGCAACAGAATATAAAAAAGGTAGTAGGTATGTTGATAAGTTGATGAAGATAATGAAATATGTTTTTTAGCTCTACCACAGTGTAGAAAAGAGAATTGTAGTTGTGTGAAGGAAAGCAGGTTAATCAAATGATACAGGTTTTATAATGTATTATGTTTCAGTTACAACTCCATATTGGTCTATGAGCATACAGTACAGACCAAAAGTTTGGACACACCTTCTCATTTAAAGATTTTTCTGTATTTTCATGACTATGAAAATTGTACATTCACACTGAAGGCATCAAAACTATGAATTAACACATGTGGAATTATATACTTAACAAAAACGTGTGAAACAACTGAAAATATGTCTTATATTCTAGGTTCTTCAAAGTAGCCACCTTTTGCTTTGATGACTGCTTTGCACACTCTTGGCATTCTCTTGATGAGCTTCAAGAGGTAGACTTTTTTGTTAAGTATATAATTCCACATGTGTTAATTCATAGTTTTGATGCCTTCAGTGTGAATGTACAATTTTAATATCATTGGGTACGGCCGAAGACGGAAGTGAGGGATAGAAGCTTAAAGGCTTCTGAGAGGGAAGTGTCGATGGGGATGTTGAAGTCACCCCTGATGATAGTGGGGATGTCAGCGGAAAGGAAATGATGTAGCCAGGTGGTGAAGTGGTCTAAGAAGATGGTGGCTGGTCCTGGGGGATGGTAAACGACATCCAGTTGGAAGTTGGAGGGGGAGTAGATGCACACACAGTGCACTTCAAAAGAGGGGAGAGTAACGAAGGGTGGTAGTGGGATTTGGGTGAAGTAGCAGTTATCTGGCAGGAAAAAAGCTACTCCTCCACCATGCTTGCCAATGGGGCGGGTGGTGTGGGAAAGGTGGAATCCACAGTACGGAAGTGCAGCTGGAGAGGCCGTGTCAGAGGGGATGAGCCAAGTTTCGGTGATGCAGAGGAAGGAAAGCTTGTTAGTGATGAAAAGATCATGGATGTAGGAAAGTTTGTTGCAGACAGAGCACGCGTTCCATAGAGCTCCTGTTAGAGGGACTGGGGAAGTGGGGGCAGGGCGAATGTGTATGAGGTTAAAAGGGTTGTGAGAGTTTGTGATAGATCGTGGATAGGAGGTGGAAGTGACCGTGGAGATGTGGTGTGGAGGGCCAGGATTTGGGGAGATATTGCCAGCAATGAGGAGGAGCAGAGACAGTGTTAGTAGGTCGGAGCAGGAGAGAGCATGAGGTGGCTGTCTGTGCTTAGTGACACAAGATTGAATGTTGAGGAATAGTTCTGAGGAGGTGGTGAGGTGAGTGGGGAGGATTGAGGGAGAGATGAAGAGCACATTGCTAGGTGTAAAGATTAGGGTTGGTTGTAAAAAGTGAATGATTATGAGCGTGAGAGAGAAAACAAACACAAACATTGTTTACAGTATCCAAGTATGCAGCTAACTTCAGTTCCCTTCAGGTCCAAATCAGGTATAATTCATATTTCTCACACTTAAGCATGGTCACTTAAGGCAATGCACTGCAGACATGTCTATAGCAGACTCCTTGCTCACAATATATGTGCTACAGAATGCATTCAGGTGTTAACCAGAGGGGAGTAGTCTGTGCACATCTTGATCAGTTGATTAAGGCTAAGCAAGATGCTGGATATTCAGGGCAGAATAAATAAGGTCATAAATAACAGTTGGGGTAGGGGTTGTTAGTTGAAAAACATACCATGTGTATGTAGGAGCAGAGGAAGGAAGAAATCAGTATAGGAAAGTTGGGTCACGTACCATGTGTATGTAGGAGCAGAGGAAGGAAGAAATCAGCATGGGAAAGTTGGGTCACGTACCTCTAGGAGGAATGGATAAACAGAGATGCTGATTAGAGTGCGATGGTGGCAGATGACAAGGTACAGTCTGTATGCATCATATTAATCAGGTATAATTCATATTTCTCACAATTAAGCAATACACTTAAGACAATGCACTACAGACACGTCTATAGCAGACTCCTTGCTTACAATATATAACCATAAGCGCTTACACCAGGTAGATCTGGTACTGGAACCCCTATATAAGGTGTAATAATCCGTAAAATGTGTTACCTGCAGGGGATTATGGGGAGGCCTGGGCGGCAACACAAAATGATGTGCCTGCTTTATGATGCTTCAGCTGTGTGAGAAATGGTGCCAGGCAAGTTTTTTTCTTTTTCTTTTTTGCAAACTACAAATCAAATCTCAAAATCGTAAAATTGATCTGAAACTGTGAATTTTAGTAAATTCGACTCAAATCCGATCCTCTGAGGATCGATCCATTCATCTCTAGTTTTAAAGTTTGAAGAATGAAGAAATATCAATTCATCAATTTTCAATGGGCAGCATGGTGGCTCAGTGGTTATCAATGTTACTTTGTAGCACTGGGATCCAGGGTTCAAATCCCACCAAGGACAACATCTGCAAGGAGTTTGTACTCCCCATGTTTGCGTGGGTTTCCACGAGAAATGGGAATAGTGATGATGATGTCTGTAAAGCGATACGGAATATGATGTCGCTATAAAAGCAAAGCAGAGTAATGGCAGACATCGGAAACAGAAGTGTAGACTTGACGATGGACCCAGGGAAGAGGAGCACAGCATGGTTTATTGTTTTATGAGTTGCAGATAGAATAGAAACTTAATTGAAAGGGAAAAACCCCTTTATGGTCTTTATTTTTGTCAATGTCTAAATTTAGATCTATTAATACAAAGCAAATGAGTGATATAATGGTGAAATTATATTTTTGCACTTCTACAACTTATTCTTCTGTACAATAAAGGCCCTATAGTATATTCATGAAAATTAATGTGTGAATTGGAAATTGTGGAAACTCTAGAGGCTTGATTTTGTGGATGTGTCAGGATTTCTCACTAAAAACTAAATATGAACTATTAGAATTACACCAGTATTTTCATCTTAACATACAGTATATTGCACATTATAAAGTCAGATGCCACTCTCTAGTAAAATGTTAAAATCTGTGTGAAGTTGTGAGCTCATATATATGGCAGGTCTTGTAGCAGATAACCTGTAACAACACTAAATTAATTCAACATATTGGACATTTCAGTATACGTATTTGAGCAGCTTCTACAACTCGAGTAATAACTTACATCAACACTATTAGAGAAATTCACAGATCATTTGCAGTATTCCTTCCATGCTTCTTGTAACAATCAAATTAAAATGATCTCTGCTAGATGACAAAATTCCAGAGAAATGTCTAGCTCCATGTATAAATTATAACTACTTGCTTTGTGTTTATTCCATTAAAATTAGTAGACAATCCTGTTTATTTCATATGTCTTTCAGCTGGTGAATATAATTTAACTGCTTCATTCTTCTTTCACATCTAAAGGTCCCCGTATGCATTAGACTAAAGTCACTTGAGCCTGCCAATATTGGTGAGTAGGATAACAGTCTAATGTGCATAGGGGCCTCCTGATTCTACCTCGACAGTTGATGTCAAGGGAGAGAACATGGGAGCTCTAGGACAGCGTGGCCCGGCGACTCTGATGAGCGTTATAGTTACTGATGTCACCGCTGTTCAGAGCCATGTGGTCTCGCAGAATGCAGTGGGAGCCTGGAATGGCTGCTATTAAAAGCATATAGAGACTCAGAATGAGTCTCTATAGGCTTTTATCAGTGGATTCAGGGAACATTGAGGGAAGCGTTGGACTACGTCCGACCTGTGTGGGTCCTTTATTTTGTAATAAATTGGGGAATGAAGGAGTGTCTTGTTTTTATTTCTCTCTTTTTATGTTTTTCAGGTATCCATTTGTGGACTATGTCAGATTCAGTGGACTACGTCGAATTCCCTGGACTATGGCAGACCTGCTTGTTTTTGTTAATTTTTAATAAATTGGTGAACCAGAGAAAGTGTTGGGGAGTGTTTATTTAAATAAAGTATTTTTTTTTTGTGTGTGTATTTTTTTTATTCCTGGGTTAGTAATAGGGGTGTCTGATAGACACCTCTCCATTACTAACCCCAGGGCTTGATGCCAGCTGTGATTTTTGACAAATTCCAGCTGACATCAACCTCAAGCCCCATTACCCCGATTGCTAAAGCACTAGGGCAATCGGGAAGAGCAAAGGCATCTAATGTAATGCGCCAATTCTGGGGTGGATTCGGACTGGTATTTTTGGGCTGGGAGGGCCCAATAACCACAAACCTTCCCAGCCTGACAATATCAGCTCTCAGCTGTCTGCTTTACCTTTGCTGGTTTTATAAAATAGAGGGGAGGACCACGTCATTTTTTTTCACTGATTTATTAGGTTAAACAAGCCTGTATAGGTGTAGAATAAACTAAACATGAAAGGCAAAGCACTAAGGGAGAGCAAGTTTATAATTTGTAGGGGGGTTTTAAAATTAAATATCTGCAGGATATCTATCTATTCTCTCTATCTACTATCTATCTATTATCTATCTATCTATCTATCTATCTATCTATCTATATCTGTACATAAGATTCCTTTATTAGTTTGAAAATTAGCTTTAAATTACATAGAGAATTACTGTGTGTAAAAATGATGTTAAAAACACATTGCATACGGATTGTATCCGCAAGTCATGTGGATGTCATACGGATGATAGACGATAAAAAAAACACACACTTACCTGTTGTCAATTGCATGACAACAGGTAAGCCATATGGATTCCACTAGTCTAACTTTTTGGGATGAACATCGGAGCAAATTTTAATACGCTGATGTGAGTGAACCCTAACAAGAATTTTCCATGACTAAGAGCTTATAGAATAAACATGGTGTTCTATGAGGAGGATTATGCAAAAATGCGTAACTTTAATTGAAGCACAAGTTATAGTATACTTATCTCGGCTGAACTATTTCAAACTATTCAATAGAACTATCCATTTATCACACAAAAGATAATGATAGGCAAGCAGCAGGCTGCTCAATCATTAATATCATTAGTCCTTTCACCTTCTGCAAATGTCACTCTTTTAACACCTTTAGTCATCATTAATCCCTTGGAAAGCTGATCAAAGACACCACAATGCATTGCCTTAATACAATACATAGGATGTGTTCATAAAAATAGCTCTTTAATAAGAGAACATAACAGAGCTTTTCCAGGGTTAGGATTCAGAAGTGCCTCTTATAGGTACAGAATCATTTGCTTCCAGTGCACATTCAGTAAAACTGAATAAAATGACGGCTCATTATACATTGTATTTCTCTCACTTGAAATGACAATCTATTCCAAACATTTCCCTTAATATATAATCACTTATCTTTTCTTGAACACAATCCACTATCACCATTGTTATAAAGTACTGACATGCTAGAATCTTGTCTATCACAGACACAGGTCCTTAAGCACACATGCCGTGCATTGGAAAGAATAGACATAGGAGCTATAAATATCATCAAAAACCAGTATGCGGCTTTAAACTAGTCAGCAAGGATCTTTGCAAAGGAAAAGAATAAATATATAAATACATACAGTATATAAAAAATAATAAAAATATATTTGTGTATGTGTGTGTATGTATATATATATATATATACAGTGCTTGCCAAAAGTATTGGCACCCCTGCAATTCTGTCAGATAATACTCAGTTTCTTCCTGAAAATGATTGCAATCACAAATTATTTGGTATTATTCTCTTCATTTAGTTTGTCTTCAATGAAAAAAACACAAAAAGAATTGTCCTAAAGCCAAATTGGATATAATTCCACACCAAACCTAAAAAAGGGGGTGGACAAAAGTATTGGCACTGTTTGAAAAATCATGTGATGCTTCTCTAATTCGTGTAATTAACAGCACCTGTAACTTACCTGTGGCACCTAACAGGTGTTGGCAATAACTAAATTACACTTGCAGCTAGTTAACATGGATTAAAGTTGACTCAACCTCTGTCCTGTGCCTTGTGTGTACCACATTGAGCATGGAGAAAAGAAAGAAGACCAAAGAACTATCTGAGGACTTGAGAAACCAAATTGTGAGGAAGCATGAGCAATCTCAAGGCTACAAGTCCATCTCCAAAGACCTGAATGTTCATGTGTCTTCCGTGCGCAGTGTCATCAAGAAGTTTAAAGCCCATGTCACTGTGGCTAACCTCCCTAGATGTGGACGGAAAAGAAAAATTGACGAGAGATTTCAACGCAAGATTGTGTGGATGGTGGATAAAGAACCTCGACTAACATCTAAACAAGTTCAAGCTGCCCTGCAGTCCAAGGGTACAACAGTGTCAACCCGTACTATCCATCGGCGTCTGAATGAAAAGGGACTGTATGGTAGGATACCCAGGATGACCCCACTTCTTTCCCCGAGACATAAAAAAGCCAGGCTGGAGTTTGCCCAAACTTACCTGAAAAAGCCTAAAACGTTTTGGAAGAATGTTCTCTGGTCAGATGAGACAAAAGTAGAGCTTTTTGGGAAAAAGCATCAACATAGAGTGTGCAGGAAAAAAAAGAGGCATTCAAAGAAAAGAACACGGTCCCTACAGTCAAACATGGCAGAGGTTCCCTGATGTTTTGGGGTTGCTTTGCTGCCTCTGGCACTGGACTGCTTGACCGTGTGCATGGCATTATGAAGTCTGAAGACTACCAACAAATTTTGCAGCATAATGTAGGGCCCAGTGTGAGAAAGCTGGGTCTCCCTCAGAGGTCATGGGTCTTCCAGCAGGACAATGACCCAAAATACACTTCCAAAAGCACTATAAAATGGTTTTAGAGAAAGCACTGGAGACTTCTAAGATGGCCAGCAATGAGTCCAGACCTGAATCCCATAGAACACCTGTGGAGAGATCTCAAAATGACAGTTTGGAGAAGGCACCCTTCAAATATCAGGGACCTGGAGCAGTTTGCCAAAGAAGAATGGTCTACAATTCCAGCAGAGCATTGTAAGAAACTCAATGATGGTTACCGGAAGCGGTTTTTCGCAGTTATTTTGGCTAAAGGTTGTGCAACCAAGTATTAGGCTGAGGGTGCCAATACTTTTGTCCGGCCCTTTTTTGGAGTTTTGTGTGAAATAATCAATGATTTGATTTTTGCTTCATTCTCTTTTGTGTTTTTTCCTTGCAAGCAAAATAAATGAAGAGAATAATACCAAAGAATTTGTGATTGCAATCATTTTCAGGAAGAAACTGAGTATTATCTGACAGAATTGCAGGGGTGCCAATACTTTTGGCCAGCACTGTATATATATATACAGTACAGACCAAAAGATTGGACACACCTTCTCATTTAAAGATTTTTCTGTATTTTCATGACTATGAAAGTTGTTCATTCACACTGAAGGCATCAAAACTATGAATTAACACATGTGGAATTATATACTTAACAAAAAAGTGTGAAACAACTGAAAATATGTCTTATATTCTAGGTTCTTCAAAGTAGCCACCTTTTGCTTTGATGACTGCTTTGCACACTCTTGGCATTCTCTTGATGAGCTTCAAGAGGTAGTCACCGGAAATGGTCTTCCAACAATCTTGAAGGAGTTCCCAGAGATGCTTAGCACTTGTTGGCCCTTTTGCCTTCACTTTGAGGTCCAGCTCACCCCAAAACATCTCGATTGGGTTCAGGTCTGGTGACTGTGGAGGCCAGTTCATCTGGCGTAGCACCCCATCACTCTCCTTCTTGATTAAATAGCCCTTACACAGCCTGGAGGTGTGTTTGGGGTCATTGTCCTGTTGAAAAATAAATGATGGTCCAACTAAACGCAAACCAGATGGAATAGCATGCCGCTGCAAGATGCTGTAGTAGCCATGCTGGTTCAGTATGCCTTCAATTTTGAATAAATTCACCACAGTGTCACCACCAAAAGCACCCCCACACCATCAAACCTCCTCCTCCATGCTTCACAGTGGGAACCAGGCATGTAGAGTCCATTCGTTCACCTTTTCTGCGTCGCACAAAGACACGGTGGTTGGAACCAAAGATCTCAAGTTTAGACTCATCAGACCAAATCACAGATTTCCACTGGTCTAATGTCCATTCCTTGTGTTCTTTAGCCCAAACAAGTCTCTTCTGCTTGTTGCCTGTCCTTATCAGTGGTTTCCTAGCAGCTATTTTACCATGAAGGCCTGCTGCACAAAGTCTTCTCTTAACAGTTGTTGTAGAGATGTGTCTGCTGCTAGAACTCTGTGTGGCATTGACCTGGTCTCTAATCTGAGCTGCTGTTAACCTGCGATTTCTGAGGCTGGTGACTCGGATAATCTTATCCTCAGAAGCAGAGGTGACTCTTGGTCTTCCTTTCCTGGGGCGGTCCTCATGTGAGCCAGTTTCTTTGAAGCACTTGATGGTTTTCGCAACTGCACTTGGGGACAAATTCAAAGTTTGCCCAATTTTTCGCACTGACTGACCTTCATTTCTTAAAGTAATGATGGCCACTCGTTTTTGTTTACTTAGCTGCTTTTTTCTTGCCATAATACAAATTCTAACAGTCTATTCAGTAGGACTATCAGCTGTGTATCCACCAGACTTCTGCACAACACAACTGATGGTCCCAACCCCATTTATAAGGCAAGAAATCCCACTTATTAAACCTGACAGGGCACGCCAGTGAAGTGAAAACCATTTCCGGTGACTACCTCTTGAAGCTCATCAAGAGAATGCCAAGAGTGTGCAAAGCAGTCATCAAAGCAAAAGGTGGCTACTTTGAAGAACCTAGAATATAAGACATATTTTCAGTTGTTTCACACTTTTTTGTTAAGTATATAATTCCACATGTGTTAATTCATAGTTTGATGCCTTCAGTGTGAAAGTACATAGTCATGAAAATACAGAAAAATCTTTAAATGAGAAGGTGTGTCCAAACTTTTGGTCTGTACTGTATATATATATACAGGTGCATCTCACTAAATTAGAATATCATCAAAAACTTATTTCAGTTCTTCAATATAAAAAGTGAAACTCGTATATTATATAGAGTCATTACAGAGTGATCTATTTCAAGTGTTTATTTCTGTTAATGTTGATGATTATGGCTTACAGCCAATGAAAACACAAAAGTCATTATCTCAGTAAATTAGAATACTTTATAACACCAGCCGGACTCTGGGACCTTGATTTCCAAATGAAATGCAAAATTTACTTTGCATTTACTTAGTGTCAATGCCTGCCTTCTGGACATCTGTCAAGTCAGCAGTCTTCCCCATGATTGCGAAGCCTACTGAAACAGACAAAGGGACCTTTTTAAATGCCCAGGAAGCCTTTGCAGGTGTTTTTTGTTAATTATTCAAATTTACTGAGATAATGACTTTTGTGTTTTCATTGGCTATAAGCCATAATCATCAGCATTAACAGAAATAAACACTGGAAATAGATCACTCTGTTTGTAATGACTCTGTATAATATGAGTTTGACGTTTTGTAAAAAAAAGAACTGAAATAAATTAACTATTTGATGATATTCTAATTTAGTGAGATGCACCTGTATGTGTATATATATATATATATATATATATATATATATACATACAGTACAGACCAAAAGTTTGGACACACAATCTCATTTAAAGATTTTTCTGTATTTTCATGACTATGAAAATTGTACATTCACACTGAAGGCATCATAACTATGAATTAATACATGTGGAATTATGTAATTAACAAAAAAGTGTGAAACAACTGAAAATATGTATTATATTCTAGGTTCTTCAAAGTAGCCACATTTTCCTTTGATAACTGCTTTGCACACCCTTGGCATTCTCTTGATGAGCTTCAAGAGGTAGTCACCGGGAATGGTCTTCCAACAATCCTGAAGGCGTTCCCAGAGATGCTTAGCATTTGTTGGCCCTTTTGCCTTCACTCTGCAGTCCAGCTCACCCCAAACCATCTCGATTGGGTTCAGGTCTGGAGACTGTGGAGGCCAGGTCATCTGGTGCAGCACCCCATCGCTCTCCTTCTTGGTCAAATAGCCCTTACACAGCCTTGAGGTGTGTTTGGGGTCATTGTCCTGTTGAAAAATAAATGATGGTCCAACTAAACTCAAACCGGATGGAATAGCATGCCGCTGCAAGATGCTGTGGTAGCCATGCTAGCTCAGTATGCCTTCAATTTTGAATAAATCCCCAACAGTGTCACTAGCAAAGCACCCCCACACCATCACATCTCCTCCTCCATGCTTCACGGTGGGAACCAGGCATGTAGAGTCCATCCGTTCACCTTTTCTGCGTCGCACAAAGACACGGTGGTTGGAACCAAAGATCTCAAATTTGGACTCATCAGACCAAAGCACAGATTTCCACTGGTCTAATGTCCATTCCTTGTGTTCTTTAGCCCAAACAAGTCTCTTCTGCTTGTTGCCTGTCCTTAGCAGTGGTTTCCTAGCAGCTATTTTACCATGAAGGCCTGCTGCACAAAGTCTCCTCTTAACAGTTGTTGTAGAGATGTGTCTGCTGCTAAAACTCTGTGTGACACTGACCTGGTCTCTAATCTAAGCTGCTGCTAACTTGCGATTTCTGAGGCTGTTGACTCGGATAAACTTATCCTCAGAAACAGAGGTGATTCTTGGTCTTCCTTTCCTGGGGCGGTCCTCATGTGAGCCAGTTTCTTTGTAGCGCTTGATGGTTTTTGCAACTGCACTAGGGAAAACATTCAAAGTTTGCCCAATTTTTCGAACTGACTGACCTTCATTTCTTAAAGTAATGATGGCCACTTGTTTTTCTTTACTTAGCTGCTTTTTTCTTGCCATAATACAAATTCTAACAGTCTATTCAGTAGGACTATCAGCTGTGTATCCACCAGACTTCTGCACAACACAACTGATGGTCCCAACCCCATTTATAAGGCAAGGAATCCCACTTATTAAACCTGACAGGGCACACCTGTGAAGTGAAAACCATTTCAGGTGACTACCTCTTGAAGCTCATCAAGAGAATGCCAAAAGTATGCAAAGCAGTCATCAAAGCAAAAGGTGGCTACTTTGAAGAACCTAGAATATAAGACATCTTTTCAGTTGTTTCCCACTTTTTTGTTAAGTATATAATTCCACATGTGTTGATTCATAGTTTTGATGCCTTCAGTGTGAATGTACATTTTTCAAAGTCATGAAAATACAGAAAAATCTTTAAATAAGAAGGTGTGTCGAAACTTTTGGTCTGTACTGTATATACACTGCTCAAAAAAATAAAGGGAACACTTAAACAACAGAATATAACTCCAAGTAAATCAAACTTCTGTGAAATCAAACTGTCCACTTAGGAAGCAACACTGATTGACAATCAATTTCACATGCTGTTGTGCAAATGGAATAGACAATAAATGGAAATTATTGGCAATTATCAAGACACCCTCAATAAAGGAGTGGTTCTGCAGGTGGGGACCACAGACCACATCTTAGTACCATAGCTTTCTGGCTGATGTTTTGATCAGTTTTGAATGTTGATTGTGCTTTCACACTCGTGGTAGCATGAGACAGACTCTACAACCCACAGAAGTTGCTCAGGTAGTGCAGCTCATCCAGGATGGCACATCAATGCGAGCTGTGGCAAGAAGGTTTGCTGTGTCTGTCAGCGTAGTGTCCAGAGGCTGGAGGCTCTACCAGGAGACAGGCCAGTACACCAGGAGATGTGGAGGGGGCACAACCCAGCAGCAGGACCGCTACCTCTGCCTTTGTGAAAGGAGGAACAGGAGGAGCACTGCCAGAGCCCTACAAAATGACCTCCAGCAGGCCACAAATGGAAACCGACTCCATGAGGGTGGTATGAGGGCCCAACGTCCACAGATTGGGGTTGTGCTCACAGCCCAACACCTTGCTTGGCATTTGCCACAGAACACCAGGATTGGCAAAGTCGCCACTGGCGCCCTGTGCTCTTCACAGATGAAAGTAGGCTCACACTGAGCACATGTGACAGACTTGACAGAGTCTGGAGATGCCATGGAGAGCGATCTGCTTCCTGCAACATCCTTCAGCATGCCTGGTTTGTCAGTGGGTCAGTAATGGTGTGGGGTGGCATTTCTTTGGAGGGCCGCACAGCCCTCCATGTGCTCGCCAGAGGTAGCCTGACTGCCACTGGGTACCGAGATGAGATCCTCAGACCCCTTGTGAGACCATATGCTGGTGCAGTTGGCCCTGGGTTCCTCCTAATGCAGGACAATGCCAGACCTCATGTGGCTGGAGTGTGTCAGCAGTTCCTGCAAGATGAAGGCATTGAAGCTATGGACTGGCCCGCCCATTCCCCAGACCTGAATCCGACTGAGCACATCTGGGACATCATGTCTCGCTCCATCCACCAACATTATGTTGCCCCACAGACTGTCCAGGAGTTGGTGGATGCTTTAGTCCAGGTCTTGGAGGAAATCTCACAGTAGACCATCCGCAACCTCATCAGGAGCATGCCCAGGCATTGTAGGGAGGTCATACAGGCAGGTGGAGGCCACACACAATACTGAGCCTCATTTTGTCTTGTTTTAAGGACATTACATCAAAGGTGGATCAGCCTGTAGTGTGTTTTTCCACTTTAATTTTGGGGGTGACTCCAAATCCAGGCCTCCATTGGTTAATAAATTTGATTTCCATTGATGATTTTTGTGTGATTTTGTTGTCAGTACATTCAAATTTGTAAAGAACAAAGTATTCAATTAGAATATTTCATTCATTCAGATCTAGGAGGTGTTATTTGAGTGTTCCCTTTATTTTTTTGAGCAGTGTATATATATACAGTACAGACCAAAAGTTTGGACACACCTCATTTAAAGATTTTTCTGTATTTTCATGACTTTGAAAATTGTACATTTACACTGAAGGCATCAAAACTAAGGTACTGAAGGTACTTAGCGCACAAATTGGCCAATTCATGAGAGCCCATCAGCCATCATAAGGCACACCTTTCTTTCAAGGGACCCTAATTTAATATTTAGCAAGCATGCCTCTCCCCGACTACAAGTTTATAAATGTTAAGGGGAGGTAGAAACCAGAAAGAACATGTGCATTCCACCCTACATATGGCTACAGTGATCTTCGGCATGGAAATGACTATTGCCCAGTGTGGTGAAATGACAATTTGAAATATGAAGCATTCATGAATCCAAGAACTAAAGACTAAGGTTTAGTCTGAAAAAATGCATTGGAAAATACAAATATACTTGGATGTATACTTGAATGTCTTTTTTTAATTCATGTTGGAGTAAAGTTCAGGCATCATTTTTAAACTGGAATACAGTTGGAAAGTTTCATACTTCAGATAGGATTCAGCACTAATTAAAAACAGCCTTATGGTAGGTGCAGATGACCGTTTTCTCTCCATCCAAGAAAAACGGTCCAATTATTCTGATCAGACTTTGTTCAGAGTTTGATCAGAGTGGGATCAGTTTTTCTTGGAGGTGGAGAGAAAATAAAAAGTTTCTCTACATTCTCCATTATTTCAGTCCTGAACATCGGAATGAACCTGAAAGTCATCCGAGTGCCTTCCGATGTTTTCCCTAGACCCATCGATTTCCATTGCCGATTTTGATCCAACACTCTCATCAAAATCATACATGTCACCAATTCTTTTCCTCGGACCGTTTGGTCCGAAGAAAATATCAGGCAAGTGCACAGCCCCATTGAATAACAAGGGTAAAAGTGCTATCCGTGAAAACTACGAATAGCACTCATCCGATATAATCGGTCATGTGCATGATACCTTATGCTTATGGGAGACGTGTACAGCTAAATATGGTGGTAGCTGTAGCATCGGAGTCTCTGTCTCCTGCCTTGAAGAGACGCCGTTCCCCTCACCGCCGTGGTCCAGGTCCGGCGTCGTCCCGTTCCCCCGCAGCTGTGGCACGCACCGCGCGCAGCTTCCCAGGCACTGTGCTTAGGGAGCGCGAACGCCCTCCCCCCCTCTTAACAAGATTCCCCATTGTGGCTCACACATTATTAATTATTAATTTTTATAGCCACAACTTCCAACTGTATTGAGGCAATAAAGAGTATTTTTTTTATTTTACTCACTTATATAGTGAGTAAAGTAAAAATAGAGTTTTTTTCCCAGGCGTTGTAGGGAGCTCATACAGGCACCTGGCGGCCACACACACTACTGAACATCATTTCCTTGTCTTGAGGCATTTCCACTGAAGTTGGATCAGCCTATAATTTGATTTTGCACTTTGATTTTGAGCATCCTTCCAAATTCAGACCTCCATGGGATATTAATGTTGAATTACTTTGATCATTTTTATGTTTTATTGCTCTCAACGCATTCCACTATGTAATTAATAAAGGTTTGCAACTGGAATACTTAATTCAGTAATATCTAGGATGTGGTATTTTAGTGTTTCCCTTATTTTTTGAGCAGTGTATTAAATTTAAAAATTGAGGCAGTCTTTAAAAAAATATGCAAAAGATATTACACAGGGGACAAGACAATACTATATATACAATCACATAAAATAAAATTGATAAAAAAAAACAAACACTTGATCTGGTGTGATTGAAATGGTGCAGATCTTTATGGAGGGGAGCCGTCCATTTGGAAATGGTACAAACCTACAGCAAGCTGTATCACCCAGCACTGAACAATGGCAATAATTCTTAATCTGCTTGCATCAGACAAGAGTAACGCCCACAACCTCCCCTTGATGACCTCAGCTGGAGGCAGGTAAATGGGATGCGGCTCAGTTACCAAAAGTTATGGGATTACCAATCTTACAGATATCTGCACCCCTGGAGGTCTCAAGCGGGAGATATTAATGCCTTATTTCCTATTATGATTTTAGCATTCTATAGATAAGAGACATGGCATATTCAACTTTCTCCATCTGGTCAATATTAATTTGGGGCTGATGTGCAGACCGCACAGTGATGTAAGTAAATGTTGGCCACTTTGTCACGACACGGAAAATATGTCTCCCATAACTATAGGGCCTATGCCTGTCACAAAAAAACAATATTTATAATTGGAATCTGGTGCCATCTTGAAATTCTCTTTAAGACAGGAAGAGTTATCCACACAGTAGATAAAGTGCTGACCTCCCAGCCTCTTGTGCAGATGTTGTGTCTGCTCTCCATCAGATAACTCACTTCAATTACTTATCCACAGGGGGGTCATAGAATAAAAAGGGGTCACAGCTCTTTTTCTCCATTTACAATGAGTGTCAGCTCGTTTTGTTTAATTTACAATTTGCAATGAAGCCATGCTTCTATCCTCAATATGAGGGTGACACGTCCCATCTCAAGAGATGGTCTAAGGGATTGGTCCTATTTTGCCATTATATTTATGACAAGCATGACTTTGGCAGTATCATTGTATGGGCCTGTTTTGTTGCATGTTGGCTAGAACGACTTTCTATCACTGACTGAACAGTAAATTCGAAATTATGCTAGCAAATTCTAAAGGAAAATGGCAGAATATTTTTTCACTTTCAAATTGCCTTCTATAGGCAAAAACACCTATGCTATGCTGCAAAAACGCTGAAAGAATTGATATGCTGCAGATTTTCAAAAATGATGCATTGCTCAAACTCAGTCAGGTTAAAAAAAAGCTGTGTTGGCATGAGATTTCCGAAATACCATAGCTTTTGCTGGTACTTTAAAACACAGCTTCTTTTATGCGGAAAAAAAACGCAGCAAAAAAAAGCCGCATATGAACATAGCCTCTGTGTGAAGTCTGCCATATGCTCTATCTGCTCTCCCTCTCTGTGAATCTTGCTGACTCACAGGCCACACTCCTGTGATATCACTGTTCAGAACTCACTGCAGATCAGCTGACTGAGCCATTCAAGTATAGACAGGAAATTTCTGTGCTTTGAATGAACTTAAGAAGCTGTTGGTCACATCACCACATGTGTCATCTCAGGAGCAAAGTAAAAAATTAACAGCAAGCAAATTATGAAGTTTCTTCACTTCTGATAGATTTTACCATGTTTTAATAATCTGTGGGTACAGAAAACACATCAAACGTATGAAATGGTCTGTACATCTAGTCTATCAGCGGTCCAAAAATACTTAATAAATTACTAATATTATAATTAGTGTTGAGCGAGTATGCTCGACACTGCTCGGTACTCGCCCGAGCATCTCACTACTTGGGATGTTCGGCGAGCACTGAGCATTTCCGGGTTAATCAGGCAGGAGCTCGGGTCTCCGCCCTGCACGCTTGGCACTCTTTACAGAGCCAATGAACATGCAGGGATTGCCAGCCAGTCACTGAAAGGCCGCAGCCATGTTGGTTGTGGGCATTACAGTGATTGGTTGGCCGCACAGCGTCAACTCGAGTAATGTCTAGAACCAAAATTAGAAAAATGTTGTCTCGTCCAAATATATATGGACCTAACTGTATATCTGTTTAAAAGAGTCTGGTGTAGGCCAGATAACTAGAACTGTGGTTTTCCTCTTCCACGGTTCAAATCTGGGTGTAATCCACCTTTTTGCATAAAAAAAAACATTTTGAGTGTCTCGCTGACTGTTCAGACACAAATATATTTGTTTAAAAGATTCTGGTGTAGGCCAGAGAACTAGAACTGTGGTTTTCCTCTTCCATGATTCAAATCTCCTTTTTATTACCCTTTTGCCATTGATAGTGCAAGTGTAAGCTATTTTACTTCATTTACAATGGGCAAGGCGCGTGGCAAGGGACGTGGCACTGGACGTTCTGGTGATGGTGCATGCAGAGGACGGGGCCGTGGCCAAGGTGAAAATGTGCCACAACCAACAGCCACATCTTCTCGCTCCCAGTTTTTGACCGAATAACTAAGGAAGCACACAACAGCACCACTATTGCGAACTGATCAGTGTGAACAGGTTATTAATTGGATAGCAGATAATACTTCCAGTCACCTGGGCACCACCACCTCCGGTCTGTCTTCCACACGGTCAAGTGTTAGTAGCCGTGAGTCTCGACTGCATATTCCTCCTCACCCTGATGCTACTTCCTCGCAACATGCCAAGTGTCATCAGACAGCAACTGATCCCACAGTTGGACACTCTGAAGAGCTCTTCACTGGTCCATTTCCATATTTGTGCCCCTCGCCTGCTCAGCATGAATTGGTGGAAGAGGAGATCCCATGTAGTGATAGCCAAACATTTGAACAGCCACGGCCACAGGAAGGCGACGCTGGCAATTTGTCACAAGAGGTGGACAATGACAAGACACAATTGCCACGAAGTGAGGAGGAGGACCGTGGTGTCGAAGTGGAAGAGGAGGAGGTGGTGGATGATCTAGTAACTGACCCAACGTGGCAGGAGGACACGCAGAGCGAGGCCAGCAGCACACAGGGAGAGGGAGGCAGAGTACCCCAACAGGCAGGAAGAAGCAGTGTGGTGGCCGCAGACAGAAGGCGGTCAACCGCTCCCCGTAACACCAACACGAGGGACTTTGCCAGTACAACTGGTAGGTCTTTCAGAGTCTGGAATTTTTTTAAAGACTCTGCTGATAACCCCAAAAAGGCCATTTGTACCACCTGCCAGGCCAGCATCAGCAGGGGTGACAAAACTCCCAGCCTGACCACCACCAGCATGATCAGGCACATGTCAGCAAAGCACCCGACTTTGTGGGGAGAACTCCAGGGTCCACGACCAGTGTCAGCGGGTGTCACCACTGCTTCTTCCGCTGTTGTGCATGTAAGAGAACCCCCTGTTGTGCGTGCAAGGCAATCCCCTGTCCATACTGCATGCAAAGATGCCCCCTCCTCTCAGTCTTCACTTGTTATGGCAGTTTCTCAAGAAACAGCATCAACGTCCACGTCCACGTCCCACCGCAGCGTTCAATTGTCCATATGCCAGAGCTTTGAACGAAAGCGCAAATTCACAGCCAACGCCCCACAGGCCATAGTCCTAAATTTGCACATTTCACGACTGCTTGCGTTGGAAATTCTGCCTTTTAGGCTGGTGGAGACGGAATCCTGCCGCAACCTTATGGCGGTGGCCATCCCTCGGTACTCGGTCTCCAGCCGACACTATTTTGCCCGGTTTGCCATCCCCGCACTACACAAGCACGTGTCCCAAAACATCTGCCGTGCCCTCAACAACGCAGTTACTGGGAGAGTCCACCTGGCAACGGACACGTGGACAAGTGCTTGTGGCCAGGGACGGTACACTGGGTAAACATAGTGGAAGCCGGGACCCAGTCAGACCTTGGGACGGAACACATCCTCCCCACCCAGAGGATTGCGGGACCTATGTCAGTCAGAGTTGCCCCCACAGTGTACAGCTCCTGCGCATCATCCTCCTCCTCCTCCTCATCCTCATGTTCAGCCTCCATCTCAGATATCACCACATCAGTTACAAGCTGGAAGCACTGCAGTACTGCCTCAGCCAAGCGGCAACAGGCTGTGCTGAAACTCATAAGCTTAGGTGAGAAACCTCACACTGCTTGTGAGTTGTGGACAGCTGTGAAAGAGCAGGCAGATCTGTGGCTGAGACCGCTGAAGCTACATCCAGGCATGGTCGTGTGTGACAATGGCTGTAATCTGGTGGCGGCTATGAGGCGAGGCAAGATCCCACACGTACCATGCCTGGCTCATGTGTTTAACCTCGTGGTTCAGCGGTTTCTTAAATCGTACCCCGAGTTGCCAGATCTGCTCGTCAAATTACGCCGCCTGTCAGCTCATTTTCGGAAGTCGGCTACAGCTTCCGCCGCCCTTGCTGTGTTGCAGCAGTGTTTGCAGCTTCCGGCACACCGACTGGTGTGTGATGTCATCACACATTGCAACTCTACCCTCCACATGTTGCAAAGGATTTGTGAGTAGAAGAGAGCAGTTGTGGAGTACCAGCTGCAACAAGGCCGTCGATATTCAGGTCAGACTCCACACATAAGACCTCAGGAGTGGACCTGGATGTCTGACATATGTACCATCCTGACAAACTTTGAGGAGTCCACCAAGATGGTGAGTGGCGATGACGCCATCATTAGCGTCAGCATCCCACTTGTCTGTCTTTTGCAACGCTCTCTGCAGAGAATTAAAGAGTAGAGATGAGCGGTGTTCGAATAGAACTGTTCGCCAATCTCAAATTCGAGCTGTTTTGGGCGGTGTTCGAGTTGTTCGACGAACCCGAACGATTTGCAAAAAATTCGGCTGTTCGAGGTTATGTTCGATAACTGTTCGTGCACCAAAAGCGTGTCCTGCATGTCTGGCGCTATTTAGAGCACCAATCAAGCAGGGATTGTCTGCCACTCACTGTAATGCCACAGCCATGGTGGTTGTGGCATTACAGTGATTGCCCAAATCGATGGGAACAGTGCCAACAGTGAAACATGAAAAGCCGGCAATTCAGCAGCGGCATACACCGGTACCCGACAATTTAGAACCGAAAGAATAGAGCTTCACACATAGATTAGATAGATAGAAACATGTCAGCCACATATATATGAAGTACAGTGACAGTGTTGCTTACTGTACTTGTCATTTAGTGTAAAGGATTTATCAAAAAAAATAATAGTGTTTTTATGCACCGTCTCTTTAAAAAAGCCGGCCGGCAATTCAGCAGCGGTACCCGACAATTTGGAATAGAAAGAATAGAGAATCACACATATATTAGATAGATAGAAACATGTCAGTCACATATATATGAAGTACAGTGACAGTGTTGCTTACTGTACTTGTCATTTAGTGTAAAGGATTTATTAAAAAAAATAATAGTGTTTTCATGCACTGTCTCTTTAAAAAAGCCGGCCGGCATTTCAGCATCTGTACCCGACAATTTAGAATAGAAGGAATAGAGCATCACACATAGATTAGATAGATAGAAACATGTCAGTCACATATATAAGAAGTACAGTGATAGTGTTGATTACTGTACTTGTCATTTAGTGTTAAAATAAAGGATTTATTTAAAAAAAAATTGGCGAGGGGTTCCAATTAATTTTAGGCTCTAGCGGAGGTTAAGCAGACGGCTGGGGCAGATGTTTGAAGCCTGGGAAGGGGGTAATACCCACGGAGCTTCCCAGGCTACTAATATCAGCCCCCAGCGGAATACCTAGCCTTTATTAGCTATTAAAATGGGGGACCCCCCCAAAAAAATGACGTGGGGTCCCCCCTATTTTTATAGCTAGCAAAGGCTAGGCAGACAGCTGGGGGCTGATATTAATAGCCCAGGAAGGGTGCCATGGCTAGAAACACCAGCCGTCAGCCGCCCCAGAAATGGCGCATCCATAGGATGCGCCAATTCTGGCACTTAGCCTCGCTCTTCCCACTGCCCTGTAGCGGTGGCAGTGGGGTAATAGGGCTGGGGTTGATGTCAGCTTATAATGCCAGCTGACATCAAGCTCAGGTTAGTAATGGAGAGGCGTCTATAAGACACCCCCATTACTAACCCCATAGTGAAAGTTAAAAGAAAACACAAACACCCAGAATAAAGTCCTTTAATTGAAATAAAGACACAATCCTTTAGTTCTAAATTAAACCGTACTTACCACCACGCCCATTCCAGCTGAAGCCAACGATCTCCTGCAATAAAAGTAAAATAATAAAGCAACCTCATCCTTACCTTTCCATGGTTCCCAGGACAGCTTCAGTTCTGCTACATCGAGATGACAGGCTGGACCGCAGCAGAACGCTGCCATCCAGCCTGTCATCCCGCAGACACTGAGAAGCGCAGGCATGCTTGCGCTCCTCAGTGTCTCGCTGTGACGGCATAAAGATGAGCTGACAATGAACTCGGCTCACCTCATGCACGTCACTGACAGCGTGGAAGAATTCTCCTGCACTCAGCGCTTCAGCGTGAGAATTTTCCCACGCTGTCAGTGACGTGCATGAGGTGAGCTCATTCATGTCCATTGAACTCAGCTGACCTCATGTACGTCACTGACAGCGTGGGAGAATTCTCACGCTGAAGCGCTGAGTGCAGGAGAATTCTTCCACGCTGTCAGTGACGTACATGAGGTGAGCTGAGTTCATTGGACATGACCTCGGCTCATCTGGATGCCGTCACAGAGAGACACTGAGGAGCGCAAGCATGCCTGTGCTTCTCAGTGTCTGCGGGATGACAGGCTGGATGGCAGCGTTCTGCTGCGGTCCAGCCTGTCATCTCGATGTAGCAGAGCTGAAGCTGTCCTGGGAACCATGGAAAGGTAAGGATGAGGTTGCTTTATTATTTTACTTTTATTGCAGGAGATCGTTGGCTTCAGCTGGAATGGGCGTGACGGTAAGTATGGTTTAATTTAGAACAATAAAGAATTGTGTGTTTATTTCAATTAAAGGACTTTTATCTGGGTGTTGTGTTTTTTTTAAATACTTTACTAAAAATTCATAGTGGTCATGTCTAATATTGGCGTGACCCCATGAATTTCGGGCTTAGGGCCAGCTGATAATGCCAAGCTGGCCCTAACCCCTTTATTACCCAGTGAGCCACCGCACCAGGGCCCTGGATGAGTTGGGTACAGCGCCAGAAGATGGCGCTTCTATGAACGCGCCATTTTCCGGGGTGGCTGCGGACTGCAATTTGCAGCTGGGGGGACCCAGAAAGCTTGGGCCTCCCTGCGCTGCAGATTCCAGCCCCCAGCTGCCTAGTTGTACCTGGCTGGACACAAAAATAGGGCGAAGCCCCACGTATTTTTTTTTTAAATTATTTCATGAAATTCATGAAATAATTAAGAAAAAAAGGGCTTCCCTATATTGTTGTGTCCGGCCAGGTACAAATAGGCAGCTGGTGGTTGGGGGCAGCCCGTTCCTGCCTGCTGTACCTGGCTGGACACAAATATAGTGCGAAGCCCCACGTCAATTTTTTTTTTAATTATTTAATGAAACTAGATGGTGGCCCGATTCTAACGCATCGGGTATTCTAGAATATGTATGCGGCAGACCCGGCGCAATCAGCAGAGCGGTGTTTAAATTTGGCGCCAAAATCGCTGACTGGTCGCGGCCAGCAACCGCGACCAATCAGCAAAGCGGTGTTGAAATTTGGCGACTATATCACTGATTGGTCACGGCCGGCGGTCGCTACTAATCAGCAGAGCGGGGTTTAAATTTTGCGCCAATAATGCTGATAGGTTGTGGTCGCGACCAATCAGCAAAGCGGTGTTTAAATTTGGCGCCAATAATGGTGATTGGTCACGACCTCGACCATTCAGCAGAGCGGTGTTTAAATTTGGCGGCAACAATGTTGATTAGTCGCGGCCGGCGGTCGCGACTAATCAGCAGAGCGGGGTTTAAATTTTGCGCCAATAATGCTGATAGGTTGTGGTCGCGACCAATCAGCAAAGCGGTGTTTAAATTTGGCGCCAATAATGGTGATTGGTCACGACCTCGACCATTCAGCAGAGCGGTGTTTAAATTTGGCGGCAACAATGTTGATTAGTCGCGGCCGGCGGTCACGACCAATCAGCAGAGCGGGGTTTAAATTTGGCACCAATAATGCTGATTGGTCGCAATCGCCGGCCTCGACCAATCAGCAGAGCGGTGTTTAAATTTGGCGTCAAAATCGCTGATTGGTCGCGGAAGGCAACTGTGACCAATCAGCAGAGCGGGGTTTAAATTTGGCGCCAATAATGCTGATTAGTCGCGGCCGGCAACCGTGACCAATCAGCCGAGCAGGGTTTAAATTTGGTGCCAATACTACTGATTGGTCGCGGACGGCGACCGCGATCAATCAGCAGAGCGCTGTTTAAATTTGGCGCCAATAATGCTGATTAGTCGCGGCCGGCATCCGCGACCAATTAGCAGAGCGGGGTTTAAATTTGGCGCCAATCTCGCTGATTGGTCGCGGCTGGAGTCCGCGACCAATCAGCAGAGCGTTGTTTAAATTTGGCGCCAATCTCACTGATTGGACGCGTCTGGCGTCCGCGACCAATCAGCAGAGCGTTGTTTAAATTTGGCGCCAAGCTCGCTGATTGGTCGCGGCCGCTATTTAAATGTGGCGCCCAAATCGGTGATTGGTCGCGGGCAGCATCCGCGACCAATCAGCAGAGCGGTGTTTAACTTTAGCGCCAAGATCACTGATTGGTCGCGTGCGGAGAGCGCGACCAATCAGCTAATCGTATTGGTGAGGACCGGGGAGCGCCGCTGCCTGGTCGGATACTTCCGTTGCGAGAAGCCGGGAGATGAGCGACTGCTCGCAGCAGAAGTATCCCGACCCTCAGCGCCGCTCCCCGGTCCTCCCTTCACACCCTAGCCGCTGATGTCCCCACTAGAGATGAGCGGTGTTCGACTAGAACTGTTCGCCAATCTCAAATTCGAGCTGTTTTGGGCGGTGTTCGAGTTGTTCGACGAACCCGAACGATTTGCAAAAAATTCGGCTGTTCGAGGTTATGTTCGATAACTGTTCGTGCACCAAAAGCGTGTCCTGCATGTCTGGTGCTATTTAGAGCACCAATCATGCAGGGATTGTCTGCCACTCACTGTAATGCCACAGCCATGGTGGTTGTGGCATTACAGTGATTGCCCAAATCGATGGGAACAGTGCCAACAGTGAAACATGAAAAGTCGGCAATTCAGCAGCGGCATACACCAGTACCCGACAATTTAGAACCGAAAGAATAGAGCTTCACACATAGATTAGATAGATATAAACATGTCAGTCACATATATATGAAGTACAGTGACAGTGTTGCTTACTGTACTTGTCATTTAGCGTAAAGGATTTATCAAAAAAAATAATAGTGTTTTCATGCACCGTCTCTTTAAAAAAGCCGGCCGGCAATTCAGCAGCGGTACCCGACAATTTAGAATAGAAGGAATAGAGAATCACACATAGATTAGATAGATAGAAACATGTCAGTCACATATATATGAAGTACAGTGACAGTGTTGATTACTGTACTTGTCATTTAGTGTAAAGGATTTATCAAAAGAAATAATAGTGTTTTCATGCACCGTCTCTTCAAAAAAGCCGGCCGGCAATTCAGCATCTGTACCCAACAATTTAGAATAGAAGGAATAGAGAATCACACATAGATTAGATAGATAGAAACATGTCAGTCACATATATATGAAGTACAGTGACAGTGTTGGTTACTGTACTTGTCATTTAGTATTAAAATAAAGGATTTATTATTAAAAAAATTGGCGTGGGGTTCCCCTTAATTTTAGGCTTTAGCGGAGGTTAAGCAGACAGCTGGGGCAGATGTTTGAAGCATGGGAAGGGGGTAATACCCACGGAGCTTCCCAGTCTACTAATATCAGTCCCCAGCTGAATACATAGCCTTTACTAGCTATTAAAATGGGGGACCCCCCCAAAAAAATGACGTGGGGTCCCCCCTAATTTAATAGCTAGCAAAGGCTAGGCAGACAGCTGGGGGCTGATATTAATAGCCCAGGAAGGGAGCCATGAATATTGGCCCCCTCCCAGGCTAGAAACACCAGCCGTCAGCCGCCCCAGAAATGGCGCATTCATAGGATGCGCCAATTCTGGCACTTAGCCTCGCTCTTCCACGCTGCCCTGGTGCGGTGGCAGGGGGTAATAGGGCTGGGGTTGATGTCAGCTTATAATGCCAGCTGACATCAAGCCCAGGTTAGTAATGGAGAGGCGTCTATAAGACACCCCCATTACTAACCCCATAGTCAAAGTTAAAAAAAACACAAACACCCAGAATAAAGTCCTTTAATTGAAATAAAGACACAATTCTTTATTGTTCTAAATTAAACCATACTTACCATCACGCCCATTCCAGCTGAAGCCAACGATCTCCTGTAATAAAAATAAAATAATAAAGCAACCTCATCCTTACCTTTCCATGGTTCCCACGACAGCTTCAGCTCTGCTACATCGAGATGACAGGCTGGACCGCAGCAGAACGCCGCCATCCAGCCTGTCATCCCGCAGACACTGAGAAGCGCAGGCTTGCTTGCGCTCTGCAGTGTCTGGCTGTGACGGCATAAAGATGAGACGAGTTCATGTCCAATGAACTCGGCGCACCTCATGCACGTCACTTACAGCGTGGGAGAATTCTCACGCTGAAGCGCTGAGTGCAGGAGAATTTTCCCACGCTGTCAGTGAGGTGCATGAGGTGAGCTGAGTTCATTGGACATGAACTCGGTTCATCTGGATGCCGTCACAGCGAGACACTGAGGAGCGCAAGCATGCCTGCTCTTCTCAGTGTCTGCGGCATGACAGGCTGGATGGCAGCGTTCTGCTGCGGTCCAGCCTGTCATCTCGATGTAGCAGAGCTGAAGCTGTCGTGGGAACCATGGAAAGGTAAGGATGAGGTTGGTTTATTATTTTTCTTTTATTGCAGGAGATCGTTGGCTTCAGCTGGAATGGGCGTGATGGTAAGTATAGTTTAATTTAGAACAATAAAGAATTGTTATTTCAATTAAAGGACTTTATTCTGGGTGTTGTGTTTTTTTTAAATACTTTACTAGAAATTCATGGCGGTCATGTCTAATACTGGCGTGACCCCATGAATTTTGGGCTTGGGGCCAGCTGATAATACCAAGCTGGCCCTAACCCCTTTATTACCCAGTGAGCCACCGCACCAGGGCCCTGGATGAGTTGGGTACAGCGCCAGAAGATGGCGCTTCTATGAACGCGCCATTTTCCGGGGTGGCTGCGGACTGCAATTTGCAGCGGGGGGGGCCCAGAAAGCTTGGGCCTCCCTGCGCTGCAGATTCCAGCCCCCAGCTGCCTAGTTGTACCTGGCTGGACACAAAAATAGGGCGAAGCCCCACGTATTTTTTTTTTAATTATTTCATGAAATTCATGAAATAATTAAGAAAAAAAGGCCTTCCCTATATTGTTGTGTCCGGCCAGGTACAAATAGTCAGCTGGTGGTTGGGGGCAGCCCGTTCCTGCCTGCTGTACCTGGCTGGACACAAATATAGTGCGAAGCCCCACTTCAATTTTTTTTAATTATTTCATGAAATTCATGAAATAATTAAGAAAAAAAGGCCTTCCCTATATTGTTGTGTCCGGCCAGGTACAAATAGGCAGCTGGTGGTTGGGGGCAGCCCATTCCTGCCTGCTGTACCTGGCTGGACACAAATATAGTGCGAAGCCCCACTTCAATTTTTTTAAATTATTTCAGGAAATTCATGAAATAATTAAAAAAAAATTGACGTGGGGCTTCGCACTATATTTGTGTCCAGTCAGGTGCAGCAGGCAGGAACGGGCTGCCCCCAACCACCAGCTGCCTATTTGTACCTGGCCGGACACAACAATATAGGGAAGCCCTTTTTTTCTTAATTATTTCATGAAATAATTTAAAGAAAATTGACGTGGGGCTTCGCCCTGTTTTTGTGTCCAGCCAGGTACAACTATGCAGCTGGGGGCTGGAATCCGCAGCGCAGGGAGGCCCAAGCTTTCTGGGCCACCCCCGCTGCAAATTGCAGTCCGCAGCCACCCCGGAAAATGGCGCGTTCATAGAAGCGCCATCTTCTGGCGCTGTACCCAACTCATCCAGGGCCCTGATGCGGTGGCTCACTGGGTAATAAAGGGGTTAGGGCCAGCTTGGCATTATCAGCTGGCCCTAAGCCCAAAATTCATGGGGTCACGCCAATATTAGACATGACCACCATGAATTTCTAGTAAAGTATTTAAAAAAAACACAACACCCAGAAAAAAGTCCTTTAATTGAAATAAACACACAATTCTTTATTGTTCTAAATTAAACCATACTTACCATCACACCCATTCCAGCTGAAGCCAACGATCTCCTGAAATAAAAGAAAAATAATAAAGCAACATCATCCTTACCTTTCTGTGGTTCCCATGACAGCTTCAGCTCTGCTACATCGAGATGACAGGCTGGACCGCAGCAGAACGCTGCCATCCAGCCTGTCATCCCGCAGACACTGAGAAGTGCAGGCTTGCTTGCGCTCCACAGTGTCTCTCTGTGAGGGCATCCAGATGAGCCGAGTTAATGTCCAATGAACTCGGCTCACCTCATGCACGTCACTGACAGCGTGGGAAAATTCTCCTGCACTCAGCGCTTCAGCGTGGGAGAATTCTCACGCTGAAGCGCTGAGTGCAGGAGAATTCTCCCACGCTGTCAGTGACGTGCAGGAGGTGAGCTGAGTTCATTGGACATGAGCTCACCTTATGCACGTCACTGACAGCGTGGGAGAATTCTCCTGCACTCAGCGCTTCAGCGTGAGAATTTTCCCACGCTGTCAGTGACGTGCATGAGGTGCGCCGAGTTCATTGGACATGAACTCGTCTCATCTTTATGCCGTCACAGCCAGACACTGCAGAGCGCAAGCAAGCCTGCGCTTCTCAGTGTCTGCGAGATGACAGGCTGGATGGCGGCGTTCTGCTGCGGTCCAGCCTGTCATCTCGATGTAGCAGAGCTGAAGCTGTCGTGGGAACCATAGAAAGGTAAGGATGATGTTGCTTTATTATTTTTCTTTTATTGCAGGAGATCGTTGGCTTCAGCTGGAATGGGCGTGATGGTAAGTATAGTTTAATTTAGAACAATAAAGGATTGTGTCTTTATTTCAATTAAAGGACTTTATTCTGGGTGTTTGTGTTTTCTTTTAACTTTGACTATGGGGTTAGTAATGGGGGTGTCTTATAGACGCCTCTCCATTACTAACCTGGGCTTGATGTCAGCTGGCATTATAAGCTGACATCAACCCCAGCCCTATTACCCCCTGCCACCGCACCAGGGCAGCGTGGAAGAGCGAGGCTAAGTGCCAGAATTGGCGCATCCTATGAATGCGCCATTTCTGGGGCGGCTGACGGCTGGTGTTTCTAGCCTGGGAGGGGGCCAATATTCATGGCACCCTTCCTGGGCTATTAATATCAGCCCCCAGCTGTCTGCCTAGCCTTTGCTAGCTATTAAATTAGGGGGGACCCCACGTCATTTTTTTGGGGGGGTCCCCCATTTTAATAGCTAGTAAAGGCTATGTATTCAGCTGGGGGCTCATATTAGTAGCCTGGGAAGCTCCGTGGGTATTACCCCCTTCCCAGGCTTCAAACATCTGCCCCAGCTGTCTGCTTAACCTCCGCTAGAGACTAAAATTAAGGGGAACCCCACGCCAATTTTTTTTAATAATAAATCCTTTATTTTAATACTAAATGACAAGTACAGTAACCAACACTATCACTGTACTTCATATATATGTGACTGACATGTTTCTATCTATCTAATCTATGTGTGAAGCTCTATTCTGTCTGTTATAAATTGTCGGGTACAGATGCTGAATTGCCGGCCGGCTTTTTTAAAGAGACGGTGCATGAAAACACTATTACTTTTTTTAATAAATCCTTTACACTAAATGACAAGTACAGTAAGCAACATTGTCACTGTACTTCATATATATGTGACTGACATGTTTCTATCTATCTAATCTATGTGTGAAGCTCTATTCTGTCTGTTATAACTTGTCGGATACCGCTGCTGAATTGCCGGCCGGCTTTTTTAAAGAGACAGTGCATGAAAACACTATTATATTTTTTAATAAATCCTTTACACTAAATGACAAGTACAGTAAGCAACACTGTCACTGTACTTCATATATATGTGACTGACATGTTTCTATCTATCTAATCTATGTGTGAGACTCTATTCCTTCTTGTCTAAATTGTCGGGTACCGGTGTATGCCGCTGCTGAATTGCCGGCCGGCTTTTTTAAAGAGAGCGTCTTCTGAGCAGTTTGTCAGCTTTTGGACACCTTTGAAGGTGTTTTCTATGTGTTTCTATGTGTTTTTGTTTGCCTGCCATTGGTTTTAACGGTGTTCGACGGTGTTCTAAGGTGTTCGACGAACAGTTCGACGAACAGTTCCTCGAACATCCCGGTGTTCGACGAACCGAACCGAACCTGAACACTACGGGGGTGGCTCAACACTATTAAAGAGGAAGCATTGCAGCCAGAGTGTGATGAGATGGATCAAGAAGCCATAGCGAGCGATTACACATAGCCAAGCCTCATCTCATCCCAACATGCATTGGGGGACAATGAGGAAGAGGAGGAAGAACAGGAGCTGGTATCATGCGCTGTAGACAGTAGTACCTGTACAGCTGTCATACCGTCGGTTCAGCATGGGTGGCCTGAGGACAGGGGGGAGAAGGAGGAGGAGAGCATGGTCAGCCGTCATCTTGGTGAGGACACGGAAGTATTGCCCGTTACCAGTCTGGCACGCATGTCTGACTTTATGTTACGCTGCCTTAACCGTGACCCTCGCGTTGTCAAAATGTTGGGTGACAGTCATTACTGGTTGGTGACACTTTTAGACCCCCGCTACAAGGAGAACTTTCACTCTCTTATTCCTGAGGTGCAGAGGTCTACAAAAATGGAGCAGTACCAGAAGGTCCTTGCTGCAGAACTGTTAAAAAAATTCCCATCTGAACACGCTAGCAGCAGAGGTCACATTTCGTTGCCCAACCAAGGTGTACAGGCGAGAGAGACGGAACTCCAATCCAGCAGAGGCAGGGGAGCACTGTCAAAGTTCTGGGACAGGTTCCTGAGACCCGCCCAGCTTACAGGCCCTGAGGCACGGGGTACTGTCAAGTTTCAATAGTTGGTGAGGGAGTACCTTGCCGACCGTACCAGCGTCCTCCGTGATTCCTCTGTGCATTTTAATTATTGGGTATCCAAGCTGGACACTTGGAATGAACTCGCTCTGTATGCCTTGGAGGTCCTGGCCTGCCCTGCTGCTAGCGTGTTATCGGAGCGTGTTTTTAGTGACGCTGGGGGAATTATAACTGATAAGCGCACTCGCCTGTCAACTGACAATGCTGACAAGCTGACCCTTATCAAAATGAACAAGGGCTGGAATGGGCCAGACTTCTCATCACCACAAAATGACAGCAGAGTAACATAAAGTCAATTTCACTGTGTTATTTCGGGAAGTGTATTCCCATGCACCGCTTCACACCCACACATGGGTATACGCTTCCTCATTTTGGCTGTTTTTTGCTCTTCTCCTTATCCTCAGCCTCCACCACCACTATACCACCAGGGTGACCGTGGTCCGTGTTGCCAGCATTGCAAGTTCCTCCGTCCTAATTTTTGGCAGATTTTGCTTGGAAGGCATAGGCAAAGACTATGGGAGATCCACTCCCTAATAATGGGAATAATGTTTTTTATATGCTGTACTGCATGGCTCTCGTAAGGGGCGTTTATTTTAAATCCCATTTAAAATAAAACTCTCTCCTTTCCCTCTTTTTCCTTTTTTTTTTTTTTTTTCCTCTTCCTTTCTTTCTCCCTTCCCTTCCTTCTCCTTTCCCTTCCCCTTCTTTACCTTCTGGGTGGAACACATTCTGATGAGAACAGGCCTGTCTACACACCATAGGGAGACAAACAATCACCTGAAACTAGTCACACCATTTGGGATCAACTATATAACACACACATGTGCTCTTAGACAACATACCCCTGACGAAGCTGCGTCTGAGCAGCGTAACGAGTAGGGTCTCTGGTGCCAGCAGGTAATTATTCTTCCATATATTTTTTATTTACTTATTTTCATGACTTGACCACTCAGGAATGCCTGGCTTGTTATTTATATGTGGATCAACTGTGCCACGTGATATATGACTTTGGTGACACAATCTGGCCAATACCTCTAAAATATGGGCCCCCATTGCCAATAGACCATCTCTCCTACTCATTCCTTGATTCACTTATATTATTTAGGGGAGTTTGGTTTGTCATAAACACATATTTTGACTGGTTGTGCCGTGCTATTTATAGCCAGGGTTGCTTAGTTGGTCTACATTAATCGAATGTTATATAAATGATGTAAAATATACCTGTGGCACATAACATAGTGGGGTTTATTGCTATTTTTATGCATATTATTATCATGAATTCCCCCTTATGAAGATTGCACATGTTTTTGCCTGTTTTAAATGCTTTTAAAAATTTTTTCTTTTGTTGTCTAAATGTAATCATGTAATAAAGATTTTTTTCACTTTTCCAACATTGGGTGTGCATGGTTATATATCCTGAGTCTTTTTCTTCCGAATAATTTTGTGTCTTTACATCAGGTTACTGTAGCACCCCTTTCTATTTGTGATTATTATTCCCCAGCAGTGCCCACTTTTTCTTTTTGGGCATTGCAAGTTCCTACGTCCTAATTTTTGGCAGCTTTTGCTTGGAAGGAATAAGCAAAGACTGTGGGAGACCCACTCCCCAATAATGGAAATAATGTTTTTAATATGCTGTACTGCATGGCTATTGTAAGGGGCATTAAAATTGTCTTGTTAAGCTACTGTGACCCCCACGTCTCTTCCAAGGGGCATTGATATTGTCTTTTTATTCCACTGTGACCTCCACGTCTCTTCCAGGGAACACTAAAACCATCTTGTTAAGCTACTGTGACCTCCATGTATCTTCCAAGGGGCATTAAAACCGTCTTGTTATACCACTCTGAACTCCACGTCTCTTCCAAGGGGCATTGAAACCGTCTTGTTAAGCTACTGTGACCTACACGTCACTTCCAAGGGGCATTAAAACCATCTTGTTAGGCTACTGTGACCTCCACGTCTTTTCCAAGGGGCATTGAAATTGTCTTTTTATTCCACTGGGACCTCCACCACTCTTCCAAGGGGCATTGATATTGTCTTTTTATTCCACTTGGACCTCCACGTCTCTTCCAAGGGGCATTAAAACCGTCTTGTTAAATCACTCTGAACTCCATGTCTCTTCCAAGGGGCATTAAAACCGTCTTGTTAAGCTACTGTGACCTCCACGTCACTTCCAAGGGGCATTAAAACCATCTTGTTAAACCATTCTGAACTCCACAGCTCTTCCAAGGGGCATTGAAATGTTGTTTTTAATTACCTCTAACTCCACGACTCTTCCAACGGGCATTGCATTTCCTCCTAATTTTAGTCAGCTTTTGCTTTTCAATGCATAGGTGAACACTAAGGGAGACCCACTCCCCAATAATGGGTAGAAGATTTTTAGTACGCTGTAATCCACGTCTGTTTCACGGGGCATTGCAGTTCCTCATAATTTTTGGAAAGCCTTCCATCCACTGCTTAGGCCAACAGTGTACAGGAGACCCAGTTGCTATAAATGGAAAAAACGGTTTAGTTAAGGCCCTCTGACCTCCATGTCACTTCCAAGGGGCATTGGAGTGCCTTGAAATTTTTGATAGGCATTGCACTCACTGTATGCCCTATAACTGTGTAGCCGAACCGCTCCTTTTGGTACAGAAACATATCCTACAAGACATGTGTGGTTGACTGGCCTGATATTGATGTGAATGGTCCCTGTTCCTCCTGCTCTTTCTCCTTTGCCACCACCTCATCCATCATTCATCACCTGATGCTTTGTTTTAACGGGAGTCATAGAACTGGGATAGTAGCAGGAAAACATCCAGCAATCCTCGGAGGAGGTAGGATATGCGCCAAAATGCTGACCACCTCAGGCCTAGCCACTACTACATACATGCGCTTCCATTCCAAAGAACAGAAAGCTAAGGAGATGGATGGCCTCATGATCATGAATAATTTACTCGTTGTGTAGGAGGCCGACCACTGCTGCTGTCTACCTTCTGAACTTTGTGCTGAAGCCTGATTGACCCAGGACCCGCAATCCTCTATGTCTGGAGGACGTGTTGCATCCCAGTGTCCAACTGTGTCCCGGTTTCCACAATATTACCCAGTGTGAATGCGTAAGTGAGATGGACCATCCCTGGCCACATTCACTTGTCCACGTGTTTGTGGTTAGGCTGTCCTTCCCACTAAATGCACTGGGGAGGGCACAGGTAATGTTTTGGTATGCGCGCTTGTGTATAAGGTGCACCGGGACAAATAGGGGCGGCTGGGGACCGTTTATGGACACCAGACCACTCCAAGGCGGCTGGGGACCGTGTGTGGGCTCCCGGCCGCGGGGCGGCTGGGGACCGAGTATGGATACCAGGCCGCCGACGCAGCCATGACGTGGTGGCTAGATTCCGCCTCCACATGCCTAAAATGCCCAATTTCAAGTGTAAGCAAGCAGTATGGTATTGCAGCCTGGGGGTGGGTGGGTGGCAGGCTGCATACTTGCGCTTGCATTGCAAGGAATGGGGGAGGTACAATTAAACACTGCCCTGGGACAAGGACTTGCACGGGGAAAGTTGCAAGTCTGCATCTTCTGATGCGGCAAGGATCACTTCTGATGGGCACACTTTTAGGCAGTGACCTGCGTGTCAGAGATGCTTCCAGGGGTCTTCCCCATGCTGTTCCCATGTCTTTTCAGCACTGTTTGCATGTGTCACACAGCACATGGCCAGATAAGGTTAAAAAATATAAAAATGACATTTCCCGGTGAATGCATTTGTCACGGTTGAAAGCAATACAAAAGTGCAAAAACACATAAAAAATGCTACTTGTGAACATAGCCCAAGGTGTGGAGGAGTACTTTTGTTTTTGGTTATTTATTTTACCTTATACACAAGTCTTTACCCTGGAAAGGAAGTTCCTTAACATATTTCACAGGAAAGCACTTTCAGTTTTGTTTTTGAACGTTTTATTGTGAGCCCGTAAAAGTGGCTTAATACCTCTGACCACGTTGCTGACAGCAGTGACCTGAGGGTCAGAAATGCTTCCTGGGGCGATCCCCATGCTGTCCCCAGGTCATTTGAGCACTGTCACTATTATTTTGGGCACTTTTCAGGCTTTCTACAGACTGCCGGGGGTGTCGCCGCAAAAATGCTCGGGTCTCCCATAGACTAACATTGGGCTCGTTGCTCGGGTCGAGCACCATGGTGAACTCAGCCCGAGCTTCGAGCACTCGAGCATTTTAGTGCTCGCTCAACACTAATTATAATCCATCCCTTTAAGAAAAGCTACTAATTCTTTATTGATAGAATTTTCTGTATTCTAATCAGATGGAATTCAGAGATTGTTGGTTCTTGCAGATTTTAAGGTGAAAGTAATTGAATCAACCATCTCACAAAGTGATAAATATTGAGTGACAGCTAGAGAGAAACATTGAATTAATAATTAAAAATAAAAGCTGAGGATGCTGATAAAAGCTAACACCTTGGAAGTGTTAAAGTCAGAGGATTTGTGTGAGTTGCTCCATGGGTCACATCTAATACACTTACACTTACAAATTAGACAGGTGGAGTACCAGTCTAAACACCCCAAGGGCACCTTCAGACCATTACTGTACTTTTCCCAGCAGTCGCCCCATTCTGTGTTTCAGTTACTCACAAAGGAAAAAATGTTCAATTCTTATGAGAATAGAGTGAGATACTATATCTTTGTCACATGCTGAATTATAAAGCAATCAGACTGTGTGTACTCTTAAATTATCATCATACATCTGAATAGCACACCGTTTTAGATGGCATGACAAAATATTAAATTAAAGTATTATTAAATTGATTTCTGCAAAACTGGATATTCCATCTGCAGTTAAACAGATTCTGAGACCTTTTGACAGCCGTTAATGAGGCATGGGTCCTCTAAGCAGCCCACCAAAGCTCCTTAAGTTTCTATAAAGATCTTAATGGTCACTAATGGAATTAATGGATTGAATATATTAGCAAACAAAACAGAAATTGTACCATATAAACCTAGGATGGCTTTACCAAGCTAAATCTATCTATCTATCTATCTATCTATCTATCTATCTATCTATCTATCTTTCTGTCTGTCTGTCTACTATCTATGGATCTATCAAACAAGATAGACTTGAGATTGTTCTTCATTTTTTTCTTCCCTTTTTTTAATGTGGCTGTAACTGTGCCCCCGGCTGGCTCTAATGCTGAGTAAGGTCTCAGTAAGTGCCGCACAGAGCGGTGACTGAAATCGTGCTGGCGCCACCACTATGACTGGTAGTCGAATGCTGCCAGGGAAATAAAGTTCATTTTCTTCCAGCAGTGGGCTTCTGAGTGTGGGTGCCATACGGTGTCAGAACACTATTAACCTGCAGATTAACACTACATCTGCAAGTTAATAGCGTTATTTTACATGACAGGTTCCCTCTAAAGGCTTTTTTTTGTTTTTCGCCAAATGATCCTTCATAAGATTCACCAGTTTTAAAGTCTACTTTCTATTTTGTTCATCATTTTTATGCTGTTCACCATTTTTGTAATCTGGCAGTCTGTTGCTCATTGTGAAACTCTAGCTCCCACAGACTGTTTTTTAGCATGCCAGAAATTTTTGTGGAAAAGCTGTGTGCGCCCTTTTAACGAATCATGAGATGCTTTGATCTAAAATAGTACAAAAAGGTAAAAGATAAAAATAACAAGTATTTTTGATTATATGCAAAGTTCACAAACCCGCGTGCGCCATTTTGAACAATGCAACACAAGAAACTACAATGAAGACATCAAAATAAAAATGAAAAGTAGAGACAAAAGGAATTCCAGCAGCAGACAGATCTGGTAAAAAATTGCAAAAATGTATTTAGATAATCAATAAAATCCACAAAAAAACCTAACCCACCACCACAATGATTAAGGACATCTATCTGAAACACGTCTGCCAGACCTTTTAACCTTACTAGTGGTGGTGGGTGAGGTCTGTTTGTTGATTTCATTGATTATCTGAATACATTTTTGAAATTTTTTACCAGATCTGCCTGCTGCTGGAACTCTTCTCGTCTCTACTAACCACTGATGCACCGCAGTTTTCGTGCGGTGGACTCCCGAGAGGTAAGCTGACTTTGGAATTTTCTCTGATGTTTTTTTTTTTAAATAAATAGTGATTTAAAAATGCAAAGGATGAATTGGGCCAATAACGTTTTGATTTTTCTCTCAACATATCTGCATATGAGCTTGTTTTTCAAGTTTTGTTTTATAACAGTACCATTTTGGAATACATACAATGTATTAAGAGATGTTTTTGTGCTTTTTTGGGGGGGAGAGGTGGGGTCAAACAACATGAATTGCATTATTATTTTTTGGATTTTATATTTATGACATTCACCATGCAGTTTAAAAGTAGTATGAAGGCTTATTTTTTTGCAGAAGGTATTTTATTTTTATTGTTAACATTCTGAGGAACAGAAAATTGTTTTCATTACTTGTTATTACTGTTTCAGGAGAGGTATACACAGAAAAAGGCTATTCTGGAATTGTTTACATTGTTACATATAGGCTTAACCATGCAATCTTATCATAATAAGGTACTCCTGTATTGCAGTCTATTATGCATGTCAGTATAAGACTAGCGCTACACGTCAACACATGAGTTGCTAGATGTTGCTGCTACATCTCAGCACAATTCAAGTGAATGGGGTTGAATTGAGACCCGTAGACTACAGCAGTTGGACTCCTTGCAAGTTGTTCGATGTGGTCGCCGTACCCATGAGGTCAAAATGCGATCACAATCATTTATGTAGCAGCAACACGTAGCAAACTTTGGTCATGGGTCAGGTATCATGGCCAAATTCACTGGCCCCAGCCTAAAACTAACAGGCAGCTGAGTAGGTCCTTTACAAAATGGTCCAACTTTCTTACAATTGGGATTGTACTTATTCTGCTTATAAAGAAAAACAGCATAAGTTATTAATCTTATCGTATCCCTAATTTTCTTAACAGTAAAACTTCATTCAGACAGCAATGTTTTTCGTCCGTATGCTTTCTGCAACATGTTCATATGGACAGCATATAGACCTTTGCTAGCTTTTGTACTAGTGCACATGAGGAAGGCCTGTGTGGAACAAAAATCACACTATGCACTATTCTGGTACATTTTACTGACAAGAATAATGCATATTTTGGCAGGCAATTGCCCTATCCAGGATGTGAATGATTGCATGGTGCTGCAGTCACATCCAAAATTTGAGACTTGTTCAACAGACATCTGAACCCTGTCTAATCCTGACACTCCTACCTGCTGTTGTAGATGTGGAGCACATATTATACATGGTCTGTAGTTTCACATATTATGATGCTATATAAGCATGACATCATTATATTATATTGAAGATAAAAATAATAAAAGTGAAAAAAGAAGACGCTATTGTATAATGTATCATTGGTATCAGTAGTCTCTCTTATCCACATTTTTTGGGGTATGTCCCATGATTGAGTCTTTGGACCGAAGTTAAGTCCCTTAGTTTGAAGTGCTGAATGTTAGCATTCCACTAAACTCCTTATTTTCCCTTCCCAAAATGCCCCCCAACCCAAATAGGTTATCAGAAAGCCAGGTTACTCTTCCATATTCTTACAATGCTCACATGCCTAATTGCTAGAAATTGGAGTCAGTTTAGCCCTCTCCTCTATTTCAGTTAGAATGATTCTCCAGAATATACAAGTACGGATCAACTCACTGCAGTACTGTACAGTAAAGTGGACTTTTTGAGGTTGTCTGGACGCCTTGAGACACAGTTTGCAGAATAATCACTCTAGTTAGAAGAAACTCAACTTAAAAAAGCACTCCCATCAACATTTGTAACCTTTTAATTCATTGCAATCACTGCATACTTACAATTGTTCATTTTGCCCTTCTATCGAGTAAATTCTTCTCTTTTCCCTGCTGTATGTAGAAATAGGAAATCTCTTTTCCCTGGAAAAATCATCCCCTTCTTCAACTGCTGAAATAGCTGCTTCCTCCTCCCCCCTGCCAGGGATTTATCAGTGACTCATGAGTCATGCAGTGAAAATTGACCTCTTATGTCTACATAGAGCTTAGAAGGATTCAGCTAGTCAGTTTTTAACCACATGATGTCATAGACCTAATGGAGAAGAGAATAATTATCTGAGTAGAAGGGCAAAATGAGCAATTGTAAGTACACAGTGCTATACAATATAATTGCAATATATTAATGGGAGTGCTTCTTTAACTGCAACTTTTCTCTTTTTCCTTATACTAATATAGTTATTATTGTTTTTGGTATATTGATATGTTTAACGTGTGCCTTTGTATTGAAACTAATCATAACCACTCAGATCATTTGAGTAATTCATCAAACGTCATTGTTTAGGTTGGGTTCACACAACGACTTTGGCGGTGGCAAAGGTTGTGATGTCACAAGTTGATAAAACCGTCATTATAAGTAAACAATACCACACAGACGAAAATGGTTGAATTCTGGGTTTTAACCCAGTACCTCAAGCTGTTCTCAGATTACATAGCGAAAACATGCTAACAGATTCCCTTTAAGTCAAACGAATAGAACAGATTCAGAAATGTTTGCTGCAAATCTACTGCATGTGAATTTACCTTTAACAATCGCAAGTAGAAAGTATTATATAGAAGCGCTCATTTACAGTTTCTCTCAAAAGACAAATTGGTTGTAGCTCTTTTTTCGCTCATTTTTGAAGAATAATAAAATCTCTACACTGATAACAATTAGAACTCCATTGCCAAGCAAATAAACACATCTTAACACAACGTGCTACATTTCAAGTGAGCTTCTTTCTGTAACCTAGAAGTCCACAGATAATAGCCCCAAACAGAAATTTCTGGAGACTAATGAAAGCTAAAGTACAAAATAAATTGCTTGTCTGGTACATTGATGGACGAAACACTTGGTAATGGGTTTTAGATTTCGCAGCTATAGATACAGCACCAGATCACTGAAGGGAATAGGTTTATAATACTGAGGTTAATTACAGATTCTTGCACGTTTATTCAAATCTCTTTCCATTAGAAGACTGCGCACACAACGCTCAAGCACCACAGTGACATGAAAATTTTACATTAATAGGAAATTCTAAATTACACTAAATGTTTTCAGAAAGATTTTCGGCTTTTTAGCATATTGTATGCTCATAATAAAGACTGTATGATAAATAAAGGTGTTCTATGTTCTGGACAATCAACTATTAGAAGGATTCCTTGTGGAGATGATTTTTTTTTTCAAATCTATTTGATGTGAATTTAATTTGATTAGATTAGATCTTTTTTATTCAATTCGATTTTTCTGAAATTCAAAGATCTTGGTGAAGTCAAACAATTTTCAATTTGATTCATGTAAATTGACAAAAAAATGCCTACTACAACTTTACACATTGCAGAAGACTGTATCAGTCTCAGAAGGCTGAAATGACCTCAAGCGTGACCACGTGGACTAACTAATAATGCCTTGCAGCTATGACATCACATAGTATAGCCTCTATAAAAGCTTAGGCAAGGAATGTAGCAGTCATTTTAGGGTGACTTTAGGATGTTAGAGCTCTCAGCTCATGAATAAAGATAGGAAGAAAAAGCCCTAAAACATTGGACAAATACTCCAGAATGTATTGTCTTGTATAACTGCAGCACTGAAGAAGATGAAAGTAGTAGTTTGTGAATAATACTGAAATTCAATTGATACGGGGAGAAAGAGATAGGAGAGGTGCAAGCAGCAGTGCCAGACTCTGTGTGATTGATCAGTGATATTATGTAGCTGGCATCTATTCTAGTGGTTTTTAAGTAAAATTACACATTTTTTTCTTCATTTTTACAGAGAACCTGTGAGCAGGATTGTGCTAAGTAAACTATAGGCAATGTCAGGTTGGTGCCGTTACACTGATTAAAATGACACCTGGGTTAATGAAATCTGTCCTGTGGTTCTTGTTTAATCTTTGATTGCAGTTTGGAGATAATGATATTCTCATGCTACGGGACGGGCCTGTGGGCGAGTGTTTTCTTGGTGCTCTGTTCTCATATTCTTCCTTATGGGCTTAAATGACAGGTTAGTGAACCTTCAATGACCTGACTCCTATTTTAAATAATGCGCTTGCGCAGTTCATATTGTGGTCTTTAAAAAATATAATTAACTCAAGCAAAATGGAGACGGCATCAGCACATGCAAAGTAGCATCTATCTCTTGCTGATAGATGCAACTATGCACACGCCACGGCCATTTTCCTGGAGCTAAAATTTTTTTTACTCCATCAAAATGGGGCTTGCTTGCCAATGGATGCTACTGCGTACGCGCTGTGGCCATTTTGCTGGAGCCAATTGTTTTTTGCTCCAACAAAATGGCCACGGAGCATGCACAGTAGCATCTATTGGCAAGCAATAGATGCTACTGCGCATGCACGGGCACCAGCGCCATTTTGTTGGAGCAAAATAATTTTTTTAGCAGACCACAGTATGAACGGCGCAAGCACAGTATTTAAAATAGGAGGCAGGTCACTGAAGGATCAGTGAACTGTCATTTAAACCACAATGATGAAGATAATGCAAGAGCACCAAAGAAAGACCCGCCCACAGGCCCGACCCGAAGCATAAGAGTCTAATTTTCTCCAAACTGCAAATATAGATTAAACAAGAACCACAGGACGGATTTCATCAACCCAGGTATCATTTTAATCAGTGTAACGGCACCAACCTGACACTGCCTGTAGTTTACTTAGCATAATCCTGATGACAGGTTTGCTTTAATGCACTAGAAAGCAAAAGCAAGACAGCAGAATATTTTTTGCATAAAAAAAATGAAATTAGATTCAGACAGTGTGCTTGCTTGCCACAAGCAAATGCACTGAGCTTATATTTCTTGTGCAATCATTTATTGTGAAAGGGGAAATATTTGTTTTTTAAAAATGAAAAAAAAAAATCCCAAAATCCAGACATTTAACCATTACCCTAATGTCTAGCTTACAAAGTGCACATTTTCTTGCAAAGCTTTGTCTCTGGCAAAGGTATTATTGCAGAAGAGGTTGAGGGCATTAAGAAATGTATGGCACATCATATCACAGTGGGATGATACTACATGTAACAAAAACACCACCGGTTTGAGTTACTGATCTGCAAAGAATGGTCAGCCTGATTACAGATGAATAAAATAGATAATTTTGTACCTTTTTTTAATAAAAAAAAACATGAAAGTCTGTATATGTGCCTAGTATACTGTGTTGTTAAATGAGCTGTTGTTTACTACTGGGTTGCTATCTGTTTTTATGGTGAAGTTACTTTGACATTACTAAGGCTCTGTTTGAATGGGGTTGCATATAGTTCTAGGAAACATCAGATTACTATATACATATTTTTAGGAAAATTGGTGTACTTGCAATATAGAAAAACTTGCCGAACTTGGCAAATTCAAATTTCAAAAGATTCAATCATCTCAGGATTCTTGACAATAAGACATCTAAATTCAATGGGCAGCTGCAATTAACCCTGTTCCGACCTGGTCAGAACATTGGTGACCCTGTAAAATGTTCCGATGGGTCGGCAGGACAACCCGGGGTGTGCAGCAGACTCCTGTGGTTGTCATGTCTCGATTGCCATGAGTGCCACCCAGTGGTCGGCGCTCATAGGAAGTGAGCATTTCTGCTGCATACAAGCAATCTGTTCGTCGCCTGTATGCAGCAGAGGCAGAGGCAGAGATATTCTATTGAAGCAAACAGAAAGTGTAAAAAAATGGTTTTAAAAATATATAAAAATATATATAAAAGTTTAAATCACCCCCATTTCGCCCCATTCAAAATAAAATAATAATAAAAAACACATACACATAATTGGCATCACTGAGTTCAGAATCGCCCGATCTATCAATGTAAGAAAAGAATTAATCCGATCAGTAAACGACGTAACAAGAAAAAAATTCTAGACGCTAGAATTACGTTTTTTTGGTCGCCGCAGCATTGCAATAAAATGCAATAACGGGCGATCAAAACATTGGATGTACCCCAAAATGGTATCAATAAAAATGTCAGCTCAGCATGCAAGAAATAAGCCATCACCCGGCCCCAGATCCCAAAAAATTGGAGATGCTGCAGGTCTCGGAAAATGGCACATTTTTTTTTTTTAGCAAAATTTGGATTTTTTTTTTCACCACTTAAATAAAAAAGAACCTATACATGTTTGGTGTCTACAAACTCAAAATGACCTGGAGAATAATAATGGCAGATCAGTTTTAGCATTCAGTGAACATGGTAAAAGAAAAAAAAAAAACAACAACTGTGGAATTGCGTTTGTTTTGCAATTTCACCGCACTTGGAATTTTTTTCCCGTTTTCCAGAACACGATATGGTAAAACCAATGATGGCGTTTAAAAGTACAATTTTTCCCACAAAAAATAAGCCCTCACATGGCCATATTGACAGAAAAATAAGAAGGCTCTGGGAAGAAGGGGAGCAAAAAACTAAAACGCAAAAACTGAAAATTGCACGGTCATTAAGGGGGAGAAATCCAGTAGTACAACAGTAAACATTACATAGATGTCATATAAAAAAACGGATTGCTTGTGTAATGTACAGTACAGACCAAAAGTTTGGACATACCTTCTCATATAAAGATTTTTCTGTATTTTCCTGACAGAGTGTGCAAAGCAGTCATCAAACAAAAGGTGGCTACTTTGAAGAACCTAGAATATAAGACATATTTTCAGTTGTTTCACACTTTTTTGTTAAGTATATAATTCCACATGTGTTAATTCATAGTTTTGATGCCTTCAGTGTGAATGTACAATTTTCATAGTCATGAAAATACAAAAAAATCTTTAAATGAGAAGGTGTGTCCAAACTTTTGGTCTGTATGACGCGCCCCCTGGGCCGTGGGGTACTCGGCAGCCGGGCCTCTGGTTGCTGGGGGATATCACGGTAGCTGGCCCGGTCCGTGACCCAGGGCGGTCAGTAAAAAGGGGAATTTTTTATAAGGGATATAAGTGTTTGTGACGCCACCTGTGGAATGCGGCTAAGGGGTGCCGCCGCTGCGGAGCAGTCCTTTGGAGCTGGTGTTACGGCAGCAGGGATGGTATGGCTCTCCACAGGTAGAGCTAGCTCCAGGGTAGCGTGGGGTGTAATGGATGGTGGTGCAGGGGAGAGACGGCACGACGGTCCCGGAGGAAAGATGGACACTCACGCGGGGGTAAGCTGCAGTATCTTTACTGGTGATGCTGCAGGCACGGTCCACGGTACTCCAGGCGAAGGGCGCACTTTTGGACTCTCCCCAGTGAGCGGGTATAGGGCCTCCTGATCCGTCGCTTTATTCTCTAAGCTTCTGACCTGCCTGGAGCTAGGCCTAGCTTGGTTACTGTCTCTCTTTGCATCTGCTGACCTGGTGGTAGGGCCTTCTCTTTGGAGATCACTTTCCCTGGATGCTGGGACGTCCGTGACTCCTAGCCCTGGTACTGTAATCAGCGTTTGGTGAACCTGGGACCTGTAGTCCTCCAGGGGTTCCGGTGGTTCCTACTGGGTATAAGAAGTCCCTGTGGGAGCGAACCCGGTGTCCGGTATTTATATCGGGGTTTGCCTAGTATGCTCCTCTACCCCTTTCTACTTCTTCCTTCTCCTCTCGCCTTCAGCCCACTCAAGGCCCTCACTAGGCCTTCACTTGTGCTGTAGGCCTTGGCTCGCCTAAGCACAGCAGCCTGCATGCTGCTCTCTTCACTGCTCTCTGAGCATCAGCACGCTCTCAGACACTCTCTCAGTCTGACTCAACACTACTCTGAGCTTCCTGGCTCCACCCTCCCTATATATATCCCTAACGGTCTCCCTCTGATGGTCTGAGGTGGTAGGGTGGAGGTGTGTGAATGTGTGAGGGCCTCTTGTGGAGAAGTCCATCCATGCACCCTTCTGGGTTCTGTGACACCAATGCGCAGCAGGGCGCCACATGTACTGTACATCAGGGCAATTGCTTTAGAATGAGAAATGCACTATGGCCAAGAGATAAGGAGCATACATAGATGACTTCTTCTATTAAAAGTCTTGAACAATTTAAAGAAATATGCACTTAAAATAGGTTAAAATATTGTAGCAAGTCATGCAACTTCCTTATATACAGGGTGGTCCAAAAGGAGGTGGCCAGAAAATAATAACATTCATTTTGATTGATATATAAAGTTATATTTACTAGCACAAGCATAACATTGACAATTAAATTTTATTCTGAACAATAATACAAAAGCCCTTAAATTTTATCAACGCAGGTGCTCAAACTGTTTTCCATCACAATTTGCACAGCTTTGAAGTCTGCCTCTTACGCTTCGACAAACTTTTTTGCACAAGTCTCTTTGGGTATTAATTTCTTGAAATGCATCTCTTATGTAATTTTTCAAATCACTGACACTTTTTGGTTTTCGACTATAAACTTTGTGAGGAATGAAAAGCGGAATCTGATTGGTTGCTAAGGGCAACTGAGCCAGTTTCACTTTACACCATGTTTGATAAATCTCCCCCTTCATAACCTTATTACACTTTCTGTCCACCTACTTTTGGACCACCCTGTACTTCAATTACAAAGTGCCCCCACTGCCTGAAGAATGTAGGGTCCTTGCAGCTGTACTTGAGTTTAAAACAGAACAGTATATCCTGTATGGGCCATCAAGCGCTGTATGTGAAGGAGGCTAACTTACTGGCTCATTTCAACCAGTAACCCAATCCCCTTTTTATTTTTGCATTAACGATGACAGAGAAAATTGATTTTCTTAACCAAACAGCACCTATACATTGGAATTCCAAAAATTTTCTAAGATGCATTGGCACTCTGGGTACTGCCATGGCACCTTAAGTTTTCTTTGTGAAACATTGTATTTTCCCAGGAGACAATGCTTTTAGGGGAGAATAATTAATTTAGTACTGCAATGTGCTTGAGTGCTTAGAATATTCCAAGTATCAATGCATAAACAATCTACAAAGCCAAAAATGATCACAGATAAACATTTCTGTTGACATTTTGTATTTGAATAAATCTCTATCAAACATATAAATCTCCATTAAACTATCTACATAAGTAATTACAAAGTCATTATTGAAGATTCCGTAGAAAGTTTGCATCCCTGAGTGATCTCATCTAAGAAAAACTGGGACAATATCTACAGTAAATTGTAATAATTTTTTTCTATATTTTTGTTTTACTATAAAATATTCTGCATTTTTTTTTATAATGCATAAAAAATTATTTCCTAGTTGTGTTGTAAAATGTTCCTTTTATGCCTTGATAAATTGAAGATTTCAAGGGTTTATTTTCTATAAGTGAGTATTTTGAGTTTATATTTTTGAACATAGGGGAATATATATAAAAAGATTTATTTGTTTTTTCCATTTTTTGTAATGACTGAAAAATGTAGCTGATATGCACCAGTTTCTCATAATTGTTGATTGAATGAAAGTAGTTTCTAATTTTGCATGCTCACTGAATCTTTGCAAACAAAAATTTTACAGAAATTTGTAAACTGAATAATGTCTCATTTAAAAATTTTGCAAATGCTTACCTGGCCCAACCAGAAGTATGCAGTCTGAGCATATGTAGTGATTGAAAATATTGCAAACATGCAACTTAGAGGCAAATTATTGATGGACAGAAAGAATAACGGCAATCCAAAATCCTTAAAAGGATTCTGACATCAGATTTTGCCACCTAATTTGAAAGAAGCATAATGTTGACTCATATACCCTGATTCAAATGAGGTTTCACTTATCAGGCTGCTTGCTATAGTTTTTATAAAATAACAGTTTTATCAGCAGGAGATTATCACCAATGGACTGTTAAACCTGCTGCCACATAGTCCTCCATATTCTTGAGCTCTATTTAGCCTCACCCCACCACTCGATAACTTTCTGAATATGCATATTATACACAGAAAGCTGTCTATTAGTGGTGTGAGCAGTGTTATACAGAGCTTAGCATTCAGAATTGGCAGAACTGCAGCAGACAAAACTGTGATTATATAAAAACTTCAGGAAGCAGACCAGTAATTCAATGCAGTACATACAATTAGGGCTTCTGCCCCTTCATCATGCTGCTCTTAGATGGAATAGCAGAAACTTGGTGATATATTTCCTTTAAAGGGATTTTCCCATGAACAAAGTCTGTTTTAATCAATATATCTTGGAATAATAATAAGTTCCACAATTGGATGTGTTAAAAAAAATTGTCCCTGCACTGAGATAATCTTATAAATGTGCCCTGCTATGCAGTGTTTAATGGCTGTGTCTTACCATGCAGTAACATGGTCTGATAATACCACAAGGAGCAAAAGAGAATATTCAGACAGGACAGCATGGGATCACAGCTGCTGATTTATTTAAGCAAAAACATTTCCCTGCCTGCCTGCTTAAAAACTTGTTTTACTTCAAAGAAAAACTCAGCTGTGATCCCATGCTGTCCTGTCTGTATACTCGCTTTTGCTTCGTCCCTTCCCAGGAGATATGATCAGATCATGTTCCTGCATGGTCAGACACAGCCATTACACAGTACACAGCAGGGGCACATTTATAAGATTATCTCAGCACAGGAACATTTTTTAACACATCCAATTGTGGAACTTATTTTCATTCTAAGATCTATTAAATACTAATAAGAATAAGAATCTTTATTTATATAGAGTCAACATATTCTGCAGCGCTATTAAATAAAATGTACTTTTTGTTGTGGGAAAACCCCTTCATGTAATGTATGCAAATATTTTTTTTATATTGCTGTAGATTTCCAGGTTTTTTTTTACAAATGAAGTTTTCTGGTATTTGTTAACTTAACCATAATATCCATTTTCACAAGTGCATTATAGCTTAGCATATAGCTGAAAGACTAAAGGGTGGTGCTGATAGACATGTAGAATTCTACTGTATATTTCTTATTTTATTAAGATGCATACAAAAGACTTTATATATGAGTCCATCAGAAAATGAGATTGTGTGATGTTCTCTTGGATGCTATACATTCTATACTGTAATTTAATGGAGGCATCATACATTGGGTCACAGAGTGTCTATGTCTCTGTAATACAGAGCAGCATGGAGTGTGTCTGTGTCATTACATGCTGCCATTCTCATAAGGCCTTGGGTAATTGTTTTTAAAATTAAATTGCATCAATATATAAGTGATTTCAGTGGCGATATCAGTAAGGTTCACTATAACAACTGAACCAACTTTCATTACATAACGTTTTGAGTTGTTTTACTAAATACAATTAAAGTTTCCTAGTATTAAGTCAATTTATTTTGACAATTTTATAGTTTTGTGCGCCCTTTCAGCTGTAACTACTTTTATTTGTGTTTGGTGGATTGAAGTGTAGCTATTTATTTTAGTTTTACATTACCGTGGAGGCTTAACAATGAAATGTAAAGAAAGGGAGAATGTATGTTGTATTTTTCTAAGGCATAGTGTATTTGTTGTTTTTGAACATATTGTACTTTGTTATGCAAAACAAGGAACTTCTTTATGACTAAGGATAATAGTTTATACATTTTATATAAGGAAAAAAGGGACATTGCGACCCTGAACAACATGCAATTTAGAAACCTTGGCTTGTCATTATTAGTCGTGTTCTGTTGTAATATTAAGTGCTAAGATAATATTAGTATCCACAATCCATATAATGCAACAATATAATGTCCAAATACCCGATCATACTCTCTTAAAGAGCCCTCATAATATTGGTATATGCTATTGTTTACACAAAATAATACGATTAATTTGCTCAATAATATCACTTTATACTGTGTAAGATGGCCACCGGACATGTCCTTGAGGGGAGATATGTATCACTGAGGTTGGTAGCTTCAGTGATGTAAAACCAGGAAAGCATGCTCCAGTACAAGTAGTGCTGAGAGGGTTAATTGGGCGTATCAGGGCCGGTTTTTACGAGCAGTTATAAGAGACGGGTGAGATTGGCTGCTCACATATCCCCACCCCAGGGCGTATGTATAAAATGGAGACCAAGCATCTAATTCAGTGTCTGTGGCTGGAGGTGTGGAGACCTCCAGCGTGTCTGTGCTCCAGAACACTGACTGTGAGCGAGTGAACCCGCAACAATGTATGGACTGTTTGTTTTCCTGTTTTGTTACTTTGTGCCAGATAAGGCTGTGTTTTGTAACTTTGTGTCGGACAAGGCTATGCTTCATTTACTTTGAAAATGCGCTTTATGAAGTCCGAATAAACCTGCCATGGACATTTTAAAGAAACTGACTCCTGTGACTAAGTCAAAAGCGGCTGAGTGAGTACCAAACCCCTACAATTGGTGCTAGAAGCACGTGTACAAATTCCAAGGGGCTGTGTGACTGCTACAAGAGGGACTGTATGTCCTGGCTGAAGTCTGTCACAAGCCAGCAAGTGACGTCAGATAAAATCGAGGACCTGCTGAAACATTTGGTGCAGGCGCAGTAAGCACAACGCCAGCAGCACCAGAAATTATTGCAGCAGAAGGAAATGGCGCAACAAGAGACCACTAAGCAGCTGATGCAGCAGATGCAGCTCCAGAAGCAGCAGCAACAGGATCAGCATCTTCAACAGCAGCAGCAGATCAATTTACTGGCAGAGGCGATCCATGGCACGGCGATGGCACCGACAAGTCCAGGTGATGACTCTCACGTCAGGAAGACTGTAAGGAGAGTGTTACAAAAGATGACCCCGGGTGATGCGTCAAGGCGTTCCTGACTGTATTTAAAAGGGTGATGGAACGGGAGAAATTGCCTCCGGAGCAGTGGGCAGAGGTGCTGGCGACATATTTAACAGGGGAGCCGCAGAAGGCTTATTATGACCTGGCCTTGCAGGACGCAAAGGAGTACGCCAAATTGAAAACTGAGATTTTGGCGAGCTTGGGAGTGACTCTGACTGGCAAGGCACAACGGGTGCACAAATGGACGTATTTCAGTGACAAACCTCCCTTGTCCCAAATGTTTGACCTCGTACACCTGGTTCAAAAGTGGTTGCAACATGAATCTTCCTCCGCAGCAGAGATGGTGAAAGGGTCATCATGGAGAGGTTCATCAACTCCCTTCCGAGGGCGGTGCAAGACTGGGTTGCTCGGGGAGATCCCTATAATGCTGATGACCTGGTGGAGTTGGTGCAAAGGGAGCAGGCGGTGGAAAGTTCCTTGGGAAAGCCATAGCGTCTCCATACTGGGGTTCCCAAAAGGGGGCGGACACCCAAAAGAGGGGAACTAGAGCCACATCTGGAGGGCGCCCTAGAGCCCAGGAGGGGTCGGAGTTGCTGCCAAAGGTCACATAGCCGCTCGGTGACCCATGACAACTGAGCCAATGGACTGCAGCGCAGGACAGCATTGCTCGTATTTTGCATATCCTGCCTGCAGTGCTGTCCCTCAACCGGGTGAAGGAACCGCAGGCAAGCCTCGTGTCGGTGAATGGTATGCAAGTGACTGCTCTGTTAGACTCGGGGAGTTTAGTAACCCTGGTGGGGGCCACAGTTCCTCATCGACTGGTTCTGGGAAAGAAGGTTGGCATCCGTTGTATCCATGGGGACACTAAGGACTACCCTATGGCCCGAATGGTTATAGACACAAGCTGCGGCGCCGAGTTCCCCCAAGGTTGGCGTAGTCAAGGACCTGTTGCACTCTGCTATAGTGGGGTGGGACTTTGCCTTGCTTTGGGACTTGTAGGAGAATGGGAGGAAGCCGGGTTGTCCGGGCAACAACCAAGTCGCCCCTGAAGAAACCACATTGCAGGCCGCAGCCGACAAGTTTTCCTTTTGTGTGCTGCTTGGGGATGAGGATGAGGCAGCATCCCTGGAGGCTAAGATCCCTGAACTGGAGGTGTCTGGAGGAAACTTTGGAACCACCCAGCTCAGGGACTTAACTCTAAAAGTGGCGTTTAATAATGGAACTGTTCTTAATGATGTGGCTGACACCCAATATCCGCACTTTGCCGTAAATGGGAAGTTATTATATCGGGTCACCAAGCTCAGAGGGGAGGTAATCGAGCACTTACTAGTTCCAGGGCCGTACAGATGCAGGGTGTTAGATATGGCCCATGCACATGTCTTGGGTGGTCATCTGGGGGTAGAAAAAACCCAGGAAAGGATCCTCCAGAGGTTCTACTGGCCCGGGTGTCACCGAGAGATAGTGAATTATTGTAGGTCATGTCCCACCTGTCAGCTGACCTCCCCGGTGGCTCACTTCCGAAGCCCTTTAGTGCCTCTACCTGTCATTGAGATCGCATTTGAGCGCATCACCATGAATCTAGTGGGACCCCTGGTCAAGTCCGCCAAAAGACATCAGTACATCCTGGTGATACTGGACTATGCTACACGCTACCTGGAGGTCGTGCCACTATGAAACTCCTTCCCCAAGTGTATAGCCTGAGAGTTGGGCCATATCTTTTCCAGGATGGGGTTGCCTAAAGAGATTCTAAAAAACCAAGGGACTCCGGTTATGTCAAAGGTGATAAGGGAGTTGTGCAAGATTCTGCAAATCACACAACACAGGACCTCAGTCTACCACACACACACAGATGGCTTGGTGGAGCGGTTCAACAAAACCTTGAAGGCCATGTTGAAGAAGGTTGTAGAGAAAGACGGCTGAGACTAGGACTGCCTACTGCTGTAACTTCTGTTCTCCATCAGAGAAGTCCCACAGGCCTCTACTGGATTTTCCCCTTTCGAGCTGTTTTATGGCCGACACCCCGTGGACTTCTGGATGTAGCAATGGAAACCTGGGACGCTGAGTATACACCCTACAGGAGTGTAATCGAACATGTGGCACAGATACAAGAGAGGATTGCAGAAGTAATGCCCATTGTGAAAGAACACCTCCTCAACGCACAAGAGGCACAGTCGAGGGTGTACAATAGGTCGGCGAGGGTGAGACACTTCAAACCTGGAGATCGGGTACTGGGCTGTTACGTACAGTGGAGAGCAAATTCCTGGCTAAGTGGCAGGGTCCCTATGAAGTAGTGGAAAAGGTTGGCAATGTCAATTTTAAAATTCACCAACCAGGGAGGAGAAAGCCCTACCAGGTGTAACACGTCAATGTGATCAAGCCATGGCGAGATAGGGAGCTTGTGGTAGCTCCGTGTTTGGTGGTGAAGTCTGAAGCTGATGTGGAAGAGGTCAAGGTCACTGTCACGTGCCCAAAAGCAACAGTGCCGAGAGTTGCTGTAGTGGAACAGGGACCTGTTCTCCAAGCTATCAGGTTGTACCCAGATCATACAGAATGAGGTCCTTACAGAGCCACATCCGGGTAAACCTGAAGCCGTATCGGATTCCCGAAGCCCACCGAGAGGCAATCTTGAAAAAAGTGAAGTGGATGCTAAGTCTGGGAGTCATTGAAGAATCCAAGAGTGGCTGTTCCATTCCCATAGTCCTAGTGCTGAAACCAGATAGAGAATGGCGGTTTTGCAACGACTATAGGAAACTAAATGAGGTCTCTAAGTTCGATTCATACCCAATGCCAGGGTAGATGAACTAATTGAAAGGCTTGGGCCAGCCAGGTACATTACCACCCTTGACCTCACAAAAGGGTATTGGCAAATTCCTATGGCCCAAGATGCCAAGGAGAAGACTTCAACTCCAAATGGGTATTTCCATTACACCAAGACGCCTTTTGGGTTACAGGGAGCTAAATGGACCAGATGCTAGCTCCCCACAAAAAGTATGCAGCAGCCTACCTGGATGATATCGTGATCTACAGTCAGGATTGGGGAAGCCATCTGAGCAAAGTTCAGGCAATATTCGATGCTCTGCGGAAGGCGGGGTTTTCCATCAACCCAAAGAAATGTGCCATGGGCATGGAAGAAGCCAAGTATTTTGGCTATGTCGTAGGCAGAGGCGTGATCAAGCCCCAAATAAATAAAATTGACGCGATCCGGGGTTGGCCACAAGCTCTCTCAAAAAAGCAGGTCAGAGCATTCTTGGGCATCATGGGCTACTACCGCCGGTTCATCCCCAACTTCGCCATGGTAGCCGCCTCTTTGACAGACCTCCTTAAAGGGACAAAATCAGTTATGGCGAAGTGGTCTCCAGAAGCGGAGACGGCTTTCTAGGAACTAAACCAGGCTCTGTGTAAACAGCCTGTGCTGGTGGCTCCGGATTTCTCAAAGGAGTTTGTGGTCCAGACGGACGCAACAGATGTCGGACTGGGTGCTGTCCTATCACAAGAGGTGAATGATGAGGAGCACTTTTAAAGAAACGGACTACTGTGACTACCTCAAAAGCGGCTGAGTGAGTACCAAATCTACAACTAGTGATGAGCGAGTACCGTAATATTTGTAATCGCTATACTCATAATGAGTACTTTGTAATAATAGCGTATTTGTTCCGAATAGCGAGTACAATGTAAGTCAATCGGAAATGCGAGTAATTTTCTGCTGGACCCTACAAAGGGGTCTAGGGGACTGAGGAAAAGGCTGAAATGGATGGGAAAGTGATGAAACTGAATGGGATGAGCCTAGAGAATATGCCTGCATGCATTTCTGACTCACATATGGTTTCTGGGAATAAGTTTGTCGCAGTATTACGCCACTTTTACAGACACACAAGAACAACTACCAAACCTAACCTAAATTGCATTTAACAGGCCAAAAAGGTTAAGAAACAGTTTTTCCTGCATAATCACTTGTATATAAGGCTAAATAAACCAGAGAAACCAAAAAAATATCCCTTTTAGCATTTGTTCACACATACTGCTGTGGCTTTTTTTCTCCTTTTACAATTGGGAGGGCCCTGACTTACACATTTTGATGGTCCCTCTGTCATACATCATTTTTAGTTCTCTATTCCCCAGCACTTTACAAGTATAGCTAGAACATACCAGTAGGCATGTTGATCTTTGTCCTGAGAAGTCTCAGGTGGTTCTGTAACATGAGTTTTGGAGGGACAGCTGTTACTTAGACATTTGGGCGGTCCCTCCATCATTGACACTCAGATAGTGGAATGCATATTCCACAGCAGTTTACAGTGTGCCCATTGTAGCGTTGGGCTTGACCCTCCTCCTCCACAACCATGTGATACTGCGGCCCTTAATTCAAATTTTCAGAGGGCTGCAGGAGGCAGGAAAGCTGAGTTCTGTGAGAGCCCTCGTGTCGCCCTGTAACATACAATTTGAAGTGCCCTCCTGTAGAAATTTTGGAGGTCCCTCTTGTGTACATTTCAGAGTGCCCTCACTTATTCATATTGTACGACCCTCACTCTATTATTTAACTCATTTAAGGGCAGAAACTACAGAGAAAAAGGCCAAGAGACATGGAGTACTAGAAGGTAGCAGTGAGTGCAGCCTGCGATCCTCAGGTATGGCTGAACTCTGTGAACCGAAAAAATAAAGCAGCACTAATCAACTGGATGACGAGCTCAAATATATCACTTGTGCAAGTCAATGGACAAAGGATATATGGCGCCCCCCCCCTCCAGGATGGGTTGGAGAAGCTTCTCCAAATTGCTCAGAGATTTTGATTGTCAATATTCCCCAGATTATATAGCAAGAAAAGACTTATTGATACTGTACTACTTGGTCCAGTGAAGAATGTGCATCGTATTTCCAAAAATTGCTCATGGGGGCAGTGTCATAGGTGCAGGGAGATTCCATGACAAGGGCCTCCCTTGACAAACATTATCTATGATGGAGTACTGTAGTAGTTGTGGCACTCAATTCAAGTTTTCAAAGGGCCATCAGTTGGTCATCAACAGTCAGTGTAAATTTGTATTGAATATGTGACGCGCCCCCTGGGCCTGTGCTGTGCAGGGGATACCCGGAGCCGGATCGCTGGGGGTTGTAGTCCTCCATGGCGATGACCCGGTCCGTGCCCAGGGCGGTCAAACCAGTGGCAGTCTTAAGTAATAACAATGTCCGACTACGCCACCCGTGGATTGCGGTCAGTGGGGACCGCCGCTGCGCTGCAGACCGCTGAGGCTGATGTAATTTGCGCAGCCGAGTATGGAATAACTCCCCACGGGAGAAGTATTGCCTCAGGGCAGCTAGTGTGGATGATGGGAGTGATGGTGTGAGCGTCCCAGTAGTAATGGTGCTGGTGCGGCGATGAAACACAGAGACGTGTGGTGCAGTTCAGGGTCTTTACTGATGGTATAAAGCTGACCCTCCCGGGAGTACTGGTTAGCAGTAGGGGTCTGGTCAGTCTGTGAGCAAGCAGGATCTCCTCCCCGACTATCTGCACTCTTTCCTGGCTACCTTGCTCTATGCGGGTAGAAGTAGCCCACGTCCCTGAGTATACCGTGTGGTGCTCACCCGTATGGCCGGTGACTAGGGGCCTTCCGTTAGCCTCCGCTTCACGATGGCGGTGCTGGTCCCTTGCTTGTGACCGTGCCTCCGGGCTTCTAAGGCCAGAGGACATGGAATCCCCTGCCGGTTGGATTCTGCTGCTGGACCTGGATGTCCCCACAGCCTCGGACACCGTGTCCGGGTTTAGTGTCTTCAGCCAAGGCGAGCTTTCTAGCTTCCAGCCTCTGGCACTCGCTCCTGCTCCTACAGAGCTCCTGGTTCTTACTTTCCCTCTCCAGGCTCTGACTGCTCTGCTTGTTCTGCAGGCTCTGTCTCTGTCTGCTCTAATCCCGCCCCAGACCCAGTTTATAAGGGCAGATTCCTCCCCTCCCAGGTCTGGGTGGGCCGTGTTGCATGCTTAGGGCTCCTGACCAGAGAAACCTCCCACTTGCTCTCAGACATAATATTTCTATTACTGTGGCAACCAGACCCCTGGGGTGCCACATTCCCCCCTAGTAAATTTTAGTACTCCGGGACTAAACACATTTTTTAAAGAAACATAAATGCAGGGTATAAACGATAATACAATAACATATTTGCAAGAAGCTTTAGTTCTTTAAAGGTCACGTCGTGTCCGCAACCGGGTGTCCATATCACCCAAGGTGAAGTTTGTGAAACAAGAGTGTCCATGTCACCCAAGGTGAAGCTTTAAGCGAAGTAGGGGATCTGTCCAAAGCAAACCCCTTGCGTTGGCCCTGGGCGTGGCTGCAAGGCTGAAGCTAGCTACTTTGGGCCGCAAGGAGGCCACGCCAGACAGGTTTTCTCTTCCGCGGCCGTCTTCGCAAGAGGCACCAAGGTGCAACTATCTACAAGAATTGTTCCGGTTATCCAGTGTCCATAACCTGTTAGTCCATAGAATTCTGCAGGGTAACTGAGAAACATAATTAATAACAAGCAACAACAAAAACCATAAACATTTTCAAGAAACAGGTAAGTTTACAGTGCATTACTTTATATTTTCCAGCGAGCGGGCATCTGACCTGTAGTGACTCTAGTGGACCTACGGAGCTCACTAACTGGTCCTGCACTACAGGGTGTAGGAGGTGTTATGGGCAAGCTGGGCAGCTGTCTGCGCACTCTTTGGCTCACTAGGGGCACGGCAGGCTCACTACTAGCAGAGGGTTGATTCTCCTGGTCTGCTGGTGTGGACTCTTCTGCCTCCGGGGCCGGCTGCTCTTTCAGCTCTACCTGGTCTTCTGTAGGCACTTGAGGGGCTGGCTGGAGAAAGGTGAGGACGGGCACCACGATAGCGTTGTTTACTTGTGTCCAGGACTGGGGAAAGTCTTCGAGTACGGTGCTGATCATTTCCTCCTTTTCCGCTACGGGTTGAGGGTCTTCCTGATCTTCATCCGTGCTTTGCAACTTCTCGGGGCACTTTTTCAGGTGGTCTCTGGAGACAGTGGCCGTGGTCTCTCCTCCATCCTTGCTGATGACGTACACCTTTGGATTATTGTGGCTTGAGGGCAGTACGGTGTACGGGTCCTTTTCCCACTGGTCGTCCAACTTATGGAGCCGCCTTTTTCTTTTCAAGACCTGCTCTCCAGGTACCAGGGGAACAGCGGGAGCATGTTGGTTATAAGTCCTCTCCTGCCTTTCTCTTGATTGGCAGAGATTTCGCTCGACGCTCTCCTGTACTTTCCGGTACTGCTGCTGCCGTTCTGTATCCCAGTCTGTCTCTGGCGAGGTGTCCTCGGGTATCAGGACTTCCATATCCAGGTCAACAGGCAGCTTACCAGGTCTTGCTCGCATTAGGTAAGCCGGGGTACAGTTGGTGGAACCTACCGGGATTTGGTTATACAGGTCCACCAGATCGGGCAGTTTCTCAGGCCACAGACTGCGTTCTTCCAGGGGCAATGTTTTTAGCAGATCTATCACCACCTGGTTCATCTTCTCGCAGAGTCCATTGGTTTGGGGGTGATAGGGCTTTGTTCTTATCTTTTTGCAGCCATACAGGTTGCAGAACTCCTGGAAGACCTCCGCTTCGAAGGCTGGTCCTTGGTCCATCAGCACTTGGTCCGGGTACCCGTGTGGGCGGCAGAAGTGCAGCTGGAAGGCTCTGGCTGCTGTCTGAGCCGTTAAGTCTTTGACAGGGACCACCACCAGGAACCAGGAGTAGTGATCCACGATGGTTAGGGCGTAGACATACCTGCTTCTGCTTGGAGCCAGTTTAACATGGTCCAGAGCGACCAGTTCCAGCGGCTGCCTGGTGATGATGGGCTGCAGGGGAGTCCTCTGGCTGACACGGTCCCTTCTTCTTTGATTGCACGGGCCACAGTCTCTACACCACCTCTCAATGGCTCCTCTCATGCCTATCCAGTAGAACCGTTCACGCAGCAGGAACTCCAGTTTCTTCCATCCGAAGAATTGTGGTAGGCCTCCAGCACCATAGCTGCGTCCCGTCTCGGTACCACAAACTGCCAGATCAGCTCATGTGTCCGGGAATTGACCATTCTGCGGCACAACTTCTCCTTGTAGAGAAACAGTCTGCTCTTCTCCGTCCACAGTTGCTTGGTCTCTGTTAGAACTCTCCTGTTAGTTTTTTTTTAGTTTGCTGGTCATATGACCATTTTTGCCTATTTAATCCGGCTCCGCCCTCCTGGCCTTGCTGGACTTCATTGTATTTACTACTCTTGAGCTAGCTTGGTGCTCTGTTGCCGTTCTCTGTTAGTTTTGCTAGGTCTTCTGACCTCTATGCTTTTTGTTGTGTGTTTGTCTTTGACTGCTACTATTTCTGCTAGGAGGTGTCCAACTTATCCCAGTCCCTAGTTCTTGCAGGGATCCCTCCCTCACATCTATAGGTCTTCGTACAGACTAGCCGAGGACTTTAGGGGGTCTGATCGCAGGATCAGGTTCCCCGTTACATCGTAGGGATCTAGTTTAGTTCCATTGTAGGGACAGATCTCCTGTCTTTCCTTAGTCCCTGTACCAGATCATAACAGTAAGTCCAGCCCTAAAAGAAAAAAAAAAAAAAATTTCTCTAAGGAAAGACCTCCAGTTTTCCATCATGGTCTCGGTTCAAGATTTGGCTCAACGCTTGCAGGGACTCTGGAGGTGGCCAAGCTCCAACAACACGTGAGTAGCTGTTCTGGAGCACATTTTGTGGAACCAAAGGTACGTCTGCCTGATTTATTTTTTGGCGAACAACAAGATTTTTTTTCTTTTAAAAATGCTTGTTTATTGTATTTTCGTTTGAGACCCGGATCCTCTGGTGATGAATCACAGCGCATAGGGTTCATAATGTCACTTTTGCGCAAAGATCCTCAGGGATGGGCCTTCTCTCTCCAACCTAGTGATCCGTGCTTTAGATCAGTGGATAGTTTTTTTTTCTGCTTTGGGTTTGTTGTACGATGATCCTGATCATGTCTCATCTGCTGAGTCTGAATTGAGACGTTTGAGGAAGGGATCAGGTAATGTGGAAAAATATTGTTCTCACTTCCGTCGGTGGTCTGCCCAGGTGGGGTGGAACGATTCAGCTTTGAAAAGCTTGTTTCTTGCAGGGCTAGGTGAAAGGGTTAAGGATTTACTGATTGCTTATCCCACACCTGGAAACTTGCAGGAGGCAATGCAATTAGCTATACGGGTGGACAGGAGACTGCGTGCAAGGGTTAATGAGAGCAAATCCTCTGCTATGTCAGCTCCGAGTCCTGAGAGGGTCTGTGCTGACAATGGAGAGCCGATGGAGATTGGGGCGATGGCACCCCGCTCTCAGGAAAAAGACCGCAGGCTTTCTGAAGGCTTGTGCTTCTATTGCGGAAATTCTGGTCATTTTATTAAGAACTGTGTGCTTCGGATGAAGAAAGAAAAAAAAATGGTCAGTCATGCACGTATTGCCTGTTTAAATTCTAAGGGAGTATTCCTATCTGCCACTACTGCTGCTCAGGATGAATTAATTGAATTTCGGGTATTTGTGGATTGTGGTTCTACTCTGAATGTGATTGATGGGGGATTCTTGGAAAAACTTAGATTAGAACCTAAAACTTTGTCATCCCCTATTGCTGTGGTTTCTGTTGATGGCTCTCCCTTGAAGAGTGTTACTCATAAGGTCTGTGAATTTCCCCTCACTATTAATGGTATTCATCAAGAGAATTTGGATTTGGTGGTATTGGATAATTTGCCTTCTCCAGTAATATTGGGGTTACCCTGGTTAAAATTGCACAATCCTTTACTAGATTGGTCTACCAATGAAATTAAGTCCTGGAGCCCTAAGTGTTATGACAAGTGTTGTAACGGACGTATTGCTGCGGTGGAAAAAGGGGAATTACCTGTACCTATTCAGGATTTTTGGAGAGTTTTTTCTGAGGAGGAGTCACAAATTTTGCCTCCCCATAGAGACTATGATTGTACCATTGAATTTGTCCCTGGAGCGACTCTTCCTAAAAGTCGTTTATTTAATCTTACTATTCCTGAGAGAAAGGCTTTGAAGGAATACATACAGACAAGCTTGGCCGCCGGTCACATTAGGCCTTCCAAGTCTCCTGTGGCTGTTGGATTTTTTTTTGTAAAAAAAAAAGATGGCGGTTTACGTCCTTGTCTGGACTTTCGTGAGATTAATAAAATTACTGTACGCAATCCTTACCCACTGCCATTGATTCCTGATTTATTTAACCAGTTAGTGGGGGCCAAGTGGTTCTCTAAAATTGATCTCCGTGGGGCATACAATTTGTTGCGCATGAAGGAGGGTGATGAATGGAAGACTGCTTTTAACACTCCTGTGGGTCATTTTGAGAATCTGGTGATGCCTTTTGGTCTTACCAATGCTCCAGCATTTTTTCAGAATCTTATTAATGACATCCTTAGACCTTTAATCGGCAAAAATGTGGTTGTGTATTTGGATGACATTCTGATTTATTCGCCTGATCTGGAGTCTCATTGGCGGAGCGTACGTGAGGTATTACAGTTATTAATGGACAATTCGCTTTTTGCTAAGCTGGAGAAATGTGAGTTCGCTGTACAGAGAATTAGTTTTTTGGGCTACATTATCTCCAGTGAAGGTTTTGAGATGGACCCGGTTAAAGTTCAAGCTGTGCAGGAATGGCCTAGGCCTATTGGTTTGAAATCGATACAGAGGTTTTTGGGTTTCGCCAATTATTACAGAAAATTCATAAAAAAATTTTCTATTATTGTCAAACCGCTGACCGATCTCACCAGGAAAGGTGCTAATGCGGTTCAGTGGACTTCTGAGGCCATTGAAGCTTTTGTGTTTCTAAAGGAGAGGTTCACCTCTGCTCCCATCCTTATGCAGCCTGATGTGACTAAGCCGTTTTTGGTTGAGGTTGATGCTTCTTCGGTGGGGGTTGGTGCGGTGTTGTCTCAGGAAAACAAGGATGGAGTACATCCCTGTGCCTTTTTTTCAAAAAAATTTTCTGAGACTGAACTTAATTACGATATTGGTAATCGGGAATTGCTGGCGATTAAACTCGCATTTGAACACTGGCGTCACCTCTTGGAAGGTGCTGAATTTCCCATTCAGGTTTTCACTGATCATAAAAATCTGATCTATCTTGATGCTGCCAAGCGCTTGAATGCCCGTCAGGCTAGGTGGGCACTTTTTTTCTCGCGGTTTAATTTTTCCGTTACTTACATCCCGGGTACCAAGAATGTTAAAGCGGATGCTTTGTCTCGTAGCTTTTCTCCCATAGTCGGTGTTGAGGAGGAAGAAGAGAGCATTTTACAAGAAGGTGTTGTGATTGCTGCTTTGGACTCCGTTTTGGAGGATGAGATTCTTAAAGCTCAGGAGAATGCCCCATCTAACACTCCCCATGGGAGGTTGTTTGTGCCTAGGACCTTTAGGAGAGATTTGTTTGTTGAGTGTCATGAGTCTCGGTTGGCAGGTCATCCAGGAATTTCTGAGACCAAGAGACTTGTAGGTCGCAGTTTTTGGTGGCCTGGATGGCAGAAGGAAGTCATTAAGTGGGTGCGCCAATGTACTGTGTGTGCTAGATCCAAGTCTTCGCATGCTCCTGCTGCGGGGTTGCTTTGCCCTCTGGAGGTTCCTAGTGCACCTTGGACACATCTGGCTATGGACTTTATTACTGACCTTCCCCCCTCTGAAGGTTTCACGGTCATCTGGGTGGTCGTGGACCGTTTTAGCAAGATGTGTCACTTGGTTCCCTTCATCAAACTGCCTTGCACTAAGACACTCGCTAAGGCCTTTGTCAAGGAAATTGTCAGACTACACGGTGTTCCTACTGACATTGTTTCTGATAGGGGACCTCAGTTCATGGCTCGTTTTTGGCGTGCCTTTTGTGACAGGTTGGGAGTTCATTTGTCGTTTTCATCCGGATATCATCCTGAGTCTAATGGCCAGACAGAAAGGAAGAACCAGGATGTTGAGCAGTTCTTGCGTTGTTTTGTGGCAGACAATCAAGAGGGGTGGTCTGAGTTTCTGCCACTTGCTGAATTTGCTCTTAACAACCATACATCCTCTTCTGCTGGGTGTTCGCCTTTTTTCTGTTGTTCTGGGAGACATCCGTCTTTTGGGTCATTCTCCAAATTGGAGGATTCCTTCTAAAAAATTGGGTCCCAAGTTCGTAGGGCCCTTTAAGGTGCTTCAGATAGTTAACCAATCTGCTGTTAGGTTGGCGGTTCCTACTTCCTGGAAGATTAACCCGGTGTTTCATGTTTCTCTGTTGAAAAAAGCTGATGTGTCGGATGGTGACGCCTCTGCCACTGTTCCTCCGGTGGTGGAGGACGGGGAATATGAAATTTCCCGCATCCTAAATTCTAGACGGTATAGAGGGAGTTTGCAGTATCTCGTCGCTTGGAAGGGTTTCGGACCTGAGGATAACTCATGGGTGAGGGCGGATGATGTTTCTGCTTCCAGACTTGTCAGAGCGTTTCACAGGAGGTTTCCTGGTAAGCCTGGGCCTAGGGGATCCAGAGGATCCTCTTAGAAGAGGGGGTACTGTTAGAACTCTCCTGTTAGGTTTTTTTTAGTTTGCTGGTCACATGACCATTTTTGCCTATTTAATCCGGCTCCGCCCTCCTGGCCTTGCTGGACTTCATTGTATTTACTACTCTTGAGCTAGCTTGGTGCTTGGTTGTTGTCCGTGTACATGGTGAACCTGGAAGAGGCAAGGTAATGCTTAAAACGTTCGGTTACTGCCCACACCACTGCCAGGAACTCTAGCTTGAACGAGCTGTAATTCTCAGGGTTTCTTTCCGTGGGTCGCAGTTTTCGGCTGGCGTAAGCAATTACCCGTTCTCTCCCCTGCTGGATCTGGGACAGTACGGCCCCTAGCCCGATGTTACTTGCGTCCGTGTGGAGGATAAAGGGCTGGCTGTAATCAGGGTACGCCAGGAATTCATCCCCCGTGAGGGCCATCTTCAGCTGGCGGAAGGACTCCTCTTCCAGCTTTTCCCATTTGAAGGGTGGCTTCTGGTTTTTGGCCTTCCTGGACTGGCCTATCAGGAGGTCCTGCATAGGAGCTGCCTTCTTGGTAAAACCAGGAATGAATCTTCGGTAGTAGCCTACCAACCCGAGGAACTGCCGCACTTCCTTTATGGTGGATGGTCTTGGCCAGTCCTTAATCACGGTGATCTTGTCAGGGTCGGGGGCTACTCCGTCAGCACTCACCACGTGTCCCAGGTACTGTACCTTTGGCTTCAGTAGATGACACTTCGAGGGTTTTACCTTTAGGCCATAGTTTGCCAGGGCTTCAAACACTTCTGCCAGGTGTTCCAGATGGTCCTCATAGGTCTTGGAATAGACGATGACGTCGTCCAGGTATAATAGGACCGTCTCGAAGTTCCGGTGTCCCAGACAGCATTCCATCAACTGTTGGAAGGTTCCTGGTGCGTTGCAGAGCCCGAACGGCATACAGTTAAATTCGCTGAGTCCCATCGGGGTGGTGAATGCGGTCTTCTCCTGGTCCGCCTCTGCTACAGGAACCTGCCAGTACCCGCTAGTGAGATCCAAAGTAGAGAAGATTTTAATGCAGCTAAGGACTCTTCTATCCTTGGTAACGGGTAAGCATCTTTGTGTGTGATACGGTTGACCTTCCTGTAGTCTACACACATTCTCATGGTGTTGTCTTTCTTTTTCACTAGGACTAGTGGAGCTGCCCAGGGGCTACAGCTGTCCCTAATTACCCCAGCCTCCTTAATGTCTTTTAGCATCCCCTTGGCGTGTTGATAGTGTGCAGGGGGTATGGGTCGGTATCTCTCCTTTATGGGAGGATGGTCTCCCGTGGGGATGTGATGTTCTACCCCCTTTACTCGCCCGAAGTCCAGCAGGTGTTTACTAAACACTCTCTCGTACTCCTGAACCACCCGATAGACTCCCTGTTTTTGGTGTGAGGGAGTGGAGTCAGTACCCAAATGCAGTTGCTGACACCAGTCCTCCATTGGTTTCTTAGAGCCTTTACCTTCCTCTGGTTGAGATGGAGGCAAGGGTTCAACGGCCTGTACAGAGTTCTGGTTGATGGTGAACAATTTGGCTAGCGTGGCATACCGGGGCAGGTATACTTCTCTCTCCCCGATATTGATGATGCGGACGGGCACCCTCCCATGGCGTACATCGACCACCCCCCGTGCTGTCAAAATGGTGGGCCTACTGTCTGAGTAGATGGGTTCTACCATTGCTTGGTAGTCTCTACCTCTTAGACCAATAGCTGCCCGGCACCAAATCATCATCTCACTTTTTGGGGGCATGGCAATAGGGAACGGGTCACACATTCTCACGCTACCTATCTCACCACCAGATAGTTCCACCTGTTGCCGTTTCATCAGTGCCCGGATCTCTTTTTGGAGGACACGCTGCTGGCTGGAACTGGCGTTCTTGGCAACCTGTTGCAAAATAAGAATCACCTCTGCAAGACAGTTTTCAATTACGTTAGTACCTAGGGTTATTTTTGGGTGACTCTCGCGACGGTCAGTGTCCACAATGATCAGTCCTTGTGCCGGCAGTTCAACTTTACCGACCTTGATGGTCACTTCCTTAAATCCTATCTGTGGCACGGGCTGACCATTGCTGGCGATAATGCTCAGGTCGTCATCTGGGTAGCGGGTTATGTCCGAGTCATTCCAGTACCGCTAAAAGAGCACGTACGGGATGGTAGTCACCTGTGACCCGGTGTCTAGTAGGGCACTCATAGGAATGCCATCCAGTACCACAGGCAAGACCGGACGTCCCCCTACGTATTTATCATGCCAGTTCGATGGGCCTGATGATCTTATGCCTGGGGGCTGGCCCTCTACCCCAGGTTGTGCCCGTTTAAATGACAGTACCTTGCCATATGTCCGGGTTGATTGCAGCGGCGGCAGATGGGTCGTCCGTCCTCGTTGTATCTGTCGCTGGGTCTTCCTCTGGCCGGTGGGGTCCTCCTCAGTCGGCGCCACGGGACGTCCTCTAGTCCGGATGCCAGCTGGATCTTTCCTGGAGAAGAGACCTGTAAAGACTGCACAGTTCTGGTTAGCGCGGCAACGCTCTTTGTCAGCTCTTGGACCTGATGGTGCAGGTCTGTAGCCGGGTCATTGTTCAAAGCCTGCGCATCAGCTCCCACAGGCACTGCAGACAAGGGCGCCGCGTCCTGGTGATAAGTGATAGCAGGGCGCCTGTGGGTCACAGCGCCACCTGGTGCCGGTTCTCAGAGCACCCGGATGGCTCTGTCCTTGAACTGTGCAAAGTCCAGGTCAGGGTCCTGCAAGGCCATTGCCCGCAACTGGGTTCGGTGGGCATTGCACCGTAGACCCCAAATAAATTGTTCGGTCAACTGCTTGTCTTCATTTCCCACGCTGTCAGGGTCTGCCTGCTTAATGGCTCTCAGGGCCTCTTGTAGGTTTAGAGCATAGTCTCTTATACTTTCATGTGCCCGTTGTTTGCACCCGTAAAATCTGAGCTTTATTTCGGCTGAGGTTCGGGTATCAAATGTGTCTTTCTGCCGGGCTAGTATCTCTCTGACAGTCCTCTTCTTCCCAGGTGACCAGGACTTTACCTCCCTTTGGGCTGCCCCGATTAACTGGGCCACCAGGATGCTTACTTTTTGCTCTTCCGTGAGGGGGTATACCTGGAAGAGGCTATCCAGTTTTTCCCTAAAGTCACTTAGAGTATGTGACTCCCCTGAGTACTGGGGTAGCCAGGTCGCCCCCAGGATATAGGGCATGGTGAATGGCATGACCGCAGCAGCGGTTGCGCTGGCGGCCGGTGTGGCCCCTCGGTGTCCGACATCCTCCTTCCCCCCTAGTGGACCGTGGCCTACCTTGCGATGCTCTTCTTCCATAGGCCGCGGCTCCGCAGTCGATCGTCGGAGTTGAGGACCTGGCGTCGCGCTCCGATGACGTCAGCGTCGCTCTTCCTCCCTTCCAGGACCTTGCGCAGCGTCAGTGTGTGGGGCGGAGCTTCGGATCTCGCGCGCTTTTAGCGTCCACGCCCCTCTTCTTCCCGTGCGGCGTCCTGAAGATGGCGTCCGATGGCGGGAAGCAGCTGCGGATGGCGGGAAGACGGCAGAAGACGGCGGGAAATGACCCAACATGGCGTCCGATGGCGGGAAACGGCTCCGGACGGCGGGAAACTTCACCACAGGTTAGTACAAAAGTCTTTTTCAGGCACGCAGTACCCGGTGGTTGCGGGCACGAGATCCTGAGACTACGCCAAAGTTGACGCGAACCCTGGGCCTGTGCTGTGCAGGGGGATACCCGGAGCCGGATCGCTGGGGGTTGTAGTCCTCCATGGCGATGACCTGGTCCGTGCCCATGGCGGTCAAACCAGTGGCAGTCTTAAGTAATAATAATGTCCGACTACGCCACCCGTGGATTGCGGTCAGTGGGGACCGCTGCTGCGCTGCAGACCGCTGAGGCTGATGTAATTTGCGCAGCTGAGTATGGAATAACTCCCCACGGGAGAAGTATTGCCTCAGGGCAGCTAGTGTGGATGATGGGAGTGATGGTGTGAGCGTCCCAGTAGTAATGGTGCTGGTGCGGCGATGAAACACAGAGACGTGTGGTGCAGTTCAGGGTCTTTACTGATGGTATAAAGCTGACCCTCCCAGGAGTACTGGTTAGCAGTAGGGGTCTGGTCAGTCTGTGAGCAAGCAGGATCTCCCCTGGCCAGGTGGAGTTGTAGGCCTCCCCGACTATCTGCACTCTTTCCTGGCTACCTTGCTCTATGCGGGTAGAAGTAGCCCACGTCCCTGAGTATACCGTGTGGTGCTCACCCGTATGGCCGGTGACTTGGGGCCTTCCGTTAGCCTCCGCTTCACGATGGCGGTGCTGGTCCCTTGCTTGTGACCGTGCCTCCGGGCTTATAAGGCCAGAGGACATGGAATCCCCTGCCGGTTGGATTCTGCTGCTGGACCTGGATGTCCCCACAGCCTCGGACTCCGTGTCCGGGTTTAGTGTCTTCAGCCAAGGTGAGCTTTCTAGCTTCCAGCCTCTGGCACTCGCTCCTGCTCCTACAGAGCTCCTGGTTCTTACTTTCCCTCTCCAGGCTCTGACTGATCTGCTTGTTCTGCAGGCTCTGTCTCTGTCTGCTCTAATCCCGCCCCAGACCCAGTTTATAAGGGCAGATTCCTCCCCTCCCAGGTCTGGGTGGGCCGTGTTGCATGCTTAGGGCTCCTGACCAGAGAAACCTCCCACTTGCTCTCAGACATAATATTTCTATTACTGTGGCAACCAGACCCCTGGGGTGCCACATATGTATCCCCTATCTCAGTCACAATGTGGCACAAGCCAGGCATGTTTTTTGCCAAATAGGGTGACTGACAGTAAATTTGTATTGAATATGTATCCCCTATCTCAGTGACAATGTGGCACAACCTGTGACAACGGCCTCCAATGACAAATATTAGTTTGGTAGGACCACTGTACATTCCAGAGTTGTCCACTGCACAATGTGCATAGGGTTTGTAAAAATTAGCCCTATGGGCTGAGTCATGGTTGACTCACTATTTTGGCTGTGAGAGCTAGCTTGGCTTGTGCCATCAACATCTGAAAATCTGTCAAGAAAACCCAAAATGCCAAAAAAGCCTGTTGTTAAGGGACGTGGACGTGGGCGTGGTGTTGTCAGTGGTGTATGAGAAGGCACTCAGTCTGTGTCAGGTCAGAAGAAGCCTGATGCATCCACTATGTTCCTGGAAAAATTACTCGGTCTGGAACGTAAACGTGTGTGGAAGCCAGAAGAGCGAGAGCAGATTCTGTCTTGGATAGCAGACAAGGCGCCTATGCATAATCTCAAAGAGGAAGCTTTGAGTGCCAGCATGTTGGTATGGAGCCTGATTCCCAATGGGTGATACTACCCAGCCCAGCCAATATTCTGAGGCAACACTGGATGATGAGGAGGAAGATGAGGAGGATGAGGAGGGAGAGGACTTGTTTTTCTGTGCTACTGAGGGGACTCGTAATGCTACAGAGTGGACACCCAACCCAAGCTTCATGTCTATCAAACCTGGATGGGCTGGAGAGGAGGAGGTGGAGGAGGGGGAGGGGGAGGCAAGTCAGCATGAGGAGAGGATGGGTACTGTTTCTACTGTTGGGGACACAGAACATTTGCCTTTTTGCAGCTTGGCCCACATGGCACAGTTCATGTGTAAGTGTCTGTGGCAAGACCCTCGCGTGATACACATTGTGTCCAACAATAATAATAATAATATTAATTTTTATTTATATAGCGCCAACATATTCCACAGCACTTTACACTTAAGCGGGGACATGTACATACAATAAATTCAATAAATGGTAAGACAGTTTAAACAGTTACAATAGGAGTGAGGTCCCTGCTCGCAAGCTTACATTCTACAAGGAAATGAGTGGACACAATAGGTGAAAAGTGCTTATTATTTCAGGTCTGGCAATTATAATAAGTAGGGATTTTCATATAAAGCTGCATGATCCGGTCATCAGCCAGTATGCTTAAGTGCAATAATCAAGTATTGAGTGCAGTTATCGTGTGCATGGAGGGTGTAGAGACAGATGAATAGTAGGGTGCAGATTTTGAATAATATTTAGAAGGAGGGAACAGGGGAAAGTTAGTTTACTGAGTAGTTGAGGTGGTAGGCTTGTTTAAAGAGATGGGTTTTTAAAGCGCGCTTGAAGACTTGGGGGCTAGATTTACCAAATGGGGAAACCCCATATAATACCCCTCACTAAAGACTATAAAATTTTACTTTTATTAAATATTCAATTAAAATGCACACTGGGTATTAAAAAATATCCCTGATCTACCTAAACTTTCTAATATAATCACTCATATGTTTGTTCTGATGGCCTCATAGGAAGCCACCATTCGTGGCTGAATAGGATGGTAGTTTATACTAGCACATGTCCCCCCAGCATGTTTCACCGCTTCAGCGTCGTCGTCAGGGGATGGGACATTGGCTTGAATCACATATCTTCACATGACTATCAGGATCATCAAACAAACAATCCAATCGTGATAAGAGGAAGTGCGGAGTAAAAAGTTATATGATACGCTGTCATGGTGAGCATTCTGCCTCTTTGTAACCATGGCAGCCCTTATCCCATCCAACATCTCGCTCACTGGCAGCGTCCAATTATATTTTGACACATCATCCACGATGTCATATAGATGTGGCACATTCTCATTTGTTATGCTCAATAGCAAATCACATTTACTATATCTAAGGAGCAATTCTCCAATGCTAGTACTCCTTTCTTGTAACCACTCAGAGGTGGCCACATCATCTTCTGAGTGGCCACCTCTGAGTGATGGATGATGTGTCAGAATATAATTGGAGGCTGCCAGTGAGCGAGATGTTGGATTGGATAAGGGCTGCCATGTTGGAGTGATTATATTAGGAAGTTTAGGTAGATCAGGGATGTTTTTTAATACCCAGTGGGCATTTTAATTGAATATTTAATAAAAGTTCACTTTTATAGTCTTTAGTGAGAGGTATTATATGGGGTTTCCCCATTTGGTAAATATTGCATAAGCATCCCTTCGGGCTATTTATATTCCTCTTGTTGGTACGTGGGGGCTAGGCATCAGTCGGATCATCTGGGGTTAGAGCATTCCAGAGAACTGGTGCAGCATGAGAGAAGTCTTGGAGACGAAGGTGCGAGGTTCGGATTATGGGGGATGTTAGTCTTAGGTCATTTGTAGAACGGAGGGCACATGTAGGGGGAATAGAGATGAGAGAGGAGATATAAGGCGGTGCAGAACTGTAGAGAGCTTTGTGGGTGAGAGTAATGAGTTTATATTGGACCCTGTAGCGAATGGGCAACCAGTGTAATGATGGAGGCATCGGTGAAGCGGCTGGACAGAAATACGACCCTGGCTGCCGCATTCAGGACGGATCGGAGAGGAGAAAGTTTGGTAAGAGGGAGACCGATCAGAAGAGAGTTGCAGTAGTCCAGACGAGAGTGAATAAGAGCAACAGTAAGAGTTTTATTAGTTTCAAAGGTGAGAAAAGGTTGGATTCTGGAGATGTTTTTAAGGTGCAGGTGACAAGAGTGACCTCTACTGGTTGCCCACCTTTCTCGATCCACGGTACAAAGAGAAATTTCCTTCTCTCCTTTTGGAGTCACCAAAGAGTTTTACAATGGAATCATTCAAGAGGGCCATTGTAGATTGTAGTGCCGGCGTCCCTGCCCTCTGCTAGGCAGGGACGCTGTTCCCCTCACCGCTCTGCTCCGTGCCCGGCGTCCCTCTCCCGCTCTGCTGGCAGCGCGCGCTCCTTCCCGGCCACTGTGCTTAGGGCGCGCGCGCGCGCCCTCCCTCCCTCTTAAAGGGGCCACGCGCGCCGTCCTAAGGAGTCCCCGGCCAATGGCCGGAGGACTTTACCATATATAAGGCACCTCCTCCAAAATGGAGGTGCCCGAGCAATGTTGTTGCACCGTTCTACTCTGCTTCAGCCCTCAGGTCCCGTTGCCAGTTACCTGCCAGTTACCTGCCAGATTCCTGCCAGCTTGCTGTCCTAATCCTGCCTGATTTCCTGTTACCTGCCTGCCTGCCTGAGGTCCGACGGTCTGCCTTACAACTCCGGTCAGTCTGTCTAAGGACCAACTTGCCCGCTCACCTGGGAGCGCACATCAGCTACCTGCCTGCTTGCCTGAGGTCCGACGGTCTGCCTTACAACTCCGGTCAGTCTGTCTATGGACCAGCTTGCCCGCTCACCTGGGAGCGCTTCTCCGCTACCTGCCTGCTTGCCTGCCCGGAGGCTCCGCTGTCACGTGCTGTGACCACCAGCTATTCCAGACTCTTGCCCGCTCACCTGGGAGCGCTTCTCCGCTACCTGCCTGCTTGCCTGCCCGGAGGCTCCGCTGTCACGTGCTGTGACCACCAGCTATTCCAGACTCTTGCCCGCTCACCTGGGAGCGCTTCTCCGTTACCTGCCTGCTTGCCTACCTGGAGGCTCCGCCGTCACGTGCTGTGACCACCTGCTATTCCAGAGACTCTCGCTTGCTCACCTGGGAGCACACATCCTCCATCTGCCTTGCTAGCCTACCTGGAGGTTCAGCCATCACAGGTCGTACCTACCCTTTACCTAGAGACTGCCCCGGTCACTTGCCGTGACCTCCAGCCCGTTCTTCCAGAGACTGCCCCGGTCACTTGCCGTGACCTCCAGCCCGTTCTTCCAGAGACTGCCCTGATCACTTGCCGTGACCTCCTGCCCGTACACCCAGAGACTGTCCCGGTCACCTGCTGTGACTGCCTGCCTGGTCGCCACCCGCTCCCTTACAAGGACCGCTCCCTTGTATAGTAGCCCAGAGGTTCCGCCTCCCAGAACCGTTACAGTTTGCTCGGGCCCTGGAACCCGGTGGCACCCAAGCTCCCTCGCTCTCGGACCTGTGTCATGAACTGTCCCATCAAAGGTCCCAACAGGAGTCCATCCTGGGTCACCTGCGGAATGTCAATACTCGCCTGGACACTCTGACTGCTCCACCAACAACCTCCGCCAGTGCCATGTCTCGCAATCCGGCAGCTCCGCTGTCCACTAACACCATGATATCCTTCCCCGGACCTCGGCTTTCTGCACCTCCTCGCTTCGGAGGCGACTCAGCCCAGGCTCGGGGCTTCATAAATCAGTGCACCCTGCACTTTGAACTATTGTCCCACCAGTTTAACTCCGACCGAGCCAAAATTGCATTCATCATGTCCCATCTCACCGGGGAGGCCCTGGCCTGGCTAAATCCTCTATGGGAGAGAGGAGACCCCCTGGTGTCCAACTTGCCTGCTTTTCTCACGGCTTTCCGGAAAGTCTTCGACGAACCCGGACGGAAGACCTCATCCGCATCATCGTTGCTACGCCTCCGTCAGGAAAGTCTCACCGTGGGCCAATATGCCATACGGTTCCGTACCCTTGCCTCGGAGCTGGCCTGGGATAACGACGCTCTGGTTTCCGTCTTCTGGGAGGGTCTGTCCGGCCGTATTAAAGATGAACTTGCCGGTCGGGACATTCCTACCACTCTCGATGACTTAATAACTCTTGCCACCCGGATTGACCTACGGTTCCAGGAGCGTGCCAGAGAGGTCACCCGTGAGAGGAGGTTACCACGTCTAGCTCCTACTTTTCAGAAACCCGTCACTCCTTCTGTCTCTAACCAGGTACACCCTCCTGAGCCTATGCAGGTCGACCAGACCAAGATGGTCAAGACCCGTCAGGACTTACGCCGTGCCGAGGGGACCTGCTTCTACTGTGGCAGTAAGGAGCACCGGATCCGTGCCTGCCCGGAGAGGTCGGGAAACGCCTGTGTCTAGGTTCGCTCAGAGAGGTCCACCTAGACAAGAATAAATCCTCTCCATCCCTGCTGTTGTCAGTTTCAATCGTCTACGGGGAGAACCGTTATTTCGAACTAGCCCAACTGGACTCTGGAGCAGCCGGGAATCTTATTTCACAGTCCCTGGTAGAGAAATACCGCATCCCCACCAAACCTCTGGCTGTACCCTTGTCTGTTGCTGCCGTGGATGGGGGGCTCTTACCATGCCCCATCCAACTCATCACCGAATCCATTACTCTGCAGGTGGGAATGCTGCATTCTGAAAGTATCTCCTTCCATGTTCTGCCTGGACTCTCTCACGCCCTCTTGCTAGGCCTACCTTGGCTCCAGAAACATGCACCCGTTCTTGACTGGCAGACCGGAGAAGTCCTTCGCTGGGGACAGGGCTGCCATAAGACCTGTCTGGTTTCCGTTCATCCCGTCCGTCCTTCTCCTACCCCAGCTAATCTACCTGGACTTCCGATTCCTTATTGGTCTTATGCTGATGTCTTTAATAAAAAGGAGGCAGAGACACTACCCCCTCATAGACCATACGACTGCCCTATCGACCTGTTACCTGGTACTTCTCCTCCCCGTGGGCATATTTATCCATTATCCGCTGCTGAGACCCGGTCGATGTCCGAATATATTGAGGAGAATCTGGCCAGGGGATTCATCCGGAAATCTACCTCCCCGGCGGGAGCAGGCTTCTTTTTCGTCAAAAAGAAGGACGGCTCTCTCCGCCCCTGTATAGACTATAGAGGCCTTAACCAGATCACGGTGAAGAATAAGTACCCCCTTCCGCTCATTCCGGAGTTATTTGATCGTCTGAGGGGGGCTAGAATCTTCACCAAACTGGACCTCCGTGGGGCGTACAACCTGGTTCGTATCCGTCAGGGGGATGAATGGAAGACGGCATTCAACACCCGGGACGGCCACTATGAATATCTGGTAATGCCCTTTGGTCTCTGTAACGCTCCTGCCGTCTTTCAAGAGTTGGTCAATGACATCTTCCGGGACCTTCTCTACTCCTGCGTAGTGGTGTACCTGGACGACATCTTGGTCTTCTCTCTGGATCTCCAGACTCACCGGAGGGATGTTCGTCAGGTCCTGCTCAGGCTCAGGCAGAACCATCTCTACGCTAAATATGAGAAGTGCCTCTTTGAGCAGACCTCGCTTCCGTTTCTGGGCTACATTATCTCTCAGACCGGCCTACAAATGGATCCTGAGAAACTGTCTGCCATCGAGAAATGGCCCCGACCAGAGGGGTTGAAGGCTATTCAACGGTTCCTGGGCTTCGCCAACTATTACCGCCTCTTCATCCCGCACTTCTCTTCCCGGACTGCCCCAATTTCCGCACTCACCCATAAGGGTACTAATCCCAAAGAGTGGCCGCCCGAAGCAGAGGAGGCCTTTCTTTCCCTAAAACAGGCCTTCTCTTCCGCCCCGGTGCTGCATCGCCCGGACGGCAACAAGCAGTTCTTCCTGGAAGTTGACGCCTCCTCCTCTGGAGCCGGAGTGGTACTTACTCAAAAATCATCTTCCGGGAGAATGGTAACTTGTGGCTTCTTCTCCAAACTCTTCTCCTCTTCTGAGCGCAACTATTCCATAGGAGACCGAGAGTTATTGGCCATCAAGCTGGCGTTGGAGGAGTGGCGTTACCTACTCGAGGGGGCTCTTCATCCGGTAATAATTTACACTGACCACAAGAACTTGGCTTACCTCCAGCATGCCCAGAGACATAACCCGCGCCAAGCCCGGTGGTCCTTGTTTTTTGCTCGCTTTGATTTTGTTCTTCATTTTCGCCCGGCTGACAAAAACGTCAAAGCAGACGCCTTGTCCCGATCCTTTCTGGTGTCCGATCTCGAGGAAGAACCTAAACATATCATCGATCCCGCCAGAGTAATGCAGGTGGCTCCCGTGAGTCTAAATCGTCTCCCTCCCGGTAAGACGTTTGTTTCAGTACCTGATCGGGAGAAGATCCTACACTGGGGCCATTCATCTAAACTAGCTGGCCACGCCGGTCAGAAAAAGACCCTCCAGCTTATTGCCCGGCACTATTGGTGGCCTACCCTGCACAAGGACATAATAGACTTTGTTTCTGCCTGTGTGTCCTGCGCCCGCAACAAAGTCCCGAGACATCTGCCAGCCGGACGCCTCCTTCCGCTTCCTGTACCTGCTGCCCCCTGGCAGCATATAGCAATGGACTTTATAACTGATCTCCCCGTCTCTGCCGGTTGTACGGTCATTTGGGTGGTCGCTGACCGCTTTTCCAAGATGGCTCACTTTATTCCCCTGCCAGGCCTTCCGTCTGCACCCGAGCTGGCTAAAGACTTTATCCGCCACATCTTCCGTCTTCATGGCCTGCCCCTCCACATCGTGTCGGATCGTGGGGTACAGTTCACCTCACGTTTCTGGAGAGCCACTTGTAAACTACTAGACGTCACCCTGGACTTCTCTTCCGCTTACCACCCACAGTCCAATGGTCAAGTGGAGCGGATCAATCAGAACCTGACCAGTTACCTCCGGCACTTCGTTAATGCCCACCATTCTGACTGGGTGGATCTCCTACCATGGGCCGAGTTTTCTTATAATAATCACGAGAGCGAATCATCCTCCAAATCCCCGTTTTTTGTAGTCTTTGGTCAGCATCCTCGGATTCCTTTTCCTGTCTCCACCTCTATGGACAACCCGGCCGCGGAATCTCTCGTTAGCAAATTTTCCTCCATATGGGAGAGTACCCGGTCCGCACTCCTTCTGTCATCCGAGCGTATGAAAAGACACGCTGACAAAAAACGCCTGGATCCTCCACAATTTCGTCCAGGAGATAAAGTCTGGCTCTCATCTAAATATGTTCGACTCAAGATATCTTCTTACAAGTTAGGGCCTCGGTTCATCGGTCCTCTGGAGGTCATCAGTCAGATCAACCCGGTGGCCTATAAATTGAAACTCCCGGCCAACTTACGGATCCCTAACTCCTTCCATGTATCTCTCCTCAAACCCGTGGTGCTTAACTCTTTTTCCAAGTGTACAGGTACGCCTCCTGCTCCGGTTTCTGCTGAGGACGAGTTTGAGGTAGAGAACATTCTTGCCACCAAAAGGGTAAGAGGAAAGACCTTTTTTCTGGTAGATTGGAAGGGGTTTGGTCCTGAGGAGAGAACGTGGGAGCCCCGGGAGAACATCCATGCCCCTCTCATCCTAGCTAAATTTCTATCTGGCCTAAAAAAGGGGGGCCTAAAGGGGGGGGTACTGTAGTGCCGGCGTCCCTGCCCTCTGCTAGGCAGGGACGCTGTTCCCCTCACCGCTCTGCTCCGTGCCCGGCGTCCCTCTCCCGCTCCGCTGGCAGCGCGCGCTCCTTCCCGGCCACTGTGCTTAGGGCGTGCGCGCGCGCCCTCCCTCCCTCTTGAAGGGGCCACGCGCGCCGTCCTAAGGAGTCCCCGGCCAATGGCCGGAGGACTTTACCATATATAAGGCACCTCCTCCAAAATGGAGGTGCCCGAGCAATGTTGTTGCACCGTTCTACTCTGCTTCAGCCCTCAGGTCCCGTTGCCAGTTACCTGCCAGTTACCTGCCAGATTCCTGCCAGCTTGCTGTCCTAATCCTGCCTGATTTCCTGTTACCTGCCTGACTGCCTGAGGTCCGACGGTCTGCCTTACAACTCCGGTCAGTCTGTCTAAGGACCAACTTGCCCGCTCACCTGGGAGCGCACATCAGCTACCTGCCTGCTTGCCTGAGGTCCGACGGTCTGCCTTACAACTCCGGTCAGTCTGTCTATGGACCAGCTTGCCCACTCACCTGGGAGCGCTTCTCCGCTACCTGCCTGCTTGCCTGCCCGGAGGCTCCGCTGTCTCGTGCTGTGACCACCAGCTATTCCAGACTCTTGCCCGCTCACCTGGGAGCGCTTCTCCGCTACCTGCCTGCTTGCCTGCCCGGAGGCTCCGCTGTCACGTGCTGTGACCACCAGCTATTCCAGACTCTTGCCCGCTCACCTGGGAGCGCTTCTCCGCTACCTGCCTGCTTGCCTACCTGGAGGCTCCGCCGTCACGTGCTGTGACCACCTGCTATTCCAGAGACTCTCGCTTGCTCACCTGGGAGCACACATCCTCCATCTGCCTTGCTAGCCTACCTGGAGGTTCAGCCATCACAGGTCGTACCTACCCTTTACCTAGAGACTGCACCGGTCACTTGCCGTGACCTCCAGCCCGTTCTTCCAGAGACTGCCCCGGTCACTTGCCGTGACCTCCAGCCCGTTCTTCCAGAGACTGCCCTGATCACTTGCCGTGACCTCCTGCCCGTACACCCAGAGACTGTCCCGGTCACCTGCTGTGACTGCCTGCCTGGTCGCCACCCGCTCCCTTACAAGGACCGCTCCCTTGTATAGTAGCCCAGAGGTTCCGCCTCCCAGACCCGTTACATAGATCAGTTGCTGAAAACATCACACTCAGACAATACTGGTGGTAGAGGTACCGGCTCTTTTCAACACCAAGGGATAATGGGGAGAGACATGAACACCAGCTCCAACAGAGGTGGGGGGAAAATTTGCACAAATTGGGCAATTTTCAATAAACCAGCACAACAGCAAGGGTTATCTGTGCCTGTAGCAAGGCCAAGGAGGGATAAGTTGCAGAACATGGTCAAGGGGTACTTAAGTTACCATACGTGCGTCTTTTATGACGTTTCAGTTCCCTTTAATTATTGGGTGTCTAAGCTGAACACTTGGCCCGACCTCTTCTTATATGCCTTGGAGGTGCTGGCCTGCCCTGCTGCTAGTGTGGTGTCAGAGCGTGTTTTCAGTTCCGCCGGGGCAATCATCACTGATAGGCGCACATGCCTCTCCACGAAAAATGCACACAGACTTACTCTGATTAAATTCAACAAGCACTGGATATCTCCACAGTTTGTAATCCCTCCAGATGTAAGCCAACCTAAATTCACCAAAAATGCAGATTCATGCTACTGCTGTTAACGTCACCCCCTTCCCATAAAAACCCTTTTCCTTCCTTCGGCAACCATGACTCAGCCCATAGGGCTAATTTTTACAAACCCTATGCACATTGTGCAGTGAACAAACCAGGACAGTATTCCTACTCCAGCCTAACTCCTATTTGTGATTGGTGGCCCTTGGGATGGTGACTTCCAAAATAGTAAGTAAAATGGCCTGGTGCGTGCTTGATAGCAGGCAGTAGGAGATGTTTGGACTACTGCTTTGCGTAGGGCACTAAACGCCTTTTTAAGTGGATTCATGTGGACAGAAGGCAGGCTGTCACCCCAAAAACAGTGGGGAAAATGGCGTGATGTGTGCTTGGTAGCAGGCAGTAGGAAATGTTTGGACTACTGCTTTACGTAGGGCACTAAACGCCTTTTTAAGTAGATTAATATGGACAGAAGGCAGGTTGTCACCCCCAAAACAGTGGGTAAAATGGCGTGGTGTGTGCTTGGTAGCAGGCTGTAGGACATGTTTGGACTACTGCTTTGCGTAGGGCACTAAACGCCTTTTAAAGTGGACTAATGTGGACAGAAGGCAGGCTGTCACCCCCAAAACAGCGGGGAAAATGGCCTGGTGCGTGCTTGGTAGCAGGTAGTAGGAAATGTTTGGACTACTGCTTTGCGTTGGGCGCTAAAAGCCTTTTTAAGTGGACTAATGTGGACAGCCAGGTTCTGACCCCTAAAACAGCGGAGAAAATAGACCGGTGCTTTTAAAAAAAAAAGACAGCACAAAATGCTACTACTCTGTGTGCCTGAAAAATATTGCTTTGCCTCTGACAAGAGCTGTTTTAAGATGGACACTGGAAGGATACTTTAACCTCTCCCTACCTAATACACAATCTCTCCCTCCCTGTACTCTGACTTTGTTGTGTGAAAAGAGCTATTTTTCGGTGGTATTATGGAGCTAGTGAGCGGCTCCTTTAAACTGTCCCTGCTCGAGTATCTCTCCCTCCCTACTCTACACTGAACTAGTATACACTGCAGGTAGCCCTTAAAAGGGCTTTTGTTTTATCAAGAGTCCTAAACACTCTCCCTAGCAGCTCAGTGATCTCTCCCTACTCTTGTAGAATGCAGGTTCCAGACGCAATGTGCACAAAATGGTGGCGTCAGGGCTTAAATAGATCCTGTGACACTGGGCGGCCAGCCAATCACAGTAATGCCACAACCAAGGTGTCTGCGGCATTACTGTGATTTGTTAAGAAGCCCTGCTTGTTTAGTGGCTGCAAAGGAGTTCCCAAAACTGCAGGGTGGGACATCCGAATATAGCGAGGCGAGTACACAGATACTTACAATATAACGAGTAACCCGAATACCGTACTATCCGTGCGAATAGCGAATAGTAACGAATACACTCGCTCATCCCTACCTACAACTTCTATATAAATTTAGGTGATGTAGCTTGCTTGGTTTCCTATCCTTGATAGACCTTATGTGTCAACAGAAGAAGACATACTTTTTAATGTTAATCAGATTTTAATTGTAAATGTATTAAAAAAATGGTGTTTGTTTTTTCATTTTAATCCAAATTAAAATGGGTCGAAGCAAAATTCAATGCAAAAGATCTAAAAGGTGTATCCAGTGTTATCAGCTGTGTATAAACCTGTTACCTGTCCTTGTAATCCTGACTGTGATGATAATGAGGCTGAAGCATTTCCTGAAAAAAAAAAACGGGAAGTATGAGCCTATAATAGCCCCAGTGGTCTGTGTGAAAATTGCAATATTTTGTTTTAGCATTTTGTAATACAGATACAGATTGTGATACAAAGAAAACACTCACATTTTAAACCAGATATATGTAACACAAAAAAGCAGAATTAAATAATAGGTCAGTCTCTGAGCATGCATCTCTTTTAATGATTTTCTCTTTTTATCATATCATATATATCATATATATTTCATTGCATGCAAACATATATGACTTTGTAATGTGTATTTTCAGAGAGAAGTAAAATATTTATCTCATTTTATCAGCTGGTACCTCATCTTTCCTAAAAAAAAAAACAAATTTTAGTATAACCCAGTAAATACTAGACATGCAGGAAGGATTATTGAGTGCTGATTAATACAATTCTAGATGTCTGAAGGCAGTGGGAGCTTTGACGGGGTTTTCCCATGAACAAAGTTAATTCAAAGTTTAGTAGAAAAGCCGAACTAATAAGAGAAAGTCGACCACCCCTTAAAGCGGTTGTCCCGTGAACAAAGTTCATTGTAATCAATACATTTTGGAATAATAATAATTTCCACAATTGGATGTTTAAATAAAATGTTCCTGTGCTGAGATAATCTTATAAATGAGCCCCTGCTGTGTACTGTGTAATGGCTGTGTCTGACCATGCAGGAACATGGTCTGATCATACCACAGCTCCTGGGCAGGAGAGGGCACAAAAGAGATTACACAGATAGCACACCATGGGATCACAGCTGATTCTATTTGTGAGATAAAGCATTTATTTCCTGCCTGTTTTTAAAAAATGTTTTACCTCAAATAAATAATTATTTGTGATCCTGTGCTATAAACACATCCAATTGAGGAAATTAGTATTGTTCCATGATGTATTAATTACAATGAACTTTGTTCACGGGACAACCGCTTTAAGAAGTGGTCGACTTTCTCTTATTAGTTCAGCTTTTTAACTAAAAGCATGTAACCAGAACTGTCCATCATTCTCCTCCAATAAAAAAGCGGCTTTCCGATGACAGCTGTTTTGCAATTGATGGAGGTTGGTGGACTGATCTGGTCATATGGTCCTCCTTCAATTACTATAATATATGAAAAAAAGTGCTGGTGAGTTTGTGAGGAAACCTATACTAATAAGAGAGAGTGACCAATCCCTTTAAGAAGTAACTATATTAATTATTTATATAAATACAATCCAGAAATTGCAATTTTCACCAGCCACATGGAAAATAGATTGCTCTGGCTCATTAACTTTTATAATAGTATTTTCTGGGCATGCTCTGACTTTGACAAGCGTCATAGTAAAGAGGAGGAGGTGAGCTGTAACATCACCTATTGTGAATGGTGAACCTTTGTTATTTGCTGCATGTAGAGGTGTTATCTATCATTGTAATTCTGATTATCATAATAATGCTGAAATTGCATCTTTGCAGAACAGGAATATTAGGCTTCATGACTAGGGAGAGAATTGCAGGATTTCTGGATTTTTTTCTGGGTATAGTAATCTGAAAAATAAAAATAAAATATCCCAAATTATTAAAAAAAACAACGAATTGAAGGCAAAAATCTGATTGACACATTCCCTTTAAGTATACCTTAAAGCAGTTGTACCATGAACAATGTACACTTTAATTAATAGATCTTAGAATAAAAATAGGCTTCACAATTGGCTGTGTTAAAAAAAAAAGTTCCTGTGCTGAGATAATCTTATAAATGTGCCCTTGCTGTGTACTGTGTAATGTCTGTGTCTGACCGTGCAGGAACATGGTCTGATCATACCACAGCTCCTGGCCAGGGGAGGAATAAAAGAGTATACAGACAGGACAGCAGGGGATCACAGCTGATTCTGTTTATATGGGAATGTCCTGGGGAAGAATTACAATTCATGATGAACAAATTAAATGAAAACAACTATAACATCAAACTTTCCTACAAATACGGCAGTAAGTGTGTTGAATTCATGGATCTTCTTCTTACAGCCTCATCTGACGGACATCTATCAACGACTGTTTTCACAAACCCACTGAAACCAATTCCTAACTCAACGCAGCATCTTCATACCCTCGTACCACTATCCAAGGAATTCCCATTGACTAATTCCTTAGGGTAAAAATAATATGTTCAGATAAACAACAACTTGAGGAAAAATCAAGAGAATTATCCCAACAATTTGAGGAGCGGGAATAAAGCTGCAGGATCATTCGATAGGGATACCATAGAGCTAAAAAAAACTTCCAGAGATCTCCTGCTATTCCATGCTCCACTAAGGGAGATATATATCATGCTAAATGTCCATGCAAAAAAGTGTATATAGGTTTAACCAGCAGAGAATTATAAATCTGGGTTAGGGAACACTTTTTCTCTTTCTTTTCTTTTTTACACTTACCTGATAATCAGAGAGCGTGATGACGATGCCTTCTCACAGCATGTCCAGATGATAGGACGAACATCTGGACTCTTTCCATACCGCTCTCTGTTTTTTTATACATGGACTAACCATATATCCAGAGGATCGGATGCACATCTGAATTGTTTGCCATACCGTTTTTTGTTTCCCATATATGAACTAATCTATTCTGCATCCAATAAACAAAAACACATTTTGCAAACTATCTTTCAACAAAGAAAAGAGCAGACAAAAATAAAGGGAAAAAATATGGATAAGAGAAGATGAAGCTGACAATATGATGGGAAAGGTGAGAAGAAATCTTCTATTACATGCTTTGACATGATAAATGTTTTACAGTGATATTGTTTGAGCATTATTGATAGATCAATCACTGTACAGTAGGATTATTGTTGGGTCTCGTATTGTAAACACTTATTCAATGAAAAATATTTTTTATCTTTTAAGCTTACTAATTTTTTTATGTAAGTTCACATCACAACACAAATTATCAATGTTATACTGTTTGTATCAACATGGAAACAAATCGTTGTGATTTCATATTTGTTCACACTGCTATACAGTGGGGAAAATAAGCATTTGATACACTGCCAATCTTGCAAGTTTTCCCATCTACAAAGAATGGAAAGGTCTGTAATTTTTATCATAGGTATACTTCAACTGTGAGAGTGAGAATCTAAAAATAAAAAACAGAAAATCACATTGTATTATTTTTAAATAATTAAATTGCATTTTATTGCATGAAATAAGTATTTGATCACCTACCAACCAGCAAGAATTTTAGTTTTCATTTAAGAAGCCCTCCTACTCACTCATTACTTGTATTAATTACACCTGTTTGAACTCATTACCTGTGTAAAAGACACCTGTCCACACACTCAATCAATCATACTCCAACCTCTCCACCAGGGCCAAGACAAAAGAGCTGTCTAAAGACGCCAGGAACAACATTTTAGACCTTCACAAGGCTGGGATGGGCTACCGGACAATAGGCAAGCAGCTTGGCACAATTATTAGAAAATGGAAGAATCACAAGATAAAGCACTAATAGGGGGCGCTAGTGAACTATTAACCTTGACCTGCAGCTGATATTTACAGTGAACCAAAAAGGCTGCCCAGGTAAACAAAAACAAAGATGAGGTATCTGCGCTGGTCTAGGTGATTTAAAATCGCTAATAAAATTGACTGTGGACAGATATTTAAAATGTAGATATTTATTGATTCATAGTTAAAAAGGTATAAGTACAAGACATAAAAACTTATATTGTTTTAGGTAAAACTGTGGGGGTGGCAGGCCACTTAAAAACAATTTAAGAACACAGTGAAAGATGATGCTTAGGAATAGTTGGTGAGGATCTTGCTTGGAGTTGGCTTCAGGGATAGATAAAGTTAGTGGCTGGAAGTAAATAATAGAAACCTAGGAGGGAAGGAGAGGGAAAGGGTTAAAAGTAGGCCTGTTCCTAAGAGTAAAGTACCCTTGCTGGGATAGGGGAAGGACTAGTTACCTTATATGGCATAGACGTGGACATGGTGTTTATAAACCTCAAAGGGTCGGTCTGGAGTACAGATCTGTGAAAACAAATTGGTGTTTGAGGGGGAGGATAAAAAGTGCTGACAGACTGCCAGTGATGGGAGAATTACCTTAGTTTTAAGGTGTAAAAAGAAGCTGGTAAAGTGCGGGTCCGGCAAGGGTCATGTGGTTGTTAGCTGTCCTACCTGGTTAGGCAATATATGGAATATGTCAATAGGGTATAGGTATAGATTAATCTAGGGAGATCTAGATAAATAAAATAGCTCTGCGTGTGGAAGGAGGACTAAGTACCTGTGTATAGCCTGGTTACTTGAGACCAATGCGTATTGAGGCTGGTGAGCATGGAGTAAGTCCAATTATGGTTTAAAAGCACAGTCCATCATAACAGGCATAGATGAATGAAAGCAGAGTTTTGCTGTGCCGTTGCAAAGTAAGTACTGGGGTACCTGGTATAGCAAAGGCGGCTGCTGGTGTTGCAGGTACGTGGATTCTTGAAGCTTCCCTTGTTGGAGGTACTGAGCGGGTCGTAATGTACTGACCTGATGAGGGCTGTGAAGCCAGGTTCTGTAGCGCTGTACTCGGAGTCCCGGCCGGAGGCTCCGGTAACAGCGAGAGTACAGAGGTACCTACTTCCTGTTTGCGGAGAGTGGCAGGGCGTCCAGTCACGTGGTAAGTGACGTAAGATCCCGCGATATCTCGCGATGGAGGGCTCCTGCTATACCAGGTACCCCAGTACTTACTTTGCAATGGCACAGCAAAACTCTGCTTTCATTCATCTATGCCTATTATGATGGACTGTGCTTTTAAACCATAATTGGACTTACTCCATGCTCACCAGCCTCAATACGCATTGGTCTCAAGTAACCAGGCTATACACAGGTACTTAGTCCTCCTTCCACACGCAGAGCTATTTTATTTATCTAGATCTCGCTAGATTAATCTATACCTATACCCTATTGACATATTCCATATATTGCCTAACCAGGTAGGACAGCTAACAACCACGTGACCCTTGCCAGACCCGCACTTTACCAGCTTCTTTTTACACCTTAAAACTAAGGTAATTCTCCCATCACTGGCAGTCTGTCAGCACTTTTTATCCTCCCCCTCAAACACCAATTTGTTTTCACAGATCTGTACTCCAGACCGACCCTTTGAGGTTTATATAAACGCCACGTCCACGTCTATGCCATATAAGCTAACTAGTCCTTCCCCTATCCCAGCAAGGGTACTTTACTCTTAGGAACAGGCCTACTTTTAACCCTTTCCCTCTCCTTCCCTCCTAGGTTTCTATTATTTACTTCCAGCCACTAACTTTATCTATCCCTGAAGCCAACTCCAAGCAAGATCCTCACCAACTATTCCTAAGCATCATCTTTCACTGTGTTCTTAAATTGTTTTTAAGTGGCCAGCCACCACCACAGTTTTACCTAAAACAATATAAGTTTTTATGTCTTGTACTTATACCTTTTTAACTATAAATCAATAAATATCTACATTTTAAATATCTGTCCACAGTCAATTTTATTAGCGATTTTAAATCACCTAGACCAGCGCAGATACCTCATCTTTGATTAAGAATCACAAGATGACTGTCAATCTTCCTCGGTCTGGGGCTCCATGCAAGATCTCGCCTTGTGGGGTATGATGATTCTGAGAAAGGTCAGGAATCAGTTCAGAACTACGTGGGAGGACCTGATCAGTGACCTGAAGAGAGCTTGAACCACAGTCTCAAACATTACCATTAGTAGCACACTACACAGTCATGGATTCAAATCCTGCAGGGCATGCGAGCACATGTTCAGGCCCATTTGAAGTTCGCCAATGACCATCTGGATTACTGGATGATCCAGAGGAGGTGTGGGAGAAGGTCATGTTGTCAGATGAGACCAAAATAGAACTTTTTGGTATCAACTCCACTTGTTGTGTTTGGAGGAAGAAGGATGAGTACAACTCCAAAAACACCATCCCAAAAGTGAAGCATAGTGGGGGAAACATCATACTTTGGGGGTGCTTTTCTGCAAAAGGGACAGGACAATTGCACCATATTGAAGGAAGAATGGATGGGGTCATGTATTGTGAGATTTTGGCCAACAACCTCCTTCCCTCAGTAAGAGCACTGAAGATGGGTTGTGGTTGGATCTTCCAGCATGACAATGACCCAAAACACACAGCCAGGGCAATTAAGGAGTGGCTCTGTAAGAAACAGTTCAAGATCCTGGAGTGGCCTAGCCAGTCTCCAGACTTGAACCCAATAGAAAGTCTTTGGAGGGAGCTGAAACTCAATGTTGCCCAGTGACAGCCTTGAAACCTGAAAGATCTGGAGAAGATCTGTATGGAGGAGTGGGCCAAAATCCCTGCTGCAGCGTGTGCAAACTTGGCCAAGAACTACATCAAACATCTGACCTTTGTAATTGCAAACAAATATTTCTGTACCAATATTAAGTTCTGTTTTTCCATTCTATCAAATACTTATTTCATGCAATAAAATGAAAATTAATTATGTAAAAATCATACAATGTGATTTCCTGGCTTTTTTTTAGATTCTGACTCTCCCAGTTGAATTGTACCTACGATAAAAACTACAGACCTCTCCATTCTTTGTAGAAGGGAAAACTTGCAAAATTGGCAGTGTATCTAATACTTATTTTCCCCACTGTATATATTTTTATATTAATCCGTATCAATATGGAGCTTCATTCTGATCAAGAACACTATTCACATCATGTCACTATTTTGCTCACCCTTATCTACTGTTTTTACATGGTAAGAATCCACTTCACTTCACACCACCAGGTAATACCCATATCTTTTAATAATTCACTCACTTCAGTTCATAATTACTTTTCAATCATCTTTATTTAGACCCCTATATTATATTGATCTTTTCACACATCTATTGTCTGTTTAGCATATTCCCATCTCATCATGTACCCCCCACCTACTGTCTCCTTCCCCATCCTGTAGAATGTAAGCCCGCAAGGGCAGGATCCTCCTCCCTCTGTACCAGTCTATCATTGTTAGTTCATTTACTGTAAGTGATATCTGTATTTGGTATGTAACCCCTTCTTATGTACAGCACCATGGAATCAATGATACTATAGAAATAAATAATAATAATTATATATTAACATTCGATAGTTTTCATTATAATGCAGCACTATGTCACTCACACTACACCACTTTTGTGTTCACATGCATTCACTTTTCCCACTTCGCAACAATTCATTCTACCTACACTAACACCAAGCATTTTTTCACCCATATTAATCCATAATTACTCTTAGACCTTTATTTTATTCACATTTTCACTCTTCACACCTTTATATTAACCTATTTTCACACATAGTCAATTTTTCAGCTTATTTCACTCTCCTTATAAACATTTCACAGTTCTTACTATATGATCATATATTCACATAGATCTCCATGCCTTATTTTTTAAAATGATCTTCACTCACACAGTTCAGGTTCCTATTATACTTTGGCCATTATTATATTTTTATTCTACCTTCCTTAATTACACTTTATTGTCATAACAATAGAGGAAATGAGGTTGGTAGGAGATTTTGATCCATATGTTCGCTCCCCGAAAAAGCTGTCTGACCACATCAGAGGTGCTGATGTAGCACGCTGTGCATGGCCACGTCCTGTCACAGAGCTGCTGGTTGAAGGAGATTTCCGGCTGCCTCTCGCTCTGCAATCAAGGCCCTGTGCGGAGCGGGACTGCTGACTCCACCTGCCTCTTCCTGTGCTGTGTTTCAGGGCTTCCCTCATGCTGCACTAGGAGCTCCTGGCCCCTGAATTAGGTTAAAATGGATGTGCAATGACAGGTGGTCACATGGGTCAGGGTATGTACTGTGCACTGTGGTGGGTTGGATGGAGGACTAATATTATGAGGGTCTGCACTGCAGAAATGAATTTTATGGGTGGGTCTGCAGCAGTGTATATTGTTGTGAGGGCTACAGCAGGGTATAGTATCGTGGGGGGCTGCAGCAGTGTATAGTGTCGTGGGGGGCTGTAGCAGTGTATAGTGTCGTGGGGGGCTGCAGCAGTGTATACTGTCGTGGGCTGTGGGGGGTCTGCAGCAATGTATTATGGGGGAATGAAGCAATGTATATTTTGGGGGAGATTCTGTGGTAGAGCAAGGAGACACGATCTCCCTGCACTACCGCTCTCAGCACTGGCAGGATGATGCAATGACCAACATGCTGGTGCATGCACAGGAAGGTTAGAATCCCAGCGGAGGACTCTGATATCCTGTGCATGCGCCTGCACTTCGGCTATTGCATCATCCTGCCGGGGCTGAGAGCGGTAGTGCAGGGACATCAACATGTTGGTTTGCCCAGTGTTGATTAGGTGAGTATGTAGCACCCTGAGGATTCGGCTGCTACAGGGGTATTGCACCTCAACCCAGAGGTGTGATATTCCACTCCCGGGTAAGGATGGAGTGTGGAACTGAGCTCGGTAGGCTGCATGCACTACACACATCCCATTTCCGAGGAGCAGACCGACGGTACTCCCACTTAGAAATGTGCAGGTACGACCGAGTCTGTTCCTGGCTGGAGTGGGAGGGGGGTGGTACATCCCAAGTAGTGTAGGGGCAGATAGGGGGAGCAGCCTGGGTAAAGTTAGGAGCTCATTGGGTGCTGGTCACCTGAGCTCACACATAGAGGGTGTATATAAGGTGGGCACCAACTAAGAACAGGGTCAGTTGCAGAGAGAAAGTCAGGAGCAGAGGAGAAGAGAGACCCAGAGTGAGAGAGAGAGAGAGAGAGAGAGAGACCCAGAGGCACAGAAGAAAAGGACTCTAAGACCCCAAACTAAATCCCCGGGTGAAGAGTCGGCACAGGGTACCGGAACCCAAGCTGGTGGGGGTAAAAACACTCCCCAGCCAGAGACCGGAGACCGTGGGCAGCGTTTGCCACGGTCACCCACCACATCCACCACGAAGGCATACCACGTGGAGGGTCAGGGAACCCAAGGCCAAGGGTGTCCCAACAGAAGGCCCGAGGGAGCTGGACCTGGGTGGATCAATAGTGGGGACGGCCAGAGAAAGGACTGAAGGAGAGCTCAGGGTCACGCTCCAGACTTATTTGGGAGTTGGCTGGATCCAGAACCTGGTGGACGCAGCACGGCTCGGGAGGTCACTCGAAGCTGGAGTGACCAGAACATCAGCAGTGAGTAAACATCCTAAACTGCATAACCCGACTCTGTCTCTGATTGCCGTCTACACTGCATCACCACAACTCCCATCCTCTGCACCTGATCCCCCTGAGGCTATACCCCACCCGTTGGGGGTTATATCACCAGAGCTGCACCTACACCACCAGCCTCAGCGGACCCTGCTGCAGCGGCGGCCACAGTGACCGCAATACAACGGGTGGCGTAGTCGACAATAAAGAACTTATAACATCTGTAGGACTGCCACATACAACTCAGTTTGACACCCTGGGCACGGACCGGGTCACAGCCACTCGGAAGACTACAACTCCCATCTGATCCGGCTCCGGATATTCCCCCTAAAAGAATATGGCCCAGGGGGTGCGTCAACTTTGGCGTAGTCGGCAGGATTACGTGCCCGCAACACCCGGGTACTGCGTGCCTGAAGAAAAGAACGAATTTACCTCAAAAAGAAGTCTCCTGCCGGTTCCGGAGGGTCCACGCCATCGGACCCCATCACAGGTCGTTTCCCGCCGATTGTCCGCCATTTCCAGCTTGTTCCCGCCATCTGCAGAGTTTCCCACCACTGGGCGACGCTTCCCGCCAAATCCGAAGATTTCCCGCCTTGGAAGAGCAGCGGACGCCATTATGGGCGTGCCAAAGGAGGGCAAGAGGCCGCCTCCCATCGTGGGCCAGGACAGAAAATGGCGCCAAAAGTGGAAACCGCCCCCACCAACAGAGACTGTGATGCTAGAGGTGTCTGTCAGCGTGAAAGAACAGCCCCTGGAGCTGACAGTCACCGAGTTGCCCCGGGACCGCCCTCGAAGTGGGAGGAGACGAAAGGAGAGAACAAAGATGGGTGCCGCCTGGAGCAGTCTGGAGCGAGCGCACCCGGAGGCAAGAAGCCTGGAGAGGAGTAGCGGAGGAGCTTACCCGGAGATGGAGAGAAAGCAGAACAGCACCGGCCCGCTGGCCAGAAGTCTGCTAGAGACCGAGGAAGGAGAGCGGAGCAGCACCGGCCCGCTGGCCAGGAGCCTGCTGGAAGAAGAGCAGAGCAGCACCGACCCGTTGGTCAGGAGCCTGCTAGACACCACGACCCCACTAGGCCTAGTGGAGGTCCTTGCACAGCTCCCCCGAGACCGGGAGTGTGCACAGACTGCCCTGGAGGGCCTCGCACGGAGGATGGCCCGGGTACAGCGCGAGATATTGGCGGAATGGAGCCGGGAGATGGCCCAGCAAGCTGAGACCAGTCAACGGAGCACGCTACCCTGGAAGAGGAAACAGACCGCCTCTGAGGATGGCGCGGGAGGACCAAAGGCCGGAGACGGCGCCGAGAAGGGAGCCGGACGCAAGGAGGCAGGTAAAGGGGACGCCTATACCCCAAGCCGGGAAACCGCCCACCTGCCCCAGCTCCCCGTCGCAGAGCCCGAAAGTCCCCCTGCTGTGCCCGTAGCCGCCATGTCACCGCTATGGACTAGGCCCCGACCGGAAGCCGCCGCAGCGACCCCTGTGACGTCACGCGCCTCGACCCGGAGCGTGACAAAGCAGGAAATACCACCAGCCTGGTCGCAAGGCCCAGTACCCCCGGGCGCCGCATCACCAACAGCGCCCCCTACCTCCGCGGAGCCTCCGGCCTGGTCGCAAGGCCAGGTAGCCCAGGGCGCCGCCGTCCTGACGGTGCCCTTCACCTTCCAGGTGCCCCAGGCCTGGCCGCAAGGCCTGGGCAACCCGGGCGCCATCACCACCGCGCCCGCACCCGTAAAACCAAGGGTGCCGCGTCTGGGAGAGGAGTTGTTTGCCCAGCACACGTGGCCGGACGGGCGGCCCTTCATCTGGCCCGAAGAATTCCATGAGCTGGAACGGCAGCAGAGACTAGGGCCCTTGTGTAAGCCCCTGATTCCGGCTCCGAAGCCCGTGGCACGGGTCTCGCCTCCTCTGGAAGAAGCCCAATTTGAGTGGGACCCCACCGGAGAAGACCTAATGGGGTTCACTCAGGAAACCAGGGCAGCTGCAGCGGAGCGTGCTGAGTGCTGCCGACAGCAGCTCGAAGAGTTTGCGAGGGAGCGGAGAGAGAGGCGGGTCCGGGAGCAACAGGCCCAAGTACGGAGCGCCGAGCAGAAGAGCCGAACCAGGAGGGACCCCCGTGCAGCGCACAGTCCCCGCACCACCGGGACTGTAATTAAGTTCAACATGCAGCATGGGTGGGGCTTCATCAGAGACCACAACACCCCCGGCGACGTCTTTGTCACGCGCAGAGATGTGGAGTCCCATCTGCCGGAGGGGCACAGAGGTCGTGACCTTTATATCGGGGACGAGGTCACCTTTACCCGGCACAGGTGTGCCAAAGGACCTTACGCCCTCCATGTGCATCGCCTGACGGAGGAGGAGTTGCGGTGCGAGGAGGAGGAGCAAGAGGACCCGGACGGGTCTGAAGTTACAACCAGCTACAAGCAAAGAGCAGGAGGAAGACGCCGTTGAGTGCGGCAGAGCAGTAGATGTAAATAGTTACCCGACCGGGTACCAAAGAAACTGTTGCTACATATATATAGTCCCCGTTGGGACCAGCATGAGTGAACTGTTTACCCATTATTCCGTATCCATACCAGGCTGAGGACTGTGAGCAGCCATTCCCTTCCCTTTACCTGGCCGAGGACTGAGAGCGGCCAACTTCCCCTGTATATAGTTGCGCTTCCTAAAGCGCCCCCTACCGGTTTTATAGGAAAACCAGTTTTCCAGAGAGACTGTCGCACTTTACCCGGTCACACGTTGCACAGTGACCGGAGGAGGAGCCAGAGGCGACGAGAATGTTTTATATTGATATATATATATATGTTGTTTTATATGTTTTATATGTTTATGCAAAAATTTGTATGTTTTTGGTGTTATGTCTTACAGCCCGAGGACGTGCTGTGATTTACCAGGGGGGAATGTAGCACCCTGAGGATTCGGCTGCTACAGGGGTATTGCACCTCAACCCAGAGGTGTGATATTCCACTCCCGGGTAAGGATGGAGTGTGGAACTGAGCTCGGTAGGCTGCATGCACTACACACATCCCATTTCCGAGGAGCAGACCGACGGTACTCCCACTTAGAAATGTGCAGGTACGACCGAGTCTGTTCCTGGCTGGAGTGGGAGGGGGGTGGTACATCCCAAGTAGTGTAGGGGCAGATAGGGGGAGCAGCCTGGGTAAAGTTAGGAGCTCATTGGGTGCTGGTCACCTGAGCTCACACATAGAGGGTGTATATAAGGTGGGCACCAACTAAGAACAGGGTCAGTTGCAGAGAGAAAGTCAGGAGCAGAGGAGAAGAGAGACCCAGAGTGAGAGAGAGAGAGAGAGAAAGACCCAGAGGCACAGAAGAAAAGGACTCTAAGACCCCAAACTAAATCCCCGGGTGAAGAGTCGGCACAGGGTACCGGAACCCAAGCTGGTGGGGGTAAAAACACTCCCCAGCCAGAGACCGGAGACCGTGGGCAGCGTTTGCCACGGTCACCCACCACATCCACCACGAAGGCATACCACGTGGAGGGTCAGGGAACCCAAGGCCAAGGGTGTCCCAACAGAAGGCCCGAGGGAGCTGGACCTGGGTGGATCAATAGTGGGGACGGCCAGAGAAAGGACTGAAGGAGAGCTCAGGGTCACGCTCCGGACTTATTTGGGAGTTGGCTGGATCCAGAACCTGGTGGACGCAGCACGGCTCGGGAGGTCACTCGAAGCTGGAGTGACCAGAACATCAGCAGTGAGTAAACATCCTAAACTGCATAACCCGACTCTGTCTCTGATTGCCGTCTACACTGCATCACCACAACTCCCATCCTCTGCACCTGATCCCCCTGAGGCTATACCCCACCCGTTGGGGGTTATATCACCAGAGCTGCACCTACACCACCAGCCTCAGTGGACCCTGCTGCAGCGGCGGCCACAGTGACCGCAATACAACGGGTGGCGTAGTCGACAATAAAGAACTTATAACATCTGTAGGACTGCCACATACAACTCAGTTTGACACCCTGGGCACGGACCGGGTCACAGCCACTCGGAAGACTACAACTCCCATCTGATCCGGCTCCGGATATTCCCCCTAAAAGAATATGGCCCAGGGGGTGCGTCAAGTACATAACATTTTTTATTTTGCTTAAAACTTTTGGTGTGACTGTGGGGGGCATCAAAGAGTGTGGCGGACCCTCATACAGTTGGGAGGCTCTTATACATTTTAGGGGCTACTGTCGGGGCCCCTCAAAGTATGGGGGTTATTTTACAGCATGGGTGCTAATGTGGGGGCGATCATACAGTATAGAGGCTTATTTGGGGGCCCTCATATACTGTAGAGAGTATTTTGGGGTGCCCTCATAGAGTATGGGAGCTAATGTGCGGGCAACTATACAGTTTGGGGACTAATGTGGGAGCCATCATACAGTATGAGAGCTTCTGCGTGGGGCCCTTATAGTGGGGACTACTGTGAGGGCTATCATAAAATGTGGGGACTAAAGAGAGGGCCATCATACAGTGTGAGGGCCATTATACAGTGTGAAGACAACTGTGGGGGCATTATGCTCTATTTTGGGGGAGCAGTGAGGACATAATACTATGTATAGGCGAGCTGTGGACCCATCATACTGTGTATAAGGGGGCTGTGGGCCCATAATATGACTGTCAAAGGTGCACATGGGTCATTATTACTAGTGTTGAGCCACCCCCGTAGTGTTCGAGTTCGGTTCGGTTCGTCGAACACCCGTGTGTTCGCCGAACTGTTCGTTGAACTGTTCGTCGAACACCTTCGAACACCGTTAAAACCAATGGCAGGCAAACAAAAACACATAGAAACACATAGAAAACACCTTCAAAGGTGTCCAAAAGCTGACAAACTGCTCAGAAGACACAACTAACACATGGAAAAGTGACAAGTACATATAGTCATGCGAAAAGAAAAGAGGTGGAGGAGTAAAAGGAGGGGGAGACACAGATATAGGCATGTCATGCCCTTCTAAAATCCAAAAAGTGAGAAGCCGAGACGGCCAGTCCGCTCCTGCCCGTGCCACCTCCGTGTCGCCGGGTTTGTGCCAGAGCCGCGGTGAACCCTGACGGCCAGCCCCCCTCTCCCAATACTGGTGCCTGTCCGCTGGTGGGTCGAGAGAGCCCCCCTGTGGTGGAGGCAGCTCTAAGCTTTTTAATTTAAATTGTCCCTCTAATTTGAATGAATACACTTTAAATCCATTTACAAGGATCTATTGGAGGGCAAGTCTCATGCCAGCAGCCGCGTAATTCCAGCTCCAGTAGCGTCCACTAAAGCTGCTGCAGTTAAAAAGCTTTTATAAGGATCGAGCTCGGCTGTCCACCGCAAGGCATCCTAGTGCCAGTCCCAGCCCCTATGCCTTGGGGTGCCTCCTGATGCTCTTCACTAAGTATCCCGTGGTCCCGAAGCATTTCCTTTGAAAAAATTAAGTGTCCAAACTACAGGTGGTGTAGCTTGCTTAACAGCCGGGATAATCCGCTGACTAGCAGACACTGCTACTAGGCACAAAGTATTTCCTGGGCTAGATGCAGTTAAAAATTTGTAAGTAGATACTCTCGTTGGATGCTGAGAAAGCATTCCATAGAGTCTCCTGGCACGCCATATATGATTCTCTTAAAAAGCTTGGGGTAGGGGTCTAGGGGACCCTTTTATAGCCAAAATCACGGCCCTGTATCACAATACGTCACCTAGGCTGAAGATAAATGGAACTGTAGCACCGAGGGCTCGGTTGCTACAGACGTATTGCACCTCACCCAGAGGTGTGATATCTCACTCTCAGATAAGGATGGAGTGTGGATCAGGACCCGACACCTGCATGCATTACACCACATTGCCGTGGGGCAGGGCGACCAATATGCCCCTGAGATGGGCACGACAGTCCCTGTCCCTGGCTGGAGTGGGGGGAGGGAACACTGAGGAAGGGGAACCCTGCAGTGCAGGAGCAGGGAGGAAGCAGTTCCTGGGTGCATTGAGAAGGGAGTATAAAAGGTGGGCACCATCTTAGTTCAGTGCAGAGAAGTCTGAGCAGAAGTGGCAGGGAGCAGGGGCTCTGCATCAGCTCTGCTCCGGAGGCGGGCCTAGTAACAGAGGCCCAGGCCTGCAAGAGGGAGAAGGAAGGAAGAGGAGCGGAGAAGGCTCCAGGAACGAGGAATGATGGGATCCCAGGGGTGCGGACGGGCGAGTCGCCACCGCACACCCGAATCCACCTGCGTGGAGGGGTCAGGCCAAAGGGGGAGACCGGTCCCCGAACTAGTGGAGGCAGGAAACGACCCTCAGCTAGAAACCGGAGGCTCTGACATTTTATGTGGCGCAGCCCCTTGCTCCACCCGCTAGGAAGGCACCACATAGGGTCAGGGAAACTGGCGCCAAGTTTACCAAGAGGAGGCCCGAGGCAGCCGGACAGAAGTGTTGGTAAGAAAGGCCAGACAAAGGACACACAAAGGGGGTCCTGTGAAGCGCTCCAAAGTTATCTGGGAGTTGTCTGAGCCCCTCACCTGGTGAGCACAGTACGACGTGGGCAGCCGTTACCTGCAGACGTGGTCTGGATAATAAGAACTGTGAGTAAAGGCCCTGAACTGCATCACTGACTCCGTGTCGTTACTGCTGCTGCCCTGCACCATCACCCCCATCCTCCGCATACACTGCCCTGAGGCTATACTCCTCCCGTGGGGAGTTATGCTACGCTCTGCTGCACCCACAACACCAGCCTTAGCGGTCTGCCCTGTAGCGGCGGTTCACTCTGACCGCAATCCACGGGTGGCGTAGTCGGACATTTAAACATCAAAACCACATAAATAGTTCCGCCACTGGTTTGACCGCCCTGAGCCACGGAACCGGATCGCCGCCACGAAGACTACAACCACCAGCATCCACCAAAAAGGGTCCGGCTCCGGGTGTCCCAAGGCCCAGGGGGTGCGTCAGAACATTTTCATCACCTTTCACAATCACCAATGGGACAAGGCAGGGATGTCCTCTGTCCCCTCTCTTATACATCCTAGTGACGGAGCACCTGCTCTCATCAATTCGCCATAACCCCAATATTAGGTGGATTGAGGTGGGAGGCACCGAGTACAAGTGCTCTCTATTTGCTGATGATGTCCTAGTATATATCACTCAATCACATATATCCATCCCTGCTGTTATGGCTGAAATAGATCACTTTGTTACATGGTAAAATTTTAAAATCAATGCAGCGAAGTCTGAGGCCCTCGATGTCTCCCTCCCTAAATCCATATAGGATTCCATCCAGTCCAACTTTCCCTTTGCCTGGCCCTCACAGGGTATCAAATACTTAGGAATTCCTATTCATAGAGACCTCTCCCATCTATGTTATCTTAATTTTGGGCCCTTTATTGAACAATTCCATACAGACCACGGTTGGCAAGTTGGAACTGTGAGATTCACTACGTGCACCACTGGTATTTTGTGGAAAAGCACATGTAAGATTCTGCAACAGTCTCTGCTGATACTCCTGCATGCGTGCATCCCTTTCTATGGCAGGAATAATTTCTGCAAATTTACTTTTGTACCGGGGATCTAACAGTGTGGCAACCCAGTAGTCAGGATTATTTCTAATTCTCACAATTCGAGGGTCATGTTGCAGGTAGTGCAGCAAGAAGGCACTCATGTGTGTTGCGCATCCAGGAGCACCAAGTCCCTGTTGTGTTGGTGGCGAGGTAACAATCATGCTTCCTTCCTCTGTCCTCTCCCCCCAACCTCGCACAACAGAAATGTGATCAAGGTCTCCCTCATCTGATGAGTCTTCCATCAGTTCGTCCTCCACTTCTTCCTGGGCTCCTGCACCTTCCTCACTAGTTTGGCTGCTACCATGCGCCCTGGTAAAATCATCTCCCCCACCCTCACATGCCTGCCGCCCTGGTGCTGCCGACCGTCTGGACCTTGCAGATGTTAGCCCTTCCGCATACAACTCCTCCTCCTCTACTTCCTCCACCTCCTCTTGTGCCACCACCTGACTCCGAATTCTGTTTAACATGTGCTCCAGCATGTAAATCACCGGAATAGTCATGCTGATAATGGCATCATCAGCACTAAACATCTTCGTCGCCATTTCAAAACTGTGCAGAAGGGTGCATAGGTCCCTGATCTGAGACCACTCCTCCAGCGTGATTTGCCCCACCTCTGAATCTCGTTGGCCCAGGCTATACGTCAGAACGTATTGCACCAGGGCTTGTCGGTGCTGCCACAGTCGCTGCAACATGTGCAGAGTTGAATTCCACCGGGTAGGCACATCGCATTTTAGCCGGTGAAGTGGCAGGCCCAACGACTTCTGTAGAGATGTAAGTCGCTGAGCTGCGGGATGCGAACGGCGGAAGTGAGCACACAGCGACCGTGCCCTCTGCAGAAGGCCATCTAGTCTGGGATAGTGGGCTAAAAATTGCTGGACAACCAGGTTCAACACGTGAGCCATACAAGGCACGTGTGTGACATTGCCCCGGCGAAGGGCCGCACCCAGGTTTGCAGCATTGTCGCACACGGCCTTCCCTGGTTTCAGGTCCAGTGGAGACAACCATTCATGAAATTGGTTCTCCAGAGCTGACCACAACTCCTCAGCTGTGTGACTCACATTTCCCAGACATTTCAATGTAAAAACCGCCTGATGACAATGAGCCCTACTGCCAGCATAGTAAGGAGGTGTGCAGGATCCCTTCTGCGCAGTTAGAAAGCTTGTGGCATGACCAGACAGGCTTTGGGTGCAGGTGGAAGACCGAGAGGAGGTTGAGGAGGCAGAAGCAGTGGAGGAAAAATGACATAAAGAGGATTGACGCACAACTCGTGGGGACGGCAAGACTTGGACAGCAGCCCCTTGTCCTGCTGTCACCATAGTTACCCAGTGCCCAGTCAGCGACATGTAACGCCCCTGTCCATGCCTACTCGTCCAAGTGTCTGTGGTGAAATGCACCCTGTCACACACAGAGTTTCTCAAAGAAGCGGTGATGTTGTGTGCGACATGCTGGTGGAGCGCAGGCACACCTTTCTTTGAGAAGTAGTGCCGACTGGGCATCTGGTACTGGGGCACTGCGACGGACATAAGGTCTCGAAAATCCTCTGTGTCCACCAGGCGGAAAGGCAGCATTTCTGTAGCCAAGAGCTTGCAGATGGTGAAATTCAACCTCTTAGCTTTCTCATGGCTAGGAGGAAATGGTCTTTTACTTGTACACATCTGAGGGACCGAGTGCTGGCTATTGTGCTTAGACGGGGTTGATAAGGGTGTCCCCGGCAAACTGCCGGTCTGTGAGGAAGATGCAGGCGGACATGTTAGGTTGCCTTGATCCAAAGGTGGTGCTATCGATGTCGGACAGCGCTCAAGACCAGCTGGTGTTACCACCTCCAAAGAAAATGATGACCTGCCAATCACGCAATCACGCTGGCTGTTGCGGGTAAAGAGGTGGCAGGTCTGCGCCCCAAAACAGGTGTGACTGCTGTCCCCCCAGTCACAGAGGATGAAGAGGCCGCGGATGCACAAGATATGGCAGACGGTGGTTGGCTCGGCCGGCTAGACCGCATTGTAGCACACTGAGCTTCCCACTGCAACTTATGCTTCATGTCCATGTGCCGGTTCATGCATGAAGTACTCAAACTATGTATTTTTTGGCCTCTACTTAGCTTTTGCTGACAAATGTTACAGATAACACGAGTTGGGTCATCTTTATCGATCTGAAAAAATGCCCAGGCTATGCAAGGCTTAGCACCCATGCGACCTGAAGAGCCACCACGACTTGTGGTGAGAGGCAGAGTTGTGTTTGAGGATGCAGTTGTTGACGTGCTTCCAGTACTACGTCTCTGTCCAGGAAGGCGCAACCTGACCTCGTCGTCACTAGCATCTTCCTCCACCTCCTCTGCTGACCACATCTCTTGGCTGACTGTGGGTTGACAGTAAGTGGGATCTCCGACCTCATCATCATCACCCTGTGCGTTATCACACCCGTCGTCCTCAGAGCCAACCTGTTCCTGCCCTGACAAAAAACTAAAGTTGTCGCTCCAATCAGGTATTTGAGTCTTATCATCGTCTTCCTCATTGTCTCCACCAACAGGAGTTACAGTTTGGGAATGAGGGTCTACATTATGGTCAGAACCTTCTGCGTCTGGTCCTGGATCCGACTCATAAAGATTCTGGGCATCAGTGCAGATCATTTCCTCGTCTGGATTCACAGAAGCGCTGGAGTCGACCTCTGATTCCCAGGCTATAGTATGAGTAAACAGCTCTGCAGACTCAACCATCTGTTCTACCTCATACTCAGACGGGCAGCTGGAGATTTGGGAGCTGTGAGGAAGCAAGTGCGATTTGGGTGACACCTTTGAGGACTGGAGTATTTGTGATGTTGAAGTTGATGTGGAGGAGAGCCCACTTAAAGGAGCACTTGATATCCGTTGAAGCACCTGCTGTTTTTGTGCCTCATCTGGAATTTGTAGCGATTGGCGTGGCCGTAAGAAAGGGATCTTATCACATTGTCCGCTAAAAGAAGTAGACATTTTAGTTTGGCTGGAAGATGGTCTTTCTTCTGCACCTACCCCACGGACACAACCTTTTTTCCCCTTCCCAACACGCCTATTCCCCTTTCCACCAGCAGCAGGCCTTTTTCCACTCATTTTGGTGGTTAACTAATTCACAACTCTGGAGTTGTTTGCACAAAAAAACAATGGATGGTAACCGAGCAGAGCTGAGTGGCCAAACTGTGGTATTAGGCCAAAACTATTGGCTGGGTTAGATGCAGAAAAAAATTATTTTTAATTTGCAACCTGATGGAGGTCAGTATAGATGGACTAATAGACCAAGTCCCACACACTGCTAGAAGCCCAAATATTTTTTCAGAGCTAGATGCAGAAAAAAATTATTTTTAATTTGCAACCTGATGGAGGTCAGTATAGATGGACTAATAGACCAAGTCCCACACACCGCTAGAAGCCCAAATATTTTTTCAGAGCTAGATGCAGAAAAAAATTATATTCAATTTGCAACCTGCTGGACGTCAGTATAGAAGGACTAATAGAACAAGTCCCACACACTGCTAGAAGCCCAAATATTTTTTCAGAGCTAAATGAAGAAAAAAATTATTTTTAATTTGCAACCTGATGGAGGTCAGTATAGATGGACTAATAGACCAAGTCCCACACACTGCTAGAAGCCCAAATATTTTTTCAGAGCTAGATGCAGAAAAAAATTATTTTTAATTTGCAACCTGATGGAGGTCAGTATAGATGGACTAATAGACCAAGTCCCACACACCGCTAGAAGCCCAAATATTTTTTCAGAGCTAGATGCAGAAAATTTTTTTATTCAATTTGCAACCTGATGGAGGTCAGTATAGATGGACTAATAGACCAAGTCCCACACACTGCTAGAAGCCCAAATATTTTTTCAGAGCTAGATGCAGAAAAAAATTATTTTTAATTTGCAACCTGATGGAGGTCAGTATAGATGGACTAATAGACCAAGTCCCACACACTGCTAGAAGCCCAAATATTTTTTCAGAGCTAGATGCAGAAAAAAATTATTTTTAATTTGCAACCTGATGGAGGTCAGTATAGATGGACTAATAGAACAAGTCCCACACGCTGCTAGAAGCCCAAATATTTTTTCAGAGCTAAATGAAGAAAAAAATTATTTTTAATTTGCAACCTGATGGAGGTCAGTATAGATGGACTAATAGACCAAGTTCCACACACTGCTAGAAGCCCAAATATTTTTTCAGAGCTAGATGCAGAAAAAAATTATATTCAGTTTGCAACCTGATGGAGGTCAGTATAGATGGACCAATAGAATGATGCTATGCCCAAAAGATTTTACTTCACTAGGTGCAGTAAAAAAATTGGTATTCTATACACAGGTGGTATATCTTGCAACACAGATAGGCTACTCCACTGACTAACACACTCTGCAATAGGCCAAAAAGGATTAGCTTTGCTAGATTCAGCCAAATGCTGTGAAAAAAACTTGCACAGCACTGGCACAGACCTGCCTGGCAAAAACTGATAGGAACTGATGTAACCTAGTCCTGAAAAGGACTCCAATTACAATTAGTCTTTACTCCCACAATCTATCTATTTAAGAGCACAGACCTGCCTGATAAAAGTCGTAGGAAATGCTGTAACCTAGTCCTTAAAAGGACTGCAATCACAACTATTCCCTACTCCCAAGCTATCTGTATATTTGTGCGAAAATTGGCTTGAAATTAACAAGGTATAGCGCACACAGCAACAGCGGTGCCGTCTAACACGCAGCTGCAGCAGTGAGAAAATGGTGGCGACGGGGAAAATGGCTTGGTCTTATAGGGCAAGGACATGTGACATACACTGCCAATCACACATGCCCTTGCTTGTGTGAAAAAAAGCACTTCGCTCCGTGTGTGCGCTGCTGATAGGCTGACAGATTGCACCTCCCCACTGCAAATGCGGGAAAGAGAAAAAAAAATGGAGATCTTCATTGTTCCTGCAGAGATCCATCCCCTGCCCCTCCCCCCGCCCCGCTGTACACTCAAACTGCGTATTAACATTAATTTTCATTATTACTGAGAAAAAATCCAGTTATGATTTTGGTGCACGAACAGTTATCGAACATAACCTCGAACAGCCGAATTTTTCTCAAATTGTTCGTGTTCGCCGACCGGCTCGAACACCGCCCAAAACAGCTCGAATTTGAGATTGGCGAACAGTTCGAGTAGAACAACGCTCATCTCTAATTATTACTTTCTAGGGGCAAAATGTGGACATTGTTTTCTGTGACATTTGCATAGGGCATTACTATTTTCTAGGGAGCAATTTAACCATCTAGAGGGCATTTTATTATGTGAGAGGCACAGTGGTGGGAATTATTATATGGGGCAGAAAGAGGAGTGGTGTTTTTCTACCACATGGTAGGTGCAGTAATAGGGACACATATGGCAGCAGCAGCTCAGTATTGGGGTATCAGCAGGATGAACAGATTGTGCAGGTTGGGAATAGCTTGGAACGGTGCTGGAAATGTATATTTTGTAATCCCTGCAGATGAGTGGTGGCTGGATCCTGAGAACGGGGCTGTAAAGAGCCCCCTCTGAATGCAACGGAGGTCGAGCATGTGCACCTCTGCTCCATTCATTCTCAGTGCGAGTGCCAGACATAGCAAAGCACTTTATCTAAATTATCTATTTTTCTTTTAATTATCTTTGTTTCTGGATAAATTACAAAATAAAACACTTTTTTATTTGCACCGCTCATTATGCAGGGGTGTTATTGTATGTGGACTGTTGGGGGTTTGTATGCTTGGGCTGCTCTTTTGTCCCAGTCTTACCCTGAATTGTTTACATATTTTTGTAGCTGTACATCTGTCTGTGTGTAATAGTGTATTGTGGCATACGGGTGGTTAAAACAGTCTGAGTGTAAAATCACATTTGGATGTTTGGGGAATATTTTTTAAATCTGCGAAGACTCTTATTTGCCTAAGGCCTCATTCAGACATCCATGTTGCACGTACGTGTTCTATCTATTTTCACGGAAACCACACGTACCCATTATAATCTTTGGTGCTATTGACATGTCCATCTTTTTTCACAGACCGTGTGTCAGTGCAAAACTCATGGAGACATGTCCGATTTTCTCAGGTATCACAGATGACAAGGGGCAATACAAGTCTACGGGTCCGTGAAAAACACGTGCAGCACTTGGATGGCATCAGTGTGCATTTATTTAACATTGCACATGATAGAAGAAGCTTTGTAATTTATCCATGCGTGAAAAATCCAGATGACACTGATGGTAAAAACGGACACACAGACCATACACTGACACCAGTACCAGTTTTTCAAGTACGTGTTTAAACACAGACATGTTATTGAGGCCTTAAGGAATTACATTTGTTCTTTCTATTTTAGGAACAGACAAGTGGCACAAAACAGATCCTTTGTATAACTGATACAAATGGAAGTTGTGGGGTTCTCTGTTTTGCACATTAATTCTGCCGGTCTGTTCCTAATATAGAAAATACAATATGATCTCGCATTGGCCAAACATGGACATTTAAAAAAAATACAGATTAAATATTTGGATGCACCGAAGAGCTATTGACTGTGATGGTCAGACATAGTACACCCATGCTTATGTTTGACTAACCTTATGCCAGGTATACGTTTACTTATGAAAGTATAGTAATAACATCTACTAAACTGCTAAAAAACCCATAGACCTGGCATAAAGACAGTTGGACTTAAGCATTATTGGTGTTATTGATTCCGTCTGCAGATCGCTACCTTTTTCTCTTTATTTTTCTAAATTATATTCACTTGGCTGATGCTGCAATTGTAATGAAGAGAAACCCTTATTCTAGATTCGTGCCATGTTTTAATTGTATCCCAACTTCTTTAAATACAAGGATATGCACTGAATGTAAACTATAGGCTGCTTCAGATGGATTTGTTTTTGTTATGTTTTACAACGGTGGTAGATATATTTTTCTTCTGATTGTGTAATGTTGTCAATGAAACCAGCTGTCAAAGACATTTGTTGAATTTGACACTGACTTTGATCTGCAGAATCCTTACTACCATATTTTGCGAACTATAAGATGCACCCCAAATTTTGGGGTGGAAAATAGGGAAACATTTTTTTTAATTAAAATGGTGGTGCGTCTTATAGTCCGTTTTAACGGTAGCTTACTGTGACCCCGGTCCACTGCAGCCTTCGGATTGTAAGACGCATCCCCATATTCCTCCCAAATTGTGGGGGTGGGGGTGGGAATGTGTTTTATAATCTGAAAAATATGGTATTTGTAATATACTATACAGGATTCCATTGTTTTCACTCTCATCGCACTCGTCGCATATCTATTCAATTTGCATAAAGCTGATCACGAGCCGATCATTGTGGTAACATCTGAGAAGTTAGAAAGTGAAAGGCGTCTCTCGTGATTGTAAGTGTGCACCTTTTATGGAGTGGTCACGTGATCTCTAAAAGTCCTAAAGTTAAAGATAACACATTTTCTTTGTATTTTAGGCAAAAAATTTATATTTGCAAGTAACAGCCATTTCTTAAATTACATTTCAAACTGAGGAAAGGGCAACTTGAAAATGCTTCGCTTACTTCTTATAGCCTTCTCCTGTTTTGTGGGCCTTCATTTTCATTTTCAGAGTACTAGGCAGCTGCTTAGAAGAACCCATGGCTGCTGTTTTTTGGCACATGGTTAGAGGAGGCTGGGGTTTTATAAAGCTATGAAATTTGCATCACCTGGTCTTTCCTAACGATGATAGTGAACAAGCCATAACCCTAACAGACTAATTAATGTCTGAAACCTTGGTCAAGGCTATCTGAGCAATCAAATCTCCAAGGTTGCCCAAACTTTTGCATTGTCCCATTTTCATTTTTGTCACTTTTAAAATGTAAAAAATGAAAAAAAAAAAATATATAAACATATAACGTATTTTTTGGAGGAAAGTGGGGGTGTGTCTTATAGTCCGAACTGTGCCCCGTACTATATACCTATGGCTGTGGGTGGTGGGGGTGTGGTGGGAGCAGCAGCGGGGCATAGGAGGCAGCAGTCGCCTGCTGCAGCCTACGCTGTGCCTGCTGCTAAAGAAAATGAATATTCACTGCTCCCCACATGGAGAGCAATGAATATTCATTTTCCTTAATAGCGCGCACACTGTAGCCACAGCACGGCTCCTGCTGCCACTCTGCGGTTTGAGTGCGCGCTATTATAGACCATGAATGTTCACTACAATCCACTCCCATGGGTTGTAGTGAATATTCATGGTCTTTAATAGCGGCCACACTGACCACAGAGCGGCAGCTGGAGCGCGCTGCGGCTACAGTGTGCGCGCTAATAAGGAGAGTGAATAGTCACTGCTCCCCACGCACACAGTTCTGGCGTGGGGAGCAGTGACTATTCCTGCACAGCATCTCACACAGTGAGGGCGCATGGCAGTAACGCCATGCACGGCTCTCACAGAGAGAGTGTCGGCAGCAGAGCGGGACGCAGCGCTGGAGGAGAGAGGAAGTGAGTATAATTGTTTATTTTTGTGTGTGCAGCGTGATGGGGCTTAGGGGGTGCCAGGCATACCAGGATGGGGATCAGGGGAGCCATGCATACCAGGATGGGGATCAGAGGGTGCCATGCATACCAGGATGGGGATCAGGGGGTGCCATGCATACCAGGATGGGGATCAGGGGGGCCATGCATACCAGGATGGGGATCAGGGGGTGCCATGCATACCAGGATGGGGATCAGGGGGTGCCATGCATACCAGGATGAGGGATGAGGGATGCCATACATACCAGAATGAGGGGTGCCATGCATACCAGGATGAGGATGAGGGCCACATATAACAGGAAGAAGGGGACCGTATATACCAGGATGGGGGATATTAACAGGATTGGGGGACATTACCCCTTTAACAGTATCAGCAGCAGACACCCTTCCCCTTAACAGTGCCTCATGCTTACATTGTTTGATGACATTTTTTTTTCTATTTTCCTCCTCTAAAACCTAGGTGTGTCTTATGGTCCATTTTTTTTTTTGCCTAAAATACATAGGAAATGTGTCATCTTTGACTTTAGGCCTTTTAGAGATCATTTCATCTTCAACTTGCTTAACTGTTCACAATAACAGACTGTTAAGGGGACGGCTGCAAACAACTTTATTATAATGGAACGCAACCGACCCCGGGGTCCACGATGCAGCCTGGTGGACTGCTGCCGAACACCTTCCGGGTAAGAAGGTAAAACAACCAACTTAAATAACAATCCCCTCCGTGTTACAGCACACCGGAGCGGGAATAGGAATTCGGAATTCTCCGTTAACTGCACGAGAGATGTGTGATAAATAAAGTATCTGTAGTCCTGTTGCAGCACAGGGACTACACAGTTGGCGCTAGGATGCATGTGTGACTCACGCCGGCGTGTAAGTGCTCTCAGCCGGCGTGCTACCGGACTGTGGAGAATCACTCCACGTGGCTTACAGGCGGTACTGGGAATATGGCGTCTGCAGACTGTTCGGGGTGTATGGCGACCCCCTGGTCAGAGCCAGACTGTCAGCCGAAGCTACCTGCCTATTTCCACTAAAGCACACGTGGAGCTCAAACGACCAAGCATCCACACAACACCATCACTGCTCAATGATCAGAGCGCGCCGCCATGTTTGTGGGCGGGCTTTTTAAAGATTAAGCCCTGCCCACCATCGCACCATTGGTGACATCACCCGCGACCAATCAAGCGGTGCCAGGTCACTGGATCAGCTGACTCCCAAACCACCAATCACGGTCCGCCATGTCACGGGCATGCTCAGTACAGAGAATCCTTGACTTAGGTTTTAGCAGCCCTGTCTCCGTCCGTAACCTATGCTTCATGTTGCTAGGCACAAAGACACAAGAGACAACCTGCACGTCTCGTGGACCAGCTAGGTGTTGGGACTGATGATGATGCTGAGCAGCATCAGCCCTGGCTGGACTAGAATGGGAGACCCCCCTTCTATCATCTCCCTCCACTTGACACTCATTTTCCTCAACGAGTAGGGGAGCATAAATGTGGCCCACCGGTTCACAGGGATGATCCTCAAGTCCATGGCCCCTCCAGTGTACTGGGTAACCTTTTTTCCCACGAACCATCTTAGACCCCATAATAGCCTGCACCTCGAGATTATCACCCCTGGTGTCTGTAGCTGGTTGGGGTTCAGCGAGTTTTGTCACGTGAACGGGTCAAAGGAGCGACACATGGAAAGTGTCGTAACTCCTCAGGTGTCGTGGTAACTGTAACCGGTACATTACAGAGTTTACTTGGGCCAAAATTTTGAAAGGACCAATAAAACAGGGGGCAAACTTAGCAGATTCCCCACATACTTTAGTATTGCGAGCCGTGAGCCACACTCTGTCGCCCGGATAGAATACGGGAGCAGGACAACGAAGAGTGTCAGCTGACTCTCTATCTGTGGAGTCTGCCACGGGTAACGGGTGGAGAAGGCTAGCCGGATTTTGACGGGATGATTTATCTCTCGCACAGAAGGCACACGCAAGAACATATTCCTTAACGTCCTGGCGCCACCGGGGCCACCAATAGGACCGTTGAAGGGACTTTGTGGTACGTTTGACCCCAAGATGGGCTCCGATCTTAGGGGCATGAGCCCAGGAGAGCACCTCATTTTGTAGATTAGGGGAACGAACGTCCTCCACGAAGGAACCTGGTTTAAGGACACTGGGGCCACAACGGTAGAAGGGTCAGAGACTACCCTCCGGGTGACTGTAACCATACACTGAGACACACAATTCTCACTCCAGGAAGAAATTCTCCCCGTATTCCAGTCAATGTGTGGAGTGTGACAACGTAACCATGGAAGACCCAATAACACCTCATCTAATCCACCGGGAATAATAAGAAAGGAGATAACCTCCCGGTGACCCTGAGGAAATTACATGGTGAGGGGAATCGACTGGTGGGTGATTTGTGTGTCCAGGAGTGAACTGTTGACCACCCTAATGTTCATTGGTCTTGGCAGCAACTCTATAGGGATGGCATGCCTCTGGGCAAACGTAGATGACAAAAAATTGCCATCGGCGCCAGAATCCATCCACTCCTTGGCAGTAACTGCGGATGCTCCACAGGACAATGTCACCTTATACAATAATTTGGAGGAAGAAGCCCCAGAATCTAACACACCTCCTCCAACGGTGGTTAGACACACTCGTTACCCGACTGCTTTGAACCCTTATTAACGGGGGACTCCAAGAGATGTGCAGGTCGGGAACGAGAAGAGCTAGACTCAGTTCGGGATATATCCATAGCCTCAGGCTCCGGGTTGGGAGTCGCGGGTTTGGAAATGGGTCTAGAAAAGGATGGTGCCAACCGATACTGAGGGCTGGTGACCTCCAGCTCTAACTTGTGTTCTGCATGACGCAAATCTATTCGGTTAGCGAGAGATATTAACTCCTCCAGGGAGGTTGGAATCTTTCTGGTCGATAGAGCATTTTTAATATGCCCAGCCAGACCCTTCCAGAACACCGGGATTAAAGACCGCTCAGACCAATCCAATTCAGCCGCTAAGGTTCTGAATTGGATGGCATAGTGGCTGGCAATGACCGAACCCTGGACCAACGCAAGAAGCTTAAGAGCCGTATCATGCGTGACCTGATGATCAAGGAAAAGACTCTTTAGGGCATTAAGAAAGAGACCCGCATTAGACACTATCGGGTCATTGCGCTCCCACAGAGGAGTAGCCCACTCCAGAGCCCTGTGGGAGAGTAACGAGATGACATAACCCACTTTGGCCCTTTCGGAGGGGAACCATGCCTCCATCATCTCCAATTGAATGGAGCATAGGTTAATGAAACCTCTGCAGAATCTAACCAGATTGGCTGCTTGAGAAGCCGCCTGGGTAGCTACTGCAGTGATATCAGCTACCGGGTCAGCTTGTTCCAGAGTCCTAAGTCTAGTCTCAAGTTGCTGTATATTGCGCTGCAGTTGCTGGTTGTCAGCCATGTTCAGCAAGACCCTGGCGCTCTGATACTGTTAAGGGGACGGTTGCAAACAATTTTATTATAATGGAACGCAACCGACCCCGGGGTCCGCGATGCAGCCTGGTGGACTGCTGCCGAACACCTTCCGGGTAAGAAGGTAAAACAACCAACTTAAATAACAATCCCCTCCGTGTTACAGCACACCGGAGCAGGAATAGGAATTCGCACTGTCTCCGTTAACTGCATGAGAGATGTGAGATAAATAAAGTATCTGTAGTCCTGTTGCAGCACAGGGACTACACAGTTGGCGCTAGGATGCGTGTGTGACTCACGCCAGCGTGTAAGTGCTCCCAGCCGGCATGCTACCGGACTGAGGAGAATCACTCCACGTGGCTTACAGGCGGTTCTGGGAATATGGCGTCTGCAGACTGCTCGGGGTGTATCGCGACCCCCTGGTCAGAGCCAGACTGTCAGCCGAAGCTACCTGCCTATTTCCACTAAAGCACACGTGGAGCTCAAACGACCAAGAGTCAACACAACACCATCACTGCTCAATGATCAGAGCGCGCCGCCATGTTTGTGGGTGGGCTTTTTAAAGATTAAGCCCTGCCCACCGTCGCACCATTGGTGACGTTACCTGCGACCAATCAGGCGGTGCCAGGTCACTGGATCAGCTGACTCCCAAACCACAAATCACGGTCCGCCATGTCACTGGCATGCTCAGTACAGAGAATCCTGGACTCAGGTTTTAGCAGCCCTGTCTCCCTCCGAAACCTATGCTTCATGTTGCTAGGCAGAAAGACCCAAAAGACAACCTGCACGTCTCGTGGACCAGCTAGGTGTTGGTCCTGATGACAATGCTGAGCAGCAACAGCCCCAGCTGCACTGGCATGGGAGACCACAGAATGTTCTGGACCTATTTCAAATCCAGTAAACACCTAACACAGACACTTTGACCAGGGGTGTCCAAACTTTTATGATACTGTAGTAAGCTCGGTTTTCTTCCCATATCTATGTAGTAAGCTTGGTCATGTTCCCATATCTATGTAGTAAGCTTGCTGCTGTTAACGTGTCTATGTAGTAAGCTTGGTTCTGCTCCCTTATCTGTGTAGTAAACTTGGTTCTGTTTCTATATCCATGTAGTAAGTGTTGGATATATCAAGTCCACTCAATTGTAACTTTGATGTAGTGGACTACTAGATATGTATTGAGGTTGATGATTTTCTGTGTCTGAGACAGACAACTAGTTGTACTGTAATGTTTTTCTGGTCTTATATCACTGTAATACTCTGCACCAACTACATCTAAGGCAAAATAAATGACAATACTTATTCTTAGGCCACAGTCACACGTTCAGTATTTTATATGAGTATTTGTTAACCAAAATCACAAGTGGAACAATCACGTCACCACTTTTGCATTTTTCACCCACTCCTGGTTTTGGCTTACAAATACTGATGTTAAATGCTGACCAAATACTGAACGTGTGCAGGTGGCCTTAGTACTTCTCAGCGATCGAGCTCGAGAATGTATATAGAATGTGTGTATGATCCTAATATGAAAACAGCACCAACCACCGTTAAAGCCTTGCTACCTCTGCTATTTTGTGTAGCAGCCTGAGGTAAGCAGGTTAACCCCTTTCTGACATTTCTGGTAATAGTACGTCCTTGTGCCCTGGGCCTTTTGGGCCAGGGACGTACTATTACGCAGAATGTGATTGCGCCCGCACACAAGCGGTGCGGGGCGATCACCGCCGGGTGTCAGCTGATTGTCACAGCTGACACCCGGTACTATTTGCCAGGAGCAGTCCCGCACCACTTCTGGCACATTAACAGCAGAAATGCTGCGATCGAAGTCTATCTCAGCATTCCGGTGGCAAGGGGGGGTGGTAAGCGCTGCTTACTTACCTCTTCTCCAGCGTCCAGCGCTATCTGTGCTGGGTCCCGGTGGTTGTCATGGTGACTCAATGGCGTCACGACGACATCCGGGTCACCAGACAGCAGGAAGTTAGGTAGACTGTGCTCAGTGTGCGGTCTCACTAACTTGTGTGCGCAGGGCTACAGCCTGCATAGCATAGAGATGCTGCTGCAGCATTTCTATGCTATGCAAGCGATCTTGGTGAAAAAAATGAAAGTCCCATAGTGGGACAAAGTGTAAAAGTTAAAAAAGTGTCATAAAGTGAAAAAAATAAATGTAAAAATATAAAAAAAAAAGAAAAAATAATCCCAAAAAATAAAAATATATTGTAGCCATGAATAAATATAATTCTGAAAAAAAACTAAATAAAAGTACACATATTTGGTATCACCGCGTCCAGAACGACCTGACCTAAAAAACTGTCCCACTAGTTAACCCCTTTAGTGAACATGGTAAAAAAAAAAAAAAAAAAAGCAAATACGATGCTTTATCATCATACCGCCAAACAAAAAATGGAATAAAACACGATAAAAAAGACGAATGTAAATAAAAATGATACCGCTGAAAACGTCATCTTGTCCTGCAAAAAACAAGCTGCCATACAGCTCCATCAGCCGAAAAATAAAAACGTTATAGCTCTCAGAATCAAGTGATGTAAAAAAACATTTTTTTTCTTTAAAATAGCTTTTATTGTGTAAAAGCACCAAAATAAAAAAAACTATATAAATGTGATAACGCTGTAAACGTACTGACCCGAAGAATAAAGCTGTCTTATCAGTCTTAACACACACAGAATGGCATAAAAAAAACAATTCCTGAATTGTTGCTTTTTGTTTATTCTGCCTCCCAAAAATCGGAATAGAAAGCGATTAAAAATTGTCACATGCTCAAAAATGGTACCAATAAAAACGTCAACTCGTCCCGCAAAAAACAAGCCGTGACATGACTCTGTCGGCCGAAATATGGAAAAATTATAGGTCTCAAACCATGTCTTTGCAAAAAAAAGTGTCTTTTAGCGTGTGACAGTTGTCAATCATAAAAACCCGATATGCATCTGGCATCGCTGTAATCGCACCGACTCAAAGAATAAAGTCATCTTATCACTTATACCGCACTAGGAAAGGCGTCAAAAATAAACTCTAGGGATAGGGTTGTGCTAGGGTTAGTGTTAGGGTTGGGATTTTTTCAAAAGTAAAAAAAAAAAATGACGATATGGCAACTAGTGTTGAGCGCAAGTGCTCGCTACTTGAGTTTGCATCAGTTGCTTGGGTATGCACCAAGTATCACGGGTGCTCGAGTCTCCACCCCATATGCTTTGCAGCCAAAAAAACCTTACGGGGATTGCCTGCCATGCATGAGCGATTCCCGCATGTTTTTTTTTTGGGCGTCTAGCAACCATGAAACATGCTGGGCGGGGACTCGAGCATGTCACTCGAGTACCTGCGATACATGGTGCATACCTGAGTACCCGATGCAAACTCAAATAGCGAGCACTTGCTCTCAATACTAATGAGAACTTTTTCAAAATTGTGACCTAATGTTATCAATTTCTGTGTCGTACCTCTGGGTTCAAAATGTTCACTATACCCCTTGATAAAATCCTTGAGGGGTCTAGTTTCCAAAATGGGGTCACTTGTGGGGGGTTTTCACTGTTTAGGCACATCAGGGGCTCTTCAAATGCAACATAGTGTCCGCTAATTATTCAAGCAAATTTCACATTCAAAAAGTCAAATGGCGCTCCTTCCCTTCCAAACGTTGCCATGCTCCCAAACAGTGGTTTTCCCCTGCACATGGGGTATTGGCGTGCTCAGGAGAAATCGCACAACAAATTTTGAGGTCCATTATTTCCTGTTACACTTGCAAAAATAAAAAAATTGATGTCTAAAGTAACATTTTTGTGAAAAAAAATAAATGTTTATTTTTTTCTTCCTCATTCCAAAAATTCCTCTCAAGCCCCTGAAGGGTTAATAAACTTATTGAATGTGGTTTTGAGCACCTTGAGGGTGCAGTTTTTAGAATGGTGTCACTTTTTTGTATTTTCTGTCATAAAGGCCCCTCAAAGTCACTTCAAATATGATGTGATCCCTAAAAAAAATGGTTTTGTAAATGTTGTTGGAAAAATGAGAAATCTCTGGTCAACTTATAACCCTTATAACTTCCATACAAAAAACTATTTTGTTCTAAAATTGTGCTGATGTAATGTAGACATGTGGGAAATGTTATTTATTAACTATTTTGTGTGACATATCTCTCTGATTTAAGGGCATGAAAATTCAAAAATTGAAAATTGCAAAATTTTCAAAATATTTGCCAAATTTCAGATTTTTTCACAAATAAACGCAAGTCATATCGAATAAATTTTACCACTATCATGAAGTACAATATGTCACAGAAAAACAATCTCAGAATCAGTGGGATCCGTTGAAGCGTTTCAGAGTTATTACCTCCTAAAGAGACCGTGGTCAGAATTGCAAAAATTGGCCTGGTCATTAACGTGCAAACCACCCTCAGGGGTAAAGGGGTTAAAGATGGTCCGATTCATCTTGTGGGTCAGTGCTATGTGCTTGCCCCCCAGGCTAACATTTGCCAGGCAGCCCTTGCCCACATTGTCCCTCTTATGATACATGACCTCCTCTCCTATAAAATATTGCCTCCCCCCTGTTCACTCTTATATACTATAAACACCATCCCTCCCCCATAAAATATCGTTACCACACTGTCTTTTTTTTATTAACAATACCTGTCAATCCATCCCCCCTTAAGAACTGTGGCCTTTACACTGTCCCTCCTACACACTGTATGAGCTCTAGCCTCCACACTGTCCCCATCTTCTATGCCCCTCACCACAATGTCCCCTCTTCACACTGTACTCCCTCCATATTGTGCCTACACGATGACTCTCCAATACTGTGTCTTTAATGAATCTTCAACTCCACTATGGAGCCCTTCCCCTCCTTTGGTGCACTCTATCGCATACAGCCTGCACACAATTTACGCTCCACACAGCCAGTGACTCATGTAACCCCCAAGCAGCCAGCACCCATATATCCACCATATAAAACCTGCACCCCCATGTACCCCCCATATACAGCTTGCAGCCCATGTATTCCCATATACAACCTGCACCCCATATTCCCCGAAATACAGCCTGCACCTCTATATACAACCTGCACCCCCATATACAACCTGCACCCCCACATTTAGCCTGCACCCCATTTACTCCCATATACAGCCTGCACACCCATATTCAGTCTACACCCCCCATATAGAGCCTGCACCCCACACATACAGCCTGCATGCCATGTACCCCCATATACAGCCTGCACATCCCTATATACAGCCTGCACCACCATAGACAGACTGCACCCTCATAGACAGACTGCACACCGAAATATAAAGCCTGCACACCCATATGCTGACTTCACATCCCCATATACAGGCTGCATTCCCATATACATCCTACACCTCCCCACATTCAGCCTGCACCCCATGTATCCCCATATACAGCCTGCATCCCCCTCCATATGCAGCCTGAACCCCATGTACCCCCATATACAGCCTACACCCAACATGCCCCTCATATATAATCTGCACTCCTATATGCAACCTTCACCCCCCCAAACACATATATAGCCTGCACCCCATGTACCCCCATATACAGTCTGCACCCCATGTAACCCCCATATGTAACTTGTACCCTTATATACAACCTTTACCCCCACACATACAGCCTGCACCTCATGTACCCCCATATATAACCTGCATCCCTGTATACAACCTTCACCCCCACATATACAATCTGCACAACATGTACCACCATATACAGACTGCACACCCCCATATACAGACTGTGTCCCATTATACAGTCTGCACACCCCCCTATACAGCCTGCACACCCCCATATACAACCTGCACCCGCATATACAATCTGCACCCGCATATATACAACCTGCACACCCATATACATATTTTACCCCCCAAATATAGACTGCACCCTTTACATTCAGCCTGCACCCCATCTACTCCTATATACAGCCTGCTTCCCCTTCATATGCAGCCTGCACCCCATGTACCCACCCCATATACAGACTGCACCCCCATGTAGAGCCTGCACACCCTCACATACACCGTCTTCGGGTGCCTAGTGGCAAATACAGCCCTGCTCAGCGTACAGCACAGGACAAATGTGAGTTGAGCCTTACTGCGACCTTTGAGAGGCAGAATGAACGAATCAACAGCCGGTCAAGAATTGGTTTTAAAGTGGCATGTGAAAGTTTTGGCATCCCTGGTCAGAATTACTGTTGTTGTAACCAGTTAAGCAAATTGAAGATGAAATGATCTCTATAAGGTCTAAAGTTAAATATTTCCACATTTACAGGAAAATGGGCAGATGCAAAAGTTTGGCCACCCTATTGATTAATAATAATCTTTTTATTTATATAACGCCAACATATTCCACAGCGCTTTATAATTCAGGCACATTATCAGCACTGTCCCCATTGGGGCTCACAGTCTAAATTCACTATCAGTATGTCTTTGGAGTGTGAGAGGAAACTGGAGAACCTGGAGGAAACCCACACAAAGACAGGGAGAACATGCAAACTCCTTGCAGATGTTGTCCTTGGTAGGATTTGAACCAAGGACCTCAGCCATCAGGAGGGCGTTAAACTAGAAGAAGAGGGGATGGGAAGAAAAACGCCGGACACGAACATGCAACCAGAGAACATACTAATGAAAGATATGAAGTGCAACAAAGAAGTTCCAAGACAAGATAATTGGAAAGGAGGTAAGAAAATTTCTAATACAATCCACAGGGAGAAGATTGGAACAAAACAAAATCGTGTAAACTGCATGCTAGCAAATGCCAGGAGCCTGACAAACAAGATGGATGAACTGGAAGCAGAAATATCTACAGGTAACTATGACATAGTGGGAATAACCGAGACATGGTTAGATGAAAGCTATGACTGGGCAGTTAACTTATAGGGTTACAGTCTGTTTAGAAGGGATCGAATAAGTCAGAAAGGGCGTGGAGTCTGTCTATATGTAAAGACGTGTCTAAAGCCTACAATACGGGAGGATGTATGGGAGGGAAATGAGGAGGTCGAGTCCTTATGGGTGGAGATACATGGGTCAAAAAACAATAATAAAATTATCATAGGAGTCTGTTATAAACCACCAAATATAGCAGAAGCCACGGAAAGTCTATTAATGAGACAAATAGATGAAGTAGCAAAAAATAACGAGGTGATTATTATGGGGGACTTCAACTACCCCGATATAGACTGGGAAACCGAAAGCTGTAGATCTCAGAAAGGAAACAGGTTTCTGTCAATTATCAAAGACAATTATTTGTCACAACTTGTGCAGGAACCAACTAGAGGGATGGCCCTTTTAGACTTAATATTAACTAACAGGCCAGACAGAATAACTGAGGTGCAGGTCGGGGGGCACCTGGGAAATAGAGACCACAACATTATACAATTCCACATGTGTTTCAGTAGGGTCCCCAGCAAGGGAGTCACAAAAACACTGAACTTCAGGAGGGCAAAGTTTGATCAGCTAAGAGATGCCCTTCACCTTATAGACTGGGATAGTATCTTTAGTAATAGGAGCACGGATAGAAAATGGGAAATTTTCAAAACAGTCCTACATAGTCACTGTAGAAGGTACATACCTTCTGGGAATAAAAGGGCTAGGAATAGGAGGAAGCCATTGTGGCTAAATAAGGAAGTCAAGAGGGCAATGAAAAACAAAAAAAGGGCTTTCGGTAAACATAAACTAGAAGGCAGCGAGGAAGCGCTAATATCTTATAGGGAAAAAAACAAAATCTGTAAGAAACAAATAAGAATAGCAAAAGAGGAGACAGAGAGACTAATTGCCAAGGAAAGTAAAACGAATCCCAAACTGTTCTTTAACTATATAAACAGTAAAAGGATTAAAACTGATGGAGTTGGCCCATTGAAAAATAACCTGGGTAAAATCATAGAGGGCGATGAGGGTAAAGCAAACCTACTCAATAGCTTCTTCTCCACTGTTTTCACAAAAGAAAACAATTTATCGGAGGAAATGCAGAGTGATAAAGTAAACCCTCCGCTAAATATCACCCACCTAACCCAGGAGGAAGTTCAGAAACGCCTAAATAATATCAAAATAGACAAGTCACCAGGCCCAGATGGCATACACCCCCGGGTACTAAAAGAATTAAGTAATGTGATAGACAGACCGCTGTATCTTATATTCAAGCACTCTTTATGGACAGGGACTGTCCCACTAGACTGGCGCCAAGCAAATGTGGTACCAATATTCAAAAAGGGGTCTAAAAGTGACCCTGGGTACTATAGTCCAGTCAGCTTAACGTCTGTTGTGGGTAAATTGTTTGAAGGATTTCTTAGAGATGGTATTGTAGAATATCTTAATGATAATAACTGTCTAACTCCTTATCAACATGGATTCAAGAGGGATCGCTCCTGCCAAACAAACCTGATGGCCTTCTACGAGGAGGTGAGCTCACAGCTGGACCGGGGAGAGTCAGTGGATGTTGTATACCTTGACTTCTCCAAAGCGTTTGATACCGTGCCACACAAAAGGTTGGTACTGTATATAAAATGAGAATGCTTGGTCTGGGGGATAATGTGTGCAAGTGGGTAAATAGCTGGCTGAGTGATAGAAAGCAGAGGGTGGTTATCAATGGAGTGAGCTCAGGGTGTGTCAGGGTTACTAGCGGGGTGCCTCAAGGGTCTGTCTTGGGCCCTATATTATTTAATATATTTATTAATGATCTAGTGGAAGGGTTGCATAGTAAAATAGCAATATTTGCAGATGATACTAAACTTTGTAAAGTAGTTAATACAGATGAGGATAGGGCACAGCTACAGGAGGATTTAGATAAATTGAGGAGTTGGGCCAAAAAATGGCAAATGGGGTTCAATGCCAATAAATGTAAGGTCATGCACATGGGAAAGAAAAACAGCAGTCACCCATACATATTAAATGGGAAACCGTTGGGGAAATATGACATGGAGAAGGACCTGGGCGTCTTGGTTAATAGCAAATTAAATTGGAGGGCCCAGTGTCAGGCAGCAGCTGCGAAGGCAAATAGAGTCATGGCATGCATCAGAAGAGGAATAGGGGCATATGATGAGAACATTGTTCTTCCTCTGTATAAAGCGCTGGTAAGGCCGCACTTAGAATATTGTGCACAATTCTGGGCTCCGGTGCTCAGGAAAGACATATTGGAGCTAGAGAGGGTACAAAGGAGGGCGACTAAGGTAATAAGGGGAATGGAGGGACTAGAATACCCAGAGAGGTTGTCAAAATTAGGCCTATTTACGTTGGAAAAGAGAAGGCTTAGGGGAGACCTCATAAGCATGTATAAAGACATCAGGGGGCAGTACAGAGATCTCTCCCATGACCTGTTTATACCAAGGATGGTGACAAAGACGAGGGGGCACACTATGCGTCTGGAGGAAAGGAGGTTCCTGCACCAGCATAGAAGGGGATTCTTTACGGTCAGAGCCGTGAGACCCTGGAACTCTCTGGGAGAGGAAGTGGTGATGTCCAACTCACTTAATGAGTTGAAGAGAGGCCTGGACGCCTTTCTTGAGAACAATAAAATTACATCTTATGCTTAGTTAATTAATCCAGGGATTTAATCTGACTGCCAGATTGGTGTCGGGAAGTGAATTTTTCCTCAATGATGTAAATTGGCCTATACCGCATGTTTTTTTTTTGCCTTCCCCTGGATCAACGCTGCGGAATAGCTGCCGTGCACAAGAAATAGGCTGAACTGGATGGACGCTTGTCTTTTTTCGGCCTTATAAACTATGTAACTATGTAACTATGTAGCGCTGCAAAGGTGCAGTGCGAACCGCTAACAACTGAGCCACCGTGTGAATTCGACTATGCATGGAAAAAAAAATAGTAGTAAGTGCTTTGGAATAATATGTCAAAATTTAAAATATTTGTATATAACAGACTACAGTTTGCCAAATGGCTGAGTAGTACAATATGTATCTGCTGGAATTAATGAAACATGGTGGAGATTCTTTGCAAGTTTGGGCCTGCATTTCAGCAAATGAAGTTGGGAATTTGGTCACAATTAATGGTATCCTCAATGTTGAGAAATACAGGCAGATATTTATCCATCATGCATTACCATCTGGGAGGTATCAGATTGGCTCCAAATTTATTCTGCAGCAGAACAGCAATCCCAAACATGCAGCCACAAACAAGGAGTCCTGGAAGTGATGGTATGGCCCCCACAGAGACTTGATCTAGAAGATCATCATGTCTGTCTGGGACTACATGAAGAGACCAAAGGATTTGTATAAGACTACATCCACAGAAGGTCTGTGGTTACTAGTTCTCCGAGGTGTTTGGAACAACCTTCTTGTTGACTTCCATCAAAAATTATGTGTAAATGTACCTAGAAGAATTGATACTTTGATGCTATTTTGAAAGGGGGAGGGTAACATGAAAAAGTAATTTTACTTATATTTACCTTTTTGTTCATTCACTTTGCATTTTGTTAATTGAGAAAAATAAGCTATTAACATTTATATTTTTGAAAACGTTCCTAAAAGTTTTACACAACATTGTATGTAAGCGATTTTTGATATATTATATTGACTGTCATTTCAATGATGCAATAATTAAGATTAATATATTGTTATATACGCATTTTCTCTATTGGTTTGATATTTGTTGGTGTCTCTCCATGGAAAACAAGTTACCTTTAAATATCTGACAGTACAGCCAATCCAACTTTGTGAATGATCCTGACAACATCATTAAGTAGATCTGCAAGCAAATTCTTGGCTTAAGCATAACTATTGCTAAGCTAACCGGTAATATCTACAGATACTGTATATCAATGTTGAACTTACCGATGGAAAGACAAAAAACAATATCAATGAATTAATAAGGGAGTTTTCCAGTAATTGAAAAAAAAAAAATCCCACCTGATCACCTGCTGCTCCAGAGCCAGTGCCCCCATGGTGCCCGCATGTATTTGTTTACATATCAGCAGAGATGATGTGATGGAGCAGCATGTATAACAATGGCTACAGTCTATTACTGGTTACAATGCTCATCTGAATCCCTTCTCGGCATCTCTGCTTTTTATTTGACACAATGATCACCTGCCATTATGGGATGCCATTGCTGCTAGTATGTAAGTTTGCATGTACTGTAAATAGACTAGAGGATAATTGTCGTTTTAAGCCCTTGTTTTGTTTAATGCCTTTTTAGTTTAAGCCCTTGTCTATACCTTACTGTGTAAGTTTATCACTTGATAATGTCTCACAACATACACTTTCCAGACTAACCTTCATTATTATTGAAACAAGGATTTCCATTTTCAAAACTGTAGAAGCAAAATGTCACTTGTTGTCAAATTGCTCGCCAGAGTTCACAGTATATTTCTGAATGGTTATCTCCTTCAACATTTCTATAAATTCTTTTTAGCGTATTTTGAATTGCCAACAAAACAATATTTATGAATCCACTTTCATTCTAGAATCTCTTTTTACTGAGATTGTATAACTTAAGAGTTGCCAGTGAAAACTCTCTTGAAAAACATGACACTAGTCAATCTATCATTTTAACAGTGAAAATGGCGGGACAACATCTGAAGTACACTTTGCTTATACTCACTATTTGAAATATAATAGGAAATATAAATTATCTGCACTAAAATACACAAACTAGTGTGATACAACTTTAAATTAATTTCTCAGAATGTAGACTCGATTAAATGATATATACGTAGTGATAGTGACAAAATTATGAAACCCCCTGCTTAACCCCTTAAGCCCCGAGGGTGGTTTGCACGTTAATGACCAGGCCAATTTTTACAATTCTGACCACTGTCACTTTATGAGGTAATTACTCTGGAACGCTTCAACGGATCCCCCTGATTCTGAGAATGTTTTTTCGTGACATATTGTACTTCATGATTGTGGTAAAATTTCTTCGATATCACTTGCGTTTATTTGTGAAAAAAATGGAAATTTGGCGAAAATTTTGAAAATTTTTCAATTTTCAAAATTTGAATTTGTATGCCCTTAAATCAGAGAGATGTGTCACACAAAAGAGTTAATAAATAACATTTCCCACATGTCTACTTTACATCAGCACAATTTTGGAATCAAAATTTTTTTTTGTTAGGGAGCTATAAGGGTTAAAATTTGACCAGCGATTTCTCATTTTTCCAACAAAATTTACAAAACCATTTTTTTAGGGACCACGTCACATTTGAAATCACTTTGCGAGGTCTTTATGACAGAAAATACCCAAAAGTGACACCATTCTAAAAACTGCACCCCTCAAGGTGCTCAAAACCACATTCAAGAACTTTATTAACCCTTCAGGTGCTTCACAGGAATTTTTTGAATGTGGAAGAAAAAAATTAACATTTAACTTTTTTCACAAAAATGTTACTTTAGACCCATTTTTTTTTATTTTCACAGAGGTAACAAGAAAAAATGGACCCCAAAATTTGTTGTGCAATTTCCCTTGGGCACGCAGATACCCAATATGTGGGGAAAAAACACTGTTTGGGCGCACGGCAGGGCTCGGAAGGGAAGGAGCGCCATTTGACTTTTTGATTGTAAAATTTGCTTGAATAATTAGCGGACGCCATGTTGTGTTTGGAGAGCCCCTGTGTACCCAAACATTGGAGCTCCCCCACAAGTGATCCTATTTTGGAAACTAGACCCCCCAAGGCACCTATCTAGATGCATAGTAAGCACTTGGAACCCCCAGGTGCTTCACAAATTGATTCGTAAAATGAAAAAGAGAAAAAAAAACACTTTTTCATTTTTCTGAATCAATTTGTGAAGCACCTGGGGGTTCCAAGTGCTCACTATGCATCTAGATAGGTGCCTTGGGGGGTCTAGTTTCCAAAATGGGGTCACTTGTGGGAGAGCTACAATGTTTGGGCACACAGGGACTCTCCAAATGCAACATGGTATCCGCTAACAAATTGAATGGAAAATCGGCTCAAATTGTTAGCGGACACCAAGTTGCGTTTGGAGAGCCCCTGTGTGCCCAAACTTTTGAGCTCCCCCACAAGTGATCCCATTTTGGAAACTAGACCCCCAAAGGCACCTATCTAGATGCATAGTGAGCACTTGGAACCCCCAGGTGCTTCAGAAATTGATTAGTAAAAATGAAAAAGTGAAAAAAAAAACACTTTTTCATATTTATGAATCAATTTGTGAAACACCTGGGGGTTCCAAGTGCTCACTATGCATCTACATAGGTGCCTTGGGGGGGTCTAGTTTCCAAAATGGGGTCACTTGTGGGGGAGCTCCATTGTTTGGGCACACAGGGGCTCTCCAAACGCAACATGATGTCCGCTAACAATTTGAGCCGACAATTTGTTAGCGGATACCATGTCGCATTTGGAGAGTCCCTGTGTGCCCAAATATTGGAGCTGCCCCACAAGTGACCCCATTTTGGAAACTAGACCCCCCAAGGCACCTATCTAGATGCATAGTGAGCACTTGGAACCCCCAGGTGCTTCACAAATTGATTCATGAATATGAAAAAGTGTTTTTTTTTTTCACTTTTTCATTTTTACGAATCAATTTGTGAAGCACCTGGGGGTTCCAAGTGCTCACTATGCATCTAGATAGGTGCCTTGGGGGGTCTAGTTTCCAAAATGGGGTCACTTGTGGGGGAGCTCCAATGTTTGTGCACGCAGTAGCTCTCCAAACGCAACATGGCGTCCGCTAACAATTTGAGCCGATTTTCCATTCAATTTGCTAGCAGACACCATGTCGCGTTTGGAGAGCCCCTGTGTGCCCAAACTTTGGAGCTCCCCCACAAGTGACCCCATTTTCGAAACTACACACCTCAAGGCACCTATCTAGATGCATAGTGAGCACTTGGAACCCCCAAGTGCTTCACAAATTGATTCGAAAAAGTGAAAAAAAAACACTTTTTCATAATTATGAATCAATTTGTGAAACACCTGGGGGTTCCAAGTGCTCACTATGCATCTAGATAGGTGCCTTGGGAGGTCTAGTTTCCAAAATGGGGTCACTTGTGGGGGAGCTCCAATGTTTGGGCACACAGGGACTCTCCAAATGCAACATGGTATCCGCTAGCAAATTGTCGGCTCAAATTGTTAGCGGACATCATGTTGCGTTTGGAGAGCCCCTGTGTGCCCAAACATTGGAGCTCCCCCACAAGTGACCCCATTTTGGAAACTAGACACCCCAAGGCACCTATCTAGATGCATAGTGAGCACTTGGAACCCCAAGGTGCTTCACAAATTGATTCATAAATATGAAAAAGTGTTTTTTTTTCACTTTTTCATTTTTACGAATCAATTTGTGAGCACCTGGGGGTTCCAAGTGCTCACTATGCATCTAAATAGGTGCCTTGGGGGGTGTAGTTTCCAAAATGGGGTCACTTGTGGGGGAGCTCCAATGTTTGGGCACACAGGGGCTCTCCAAACCAACATGATGTCCGCTAACAATTTGAGCCGACAATTTGTTAGCGGATACCATGTTGCATTTGGAGAGTCCCTGTGTGCCCAAACATTGGAGCTCCCCCACAAGTGACCCAATTTTTGAAACTAGACCCCCCAAGGCACCTATCTAGATGCATAGTGAGCACTTGGAACCCCCAGGTGTTTCACAAATTGATTCATAAATATGAAAAAGTGTTTTTTTTTCACTTTTTCATTTTTACGAATCAATTTGTGAGCACCTGGGGGTTCCAAGTGCTCACTATGCATCTAAATAGGTGCCTTGGGGGGTGTAGTTTCCAAAATGGGGTCAGTTGTGGGGGAGCTCCAATGTTTGTGCACGCAGTAGCTCTCCAAACGCAACATGGCGTCCGCTAACAATTTGAGCCGATTTTCCATTCAATTTGTTAGCGGACACCATGTCGCGTTTGGAGAGCCCGTGATGTGCCTAAACAGTGGAGCTCCCCCACAAGTGACCCCATTTTGGAAACTATACCCCTCAAGGATTTTATTAAGGTGTATAGTGAACATTTTGAACCCAGAGGTACGACACAGAATTTGTTTACATTAGGTCATCATATTGAATAAGTTGTCATTAGTCTTGAGCACAAGTGCTCGCTACTTGAGTTTGCATTGGGTACTCAGGTATGCACCATGTACAGCGTGTGCTCGAGTGACATGCTCGAGTCCCTGCTCCGCATGTTTCACGGTTATTAGACACCCAAAAAAAAACATGCGGGGATCGCTCGTGCATGGCAGGCAATCCCCGTAAAGTTTTTTTGGCCGCGAAGCATATGGGGCAGAGACTCGAGCATGTCACTCAAATACCCACGTTACTCAATGCATACCAGAGCACCCAATGCAAACTCAAGTAGTGAGCATTTGCGCTCAACACTAGTCGCCATATCGTCATCTTTTTTCTTACTTTTGAAAAAAATCCCAACCCCATCACAACCCTAACCCCAACCCTAACCCCAACCCCAGCCCTAACCGTAGCACAACCCTAACCGTAGCACAACCCTAACCCTAGCACAACCCTAACCCTAGCACAACCCTAACCGTAGCACAACCCTAACCCTAGCACAATCCTAACCCTAGCACAACCCTAACCCCAAACCCTGCCCTAACCCTAGCCCAATCCTAACCCAAGAGTTTATTTTTTGCGCCTTTCCTCGTGCGGTATAAGTGATTAGATGACTTTATTCTTCGGGTCGGTGCGATTACAGTGATACCAGAATCATATCGGGTTTTTATGACTGACAGCTGTCACACACAAAAAGACACATTTTTTATAAAATCTAGTTTTTGCATCACCATATTTTGAGAGCTATAATTTTTCCAGATTTTGGCAGACAGTCATGTGATGGCTCGTTTTTTGCGGGATGAGTTGACGTTGTTATTGGTGCCATTTTCAGGCACGTGACATTTTTTGATCGCTTTCTATTCCGATTTTTGGGAGGCAGAATAAACAAAAACCAACAATTCAGGAATTGTTTTTGTTTTTTTTATTCTGTTCCGCGTGTGGTAAAATTGTTAGGTCAGCTTTATTCTTCGGGTCAGTACGTTTACAGCGGTACCACATTTATATAGTTTTTCTATGTTTTGCACTTTTACATAATAAAAGCAATTTTATAGAAAAAAATATTTTTTAGCATAGCTTTATTCTGAGAGCTATAACTTTTTTATTTTTCGGCTGATGGAGCTGTATGTCAGCTTGTTTTTTGCGGGACGAGATGACGTTTTGAGCGGTACCATTTTTCTTTATATTCGTCTTTTTGATCGCGTGTTATTCCATTTTTTATTTGGCGGTATGGTGATAAAGCATTGTTTTTTGCTTCGTTTTTTTTTTTTTTTTTACCGTGTTCACTGAAGGGGTTAACTAGTGGGACAGTTTTATAGGTCAGGTTGTTCCGGAGGCGGCGATACCAAATATGTGTACTTTTATTGTTTTTTTTGTTTTTTTTTAGAATAATATTTATTAATGGGTACATTATATTTTTATTTTTGGTGGATTATTTTATTTATTTATTTTTTATATTTTTGCAATTTATTTTATTTTTTTTCACTTACTGACAGTTTTTATGCTTTATTACTTTGTCCCACTATGGGACTTTCACTTTTTTTTCTCTGATCGCCTGCATGGCACAGGAATGCAGCACCATCCCTGTGTCATGCAGGCTGTCAGCGCTGCACAGTGAGAAGATTGTTTGGAGATGCACTGCGCATGTCAAAACAATCTTCCTGCTGTCTGGTGACCCGGATGTTGTCATGACGACATCGGGTCATCTTGGCAACACCCGGGAAGCCTTTGCAGACAGCGCTGGAAGCCGGAAGAGGAGGTGAGTATCTGCGATCACCTCCCCTTGCCCCCGCAATGCTGCGATCGGCTTCGATCGCAGCATCGCAGGGGTTAATGTGCTGGGAGCGGTGCACGTACTAATACGGGTCTGCATCTTAAGTCCCAGGGCACAGACGCGTATTAGTACGTCAGATGTTATTAAGGGGTTAAAGGGGTGGTCCGAAACACAAACGTGACTTCACTTGCGGGGTTGGGACTGGTCTTTGCATGCTGGGTATTCTTTCAACGTGCACTGACAGTGCGTTATCCTGCTGGCTCATTACTTCTTATGTTGAGCCCACAAGAGAGCGCATTATCACTGTGCATATTGCACAGTGACAAGAATTTACTAAGCGTACGTCAAAATTGACAACCGACACATTCTAAGTAAAGCAGGGATAGCCCATCTCCTGAATTGGGCATCACTGATGACGCTTCATTTCAGGGAGGGGGCAGAGGCTGCAGCAGTGACACCAGCCTGTACCCTTTGATGATGCTTCATTTGAGTATCCCAGAATGCACTGGGATTCTCAAACAAAGAGTCATCAAAGAGGAAGAAGTAAATAAGAAAATAGCAATTCCATTGTGTAGTGAGGGAAGGAAAGTGAATTTATAATTAAAATGTATTAGATTAAAGATTAATTTGCATTTCGACCACCCATTTAAAGGGAATCTGTCAGCAGGTTTTTTCTATGTAATCTGAGGACAGCATGAGGTAAGGGTTAAAACACAAATTTAAAAAATGTCTCACATTTCAGGCTGTGTGCTGTTGTTTCCTTCAATTAAGGTTTTATCACCTCGTGATTATCATTGACTACAGCAGCGCGTGCATGCTAGTCCTACTCCGCCCCCTCCTGTGATAAGCAGCTCACTATCTGTAGACAATGTAAGCAGAAAGCTGTGTTGTGGTCAGAGTCAGCTTTCTCAGCTCTGCTGCATTGCTAAATCTAAAAACTCTGGTTGTGTCAGAACCTCTGCACCCAGTAAATTAAGTGAAACACCATTGGATTGAGGGTCTCTTTGCCTACATTATGCTGCTCCCAGATGAGGTAGCAAAAACCTGGGGGGGGGGGTTAGTGTTATGTAATTTTTTATCAATTGGGAAGAATATTATATATATACATATATATATATATATATTTTTTTTTTTTTATATATATATATATACTAAAAAATACAAAATTAGTTGAACTTTTTGCCTTTTTTATAGTTCAGTCTGGCATCCTTACACCCTGTAACTTATAGGTTTTTTCTGCATTAATATCCTCCTTTTCAGGCAGGGGAAATGAATCTGCTTAACTATAAATCTGAAAAGAAATCATTCCACTAAATTGAGGCATTTAACTGTGCAGGTCTGTTTTGGCACACCTGTTTAAATTGTCAAATTAGAGACACATACATACAACACCGATATCAAAGTCAAGCGGGTGCATTTTTGGCAATAATGTGCACCTTATCTAACATTTAAGATTGATTACATATTTTTCAGGCTTGGATAATTGTGTTTTACATTTTTTGGAAATGTTATACTTGTGTCTAAAATGTATGATAAATAGCATAATGGCACTAGCTAACAATAGATGTTGCAATGTGTAACAGGATGGGTGGTGGAACCACTGTGCCATGGTGTGAGGAGAGCCTGGAGGGGCATAACTAGGGACCTCACCAAATCCGACCTCGGCTGTACGGCAGGTAGACAACTCCGTGATCCGAGGAGGGACGAAGAAGGTAGACCAGGAGCTAATCTGTGACTGACCTCGGGTGGATGGCAGCTGACCCCCAAGGGACAGAAGGCAGGCGCAGACTGGCAAGGCTGATGGACAGGCGGACTGGCACGGCTGATGGACAGGCAGACTGGCATGGCTGGTAGACAGGCAGGCTGGCATGGCTGTTAGATAGCCAGGCAGGCACGGCTGGTAGATAGGCAGGTGGGCATGGCTGGTAGACAGGCTAGTAAATGGAGATACATGCACTGGGACCTGAGAACTAACAAGAGTGTCAACGAACAAACTTACAACGTTGCACAGGCACCTCCATGTTGAATGTGATGCCTTAAATAGTCAGTGTCCTCTGGCCATTGGCTGGGGACACTTCCGGATGGTGGGGAGCATGTGTGCGTCCTAAGCACAGTGCCCGGGGATCTGTGCGCTGTGTGCGTACCCCGAGCAGCATCAGCATGTAAAGAAGAGGAGCGGGACACTCTGGCCGGGGGTGCGGCGGTGAGGGGGTCGGTGTCTCTGCCGGGGGAGGGAGGCAGGAGGCAGGGATGCCGGCACTACACAGTGTCAGGCAAAAAAAAACTTAAAGAGGTGGTCCACTACTTTTTCATTGATGACCTTTCCAAAGGTGTCAATGTGTGATCGGTTGGGGTCTGAGACCGGCACCCACTCCGTTCATCTGTCAATGGTGGCGGTGGCCGGAGGTAGTCCCTTGCGGAGCTGGCCATCTTCTGATAGTGGCTGCTTCAGGGTACTACACATCTGCGTACTGTTGATTTGAATAGGAGGCGGATGTGTAGTACCAAGCCTCGGCCACTACTGGAAGATGGCCAACTCCGCAAGCGAGTGCTTCCGTCTGGCAGCCCTACTTCCTTCGACACTGATAACATCCGATCGGCGGGGGTGCCGAGTGTCGGACCCTGACCTACCATACATTGATGATCTATCCTAAGGATAAATCATCAATCAAATATTAGTGGACAACCTCTTTAATACCACGGTAATAAATGTGGGAGCCACTAGCAACAGTGGCACCACCAGCACTGCTGACACTAAGTGTCCATCATTACAAAACACAGACCACATTTGTCCTCCTCTGCCTTTTGAATCGTTTCAGTCACAGCAGGATGATGTTGACTCTGTTCAGTGATGCCATCAGCTTGAGACTGTATTCTGCTCTGTCCACAACCTCTTCCGCCATATCACTTTGAATGACTACCGAACATCCTTTTTAAAATGTGGAGCCCAAAACTGGATCCCATATTCTCAATTTGACCTAACAAGTGATTCATAGAGGAACTAATAATACATTGGGATCACGGGATTTCAGCTCTCTTTTTATACATCCTAAAATCTTAATTGCTTTTGCAGCTGCTGCTTGATATTAAATACTGCTGCTCAGCTTGCTTGTAACCAGAATACCCAAGTCCTTCTCCTGTTCTGTTGTCCATAATATATCTCCATTTAATGTTTTTGCAGCAATACAATTATCCCGGACTAGATGCATTACTCTACATTTATTTATCAAGCATACATCTTATACAGATCATTTAGTAATATTATACAATCTCTTTCAGTTTTAGTTATCCTACATAGTTCTGTGTCATCAGCAAAGACTGATATTTTAATTTCAATCCTATCCACAAGGTCATTAATAAAGAGATTAAAAGGAATTGGTCCTAACACAGATCCTAGCGGTACCCCACTGCTGACTATATCCCATTTAGAGAATATACCATTTAAAACAAGACTTTGGTTTCTGTCCCTTAACCAATTTTTTATCCATGTGCATATAGTGTTCCCTAGTCCTTGCTACTGGAGCTTCAGTTCAAGGCTGTTGTGTGGTACAGTATCAAATGTCTTTGCAAAGTCCAGATATGTCACATCAGCCGCATTGTAAGGAAGTGTAGATGTTGTTCACAACCCCCCTTGAAGATATGTGATGTGTTATAATGTTTACCTAATTAGTCATTTTCACTGCTAGTGATGAAGATTTGCATTGCCCAGCAATAGGTAGTGAGCAGAGATAGAGATAATGGTTGGGACTAGCCCCAAATTGAAGGGGCTAAGTGGAAGGACAGAGGATGATTTCCTGTAAAGAGTCTGATAGGGCATAGCTTGCAGCTGTAGCTCAGATCTGATTAGTAGGCAGATTCACATGTAGAGGGTGTTCCTATGGTAAGATGGAGACAAGAGAAGTGGATAGTAAGACCCTGCAGAGAGAGAGAGGTAATCCAAAAGCCGTATAGCAGTCCAGAGTCGGAACAGAGACAGAGAGAAAGAAGGGAAGTGCATTGAGGACTGGGGAAGGAAGCTCATGAGAATGTTACAGAGTTTGCAGATGGAAAGATAAAGGAGCGAGAAAGGGAGAGGAAATAGTAAAGAAGAGAAACATTTTTTACCCCCTTTCACAGGCGTCGACAAGTGAGACTACTACACCCATCATCCTACACCTGATGTCGCTGATAATAGCGAGAGCAGGCGCGACTGATGGGAGTATTCATCTGCCGGCGCCTGTGATATAAATACATTTTTTAAAAATGGGGTAGTTTCCTCTGTATTTTTGATAACGAGCCAGACAAAACTGACAGCACGGGCTGCAACCCCTCAGCTTTAGCAAGGCAGGTTATCAAGAATAGAAGGGTCCCACACCATTTTTTTAATTATTTAAAAAAATATTTAAAAAAACGTCGTGGGGTCCCCCCCATTTTTGATAACCAGCCAAGCTTAAGCAGACAGCTGGGGGCTGGTATTCTCAGTCTGGTAAAAATAGCAGTCAGCAGCAGCCCCAGAAAAAGCGCATTTATTAGATGCGCCAATTCTGGCGCTTTGCCCGGCTCTCCCCACTGCCTGTGGCGGTTGAAAGTGGGGATCTATTTGTGGGGTTGATGTCACCTTTGTATTTTCCGGTGTAATCAACCCCACAGGTAAGTAATGGAGAGGCGTCTATAACACACCTTGCCATTACTAATCCTATAGTCAAATTGTTAAATATAGACAAATACCCAGCCCAGCCAGGGCAATGAACTGCGGTGGCCTCTGTGAGATCACCGCTAGTGGCCGGGCAGGGAATGCAGCCTCGATGACAGGAGGTGAACTCTATGACATCACCGCTAGTCACTGAGACTGAGCTCACAGCAGCGGCAGCAGTAGCTCATTCCTCAGTGGTTTTCAGCCTGGACGGTCACTTCTTGGCATCGTGCCGATTGAAAATTATTTATCCCAGACTTGGATTACTGTGTGTGAACGCACACCATTTTTTTTTAATTTAATTTATAGTGCAGGCGCTGGCAGATAAATACTCCCATCAGCCACGCCTGCACTCACTGTTATCGGCGTACTAGTCCCATATACCGACGCCTGTGACCGGAGGTAAATTTTTTACCTCTAGTAACAGCTGCAGGCTCACGATGTCATATGACAGTGTGGAAATCGCAGCTCTCTGATCGGCGGTAATGATCTTATGATTACAAATTACAGCGTGACAAACACCAGATGTTCGGGCCCCCATTCCTACGCTGTCATCTTACAGATTATAGCATGGAAACTGCAGTGCTCTGACCGGTGTTATTAATCTTACCACTGATCACAGCCGCCGTGGTTTCTTGCACTGTCATGCAGACCTGGTGTTCGAGCTGCCAAACCTGGACAGTAACACGGACTTCCCGATGAAGTCCGTGCTTGTGGTCCGTGCCCAAACAGTAGGTGCTTGGTACGGACCCTAAACTTTACCGTTTGAGTTCGTCCATCTCTAATTGTGGTCTTCCTCACTTAACTCCTTAACATCTGGTCCTGGCCAGCCAAATACAGCAGCACCATGCTGTCTGTAGAGGCGTATCGTCAAAACAATACAAGTTCACACACCCAGTCTAAACCCCCATTTTCATGTAACAAGCTCAGGCGTGGAAGACAAATAACTCTCTCATGGCTACCGTCCAGCGCCATGATACAGCATGATGAACATACAGATTTGCACTTACCTCCTTATAGAAGCCCAACATGTTAGTTAGACACGATTTATCTTTCACGGACCTATGCTGGTTGTCAGCTATTATATTATTCTCTGCAATTTATATTTGCATGTAATTTCTAACAATGCCCTCAAAAATGTTGCACACCAGTGATGTCAAAATTTCCGAATCTTCTTAACTTTTTTAAATATACCATTTCAGCCATCCTCCAATCCTGTGGCACTGTCCCTGTTACAAGAGAGTCTAAGAAGGTGATATACATCTGTCTGCCAATTACTGAGCTCAGTAACGTAGCTAATGGGGGAGTAGAGGGGGCAGTTGTCTCGATGCTCACTCTCAGAGGAGCCCACCTGTAGTTACCACTATTATTAACTATATCGCCGTAAACAGCAAGCCCATATAGTTAACCCTTCAGTAGCAAAAGAAGAAACGATCCACCTGCACTACTGCTGTCTACAGAACTGGACAGAGTCTATAGTCTGCAGTCTGGCACAGACTCAGGTCCTGTGTGTGCAAAGGAATGGTGATGTCAGCACTTTTGTCCACCTAGGCTTTGCCGGGTGACTCTTCAGGATTGTGGATTAGGTGAGTATATGATGTTTTTTATTTTGATCAAAACTTTTGTAAATGTGGGGGCATCATAAAGTATGTGGGCCCCTCATACACTATATGGACTACTGTGGTGGCCCCTCATACATTGTGGAGGCCATCATACAGCATGGGAGCTAATGTTTGGGCCATTATACAGAGTGGGAGCTATCATGCGGACCATTATACAGCATTTCAGCTAATGTGGGGCCTTTATACAGCATGTGAGCTAATGTGGGGATATTATACAGTGTGGGAGCTAACATGGGAGCCATTATGCAGCATGGGAGTGAATGTGGGCCCATTGTACGATGTAGCGGGCTACCTGTTCCTAGCGAACAGACCTGCCTTAGTCCTAGGCTAGTCTGAACAAAGACCTATAGAGTAAAGGGAAGGGGTCCCTAAAAGAACTAAGGACTGGAACAAAAAGCGACACCTCCTGAACAGAGAAAGTTGTTGCAGAAAACAAAATAAAAATTGACAAAAAGGTACTAGAGGTCCCAAAGGACCAAGCGAACTGAGAGATAGGCACCGAAGCACCTGGCTAGCAAAACAGTCAAACAACACTGAAGTCCAGCAAAGCCAAAAAGGCGGAGCTGGAATATAAAGGCAGATGGTCACGTGACCGCAAAACACAAGATGGGAAAAAACAAACAGGAGGATTCGAACAGTACCCCCTCTTTTAAGAGGGTCCTCCGGATCCTCCAGGCCCTGGACTATCCGGAAACCACTTGTGGAAAGTTCTAACAATGTCTCACATCAAAAAAACCCAATTAAAAGATAATTTTTAATAGATTACATTAAAACGTTGCCTTAAAGCTCACACTAAATACCAAATACCACAGAAATAGACAAAAGTGAACAATAAAAATAAAAAGTTTTGATCCGTCCACTGTCAGTAAATAATTACTTTAAGTGTTAGAGGGAAATTGTGACATATACATTAGCAACAGAGAGAAATATTAATTTGAATATCTCTCAATCAAAGCCTATTCACCCCTCTCAGTGAAGGATCATTATTATACAAAACACCACTAGGAGTGCAGCCAGTGGATGACACTGGTCTGCTGTGGTTCTAAGGATGAACCCGGTAAGGAATAAATATTATATGCACACAATGTTTCTTCGTCTCACCTCATAGTCTCAATACATGAACCAAAGAGGATGACCATGCATGTGCAGTCTTTAAATGCAATAATTACCAGGTAGGAACCATATTCTACTCCAGACTAACAATGTGATAATGTCTCCCCTAGTTGGGATATAATGGCAGGTATCATCCCACGCAAAAGAAGACAAGAAAAAGGCATAAAGATAAACTCTATCCTACCCAGCTACCAACATCAGTAATAAGAATACATAGCCAGAAACTCATTATAGTGTGCATGTTTGCGCTCTGCAGTGTCTCTGAAGGATGACAAGATGGATGGCAGCGCTCAGCTGTGATCCAGCCTGTCATCTCAATGCCATCCCAGCGTGGGAGAATTCTCCTGCTCAAGCGCTGAGCGCTGAGAATTTTCCCACGCTGTCAGTGACGTGCATGAGGTGAGCCGAGTTCTTTGGACATGAGCTCACCTCATGCACGTCACTGACAGCATGGGAAAATTCTCCTGCACTCACCGCATGCGCAGGAGAATTTTCCCACGCTGTCAGTGACGTGCATGAGGTGAGCTGAGTTCATTGGACATTACCTTGGCTCATCTTTATGCCGTCACAGCTAGACACTGAGAAGCGCAAGCATGCCTGCGCTTCTCAGTCTCTGCGGCATGGCAAGCTGGATGGCAGCGTTCTGCTGCGGTCCAGCCTGTCATGTGAATGTAGCAGAGCTGAAGCTGTCGTGGGAACCATGGAAAGGTAAGGATGACGTTGCTTTATTATTTTACTTTTATTGCAGGAGATCGTTGTCTTCAGCCGGAATGGGCGTGATGGTAAGTATGGTTTAATTTAGAACAATAAAGAATTGTGTCTTTATTTCAATTAAAGGACTTTATTCTGGGTGTTTGTGTTTTTTTGTAACTTTGACTATGGGGTTAGTAATGGGGGTGTCTTATGGACTTGATCTCAGCTGGCATTATAAGCTGACATCAACCCCAGGCCTATTACCCCACTGCCACCGCTACAGGGCAGTGGGAAGAGCGAGGCTAAGTGCCAGAATTTCTGGGGCAGCTGACGGCTGGTGTTTCTAGCCTGGGAGGGGGCCAATATTCATGGCACCCTTCCTGGGCTATTAATATCAGCCCCCAGCTGTCTGCCTAGCCTTTGCTAGCTATTAACCCCTTAACAACATCTGACGTACTAATACGCGTCTGTGCCCTGGGACTTAAGAGCCAGACCCGTATTAGTACGTCATGGCGATCGCGCGCGCACACAGGCTGTGCGGGCGCGATCGCCGCCGGGTGTCAGCTGATTGTCACAGCTGACACCCGATACTATGTGCAGGGAGCGGTCCTGCACCACTCCCAGCACATTAACCCCCGCGATGCTGCGATCGAAGTCGAACGAAGTCGATCGCAGCATTGCGGGGGCAAGGGGAGGTGATCGCAGATACTCACCTCCTCTTCCGGCTTCCAGCGCTGTCAGCAAAGGCTTCCCGGGAGTTGCCATGACGACCCGATGTCGTCATGACAACATCCGGGTCACCAGACAGCAGGAAGATTGTTTGGACATGCGCAGTGTATCTCCAAATAATCTTCTCCCTGTCCGGCGCTGACAGCCTGCAAGGCACAGGGATGGTGCTGCATTCCAGTGCCATGCAGGCGATCAGAGAAAAAAAAGTGAAAGTCCCAGAGTGGGACAAAGTAATAAACTATATAAGCTTCCAGAAAGTGAAAAAAAAAAAAAATTGCAAAAAAAAAATAAATAAATAAAAAAAATAATCCACCAAAAATAAAAATATAATGTACCCATCAATAAATATTATTATAAAAAAAAACAAAAAAAACAATAAAAGTACACATATTTGGTATTGCCGCGTCCGGAACAACCTGACCTATAAAACTGTCCCACTAGTTAACCCCTTCAGTGAACACGGTAAAAAAAAAAAAAAAAGGAATCAAAAAACAATGCTTTATCACCATACCGCCAAACAAAAAATGGAATAACACGCGATCAAAAAGACAAATATAAATAAAAATGGTACCGCTGAAAACGTCATCTCGTCCCGCAAAAAACAAGCCAAGATACAGCTCCATCAGCCGAAAAATAAAAAAGTTATAGCTCTCAGAATAAAGCGATGCTAAAAAATATTTTTTTCTATAAAATTGCTTTTATTATGTAAAAGTGCAAAACATAGAAAAACGATATAAATGTGGTACCGCTGTAAACGTACTGACCCGAAGAATAAAGCTACCTTATCAATTTTACCACATGCGGAACAGAATATAAAAAAACAAAAAAAACAATTCCTGAATTGTTGGTTTTTGTTTATTCTGCCTCCCAAAAATCGGAATAAAAAGCGATCAAAAAATGTCACGTGCCTGAAAATGGCACCAATAACAACGTCAAGTCATCCCGCAAAAAACGAACTGTCACATGACTGTCTGCCAAAATCTGGAAAAATTATAGCTCTCAAAATATGGCGATGCAAAAACTAGATTTTACAAAAAATGCGTCTTTTAGTGTGTGACAGCTGTCAGTCATAAAAACCCCATATGATTCTGGTATTACTGTAATCACACCGACCCGAAGAACAAAGTCATCTAATCACTTATACCGCACAAGGATCGGCGTCAAAAATAAACTCTTGGGTTAGGATTGGGCTAGGGTTAGGGCTGGGTTTGGGGCTAGGGTTGTGCTAGGGCTAGGGTTGTGCTAGGGTTAGGGTTGTGCTATGGTTAGGGTTGTGCTAAGGTTAGGGCTGGGGTTGGGGTTAGGGTTGGGGTTAGGATTGTGATGGGGTTGTGATTTTTTTCAAAAGTAAGAAAGAAAGATGACGACATGGCGACTAGTGTTGAGCGCAAGTGCTCGCTACTTGAGTTTGCATCGGGTGCTCTGGTATGCATTGAGTATCGTGGGTATTTGAGTGACATGCTCGAGTCTCCGCCCCATATGCTTCGCGGCCAAAAAAACTTTACGGGGTTTGCCTGCCATGCACGAGCGATCCCCGCATGTTTTTTTTTGGGTGTCTAATAACCGTGAAACATGCGGAGCAGGGACTCGAGCATGTCACTCGAGCTCACGCTGTACATGGTGCATACCCGATGCAAACTCGAGTAGCGAGCGCTTGCGATCAAGACTAATGACAAATTCAATATGATGACCTAATGTAAACAAATTCTGTGTCGTACCTCTGGGTTCAAAATGTTCACTATACACCTTAATAAAATATAGTTAATATAAATATATACCATGTTGAATTTGGAGAGTCCCTGTGTGCCCAAACATTGGAGCTCCCCCACAAGTGACCCCATTTTGGAAACTAGACCCCCCAAGGCACCTATCTAGATGCATAGTGAGCACTTGGAACCCCAGGTGCTTCACAAATTGATTCGTAAAAATGAAAAAATGAAAAAAAAAACACTTTTTCATTTTTACGAATCAATTTGTGAAGCACCTAGGGGGTTCCAAGTGCTCACTATGAATCTAGATAGGTGCCTTGGGGGGTCTAGTTTCCAAAATGTGGTCACTTGTGGGGGAGCTCCAATGTTTGGGCACACAGGGACTCTCCAAATGCAACATGATATCCGCTAACAAATTGTCGGCTCACATTGTTAGCGGACACCATGTTGCGTTTGGAAAGCCCCTGTGTGCCCAAACATTGGAGCTCCTCCACAAGTGACCCCATTTTGGAAACTAGACCCCCCAAGGCACCTATCTAGATGCATAGTGAGCACTTGGAACCCCCAGGTGCTTCACAAATTGATTCATAAAAATGAAAAAGTGATTTTTTTTTACTTTTTCATTTTTACGAATCAATTTGTGAAGCACCTGGGGGTTCCAAGCGCTCACTATTCATCTAGATAGGTGCCTTGGGGGGTCTAGTTTCCAAAATGGGGTCACTTGTGGGGGAGCTCCAATGTTTGGGCACACAGGGGCTCTCCAAGCGCAACATGGTGTCCGCTAACAATTTGAGACGATTTTCCATTCAATTTGTTAGCGGATACCATGTTGCATTTGGAGAGTCCCTGTGTGCCCAAACATTGGAGCTCCCCCACAAGTGACCCCATTTTGGAAACTAGACCCCCCAAGGCACCTATCTAGATGCATAGTGAGCACTTGGAACCCCTAGGTGCTTCACAAATTGATTCATAAAAATGAAAAAGTGAAAAAAAAAACACTTTTTAATTTTTACGAATTAATTTGTGAAGCACCTAGGGGATCCAAGTGCTCACTATGCATCTAGATAGATGTCTTTCGGGGTCTAGTTTCCAAAATGGGGTCACTTGTGGGGGAGCTCCAATGTTTGGGCACAAAGGGGCTCTCCAAACACAACATGGCGTCCGCTAATTATTCAAGCAAATTTTACAATCAAAAAGTAAAATGGCGCTCCTTCCCTTCCGAGCCCTGCCGTGCGCCCAGTGTTTTTTCCCCAAATATTGGCTATCTGCTTGCCCAGGGGAAATTGCACAACAAATTTTGGGGTCCATTTTTTCTTGTTACCTCTGTGAAAATAAAAAAAATTGGGTCTAAAGTAACATTTTTGTGAAAAAAGTAAAATGTTCATTTTTTTCTTCCACATTCAAAAAATTCCTGTGAAGCACCTGAAGGGTTAATAAAGTTCTTGAATGTGGTTTTGAGCATCTTGAGGGGTGCAGTTTTTAGAAAGGTGTCACTTTTGGGTATTTTCTGTCATAAAGACCTCTCAAAGTGACTTCAAATGTGATGTGGTCCCTAAAAAAATGGTTTTGTAAATTTTGCTGGAAAAATGAGAAATCGCTTGTCAACTTTTAACCCTTATAGCTCCCTAACAAAAAAAAATTTTGGTTCCAAAATTGTGCTGATGTAAAGTAGACATGTGGGAAATGTTATTTATTAACTCTTTTGTGTGACATATCTCTCTGATTTAAGGGCATAAAAATTCAAATTTTGAAAACTGCTAAATTTTCAAAATTTTCGCCAAATTTCCGTTTTTTTCACATATAAACGCAAGTGATATCGAAGAAATTTTACCACAATCATGAAGTACAATATGTCACAAAAAAAATTCTCAGAATCAGGGGGATCCGTTGAAGCGTTCCAGAGTAATTACCTCATAAAGTGACAGTGGTCAGAATTGTAAAAATTGGCCTCGTCATTAACGTGCAAACCACCCTCGGGGCTTAAGGGGTTAAAATATGGGGGACCCCACGTCATTTTTTGGGGGGTCTACCATTTTAATAGCTAGTAAAGGCTAGGTATTCAGCTGGGGGCTGATATTAGCAGCCTGGGAAGCTCCGTGGGTATTACCCCCTTCCCAGGCTTCAAACATCTGCCCCAGCCGTCTGCTTAACCTCCGCTAGAGACTAAAATTAGGGGAAACCCCACGACAATTTTTTTTTAAATAAATCCTTTATTTTAACACTAAATGTCAAGTACAGTAATCAACATTATCACTGTACTTCTTATATATGTGACTGACATGTTTCTATCTATCTAATCTATGTGTGATGCTCTATTCTTTCTGTTATAAATTGTCGGGTACCGATGCTGAATTGCCGGCCGGCTTTTTTAAAGAGACGGTGCATGAAAACACTAATATTTTTTTTTAATAAATCCTTTAACACTAAATGACAAGTACAGTAACCAACACTGTCACTGTACTGTTATGTTCTGCTACCAAAGCTAAGGAAAGAGAGGAGATCTGTCCCTACTATGAGACTCAGCTGAATCCCTACGATGTAACAGGGAACCTGATCCTGCGATCAGACCTGCTAAAGTCCTAATCTAGTCTGTACGATGACCTATAGATGTGGGGAGGGAATCCCTACAAGTACTAAGGACTGGGAGGAATATGGGACACCTCCTAACAGAAATAGTAGCAGACAGACGAACAAACAAAATAGATAGAACATAGAGGTCCGTAGACCAAGCAAACTAACAGAGTTAGATACAGAGCACAGGCAAGCTAGAAAGTAGAAATACAATGAAGTCCAGCAAAGCCAGAAGGGCGGAGCAGGACTAAATAGGCCAACAAGGTCATGTGACCAGCAAAGGAAAAAAAACCTAACAGCAAGGTTCTAACAGTACCCCCCCTTCTAAGAGGATCCTCCGGATCCCCTAGGACCAGGCTTATCAGGAAATCTCCTGTGAAACGCTCTGATAAGTCTGGACGCGGAAACATCATCTGACCTCACCCAAGAGTTATCCTCGGGTCCGAAACCTTTCCAGGCCACAAGATACTGCAAACTACCTCTATACCGTCTAGAGTCAAGGATGCGAGAAATTTCATATTCCCCGTCCTCCACCACCGGAGGAACAGAGGCAGAGGCGTCACCATCCGACACAACAGCTTTTTTTAACAGAGAGACATGAAAGACCGGATTAATTCTCCAGGAGGTAGGAACCTCCAACCTAACAGCAGATTGGTTGACAACCTGAAGCACCTTAAAGGGCCCTACAAACTTGGGACCCAATTTCTTAGAAGGAATCCTCAACCGCAGATTCCTAGAGGACAACCAAACCATGTCACCAACAGCGAACAAAACCTCCTGTCGTTTCCTATCAAAGTAGTCTTTAGATTTTCTGTTGGCCTCCTGAAGATTACCACGCACACCCGTCCAAACTCTTTCCAAATCACCGGAAAAATTCTCCTCCTCAGGCACGGCAGATCCCAACTTGGAGAACGACCCAAACGACGGATGTCTCCCAGAACAACAAAAAAAAGGCGAACAACCAGCAGAAGAAGATGTATGATTGTTCAGAGCAAATTCGGCAAGTGGCAGAAACTCAGACCACCCCTCTTGATTGTCTGCCACAAAACAACGCAAGAACTGCTCAACATCCTGGTTTTTCCTTTCTGTCTGGCCATTAGATTCAGGATGATATCCGGACGAAAACGACAAATGAATTCCCAACCTGTCACAAAAGGCACGCCAAAAACGAGCCACGAACTGAGGACCCCTATCAGAAACAATGTCAGTAGGAACGCCATGAAGTCTGACAATTTCCTTGACAAAGGCCTTAGCGAGAGTTTTAGCGCAGGGCAGTTTGACGAAGGGAACCAAGTGACACATCTTGCTAAAGCGGTCCACGACCACCCAGATGACAGTAAAACCCTCAGAGGGGGGAAGGTCAGTTATAAAGTCCATAGCCAAATGTGTCCAAGGAGCACTGGGGACCTTCAAAGGACAAAGCAACCCCGCAGCAGGAGTATGTGAGGACTTAGATCTAGCACATATAGTACATTGGCGCACCCACTTAATGACTTCCTTCTGCCATCCAGGCCACCAAAAACTGCGACCCACCAGTCTCTTGGTCTCAGAGATTCCGGGATGACCTGCCAACCGAGATTCGTGACACTCAACAAACAAATCTCTCCTAAAGGTCTCAGGCACAAACAACCTCCCATGAGGAGTGTTAGATGGGGCATTCTCCTGAGCCTTAAGAATCTCATCTTCCAAAACGGAGTCTAAAGCAGCTATCACAACACCTTCTTGTAAAATGTTTTCCTCTTTCTCAGCACCGACTATGGGAGAAAAACTGCGAGACAAGGCATCCGCCTTAACATTCTTAGTACCAGGGATGTAAGTAACGGAGAAATTAAACCGCGAGAAAAACAGTGCCCACCTAGCCTGACGGGCATTCAGGCGCTTGGCAGCATCAAGATATATCAGATTTTTATGATCCGTAAGAACCTGAACGGGAAATTCCGCACCTTCCAAGAAGTGGCGCCAGTGTTCAAATGCGAGTTTAATAGCCAATAATTCCCGATTACCAATATCGTAATTCAATTCAGTCTCCGAAAATTTTTTTGAAAAAAAAGGCACAGGGATGTAATCCATCCCCGTTATCCTGAGACAATACTGCGCCAACCCCCACAGAGGAAGCATCAACCTCAACCAAAAACGGCCTAGTAACATCAGGCTGCATAAGGATGGGAGCAGAGGTGAACCTCTCCTTGAGATACACAAAAGCTTCAATGGCCTCAGAAGACCACTGAACCGCATCAGCACCTTTCCTGGTGAGATCAGTCAGAGGTTTGACAATACTAGAAAAATTTTTTATGAACTTTCTATACTAATTGGCGAAACCCAAAAACCTCTGTATCGATTTCAAACCAATAGGCCTAGGCCATTCCTGCACAGCCTGAACCTTAACCGGATCCATCTCAAAACCTTTGCTGGAGATAATGTAGCCCAAAAAACTAATTCTCTGTACAGCGAACTCACATTTCTCCAGCTTAGCAAAAAGCGAATTGTCCATTAATAACTGTAATACCTCACGCACGCTCCGCCAATGAGACTCCAGATCTGGCGAATAAATCAAAATGTCATCCAAATACACAACCACATTTTTACCGATCAAAGGTCTAAGGATGTCATTAATCAGATTCTGAAAAAATGCAGGAGCATTAGTGAGACCAAAAGGCATAACCAGATTCTCAAAATGACCCACAGGAGTGTTAAAAGCAGTCTTCCATTCATCACCCTCCTTCATGCGCAACAGATTGTATGCCCCCTTAAGGTCAATTTTAGAGAACCACTTGGCCCCCAATAACTGGTTAAACAGATCAGGAATCAATGGCAGTGGGTAAGGATTGCGTACCGTAATTTTGTTAATCTCACGAAAATCCAGACAAGGACGTAAACCGCCGTCCTTTTTTTTTACAAAAAAAAAATCCAACCGCCACCGGAGACTTAGAGGGCCTAATGTGACCGGCGGCCAAGCTTGTCTGTATGTATTCCTCCAAAGCCTTCCTCTCAGGAATAGTAAGGTTAAATAAACGACTTTTAGGAAGAGTCGCTCCAGGGACAAATTCAATAGAACAATCATAGTCTCTATGGGGAGGCAAAACCTGCGATTCCTTCTCAGAAAAAACTCTCCAAAAATCCTGAATAGGAACAGGCAATTCTCCCCTATCCAAAGCTGCAATACGCCCGTTACAACACTTGTCATAACATTTATGGCTCCAGGATTTAATTTCACTGGTAGACCAATCCAGTACAGGATTGTGAAATTTTAACCAGGGCAAACCCAATATTACTGGAGAAGGCAAGTTATTCAACACTACCAAATCCAATTTCTCATGGTGAACACCATTAATAGTGAGAGGAAATTCACTGACCTTGAGAGTAATATTCTTCAAAGGGGAGCCATCCACAGAAACCACAGCAATGGGGGATGACAAAGGTTCAGGTTTTAAATTGAGTTTTTCCACGAATCCCCCATCAATTACATTCAGTGTAGACCCGCAATCAACAAACACCCGAAATTCCATTAATTTTTCCTGAGCAATCGTGGAAGCAGCTAAAAATATACCCTTGGAATTTAAACAGGCAATACGGGCGTGACTGACCATTTTTTTTTCTTTCTTCATACGAAGCTCACAGCCTTTAATCAAATGACCAGATTTTCCGCAGTAGAAACACAAGCCTTGCGAAAAACGACGGTCTTTTTCTTGAGAGCGAGGTGCCACCGATCCAATCTCCATCGGTTCACCACTGTTAGTACACACATTATCATAACCAGAAACTGACATAGCAGAGGATTTGCTCTCATTAACCCTAGCACGCAGTCTTCTATCCACCCGTATAGCTAATTGCATAGCCTGTTGCAAATCTTCAGGTGTAGGATAAGCAATTAGCAGGTCTTTAACCCTTTCACTGAGCCCAGCAAGAAATAGACTTTTCAGAGCAGAATCGTTCCACCCTGTTTGAGTGGACCAACGACGAAAATGTGTACAATATTTTTCCACATTACCCGATCCTTGTTTTAGACGTCTCAACTCAGTCTCAGCTGATGCGACACGGTCAGGATCATCATATAATAGTCCCAAAGCAGAAAAAAAACTATCCACTGATCTGAAGCATGAATCACTAGGTTGCAAAGAAAAGGCCCACTCCTGAGGCTCTTTGCGCAAAAGTGACATTATGAACCCTACGCGCTGGGATTCATCCCCAGAGGACTTAGGTCTCAAACGAAAATACAATAAGCAAGCATTTTTAAATGAAAAAAATTCTCGGTGTTCACCAAAAAACAAATCCGGCAAACATACCTTAGGCTCCAAGAAATGTGCTCCAGGACAGTTACTCACGTGCTGACGGAGCTCGGCCACCTCCAGAGAGAGTCCCTGCAGGCGATGAGCCAAATCCTGAACCGACACCATGATGGAACAGAAAAATCTTTCCTTAGAGAATTTGCTGGCTGGACTTACTGTTATGTTCTGCTACCAAAGCTAAGGAAAGAGAGGAGATCTGTCCCTACTATGAGACTCAGCTGAATCCCTACGATGTAACAGGGAACCTGATCCTGCGATCAGACCTGCTAAAGTCCTAATCTAGTCTGTACGATGACCTATAGATGTGGGGAGGGAATCCCTACAAGTACTAAGGACTGGGAGGAATATGGGACACCTCCTAACAGAAATAGTAGCAGACAGACGAACAAACAAAATAGATAGAACATAGAGGTCCGTAGACCAAGCAAACTAACAGAGTTAGATACAGAGCACAGGCAAGCTAGAAAGTAGAAATACAATGAAGTCCAGCAAAGCCAGAAGGGCGGAGCAGGACTAAATAGGCCAACAAGGTCATGTGACCAGCAAAGGAAAAAAAACCTAACAGCAAGGTTCTAACATGTACTTCTTATAAATGTGACTGACATGTTTCTATCTATCTAATCTATGTGTGATTCTCTATTCTTTCTGTTCTAAATTGTCGGGTACCGGTGTATGCCGCTGCTGAATTGCCGGCTTTTCATGTTTCACTGTGAGCACTGTTCCCATCGATTTGGGCAACCACTGTAATGCCACAACCACCATGGCTGTGGCATTACAGTGAGTGGCAGACAATACCTGCATGATTGGTGCTCTAAATAGCGCCAGACATGCAGGACACGCTTTTGGTGCACGAACAGTTATCGAACATAACCTCGAACAGCCGAATTTTTTGCAAATCGTTCGCGTTCGTCGAACGACTCGAACACCGCCCAAAACAGCTTGAATTTGAGATTGGCGAACAGTTCTAGTCGAACACCGCTCATCTCTAGTTATCAATTACAATCACAGAAATAGGTGATGACAAAGGTTTGGATTTAAATTTAAGTTTTTCCAAAAACCCTTTATCAATCACATTAAGTGTTGAACCACAATCCACAGATACCTGAAATTCAATCAAATGTTTCTGCAAAGTGGTACTCCCTGAAAGAAATACTCCTGCAGAGCATAAACAAGCTATACGGGTGTACCTGCCCTTTTTTTTTCTTTACTTAAACGAAGCTCACAATACTTAATCAAATGGTCAGCTTTACCACAATAAAGACACATTCCCTCGGTGAACCTTCGGTCTCTTTCCTGAGAGCGGAGCGACCTCACCCCAACCTCCATTGGTTCTCCGCCATCTGAGCAGATTTTCTGGGGACTAGGACCTGGCATTACAGGAGTCTTTACCTCATTCTGCCTAGATCTCAGCCTCCTATCCACACGAACAGCTAATTGCATGGCATCCTGCAGAGTCTCAGGTGCAGGGAATGCAATTAGCAAATCCTTAACCCTTTCACTCAGACCAGCAAGAAATAGACATTTCAGAGCAGGATCATTCCATCTGACCTCAGAAGCCCACCTTCTAAAGTGTGTGCAATAAGTCTCAGCATCATCTGACCCCTGATTCAAACGCCTGAGTTCTGCCTCAGCAGATGAGATTCGATCTGGATCGTCATAAAATAGACCCATAGCAGAAAAAAACTCTTCTACCGACCTCAAACATGGATCATTAGGTTGAAGAGAAAAGGCCCACCCTTGTGGTTCATTGCGCAAAAGTGACATAATAAACCCAATGCACTGTGATTAATTCCCAGAGGACCTTGGTCTCAAATGAAAATATAACAAGCATTTTTAAAGGAAAAAAAATCTTGCTGTTTACCATAAAAAACATCCGGCAGTCCTACCTTGGGTTCCACAAAATGCGCTCCGGAACAGCTACTCAAGTGTTGCTGGAGCTCGGCCTCCTCCAGAGTTAACCCCTGCAAGCGTTGAGCCAAATCCTGGACGGAAGCCATACTGATCCCCGTATTAATATTTCCTTAATTTTCCTTTATTCTTTTTTTTTTTTTTGAGCTGGGCTTTCTGTTATGATCTGCAACAAGAACTAAGGAAAGAAGGGGAAAGCTTTCCCTACAGTAAGACTAAGCTGAATCCCTAGGATGTAGCGGGCTACCTGTTCCTAGCGAACAGACCCGCCTTATTCCTTGGCTAGTCTGAACGAAGACCTATAGAATAAATGGAAGGGGTTCCTAAAAGAACTAAGGACTGAAACAAAAAGCGACACCTCCTGAACAGAGAAAGTTGTTGCAAAAACAAAATAAAAACTGACAAAAGGGTACTAGAGGTCCCAAAGCACCAAGAGAACAGAGAGATAGGCACCGAAGCACCTGTCTAGCAAAACAGTCAAACAACACTGAAGTCCAGCAAAGCAAAAAAGGCAGAGCTGGAATATAAAGGCAGATGGTCACGTGACCGCAAAACACAAGATGGGAAAAAACAAACAGGAGGATTCAAACAGAAAAGTCAGAGGCTTTATTTCTTCAATCATAGGTGAAGAATTAAGTTTAAAAAACTAACAAAGTTTCCCTGGCGAATGGATCTATTATATATCTCAGGTCCTGAAATCACCCATTTATCTTTAGGTTCCTCCAAAGTACTGAACAGCTAATTCTTGAATGGCAAGCTACCATATTCATTTGCAGTATATGTACAGAGTAGCCTCTTGTGCTTCATTGTTTACATTCATAAAGAATTACAGGCTCTGGGTGTTAGTATCAGAAAGAGATCAGTTAGTAGCAGACACAGACAGAAGAGGCCCCTGTGCAAGAACAATATATAGGCCATTTGCAGTGCAATAGGTCTTCATAATGTACAATTCTACTTGTTTTGAAGGTGGAAGTGGTCTTGATCCTTCTTGGGCTTCAGTGCCACCTCACAGGTTGCGCCAATGGCATGTCCACCCCTGGGATCAGTCAATGGCAAAAGGGTGTTGAAAATGTTACTGATATCTGAATTTACCAATGTATTGCTGTTTAACTACCTTGTTGTACACCCACAGGACAATAAACAATATGAAAATGTAATTACTTAAAATTTTTGTTTCCCGGACTCCAAAGAGAGCATAATATGATTCCCAAATTCTTTTTAAATTGTTGCATAGCTCATAAAAAAATATTAAGATTTGAGAGTCCTAAGTGGTTGATAGTTTTTAATGGCCAACTGAAAAGATAGTAACAAATAGCAAGCTTCACAGACTACTCAGGTCTCTTCATCAGGCATATTATGAAGAGACGTGAGTAGACGCGAAAGATTGCTATTTGTTACTATCTTTTCAGTTAGCCATTAAAAGGTATCAACCACTGAGGACTCTCAAATGTTAATATGTTTCTATCTACTGGCTAATACGGACAAAGATAAGTTTTCCATTCATAGCTCATGTGATTTTGTGGAATGTACAGGTTTATTTCTAATTGATTACGGTCTTCTGCCTAATCAGGGTTAACTTAAATCTTTGATGAGCGGTCTTCAGACTTCAGGAAACAAAAATTGTAGGTACGGTAAGTAATTTTCCTTATTTAGAGAATTAGACTGCATTGACAGCCATGTTAGAAATGACTTGAGCACATTAGAAAATAATTACGGGTACTAGAGACAATTTAGGCTTGTCAATGTACCCAATAAAACAATTTGAAGTTTTGTATCTGTAATTACCCTTGAATCTCTGCATAGATAGAAACTTGTTTTATCTCTTCACTGGGAGAAAAAAGCAGATTGAAGAGAGAATGAGAGTGACATTTATGTATGTGGCTTCTGTAAAAAGGCATGAATAAATACATTCAGTCACCCTATAACAAAGAGGGTTATTTTTTTTTACAACATTTTATTAGCTTATTAGCCTATGGTGGTCCTAAAAAACAACCATACTCACCTACTGTATCTTTTACCTTGCTGATCCTCTGTACTGCTGTCAGTGTCCCTCTAGGGTCTTCTAGCTTATACTTATGGAGCACATGAATTGACCTTGGCAGTTACTTATTGCTTCACATTTCAACTGAGCAAAAAGTAAGCAGTTTCTAAGCTCTTTCTTTTGTCTTGGATGGAACGTGACCACTGCAGGCAATCAGTGGCCACTGACTGGCTACAGCAGTTTCTTAATTCTCCTTGATGTTTGGCTGTTTTCATTCATTCTGTAGGTAATGAATGTAGCAGCAGAGCACATATCCAGCCAATTGTATCTTCAAATTTCACCTTCAAAGCTCTATTGGATTCACTATTAAAAAATATAACAATGAAAAAAATATTGAAAATTTTTCTATGCCATGACTTATATGAGTAATAAAATTCTCAGAAAACGTCAACTTCAAGCACGCTATGAAGTTATAGCGCTGTGAAGATGTTCGTGTAGCTGTATACAGATATATGTCTGCTTGCCTATCTATGCATTTATCTTTCACATTTATATAGATTCATGAATATTGTTAGTAACACCATTAGTACCAATTCTTTGTGTTGGGGAGCATTGTTCAGTAATGCTTCTCAGTTCTCAGTGTTGGTGAGGACTGATGAAAATCGGTACTAAGCAATAGAGATGAGCGTTGTTCTACTCGAACTGTTCGCCAATCTCAAATTCAAGCTGTTTTGGGCGGTGTTCGAGCCGGTCGGCGAACACGAACAATTTGAGAAAAATTCGGCTGTTCGAGGTTATGTTCGATAACTGTTCGTGCACCAAAATCATAACTGGATTTTTTCTCAGTAATGATGAAAATTAATGTTAATACGCAGTTTGAGTGTACAGCGGGGCGGGGGAGGGGCAGGGGATGGATCTCTGCAGGAACAATGAAGATCTCCATTTTTTTTTCTCTTTCCCGCATTTGCAGTGGGGAGGTGCAATCTGTCAGCCTATCAGCAGCGCACACACGGAGCGAAGTGCTTTTTTTCACACAAGCAAGGGCATGTGTGATTGGCAGTGTATGTCACATGTCCTTGCCCTATAAGACCAAGCCATTTTCCCCGTCGCCACCATTTTCTCACTGCTGCAGCTGCGTGTTAGACGGCACCGCTGTTGCTGTGTGCGCTATACCTTGTTAATTTCAAGCCAATTTTCGCACAAATATACAGATAGCTTGGGAGTAGGGAATAGTTGTGATTGCAGTCCTTTTAAGGACTAGGTTACAGCAATTCCTACGACTTTTATCAGGGAGGTCTGTGCTCTTAAATAGATAGGTTGTGGGAGTAAAGACTAATTGTAATTGAAGTCCTTTTCAGGACTAGGTTACATCAGTTCCTATCAGTTTTTGCCAGGCAGGTCTGTGCCAGTGCTGTGCAAGTTTTTTTCACAGCATTTGGCTGAATCTAGCAAAGCTAATCCTTTTTGGCCTATTGCAGAGTGTGTTAGTCAGTGGAGTAGCCTATCTGTGTTGCAAGATATACCACCTGTGTATAGAATACCAATTTTTTTACTGCACCTAGTGAAGTAAAATCTTTTGGGCATAGCATCATTCTATTAGTCCATCTATACTGACCTCCATCAGGTTGCAAACTGAATATAATTTTTTTCTGCATCTAGCTCTGAAAAAATATTTGGGCTTCTAGCAGTGTGTGGGACTTGGTCTATTAGTCCATCTATACTGACCTCCATCAGGTTGCAAATTAAAAATAATTTTTTTCTGCATCTAGCTCTGAAAAAATATTTGGGCTTCTAGCAGTGTGTGGGACTTGGTCTATTAGTCCATCTATACTGACCTCCATCAGGTTGCAAATTAAAAATAATTTTTTTCTTCATTTATCTCTGAAAAAATATTTGGGCTTCTAGCAGCGTGTGGGACTTGTTCTATTAGTCCATCTATACTGACCTCCATCAGGTTGCAAATTAAAAATAATTTTTTCTGCATCTAGCTCTGAAAAAATATTTGGGCTTCTAGCAGTGTATGGGACTTGGTCTATTAGTCCATCTATACTGACCTCCATCAGGTTGCAAATTAAAAATAATTTTTTTCTGCATCTAGCTCTGAAAAAATATTTGGGCTTCTAGCAGTGTGTGGGACTTGGTCTATTAGTCCATCTATACTGACATCCATCAGGTTGCAAATTGAATAAAAAAATTTTCTGCATCTAGCTCTGAAAAAATATTTGGGCTTCTAGCGGTGTGTGGGACTTGGTCTATTAGTCCATCTATACTGACCTCCATCAGGTTGCAAATTAAAAATAATTGTTTTCTGCATCTAGCTCAGAAAAAATATTTGGGCTTCTAGCAGTGTGTGGGACTTGGTCTATTAGTCCATCTATACTGACCTCCATCAGGTTGCAAATTAAAAATAATTTTTTTCTTCATTTAGCTCTGAAAAAATATTTGGGCTTCTAGCAGTGTGTGGGACTTGTTCTATTAGTCCTTCTATACTGACGTCCAGCAGGTTGCAAATTGAATATAATTTTTTTCTGCATCTAGCTCTGAAAAAATATTTGGGCTTCTAGCGGTGTGTGGGACTTGGTCTATTAGTCCATCTATACTGACCTCCATCAGGTTGCAAATTAAAAATATTTTTTTTCTGCATCTAGCTCTGAAAAAATATTTGGGCTTCTAGCAGTGTGTGGGACTTGGTCTATTAGTCCATCTATACTGACCTCCATCAGGTTGCAAATTAAAAATAATTTTTTTCTGCATCTAGCTCTGAAAAAATATTTGGGCTTCTAGCAGTGTGTGGGACTTGGTCTATTAGTCCATCTATACTGACCTCCATCAGGTTGCAAATTAAAAATAATTTTTTTCTTCATTTAGCTCTGAAAAAATATTTGGGCTTCTAGCAGTGTGTGGGACTTGTTCTATTAGTCCTTCTATACTGACCTCCAGCAGGTTGCAAATTGAATATAATTTTTTTCTGCATCTAGCTCTGAAAAAATATTTGGGCTTCTAGCGGTGTGTGGGACTTGGTCTATTAGTCCATCTATACTGACCTCCATCAGGTTGCAAATTAAAAATAATTTTTTTCTGCATCTAGCTCTGAAAAAATATTTGGGCTTCTAGCAGTGTGTGGGACTTGGTCTATTAGTCCATCTATACTGACCTCCATCAGGTTGCAAATTGAATAAAAAAAATTTCTGCATCTAGCTCTGAAAAAATATTTGGGCTTCTAGCGGTGTGTGGGACTTGGTCTATTAGTCCATCTATACTGACCTCCATCAGGTTGCAAATTAAAAATAATTTTTTTCTGCATCTAGCTCTGAAAAAATATTTGGGCTTCTAGCGGTGTGTGGGACTTGGTCTATTAGTCCATCTATACTGACCTCCATCAGGTTGCAAATTAAAAATAATTTTTTTCTGCATCTAGCTCTGAAAAAATATTTGGGCTTCTAGCAGTGTGTGGGACTTGGTCTATTAGTCCATCTATACTGACCTCCATCAGGTTGCAAATTGAATAAAAAAATTTTCTGCATCTAGCTCTGAAAAAATATTTGGGCTTCTAGCGGTGTGTGGGACTTCGTCTATTAGTCCATCTATACTGACCTCCATCAGGTTGCAAATTAAAAATAATTTTTTTCTGCATCTAACCCAGCCAATAGTTTTGGCCTAATACCACAGTTTGGCCACTCAGCTCTGCTCGGTTACCATCCATTGTTTTTTTGTGCAAACAACTCCAGAGTTGTGAATTAGTTAACCACCAAAATGAGTGGAAAAAGGCCTGCTGCTGGTGGAAAGGGGAATAGGCGTGTTGGGAAGGGGAAAAAAGGTTGTGTCCGTGGGGTAGGTGCAGAAGAAAGACCATCTTCCAGCCAAACTAAAATGTCTACTTCTTTTAGCGGACAATGTGATAAGATCCCTTTCTAACGGCCACGCCAATCGCTACAAATTCCAGATGAGGCACAAAAACAGCAGGTGCTTCAACGGATATCAAGTGCTCCTTTAAGTGGGCTCTCCTCCACATCAACTTCAACATCACAAATACTCCAGTCCTCAAAGGTGTCACCCAAATCGCACTTGCTTCCTCACAGCTCCCAAATCTCCAGCTGCCCGTCTGAGTATGAGGTAGAACAGATGGTTGAGTCTGCAGAGCTGTTTACTCATACTATAGCCTGGGAATCAGAGGTCGACTCCAGCGCTTCTGTGAATCCAGACGAGGAAATGATCTGCACTGATGCCCAGAATCTTTATGAGTCGGATCCAGGACCAGACGCCGAAGGTTCTGACCATAATGTAGACCCTCATTCCCAAACTGTAACTCCTGTTGGTGGAGACAATGAGGAAGACGATGATAAGACTCAAATACCTGATTGGAGCGACAACTTTAGTTTTTTGTCAGGGCAGGAACAGGTTGGCTCTGAGGACGACGGGTGTGATAACGCACAGGGTGATGATGATGAGGTCGGAGATCCCACTTACTGTCAACCCACAGTCAGCCAAGAGATGTGGTCAGCAGAGGAGGTGGAGGAAGATGCTAGTGACGACGAGGTCAGGTTGCGCCTTCCTGGACAGAGACGTAGTACTGGAAGCACGTCAACAACTGCATCCTCAAACACAACTCTGCCTCTCACCACAAGTCGTGGTGGCTCTTCAGGTCGCATGGGTGCTAAGCCTTGCATAGCCTGGGCATTTTTTCAGATCGATAAAGATGACCCAACTCGTGTTATCTGTAACATTTGTCAGCAAAAGCTAAGTAGAGGCCAAAAAATACATAGTTTGAGTACTTCATGCATGAACCGGCACATGGACATGAAGCATAAGTTGCAGTGGGAAGCTCAGTGTGCTACAATGCGGTCTAGCCGGCCGGGCCAACCACCGTCTGCCATATCTTGTGCATCCGCGGCCTCTTCATCCTCTGTGACTGGGGGGACAGCAGTCACACCTGTTTTGGGGCGCAGACCTGCCACCTCTTTACCCGCAACAGCCAGCGTGATTGGCAGGTCATCATTTTCTTTGGAGGTGGTAACACCAGCTGGTCTTGAGCGCTGTCCGACATCGATAGCACCACCTTTGGATCAAGGCAACCTAACATGTCCGCCTGCATCTTCCTCACAGACCGGCAGTTTGCCGGGGACACCCTTATCAACCCCGTCTAAGCACAATAGCCAGCCCTCGGTCCCTCAGATGTGGACAAGTAAAAGACCATTTCCTCCTAGCCATGAGAAAGCTAAGAGGTTGAATTTCACCATCTGCAAGCTCTTGGCTACAGAAATGCTGCCTTTCCGCCTGGTGGACACAGAGGATTTTCGAGACCTTATGTCCGTCGCAGTGCCCCAGTACCAGATGCCCAGTCGGCACTACTTCTCAAAGAAAGGTGTGCCTGCGCTCCACCAGCATGTTGCACACAACATCACCGCTTCTTTGAGAAACTCTGTGTGTGACAGGGTGCATTTCACCACAGACACTTGGACGAGTAGGCATGGACAGGGGCGTTACATGTCGCTGACTGGGCACTGGGTAACTATGGTGACAGCAGGACAAGGGGCTGCTGTCCAAGTCTTGCCGTCCCCACGAGTTGTGCGTCAATCCTCTTTATGTCATTTTTCCTCCACTGCTTCTGCCTCCTCAACCTCCTCTCGGTCTTCCACCTGCACCCAAAGGCTGTCTGGTCATGCCACAAGCTTTCTAACTGCGCAGAAGGGATCCTGCACACCTCCTTACTATGCTGGCAGTAGGGCTCAACGTCATCAGGCGGTTTTTACATTGAAATGTCTGGGAAATGTGAGTCACACAGCTGAGGAGTTGTGGTCAGCTCTGGAGAACCAATTTCATGAATGGTTGTCTCCACTGGACCTGAAACCAGGGAAGGCCGTGTGCGACAATGCTGCAAACCTGGGTGCGGCCCTTCGCCGGGGCAATGTCACACACGTGCCTTGTATGGCTCACGTGTTGAACCTGGTTGTCCAGCAATTTTTAGCCCACTATCCCAGACTAGATGGCCTTCTGCAGAGGGCACGGTCGCTGTGTGCTCACTTCCGCCGTTCGCATCCCGCAGCTCAGCGACTTACATCTCTACAGAAGTCGTTGGGCCTGCCACTTCACCGGCTAAAATGCGATGTGCCTACCCGGTGGAATTCAACTCTGCACATGTTGCAGCGACTGTGGCAGCACCGACAAGCCCTGGTGCAATACGTTCTGACGTATAGCCTGGGCCAACGAGATTCAGAGGTGGGGCAAATCACGCTGGATCAGGGACCTATGCACCCTTCTGCACAGTTTTGAAATGGCGACGAAGATGTTTAGTGCTGACGATGCCATTATCAGCATGACTATTCCGGTGATTTACATGCTGGAGCACATGTTAAACAGAATTCGGAGTCAGGTGGTGGCACAAGAGGAGGTGGAGGAAGTAGAGGAGGAGGAGTTGTATGCGGAAGGGCTAACATCTGCAAGGTCCAGACGGTCGGCAGCACCAAGGCGGCAGGCATGTGAGGGTGGGGGAGATGATTTTACCAGGGCGCATGGTAGCAGCCAAACTAGTGAGGAAGGTGCAGGAGCCCAGGAAGAAGTGGAGGACGAACTGATGGAAGACTCATCAGATGAGGGAGACCTTGATCACATTTCTGTTGTGCGAGGTTGGGGGGAGAGGACAGAGGAAGGAAGCATGATTGCTACCTCGCCACCAACACAACAGGGACTTGGTGCTCCTGGATGCGCAACACACATGAGTGCCTTCTTGATGCACTACCTGCAACATGACCCTCGAATTGTGAGAATTAGAAATAATCCTGACTACTGGGTTGCCACACTGTTAGATCCCCGGTACAAAAGTAAATTTGCAGAAATTATTCCTGCCATAGAAAGGGATGCACGCATGCAGGAGTATCAGCAGAGACTGTTGCAGAATCTTACATGTGCTTTTCCACAAAATACCAGTGGTGCACGTAGTGAATCTCACAGTTCCAACTTGCCAACCGTGGGACCGTCAAGTGTTCAGCACTCAAACCGTAACAGAACCACAGTATCTGCTGGTAACATCAATTTTGCGGAATCATTTCACCACTTTTTTAGCCCATCCTTTGCAAGGCCACAGGAGACAAGAAGTCTGACACATAGTCAACGCCTAGAGACGATGGTACAGGAGTATCTCCAAGTAAACATTGAAGCCACGACTGTGTCACTGGACCCTTGGTCTTTTTGGGCTTCCAATCTGGATAAATGGCCGGAGCTAGCCACTTACGCCTTGGAGATCTTGTCATGCCCCGCAGCCAGCGTTCTGTCTGAACGTGTGTTCAGCGCTGCTGGTCGTGTGCTGACAGATAAGCGCACGCGGCTCTCCACTGATAATGTAGACAGACTCACGTTCATAAAGATGAACAAATCATGGATCCGAAACGACTTTTCTACCCCTGTGTCATCCTGGGGAGAGTAAAAGCTTGATGATTGGTTAAAATCACCCTACCAACCGTTTTAAGCTTTCAAATTACTAATCATGTTTATCTGTATCTTGACTGGAAAATAATTTGGGCTTTGTAGCAGTGTGCAGCACTGATCCTATTAGGCCATCTATAATAAGCTTCACCAGATTTAAAATTAAAAATAATTTTTAGCTGCATCTAGCCCGGAAAATAATTTTGGGGCTCCGAGATGCGCAAGACACATAAGTGCCTTCTTGCTGCACTACCTGCAGCATGACCCTCATATTGTCAGAATTCGAAGTAATCATGACTACTGGGTTGCCACACTCTTAGATCCCCCAAACTTTTCGATCAACCTTTTCATTTTAATAAAGACCAAAAAAATGGTCATTTTTGAAATTATAAGCATTAGCAGGTTGTTAGAAACTGAAATCAAACAGTTTTCAACTCAAAACTTTATTCTAGGTGATGTTACATTTTCACATAGGACCCCTTGTTCGAAAGGAGCTTCTGAACTCTCTCGTCCATTGAATTTGTCAGGTTTTGGATGGTTTCTGCTTCAATTGTTTTGCATGAGGACAGAATACCCTCCCAGAGCTGTTGCTTAGATGTGAACTGCCTCCCGCCATCATAGACACTCCTTTTAATGATGCTCCAAAGGTTCTGAATGGGGTAGAGGTCAGGGGAGCATGGGGGTCACACCATAAGTTTGTCCCCTTTTATGCCCATATCAGCCAGAGATGCAGATGTTTTATGTGCAGCATGAGATGGTGCATTATCATGCAGAAAAATGATCTTGCTGTGAAATACACGGTTCTTCTTCTTGAACCATGGCAGGAAGTGCTGTTTGAGAAAATCCACATACATTATGGAGTTCATCTTTAGCGCCTTCAGGGATCCTAAAGGGGCCGACAATCTCTCTCCCCATGATTCCAGCCCAAAACATTACTCCACCTCCTCCTTGTTGGCGCTGTAGCCGTGTTTGCGTGGGGTGTCCATCAACCAGCCATCCTCCACTCCATCCATCTGGACCATCGAGCGCTGCACGGCACTCATCCGTGAACAAAACTGTTTTGAAATCAGTCTTCATGTAATGTTTGGCCCACTGGAGCCGTTTCTGCTTGTGTGAAGTGGATAGAGGAGGTCGACAGGATGGCGTATGCACAGCTGCAAACCTCTGAAGGACCCTGCATCTTGTTGTTCGGGGGACGTTGGAGGCACAAGCAGCTTCAAAAACTTGTCTGCTGCTATGACAAGGCTTTTTTGCCGCTGCTCTTTCAACCTGACGTAATTGCCTGTAGGAAAGAGTCCTCAATTTGCCCTTATCAGCACGCACACGTGTGTACTGTGAATCAGCTACATACTTCTTGATTGCCAAGACACTTCATCCTGATCATCGCACAATGTTGATTGTAGTCATGCCTTGACCTAAACACTCCACAATTTGTTGCTTCTCAGCAGCCGACACATCCTTTTTCTTTCCCATTTTGGCAGAAAATGTAGGCTGCTTAATAATGTGAGAGAGCCTTCTTAAGTAGTCTTGCCTTTCATTGGACACACCTGCCAAACTAATTAGCACAGGTGTCTGCAATTGCTTACAGTGATATAAAGAGCCCTGACACACATCACCATCAATGAGTTTAACTGACAAACAAACAAATTCTTCCCTTATCATTCCTAAACACTTTTTGCATAATAATTTGGAACGCAGTGTACATGTGCTTTTCCACAAAACACCAGCGGTTCACGTAGTGAATCTTACAGTTCTAACTTGCCAACCGTGGTCTGTATGGAGTTGTTCAATAAAGGGCCCAAAATTAAGATAACATAGATGGGAGAGGTCTCTATGAATAGGAATTCCTAAGTATTTGATACCCTGTGAGGGCCAGGCAAAGGGAAAGTTGGACTGGATGGAATCCTATATGGATTTAGGGAGGGAGACATCGAGGGCCTCAGACTTCGCTGCATTGATTTTAAAATTTTACCATGTAACAAAGTGATCTATTTCAGCCATAACAGCAGGGATGGATATATGTGATTGAGTGATATATACTAGGACATCATCAGCAAATAGAGAGCACTTGTACTCGGTGCCTCCCACCTCAATCCACCTAATATTGGGGTTATGGCGAATTGATGAGAGCAGGTGCTCCGTCACTAGGATGTATAAGAGAGGGGACAGAGGACATCCCTGCCTTGTCCCATTGGTGATTGTGAAAGGTGATGAAAATGTTCTGACGCACCCCCTGGGCCTTGGGACACCCGGAGCCGGACCCTTTTTGGTGGATGCTGGTGGTTGTAGTCTTCGTGGCGGCGATCCGGTTCCGTGGCTCAGGGCGGTCAAACCAGTGGCGGAACTATTTATGTGGTTTTGATGTTTAAATGTCCGACTACGCCACCCGTGGATTGCGGTCAGAGTGAACCGCCGCTACAGGGCAGACCGCTAAGGCTGGTGTTGTGGGTGCAGCAGAGCGTAGCATAACTCCCCACGGGAGGAGTATAGCCTCAGGGCAGTGTATGCGGAGGATGGGGGTGATGGTGCAGGGCAGCAGCAGTAACGACACGGAGTCAGTGATGCAGTTCAGGGCCTTTACTCACAGTTCTTATTATCCAGACCACGTCTGCAGGTAACGGCTGCCCACGTCGTACTGTGCTCACCAGGTGAGGGGCTCAGACAACTCCCAGATAACTTTGGAGCGCTTCACAGGACCCCCTTTGTGTGTCCTTTGTCTGGCCTTTCTTACCAACACTTCTGTCCGGCTGCCTCGGGCCTCCTCTTGGTAAACTTGGCGCCAGTTTCCCTGACCCTATGTGGTGCCTTCCTAGCGGGTGGAGCAAGGGGCTGCGCCACATAAAATGTCAGAGCCTCCGGTTTCTAGCTGAGGGTCGTTTCCTGCCTCCACTAGTTCGGGGACCGGTCTCCCCCTTTGGCCTGACCCCTCCACGCAGGTGGATTCGGGCGTGCGGTGGCGACTCGCCCGTCCGCACCCCTGGGATCCCTTCATTCCTCGTTCCTGGAGCCTTCTCCGCTCCTCTTCCTTCCTTCTCCCTCTTGCAGGCCTGGGCCTCTGTTACTAGGCCCGCCTCCGGAGCAGAGCTCATGCAGAGCCCCTGCTCCCTGCCACTTCTGCTCAGACTTCTCTGCACTGAACTAAGATGGTGCCCACCTTTTATACTCCCTTCTCAATGCACCCAGGAACTGCTTCCTCCCTGCTCCTGCACTGCAGGGTTCCCCTTCCTCAGTGTTCCCTCCCCCCACTCCAGCCAGGGACAGGGACTGTCGTGCCCATCTCAGGGGCATATTGGTCGCTCTGCCCCACGGCAATGTGGTGTAATGCATGCAGGTGTCGGGTCCTGATCCACACTCCATCCTTATCTGAGAGTGAGATATCGCACCTCTGGGTGAGGTGCAATACGTCTGTAGCAACCGAGCCCTCGGTGCTACAGTTCCATTTATCTTCAGCCTAGGTGACGTATTGTGATACAGGGCCGTGATTTTGGCTATAAAAGGGTCCCCTAGACCCCTACCCCAAGCTTTTTAAGAGAATCATATATGGCGTGCCAGGAGACTCTATGGAATGCTTTCTCAGCATCCAACGAGAGTATCTACTTACAAATTTTTAACTGCATCTAGCCCAGGAAATACTTTGTGCCTAGTAGCAGTGTCTGCTAGTCAGCGGATTATCCCGGCTGTTAAGCAAGCTACACCACCTGTAGTTTGGACACTTAATTTTTTCAAAGGAAATGCTTCGGGACCACGGGATACTTAGTGAAGAGCATCAGGAGGCACCCCAAGGCATAGGGGCTGGGACTGGCACTAGGATGCCTTGCGGTGGACAGCCGAGCTCGATCCTTATAAAAGCTTTTTAACTGCAGCAGCTTTAGTGGACGCTACTGGAGCTGGAATTACGCGGCTGCTGGCATGAGACTTGCCCTCCAATAGATCCTTGTAAATGGATTTAAAGTGTATTCATTCAAATTAGAGGGACAATTTAAATTAAAAAGCTTAGAGCTGCCTCCACCACAGGGGGGCTCTCTCGACCCACCAGCGGACAGGCACCAGTATTGGGAGAGGGGGGCTGGCCGTCAGGGTTCACCGCGGCTCTGGCACAAACCCGGCGACACGGAGGTGGCACGGGCAGGAGCGGACTGGCCGTCTCGGCTTCTCACTTTTTGGATTTTAGAAGGGCATGACATGCCTATATCTGTGTCTCCCCCTCCTTTTACTCCTCCACCTCTTTTCTTTTCGCATGACTATATGTACTTTTCACTTTTCCATGTGTTAGTTGTGTCTTCTGAGCAGTTTGTCAGCTTTTGGACACCTTTGAAGGTGTTTTCTATGTGTTTCTATGTGTTTTTGTTTGCCTGCCATTGGATTTAACGGTGTTCGAAGGTGTTCGACGAACAGTTCGACGAACAGTTCGGCGAACACACGGGTGTTCGACGAACCGAACCGAACTCGAACACTACGGGGGTGGCTCAACACTACTAAGCAATTCTCACCAATGTAGCAAAGAATTACAAAGCAAGAGCAATCATCCCCACTACTCAATAAATCACAGCACAGTGCACATCATCTGCATTTCTGCATTCCTCTCATTATTTGGACACTGCAATAGTTGCCTAGTTAGTGAATAGAGCCTCAAGAAATGGGTAATTGTGAAGATGCAAAGCCACATGTCAAAGTGTCTTCAGTGTTTTGCTATGTATCAACTCCTTCCCCACCAGAGTGGGAAACAGCAATAGCAGAGCAGAAAGGAAACCAGGAGGAACAAGAGACACCACTATCCACCTGGTACTGAGAGGTGCTACTCAGTTCTCGACAGCAATAGAGTGCCATAAAAGGGTGGCACTAGGAGAATATATATAGACACTGCTGTGACAAGGTAAAAGCACCTGAAATTAAGTGGGTCCTGCTGGATCCAGAACAGTTGATAGTCATGCATGATGCAAACGTGTCAGTACTATAATAGATATTTAATTGATATGCTTGTCTCTGCTACCAGAGATTTATGGTTTGATGTTTTGAATCTCAGTGTATTATCAGATAAACAAATTGGATAAATTGCATTACGGAATCCAGTTCTTCTTTAAAATGGTAACATCTTTATTTCGTCAAGATAAATATCTACATAGACAGAAAAATATTTAGATTTGAGAGTTCTCAGTTGTTGATACTCTTTAATGGCTAACTGAAAAGATGGTAACAAGTTGCAAACTTTCGAGACTATGCAGGTCTCTTCATCAGGCTAGTATAACGCAAAATCTGAAGAGTCACATATTTATACACAATAAGACAGAAATAATGCAATAGATGAGACAGGGGATGGAAAGCAGGGTTATTATGGGAGAGATAAACAGTTCTGGCTATATTTATTTTAGCAGTTAATAGATAAGGAGTGTGAAGATTTTATTGTCCTGTGACTATGTCCAGTGTTATGATGACCTCACAAGTCTGATCGGCACATTCCTTAGTTGACTTTTAATACCAGTAATTTCATGTATTTTATGCTGTGATCAGGGGAACAAAAATGCTTGGCTACAGGTAGATCTATTCTTTTTTCTTTTATTGTGTGGCGATGATGATTCATCCTTGCCCTAAGTTTTTGTGTCCCCTACATAAAGACCCCCAGCTGGACTAACTGCTAAAATATTTATAGCCAGAACTGTTTATCTCTCCCATAATAACTCTGCTTTCCGTCACCTGTCTCATCTATTGCATTATTTATGTGTCTTATTGTGTATAAATATGTGACTCTTCAGATTTTGTGTTACACTAGCCTGATGAAGAGACCTGCGTAGTCTTGAAAGCTTGCAACTTGTTATCATCTTTTCAGTTAGCCATTAAAAGGTATCAACCACTGAGAACTCTCAAATCTAAATATTTTTCTATCTACTGGCTAACACGGTACAAAAATATATATTTTCCCTGTACATAGACAGATAAAAGCTAGAGTGAAAAAAAACGTACGCATTTCAAACTTTAACAGTTCCTATTCATGGTATAATTTAAATAATGAAAAAAGAATGCTTTTAAAAGAAATGGGTAATTACAAAAATACACTTCTTTGCTTGTTATCTAGACACATCACATGATTGTAACACATGTGAAGACATTGGAAACAACGCTATAATGCACTTTGGTAGTGAAAAATATTTCCAGGTACTTGTTAACTGAACATTTCATTAAACTTTTTCTTATTGGATGGTTTAAAGGATCTTTTTCAGTAAACATAGAATAAGTCATTTTTGTAGTCCATGCCTGAGGGCGTTCTGGTATCTAATTATATGAGCCAGAAAGCCTATCAGGCTAGAACTTGTTTGGTTCAATTCTCAGTTCTGATTGATTTTGGTACCCGTTCAATACTTAAAGAAAAATATTCAAAATTTTCAATGTGTTTTTCAAAAAAATGGTTGGCTGGCCCTGTTGGTTTGATTATTTGTTATTAATCTTAAAATATGTTCAACAATTCAGACTTTTAATTTTCTGGTTGTGCAGCCAACGTAAAAAATTTCACAATGGGTTCAATGTATAATATATGTTATGTGATGACTGTCACAATTTAGAAGAGATCATTTTTTTAAAGATTGTTGTTTGTTGCTAGTGGAAAAGTAATTTGTCTTCTTGACCCAAGTGTTCATGGTGCACTTTCATCCACTATATGTGAAGAAAACTTTTTAATGATAACCATGTTTTAGCTGTGGTTTTTGTTTGAAAAAAACTGGTGGATAAATAATTTCCCAATGTATATCCCCTTCTAGGCACTGTGGTAAATCGGCTCACTCGGCTACTTACCGAAGTACTCAGAGGAACACTCTGCATTTAAATCTTCAACTAGTTTATTAAAAACATTTTTCATAAACCAGTCCAAAACTAAATAGACATATTCAGTCTTGTTGGCATAAACAAACAGCACTCATTACAGTCCGTAAAACTATGGGGTCCACTCGCTCAGAAACAGGGTTCAACTCTGTTTAACAAGAGCACAGCTCTGGAGGTCAGCTCACCTTCAGAACACACAGAACTCTGAGTGAATCCAGAAGCTCAACTTTTACCTCCTGAACCATACCCTAGGGTGGAGATATAGTGAACAGCAGTCCGCCCAACTCTTTAGCTGTTCACAAAAACCTGGTCCTATCATGGCCGATTAACCTCTCAGCACATAACATGCTGGAGCACACTTCCAAGTTCATATCACTGAGGTTGTTAGCGTATTTCCCCTCCAGTATTTTACCAGTAACCCTCTTACATACCTCCCCCCTCCTCTGCCCAAAAGCTGGGGGGTTTGGCACCTTCAGTCACCAGACAGGGAAGCCTAGACAAAGTATCTGCATTAGCATGTAGTGGCTCCCAACCTCTGGAGCTTCCGTCTGGACTACAAACTCTTTGAAGTCCAGTCACCAAGACCGGCTGTTTACACAAGGCTAGCTTCAACTCCTGGAAAACTATCTCACCTTCGGAAGTCCACCTGGCCATCGATGACGTTGTGCCCTTAAGGAGGTTGGTCAGGGATGCGGCTCTCATGGTGAAATTTGGGATGAACTACTGATAGTATCCCACAATTTCCAGAAATGCCCTAAGCTGTTTCTTGGAGATTTCCAATTTTGGATTGCCTCCACTTTGTTCTCCTGTGGCTTGATTTCGCCTCAAACTGCCAATATAGCCTAGTATTTGGCCTTCTCCTTCCCCATGGAACACTTCTTTAGGTTTATGGTAAACCCCGCCTTCCTCAGCGCATTTAGTAACACCTAGACCTTTTGCAGATGACTTTCCCAATCCGGGCTGAAGATCACAAAATCGTCTACGTAAGCTGTGGTGTATTTCTTGTGAGGAGTTGGGACCCGGTCCATGGCCCTCTGGAAGGTGGCTGAGGCTCCGAGCAGACAAAAAGCCATCCTGGTGCATTGTAAACAACCATCAGGTGTAGAGAAGTTTGTCTTCTCTTTGGCCATTTGGGGCATGGGGATTTGCCAGTACCCATTCGTTAGGTCAAGGGTGGTGAAGTACCTTGATGACTCTAGCCTGTCAATGAGCTCTTCAAATCAGAATATCGAATGCGCATCAAACTTGGACACGCGGTTTCTTTAAGGGTGAACCTGCTCTTTCATGAGTACCTTGGCACCCCTTTTTTTGCCATAAGTCCCAGAATAAGGTAAAGACCCTTATTATAACTGAGTGTATCAGGTCCTTGACCACTCCGACCTCATGGGACACAGTTTGTTTCTATGGTCACTCTAGCGGCAGGGAAATTCTTAGTGTCCCCGTGAATACAGCATATTCCCACAATCCCTCCGAGGATCAACTGGTGGGGAAGTGTGGCCCTTACCCGAGTCACCAACTCCCCGTGTCCAAGAGTCCAGACACCAGTACTCCATTTACTGTCACGGGACATGTCTAAGGCGCTTTCGTGGGTTGACAGTCAACACCGCAGGGGGGATAGACAACATACAAACTGCGCTAGCCTAAGCTGTAGCCCATTTGCTCGGTGGACATGGGACAATGGATGACTATGTGTCCAGGACCATGACATCTCCAACAAATTAAATCCTTAACAATGGCCTTCTGAAACACTTCAGTGGGTCCCTGGGACCTTGGATGCCCCCATTTGTGGCTCTCGTACCTGTTCATTGGAAAATCAGCCTCCTTTCGAGTACCCAAGTACAGGAATGCAATGACGCCTGGTTTTCCTAATGACTTCTCGAGCACCTGGTACATTAGGCCAATCAGGTCATCCGCATTCCGAGGATCCCCCTTGGCAACCCAAGTCTGCACCGGTCTAGAAAAAGAGTGACTAAATCTATCCATAACCACGCACTCGACCATCTGTGCTGGGGAGGAGTACTCTGGCTGCAATCAATTCTGGACAAGTCCCGCTCTGCGACCTTTCGAATACAGTCAAAAATACATTGACATCGTCACCCAGGGTCATCTTTTGCATGACACGTCTTACCGCCTTTTGGACTTGTGAGTCATAATCTGAACTTAGGGTTGCGGTGGTCACCCATCTATAGACTGCATCTGGGAGAAGTTCCATCTGCACCTCCTGCCGCTGATGTTGCTGGAGCTGCTGCACCAACAGTTTATTAATTTTCTGTTGTGCTAGCTGTTGTTCCTGAGCTTACTGCTACTGCTGGTGCTTCTGCTGCTGTTGCTGGACTTGGATGAGGTGCTTGATCAGCTCTTCCATTTTTTTTCCGACCGCTCTTCTATCCGTGTAGCCGCCTTCACTCTGGACATGTAGTTTGTCCACAGTCGTCCCACTTGCTTAATGGTGGCAATCATCTGTCCTCTTGGATTTCTGCCTGCATTCAAAGCACTAATTGTGGTAGTTTGTCTCACTCGGCTGTTTGACGAGGTACTCAAAAGAATGCTTTTAATTTAAATCTTCAATTGGTTTATTAAAAACATCTGTCATAAATCAGTCCAAAATAAAATAGACATATTCAGTCTTGTCGGCATCAGCAAACAGTACTCCGCCTGCACAAAAACAGGATTCAGCTCTGTTTAATAAGAGCACAGCTTTGGAGGTCAGCTTACCTTCAGAACACACAGAACTCTTACTCTAAACTTTTACCTCCTGGACTACACCTTAGGGTGAAGATATGGTGAACAGCCGCCCCGCCCAACTCTTTAGCTGTTCAGCAAAACCATGGCCGATTAACCCCTCTCAGCACATAACCTGCTGGAGCAAATTTCCAGGTACATATCACTGAAGCTAACAACCTCAAGGAAACATAATTCACCTCTAGAATTGTACCAGTGACCCTCTAACAGCACATATTGATCACCATGTTGGAATATATAAGATAAAATTTTGTCCTGCATGAGGACAAGTAGATATTAATAAAAGCAATCTTATTTTCTGATGATCATTATTGAAATGTGTATAAAAAAACAAGTTTATCATTATTAATTTTTATGGGTTTTTTGCTTTTTTCTGTAGTAATTCATATTGTGTTTTATTTTACAGACAAGCCTCACCTTCCTATTTGTAGTCTCATTATTTGACTGCATGAAGTGTTTTAAGAAATTCAAGTAAAAGTAACGGTGAACACTTCTATTGCTAAGAGAGGGCTGAAATGTCAATAAGTCTGTGTAGAAATAGTATTGTATTAAAAACAACTAACAAAGAAAAGGAAATTTATAAGAAAAAAACATACCTGTAGTTAAGGGGTGTACATAGAAATCAAGGGCCTCCAAAGCAAAAGTCCAATCTGTCGCCCCTTCCAAAAAAAAAAGATTGTGATATTTCTACAATGAATTACCCTGCAGTACCTCCAACATGCATATTTTGATGACCCCACAAAGCCCTCAGCAAAGTATGATACCCAGACAGTCCCCTTAGCACAGTAGGATGCGGCCACTGTGCCTACAAAATGGTATGATGTCTGTCTAAAGCCACTCACACATTATAATGACTCCATAGCAGCCAACACAGTATGATGCCCTGCGCACACATTATGAGGCCCCCAAAATATTCCCCACAGTATGATGTCCCTACAATATTCCCTACACAGTATGATGCACCCACAGTTCTCCTACACAGTTTGATGTTCTACAGCCCCCATATTCGGTATGATGACTCCACAGTGACACCCACAGAATTATGTCCCAAATCTCCACCAGAGTATGAAGCCACTACAGTCCCCCCACAGCATGATTCCCATACAGTATGAAGTGATCAAAATTGCCTCTTACAGTATGATACACCCACAGTGAATTCTCATACAGTACCCTCCACATGCACAGTAGGATGGCTCCACAGTGTTTCTAGAAACAGTATTATACCCCTACAGTGCCTCCAAAACAGTATGATGTCCCCATAGTGCCAGTAACAAGTTATAATGCCTCCAAAAGTCCCTAATACAATATGATGCCACTACAGTGCTCTACACAAATAATGAGAACCTCACACTGATCTCCCGCAGCATGATGCCACTCAGGACCCCCATTAGTATCCCCACACACATTATGAGGACTCCAAAGAGCCCCTCTCACAGTATGATGCTCCCTGTCATCACAGCAGTATGATGACCACAGCCCTCCCACACTGTATGATCCCCCATACAGTATGAAGCCCTCAAACATACCTTACAGTATGATACCTCGGCAATGAATTCCCTCACATTAACGCCCATATGCACAATATGATGACTCTACAATGTCCCCATGAAAGTATTATGCCCCTACAGTGCCCTAAAAACGTTGTCAACCAAACAATGTGACGTCCTCACTGTGCCCCTAAAATCTCAGCAATATGATATGATACCTCTGCAGTGCCTAATGCAAATTACGAGGACCCCAGTGTCCCCCACATATTATGATGACCTTACAGTTTTCCTAGTAATTTGCCCCTACAGTACCCTCAACACACTATCATGTTGCCACAGTACCCTCAAAATTGTATAATGTTACCAACAATACTCCAACACAGTATAATGACTCCACAGCTCCCAACAGAGTTTGAAACAACTACAGTGCCCTACACTAATAATGAGGAACTCAACGTGACCCCCTCACGCAGTATGATTCTCCTACAATGCCTTCCACACAGTATGTTGTCCCCACAGTTTCTCTTTGCACATTATGAGGACCTCAAAGTGACCACACTACAGTAGGATGCCCCTACAGTGCTCCCCACACACCGAGTATTATGTCCCCACTGTTCCCTAAACACATTATGGAGTCCCCACAATAAACCCTCCCACAGTATGATACCCCTACAGTATCTCCCACACAGTATGATGCCCAGCAGTTTCCCACACACAACATGATGCCCCAGAGTAATCCCCAGGACATTACTGTCATGGGTGTGTCAGAGGTGACTGACACAGTGGGTTGCAGGAGATCTCCAAGTTTGGAATTGCAGACAGCTGCTTAGATAGGAGGCTGTCTTTAGGACTGAGCGACTACCTCTTTCTTGCTAATTTGCTCTCTGGCCTGTGTGTATATATACCTGGTGAGTGTGAGAGGGAGTCGCCAGTTATATTCATTTCTACTTGTAAAGCTTAGCAGGAGCAGTACCTCATCCTCTCTAGAGCTTGAAGCCGTGTGCACATTTGAAGTTCATCTAAAGCTAAGCCATATTCCCCTGTTTTGTCTACCCTTGTTGTCTTTAGAGTTTTAGTGGAGGTTGACTAGTGTTCATCTCCTTCCAACTCTAGCCGTAGCCTTACACCAGGGAAAGTAGGGCGAGGCATGCGATCAGCGATAGCTGAGGAGGCTATATAGGGACGTTAGTTGAGACAGGGTGACACTAGACCAGACTAGGAGGTCTCCACTTCCCCCTTTCCCTAGTGTCTGTGCTCCGTCTCCCTTTTCCCTCTGTGTTGCACTTACATCTGGCGTGACAATTACAATGCCCCCATAGCCTCCCAACACACAATATGATACCCACAACCCCTCCAAACAGTATAATTTCCCAACAAAATATGATCCCCTCTACAGACTCCCCCATATTATGATTGCCACCACATAGCATCATGCACCCACTGCCACCACACAGTATGATGGCCCTGTGGACCCCACAGTTTCCTATAGAGTATTATGGCCCCTACACCATGATGTTACCTCCAACAATATAATATATCCACACAGTATTATCCCCTCACGTTATGAAGCCATTGTCCCCCAGTATGTCCCCCAGTATGACTTTATGATGCCACCAGTTTCTCTCCATAGTATGATTTCCCCACAATTCCTTACACAGTATGATCCTCCTCCAAAATATGATGATCCCACAGCCCCTCAAACAGTATGATGGCCTGAACAACCTCCCCACACAGTACAATATGAGAAACCCACAGCCAACACATAGTATGAGAGCCCCCCACAGTATGATGGCCCCCACAACCTCCCACACCATTATGGTCCCCACAGCTACTAAACATTATTATTAGTGATGAGTCAACGTGCTTGCAACTGCTCGGTACTCGCCCGAGCATCACTGTGCTCGACAAGCTCGGTGCTCGGCTAGTATTTCTGGGTTGCTCTGGCGGGAACTCGGGTCCCCTCCCTGCATGTTTGGTGCTCTTTAGAGAGCCAATAAACATGCAGGGATTGCCTGCCACACCTTATAATGCCAAAGCCATGTTGGTTGTGGGCATTACAGTGATTGGCTGGCAGCACAGCGTCATCAGGTCTATATAAGACCTGGTGCCGGAATGCTCATCACAGTCTACCCTGGAATCAGGCAGAGAAGGGAGAGGTGCTGCTGCGTCAGGAAGAGATTTGCTTCTTTATAGTTAGTATAGGTAATCCAGAACATACTGTATATATATAAACAACTGAACTAACAATCCTTCTAAGGACTAATTCAGCTGCATATATTCAGTGGTGATAGCAGGAGTTAGGCAGGCAGGGTATGTGGCAAACTGCAGTGCATGATACAGCACAAGAGGGTCCATTAAATGTCCTGTCTGCTGCTGCTGTAATAATTACAGATATTTGTAGACATAGCCCCAGATATCGGGCCAGGGCATTTTTTTTTAATCTTAATCATGGTTATATGCTTAAAAAGCAGAGTACACATTTTTTTTGCTCCATTTGCTTGCTCTTACTGCAGAATAAAGCCAGATCTGTTCCATATTTCAGAGATAAAAATCCAGAAATTTAAACTGAATGTGGAAAATATTGCCCCCCTGTTCCATTCTGTTGCAGTGTGTCAGTCAAGTTATTCACACTAGGTGTCTGTGAAGAATAGTATTAGTAAATTACAGGCCTGCTATTTAAAATCGTGTTATATGTCAGACATATCACCTATAAGACTGTTCCAAAATCAGACATTTATTCTATTTTCATTCCGTTGCAGTATGTCGGTCAAGCTATTCACACTAGATGTCTGTAAAGAATAGTATTAGCAAATTACAGGCCTGCTATTTAAAACCATGGTTCACTGACAGGCATACCACCTCTAAGATTGTTCCAAAATCAAACATTTCTTCCATTTCCATTCTGTTGCAGTGTGTTGGTCAAATTATTCACACTAGGTGTCTGTGAAGAATAGTATTAGTAAATTACAAGCTTGCTATTTAAAACCGTGGTTCTCTGTCAGACATATGACATATAACTGCGTTCCAAAATCAGAAATTTCTCGTGAACGTGGAAAATTATGCCCTCCATTAAAACTGGGCAAGGTGCGTCGGAGGGGACGGGAAAGTGAACGTGATGGTGATGGTGCATGCAGAGGATGAGGACGTGGCTGTGGGCAAGCTGAAATTGTGCCACAAAAAACACCCACATCTTGTCGCTCAACCTTCCTGTCCCAATTACTAGGGGACCGCAGAACACCACTATTGAACACAGAGTAATGTCAAAAGGATGTTGGTTGGATAGCAGATAACTTTGGCACCACCACCCTGTCTTCCACATGGTCAAGTCTCAGTAGCCGTGAGTCTGGACCGCATATTCCTCACCCTGATCCTCCTTCCTTCCACCATGTCGAGTGCCCGAAGACAACTGATCCCACACTTGGACACTCAGAGGAGCTGTTCACTTTTTTATTTGTAGATTCGGACCTCTCGCCAAGGCAGCTTCAAGCGGGTCAAGAGAAGAACGCGTGTAGCGATGTAGCGTGTAGCGATGCCCAAATATTGGAGCAGCCACGGTCACACTAAGGCGACGCTGGGAAAGTGCAATTACTGTTGCAAGAGGTGGATGATGATGATGAGACAAAATTCCCAGAAAGTCAGGAGGAGGACCAGGGTGCGGAAGTAGAAGACGAGGTGGTGGATGATATAGTAACTGACCCAACCTGGCAGGGGGACATATAGAGCAAGGACAGCAGCACACAGGGGGAGGGAGGCATAGCACCACAACAGGAAGGAAGAAGCAGTGTGGTGGCCACAGACACAAGATGGGAAAGCATTCCGGAAGTTGCCAGTACAACTGTTAGGTCTTCTCGAGTCTGGTTATTTTTTAAAGACTCTGCAGATAACCCCAAAAAGGCCATTTGCACCACCTGCCAGGCCAGCATCCGTGGGGGTAGCAAAACTAGCAGCCTGACCAGCTCCAGCATGATCAGGCACATGGCAGCAAAGCACCCGACTAAGTGGGCCAAACCCCAGAGTCCAGTAACAGTGTCTGCGGGTGACACCACTGCTTGTTCCGCTGTTTTGCGTGCACGCCAATCCCCTGTCCATGGTGCATACCAAGATGCTCCCCACCCTGCACCTGTCATTGAACACTCTCAATTAGCACCATCAGCAAGCACGTCTACGTCCTTGTCCCAGCGCAGCGTTCAATTGTCCCTTCCCCAATCTTTGGAATGCAAGCACAAAAACGCAGCCAACGCTCCACAAGCCAGACTACTAATTTCACACATTTCGCGAATGCTTGCTCTCGAAATGTTGTCTTTTAGGCTCGCAGAGACTGAAGCTTTCCGCAACCTGATGGCGGCGGCCGTCCCTCGGTACTCGGTCCCCAGCCGCCACTATTTCTCCCGGTGTGCCATCCCAGCATTACACGAGCACGTGTCCCACAACATTAGATGTGCCCTCAACAATGCAGTTACTGGGAAAGTCCACCTAAATATGGACACGTGGACAAGTGCTTGTGGGCAGGGACGGTACATCTCGCTGAGAGCACACTGGGTTAATATAGTGGAAGCCAGGACCCAGACAGACCTTGGGATGGAACACATCCTCCCGACACCGAGGATTGCGGGCCCTGGGTCAATCAGGGTTGTCCCCATATTCTACAGCTCCTGCATCTCCTCCTCCTATTCAGCCTCCATCTCCAAAATGACCACATCAGTCGCAAGCTGGAAGCACTGCCTCGGCTAAGCGGCAACAGGCTGTGCTGAAGCTAATATGCTTAGGTGACAAACCGCACAATGCTGAAGAGTTGTGAACAGCTCTAAAAGAGCAGGCTGACACTTTTGACACTACAGCCAGGCATGGTCATGTGTGACAATGGCCGGAATCTGGTGGTGGCTCTGAGGCGAGGCAAGCTCACACACGTACCATGCATGGCCCATGTGCTTAACCTCGTGGTTCAGCAGTTTCTCAAAACCTACCCGGATCTGCCAGGTCTGCTTGTCAAAGTATGCTGCCTGTGTGCCAATTTTAGAAAGTCACCTATAGCTTCTGCCGCCTTTGCCGTGCTTCATCAGTGTTGGCAGCTTCCAGCTCACTGACTGATCTGTGATGTTCCCACTCGTTGGAACTCTACATTGCAGTTGTTGGGAAGAATTTGCGAGCAGAAGAGGGCAGTTGTTGACTACCAGCATCAACAAGGCCGTTGGTATTCAGGTCAGATTCCACACATAAAACCTCAGGAGTAGTGTTGAGCCACCCCCGTAGTGTTCGAGTTCGGTTCGGTTCGTCGAACACCCGTGTGTTCGCCGAACTGTTCGTCGAACTGTTCGTCGAACACCTTCGAACACCGTTAAAACCAATGGCAGGCAAACAAAAACACATAGAAACACATAGAAAACACCTTCAAAGGTGTCCAAAAGCTGACAAACTGCTCAGAAGACATAACTAACACATGGAAAAGTGACAAGTACATATAGTCATGCGAAAATAAAAGAGGTGGAGGAGTAAAAGGAGGGGGAGACACAGATATAGGCATGTCATGCCCTTCTAAAATCCAAAAAGTGAGAAGCCGACACGGCCAGTCCGCTCCTGCCCGTGCCACCTCCGTGTCGCCGGGTTTGTGCCAGAGCCGCGGTGAACCCTGACGGCCAGCCCCCCTCTCCCAATACTGGTGCCTGTCCGCTGGTGGGTCGAGCGAGCCCCCCTGTGGTGGAGGCAGCTCTAAGCTTTTTAATTTAAATTGTCTCTCTAATTTGAATGAATACACTTTAAATCCATTTACAAGGACCTACTGCCAGTCCCAGCCCCTATGCCTTGGGGTGCCTCCTGATGCTCTTCACTAAGTATCCCATGGTCCCGAAGCATTTCCTTTGAAAAAATTAAGTGTCTAAACTACAGGTGGTGCAGCTTGCTTAACAGCCGGGATAATCCGCTCACTAGCAGACACTGCTACTAGGCACAAAGTATTTCCTGGGCTAGATGCAGTTAAAAATTTGTAATTAGATACTCTCGTTGGATGCTGAGAAAGCATTCCATAGAGTCTCCTGGCACGCCATATATGATTCTCTTAAAAAGCTTGGGGTAGGGGTCTAGGGGACCCTTTTATAGCCAAAATCACGGCCCTGTATCGCAATACGTCACCTAGGCTGAAGATAAATGGAACTGTAGCACCCTGAGGGCTCGGTTGCTACAGACATATTGCACCTCACCCAGAGGTGTGATATCTCACTCTCAGGTAAGGATGGAGTGTGGATCAGGACCCGACACCTGCATGCATTACACCACATTGCCGTGGGGCAGGGCGACCAATATGCCCCTGAGATGGGCACGACAGTCCCTGTCCCTGGCTGGAGTGGGGGGAGGGAACACTGAGGAAGGGGAACCCTGTAGTGCAGGAGCAGGGAGGAAGCAGTTCCTGGGTGCATTGAGAAGGGAGTATAAAAGGTGGGCACCATCTTAGTTCAGTGCAGAGAAGTCTGAGCAGAAGTGGCAGGGAGCAGGGGCTCTGCATGAGCTCTGCTCCGGAGGCGGGCCTAGTAACAGAGGCCCAGGCCTGGAAGAGGGAGAAGGAAGGAAGAGGAGCGGAGAAGGCTCCAGGAACGAGGAATGAAGGGATCCCAGGGGTGCGGACGGGCGAGTCGCCACCGCACGCCCGAATCCACCTGCGTGGAGGGGTCAGGCCAAAGGGGGAGACCGGTCCCCGAACTAGTGGAGGCAGGAAACGACCCTCAGCTAGAAACCGGAGGCTCTGACATTTTATGTGGCGCAGCCCCTCGCTACACCCGCTAGGAAGGCACCACATAGGGTCAGGGAAACTGGCGCCAAGTTAACCAAGAGGAGGCCCGAGGCAGCCGGACAGAAGTGTTGGTAAGAAAGGCCAGACAAAGGACACACAAAGGGGGTCCTGTGAAGGGCTCCAAAGTTATCTGGGAGTTATCTGAGCCCCTCACCTGGTGAGCACAGTACAACGTGGGCAGCCGTTACCTGCAGACGTGGTCTGGATAATAAGAACTGTGAGTAAAGGCCCTGAACTGCATCACTGACTCCGTGTCGTTACTGCTGCTGCCCTGCACCATCACCCCCATCCTCCGCATACACTGCCCTGAGGCTATACTCCTCCCGTGGGGAGTTATGCTACGCTCTGCTGCACCCACAACACCAGCCTCAGTGGTCTGCCCTGTAGCGGCGGTTCACTCTGACCGCAATCCACGGGTGGCGTAGTCGGACATTTAAACATGAAAACCACATAAATAGTTCCGCCACTGGTTTGACCGCCCTGAGCCACGGAACCGGGTCGCCGCCACGAAGACTACAACCACCAGCATCCACCAAAAAGGGTCCGGCTCCGGGTGTCCCAAGGCCCAGGGGGTGCGTCAGAACATTTTCATCACCTTTCACAATCACCAATGGGACAAGGCAGTGATGTCCTCTGTCCCCTCTCTTATACATCCTAGTGACGGAGCACCTGCTCTCATCAATTCGCCATAACCCCAATATTAGGTGGATTGAGGTGGGAGGCACCGAGTACAAGTGCTCTCTATTTGCTGATGATGTCCTAGTATATATCACTCAATCACATATATCCATCCATGCTGTTATGGCTGAAATAGATCACTTTGTTACATGGTAAAATTTTAAAATCAATGCAGCGAAGTCTGAGGCCCTCGATGTCTCCCTCCCCAAATCCATATAGGATTCCATCCAGTCCAACTTTCCCTTTGCCTGGCCCTCACAGGGTATCAAATACTTAGGAATTCCTATTCATAGATACCTCTCCCATCTATGTTATCTTAATTTTGGGCCCTTTATTGAACAACTCCATACAGACCACGGTTGGCAAGTTAGAACTGTAAGATTCACTACGTGAACCACTGGTGTTTTGTGGAAAAGCACATGTACACTGCGCTCCAAATTATTATACAAAAAGTGTTTAGGAGTGATAAGGGAAGAATTTGTTTGTTTGTCAGTTAAACTCATTGATGGTGATGTGTGTCAGGGCTCTTTATATCACTGTAAGCAATTGCAGACACCTGTGCTAATTAGTTTGGCAGGTGTGTCCAATGAAAGGCAAGACTACTTAAGAAGGCTCTCTCACATTATTAAGCAGCCTACATTTTCTGCCAAAATGGGAAAGAAAAAGGATGTGTCGGCTGCTGAGAAGCAACAAATTGTGGAGTGTTTAGGTCAAGGCATGACTACAATCAACATTGTGCGATGATCAGGATGAAGTGTCTTGGCAATCAAGAAGTATGTAGCTGATTCACAGTACACACGTGTGCGTGCTGATAAGGGCAAATTGAGGACTCTTTCCTACAGGCAATTACGTCAGGTTGAAAGAGCAGCGGCAAAAAAGCCTTGTCATAGCAGCAGACAAGTTTTTGAAGCTGCTTGTGCCTCCAACGTCCCCCGAACAACAAGATGCAGGGTCCTTCAGAGGTTTGCAGCTGTGCATGCGCCATCCTGTCGACCTCCTCTATCCACTTCACACAAGCAGAAACGGCTCCAGTGGGCCAAACATTACATGAAGACTGATTTCAAAACTGTTTTGTTCACGGATGAGTGCCGTGCAGCGCTCGATGGTCCAGATGGATGGAGTGGAGGATGGCTGGTTGATGGACACCCCACGCAAACACGGCTACAGCGCCAACAAGGAGGAGGTGGAGTAATGTTTTGGGCTGGAATCATGGGGAGAGAGATTGTCGGCCACTTTAGGATCCCTGAAGGCGCTAAAGATGAACTCCATAATGTATGTGGATTTTCTCAAACAGCACTTCCTGCCATGGTTCAAGAAGAAGAACCGTGTATTTCACAGCAAGATCATTTTTCTGCATGATAATGCACCATCTCATGCTGCACATAAAACATCTGCATCTCTGGCTGATATGGGCATAAAAGGGGACAAACTTATGGTGTGACCCCCATGCTCCCCTGACCTCTACCCCATTCAGAACCTTTGGAGCATCATTAAAAGGAGTGTCTATGATGGCGGGAGGCAGTTCACATCTAAGCAACAGCTCTGGGAGGGTATTCTGTCCTCATGCAAAACAATTGAAGCAGAAACCATCCAAAACCTGACAAATTCAATGGACGAGAGAGTTCAGAAGCTCCTTTCGAACAAGGGGTCCTATGTGAAAATGTAACATCACCTAGAATAAAGTTTTGAGTTGAAAACTGTTTGATTTCAGTTTCTAACAACCTGCTAATGCTTATAATTTCAAAAATGACCATTTTTTTGGTCTTTATTAAAATGAAAAGGTTGATCGAAAAGTTTGGGGGATCTAAGAGTGTGGCAACCCAGTAGTCATGATTACTTCGAATTCTGACAATATGAGGGTCATGCTGCAGGTAGTGCAGCAAGAAGGCACTTATGTGCCTTGCGCATCTCGGAGCCCCAAAATTATTTTCCGGGCTAGATGCAGCTAAAAATTATTTTTAATTTTAAATCTGGTGAAGCTTTAGTATAGATGGCCTAATAGGATCATTGCTGCACACTGCTACAAAGCCCAAATTATTTTCCAGTCAAGATACAGATAAACATGATTAGTAATTTGAAAGCTTAAAACGGTTGGTAGGGTGATTTTAACCAATCATCAAGCTTTTACTCTCCCCAGGATGACACAGGGGTAGAAAAGTCGTTTCGGATCCATGATTTGTTCATCTTTATGAACGTGAGTCTGTCTACATTATCAGTGGAGAGCCGCGTGCGCTTATCTGTCAGCACACCACCAGCAGCGCTGAACACACGTTCAGACAGAACGCTGGCTGCGGGGCATGACCAGATCTCCAAGGCGTAAGTGGCTAGCTCTGGCCATTTATCCAGATTGGAAGCCCAAAAAGAGCAAGGGTCCAGTGACACAGCCGTGGCTTCAATGTTTACTTGGAGATACTCCTGTACCATCGTCTCTAGGCGTTGACTATGTGTCAGACTTCTTGTCTCCTGTGGCCTTGCAAAGGATGGGCTAAGAAAGTGGTGAAATGATTCCGCAAAATTGATGTTACCAGCAGATACTGTGGTTCTGTTACGGTTTGAGTGCTGAACACTTGATGGTCCCACGGTTGGCAAGTTGGAACTGTGAGATTCACTACGTGCACCACTGGTATTTTGTGGAAAAGCACATGTAAGATTCTGCAACAGTCTCTGCTGATACTCCTGCATGCGTGCATCCCTTTCTATGGCAGGAATAATTTCTGCAAATTTACTTTTGTACCGGGGATCTAACAGTGTGGCAAACCAGTAGTCAGGATTATTTCTAATTCTCACAATTCGAGGGTCATGTTGCAGGTAGTGCAGCAAGAAGGCACTCATGTGTGTTGCGCATCCAGGAGCACCAAGTCCCTGTTGTGTTGGTGGCAAGGTAACAATCATGCTTCCTTCCTCTGTCCTCTCCCCCCAACCTCGCACAACAGAAATGTGATCAAGGTCTCCCTCATCTGATGAGTCTTCCATCAGTTCGTCCTCCACTTCTTCCTGGGCTCCTGCACCTTCCTCACTAGTTTGGCTGCTACCATGCGCCCTGGTAAAACCATCTCCCCCACCCTCACATGCCTGCCGCCTTGGTGCTGCCGACCGTCTGGACCTTGCAGATGTTAGCCCTTCCGCATACAACTCCTCCTCCTCTACTTCCTCCACCTCCTCTTGTGCCACCACCTGACTCCGAATTCTGTTTAACATGTGCTCCAGCATGTAAATCACCGGAATAGTCATGCTGATAATGGCATCGTCAGCACTAAACATCTTCGTCGCCATTTCAAAACTGTGCAGAAGGGTGCATAGGTCCCTGATCTGAGACCACTCCTCCAGCGTGATTTGCCCCACCTCTGAATCTCCTTGGCCCAGGCTATACGTCAGAACGTATTGCACCAGGGCTTGTCGGTGCTGCCACAGTCGCTGCAACATGTGCAGAGTTGAATTCCACCGGGTAGGCACATCGCATTTTAGCCGGTGAAGTGGCAGGCCCAACGACTTCTGTAGAGATGTAAGTCGCTGAGCTGCGGGATGCGAACGGCGGAAGTGAGCACACAGCGACCGTGCCCTCTGCAGAAGGCCATCTAGTCTGGGATAGTGGGCTAAAAATTGCTGGACAACCAGGTTCAACACGTGAGCCATACAAGGCACGTGTGTGACATTGCCCCGGCGAAGGGCCGCACCCAGGTTTGCAGCATTGTCGCACACGGCCTTCCCTGGTTTCAGGTCCAGTGGAGACAACCATTCATGAAATTGGTTCTCCAGAGCTGACCACAACTCCTCAGCTGTGTGACTCACATTTCCCAGACATTTCAATGTACAAACCGCCTGATGACGTTGAGCCCTACTGCCAGCATAGTAAGGAGGTGTGCAGGATCCCTTCTGCGCAGTTAGAAAGCTTGTGGCATGACCAGACAGGCTTTGGGTGCAGGTGGAAGACCGAGAGGAGGTTGAGGAGGCAGAAGCAGTGGAGGAACTTTGACATAAAGAGGATTGACGCACAACTCGTGGGGACGGCAAGACTTGGACAGCAGCCCCTTGTCCTGCTGTCACCATAGTTACCCAGTGCCCAGTCAGCGACATGTAACGCCCCTGTCCATGCCTACTCGTCCAAGTGTCTGTGGTGAAATGCACCCTGTCACACACAGAGTTTCTCAAAGAAGCGGTGATGTTGTGTGCGACATGCTGGTGGAGCGCAGGCACACCTTTCTTTGAGGATTAGTGCCGACTGGGCATCTGGTACTGGGGCACTGCGACGGACATAAGGTCTCGAAAATCCTCTGTGTCCACCAGGCGGAAAGGCAGCATTTCTGTAGCCAAGAGCTTGCAGATGGTGAAATTCAACCTCTTAGCTTTCTCATGGCTAGGAGGAAATGGTCTTTTACTTGTCCACATCTGAGGGACCGAGGGCTGGCTATTGTGCTTAGACGGGGTTGATAAGGGTGTCCCCGGCAAACTGCCGGTCTGTGAGGAAGATGCAGGCGGACATGTTAGGTTGCCTTGATCCAAAGGTGGTGCTATCGATGTCGGACAGCGCTCAACACCAGCTGGTGTTACCACCTCCAAAGAAAATGATGACCTGCCAATCACGCTGGCTGTTGCGGGTAAAGAGGTGGCAGGTCTGCGCCCCAAAACAGGTGTGACTGCTGTCCCCCCAGTCACAGAGGATGAAGAGGCTGCGGATGCACAAGATATGGCAGACGGTGATTGGCCCGGCCGGCTAGGCCGCATTGTAGCACACTGAGCTTCCCACTGCAACTTATGCTTCATGTCCATGTGCCGGTTCATGCATGAAGTACTCAAACTATGTATTTTTTGGCCTCTACTTAGCTTTTGCTGACAAATGTTACAGATAACACGAGTTGGGTCATCTTTATCGATCTGAAAAAATGCCCAGGCTATGCAAGGCTTAGCACCCATGCGACCTGAAGAGCCACCACGACTTGTGGTGAGAGGCAGAGTTGTGTTTGAGGATGCAGTTGTTGACGTGCTTCCAGTACTACGTCTCTGTCCAGGAAGGCGCAACCTGACCTCGTCGTCACTAGCATCTTCCTCCACCTCCTCTGCTGACCTCATCTCTTGGCTGACTGTGGGTTGACAGTAAGTGGGATCTCCGACCTCATCATCATCACCCTGTGCGTTATCACACCCGTCGTCCTCAGAGCCAACCTGTTCCTGCCCTGACAAAAAACTAAAGTTGTCGCTCCAATCAGGTATTTGAGCCTTATCATCGTCTTCCTCATTGTCTCCACCAACAGGAGTTACAGTTTGGGAATGAGGGTCTACATTATGGTCAGAACCTTCTGCGTCTGGTCCTAGATCCGACTCATAAAGATTCTGGGCATCAGTGCAGATCATTTCCTCGTCTGGATTCACAGAAGCGCTGGAGTCGACCTCTGATTCCCAGGCTATAGTATGAGTAAACAGCTCTGCAGACTCAACCATCTGTTCTACCTCATACTCAGACGGGCAGCTGGAGATTTGGGAGCTGTGAGGAAGCAAGTGCGATTTGGGTGACACCTTTGAGGACTGGAGTATTTGTGATGTTGAAGTTGATGTGGAGGAGAGCCCACTTAAAGGAGCACTTGATATCCGTTGAAGCACCTGCTGTTTTTGTGCCTCATCTGGAATTTGTAGCGATTGGCGTGGCCGTAAGAAAGGGATCTTATCACATTGTCCGCTAAAAGAAGTAGACATTTTAGTTTGGCTGGAAGATGGTCTTTCTTCTGCAGATGTTACTGTTGCTTTAACACCTACCCCACGGACACAACCTTTTTTCCCCTTCCCAACACGCCTATTCCCCTTTCGACCAGCAGCAGGCCTTTTTCCACTCATTTTGGTGGTTAACTAATTCACAACTCTGGAGTTGTTTGCACAAAAAAACAATGGATGGTAACCGAGCAGAGCTGAGTGGCCAAACTGTGGTATTAGGCCAAAACTATTGGCTGGGTTAGATGCAGAAAAAAATTATTTTGAATTTGCAACCTGATGGAGGTCAGTATAGATGGACTAATACAAATAGTCCCACACACAGCTAGAAGCCCAAATATTTTTTCAGAGGTACTGTAGATGCAGATAAAAATTAGTTTTAATTTGCACCCTGATGGAGGTCAGTATAGATGGACTAATAGAGAAAGTCCGACACACTACTAGAAGGCCAAATATTTTTTCAGAGGTAGATGCAGAAAAAAATATATTCAGTTTGCAACCTGATGGAGGTCAGTATAGATGGACTAATACAAATAGTCCCACACACAGCTAGAAGCCCAAATATTTTTTCAGAGGAACTGTAGATGCAGATAAAAATTATTTTTAATTTGCAACCTGATGGAGGTCAGTATAGATGGACTAATAGACCAAGTCCCACACACTGCTAGAAGCCCAAATATTTTTTCAGAGCTAGATGCAGAAAAAAAATATTTTTAATTTGCAACCTGATGGAGGTCAGTATAGATGGACTAATAGACCAAGTCCCACACACCGCTAGAAGCCCAACTATTTTTTCAGAGCTAGATGCAGAAAAAAATTATATTCAATTTGCAACCTGCTGGAGGTCAGTATAGAAGGACTAATAGAACAAGTCCCACACACTGCTAGAAGCTCAAATATTTTTTCAGAGCTAAATGAAGAAAAAAATTATTTTTAATTTGCAACCTGATGGAGGTCAGTATAGATGGACTAATAGACCAAGTCCCACACACTGCTAGAAGCCCAAATATTTTTTCAGAGCTAGATGCAGAAAAAAATTATTTTTAATTTGCAACCTGATGGAGGTCAGTATAGATGGACTAATAGACCAAGTCCGACACACCGCTAGAAGCCCAAATATTTTTTCAGAGCTAGATGCAGAAAAAAATTATTTTTAATTTGCAACCTGATGGAGGTCAGTATAGATGGACTAATAGACCAAGTCTCACACACCGCTAGAAGCCCAAATATTTTTTCAGAGCTAGATGCAGAAAAAAATTATTTTTAATTTGCAACCTGATGGAGGTCAGTATAGATGGACTAATAGACCAAGTCCCACACACCGCTAGAAGCCCAAATATTTTTTCAGAGCTAGATGCAGAAAAAAATTATTTTTAATTTGCAACCTGATGGAGGTCAGTATAGATGGACTAATAGACCAAGTCCCACACACCGCTAGAAGCCCAAATATTTTTTCAGAGCTAGATGCAGAAAATTATTTTTAATTTGCAACCTGATGGAGGTCAGTATAGATGGACTAATAGACCAAGTCCCACACACCGCTAGAAGCCCAACTATTTTTTCAGAGCTAGATGCAGAAAAAAATTATATTCAATTTGCAACCTGCTGGAGGTCAGTATAGAAGGACTAATAGAACAAGTCCCACACACTGCTAGAAGCCCAAATATTTTTTCAGAGCTAAATGAAGAAAAAAATTATTTTTAATTTGCAACCTGATGGAGGTCAGTATAGATGGACTAATAGACCAAGTCCCACACACTGCTAGAAGCCCAAATATTTTTTCAGAGCTAGATGCAGAAAACAATTATTTTTAATTTGCAACCTGATGGAGGTCAGTATAGATGGACTAATAGACCAAGTCCCACACACTGCTAGAAGCCCAAATATTTTTTCAGAGCTAGATGCAGAAAAAAATTATTTTTAATTTGCAACCTGATGGAGGTCAGTATAGATGGACTAATAGACCAAGTCCTACACACTGCTAGAAGCCCAAATATTTTTTCAGAGCTAGATGCAGAAAAAAAATATTTTTAATTTGCAACCTGATGGAGGTCAGTATAGATGGACCAATAGACCAAGTCCCACACACCGCTAGAAGCCCAACTATTTTTTCAGAGCTAGATGCAGAAAAAAATTATATTCAATTTGCAACCTGCTGGAGGTCAGTATAGAAGGACTAATAGAACAAGTCCCACACACTGCTAGAAGCTCAAATATTTTTTCAGAGCTAAATGAAGAAAAAAATTATTTTTAATTTGCAACCTGATGGAGGTCAGTATAGATGGACTAATAGACCAAGTCCCACACACTGCTAGAAGCCCAAATATTTTTTCAGAGCTAGATGCAGAAAAAAATTATTTTTAATTTGCAACCTGATGGAGGTCAGTATAGATGGACTAATAGACCAAGTCCCACACACCGCTAGAAGCCCAAATATTTTTTCAGAGCTAGATGCAGAAAAAAATTATTTTTAATTTGCAACCTGATGGAGGTCAGTATAGATGGACTAATAGACCAAGTCCCACACACCGCTAGAAGCCCAAATATTTTTTCAGAGCTAGATGCAGAAAAAAATTATTTTTAATTTGCAACCTGATGGAGGTCAGTATAGATGGACTAATAGACCAAGTCCCACACACCGCTAGAAGCCCAAATATTTTTTCAGAGCTAGATGCAGAAAAAAATTATTTTTAATTTGCAACCTGATGGAGGTCAGTATAGATGGACTAATAGACCAAGTCCCACACACCGCTAGAAGCCCAAATATTTTTTCAGAGCTAGATGCAGAAAATTATTTTTAATTTGCAACCTGATGGAGGTCAGTATAGATGGACTAATAGACCAAGTCCCACACACCGCTAGAAGCCCAACTATTTTTTCAGAGCTAGATGCAGAAAAAAATTATATTCAATTTGCAACCTGCTGGAGGTCAGTATAGAAGGACTAATAGAACAAGTCCCACACACTGCTAGAAGCCCAAATATTTTTTCAGAGCTAAATGAAGAAAAAAATTATTTTTAATTTGCAACCTGATGGAGGTCAGTATAGATGGACTAATAGACCAAGTCCCACACACTGCTAGAAGCCCAAATATTTTTTCAGAGCTAGATGCAGAAAACAATTATTTTTAATTTGCAACCTGATGGAGGTCAGTATAGATGGACTAATAGACCAAGTCCCACACACTGCTAGAAGCCCAAATATTTTTTCAGAGCTAGATGCAGAAAAAAATTATTTTTAATTTGCAACCTGATGGAGGTCAGTATAGATGGACTAATAGACCAAGTCCTACACACTGCTAGAAGCCCAAATATTTTTTCAGAGCTAGATGCAGAAAAAAATTATTTTTAATTTGCAACCTGATGGAGGTCAGTATAGATGGACTAATAGACCAAGTCCCACACACCACTAGAAGCCCAACTATTTTTTCAGAGCTAGATGCAGAAAAAAATTATATTCAATTTGCAACCTGCTGGAGGTCAGTATAGAAGGACTAATAGAACAAGTCCCACACACTGCTAGAAGCCCAAATATTTTTTCAGAGCTAAATGAAGAAAAAAATTATTTTTAATTTGCAACCTGATGGAGGTCAGTATAGATGGACTAATAGACCAAGTCCCACACACTGCTAGAAGCCCAAATATTTTTTCAGAGCTAGATGCAGAAAAAAATTATATTCAGTTTGCAACCTGATGGAGGTCAGTATAGATGGACTAATAGAATGATGCTATGCCCAAAAGATTTTACTTCACTAGGTGCAGTAAAAAAATTGGTATTCTATACACAGGTGTTATATCTTGCAACACAGATAGGCTACTCCACTGACTAACACACTCTGCAATAGGCCAAAAAGGATTAGCTTTGCTAGATTCAGCCAAATGCTGTGAAAAAAACTTGCACAGCACTGGCACAGACCTGCCTGGCAAAAACTGATAGGAACTCATGTAACCTAGTCCTGAAAAGGACTCCAATTACAATTAGTCTTTACTCCCACAACCTATCTATTTAAGAGCACAGACCTCCCTGATAAAAGTCGTAGGAAATGCTGTAACCTAGTCCTTAAAAGGACTGCAATCACAACTATTCCCTACTCCCAAGCTATCTGTATATTTGTGCGAAAATTGGCTTGAAATTAACAAGGTATAGCGCACACAGCAACAGCGGTGCCGTCTAACACGCAGCTGCAGCAGTGAGAAAATGGTGGCGACGGGGAAAATGGCTTGGTCTTATAGGGCAAGGACATGTGACATACACTGCCAATGACACATGCCCTTGCTTGTGTGAAAAAAAGCACTTCGCTCCGTGTGTGCGCTGCTGATAGGCTGACAGATTGCACCTCCCCACTGCAAATGCGGGAAAGAGAAAAAAAAATGGAGATCTTCATTGTTCCTGCAGAGATCCATCCCCTGCCCCTCCCCCCACCCCGCTGTACACTCAAACTGCGTATTAACATTAATTTTCATCATTACTGAGAAAAAATCCAGTTATGATTTTGGTGCATGAACAGTTATCGAACATAACCTCGAACAGCCGAATTTTTCTCAAATTGTTCGTGTTCGCCGAACGGCTCGAACACCGCCCAAAACAGCTCGAATTTGAGATTGGCGAACAGTTCGAGTAGAACAACGCTCATGTCTACTCAGGAGTGGACATGGATGTCAGACATATGTACCATCCACCAAAACTTTGAGGACGCCACCAAGATGGTGAGCGGCGATGATGCCCTAATTAGCGTCACCATCCCGCTTCTTTGTCTTCTGAAACAGTCTCTGCTCACAATCAAAGGTAATGCATTGCAGGTGGAGCATGATGAGATGGATCAAGGAACCATACAGGGTGATTACACATAGCTCAGCCTCATCTGAACCCAACGTGGATTGGGTGACAATGAGGAAGAGGAGGAGGAGGAAGAACAGGAGCTACTTTCCAGTGCTATAGATGGTACTACCTGCACAATTGTCATACTGTCTGTTCAGCGTGGATGGCCTGAGGACAGGGAGGAGGAGGAAGAGGAGGAGGATAAGGAGGGGAACACGGTCAGTCATCCTCTTGGTGAGGACACGGAAGTCTTGCCTCTTTGCAGTCTAGCACACATGGCTGAGTTTATGTTACGCTGCCTTTCCCGTGACCCTTGGTTTGTCCAAATTTTGGGTGACAGTCATTATTGGTTGGTGACACTTCTAGACCCATGCTACAAGGAGAACTTTTTGTCTCTTATTCCTTTGCAGGACAGGCCTAATAAAATGGTGCAGTACAAGAAGGCCCTTATTGCGGAACTATTAAAAAAATTCCCATCTGAAAACGCTGGCGACAGAGGTCACAGTTCGTTGAACAACCAAGAGTACAGGCGAGAGAGACACAAATGCAATCCAGCAGAGGCAGGGGAACACTGTCAAAGTTCTCGGACCGTTTTCTCAGACCCTCCCATCGCACAAGCCCTGATGCGCGGGCTACACTCCCAAGGAGGGAAAAGTTGCCGAAGATGCTGAGGGAGTACCATGCCGACCATACCAACATTTTCTGTTACTCCTCTGTGCCTTATAATTATTGAGTATCCAAGCTGGACACGTGGCATGAACTGACTCTCTACACCTTGGAGGTCCTGGCCTACCCGGCCGCTAGCGTTTTGTCATAGCGGGTTTCTAGTGCTGCCGGTGGAATTATAACCGTTAGGCGCATCCGCCTGTCAACTGAAAATGCTGTTTTTGGACAACGCAAGAGTCACGGGAAAGGCAGCGTAATATAAACTCAGCCATGTGTGCCTGACTGCAAAGAGACAAAACTTTTGTGTCTTTACCAAGAGGACGACTGACCATGCTCTCCTCCTCATCCTCTTCCTCCTCCTCCCTGTCCTCAAGCCATCCACGCTGAACAGACGGTATTACAGTTGTGCACTTAGTACCGTCTATAGTGCAGGAAACTAGCTCCTGTTCTTCCTCCTCCTCCTCTTCCTCATTGTCACCCAATCCACGTTTGGATGAGATGAGGCTGGGCTAGGTGGAATCATCCTGTATGGTTCCTTGCTCCATCTCATCGTGCTCCGCTTTCAATGCATCATCCTTAATTGTGAGCAGAGAGCGTTTCAGAAGACAGAGAAGCAGAATGGTGACGCTAATTATTGTGGAGTTCTCAAAGTTTTGGAGGATGGTACATGTGTCTGACATCCATGTCCACTCCTGAGGTCTTATGTGTGGAGTCTGACTTGAATGCCGACATCCTTGTTGATGCTGGTAGTCGACTACTGCCCTCTTCTGCTCACAAATCCTTCCCAACATGTGCAATGTAGAGTTCCAAAGCGTGGAAACATCGCAGATCAGTCATTGAGCTGGAAGCTGCATATGCTGCTGAAGCATGGCAAGGGTGGTGGAAGCTGTAGCTGACTTTCTAAAATGGGCACACAGGTGGCTTACTTTGACAAGCAGATCCGACAGATCAGGGTAGGTTTTGATAAACCGCTGAACCACGAGGTTAAGCACATGGGCCAGGCATGGTACGTGTGTGAGCTCGACTCGCCTCAGAGCCGCCATCAGGTTCCAGCCATTGTCACACATGACCATGCCTGGTTGTAGGTTCAGCGGTGTAAGACACAGATCTGCCTGCAATTTCATAGCTGTCCACAACTCTTCAGCATTGTGCGGTTTGTCACCTAAGCATATTAGCGTCCGCACAGCTTGTTGACGCTCGGCTGAGGCAGTGCTGCAGTGCTTCCAGCTTGCAACTGATGTGGTCATTTTGGAGATGGAGGCTGAAGAGAAGGACGATAAGGTGCAGGAGCTGTAGAATATGGGGGCAACCCTGATTGACCCAGGGCCTTCAATCCTCGGCGTTGGGAGGATGTGTTCAGTCCCAAGGTCAGACTGGGTCCCGGCTTCTACTATAGTAACCCAGTGTGCCGTCAGCGAGGTGTACCGACCATGCCCACAAGCACTTGTCCGCGTGTCTGTGGTTAGGTGAACTTTGCCAGTAACTGCATTGTTGAGGGCACGTCTAATGTTGTGGGACACGTGCTTGTGTAATGCGGGGATGGCACACAAGGAGAAATAGTGGCGGCAGGGGACTGAGTACAGAGGGATGGCCGCCGCCATCATGTTGTGGAAAACTTGTCTCCACGAGCCTAAAAGGCAACATTTTGAGAGCAAGCATTCGCAAAATGTGTGAATTTAGTAGTGTGGCCTGTGGGGCGTTGGCTGCATATTTGCACTTGCGTTGCAAGGACTGGGGTAGGCACAACTGAATGCTGAGATGGGACAAGGACATGGACATGCTTGCTGATGGTGCTAGTTGAGAGTGTGTAACGACAGTTGCAGGGCAGGAGGCATCTTAGCATGCGCCATGGACAGGGGATTGACGTGCACGTTCAACAGTGCTACAAGCAGTGGTGTCACCCACTGACACTGTTGCTGGTCACTGGGGTTCAGCCCACTTAGCCAGGTGCTTTGCTGCCATGTGCCTGATCATGCTGGTGGTGGTCAGGCTGCTAGTTTTGCTGCCCCTGCTGATGCTGGCCTGGCAGGTGGTGCAAATGGCCTTTTTGTGGTTATCTGCAGAGTCTTTTAAAAACAACCAGACTCGGGAAGACCTAACAGTTGTACTGGCAACTTTCGTCATGTTGGCGTTACGAGGAACGCTTTCCCGCCTTGTGTCTGCGGCCACCACTCTGCTTCTTCCTGCCTTTTATGGTGCTACGCCTCCCTCCCCCTGTGTGCTGCTGTCCTAATTATGTATATCCAGCCGCCAGGTTGGGTCAGTTACTATATCATCTACCACCTCGTCTTCCACTTTAGCACCCTGGTCCTCTTTCTTACTTTCTGGCAATTGTGTCTCATCATCATCATCATCATCCACCCCTTGTGACAGTAATTGCACTTTCCCACCTTTGCTTTCATGTTACCATGGCTGCTCCAATATTTGGGCATCACTACACGTGTTCTCCTCTTGACTCGCTTGAAGCTGGCCGGGCGAGAGAAACCAGGTACTGAGTGTCTGGAGGCCACTCGTAAAGGGGGGAGGGGTACTGTCACGAGTGTGTCAGAGGTGACAGACAGTCGCCCTGCAGTTGATTGGAGGAGATCTCTATGTTTGGCATTACAGAGTGGCCCGAATCTACAAATGGAAAAGTGAACAGGTCTCCTGAGTGTCCAAGTGTGGGATCAGTGGTCTCCGGGCACACAGCATGGCGGAAGGAAGGAGGATCAGGGTAAGGAATATGCGGACCAGACTCACGGCTGCTGAGACTTGACCGTGTGGAAGACAGGGTGGTGGTGGTGGTGGTGGTGGCTAAGTGACTGGAAGTATTATCTGCTATTCAACCAATAACCTTTTGACACTGCTCTGTGTTCAATAGTTGTGTTCTGCGGTCCCCTATTAATTGAAACAGGAAGGTCGAGTGACAAGATTTGGGTGTTTGTTGTGGCACAATTTCAGCTTGCCCATGGCCACGTCCTCGGCCTCTGCATGCACTATCACGTTCACTTTCCCGTCCCCTCCGACGCACCTTGCCCATTTTTAATGGAGGAAAATATTTTCCATGTTCATGAGAAAAGCCTGATTTCGGAACGCAGTTATATATGATACGTCTGACAGAGAACCACAATTTTAAATAGCAGGCCTGTAATTTGCTAATACTATTCTTCACAGACACCTAGTGTGAATAGCTTGACCAACACACTGCAACGAAATGAAAATGGAAGAAATGTCTGATTTTGGAGCACTTGTATACGTGTTATGTCTGACAGAGAACCACGGTTTTAAATAGCAGGCCTGTAATTTGCTAATACTATCCGTCACAGACACCTAGTGTGAATAGCTTGACCGACACACTGTAACGGAATGAAAATGGAAGAAATGTCTGTTTTTTGAACAGTCGTAGATGATATGTCTGACAGAGAACCACGGTTTTAAATAGCAGGCCTGTAATTTACTAATATTATTCTATACAGAAACCTAGTGTGAATAGCTTCACCAACACACTGCAACAGATTGGAAAAGGAGGCCAATATTTTGCACGTTCAGGTCAAATTTCTGGAATTTTAACGCTGAAATATAAAACAGATCTGGCTTTATTCTGCAGTGAGAACAAGAAAATGTAGCAGAAAAATGGTGTACTCTGGATTGCTTTTTAAGCAAATAACCAGGATTAAGATAAAAAAAAATTGCCTTTCTATGTATAGAAATATCTGTAATTATTACAACAGCAGACAGGATGTTGAATGGACCCTCTTGTGCTCTAACATACACTGCAGTCTGCCACATACACTGCCTGCCTGACTATCACTGATTATATGTAGCTAGAATAGTCCTCAGAAGGACTGTTAGTTCAGATGGATATATATATAAGTTGTGGAATACCTATACTAACTATAAAGATTCAAATCTCTCTCTGACGCAACAGCACCTCTCCCTACTCTGCCTGATTCCGGGGTAGACTGTGATGAGCATGGCAGCGCCCGGTCTTATATACACCTGATAATGCTGTGTGGCCAGCCAATCACTGTAATGCCCACAAGCAACATAGCTATGGCTTTACAGTGCATGGCAGGCAATCCCTGCATGTTCGTTGGCTCTCTAAAGAGCGCCAAAAATGCAGGGAGGGGACCTGAGCTCCCGCCCAAGAAACCCGGAAATACTCGCCGAGCACCAAGCTTGTCAAGCACAGTGATGCTCGGGCGAGTACCGAGCAGTGGCAAGCATGTTCACTCATGACTAATAATAACGTTTAGTAGCTGTGGGGACCATAATGGTGTGGGAGGTTGTTGGGGCCATCATAATGTGGGGGTCTCTCATACTATGTGTTGCCTGTGGGTTTCTCATATTGTACTGTGTGGGGAGGTTGTTTAGGCCATCATACTGTTTGAGGGGCTGTGGAGTCATCATATTTTGGAGGAGGATCATACTGTGTAAGGAATTGTGGGGAAATCATACTATGGAGAGAGACTGGTGGCATCATACTGTGGAGGGGTCATACTGGGGGACAATGGCTAGACTGTGATAAGAATGGCGGCGCCCGGTCTTATATACACCTGATGATGCTGTCAGCCAATCACTGTAATGCCCACTAGCAACATGGCTACGACATTACAGTGCATGGCAGGCAATCCCTGCATGTTCATTGACTCTCTAAAGAGCGCCAAACATGCAGGGAGGGGACCCGAGTTCCCGCCCAAGTAACCTGGAAATACTCGCCGAGCGCCAAGCTCGTCGAGCACAGTGATGCTTGAGTGAGTACCGAGCAGTGGTGAGCGTGTTTGCTAAACAGGATGTGTCTCATGAAGTTTCACACAACACATGGCCAGATACGGTTGTAAAACGTTAAAATGACATTTACTGGTGATTGCATTTTTCACCATTGAACGCATCAAAAACGCTACATGTGAACATAGCCCAAGGTGTGGAGAAGATTTTGGTTTTTGTATATTTATTTCACCTTATATACAAGTCAGTACCCTGGAAAGGATGTTCCTTAACATATTTTCTAGGTAAATCCATTTTAATTTCGTTTTGTATGTTTTATTGTGAGTCCGTAAAAGTGGCATAATACCTCTGACAACATTGTTGACAGCATTGAACTGGGAGTCAGAAATGCATCCAGGGGTCTTCCCCTTTCTGTTTCCATGTCATTTGAGCACTGTTCCCATCGATTTGGGCAATTTTTAGGCCCTCTGCAGACCGCTGGGGTGAGTCGCCTGAAAAATGCTCGAGTTTTCCATAGACTTACTTTGGGCTCGTTACTCGGACCGAGCACTCGAGCATTCCAATTTGCTTGACTCGAACAACGAGTACCTGAGCATTTTAGTGCTCGCTCATCACTAATTATTATGCCCCACAGCCAACACACAGTATGATGCCTCCCCCACACCATGATTTCCCCCACACAGTCTACAAAACCCCACTACACACCATGATGGCCCCCGGCAACCTCTATATAGTATAATGTCTCCAAAGTCACCAAATAGTATGATACCCTCAAATCCAAAACACAGTATGATGGTCTCATATAGCCCCCACACAAACCATATGATGAACCTCTACATCCCACCCACAAAGTATTATGACCCCCTAGACTCTCTACACATTATGATGGATTTCCACAGCACCCATACAGCATGATAGACCCATCACAGGATGATGCCTGCAAAAGTACCCACAACACAGCATGATGGCCCTCACAGCCCCCAGCCACACATAGAGTGATGGCCACTATGCAACCCCACCCACCCAGTATTGTCCACCCACAAATCCTTTCATATAACAATGGCCCCAAAACCACCCACACAGTATGATACATCCCCACCAACAGCGTACACCATATAATGCCCCTTACCACACATTATGAGGCCCCACATCTCTTTAAAAGTACTGACTGATAAAATACTCACTGGCCAGGAGCATGTATAATGCATACATACTGGGTCAGAAACCAGGTCCTGGGTCAGAAACCGACGAATCCCCGCAGCGCACAGTGCATACGCTGGGTAGATTCATAAGTCTGCAGTCACAAAGAGTGACTGCAAACTTATCAATTTGGACCCGACAACCCTTTTAATGGATTTAGATAAAGGCATAAAAACACACTTATATAATATTGTCTTCATAATATATAGCATTTTATTGCAACACTATACTTCATCAAGTTATTCTTACTGAGAAAGGCCATAGTTAGTGCATGGATAATTGCCAGCTCATGTGCAGTGCATCTTGTACTACATACATATGCTGCATAGTTTACATAGCTTTTAATCATTATACAATATGGACACTATAGTAGCTGCCTGGGTAACACCTGCCTTACAGTATCGGGTTCCTTTGTTTGAGTCTAGCAGAGGACAACATCAGAAATGAGTTTGGATGTTCTCCCCATGTTTGTGTGGGTTTCTTTTTGGTATTACTACTTCCTCTGATACTCCATACGTCAAGAAAGCAGACTCTACTGTACATATAATCATATTTGCAGGATAAATAGTTCTTCCACCACATTAAGGTAAAGATGATTTTTATTTAAATGTTCCCATTTTTTTCCTTTTATGTGGTCTAACATTCACCGTTAGTATCAGGAGTCATCATCTTGTGGCAAAAATGCAACCTTTCTGCTGAGGCGGGTACATGGCTGATGTATGGGACTTGATCACTCCTGGTACTGACAGGACCACACGAGCAGCAGGAGAATAAAGAGGTAAATAATGCTTATTTCTTTATTTTACATTATTTCTGGACAAGTTTTAAAAATACCAGAAAAACCCTTTAAATTCTTATATTTATCCATTTTATTTGTTTATTACTTTCTTTCCATGCTTTCAGAACCCATGATTAAAAAATAACTCTGCATGAGCTCTGTACATCAATATTGATGGACTGAATGTTTTTAAAGAAAATAATCCGAGCATTTTGTTAACTCTCAAAAACCAATTCATGTCAGTTTTTATGGTAATTTACCACCCACGCACTGTAATTGATGCTATACATTATTTATTCATGTATAAGTAACTTTGCTGCAGAGGAATTATTGAAACAAATATCTAATTTTCTTGCATGGCATCATTTTCTGATGGATGTCTTTATATGCTACTGCTGCAAATACACAAAGTCACATTTGCTTTTGCATAAGATAAAACCCTGTATAAGCAACATGTTACTTGTATGACCTCAAATGCAGCAAAAGTAGTAGCGTAAAAGCAGTCTGAGCTTAATTCTAATGCAGAATGAACTGAAAAGTTGACTATAAGAAGCATCTGCCCGAATCCACAATTTGAGCTACTTGTAAGTTCAGAAGAGTCTGCGGCGCTTATATAATAATAATAATAACTAAAGCCTCCAGCAATGTCAGCATTCTTCAATAAAGCCTTGCACTGTATATTTAAGCACTGGTTATAGACCTGAAACAGATTATGGTGATAAGGTATAATAATAGATGTAGGGGGGAAGAGTCTACATTTTGTTGACTAGAATATTAATGAAACTCAGGACAGATAAGCAGAATATTTTAATATAATATTAAAGCATTTGAAAACCATAAACCATTCTACCATTTTTGTGACATAAAAATGTTTTTTTCTTTTCTGTAGCATCATTTGTAACGTGTCAAGGAGACACCAAAGAGATCATGCAGAATCCCACTGCTGACACCAATTGTCAAGGATTACAGCCAGGGAGGTTGCATCTCAACCCACTCGCTGTTATCTTTGGAATGAACAGGTCTCTGCTGCTCCCTGTCGTCGGGACAATTACTCGATTGACCGATGATTAACGGAGGAGGCTGCAGGGTGTTTCCACTAATAGGCCGGATATTGGAAAACTAACAGTGAGCATATGGTATATACACCTCCGATTCCAACACATGGAATATATGTACACTGCTCAAAAAAATAAAGGGAACACTTAAACAACAGAATATAGCTCCAAGTAAATCAAACTTCTGTGAAATCAAACTGTCCACTTAGGAAGCAACACTGATTGACAATCAATTTCACATGCTGTTGTGCACATGGAATAGACAATAGATGGAAATTATTGGCAATTATCAGGACACACTCAATAAAGGAGTGGTTCTGCAGGTGGGGACCATAGACCACATCTCAGTACCAATGGTTTCTGGCTGCTGTTTTGGTCACTCTTGAATGTTAGTTGTGCTTTCACACTCGTGGTAGCATGAGACGGACTCTACAACCCACAGAAGTTTCTCAGATAGTGCAGCTCATGCAGGATGGCACATCAATGCGAGCTGTGGCAAGAAGGTTTGCTGTGTCTGTCAGCGTAGTGTCCAGAGGCTGTAGGATCTACCAGGAGACAGGCCAGTACACCAGAAGACGTGGGAGGGGGCCATAGGACGGCAACAACCCAGCAGCAGGACTGCTACCTCCGCCTTTGTGCAAGGAAGAATAGGAGGAGCACTGCCAGAGCCCTGCAAAATGACCTCAAGCAGGCCACAAATGTACATGTGTCTGCACAAACGGTTAGAAACTGACTCCATGAGGGTGATATGAGGGCCCGACGTCCACAGATGGGGTTTGCTCTCACAGCCCAACACCGTGCAGGACACTTGGCATTTGCCACAGAACACCAGGATTGGTAAAGTCACTACTGGCGCCCTGTGCTCTTTACAGATGAAAGCAGGTTCACACTGAGCACATGTGGCAGACGTGACAGAGTCTGGAGATGCGGTGGAGAGCGATCTGCTGCCTGCAACATCCTTCAGTATGACCGGTTTGGCATTGGGTCAGTAATGGTATGGAGTGGCATTTCTTTGGAGGGCCGCACAGCCCTCCATGTGCTCGCCAGAGGTAGCCTGACTGTCATTAGGTACCGAGATGAGATCCTTTGACCCCTTGTGAGACCATATGCTGGTGCAGTTGGCCCAGGGTTCCTCTGAGTGCAGGACAATGCCAGACCTCATGTGGCTGGAGTGTGTCAGCAGTTCCTGCAAGATGAAGACATTGAAGCTATGGACTGGCCTGTCCATTCCTCAGACCTGAATCCGATTGAGCACATCTGAGACATCATGTCTCGCTCCATCCACCAACGTCACGTTGCAACACAGACTGTCCAGGAGTTGGCGGATGCTTTAGTCCAGATCTGGGAGGAGATCCCACAGGAGACCATCCGCAACCTCATCAGGAGCATGCCCAGGCGTTGTAGGGAGGTCATACAGGCATGTGGAGGCCACACACAATACTGAGCCTCATTTTGACTTGTTTTAAGGACATTACATCAAAGTTGGATCAGCCTGTAGTGTGTTTTTCCACTTTAATTTTGGGGGTGACTCCAAATCCTGGCCTCCATTGGTTAATAAATTTAATTTCCATTGATGATTTTTGTGTGATGTTGTTGTCAGCACATTCAACTTTGTACAGAACAAAGTTTTCAATGAGAATATTTAATTCATTTAGATCTAGGATGTGTTATTTGAGTGTTCACTTTATTTTTTGGAGCAGTGTATATACCCCCGTAAAGTCACTGCTAACTCCACAATAACCCAAGACTACTTGCTGCCACCTCCAGTCATTTTATACAGGCTGACTGGATGCCTGACAGGTAGCATATGGCTTTGGGGGTGCAGTTTACAGAACAAAAGGAACAGAACTATTCAATTTTATATTTAATCCAGAATGATAGGCAGTGTTTATAAAAAAATATGGAAAAGATTTTACAAAGGGGAATAAAACAATATAGTATATACAGTTTCATAAAATAAAGAGGAATAACGAAAGAAACATACTAAGGCTCTCACAGAGATGAGTAAACTTATCCAAGGAGAGTAATTCGATTGGAGACTGTGAAGGATGGTGGGATGTAATGGCAGTTTACAGTCATCCTGTAAGCATGTGTAGTTGTAATGAGATACCTGTGCAGCTTCAAACAAAGGAGTTACACCCCCACCAGCTAGCTGGTAAGCTACTAAAGGAAGACCCCCTGTGAATACAAGCCATACGGTCTCCTTTGTTTTAGACAGCTATAATTCCATATTAAAGTATGGAAATACTATTCGTCCTAGCCATACAACGTCTATATTTCAAAGATCCCCAGGACATGGCGAATGTCTGCCTGGGTCTCGATCCATTCTAGCACATAGGGATAGGGAGATACATAGAACAGCTATTAGGAAAGGGATAGAACAGATGTGTTTAGTCTTCACTTGTAGCAGGGGCTCAGCAGGATCCTATGACACCAGAACAGCTTCCCTAGAACCGTTCATTAAGGAGTTATGACCAAATAGAAGTTTTAGAGTTATTGGCCATGGATACAGGGAGGGGACTCAGGTTCAGCCCATGTGGTAGGAGGGGAGTGACCAAGAGGGGCTAAATGCTCCTGCAGATTTGGCCTAGTGCTTTTTCTCTGGGAGATTGCAATGACACATCGTGTGGGGAGAAGTTATGCAATAGAGGGAACCACAAGCCTCCCATGTGGAAGCTACTCCCCCGCAATCCAGGCCTTTCATCTGACTGATTCTTAATATCTGCATACTTTTGTATTTGCATCTCTGACCATTATGTACAGTACAGACCAAAAGTTTGGACACACCTCCTCATTTAAAGATTTTTCTGTATTTTCATGACTTTGAAAATTGTACATTCACACTGAAGGCATCAAAACTATGAATTAACACATGTGGAATTATATACTTAACAAAAAGTGTGAAACAACTGAAAATATGTCTTATATTCTAGGTTCTTCAAAGTAGCCACCTTTTTCTTTGATGACTGCTTTGCACAGTCTTTGCATTCTCTTGATGAGCTTCAAGAGGTAGTCACCGGAAATGGTTTTCACTTCACAGGTGTGCCCTGTCAGGTTTAATAAGTGGGATTTCTTGCCTTATAAATGGGGTTGGGACCATCAGTTGTGTTGTGCAGAAGTCTGGTGGATACACAGCTGATAGTCCTACTGAATAGACTGTTAGAATTTGTATTATGGCAAGAAAAAAGCAGCTAAGTAAAGAAAAATGAGTGGCTATCATTACTTTAAGAAATGAAGGTCAGTCAATGCGAAAAATTGGGAAAACTTTGAAAGTGTCCCCAAGTGCAGTTGCAAAAACCATAAATCGCTACAAAGAAACTGGCTCACTTGAGGACCGCCCCAGGAAAAGAGGACCAAGAGTCACCTCTGCTTCTGAGGATAAGATTATCCGAGTCACCAGCCTCAGAAATCGCATGTTAACAAGCAGCTCAGATTAGAGACCAGGTCAATGTCACACAGCGTTCTAGCGGCAGACACATCTCTTCAACAACTGTTAAGAGGAGACTTTGTGCAGCAGGCCTTCATGGTAAAATAGCTGCTAGGAAACCAATGCTAAGGACAGGCAACAAGCAGAAGAGACTTGTTTAGGCTAAAGAACACAAGGAATGGACATTAGACCAGTGGAAATCTGTGCTTTGGTCTGATGAGTCCAAATTTGAGATCTTTGGTTTCAACCACCATGTCTTTGTGCGACGCAGAAAAGGTGAACGGATGGTCTCTACATGCCTGGTTTCCACCGTGAAGCATGGAGGAGCAGGTGTGATGGTGTGGGGGTGCTTTGTTGGTGACACTGTTGGGAATTTATTCAAAATTAAAGGCATACTGAACCAGCATGGCTACCACAGCATCTTGCAGCGGCATGCTATTCCATCCAGTTTGCATTTAGTTGGACCATCATTTATTTCTCAACAGGACAGTGACCCCAAACACACCTCCAGGCTGTGTAAGGGCTATTTGACAAAGAAGGAGAGTGATGGGGTGATACGCCAAATGACCTGGCCTCCACAGTCACCAGACCTGAACCCAATTGAGATGGTTTGGGGTGAGCTGGACCTCAGAGTGAAGGCAAAAGGGCCAACAAGTGCTAAGCATCTCTGGGAACTCCTTCAAGATTGTTGGAAGACCATTTCCGGTGACTACCTCTTGAAGCTCATCAAGAGAATTCCAAGAGTGTGCAAAGCAGTCATCAAAGCAAGAGGTGGCTACTTTGAAGATCCTAGATTATAAGACATATTTTCAGTTGTTTCACACTTTTTTGTTAAGTATATAATTCCACATGTGTTAATTCATAGTTTTGCTGCCTTCAGTGTGAATGTACAATTTTCATAGTCATGAAAATACAGAAAAATCTTTAAATTAAAATGTGTGTCCAAACTTTTGGTCTGTATTGTATGTATAACCCTTTTGTATTTAGTGTATTGTCTAGTGTGCCTTTAAGGTGAATAAATATATAATTTAAGCTTGGGCTGCTCTTTTATCTCGATCCATGAATCCACACGTCCGTTGTTCGGGTAATTCTCATGCTACCGGGGCTTGTTTCTGGTTCAATATAATTCCTGTTAACGGACTGGGGCTTATATCGAATAGGAACTGGTGGCGGCTCTACCACACTTATAAGGTTCTGTTTCACTGGGGCTAGTGAAAAGGGCCTCTCAGCCTGTCAGGTGTGTGAGCGAGTGTGGTGCCACGTCAGTGACTGAGTGGGCCGCTTTTTCTCACTCTTGGTACCTTCTTGAACTCGTGTGGACAGGGGGTGTCTGTGTAAAACTATACCAATTTGACCTTACATGTCCTCAAGAGGTGCGGAGCGTAACTTTGTTGCAAAGTGCGGACCCGTATCACGTGATCCGTCTGACGTAACATTGACGTCAGGCTGGTGACGAGGTGGGGATCCTTCAGTGAACGGCCTTCATGCAAACATCGATGTGTATCTCTCTACCGGAACACAGATCATAATTCGGCTTGAACTTTTATCAGCACTTAAGTTACACCCTCACACCCCCCTTGATGACCTCACGTGGGCTGGGTTGTAGGATGTTATCAGCCCTTCAGGATTTTATGAATTTCCCAACCTATGAGATACCTTCACTACTGACGATCGCAAAAGTTCGTTATCGCTGCCATATTTTTCATCGGGATTTTACTTTTCCCCAGAGACCAAATATGACATGGTCGGTGTCAATTATCTATTCACCATTGATTTGTGGCTTATAGGCAGGGGATATAGTTATGAAAAAATGTGCATCTTCTTACTCGATTAGTCCGGAAATTGAAAACGCATGTCTCATCAATATCGGATCTATAAAGACCCCGACATTCCTAACTTTTCACCAACGCCGGCTTGACTGGATTCATATGTAGTATTTCCCTTAAAGGGACAAAAGTGTAATTTCAAGTAAGGATATTTTTCCTGGGGAAAATTGTTTTCATAATAACATCTTCAACCTGGAGAGACAATAGATATCCAGTCTTAATTACCTGTCCAATCTATAAATGTCTGTCTACGCACAACAGACATTCTCGTTGGCACTGCAGGGGTCCTATACTTCAAAAAGGATCTGCCTTCATATTAATTAAGATTGTCGCATCCCAACTATACTTAATTTCCTACATTTTTATGCCCATTGTACCAGCCTATTTCAAGGCCGCTTAGATTGCAAGCTTTTGTCTTACTGCAAAAGAGAGGTGAGGAGGGAGAGGGGTTAATACCCCTTTACTACAGTGGCTTTAGGGATCTTAATATTTCTGTGATATAACACATGATCAAACATTTTCCATCTTGCTAAAAGAACACAGTTTATTTCAGCTTTGTATAAAGGTACACCTGCTGAACATAGACTCCTGCCATTGCCATGGAGCATGATTGTTGCAGCAAGCTGGAGATGTAGATGTGACACCCCAGGGGTCTGGTTGCCACAGTGATAGAGATATTACGTCTGAGAGCAGGTGGGAGGTCCTTTGGTCAGGGATCCTGTGCATGCCACACCTCCTGCCCAGTCTTGGGAGGGGAAGGACTTCCCCTATATAAACCTGGGGCTGAGGCAGGGTAGGGAGTTCTGAGAGGAGAAGACAGGGAGCAGAGCTGCTCTATGGGCTCTGCTCCACAGGCAGGCCCTGTCCAGGGGCCTGAGCCTGGAGTCCAGGAAGAGTAGAGACAAGAGCAGCATAGGAAGCAGCAGAGTCACAAGGAGTCAGGGGCTGGCAGCTAAAGAGCTCGCCCTGACTAAGAAGATTCTTTACCGGACCCGGAGTCCGAGGCTGTGGGGACTAACTTCTACCCAGCAGCAGAATCCGTCAGGCAGGGGATTTCAGGTCCCCTGGCCCAGAAGCCCGAAGGCCCGGTCACACGCGTGGGACCAGCACCGCCATCGTGGAGCGGAAGCCATTAGAAGGCCCCGAGTCACCGGCCATACGGGTGAGCACCACACGGTACACTCAGGGACGTGGGCTACTTACATCAGCTTCTAGCAAGGTAGCCAGAAGAGTACAGTCAGCTTGGGAGGCCTTCAACTACGCCTGGCCAGGGGAGATCCCATCTGCTCAAGGACTGACCAGGCCCCGTTCGCTAGCAAGTACTCCGGGAGGGTCTATCGTTGTTACCAGTAAAGACCCTGAACGCTACCATACCGTCTCTGAGTGGTTCCTGCTACCCCCATCATCCACGTCGGCTGCCCTGAGGCCATACCCCTCCCGTTGGGGGTTATACTATCACGCTGCACCATCCTTCCACCGGCCTCAGCGGTCTGCCCTGCAGCAGCAGCCCCCTGGCTGCATTCAACGGGTGGCGTAGTCATCAACCATTTTCTACCGCTAACAGACTGCCGTTCAGTTTGACTCCCTGGGCACGGACCGGGTCACCGCCACGAGACTACAACCCTAAACAGATCCGGCTCCGGGTAAGCTCCCGCGTGCGCAACGCAGCGCGACACAGGCCCAGGGGCGCGTCAACTTTGGCGTAGCCGGCAGGATTTCGTGCCCGCAACCACCGGGTACTGCGTGCCTGAAAAAGAGACTTTTCAAACTTACCAGTGGTGAAGATTCCCGCCATCTGTGAAGATTCCCGCCATCCGTGGAGTTTTCCCGCCATCCGGCGCCATCTTCTGCCTTCTTCCCGCCATCCGAGGAGTTTTCCCGCCATCCGGCGCCATCTTCTGCCTTCTTCCCGCCATCCGAGGAGTTTTCCCGCCATCCGGCGCCATCTTGGAGACGCCGCGCGGGAAGAAGAGGGGCGTGGACTCCGAAAGCGCGCGAGAACTGAAGCCCCGCCTCACGTCCGGACGTTGCGTAAGGTCCTGGAAGGAGCCCAGCAGACGCCGACGTCACAGGAGCGCGACGCCAGGTCCTCTACCCCGACGATTGACTGCGGAGCCGCGGCCTACGGAAGAGGATCTCCGGAAGGTAGGCCACGGTCCACTAGGGGGGAGGAGGACACCAGGAACGGACAGCAAGATGGCGGACCGGCAGCAGACTAAGCTGCCCAGCATCGGCAGTGCCCCAGTCGTCGCCGGCCCCGACCAGCGCCGGGAGAAGACGCGTGACGCAGGAGCGGTCGCGGGAGCAGGTAAGAGGAGTCTCCCTGTCCCGGACGCTGCCAGCGTCAGCCTGCTCCCGGGCCCCCTGGTGGAGCCGCCGATTCCGGGCGCTGCAGACACCGACCTGCTCCAGCCCCCGCAACAAGCCCTGCGGCCAAGCTCTCCAGCCCCGGGCGTCATCAACGGCGACCCTCTCCACGCCTGGTCGCAAGGCCTGAACTCCCCAGGTGCAAAAGGACTGTACGCCCTCCACGTTAACCAAGGAGGAGCTGCAGTACTACCAATATGAGGAAAGCCAAGAGGACCCGGACGGGTCTGAAGCCTACACACAAGAAGGAGCAGGAGGATGCCGTTACTGAAGTACGGTAAAGTGGAACTGTACATAGTTACCCGTAGGGGTACTTGTGTTGCTAATTAAAATATGGTCCCCGTTGGGACAAGTGTGAACTGTTCCCGTGTGTCCCCTATCCTTAACCAGGCTGAGGACTGTGAGCAGCCAATCCTTATCCCCACTGGCCGAGGACTGAGAGCGGCCATATCTTGTAAATATTATGTGTTTCCAGTTATTTATAGGAGTCCTTGGTGGATTTACCGGGAATCCTTTGTACAGTTAGTGGAGCGTAACCCAGGATGGACTTAAAGACTGTTAAGGACTCGGGGTAGGACAGACCCCTACCTGGTTACGTCTCCCTGTTTTGGTGAAATGGACACCCTGCTTTCTTCAAAGACTGCACCCGGTTACGGACACGCCGTGACCAGCTTTATGCGTTTCCTTATTGTAATGTTATTGTTTATACTTTGTTATGTTACAAAAATATGTTTAGTCCCGGAGTACTAAATTTCACTAGGGGGGAATGTGACACCCCAGGGGTCTGGTTGCCACAGTGATAGAGATATTACGTCTGAGAGCAGGTGGGAGGTCCTTTGGTCAGGGATCCTGTGCATGCCACACCTCCTGCCCAGTCTTGGGAGGGGAAGGACTTCCCCTATATAAACCTGGGGCTGAGGCAGGGTAGGGAGTTCTGAGAGGAGAAGACAGGGAGCAGAGCTGCTCTATGGGCTCTGCTCCACAGGCAGGCCCTGTCCAGGGGCCTGAGCCTGGAGTCCAGGAAGAGTAGAGACAAGAGCAGCATAGGAAGCAGCAGAGTCACAAGGAGTCAGGGGCTGGCAGCTAAAGAGCTCGCCCTGACTAAGAAGATTCTTTACCGGACCCGGAGTCCGAGGCTGTGGGGACTAACTTCTACCCAGCAGCAGAATCCGTCAGGCAGGGGATTTCAGGTCCCCTGGCCCAGAAGCCCGAAGGCCCGGTCACACGCGTGGGACCAGCACCGCCATCGTGGAGCGGAAGCCATTAGAAGGCCCCGAGTCACCGGCCATACGGGTGAGCACCACACGGTACACTCAGGGACGTGGGCTACTTACATCAGCTTCTAGCAAGGTAGCCAGAAGAGTACAGTCAGCTTGGGAGGCCTTCAACTACGCCTGGCCAGGGGAGATCCCATCTGCTCAAGGACTGACCAGGCCCCGTTCGCTAGCAAGTACTCCGGGAGGGTCTATCGTTGTTACCAGTAAAGACCCTGAACGCTACCATACCGTCTCTGAGTGGTTCCTGCTACCCCCATCATCCACGTCGGCTGCCCTGAGGCCATACCCCTCCCGTTGGGGGTTATACTATCACGCTGCACCATCCTTCCACCGGCCTCAGCGGTCTGCCCTGCAGCAGCAGCCCCCTGGCTGCATTCAACGGGTGGCGTAGTCATCAACCATTTTCTACCGCTAACAGACTGCCGTTCAGTTTGACTCCCTGGGCACGGACCGGGTCACCGCCACGAGACTACAACCCTAAACAGATCCGGCTCCGGGTAAGCTCCCGCGTGCGCAACGCAGCGCGACACAGGCCCAGGGGCGCGTCATAGACACATCATCACCTTTGCAGCCATGTCAGCAAAGAAATTGAAGGGAATATATCAGCAGGTATTTGCTATGTAATCTGAAGACAGTATAAGGTTAGGTTGGGGGAGGACAGTATGTGGTTGGGGATTCAACAATGTGTCACATGTTAGGCTGTGTGCCCACGATGCGTTTTTTTAAGCGTTTCCGCAGTGGCAAAAACGCTGCAGAAACGCTTAAAAAACGCATGGTAGAAGGCCTGCCATGTCCCCCAATGATAATCCGCATGTGTTGTGCACATGCTGCGGAAATTTCCGCTGCGGATTATCATTGCGGAAAAAAAACGCAGCACTACCAATTATTTTGTGGAAGTTCGGCGTTTTCGCCGCCATTGACTTGTATTAGAATGCGCCAATTCCGCAAGACTGCATCTGCACTTGCGTAATTGGCGCGTTCTAATGTGCGGATGGTACCCTGGTGTGGAGGACAGGAGACTCTCCTCCATACCCAGGTACCCTAAAAGCTGTAAAAAAAAAGATTAAAATAAAAAATAAAGATTATATTCACCTTCCGACGGCCCTGGCAGGCAGCCAGCACAGGAGCGCAGCAAGATTGCGGGGCCATCGGAAGGTAAGTATAGGTTTATTTTTTATTTTTTGACATTCTCTCGGGTCACACTATATAAATCCATGCTGTTTGCATGGATTTATATATTGTGACCGAGTTGTCAAGCACTTTCCAAGTGATGCTAAAATCGCTTGGAAAGCGCTTGACACCCGCATGCGGAAATGCATGTGAAGAACGCTTCACTTCCGCTTGTCCCTGGCAGGAAAAACGCATGTACAATCCGCATGTACAATCCGCATGTACAATCCGCATGCGTTTTTTTTCTGCCAGGGAGATGCAGAAACGCTCAGGATAAAATCCTGAGCATTTCTGCATCGTGGGCACATAGCCTTAGGCTGTTTTCTGATGTTTATTTACACTGAAGTCTTTATCACCTGTTGATTATCATTGCTGTGACTAGCTGGCATATGCTTGCAAGTCCGACTCTGCCCCCTCCTTTAATAAACAGCTCATTTTCTCTTGAGCATGAACACAGAGAGACTGTTGTAGGCAGGGTCAGCTTTCTCAATTCTGCTGCAGAACTAAAAACTGATTGTGTCACAACCGCTGCACCCAGCACCCACCTAAGTGATGCATTTTTGAATTCAGGGTCTCTTTCTTTACATCATGTTGCTCTCAAATGAGGTAGCAAAAACCTGCTGACAGATTCCTTTTACGTGATACTGATCAGTCCATGCAGATCAGTTCTTTGGGCCAATTTACTATAATAACAGACAACTCCTTTAAATAAATGAGAGTTATAGAAATCTCTAAATGACTGGGAAATTTGCATGTGTCTTTGTGTTAGTTTTAAAGAGAACCTGTCAGCAGGAGTTTGCTAAGTAAAGTACAGACATGGCCATATTGACACTGTTATACTAATCAAAATGATCAGTAGAAATCTGTTTTGTGGATTTTGTTTAATCTGTGTTTGAAGTTTTTTGTAATCATATCTTTGTGTATCGAGGCGGGCCGGTGGGGCTGGACTAAAAGTACTGTCTTCAGCTCTGCTCCAGATCCTCAGCTGCCTCTGGTGTCTTTACTTTCTCACGGTTTTAAATTTTGCACCAGCGACATCCTATCCGCTGGCGGCACTTACGCAGATTGATCTCATAGTGAGCTTCAGTAACATGGTGCTTGTGACATTGAGCAATCTGCGCATCCGTAGCCACTGGCGCCATTTTCCTGAAGACTGCCAGGCGAACAATCTGCACAACTGCCGCCCACGGTTAGGATGGCGCGGTGCGAAATTTAATATATGAAGAAGATAAAGACACCAGAGGTAGTGGAGTGGCTGGAGCAGAGCTGAAGACCCTACCCACACTCCTGCCTCACAATTCCACTCCCGATATGATTCCATTAAAACTTCAAGTGCAGATTAAACAAAGTCCACAAAATGGATTTCTTCACCACAGGAATTATTTTAATCGGTACAACAGCACCAATATGACCATGTCTGTACTTTACTTCACAAAATCCTGCTGACAGGTTCTCTTTAAGAAAAACAAAGAAAGTATTGTTGAGCAAAAACATTCCCAAGAATGCAGTCATATCGGTGGTCTGTGATCACTTAGCCACAGCCCTGGGAACCTCCGCCCACATTCTGACATCACTGTGCCTCTTCTTATTAGTAGCCCTGCTCTACGTCATTGTTGCGATGCAAGCATGATGTCACACAAAGCTTTCTAATCAGATGAAGCGACAGCAATGCTGGCAGCGAAGCTGAGGTTCACAGGGCTCTGGTATGGTGGCTATGGACTACTGATGTGGCCAGCTGGACGTGGTGTCTGTTAATATTTTTGTTCTGTTCTAAAAATAACCCTTTGGATGCTGTATGGGAATTGTGCTATTCTCCGCAATTGATGGTCTGAATGGAACATTAGACTTTTTTCACTATGCACATGGCAAGGGTCTGGTGTCCAATACTTTGTAACATAACGCGCTGATATTTTGTTCCCAATTTTCTGAAAAATGATTAAATGTTTTTGTAGTAGTTTTCTAACTGCACTACACAATTAACATTGGAATTCAAGTCGGGAGGGTGTCTATATATGTTCAATATCTCTGACATATGTTTCGATTTATGCAAATAGGGGCATATATCACCCATAGGCTACTAAGTATTTTCCTGGATGTATCTCTATGGAATAGTACAGTCTGCTGTGCTATTTTGAAAAAAAAAAAAGTACTGACATATCCTGGCCCGATGGACAACTCTGTCTAATTAGAGGGAGGCTATGTATGGAATTGATTTATGCGCTGGGAGTTTTATCTCTGCATTGGCAAGCAGACACTACAAAGGTCAATGTGAAAGTAGCCTAATATCTAATATACATTACTGTGTACTTAGTTACGTAGTAGCTCTGATAATTGAAATATGTGCTCTGTAACTTCATGGAAATACTTACATTAACATTTTATTTTCTGCTTCAGCTCTGGGAACTAACAGACATCATCTCTCAAACACTGGCGTGACTAAGTTTGATGATCAATTGTTATTTAGATTTTAATGGGTTATAAGCTTCACTTCGCAATGCTAAATAGAGTCTTACGCATCTATTTAGGAGGGTAATGGAATGCAAATCTAAGCTGGATAGAAGGCTTATTGATTTTTTTATGCCAGAAATTAAAGACTTCAACTATTTTCTCCAGTCAAGGTGCTTCTGTTTCTTGCCAGTGGTAATTAAGTTCTAATGTTTTAAGAGACCAGAAAGTATGTTGTTTATTCATTGAGTAACTATATGAAATCATGGGCTAAATACATATTTAATAGTCTTATCTAGTGAATTAATATAAACCTTAAAATCCTTATAATAATGCAAGGGTGATTTCATTGTGAATTAATCTGCCTTCTACATTTCCATGCACTTTGGTCTTGAATCTCCTCAAGGTTCAAATCAATGTCAGAGGTGCTTAAATCCAATCTAGATGGACAGAAGGAAGAGAATTTAAAACCATTCACAAAGTAGCTGCAGAGTCGTCAGAAGCTACATAAAAAATAAATTAACAAAAAAATATTTTTTGGTGTTTGCATAAAAAAAATCAGATTATGTGCCTAGCTAGACATGTGAAGCTTAGTTTATGACACCTACATATTTGCAGCAAAACAGTATTAGTACTCTATAGTGTTCTGATATTGTGTTACTGTGCACATTATTATTTAGCCCTGTAAAGGCTTGTTCACGTGAAGGAGGAGATAATGTTAGTCACAACAACCATTATATTCTACCAATACACAGTGCCTTGTGAAAGTATTTGGCCCCCTTGAACTTTTCTACCTTTTGCCACATTTCTGGCTTCAAACATAAAGATATAAAATTCTATTTTTTTGGGGAAGAATCAACAACAAATGGGACACAATCATGAAGTGGAACGAAATTTATTGGATATTTTAAACTTTTAAAAAAAATTAAAAACTGAATAGTGGGGCGTGCAATATTATTCGGGCCCCTTGAGTTAATACTTTGTAGCGCCACCTTTTGCTGCGATTACAGCTGCAAGTCGCTTGGGGTATGTCTCTATTAGTTTTGCACACCGAGAGGCTGAAATTCTTGCCCAATCTTCCTTGCAAAACAGCTCGAGCTCACTGAGGTTGGATGGAGGGCGTTTGTGAACAGCAGTTATCAGCTCTTTCAACAGATTCTCGATTGGATTCAGGTCTGGACTTTGACTTGGCCATTCTAACACCTGGATACGTTTATTTTTGAACCATTCCATTGTAGATTTTGCTTTATGTTTGGCATCATTGTCTTGTTGGAAGATAAATCTCCGTCCCAGTCTCAGGTCTTTTGCAGACTCCAAAAGGTTTTCTTTCAGAATTGACCTGTATTTGGCTCCGTCCATCTTCCCATCAATTTTAACCATCTTCCCTGTCCCAGCTGAAGAAAAGCAGGCCCAAGCCATAATGCTGCCACCACCATGTTTGACAGTGGGGATGGTGTTTTGAGGGTGATGAGCTGTGTTGCTTTTATGCCAAACATATCGTTTCGCATTGTGGCCAAAAAGTTTGATTTTGGTTTCATCTGACCAGAGCACCTTATTCCACATGTTTGGTGTGTCTCCCAGGTGGCTTGTGGCAAACTTCAAACGAGACTTTTTATGGATATCTTTGAAAAATAGCTTTCTTCTTGCCACTCTTCCATAAAGGCCAGATTTGTGCAGTGTACAACTGATTGTTGTCCTATGGACAGACTCTCCCACTTCAGCTGTAGATCTCTGCAGTTCATCTAGAGTGATCATGGGCCTTTTGGCTGCATCTCTGATCAGTCTTCTCCTTGTTTAAGATGAAAGTTTAGAGGGACGGCCGGGTCTTGGTAGATTTGCAGTGGTCTGATACTCCTTCCATTTCAATATGATCGCTTGAACAGTGCTCCTTGAGATGTTTAAAACTTGGGAAATCTTTTTGTATTCAAATCCAGCTTTAAACTTCGCCACAACAGTATCTCGGACCTGCCTGGTGTGTTCCTTGGTCTTCATGATGCTCTCTGCACTTGAAACAGAACCCTGAGCCTAACACAGAGCAGGTGCATTTATACGGAAACTTGATTACACACAGGTGGATTCTATTTATCATTACCAGTCATTTAGGACAACATTGGATCATTCAGAGATCCTCACTGAACTTCTGGAGTGAGTTTGCTGCACTCAAAGTAAAGGGGCCGAATAATATTGCACGCCCCACTTTTCAGTTTTTAATTTTTTTAAAAGTTTAAAATATCCAATAAATTTTGTTCCACTTCAAGATTGTGTCCCACTTGTTGTTGATTCTTCCCCCAAAAAATTGAATTTTATATCTTTATGTTTGAAGCCAGAAATGTAGCAAAAGACAGAAAAGTTCAAAGGGGCCAAATACTTTCACAAGGCACTGTATATGTACTATCATCATCATACTACCAAACAAAAGGGAGCAGTCTGTTTACTGAACTTAAAATGTGTAAGGGAAACCATACTACACTACTTATAGGGACTGATTTTTTATTATACCTTTTTGGCCGAAGCCAAGGTCTCCCGATCTTAAACTGTTCACAAAGGGCCAGTCATCAAGACCGGCATTGCTCATGAGTGGGGATGCTGGAGTCAGACGCTCCTGATTTATGAAGAGATCCACGCCTCTTCATGAATTTAGAGCATCTGACAAATGGAGTGGCCTCCATACACAAGAACAGAAATCTTAGTCCAGTCAGGTATTGGAATGACATTTCTGGCTTAGCGAATGCCACAACTCATAATAAATTAGACAAGCTGTGGCATTATGCCCTTGTCCCGCCCAGATGTGCTCATTTTGTTGGAGCTTGGAGAAAGTGGCAAAAACTCAGAATTGCACATAAATTTTGCGACTTTTCAAAGCTACTACCTTTTTTTCTGCAGTATTCTGGTGTGAAATCTTTGATGAATCGGGCCCCAAGTGATCTTGTTATGAGCTCACAAGGTGAAGTGGATTCTCTAACCCGTAGGTCTGGGTGATTTTTACCATAAAATGAATGCTGCATAAACAAAGAATGAAAAACAATAATCGAATTCCATTAATCCACAGCAGCCTAGAAGGTACATGGTCAGCACGATGGCTCAGTGGTTAGCACTGCAGCCTTGCAGTGCTGGGGTCCGGGGTTCAAATCCAATCAAGAACAACATCTGCAAGGAGTTTATATGTTCTCCCTGTGTTTTTGTGTGGGTTTCCACTGGTTTCTTTCCATACTATAAATGCATACTGATAGGGAATTTTGATTGTGAGTCCCAATGGGGACAGCAATGATACTGTCTGTAAAGTGCTTTGGAATTAATGGTGCTGTTTAAGCGAGTAAAATATATAAATGGCATAAACTGTTGCAATACTCCAGATAAAAGATACTCTTGAGATATGGTACTTATTTAATAGTAGTTAATTAGCTTCCATTGCTTGATTTCCAAATAAAAAAGCTGAAATGTTATTCTTGAAAAAGGAAAGCATATATAAGAGGGTTGGTACTAAGGCCTTGGAGCTGTTACTGAGCCCTGAAGAGGTTGGTTCAGTAACATAGGTTCTCTATTGTTCGCACCAGAACTGAATTCACCTAGAATGTTTTTCTAAGAAGCAATACTAGCTTGACTAGAATATGAGATAAAAATGGCCGTAAGGAACTTATCTTAAATACAAATTGTCACAGGATCTTACAACTTCACACTATGAAAGTCATATATGGACATGTACAGTACAGACCAAAAGTTTGGACACACCTTCTCATTTAAAGATTTTTCAGTATTTTCATGACTGTGAAAATTGTACATTCACAATGAAGGCATCAAAACTATGAATTAACACATGTGGAATTATATACTTAACAAAAAAGTGTGAAACAACTGAAAATATGTCTTATATTCTAGGTTCTTCAAAGTAGCCACCTTTTGCTTTGATGACTGCTTTGCACACCCTTGGCATTCTCTTGATGAGCTTCAAGAGGTAGTCACCGGAAATGGTCTTCCAACAATCTTGAAGGAGTTCCAGAGATGCTTAGCACTTGTTGGCCCTTTTGCCTTCACTCTGTGGTCCAGCTCACCCCAAACCATCTCAATTGGGTTCAGGTCTGGTGACTGTGAAGGCCAGGTCATCTGGCGTAGCACCCCATCACTCTCCTTCTTAGTCAAATAGCCCTTACACAGCCTGGAGGTGTGTTTGGGGTCATTGTCCTGTTGAAAAATAAATGATGGTCCAACTAAACGCAAACCGGATGGAATGGCATGCCTCTGCAAGATGCTGTGGTAGCCATGCTGGTTCAGTATGCCTTCAAATTTGAATAAATCCCCAACAGTGTCACCAGCAAAGCACCCTCACACCATCACACCTCCTCCTCCATGTTTCACGGTGGGAACCAGGCATGTAGAGTCCATCCATTCACCTTTTCTGCATCACACAAAGACACGGTGGTTGGAACCAAAGATCTCAAATTTGGACTCATCAGACCAAAGCACAGATTTCCACTGGTCTAATGTCCATTCCTTGTGTTCTTGAGCCCAAACAAGTCTCTTCTGCTTGTTGCGTGTCCTTAGCAGTGGTTTCCTAGCAGCTATTTTACCATGAAGGCCTGCTGCACAAAGTCTCCTCTTAACAGTTGTTGAAGAGATGTGTCTGCTGCTAGAACTCTGGGTGGCATTGACCTAGTCTCTAATCTGAGCTGCTGTTAACCTGCGATTTCTGAGGCTGGTGACTCCGTTAAACTCATCCTCAGAAGCAGAGGTGACTCATGGTCTTCCTTTCCTGAGGCGGTCCTCATGTGATCCAGTTTCTTTGTAGCGCTTGATGGTTTTTACAACTGCACTTGGGGACACTTTCAAAGTTTTCCCAATTTTTCGCACTGACTGACCTTAATTTCTTAAAGTAATGATGGCCACTCTTTATCTTTACTTAGCTGCTTTTTTCTTGCCATAATACAAATTCTAACAGTCTATTCAGTAGGACTATCAGCTGTGTATCCACCAGACTTCTGCACAACACAACTGATGGTCCCAACCCCATTTATAAGGCAAAAAATCCCACTTATTAAACCTGACAGGGCACACCTGTGAAGTGAAAACCATTTCCGGTGACTACCTCTTGAAGTTCATCAAGAGAATGCCAAAAGTGTGCAAAGCAGTCATCAAAGCAAAAGGTGGCTACTTTGAAAAACCTAGAGTATAAGACATATTTTCAGTTGTTTCACACTTTTTTGTTAAGTATATAATTCCACATGTGTTAATTCATAGTTTTGATGCCTTCAGTGTGAATGTACAATTTTCATAGTCAAGAAAATACAGAAAAATCTTTAAATGAGAATGTGTGTCCAAACTTTTGGTCTGTACTGTAGGTTATTGGCAGTTACTCAGGCAGTTTGGACCTATGAATTTAAGAGAGTGGGGGAATATGGGGCATTGTAGACACCATCAGCTATGACAGGAGGTGGTCATCCATTGCGCCAGAGCTTGAAGGTTTCCTGCACTCTTCCTCCTGCTGCTGCCCTTGAATCACCATCATCATTGTCGAGAAGTGTTTTGATTAAATAGATGCCTGCCTGTGTCAAGCATTGTGAGGAAGCTGTGTAGGTAAATTTAAACTTGTTGCAGTCTGCTATAGAAGGTATGCCTAAGAGTGCTTTCACATTGCGTTATTGTCCACGTTCAGTGGCCCCATCATGGCTTGCTGCCAAATCCCCAGCAAAACTGGATGCGGGTTTTAGGGCCAACAGAGCCATTGCCTATATGGTGCTGACAGAGTCAATGTGTCCTCTGTTGTGCATCATTTTTGGGAGAATATAATGGGGCACAGGCAGGGCCGGCTCCAGGTTTTTCTGGGCCCCGGGCGAAAGAGTCTCAGTGGGCCCCTTTAACGCATACCACGATTCATGATGCAGAGATACGGCGGAGAAATATATATATATATATATATATATATATATATATATATATATATATATATATATATATATATATATATATAGTACAATGCAAAGATTTCACTTCTTACATTACATGAGTGATATCTATTGTAAATTCCACAATAGCTCAGAAACCGGCGAATCGCTCCACACAGAATACTGGCCCCCATATAAGGCTCCATACGGAATACTGGCCCCCATATAAGGCTGCATACGGAATACTGGCCCCCATATAAGGCCCCATAAGGAATACTGGCCCCCATATAAGGCCCCATATGGAATACTGGCCCCCATATAAGGCTCCATACGGAATACTGACCCCCCATATAAGGCTCCATACGGAATACTGGCCCCCATATAAGGCCCCATACGGAATACTGGCCCCCATATAAGGCCCCATACGGAATACTGGCCCCCATATAAGGCTCCATACGGAATACTGGCCCCATATAAGGCTCCATACGGAATACTGGCCGCAATATAAGGCTCCATACGGAATACTGGCCCCCATATAAGGCTCCATACGGAATACTGGCCCCCATATAAGGCTCCATACGGAATACTGGCCCCCATATAAGGCCCCATACGGAATACTGGCCCCCATATAAGGCCCCATACGGAATACTGGCCCCCATATAAGGCCCCATACGGAATACTGGCCCCCATATAAGGCTCCATACGGAATACTGGCCCCCATATAAGGCGGCATACGGAATACTGGCCCCTATATAAGGCTCCATACGGAATATTGGCCTCCATATAAGGCTCCATACGGAATACTGGCCTCCTATAAGGCTCCATACGGAATACTGGCCCCCATATAAGGCGGCATACGGAATACTGGCCCCTATATAAGGCTCCATACGGAATATTGGCCTCCATATAAGGCTCCATACGGAATACTGGCCTCCTATAAGGCTCCATACGGAATACTGGCCCCCATATAAGGCCCCATACGGAATACTGGCCCCCATATAAGGCTCCATACGGAATACTGGCCCCATATAAGGCTCCATACGGAATACTGGCCGCAATATAAGGCTCCATACGGAATACTGGCCCCCATATAAGGCTCCATACGGAATACTGGCCCCCATATAAGGCTCCATACGGAATACTGGCCCCCATATAAGGCCCCATACGGAATACTGGCCCCCATATAAGGCCCCATACGGAATACTGGCCCCCATATAAGGCCCCATACGGAATACTGGCCCCCATATAAGGCTCCATACGGAATACTGGCCCCCATATAAGGCGGCATACGGAATACTGGCCCCTATATAAGGCTCCATACGGAATATTGGCCTCCATATAAGGCTCCATACGGAATACTGGCCTCCTATAAGGCTCCATACGGAATACTGGCCCCCATATAAGGCCCCATAAAGAATACTGGCCCCCCTATAAGGCCCCATATGGAATACTGGCCCCCATATAAGGCTCCATACGGAATACTGACCCCCCATATAAGGCTCCATACGGAATACTGGCCCCCATATAAGGCCCCATACGGAATACTGGCCCCCATATAAGGCCCCATACGGAATACTGGCCCCCATATAAGGCTCCATACGGAATACTGGCCCCCATATAAGGCTCCATACGGAATACTGGCCCCCATATAAGGCTCCATACGGAATACTGGCCCCCATATAAGGCTCCATACGGAATACTGGCCCCCATATAAGGCCCCATACGGAATACTGGCCCCCATATAAGGCCCCATACGGAATACTGGCCCCCATATAAGGCCCCATACGGAATACTGGCCCCCATATAAGGCTCCATACGGAATACTGGCCCCCATATAAGGCGGCATACGGAATACTGGCCCCCATATAAGGCTCCATACGGAATACTGGCCTCCATATAAGGCTCCATACGGAATACTGGCCTCCATATAAGGCTCCATACGGAATACTGGCCTCCTATAAGGCTCCATACGGAATACTGGCCCCCATATAAGGCTCCATACAGAATACTGGCCCCCATATAGCGCTCCATACAGGTTACTGGTCCCCTTATAAAGCTCCATACAGGATACTGGCCCCCATATAACGCTCCATACAGGATACTGGTCCCCTTATAAAACTCCATACAGGATACTGGCCCCCATATAACGCTCCATACAGGATACCGGTCCCCTTATAATGCTCCATACAGGATAGTGGCCCCCATATAATGCTGCATGCAAGCTGTTACCCCCCACATAATGCCCCATACAGGCTGTCCCCCCCTTATAATGCTCCATGCAGGCTGTTACCCCCCACATAATGCCCCATACAGGCTGTCCCCCCCTTTTAATGCTCCATGCAGGCTGTTACCCCCCACATAATGCCCCATACAGGCTGCCCCCCCTTATAATGCTCCATGCAGGCTGTTCCCCACCTTATAATGCCCCATGCAGGATGCCACCCCCCCTCTCTTTATAATGCCCCATGCAGGATGCCACCCCCCCTCTCTTTATAATGCCCCATGCAGGATGCCACGCCCCCTCTCTTTATAATGCCCCATGCAGGATGCCACCCCCCCTCTCTTTATAATGCCCCATGCAGGATGCCACCCCCTCCTTCTCTTTTTACTGCCCCATGCAGGATGCCACCCCCCCTCTTTATAATGCCCCATGCAGGATGCCACCCCCCTCTCTTTATAATGCCCCATGCAGGATGCCAACCCCCCTCTTTATAATGCCCCATGCAGGATGCCACCCCCCCTCTCTTTATAATGCCCCATGCAGGATGCCACCCCCCTTCTCTTTATACTGCCCCATGCAGGATGCCACCCCGCCTCTTTATAATGCCCCATGCAGGATGCCACCCCCCCCTTTATAATGCCCCATGCAGGATGTCACACACCCCCCTCTTTATAAAGCCCCATGCAGGATGCCCCCCCTCTTTATAATGCCCCATGCAGGATGACACCACCCCCTTTATAATGCCCCATACAGGATGTCACACCCCCCCTCTTTATAATGCCCCATGCAGGATGCCACCCCCCCTCTTTATAATGCCCCATACCTCCATACAGTAAAAAAAAAAAATCAAATACTCACCTCCCTCCTCCTCACCTGCTACCTACTGCCCGCTGCTCGGGTCTTCCCGCCAGCGTTCCCTGTGACGGCTCAGGGGAGGGCGCGGTGTAAAGACGTCACCGCACCCTCTGACTTGAGACGTCACAGGGAGCGCAGACCAGGAAGACAGCGCATCTGCGGAGGCACGGGGAGAGGTAAGTGTCCGGCTGCCGGGGCCCTGAGCAAGCGGGGGGAAGGGCGGGCAATGGCACCGCTCTCCTCCGCCCATAGCCCAGCGGGGTGCGCGACTGCCAGTGGGCCCCTCTGCCTGCTCAGTGCCCCGGCACTTGCCCGGGTGCGCCGGGTGCTGACGCCGGCCCTGGGCACAGGGCATTAGCCATGGGTGAGGGACTTGTTTTCCATGCCCCGGCCTGCTACAAAAAACGGGGGCTATTTTCAATGTGTGTGTGTTGCTGTTGTTACCGTGGACACTTCCCAGCTCCTCTGGTCCTCCATGCTGTGCACTACTCCGATTACCCACAACCTCACAAACGGGAAACCACACCAGACCATAAAAATAAACTCATCTTTACTAACAGTTGTAATTGCACACAAAAAGCAGCAGGAGGTGCAAACATCTTTCTTTAAGTTATAAAACAGTTCATGTCTCCAGCAAACATCTTCAGCGGCACAGTTGTTGATATTTGCAGAACAGAGTTAGGGACTTCCAATCTTCCTAGCTATAATAACACTTATCTGAGCCTTTCAGTGATCATTATCTTTAGCCCACTTTTCTGGGAACCATATAAAAATGAAGTGCCTGCAGCTGCCACTTTACTGACTGTGCTCCCAGCCTTGCTGACTCATCTCTTCTCGAACCCACAGCTTCCAAGACCTGACTGACATTTTTCCACTGCCTGAGACACTTAGAGACTCTAACAAAATTGTTTACCATTTGTTCCCCTTCCCCAACTCACCTGCTGTGTGTATTTTGCTTACACAGATTTAGTTCTTCCTAGGTGTTCCCTTTTTCTCCTTCACTCCTGCTTCTGCTGTCTTTTTACACACACACCAAGGTGAAGATCACATTGACCAGATGGTGTCCTTTCTTTCTTCCTTGCTAACATTTAAATAACTTACTTTCTATCCCTGAAACTACCCAGAGATTCTCCAATCCTCCTCCCCACTATGGGCCAGCCCTACAGCTAACCCTGTGATACCCAACTATCAGGAACTGCAGCCACAGGAGGATAACTATAAAATACAATACAGTCAAATACATTTTCATACATTTAAATGACAGGAGCTGTCAGAGGAGTGGCATGCCATCCTCACCACTCTCACAAGTATACACTGGGGGAGATCCCACAGATCCCACTGCTGCCTCCAATTTGTCAGGGGGATGCAACTCTGCTGTCTCCAATAGTCAGGACTGTGGCTGCTTCCACTACTCGGCCAGTTATTGAGGAGCTCCCTTTGAGCGTATGGTATATACATCTCTGATTCCAATGCATGGAATATATATATATATATATATATATATATATATATATACACCCCAGTACGTTCACTGTCAATTCCACAATAACAAAAAAACTACTAGATGCCATGACCAATCATTTATACAAGCCAATTGGTCACCCGTTACAGGTGACCTATGGCTTCAGGGGTGTGGTTTACAGAACAAGAGGAACAGAGCAATAAAATTTTATATATGAAATCCAGAAAGGTAGTTATAAAATATATACAAAGATGATACACAATGGGAACAACACAATATGATATAAACAATTACAGAAAATATTAAAAGAATAAGGAAGGAAAATTCCTAAACCCGATGTCATGGAAATAGGTCAGAGCTTAGCGGAGAGAGGTACTTCTTAGGAAAACGGACAGAACCCATAGAAACTGTACTTTCCAGGACTGATGAATGACCAAACCCAAATTTTTATTTTTATTAAATCAAGGTTACGCCCACATACCTCTCCTTGGTGAGCTCATATGGGTGCTGGCATCTAGGATGTTCTAGGTCCTTCAGAATTTTATGAGATCCTCAACTTACAGGATATCTTCTCCCTTGAAGGTGACACGTGGTAGATATTGTAATCATGTTTCTTATCGCAATTTTACCTGTCTATAGAGATGAAACATGGCATGGATAGCACCATCCATTAAGTTGGAGGTGTTCTGACGGCCTTACGGTTATGTGTCCTGTTAATCCCTTCGCTATGACGCCAAAAATATATCTCCAATAAATAACGGATTGATGCAAATCCTAATATTCATCACTGACCACCAACTGGTGTACAATCAGTGCTTTGATCAGAGCAAGCTCTATGGTTTGAAAGCTTATTTCCCCGCCTCTGCATAAACGAATCTTAGCCTTGGTGTCTTTTTTCCAGCCAACGTCCCTGCTGGAATTACATGGTCACTGCAAGGGCCCCTACTTCAATGTAGATAGAAGTGTCAGCTTTCTCACTTCCCCTGTTTTAATTAGTTTCTCTCTTCCCTAGTTATAATTATTTCCATATGTTCAATGTGAGGGTGATATCTCCCCTCTCCGTAGATTTCTATGACATATGCCTATTGGAAGTAGACACTCAGACACAGTCTTCTACGTCTTGGTGTCGACCTCCTGTAGGCATATACGCATGAAAATGATGCACAATAGAGCATACGTTGACTCTGTATGCACAATTATAGTCAATGGCCTCATTGTCGCATACAACACCCGAATCCTGTTTTGCGGGGTATTTAGACGCCTTCCTTGATGGGACCAATGAACATTGACAAGGGGCCTTACAATTCCTCTCAATAAATACCTTCAATAAAAATATTCAAATGTGATGTGAGTGTGGCTCTATGAGTTAAAGGGGATGTGCTATAAGGGGCAATCTGGACACCATCAGCGATGATGGGGAGGTTGCCATGGTACCAGTGCATTTTTGGTTCCCTGCACCTCTTCTTCTGCTGCTGCCAGTGGATCACCCATGTATCTCAACCATCATTGTCAAAGTGTGTTTGGATTTAATAGAATCCTGCCTATGCCAAGCCGGAGGAGGAATCTGTATTGGTGATGTGTAATGCTGTTTGCTTTCACAATGAGATTCTTGCAGTCTTCTATGGGAGGGATACATTAGAATTACTCCCAAAATATACCTCCAAATGAAATGCCCAATTGTGATGTGAATGGGGCCTTAAGTAAAAGGAAACTTAAATGTAGATTTTTTTTACCATATTTTCTCAGGAAGACATTCCCTTACTTGATATGTGTCCTTCTCTAAAACACAATATGCAAACATCCATTGTCAAGAAGGATAGATTTACTTGATTATAATTCTGCTCATAGTATTTGCATTATTGAACTATATGACAAAATTATTTTGACAGCTTAAGAGTGGCTGAAACCTTTTCCTCTCACTTTTAACCTTTTGCTCTTTAAGATGTCTGTGTTATTATCTTGACTTTAGGGTTATTGATGGCTTTATGTTGCCCCTAAGCAGATATATTAGCTAAGGTTGATGTTCAGCTGTGTCTTGGGTGTAGGTCTCCAGTAAATCATTTATTAAATCTGATATATCTATTAATTTAGTGTTAGCACTCAATGGGCTTGATTTATCAAGCAATGTAAAAACTCTCAAGGAAGAAAGAACACTCCAAATCTTATATTACATAAAGGGCAATATTCATCAAAGCTTGAGGTTCCTGCTTTTTTAAAGTACTTAGTATGAAAAATGTGCTGTTTGTACTGGAAGGATGGATTTTCATGGAACAGTTCAGTAACTTCAACATGGTGTTCCAATTAAATTAGTCAACTTTTGTTAGGTACTCACATTCCTGAGTCACACTTCAGAATTGCAATTGAAGTTATGTTTTTCCACTGCAAAATTAAAAATTTTTAAAATAGGAAAAATGATCAGTTAAACTTCATTTACACTGGCTGATATTACATTTTAAAATGAATGACCCATCATTCTGGATAATTGTGTAAAGAGAATAGGTTGAGCAACTGAATGATGAGTCTCAAAGTGCATGTTCTTCGTGTATAAAATCTTTAAGATGAGCAAAAAAATTTTCATTCAACTTTAGAAAATTGTATAATGTAAATGGAAATGTTTTTCTCATTCAATGGTATGGCTGGCAGAAAGGAGAAGTGAAATTTTAAGTATTAAATAGGGTTAATCGTGTTCTAAGGCAATCAATAGTTTGGGAGCAGTTGGAGCATTGAAACAAGTACCGTACATATTCGTGATTATTGAAAAAACTTTGCTTCGCTAATTCGAATAAGCTTTTTTTGAAAAGTCTTGTGTGTACAATAATTAATAAATTCATATATTCAAAATAAATAGTGTCACTTATTGGATTTTATTGTTGAACACACCTACACTTCAAATTATCTGTCCGTGTGCACTATGTTCAATGATGCAATGTAATAACTGTTATTTAACCATTTCATTCATGATTGTTATCCTATATAAACACTTTCTGACATTGTTTGATAGTCATGAGTTATGATCACTTCATTCATTGTTTAACCCCTTAAGGACCGAGCCACTTTGTACGTTAATGACTGGGAAAATTTTTTCAATTCTGACCACTGTCACTTTGTGCGGTAATACCTCTGGAACGCTTCAACAGATCCCCCTGATTCTGAGACTGTTTTTTCGTGACATATTGCACTTCATGGTAGTGGTAAAATTTATTTGATATGTCTTGCGTTTTTTGTAAAATAAACAGACATTTGTAGAAAATTTTTACAATTTTACAATTTTCGAATTTTGAATTGTTATGGCCTGAAATCAGAGAGATGTGTTACACAAAATAGTTAATAAATAACATTTCCCACATGTCTACTTTACATCAGCACAATTTTGGAACCAAAATTTTTTTTTAGTTATGGAGCTATAAGGGTTAAAAGTTGACCAGCGATTTCTCATTTTTCCAACAAAATTTACAAAATCATTTTTTTTAGGGACCACATCACATTTGAAGTCACTTTGAGGTGTCTATATGACAGAAAAAACCAAAACGCGACACCATTCTAAAAACTGTACCCCTCAAGGAACTCAAAACCACATTCAAGAAGTTTATTAACCCTTCAGGTGCTTCATAGGAACTGAAGCAATGAGGAAGAAAAAAATTAACATTTAACTTTTTTCACAAAATATTAAATTTAGACCAAATTTTTTTATTTTCACAAGGGTAACAGATAAAAATGGACCCGAGAATGTATTGTGCAATTTCTCCTGAACATGGTGATACCAAATATGTGGCGGAAAACTACTGTTTGGGCGCATGGCAGGGTTCGGAAATGAAGGAGCGCCATTTGACTTTTTGAATTCAAAATTTGCTGAAATAATTATCGGACGCCATGTTGCGTTTGGAGAGCCCCTGATGTCCCTAAACAGCAGAAACCCCCCACAGGTGACACCATTTTGGAAACTAGACCCCTCAATGAACTTATATAGATATGTGATGAGCACTTTGAACCCCCAGGTGCTTCACAGAAGTTTATTACACAGAGACGTGAAAAAAAAAAATCACAAAAATTTATTTTTAGCCCCAAATTTTTTATTTTCACAAGGGTAACAGGAGAAAATGGACCCCAAAAGTTGTTGTGAAATTTATCCTGAGCACGGCGATACCCTATACAGTACAGACCAAAAGTTTGGACACACCTTCTCATTTAAAGATTTTTCTGTATTTTCATGACTATGAAAATTGTACATTCACACTGAAGGCATCAAAACTATGAATTAACACATGTGGAATTATATACTTAACAAAAAAGTTTGAAACAACTGAAAATATGTCTTATATTCTAGGTTCTTCAAAGTAGTCACCTTTTGCTTTGATGGCTGCTTTGCACACTCTTGGCATTCTCTTGATGAGCTTCAAGAGGTAGTCACCGGAAATGGTTTTCACTTCACAGGTGTGCCCTGTCAGGTTTAATAAGTGGGATTTCTTGCCTTATAAATGGGGTTGGGACCATCAGTTGTGTTGTGCAGAAGTCTGGTGGATACACAGCTGATAGTCCTACTGAATAGACTGTTAGAATTTGTATTATGGCAAGAAAAAAGCAGCTAAGTAAAGAAAAACGAGTGGCCATCATTACTTTAAGAAATCAAGGTCAGTCAGTCCGTAAAATTGGGAAAACTTTGAAAGTGTCCCCAAGTGCAGTTGCAAAAACCATCAAGCGCTACAAAGAAACTGGCTCAAAGGAGGACCGCCCAAGGAAAGGAAGACCAAGAGTCACCTCTGCTTCTGAGGATAAGTTTATCCGAATCACCAGCCTCAGAAATCGCAGGTTAACAGCAGCTCAGATTAGAGACCAGGTCAATGCCACACAAAGTTCTAGCAGCAGACACATCTCTACAACAACTGTTAAGAGGAGACTTTGTGCAGCAGGCCTTCATGGTAAAATAGCTGCTAGGAAACCACTGCTAAGGACAGGCAACAAGCAGAAGAGACTTGTTTGGGCTAAAGAACCCAAGGAATGGACATTAGACCAGTGGAAATCTGTGCTTTGGTCTGATGAGCCCAAACTTGAGATCTTTGTTTCCAACCACCGTGTCTTTGTGCGACGCAGAAAAGGTGAACGGATGGACTCTACATGCCTAGTTCCCACCGTGAAGCATGGAGAAGGAGGTGTGATGGTGTGGGGGAGCTTTGCTGGTGACACTGTTGGGGATTTATTCAAAATTGAAGGCATACTGAACCAGCATGGCTACCACAGCATCTTGCAGCGGCATGCTATTCCATCCGGTTTGCGTTTAGTTGGACCATCATTTATTTTTCAACAGGACAATGACCCCAAGCACACCTCCAGGCTGTGTAAGGGCTATATGACCAAGAAGGAGAGTGATGGGGTGCTACGCCAGATGACTTGGCCTCCACAGTCACCAGACCTGAACCCAATCGAGATGGTTTGGGGTGAGCTGGACCGCAGAGTGAAGGCAAAAGGGGCAACAAGTGCTAAGCATCTCTGGAACTCCTTCAAGATTGTTGGAAAACCATTTCTGGTGACTACCTCTTGAAGCTCATCAAGAGAATGCCAAGAGTGTGCAAAGCAGTCATCAAAGCAAAAGGTGGCTACTTTGAAGAACCTAGAATATAAGACATATTTTCAGTTGTTTCACACTTTTTTGTTAAGTATATAATTCCACATGTGTTAATTCATAGTTTTGATGCCTTCAGTGTGAATGTACAATTTTCATAGTCATGAAAATACAGAAAAATCTTTAAATGAGAAGGTGTGTCCAAACTTTTGGTCTGTACTGTATATATATCAAAAGAATGCAGCAGCACTTCATATGGCCAAGATACGTCTTAACAATGAAAATAATGAAAATATTAGATCTAAACTGTTTTGCTTAGCAATAAGTACTTACAAACAATGATGGTTTTTAGCGCATAAATTGGCCAATTCATGTGTGCCCATGAACCACGGCAAGGTAACCTCCCCCTGATGGTTAACTACTCTGCCTAACATGACACTGTTGGGCTACAAGACTACAACTAAACGGACAAACATGTCTTCTTCTGGGCTAAAAACATCTACATTTAAAGGGCAAACAGAGCAGTTAATACAACACCTGCTGGTTAATGGGAGGAGTTCAGAATCAGGCAATATGCAGTTACACCCCCTTATATTAATACAAACCAGAGAAACCTGACCAGCACCTCCTAGTGTGAACTGGTGCCAGCTGCCGTAACTATAAAATATATCAAAAGAATGCAGCAGCACTCCATATGGCCAAGATACGTCTTAACAATGAAAATAATGAAAATATTAGATCTAAACTGTTTTGCTTAGCAACAAGTACTTACAAACAATGAAGGTTTTTAGCACATAAATTGGCCAATTCATGTGTGCCCATCAACCACGGCAAGGTAACCTCCTCCCATTAACCAGCAGGTGTTGTATAAACAGCTCTTCTTGCCCTTTAAATGTAGGTGTTTTTAGCCCAGAAGAAGACATGTTTGTCCATTTAGTTGTAGGCTTGTAGCCCAAAAGTGTCATGTTAGGCAGAGTAGTTACCCATCAGGGGGAGATTACCTTGCTGTGGTTGATGGGCACCCATGAATTGGCCAATTTATGCGCTAAAAACCTTCATTGTTTGTAAGTACTTGTTGCTAAGCAAAACAGTTTAGATCTAATATTTTCATTATTTTCATTGCTAAGACGTATCTTGGCCACATGGAGTGCTGCTGCATTCTTTTGATATATTTTATAGTTACGGCAGCTGGCACCAGTTCACACTAGGAGGTGCTGGTCAGGTTCCTCTGGTTTGTATTACTATAAGGGGGTGTAACTGCCTCTTGCCTGATTCTGCACTCCTCCCATTAACCAGCAGGTGTTGTATAAACAGCTCTTCTTGCCCTTTAAATGTAGGTGTTTTTAGCCTAGAAGAAGAGAAGAAGACATGTTTGTCCATTTAGTTGTAGGCTTGTAGCCCAAAAGTGTCATGTTAGGCAGAGTAGTTACCCATCAAGGGGAGGTTACCTTGCCGTGGTTGATGGGCACACATAAATTGGGCAATTTATGCGCTAAAAACCTTCATTGTTTGTAAGTACTTGTTGCTAAGCAAAACAGTTTAGATCTAATATTTTCATTATTTTCATTGTTAAGACGTATCTTGGCCATATGGAGTGCGGCTGCATTCTTTTGATATATTTTATAGTTACGGCAGCTGGCACTAGTTCACACTACGAGGTGCTGGTCCGGTTTCTCTGGTTTGTACACATATATATACATACACATATATATATATTGTGGTAGATCGGCTCACTCAGCTGCACATAGAGGTAGACACAGGAACACTGTCTCATTAAATCTTCCGCTGGTTTATTAAGAGTACTACATAAACCACAGCAATATTAGAAAAACAAATATGGCCTTCCCGGCCTAACAGGAAAACAAAACATAACTTATGGCACAGTCCTTGTTGCTACGGGAAACCGCCTGCTATCAGGAACAAACAATCCAAGGTTTAGCTTTTCTTCACATGACAATACACCTTCAGAGTTTGTGCCTCCAGGCTCACCGTACACACACTACTCTAGAAAGTTGAGTATTTTATCCTCTGGGCTCTTCCCACTCCACAGCTGTTCAATCATCCTAGCACTAAAAATGGCTGATTAAACCCTCATAGCAATTTGTGTGCTGGATCATTTTTCGTTTATATTACTGAAGCGAACAAACTCAGTGCTACACATCTTCCCACTAGTACTTTGCCAGTGACTTTGTGCACGATTATACAGTACAGACCAAAAGTTTGGACACACCTTCTCATTTAAAGATTTTTCTGTATTTTCATGACTATGAAAATTGTACATTCACATTGAAGGCATCAAAACTATGAATTAACACATGTGGAATTATATATAGATATGAGCGGTGTTCGAATCGAGCTGTTTTGGGCGGTGTTCGAGCCGTTCGGCGAACACGAACGATTTGAAAAAAATTCGGCTGTTCGAGGTTATGTTCGATAACTGTTCGTGCACCAAAATCATAACTGGATTTTTTCTCAGTAATGCTGAAAATTAATGTTAATACGCAGTTTGAGTGTACAGCGGGCGGGGGGAGGGGCAGGGGATGGATCTCTGCATAAATAATGAAGATCTCCATTTTTTTTCTCGTTCCCGCATTTACAGTGGGGAGGTGCAATCTGTCAGCCTATCAGCAGCGCACACACGGAGTGAACTGCTTTTTCACACAAGCAAGGGCATGTGTCATTGGCAGTGTATGTCACATGTCCTTGCCCTATAAGACCCAGCCATTTTCCCCGTCGCCACCATTTTCTCACTGCTGCAGCTGCGTGTTAGACGGCACCACTGTTGCTGTGTGCGCTATACTTTGTTAATTTCAAGCCAATTTTCGCACAAATCTACAGATAGCTTGGGAGTAGGGAATAGCTGTGATTGCAGTCCTTTTAAGGACTAGGTTACATCATTTCCTATGACTTTTATCAGGCAGGTCTGTGCTCTTAAATAGATAGGTTGGGAGTAAAGACTAATTGTAATTGCAGTCCTTTTCAGGGCTAGGTTACATCAGTTCCAATCACTTTTATCAGGCAGGTCTGTGCTCTTAAATAGATAGGTTGGGAGTAAAGACTAATTATAATTGCAGTCCTTTTGAGGGCTAGGTTACATCAGTTCCTATAACTTTTTGCCAGGCAGGTCTGTTTTAGTGCTGGGCAAGTTTTTTTTCACAGCATTTGGCTAAATCTAGCAAAGCAAATCCTTTTTGGCCTCTTGCAGTGTGTGTTAGTCAGTGGAGTAGCCTGTGTTGCAAGCTACACCACCTGTGTATAGAATACCAATTTTTTTACTGCACCTAGTGAAGTAAAACCTTTTTGGCATAGCATCATTCTATTAGTTCATCTATACTAACCTCCACCAGGTTGCAAATTCAATATAATTTTTATCTGCATCTAGCTCTGAAAAAATATTTCGGCTTGTAGCAGTGTGTGGGACTTGTTATATTAGTCCATCTATACTAACCTCCACCAGGTTGCAAATTCAATAACTTTTTGCCAGGCAGGTCTGTTTTAGTGCTGGGCAAGTTTTTTTTCACAGCATTTGGCTAAATCTAGCAAAGCAAATCCTTTTTGGCCTCTTGCAGTGTGTGTTAGTCAGTGGAGTAGCCTGTGTTGCAAGCTACACCACCTGTGTATAGAATACCAATTTTTTTACTGCACCTAGTGAAGTAAAACCTTTTTGGCATAGCATCATTCTATTAGTTCATCTATACTAACCTCCACCAGGTTGCAAATTCAATATAATTTTTATCTGCATCTAGCTCTGAAAAAATATTTCGGCTTGTAGCAGTGTGTGGGACTTGTTATATTAGTCCATCTATACTAACCTCCGCCAGGTTGCAAATTCAATATAATTTTTTTCTGCATCTAGCTCTGAAAAAACATTTGGGCTTCGGCTTGTAGCAGTGTGTGGGACTTGTTCTATTAGTCCATCTATACTAACCTCCACCAGGTTGCAAATTCAATATAATTTTTTTCTGCATCTAGCTCTGAAAAAACATTTGGGCTTGTAGCAGTGTGTGGGACTTGTTCTATTAGTCCATCTATACTAACCTCCACCAGGTTGCAAATTCAATATAATTTTTATCTGCATCTAGCTCTGAAAAAATATTTGGGCTTGTAGCAGTGTGTGGGACTTGTTCTATTAGTCCATCTATACTAACCTCCACCAGGTTGCAAATTCAATATCATTTTTATCTGCATCTAGCTCTGAAAAAATATTTGGGCTTCGGCTTGTAGCAGTGTGTGGGACTTGTTCTATTAGTCCATCTATACTAACCTCCACCAGGTTGCAAATTCAATATATTTTTTTTCTGCATCTAGCTCTGAAAAAATATTTGGGCTTGTAGCAGTGTGTGGGACTTGTTCTATTAGTCCATCTATACTAACCTCCACCAGGTTGCAAATTCAATATAATTTTTTTCTGCATCTAGCTCTGAAAAAATATTTCGGCTTGTAGCAGTGTGTGGGACTTGTTCTATTAGTCCATCTATACTAACCTCCACCAGGTTGCAAATTCAATATAATTTTTATCTGCATATAGCTCTGAAAAAATATTTGGGCTTCGGCTTGTAGCAGTGTGTGGGACTTGTTCTATTAGTCCATCTATACTAACCTCCACCAGGTTGCAAATTCAATATAATTTTTTTCTGCATCTAGCTCTGAAAAAATATTTTGGCTTGTTGCAGTGTGTGGGACAAATTCAAAATAATTTTTATCTGCATCTAACCCAGCCAATACTTTTGGGCTAATACCACAGTTTGGCCACTCAGCTCTGCTTGGTTCCCATCCATTGTTTTTTGTGCAAACAACTCCAGAGTTGTGAATTAGTTAACCACCAAAATGAGTGGAAAAAGGCCTGCTGCTGGTGGAAAGGGGAATAGGCGTGTTGGGAAGGGAAAAAAAGGTTGTGTCCGTGGGGTAGGTGTTAAAGCAACAGTAACATCTGCATAAGAAAGACCATCTTCCAGCCAAACTAAGATGTCTACTTCTTTTAGCGGACAATGTGATAAGTTCCCTTTCTTACGGCCATGCCAATCGCTACAAATTCCAGATGAGGCACAAAAACAGCAGGTGCTTCAACGGATATGAAGTGCTCCTTTAAGTGGGCTCTCCTCCACCTCAACTACAATATCACAAATACTCCAGTCCTCAGAGGTGTCACCCCAATCGCACTTGCTTCCTCACAGCTCCCAAGTCTCCAGCTGCCCATCTGAGTATGGGGTAGAACAGATGGTTGAGTCTGCAGAGCTGTTTACTCATACTATAGCCTGGGAATCAGAGGTCAGCTCCAGAGCTTCTGTGAATCCAGACGAGGAAATGATCTGCACTGATGCCCAGAATCTTTATGAGTCGGATCCAGGACCAGACGCAGAAGGTTCTGACCATAATGTCGACCCTCGTTCCCAAACTGTAACTCCTATTGGTGGAGACAATGAGGAAGACGATGATGAGACTCAAATACCTGATTGGAGCGACAACTTTAGTTTTTTGTCAGGGAAGGAAGAGGTTGGCTCTTAGGACGATGGGTGTGATAACACACAGGGTGATGATGACGAGGTTGGAGATCCCACTTACTGTCAACCCACAGTCAGCCAGTCGATGAGGTCAGCAGAGGAGGTGGAGGAGGATGCTAGTGATGACGAGGTCAGGTTGCGCCTTCCTAGACAGAGACGTAGTACTGGAAGCACGTCAACAACTGCATCCTCAAACACAACTCTGCCTCTGACCACAAGTCGTGGTGGCTCTTCAGGTCGCATGGGTGCTAAGCCTTGCATAGCCTGGGCATTTTTTCAGATCGATAAAGCTGACCCAACTCGTGTTATCTGTAACATTTGTCAGCAAAAGCTAAGTAGAGGCCAAAAAATACATAGTTTGAGTACTTCATGCATAAACAGTCACATGGATATGAAACATAAGTTGCAGTGGGAAGCTCACTCTGCTACAATGCGGCCTAGCCGGCCGGGCCAACCACCGTCTGCCACATCTTGTGCATCCGTGGCCTCTTCATCCTCTGTGACTGGGGGACAGCAGTCACACCTATTTTGGGATGCAGACCTGCCACCTCTTTACCCGCAACAGCCAGCGTGATTGGCAGGTCATCATTTTCTTTGGAGGTGGAAACACCAGCTGGTGTTCAGCACTGTCCGACATCTATAGCACCACCTTTGGATCAAGGCAACCTAACATGTCCGCCTGCATCTTCCTCACAGACCGGCAGTTTGCCGGGGACACCCTTCTCAACCCCGTCTAAGCACAACAGCCAGCCCTCGGTACCTCAGATGTGGACAAGTAAAAGACCATTTCCTCCTAGCCATGAGAAAACTAAGAGGTTGAATTTCACCATCTGCATGCTCTTGGCTACAGAAATGCTGCCTTTCCGCATGGTGGACACAGAGGATTTTCGAGACCTTATGTCCGTTGCAGTGCCCCAGTACCAGATGCCCAGTCTCAAAGAAAGGTGTGCCTGCGCTCCACCAGCATGTCTCACACAACATCACCGCTTCTTTGAGAAACTCTGTGTGTGACAGGGTGCATTTCACCACAGACTCTTGGACAAGTAGGCATGGACAGGGGCGTTACATGTCGCTGACTGGGCACTGGGTAACTATGGTGACAGTAGGACAAGGGGCTGCTGTCCAAGTCTTGCCGTCCCCACGAGTTGTGCGTCAATCCTCTTTATCTCGAAGTTCCTCCACTGCTTCTGCCTCCTCAACCTCCTCTCGGTCCTCCACCTGCACCCAAAGCCTGTCTGGTCATGCCACAAGCTTTCTAACTGCGCAGAAGGGATCCTGCACACCTCCTTACTATGCTGGCAGCAGGGCTCAACGTCATCAGGCAGTTTTTACTTTGAAATGTCTGGGAAATGTGAGTCACACAGCTGAGGAGTTGTGGCCAGCTCTGGAGAACCAGTTTCATGAATGGTTGTCTCCACTGGACCTGAAACCAGGGAAGGCCATGTGTGACAATGCTGCAAACCTGGGTGCAGCCCTTCGCCGGGGCAATGTCACACACGTGCCTTGTATGGCTCACATGTTGAACCTGGTTGTCCAGCAATTCAATTGTCCATCTATCCCGGACTAGATGGCCTTCTGCAGAGGGCACGGTCGCTGTGTGCTCACTTCCGCCGTTCGCATCCCGCAGCTCAGCCACTTACATCTCTACAGAAGTCGTTGGGCCTGCCACTTCACCGGCTAAAAGTGACCAATCACCGCCCGCGACCAATCAGCGATTTTTAACACAAATGTCCGGATCTTTGTAACACCATGCGGATACTGTGGGTACATCAGCGGCTAGGGTGTCAAGGGAGGACCGGGGAGCGGCGCTGCGGGTCGGGATACTTCTGCTGCGAGCAGTCGCTCATCTCCCGGCTTCTCGCAACGGAAGTATCCGACCAGGCAGCGGCGCTCCCCGGTCCTCACCAATACGATTAGCTGATTGGTCGCGTGCGGAGAGCGCGAACAATCAGTGATCTTGGCGCTAAAGTTAAACACCGCTCTGCTGATTGGTCGCGGACACTGCCCGCGACCAATCACCGATTTGGGCGCCACATTTAAATAGCGGCCGCGACCAATCAGCGAGCTTGGCGCCAAATTTAAACAACGCTCTGCTGATTGGTCGCGGACTCCAGCCGCGACCAATCAGCGAGATTGGCGCCAAATTTAAACCCCGCTCTGCTAATTGGTCGCGGATGCCGGCCGCGACTAATCAGCATTATTGGTGCCAAATTTAAACACCGCTCTGCTGATTGATCGCGGTCGCCGTCCGCGACCAATCAGTAGTATTGGCGCCAAATTTAAACCCTGCTCGGCTGATTGGTCACAGTTGCCTTCCGCGACCAATCAGCGATTTTGACGCAAAATTTAAACACCGCTCTGCTGATTGGTCGCGGCCGGCGATTGCGACCATTCAGCATTATTGGCGCCAAATTTAAACCCCGCTCTGCTGATTGGTCGTGACCGCCGGCCGCGACTAATCAACATTGTTGACGCCAAATTTAAACACCGCTCTGCTGAATGGTCGAGGTCGTGACCAATCACCATTATTGGCGCCAAATTTAAACACCGCTTTGCTGATTGGTCGCGACCACAACCTATCAGCATTATTGGCGCAAAATTTAAACCCCGCTCTGCTGATTAGTCGCGACCGCCGGCCGTGACCAATCAGTGATATAGTCGCCAAATTTCAACACCGCTTTGCTGATTGGTCGCGGTTGCTGGCCGCGACCAGTCAGCGATTTTGGCGCCAAATTTAAACACCGCTCTGCTGATTGCGCCGGGTCTGCCGCATACATATTCTAGAATACCCGATGCGTTAGAATCGGGCCACCATCTAGTTTCATGAAATAATTTAAAAAAAATTGACGTGGGGCTTCGCACTATATTTGTGTCCAGCCAGGTACAGCAGGCAGGAACGGGCTGCCCCCAACCATAAGCTACCTATTTGTACCTGGCCGGACACAACAATATAGGGAAGCCCTTTTTTTCTTAATTATTTCATGAAATAATTAAAAAAAAAAATACGTGGGGCTTCGCCCTATTTTTGTGTCCAGCCAGGTACAACTAGGCAGCTGGGGGCTGGAATCTGCAGCGCAGGGAGGCCCAAGCTTTCTGAGTCCCCCCAGCTGCAAATTGCAGTCCGCAGCCACCCCGGAAAATGGCGCGTTCATAGAAGCGCCATCTTCTGGCGCTGTACCCAACTCATCCAGGGCCCTGGTGCGGTGGCTCACTGGGTAATAAAGGGGTTAGGGCCAGCTTGGCATTATCAGCTGCCCCTAAGCCCGAAATTCATGGGGTCACGCCAATATTAGACATGACCACCATGAATTTCTAGTAAAGTATTTAAAAAAAACACAACACCCAGAAAAAAGTCCTTTAATTGAAATAAACACACAATTCTTTATTGTTCTAAATTAAACCATACTTACCGTCACGCCCATTCCAGCTGAAGCCAACGATCTCCTGCAATAAAAGTAAAATAATAAAGCAACCTCATCCTTACCTTTCCATGGTTCCCAGACAGCTTCAGCTCTGCTACATCGAGATGACAGGCTGGACCGCAGCAGAACGCTGCCATCCAGCCTGTCATCCCGCAGACACTGAGATGCACAGGCATGCTTGCGCTCCTCAGTGTCTCGCTGTGACGGCATCCAGATGAGCCGAGGTCATGTCCAATGAACTCAGCTCACCTCATGTACGTCACTGACAGCGTGGAAGAATTCTCCTGCACTCAGCGCTTCAGCGTGAGAATTCTCCCATGCTGTCAGTGACGTACATGAGGTCAGCTGAGTTCAATGGACATGAATGAACTCACCTCATGCACGTCACTGACAGCGTGGGAAAATTCTCCTGCACTCAGCGCTTCAGCGTGAGAATTTTCCCACGCTGTCAGTGACGTGCATGAGGTGAGCTCATTCATGTCCAATGAACTCGGCTCACCTCATGCACGTCACTGACAGCGTGGGAAAATTCTCACGCTGAAGAGCTGAGTGCAGGAGAATTCTCCCACGCTGTCAGTGACGTGCATGAGGTGAGCCGAGTTCATTGTCGGCTCATCTTTATGCCGTCACAGCGAGACACTGAGGAGCGCAAGCATGCCTGCGCTTCTCAGTGTCCGTGGGATGACAGGCTGGATGGCAGCGTTCTGCTGCGGTCCAGCCTGTCATCTCAATGTAGCAGAGCTGAAGCTGTCCTGGGAACCATGGAAAGGTAAGGATGAGGTTGCTTTATTATTTTACTTTTATTGCAGGAGATCGTTGGCTTCAGCTGGAATGGGCGTGGTAGTAAGTATGGTTTAATTTAGAACAATAAAGGATTGTGTCTTTATTTCAATTAAAGGACTTTATTCTGGGTGTTTGTGTTTTCTTTTAACTTTGACTATGGGGTTAGTAAAGGGGGTGTCTTATAGACGCCTCTCCATTACTAACCTGGGCTTGATGTCAGCTGGCATTATAAGCTGACATCAACCCCAGCCCTATTACCCCACTGCCACCGCTACAGGGCAGTGGGAAGAGCAAGGCTAAGTGCCAGAATTGGCGCATCCTATGGATGCACCATTTCTGGGGCGGCTGACGGCTGGGAGCTGGGAGGGGGCCAATATTCATGGCACCCTTCCTGGGCTATTAATATCAGCCCCCAGCTGTCTGCCTAGCCTTTGCTAGCTATTAAAATAGGGGGGACCCCACGTCATTTTTTTGGGGGGGTCCCCCATTTTAATAGCTAGTAAAGGCTAGGTATTCCGCTGGGGGCTGATATTAGTAGCCTGGGAAGCTCCGTGGGTATTACCCCCTTCCCAGGCTTCAAACATCTGCCCCAGCCGTCTGCTTAACCTCCGCTAGAGACTAAAATTACGGGGAACCCCACGCCAATTTTTTTTAAAATAAATCCTTTATTTTAACACTAAATGACAAGTACAGTAATCAACACTATCACTGTACTTCTTATATATGTGACTGACATGTTTCTATCTATCTAATCTATGTGTGATGCTCTATTCCTTCTATTCTAAATTGTCGGGTACAGATGCTGAAATGCCGGCCGGCTTTTTTAAAGAGACAGTGCATGAAAACACTATTATTTTTTTTAATAAATCCTTTACACTAAATGACAAGTACAGTAAGCAACACTGTCACTGTACTTCATATATATGTGACTGACATGTTTCTATCTATCTAATCTATGTGTGATTCTCTATTCTATCTATTCCAAATTGTCGGGTATTGCTGCTGAATTGCCGGCTGGCTTTTTTAAAGAGACGGTGCATGAAAACATTATTATTTTTTTTAATAAATCCTTTACACTAAATGACAAGTACAGTAAGCAACACTGTCACTGTACTTCATATATATGTGGCTGACATGTTTCTATCTATCTAATCTATGTGTGAAGCTCTATTCTTTCGGTTCTAAATTGTCGGGTACCGGTGTATGCCGCTGCTGAATTGCCGGCTTTTCATGTTTCACTGTTGGCACTGTTCCCATCGATTTGGGCAATCACTGTAATGCCACAACCACCATGGCTGTGGCATTACAGTGAGTGGCAGACAATCCCTGCATGATTGGTGCTCTAAATAGCGCCAGACATGCAGGACAAGCTTTTGGTGCACGAACAGTTATCGAACATAACCTCGAACAGCCGAATTTTTTGCAAATCGTTCGGGTTCGTCGAACAACTCGAACACCGCCCAAAACAGCTCGAATTTGAGATTGGCGAACAGTTCTAGTCGAACACCGCTCATCTCTAGTAGTGAATCTCACAGTTCCAACTTGCCAACCGTGGGACTGTCAAGTGTTCAGCACTCAAAACATAACAGAAACACAGTATCTGCAGGAAACATCAATTTTGCGGAATCATTTCACCACTTTTTTAGCCCATCCTTTGCAAGGCCACAGGAGACAAGAAGTCTGACACATAGTCAACGCCTTGAGACGATGGTACAGGAGTATCTCCAAGCAAACATTGAAGCCATGACTGTGTCACTGGACCCTTGCTCTTTTTGGGCTTCCAATCTGGATAAATGGCCGGAGCTCGCCTTGGAAATCTTGTCATGCCCCGCAGCCAGCGTTCTGTCTGAACGTGTGTTCAGCGCTGCTGGTGGTGTGCTGACAGAGAAGCGCACGCGGCTCTCCACTAATAATGTAGACAGAGTCACGTTCATAAAGATGAACAAATCATGGATCCGAAAGGACTTTTGTACCCCTGTGTCATCCTGGGGAGAGTAAAAGCTTGATGATTTGTTAAAATCACCTCACCAACCGTTTTAAGCTTTCAAATTACTAATCATGTTTATCTGTATCTTGGCTGGAAAATAATTTGGGCCTTGTAGCAGTTTGCAGTACTGATTCTATTAGGCCATCTATACTAAACTCCACCAGATTTAAAACTACTAATCATTAGTGTTGAGCCACCCCCGTAGTGTTCGAGTTCGGTTCGGTTCGTCGAACACCCGTGTGTTCGCCGAACTGTTCGTCGAACTGTTCGTCGAACACCGTTAAAACCAATGGCAGGCAAACAAAAACACATAGAAACACATAGAAAACACCTTCAAAGGTGTCCAAAAGCTGACAAACTGCTCAGAAGACATAACTAACACATGGAAAAGTGACAAGTACATATAGTCATGCGAAAATAAAAGAGGTGGAGGAGTAAAAGGAGGGGGAGACACAGATATAGGCATGTCATGCCCTTCTAAAATCCAAAAAGTGAGAAGCCGACACGGCCAGTCCGCTCCTGCCCGTGCCACCTCCGTATCGCCGGGTTTGTGCCAGAGCCGCGGTGAACCCTGATGGCCAGCCCCCCTCTCCCAATACTGGTGCCTGTCCGCTGGTGGGTCGAGCGAGCCCCCTTGTGGTGGAGGCAGCTCTAAGCTTTTTAATTTAAATTGTCTCTCTAATTTGAATGAATACACTTTAAATCCATTTACAAGGATCTATTGGAGGGCAAGTCTCATGCCAGCAGCCGCGTAATTCCAGCTCCAGTAGCGTCCACTAAAGCTGCTGCAGTTAAAAAGCTTTTATAAGGATCGAGCTCGGCTGTCCACTGCAAGGCATCCTACTGCCAGTCCCAGCCCCTATGCCTTGGGGTGCCTCCTGATGCTCTTCACTAAGTATCCCATGGTCCCGAAGCATTTCCTTTGAAAAAATTAAGTGTCTAAACTACAGGTGGTGTAGCTTGCTTAACAGCCGGGATAATCCGCTGACTAGCAGACACTGCTAATAGGCACAAAGTATTTCCTGGGCTAGATGCAGTTAAAAATTTGTAATTAGATACTCTCGTTGGATGCTGAGAAAGCATTCCATAGAGTCTCCTGGCATGCCATATATGATTCTCTTAAAAAGCTTGGGGTAGGGGTCTAGGGGACCCTTTTATAGCCAAAATCACGGCCCTGTATCACAATACGTCACCTAGGCTGAAGATAAATGGAACTGTAGCACCCTGAGGGCTCGGTTGCTACAGACGTATTGCACCTCACCCAGAGGTGTGATATCTCACTCTCAGGTAAGGATGGAGTGTGGATCAGGACCCGACACCTGCATGCATTACACCACATTGCCGTGGGGCAGGGCGACCAATATGCCCCTGAGATGGGCACGACAGTCCCTGTCCCTGGCTGGAGTGGGGGGAGGGAACACTGAGGAAGGGGAACCCTGTAGTGCAGGAGCATGGAGGAAGCAGTTCCTGGGTGCATTGAGAAGGGAGTATAAAAGGTGGGCACCATCTTAGTTCAGTGCAGAGAAGTCTGAGCAGAAGTGGCAGGGAGCAGGGGTTCTGCATGAGCTCTGCTCCGGAGGCGGGCCTAGTAACAGAGGCCCAGGCCTGGAAGAGGGAGAAGGAAGGAAGAGGAGCGGAGAAGGCTCCAGGAACGAGGAATGAAGGGATCCCAGGGGTGCGGACGGGCGAGTCGCCACCGCACGCCCGAATCCACCTGCGTGGAGGGGTCAGGCCAAAGGGGGAGACCGGTCCCCGAACTAGTGGAGGCAGGAAACGACCCTCAGCTAGAAACCGGAGGCTCTGACATTTTATGTGGCGCAGCCCCTCGCTACACCCGCTAGGAAGGCACCACATAGGGTCAGGGAAACTGGCGCCAAGTTTGCCAAGAGGAGGCCCGAGGCAGCCGGACAGAAGTGTTGGTAAGAAAGGCCAGACAAAGGACACACAAAGGGGGTCCTGTGAAGTGCTCCAAAGTTATCTGGGAGTTGTCTGAGCCCCTCACCTGGTGAGCATAGTACGACGTGGGCAGCCGTTACCTGCAGACGTGGTCTGGATAATAAGAACTGTGAGTAAAGGCCCTGAACTGCATCACTGACTCCGTGTCGTTACTGCTGCTGCCCTGCACCATCACCCCCATCCTCCGCATACACTGCCCTGAGGCTATACTCCTCCCGTGGGGAGTTATGCTACGCTCTGCTGCACCCACAACACCAGCCTCAGCGGTCTGCCCTGTAGCGGCGGTTCACTCTGACCGCAATCCACGGGTGGCGTAGTCGTACATTTAAACATCAAAACCACATAAATAGTTCCGCCACTGGTTTGACCGCCCTGATCCACGGAACCGGGTCGCCGCCACGAAGACTACAACCACCAGCATCCACCAAAAAGGGTCCGGCTCCGGGTGTCCCAAGGCCCAGGGGGTGCATCAGAACATTTTCATCACCTTTCACAATCACCAATGGGACAAGGCAGGGATGTCCTCTGTCCCCTCTCTTTTACATCCTAGTGACGGAGCACCTGCTCTCATCAATTCGCCATAACCCCAATATTAGGTGGATTGAGGTGGGAGGCACCGAGTACAAGTGCTCTCTATTTGCTGATGATGTCCTAGTATATATCACTCAATCACATATATCCATCCATGCTGTTATGGCTGAAATAGATCACTTTGTTACATGGTCAAATTTTAAAATCAATGCAGCGATGTCTGAGGCCCTCGATGTCTCCCTCCCCAAATCCATATAGGATTCCATCCAGTCCAACTTTCCCTTTGCCTGGCCCTCACAGGGTATCAAATACTTAGGAATTCCTATTCATAGAGACCTCTCCCATCTATGTTATCTTAATTTTGGGCCCTTTATTGAACAACTCCATACAGACCACGGTTGGCAAGTTAGAACTGTAAGATTCACTACGTGAACCGCTGGTGTTTTGTGGAAAAGCACATGTACACTGCGTTCCAAATTATTATGCAAAAAGTGTTTAGGAATGATAAGGGAAGAATTTGTTTGTTTGTCAGTTAAACTCATTGATGGTGATGTGTGTCAGGGCTCTTTATATCACTGTAAGCAATTGCAGACACCTGTGCTAATTAGTTTGGCAGGTGTGTCCAATGAAAGGCAAGACTACTTAAGAAGGCTCTCTCACATTATTAAGCAGCCTACATTTTCTGCCAAAATGGGAAAGAAAAAGGATGTGTCGGCTGCTGAGAAGCAACAAATTGTGGAGTGTTTAGGTCAAGGCATGACTACAATCAACATTGTGCGATGATCAGGATGAAGTGTCTTGGCAATCAAGAAGTATGTAGCTGATTCACAGTACACACGTGTGCGTGCTGATAAGGGCAAATTGAGGACTCTTTCCTACAGGCAATTACGTCAGGTTGAAAGAGCAGCGGCAAAAAAGCCTTGTCATAGCAGCAGACAAGTTTTTGAAGCTGCTTGTGCCTCCAACGTCCCCCGAACAACAAGATGCAGGGTCCTTCAGAGGTTTGCAGCTGTGCATACGCCATCCTGTCGACCTCCTCTATCCACTTCACACAAGCAGAAACGGCTCCAGTGGGCCAAACATTACATGAAGACTGATTTCAAAACAGTTTTGTTCACGGATGAGTGCCGTGCAGCGCTCGATGGTCCAGATGGATGGAGTGGAGGATGGCTGGTTGATGGACACCCCACGCAAACACGGCTACAGCGCCAACAAGGAGGAGGTGGAGTAATGTTTTGGGCTGGAATCATGGGGAGAGAGATTGTCGGCCCCTTTAGGATCCCTGAAGGCGCTAAAGATGAACTCCATAATGTATGTGGATTTTCTCAAACAGCACTTCCTGCCATGGTTCAAGAAGAAGAACCGTGTATTTCACAGCAAGATCATTTTTCTGCATGATAATGCACCATCTCATGCTGCACATAAAACATCTGCATCTCTGGCTGATATGGGCATAAAAGGGGACAAACTTATGGTGTGACCCCCATGCTCCCCTGACCTCTACCCCATTCAGAACCTTTGGAGCATCATTAAAAGGAGTGTCTATGATGGCGGGAGGCAGTTCACATCTAAGCAACAGCTCTGGGAGGGTATTCTGTCCTCATGCAAAACAATTGAAGCAGAAACCATCCAAAACCTGACAAATTCAATGGACGAGAGAGTTCAGAAGCTCCTTTCGAACAAGGGGTCCTATGTGAAAATGTAACATCACCTAGAATAAAGTTTTGAGTTGAAAACTGTTTGATTTCAGTTTCTAACAACCTGCTAATGCTTATAATTTCAAAAATGACCATTTTTTTGGTCTTTATTAAAATGAAAAGGTTGATCGAAAAGTTTGGGGGATCTAAGAGTGTGGCAACCCAGTAGTCATGATTACTTCGAATTCTGACAATATGAGGGTCATGCTGCAGGTAGTGCAGCAAGAAGGCACTTATGTGTCTTGCGCATCTCGGAGCCCCAAAATTATTTTCCGGGCTAGATGCAGCTAAAAATTATTTTTAATTTTAAATCTGGTGAAGCTTTAGTATAGATGGCCTAATAGGATCAGTGCTGCACACTGCTACAAAGCCCAAATTATTTTCCAGTCAAGATACAGATAAACATGATTAGTAATTTGAAAGCTTAAAACGGTTGGTAGGGTGATTTTAACCAATCATCAAGCTTTTACTCTCCCCAGGATGACACAGGGGTAGAAAAGTCGTTTCGGATCCATGATTTGTTCATCTTTATGAACGTGAGTCTGTCTACATTATCAGTGGAGAGCCGCGTGCGCTTATCTGTCAGCACACCACCAGCAGCGCTGAACACACGTTCAGACAGAACGCTGGCTGCGGGGCATGACAAGATCTCCAAGGCGTAAGTGGCTAGCTCCGGCCATTTATCCAGATTGGAAGCCCAAAAAGAGCAAGGGTCCAGTGACACAGTCGTGGCTTCAATGTTTACTTGGAGATACTCCTGTACCATCGTCTCTAGGCGTTGACTATGTGTCAGACTTCGTGTCTCCTGTGGCCTTGCAAAGGATGGGCTAAAAAAGTGGTGAAATGATTCCGCAAAATTGATGTTACCAGCAGATACTGTGGTTCTGTTACGGTTTGAGTGCTGAACACTTGACGGTCCCACGGTTGGCAAGTTGGAACTGTGAGATTTACTACGTGCACCACTGGTATTTTGTGGAAAAGCACATGTAAGATTCTGCAACAGTCTCTGCTGATACTCCCTCATGCGTGCATCCCTTTCTATGGCAGGAATAATTTCTGCAAATTTACTTTTGTACCGGGGATCTAACAGTGTGGCAACCCAGTAGTCAGGATTATTTCTAATTCTCACAATTCGAGGGTCATGTTGCAGGTAGTGCAGCAAGAAGGCACTCATGTGTGTTGCGCATCCAGGAGCACCAAGTCCCTGTTGTGTTGGTGGCGAGGTAACAATCATGCTTCCTTCCTCTGTCCTCTCCCCCCCAACCTCGCACAACAGAAATGTGATCAAGGTCTCCCTCATCTGATGAGTCTTCCATCAGTTCGTCCTCCACTTCTTCCTGGGCTCCTGCACCTTCCTCACTAGTTTGGCTGCTACCATGCGCCCTGGTAAAACCATCTCCCCCACCCTCACATGCCTGCCGCCTTGGTGCTGCCGACCGTCTGGACCTTGCAGATGTTAGCCCTTCCGCATACAACTCCTCCTCCTTTACTTCCTCCACCTCCTCTTGTGCCACCACCTGACTCCGAATTCTGTTTAACATGTGCTCCAGCATGTAAATCACCGGAATAGTCATGCTGATAATGGCATCGTCAGCACTAAACATCTTCGTCGCCATTTCAAAACTGTGCAGAAGGGTGCATAGGTCCCTGATCTGAGACCACTCCTCCAGCGTGATTTGCCCCACCTCTGAATCTCGTTGGCCCAGGCTATACGTCAGAACGTATTGCACCAGGGCTTGTCGGTGCTGCCACAGTCGCTGCAACATGTGCAGAGTTGAATTCCACCGGGTAGGCACATCGCATTTTAGCCGGTGAAGTGGCAGGCCCAACGACTTCTGTAGAGATGTAAGTCGCTGAGCTGCGGGATGCAAACGGCGGAAGTGAGCACACAGCGACCATGCCCTCTGCAGAAGGCCATCTAGTCTGGGATAGTGGGCTAAAAATTGCTGGACAACCAGGTTCAACACGTGAGCCATACAAGGCACGTGTGTGACATTGCCCCGGTGAAGGGCCGCACCCAGGTTTGCAGCATTGTCGCACATGGCCTTCCCTGGTTTCAGGTCCAGTGGAGACAACCATTCATGAAATTGGTTCTCCAGAGCTGACCACAACTCCTCAGCTGTGTGACTCACATTTCCCAGACATTTCAATGTAAAAACCGCCTGATGACGTTGAGCCCTACTTCCAGCATAGTAAGGAGGTGTGCAGGATCCATTCTGCGCAGTTAGAAAGCTTGTGGCATGACCAGACAGGCTTTGGGTGCAGGTGGAAGACCGAGAGGAGGTTGAGGAGGCAGAAGCAGTGGAGGAACTTTGACATAAAGAGGATTGACGCACAACTCGTGGGGACGGCAAGACTTGGACAGCAGCCCCTTGTCCTGCTGTCACCATAGTTACCCAGTGCCCAGTCAGCGACATGTAACGCCCCTGTCCATGCCTACTCGTCCAAGTGTCTGTGGTGAAATGCACCCTGTCACACACAGAGTTTCTCAAAGAAGCGGTGATGTTGTGTGCGACATGCTGGTGGAGCGCAGGCACACCTTTCTTTGAGAAGTAGTGCCGACTGGGCATCTGGTACTGGGGCACTGCGACGGACATAAGGTCTCGAAAATCCTCTGTGTCCACCAGGCGGAAAGGCAGCATTTCTGTAGCCAAGAGCTTGCAGATGGTGAAATTCAACCTCTTAGCTTTCTCATGGCTAGGAGGAAATGGTCTTTTACTTGTCCACATCTGAGGGACCGAGGGCTGGCTATTGTGCTTAGACGGGGTTGATAAGGGTGTCCCCGGCAAACTGCCGGTCTGTGAGGAAGATGCAGGCGGACATGTTAGGTTGCCTTGATCCAAAGGTGGTGCTATCGATTTCGGACAGCGCTCAACACCAGCTGGTGTTCCCACCTCCAAAGAAAATGATGACCTGCCAATCACGCTGGCTGTTGCGGGTAAAGAGGTGGCAGGTCTGCGCCCCAAAACAGGTGTGACTGCTGTCCCCCCAGTCACAGAGGATGAAGAGGCAGCGGATGCACAAGATATGGCAGACGGTGGTTGGCCCGGCCGGCTAGGCCGCATTGTAGCACACTGAGCTTCCCACTGCAACTTATGCTTCATGTCCATGTGCCGGTTCATGCATGAAGTACTCAAACTATGTATTTTTTGGCCTCTACTTAGCTTTTGCTGACAAATGTTACAGATAACACGAGTTGGGTCATCTTTATCGATCTGAAAAAATGCCCAGGCTATGCAAGGCTTAGCACCCATGCGACCTGAAGAGCCACCACGACTTGTGGTTAGAGGCAGAGTTGTGTTTGAGGATGCAGTTGTTGACGTGCTTCCAGTACTACGTCTCTGTCCAGGAAGGCGTAACCTGACCTCGTCGTCACTAGCATCTTCCTCCACCTCCTCTGCTGACCTCATCTCTTGGCTGACTGTGGGTTGACAGTAAGTGGGATCTCCAACCTCATCATCATCACCCTGTGCGTTATCACACCCGTCGTCCTCAGAGCCAACCTGTTCCTGCCCTGACAAAAAACTAAAGTTGTCGCTCCAATCAGGTATTTGAGTCTCATCATCGTCTTCCTCATTGTCTCCACCAACAGGAGTTACAGTTTGGGAATGAGGGTCTACATTATGGTCAGAACCTTCTGCGTCTGGTCCTGGATCCGACTCATAAAGATTCTGGGCATCAGTGCAGATCATTTCCTCGTCTGGATTCACAGAAGCGCTGGAGTCGACCTCTGATTCCCAGGCTATAGTATGAGTAAACAGCTCTGCAGACTCAACCATCTGTTCTACCTCATACTCAGACGGGCAGCTGGAGATTTGGGAGCTGTGAGGAAGCAAGTGCGATTGGGGTGACACCTTTGAGGACTGGAGTATTTGTGATGTTGAAGTTGATGTGGAGGAGAGTCCACTTAAAGGAGCACTTGATATCCGTTGAAGCACCTGCTGTTTTTGTGCCTCATCTGGAATTTGTAGCGATTGGCGTGGCCGTAAGAAAGGGATCTTATCACATTGTCCGCTAAAAGAAGTAGACATTTTAGTTTGGCTGGAAGATGGTCTTTCTTCTGCAGATGTTACTGTTGCTTTAACACCTACCCCACGGACACAACCTTTTTTCCCCTTCCCAACATGCCTATTCCCCTTTCCACCAGCAGCAGGCCTTTTTCCACTCATTTTGGTGGTTAACTAATTCACAACTCTGGAGTTGTTATGTTCTGCTACCAGAGCTAAGGAAAGAGAGGAGATCTGTCCCTACGATAGAACTCAGCTTAATCCCTACGATGTAACAGGGGACCTGATCCTGCGATCAGACCTGCTAAAGTCCTAAGCTAGTCTGTACGGAGACCTATAGATGTGGGGAAGGAATCCCTACAAGTACTAAGGACTGGGAGGAAAATGGGACACCTCCTAACAGAAATAGTAGCAGACAGACGAACAAACAAAATACATAGAACATAGAGGTCAGTAGACCAAGCAAACTAACAGAGTTAGATACAGGGCACAGGCTAGCTAGAAAGTAGTTAAACAATGAAGTCCAGCAAAGCCAGAAGGGCGGAGCAGGATTAAATAGGCCAACAAGGTCATGTGACCAGCAAAGGAAAAAAACTAAGAACAAGGTTCTAACAGGAGTTGTTTGCACAAAAAAACAATGGATGGTAACCGAGCAGAGCTGAGTGGCCAAACTGTGGTATTAGGCCAAAACTATTGGCTGGGTTAGATGCAGAAAAAAATTATATTCAATTTGCAACCTGATGGAGGTCAGTATAGATGGACTAATACAACAAGTCCCACACACAGCTAGAAGCCCAATATTTTTTCAGAGGTAGATGCAGAAAAAAATATATTCAGTTTGCAACCTGATGGAGGTCAGTATAGATGGACTAATACAACAAGTCCCACACACAGCTAGAAGCCCAATATTTTTTCAGAGGTAGATGCAGAAAAAAATATATTCAGTTTGCAACCTGATGGAGGTCAGTATAGATGGACTAATACAACAAGTCCCACACACAGCTAGAAGCCCAAATATTTTTTCAGAGGTACTGTAGATGCAGATAAAAATTATTTTTAATTTGCAACCTGATGGAGGTCAGTATAGATGGACTAATAGAGAAAGTCCGACACACTGCTAGAAGGCCAAATATTTTTTCAGAGCTAGATGCAGAAAAAAATTATATTCAGTTTGCAACCTGATGGAGGTCAGTATAGATGGACTAACAGAGAAAGTCCCACACACTGCTAGAAGGCCAAATATTTTTTCAGAGCTAGATGCATACAAAAAATTATTTTGAATTTGCAACCTGATGGAGGTCAGTATAGGTGGACTAATAGAACAAGTCCCACACACTGCTAGAAGGCCAAATATTTTTTCAGAGGTAGATGCAGAAAAAAATATATTCAGTTTGCAACCTGATGGAGGTCAGTATAGATGGACTAATACAACAAGTCCCACACACAGCTAGAAGCCCAATATTTTTTCAGAGGTAGATGCAGAAAAAAATATATTCAGTTTGCAACCTGATGGAGGTCAGTATAGATGGACTAATACAACAAGTCCCACACACAGCTAGAAGTCCAAATATTTTTTCAGAGGTACTGTAGATGCAGATAAAAATTATTTTTAATTTGCAACCTGATGTAGGTCAGTATAGATGGACTAATAGAGAAAGTCCGACACACTGCTAGAAGGCCAAATATTTTTTCAGAGCTAGATGCAGAAAAAAATTATATTCAGTTTGCAACCTGATGGAGGTCAGTATAGATGGACTAACAGAGAAAGTCCCACATACTGCTAGAAGGCCAAATAATTTTTCAGAGCTAGATGCAGAAAAAAATTATATTCAGTTTGCAACCTGATGGAGGTCTGTATAGATGGATTAATAGAACAAGACCCACACACAGCTAGAAGCCCAATATTTTTTCAGAGGTAGATGCAGAAAAAAATATATTCAGTTTGCAACCTGATGGAGGTCAGTATAGATGGACTAATACAACAAGTTCCACACACAGCTAGAAGCCCAATATTTTTTCAGAGGTAGATGCAGAAAAAAATATATTCAGTTTGCAACCTGATGGAGGTCAGTATAGATGGACTAATACAACAAGTCCCACACACAGCTAGAAGCCCAATATTTTTCAGAGGTAGATGCAGAAAAAAATATATTCAGTTTGCAACCTGATGGAGGTCAGTATAGATGGACTAATACAACAAGTCCCACACACAGCTAGAAGCCCAATATTTTTTCAGAGGTAGATGCAGAAAAAAATATATTCAGTTTGCAACCTGATGGAGGTCAGTATAGATGGACTAGTACAACAAGTCCCACACACAGCTAGAAGCCCAAATATTTTTTCAGAGGTACTGTAGATGCAGATAAAAATTATTTTTAATTTGCAACCTGATGGAGGTCAGTATAGATGGACTAATAGAGAAAGTCCGACACACTGCTAGAAGGCCAAATATTTTTTCAGAGCTAGATGCAGAAAAAAATTATATTCAGTTTGCAACCTGATGGAGGTCAGTATAGATGGACTAACAGAGAAAGTCCCACACACTGCTAGAAGGCCAAATATTTTTTCAGAGCTAGATGCACACAAAAAATTATTTTGAATTTGCAACCTGATGGAGGTCAGTATAGGTGGACTAATAGAACAAGTCCCACACACTGCTAGAAGGCCAAATATTTTTTCAGAGGTAGATGCAGAAAAAAATATATTCAGTTTGCAACCTGATGGAGGTCAGTATAGATGGACTAGTACAACAAGTCCCACACACAGCTAGAAGCCCAAATATTTTTTCAGAGGTACTGTAGATGCAGATAAAAATTATTTTTAATTTGCAACCTGATGGAGGTCAGTATAGATGGACTAATAGAGAAAGTCCGACACACTGCTAGAAGGCCAAATATTTTTTCAGAGCTAGATGCAGAAAAAAATTATATTCAGTTTGCAACCTGATGGAGGTCAGTATAGATGGACTAACAGAGAAAGTCCCACACACTGCTAGAAGGCCAAATATTTTTTCAGAGCTAGATGCAGAAAAAAATTATATTCAGTTTGCAACCTGATGGAGGTCTGTATAGATGGATTAATATTACAAGACCCACACACAGCTAGAAGCCCAATATTTTTTCAGAGGTAGATGCAGAAAAAAATATATTCAGTTTGCAACCTGATGGAGGTCAGTATAGATGAACTAATACAACAAGTCCCACACACAGCTAGAAGCCCAATATTTTTTCAGAGGTAGATGCAGAAAAAAATATATTCAGTTTGCAACCTGATGGAGGTCAGTATCGATGGACTAATACAACAAGTCCCACACACAGCTAGAAGCCCAATATTTTTTCAGAGGTAGATGCAGAAAAAAATATATTCAGTTTGCAACCTGATGGAGGTCAGTATAGATGGACTAATACAACAAGTCCCACACAAAGCTAGAAGCCCAATATTTTTCAGAGGTAGATGCAGAAAAAAATATATTCAGTTTGCAACCTGATGGAGGTCAGTATAGATGGACTAATACAACAAGTCCCACACACAGCTAGAAGCCCAATATTTTTTCAGAGGTAGATGCAGAAAAAAATATATTCAGTTTGCAACCTGATGGAGGTCAGTATAGATGGATTAATACAACAAGTCCCACACACAGCTAGAAGCCCAAATATTTTTTCAGAGGTACTGTAGATGCAGATAAAAATTATTTTTAATTTGCAACCTGATGGAGGTCAGTATAGATGGACTAATAGAGAAAGTCCGACACACTGCTAGAAGGCCAAATATTTTTTCAGAGCTAGATGCAGAAAAAAATTATATTCAGTTTGCAACCTGATGGAGGTCAGTATAGATGGACTAACAGAGAAAGTCCCACACACTGCTAGAAGGCCAAATATTTTTTCAGAGCTAGATGCATACAAAAAATTATTTTGAATTTGCAACCTGATGGAGGTCAGTATAGGTGGATTAATAGAACAAGACCCACACACAGCTAGAAGCCCAATATTTTTTCAGAGGTAGATGCAGAAAAAAATATATTCAGTTTGCAACCTGATGGAGGTCAGTATAGATGAACTAATACAACAAGTCCCACACACAGCTGGAAGCACAATATTTTTTCATAGGTAGATGCAGAAAAAAATATATTCAGTTTGCAACCTGATGGAGGTCAGTATAGATGGACTAATACAACAAGTCCCACACACAGCTAGAAGCCCAATATTTTTTCAGAGGTAGATGCAGAAAAAAATATATTCAGTTTGCAACCTGATGGAGGTCAGTATAGATGGACTAATACAACAAGTCCCACACACAGCTAGAAGCCCAATATTTTTTCAGAGGTAGATGCAGAAAAAAATATATTCAGTTTGCAACCTGATGGAGGTCAGTATAGATGGACTAATACAACAAGTCCCACACACAGCTAGAAGCCCAATATTTTTTCAGAGGTAGATGCAGAAAAAAATATATTCAGTTTGCAACCTGATGGAGGTCAGTATCGATGGACTAATACAACAAGTCCCACACACAGCTAGAAGCCCAATATTTTTTCAGAGGTAGATGCAGAAAAAAATATATTCAGTTTGCAACCTGATGGAGGTCAGTATAGATGGACTAATACAACAAGTCCCACACAAAGCTAGAAGCCCAATATTTTTCAGAGGTAGATGCAGAAAAAAATATATTCAGTTTGCAACCTGATGGAGGTCAGTATAGATGGACTAATACAACAAGTCCCACACACAGCTAGAAGCCCAATATTTTTTCAGAGGTAGATGCAGAAAAAAATATATTCAGTTTGCAACCTGATGGAGGTCAGTATAGATGGATTAATACAACAAGTCCCACACACAGCTAGAAGCCCAAATATTTTTTCAGAGGTACTGTAGATGCAGATAAAAATTATTTTTAATTTGCAACCTGATGGAGGTCAGTATAGATGGACTAATAGAGAAAGTCCGACACACTGCTAGAAGGCCAAATATTTTTTCAGAGCTAGATGCAGAAAAAAATTATATTCAGTTTGCAACCTGATGGAGGTCAGTATAGATGGACTAACAGAGAAAGTCCCACACACTGCTAGAAGGCCAAATATTTTTTCAGAGCTAGATGCAGAAAAAAATTATATTCAGTTTGCAACCTGATGGAGGTCTGTATAGATGGATTAATATTACAAGACCCACACACAGCTAGAAGCCCAATATTTTTTCAGAGGTAGATGCAGAAAAAAATATATTCAGTTTGCAACCTGATGGAGGTCAGTATAGATGAACTAATACAACAAGTCCCACACACAGCTAGAAGCCCAATATTTTTTCAGAGGTAGATGCAGAAAAAAATATATTCAGTTTGCAACCTGATGGAGGTCAGTATCGATGGACTAATACAACAAGTCCCACACACAGCTAGAAGCCCAATATTTTTTCAGAGGTAGATGCAGAAAAAAATATATTCAGTTTGCAACCTGATGGAGGTCAGTATAGATGGACTAATACAACAAGTCCCACACAAAGCTAGAAGCCCAATATTTTTCAGAGGTAGATGCAGAAAAAAATATATTCAGTTTGCAACCTGATGGAGGTCAGTATAGATGGACTAATACAACAAGTCCCACACACAGCTAGAAGCCCAATATTTTTTCAGAGGTAGATGCAGAAAAAAATATATTCAGTTTGCAACCTGATGGAGGTCAGTATAGATGGATTAATACAACAAGTCCCACACACAGCTAGAAGCCCAAATATTTTTTCAGAGGTACTGTAGATGCAGATAAAAATTATTTTTAATTTGCAACCTGATGGAGGTCAGTATAGATGGACTAATAGAGAAAGTCCGACACACTGCTAGAAGGCCAAATATTTTTTCAGAGCTAGATGCAGAAAAAAATTATATTCAGTTTGCAACCTGATGGAGGTCAGTATAGATGGACTAACAGAGAAAGTCCCACACACTGCTAGAAGGCCAAATATTTTTTCAGAGCTAGATGCATACAAAAAATTATTTTGAATTTGCAACCTGATGGAGGTCAGTATAGGTGGATTAATAGAACAAGACCCACACACAGCTAGAAGCCCAATATTTTTTCAGAGGTAGATGCAGAAAAAAATATATTCAGTTTGCAACCTGATGGAGGTCAGTATAGATGAACTAATACAACAAGTCCCACACACAGCTGGAAGCACAATATTTTTTCATAGGTAGATGCAGAAAAAAATATATTCAGTTTGCAACCTGATGGAGGTCAGTATAGATGGACTAATACAACAAGTCCCACACACAGCTAGAAGCCCAATATTTTTTCAGAGGTAGATGCAGAAAAAAATATATTCAGTTTGCAACCTGATGGAGGTCAGTATAGATGGACTAATACAACAAGTCCCACACACAGCTAGAAGCCCAATATTTTTTCAGAGGTAGATGCAGAAAAAAATATATTCAGTTTGCAACCTGATGGAGGTCAGTATAGATGGACTAATACAACAAGTCCCACACACAGCTAGAAGCCCAATATTTTTTCAGAGGTAGATGCAGAAAAAAATATATTCAGTTTGCAACCTGATGGAGGTCAGTATCGATGGACTAATACAACAAGTCCCACACACAGCTAGAAGCCCAATATTTTTTCAGAGGTAGATGCAGAAAAAAATATATTCAGTTTGCAACCTGATGGAGGTCAGTATAGATGGACTAATACAACAAGTCCCACACAAAGCTAGAAGCCCAATATTTTTCAGAGGTAGATGCAGAAAAAAATATATTCAGTTTGCAACCTGATGGAGGTCAGTATAGATGGACTAATACAACAAGTCCCACACACAGCTAGAAGCCCAATATTTTTTCAGAGGTAGATGCAGAAAAAAATATATTCAGTTTGCAACCTGATGGAGGTCAGTATAGATGGATTAATACAACAAGTCCCACACACAGCTAGAAGCCCAAATATTTTTTCAGAGGTACTGTAGATGCAGATAAAAATTATTTTTAATTTGCAACCTGATGGAGGTCAGTATAGATGGACTAATAGAGAAAGTCCGACACACTGCTAGAAGGCCAAATATTTTTTCAGAGCTAGATGCAGAAAAAAATTATATTCAGTTTGCAACCTGATGGAGGTCAGTATAGATGGACTAACAGAGAAAGTCCCACACACTGCTAGAAGGCCAAATATTTTTTCAGAGCTAGATGCATACAAAAAATTATTTTGAATTTGCAACCTGATGGAGGTCAGTATAGGTGGATTAATAGAACAAGACCCACACACAGCTAGAAGCCCAATATTTTTTCAGAGGTAGATGCAGAAAAAAATATATTCAGTTTGCAACCTGATGGAGGTCAGTATAGATGAACTAATACAACAAGTCCCACACACAGCTGGAAGCACAATATTTTTTCATAGGTAGATGCAGAAAAAAATATATTCAGTTTGCAACCTGATGGAGGTCAGTATAGATGGACTAATACAACAAGTCCCACACACAGCTAGAAGCCCAATATTTTTTCAGAGGTAGATGCAGAAAAAAATATATTCAGTTTGCAACCTGATGGAGGTCAGTATAGATGGACTAATACAACAAGTCCCACACACAGCTAGAAGCCCAATATTTTTTCAGAGGTAGATGCAGAAAAAAATATATTCAGTTTGCAACCTGATGGAGGTCAGTATAGATGGACTAATACAACAAGTCCCACACACAGCTAGAAGCCCAATATTTTTTCAGAGGTAGATGCAGAAAAAAATATATTCAGTTTGCAACCTGATGGAGGTCAGTATAGATGGACTAATACAACAAGTCCCACACACAGCTAGAAGCCCAATATTTTTTCAGAGGTAGATGCAGAAAAAAATATATTCAGTTTGCAACCTGATGGAGGTCAGTATAGATGGACTAATACAACAAGTCCCACACACAGCTAGAAGCCCAAATATTTTTTCAGAGGTAGATGCAGAAAAAAATATATTCAGTTTGCAACCTGATGGAGGTCAGTATAGATGGACTAATACAACAAGTCCCACACACAGCTAGAAGCCCAATATTTTTTCAGAGGTAGATGCAGAAAAAAATATATTCAGTTTGCAACCTGATGGAGGTCAGTATAGATGGACTAATACAACAAGTCCCACACACAGCTAGAAGCCCAAATATTTTTTCAGAGGTACTGTAGATGCAGATAAAAATTATTTTTAATTTGCAACCTGATGGAGGTCAGTATAGATGGACTAATAGAGAAAGTCCGACACACTGCTAGAAGGCCAAATATTTTTTCAGAGCTAGATGCAGAAAAAAATTATATTCAGTTTGCAACCTGATGGAGGTCAGTATAGATGGACTAATAGAATGATGCTATGCCCAAAAGATTTTACTTCACTAGGTGCAGTAAAAAAATTGGTATTCTATACACAGGTGGTATATCTTGCAACACAGATAGGCTACTCCACTGACTAACACACTCTGCAATAGGCCAAAAAGGATTAGCTTTGCTAGATTCAGCCAAATGCTGTGAAAAAAACTTGCACAGCACTGGCACAGACCTGCCTGGCAAAAACTGATAGGAACTGATGTAACCTAGTCCTGAAAAGGACTCCAATTACAATCAGTCTTTACTCCCACAATCTATCTATTTAAGAGCACAGACCTCCCTGATAAAAGTCGTAGGAAATGCTGTAACCTAGTCCTTAAAAGGACTGCAATCACAACTATTCCCTACTCCCAAGCTATCTGTATATTTGTGCGAAAATTGGCTTGAAATTAACAAGGTATAGCACACACAGCAACAGCGGTGCCGTCTAACATGCAGCTGCAGCAGTGAGAAAATGGTGGCGACGGGGAAAATGGCTTGGTCTTATAGGGCAAGGACATGTGACATACACTGCCAATGACACATGCCCTTGCTTGTGTGAAAAAAAGCACTTCGCTCCGTGTGTGCGCTGCTGATAGGCTGACAGATTGCACCTCCCCACTGCAAATGCGGGAAAGAGAAAAAAAAATGGAGATCTTCATTGTTCCTGCAGAGATCCATCCCCTGCCCCTCCCCCCACCCCGCTGTACACTCAAACTGCGTATTAACATTAATTTTCATCATTACTGAGAAAAAATCCAGTTATGATTTTGGTGCACGAACAGTTATCGAACATAACCTCGAACAGCCGAATTTTTCTCAAATTGTTCGTGTTCGCTGAACGGCTCGAACACCGCCCAAAACAGCTCGAATTTGAGATTGGCGAACAGTTCGAGTAGAACAACGCTCATCTCTACTAATCATGTTTATCTGTATCTTGGCTGTAAAATAATTTGGGCCTTGTAGCAGTTTGCAGTACTAATTCTATTAGACCATCTATACTAAACTCCACCAGATTTAAAATTACTAATCATGTTTATCTGTATCTTGGCTGTAAAATAATTTGGGCCTTGTAGCAGTTTGCAGTACTGATTCTATTAGGCCATATATACTAAACTCCACCAGATTTAAAATTACTAATCATGTTTATCTGTATCTTGGCTGTAAAATAATTTGGACTTTGTTGCAGTTTGCAGTACTGATTCTATTAGGCCATCTATACTAAGCTCCACCAGCTTTCAAATTAATAATAATTTTTAGCTGCATCTAGCCCGGAAAATAATTTTGGGGCTCCTAGGTGCGCAAGACACATAAGTGCCTTCTTGCTGCACTACCTGCAGCATGACCCTCATATTGTCAGAATTCGAAGTAATCATGACTACTGGGTTGCCACACTCTTAGATCCCCCACACTCTTCGATCAACGTTTTCATTTTAAAAAAAGAACAAAAAAATGGTCATTTTTGAAATTATAAGCATTAGCAGGTTATTAGAAACTGAAATCAAACAGTTTTCAACTCAAAAGTTTATTCTAGGTGATGGTACATTTGCACATAGGACCCCTTGTTCGAAAGGAGCTTCTGAACTCTTTCGTACATTGAATTTGTCAGGTTTTGAATGGTTTCTGCTTCGATTGTTTTGCATGAGGACAGAATACCCTCCCAGAGCTGTTGCTTAGATGTGAACTGCCTCCCACCATCATAGACACTCCTTTTGATGATGCTCCAGAGGTTCTCAATGGGGTTGAGGTCAGGGGAGCATGGGGGTCACACCATAAGTTTGTCCCCTTTTATGCCCATATCAGCCAGAGATGCAGATGTGTTATGTGCAGCATGAGACGGCGCATTATCATGCATGAAAATGATCTTGCTGCGGAATACACGGTTCTTCTTCTTGAACCATGGCAGGAAGTGCTGTTTGTGAATCTCCACATACATTATGGAGTTCATCTTTACTCCTTCAGGGATCCTAATGGGGCTGACAATCTCTCTCCCCATGATTCCAGCCCAAAACATTACTCCACCTCCTCCTTGTTGGCGCTGTAGCCGTGTTTGCATGGGGTGTCCATCAACCAGCCATCCTCCACTCCATCCATCTGGACCATCGAGCGTTGCACGGCACTCATCCGTGAACAAAACAGTTTTGAAGTCAGTCTTCATGTATTGTTTGGCCCACTGGAGCCGTTTCTGCTTGTGTACAGTGGATAGAGGAGGTCGACAGGATGGCTTACGCACAGCTGCAATCCTCTGAAGGACCCTGCATCTTGTTGTTCGGGGGACGTTGGAGGCACCAGCAGCTTCAAAAACTTGTCTGCTGCTATGACAAGGCTTTTTTGCCGCTGCTCTTTTAACCTGACGTAATTGCCTGTAGGAAAGAGTCCTCAATTTTCCCTTATCAGCACGCACACGTGTGTACTGTGAATCAGCTACATACTTCTTGATTGTGCGATGATCAGGATGAAGTGTCTTGGCAATGTTGATTGTAGTCATGCCTTGACCTAAACACTCCACAATTTGTTGCTTCTCAGCAGCCGACACATCCTTTCTCTTTCCCATTTTGGCAGAAAATGTAGGCTGCTTAATAATGTGGGACAGCCTTCTTAAGTAGTCTTGCCTTTCATTGTACACACCTGCCAAACTAATTAGCACAGGTGTCTGCAATTGCTTACAGTGATATAAAGAGCCCTGACACACATCACCTTCAATGAGTTTAACTGACAAACAAAAAAATTCTTACCTTATCAGTCCTAAACACTTTTTGCATAATAATTAGGAACACAGTGTACATGTGCTTTTCCACAAAACACCAGTGGTTCACGTAGTGAATCTTACAGTTCTAACTTGCCAACCATGGTCTGTATGGAGTTGTTCAATAAAGGGCCCAAAATTAAGATAACATAGACGGGAGAGGTCTCTATGAATACGAATCCCTAAGTATTTGATACCCTGTGAGGGCCAGGCAAAGGGAAAGTTGGACTGGGTGGAATCCTGTATGGATTTGGGGAGGGAAACACTGAGGGCCTCAGACTTCGCTGCATTTATTTTAAAATTTGACCATGTAACAAAGTGATCTATTTCAGCCATAACAGCAGGGATTGATATATGTGATTGAGTGATATATACTAGGACATCATCAGCAAATGCAGAGCACTTGTACTCGGCGCCTCCCACCTCAATCCATCTAATATTGGGGATATCGTGAATTGATGAGAGCAGGTGCTCCGTCACTAGGATGTATAAGAGAGGGGACAGAGGACATCCCTGCCTTTTCCCATTGGTGATTATGAAAGTTGATGAAAATGTTCTGACGCGCCCCCTGGGCCTTGGGACTCCCGGAGCCAGACCCTTTTTTTTGGATGCTGGGAGTTGCAGTCTCCGTTGCGGCGACCCGGTTCCGTGGCTCAGGGCGGTCAAACCAGTGGCGGAAATATTTATGTGGTTTTGATGTTTAAATGTACGACTACGCCACCCGTGGATTGCGATCAGAGTGAACCGCCGCTGCAGGGCAGACCGCTGAGGCTGGTGTTGTGGGTGCAGCAGAGCGTAGTATAACTCCCCACGGGAGAAGTATAGCCTCAGGGCAGTGTATGTGGAGGATGGGGGTGATGGTGCAGGGCAGCAGCAGTAACGACACGGAGTCAGTGATGCAGTCCAGGGCCTTTACTCACAGTTCTTATTATCCAGACCACTTCTGCAGGTAACGGCTGCCCACGTCGTACTGTGCTCACCAGGTGAGGGGCTCGGCCACCTCCCAGATAACTTTGGAGCACTTCACAGGACCCCCTTTGTGTGTCCTTTCTCTGGCCTTTCTTACCCCACCAGTGACCACGATTCTGTGCGGCTGCCTCGGGCCTCCTCTTGTTAAACTTGGCGACAGTTTCCCTGACCCTATGTGGTGCCTTCCTAGCGGGTGTAGCGAGTTGCTGCGCCACATAAAATGTCACAGCCTCCGGTTTCTAGCTGAGGGTCGTTTCCCGCCTCCTCTAGTTTCAGGGACCGGTCTCCCCCTTTGGCCTGACCCCTCCACGCAGGTGGATTGGGGCGTGCGGTGGCGACTCACCCGTCCGCACCCCTGGGATCCCTTCGTTCCTCATTCCTGGAGCCTTCTCCACTCCTCTTCCTTCCTTCTCCCTCTTCCAGGCCTGGGCCTCTGTTACTAGGCCCGCATCCAGAGGAGAGCTCATGCAGAGCCCCTGCTCCCTGTCACTTCTGCTCAGACTTCTCTGCATTGAACTAAGATGGTGCCCACCTTTTATACTCCCTTCTCAATGCACCCAGGAACTGCTTCCTCCCTGCTCCTGCACTACAGAGTTCCCCTTCCTCGGTGTTCTCGCCCCCCATTCCAGCCAGGGACAGGGACTGTCGTGCCCATCTCAGGGGCATATTGGTCGCCCTGCCCCATGGCAATGTGGTGTAATGCATGCAGGTGTCGGGGTCCTGATCCACACTCCATCCTTACCTGAGAGTGAGATATCACACCTCTGGGTGAGGTGCAATACCTCTGTAGCAGCCGAGCCCTTGGGGTGCTACAGTTACATTTATCTTCAGCCTAGGTGACGTATTGCGATACAGGGCCATGATTTTGGCTATAAAAGGGTCCCCTAGACCCCTACCCCAAGTTTTTTAAGAAAATAATATAAGGCGTGTCAGGAGACTCTATGGAATGCTTTCTCAGCATCCAACGAGAGTATCTAATTACAAATTTTTAACTACATCTAGCCCAGGAAATACTTTGTGCCTAGTATCAGTGTCTGCAAGTCAGCGGATTATCCCAGCCGTTAAGCAAGCTACACCACCTGTAGTTTGGACACTTAATTTTTTTAAAGGAAATGCTTCGGGCCCCCGGGATACTCAGTGAAGAGCATCGGGAGGCACCCCAAGGCACAGGGGCTGGGACTGGCGGTAGGACGTCTTGCGGTGGACCGCCAAGCTCGATCCTTATAAAAGCTTTTTAACTGCAGCAGCTTTAGTGGACACTACTGGAGCTGGAATTCCCGCAGCTGCTGGCATCAGACTTGCCCTCCAATAGATCCTATTAAAAGGATATAAAGTGTACTCATTCAAATTAGAGAGACAATTTAAATGAAAAAGCTTAAACCTGCCTCCACCGCAGGGGGGATCACTCGACCCACCAGCGGACAGGCACCAGTATTGGGAGAGGGGGGCTGGCCATCAGGGTCCACCGCAGCTCTGGCACAAACCCGGCGACACGGAGGTCGCACGGGCAGAAACGGACTGGCCGTGTCGGCTTCGCACTTTTTTGGTTTTAGAAGGGCATGACATGCCTATATCTGTGTCTCCCCCTCCTTTTACTCCTCCACCTCTTTTCTTTTCGCATTACTATATGTACTTGTCACTTTTCCATGTGTTAGTTGTGTCTTCTGAGCAGTTTGTCAGCTTTTGGACACCTTTGAAGTGTTTTCTATGTGTTTTCTATGTGTTGCTATGTGTTTTTGTTTTCCTGCCATTGGTTTTAACGATGTTCGAAGGTGTTCGTTGAACAGTTCGACGAACAGTTCGTCGAACATATGGAGGTTTGACGAACCGAACCGAACTCGAAAACTACGGGGGTGGCTCAACACTAATTATATACTTAACAAAAAAGCGTGAAACAAATAAAAATATGTCTTATATTCTAGGTTCTTCAAAGTAGCTACCTTTTGCTTTGATGACTGCTTTGCACACTCTTGGCATTCTCTTGATGAGCTTCAAGAGGTAGTCACCAGAAATGGTTTTCACTTCACAGGTGTGCCCTGTCAGGTTTAATAAGTGGGATTTCTTGCCTTATAAATGGGGTTGGGACCATCAGTTGTGTTGTGCAGAAGTCAGGTGGATACACAGCTGATAGTCCTACTGAATAGACTGATAGAATTTGTAATATGGCAAGAAAAAAGCAGCTAAGTAAAGAAATACTAGTGGCCATCATTACTTTAAGAAGTGAAGGTCAGTCAGTCCGAAAAATTGGGAAAACTTGAGAAAGTGTCCCCAAGTGCGGTTGCAAAAACCATCAAGCGCTACAAAGAAACTGGCTCACATGAGGACCGCCCCAGGAAAGGAAGACCAAGAGTCACCTCTGCTTCTGAGGATAAGTTTATTCGAGTCACCAGCCTCAGAAATCGCAGGTTAACAGCAGCTCATATTAGAGACCAGGTCAATGCCACACAGAGTTCTAGCAGCAGACACATCTCTTCAACAACTGTTAAGAGGAGAATTTGTGTAGCAGGCCATCATGGTAAAATAGCTGCTAGGAAACCACTGCTAAGGACAGGCAACAAGCAGAAGAGACTTGTTTTGGCTAAAGAACACAAGGAATGGACATTAGACCAGTGGAAATCTGTGCTTTGGTCTGATGAGTTCAAATTTGAGATCTTTAGTTCCAACCACCGTGTCTTTGTGCGACACAGAAAAGGTGAACGGATGGACTCTATATGCCTGGTTCCCACCATGAAGCATGGAGGAGGTGTGATGGTGTGGGGGTGCTTTGCTGGTGACACTGTTGGGGATTTATTCAAAATTGAAGGCATACTGAACCAGCATGGCTACCACAGCTTCTTGCAGCGGCATGCTATTCCATCCGGTTTGCGTTTAGTTGGACCATCATTTATTTTTCAACAGGAAAATGACCCCAAACACACCTCCAGGCTGTGTAAGGGCTATTTGACCAAGAAGGAGAGTGATGGGGTGCTACGCCAGATGACTTGGCCTCCACAGTCACCAGACCTGAGCCCAATCGAGATGGTTTGGGGTGAGCTGGACCGCAGAGTGTAGGCAAAAGGGTCAACAAGTGCTAAACTCCTTCAAGATTGTTGGACGACCATTTCTGGTGACTACCTCTTGAAGCTCATCAAGAGAATGCCAAGAGTGTGCAAAGCAGTCATCAAAGCAAAAGGTGGCTATTTTGAAGAACCTAGAATATAAGACATATTTTCAGTTGTTTCACAATTTTTTGCTAAGTATATAATTCCACATGTGTTAATTCATAGTTTTGATGCCTTCAGTGTGAATGTACAATTTTCATAGTCATGAAAATACAGAAAAATCTTTAAATGAGAAGGTGTGTCCAAACTTTTGGTCTGTACTGTATATACACTGTGTGCAGAATTATTAGGCAAGTTGTATTTTAGAGGATTATTTTTATTATTGATCAACAACTATGTTCTCAATCAACCCAAAAGACTCATAAATATCCAAGCTTAATATTTTTGGTAGTTGGAGTGGTTTTTTTTTAGATTTGGCAATCTTAGGAGGATATCTGTTTGTGCAGGTAACTATTACTGTGCAGAATTATTAGGCCACTTAATAAAAACCAAATATAATCCCATCTCACCTGTTTATTTTCATCAGGTAAACCAATCAGTGTTGAGCCACCCCCGTAGTGTTCATTTTCGGTTCGGTTCGTCGAACACCGGCATGTTCCCAGAACGGTTCGTCGAACACCGTTAAAACCAATGGCAGGCAAACAAAAACACATAGAAGCACATAGAAAGCACATTCAAAGGTGTCCAAAAGCTGACAAACTGCTCAGAAGACACAACTAACACATGGAAAAGTGACAAATACATATAGTCATGCGAAAAGAAAAGAGGTGGAGGAGTAAAAGGAGGAGGAGACACAGATATAGGCATGTCATGCACTTCTAGAATCAAGAAATGCTGGAGTAAAAATCTAAAATCAGCCTACCAACATCCAGACGTCGCGACAATAAAATTAAAAAAATAAATATCTTTAGGTAGAATGGCGGTTCCATTCAGAACACTTTCCTTACAAGACGTAGTGGTATCCCCGTTGGGAGCCGTGCCAAAAACGGAACCCAATACGTTCGGACTAATCCACCATTTGTCATATCAAAGGAGCAGGTCAGTAAATGACAACATCGACGCGGAACCAAGTACAGTAGTATATACTGTACCTCCTTTGACAAGGCAATCAGGCGGGTCAAGAAGTTGGGAAGGGGCACCCTAATGGCCAAAACAGACATTGACAGGGCATTCCGGTTACTTACTACCCGTGCCTCCGAATAATGTCCGCCTATTGGGCTGCTTCTGGGAAGGAGCATACTATATAGATCGCTGTTTGCCCATGGGGTGCTCCATATCCTGCTCACTATTTGAGGCGTTTAGTTGCTTCCTCGAATGGGTCGTCATGGACGTTTCTAAGGGGGCACATATTATCCATTACCTCGACGACTTCTTATGCCTGGGCCCAAAAGATTCACAACAGTGTGAATACATGCGGTAGTCCACCTGTGAGAAGGAGAGAGCTGTGGAGGGAGAGCGGACACCACAGAGCCGAGGGGTTAGATGGATAACGGAAAAAGGAAAGAGGGCGAGGGAGGAAAGCGAGTACGGTGGAAGGCCAACCTGAGCTCCCCCATGTTCCTGCTGGGTGTGAAACATCCCTGGGAAGAAAAGCCGCTTGCGCATCCCTTTGAGGTTATGGGCGCGAGCGGGCAGAGTGACTACGCTGGAGTGCGAAGCCGACACGGCCAGGCCGTTCCTGCCCGTGCGACCTCCGTGTCGCCGGGTTTGTGCCAGAGCCACGGTAGACCCTGACGGCCAGCCCCCCTCTCCCAATACTGGTGCCTGTCCGCTGGTGGGTCGAGACCTCCCTGCGGTGGAGGCAGGTCTAAGCTCTGTAATTTAAATTGGCTCTGTAATTTGAATGAGTACACTTTAAATCCTTTTACAAGGATCTATTGGAGGGCAAGTCTGGTGCCAACAGCCGTGGTAATTCCGGCTCCAGTAGCGTCCACTAAAGCTGCTGCAGTTAAAAAGCTTTTATAAGGATCGAGCCTGGCGGTCCGCCGCAAGGCGTGCTACTGCCAGTTCCAGCCCTTTGCCTTGGGGCGCCTCCCCGATGCTCTTGACTGAGTGTCCCGGGGGCCCGAAGCATTTCCTTTGAGAAAATGAAGTGTCCAAAGCACACGTGGTGTAGCTTGCTTAACAGCTGGGCTACTCCGCTGACTAGCAGACACTGCTACTAGGCCCAAAGTATTGCCTGGGCTAGATGCAGTTAAAAATTTGTAATTAGATCTACAGGCAGTGTAGCTTGCTTAACAGCTGGGCTACTCCGCTGACTAGCAGACACTGCTACTAGGCCCAAAGTATTGCCTGGGCTAGATGCAGTTAAAAATTTGTAATTAGATCTACAGGCAGTGTAGCTTGCTTAACAGCTGGGCTACTCCACTGACTAGCAGACACTGCTACTAGGCCCAAAGTATTGCCTGGGCTAGATGCAGTTAAAAATTTGTAATTAGATCTACAGATGGTGTAGCTTGATTAACAGCAGGGCTACTCCGCTGACTAGCAGACACTGCTACTAGGCCCAAAGTATTGCCTGGGCTAGAAGCAGCTAAAAATTATTAGATACAAAGGCGGTGTAGCTTGCTTCAGATGGGCTACTCCGCTGACTATGAGACACTGCTACTAGCCCAAAAGGATTTCCTGGGTTAGATGCAGTAAAAAATTGGTATTAGATAAACAGGCGGTGTAGCTTGCTTCACAGCTGGGCTACTACACTGACTAGCAGACACTGAAGCTTTGGAGCAGACCTCTGATTCCCAGGCTATAGTATGAGTAAACAGCTCTGCAGACTCAACCATCTGTGTTACCCCAAGCCATAGTGTATGTAGTTTCTTACGGTTAAAAGGAGGGGGGGAGCGACCCGACCCACCTGGATTGACGGTGCTAACGTCATGTAAAACACAGCAAGGGGACTCCAAAAAGAGTATCCTTTTTTCCAAAAATTGTGGCACAGACACCACTTAAGTGGCATCAATTGCCCCACAGTTGCTTAAAATGGTTGGTGGGGTGATTTTCCAAAATCCTCAAGCTTTTAGTCTTCCCAGGATGACACAGGGGTAGAAAAGTCCTTGCGGATCCATGATTTGTTCATCTTTATGAACGTGAGTCCGTCTACATTCTCAGTGGACAGCCGCGTGCACTTATATGTCAGCACACCACCAGCAGCGCTGAACACACGTTCAGAGAGAAAGTTGGCTGCGGGGCACGACAAGATCTCCAAGGCGTGAGTGGCGAGCTCAGGCAATTTTTCCAGATTGGAAGCCCAAAATGAGCAAGGGTCCAGTGACACAGTCATGGCTTCGATGCCCACTTGGAGATACTCCTGTACCATCCTCTCTAGGCATTGACTATGTGTCAGACTTCTTGTCTCCTGTGGCCTTGCAAAGGATGGTCTAAAATATTGGTGAAACGATTCCACAAAATTGCTGTTACCAGCAGATACGGCGTTAATGTTACGGTTTGAGTGATGAAGACTCGACAGTCCCACGGTTGGCAAGTTAGAACTGTGAGATTCACTACGTGCACCACTAGTGTTTTGTGGAAAAGCAGATGTAAGATTCTGTAACAGCCTCTGCTGATACTACTGCATGCGTGAATCCCTTTCTATGGCAGGAATTATTTAGGCAAATTTACTTTTGTACTGGGGATCTAAGAGTGTGGCAACCCAGTAGTCGGGATTACTACAAATTCTAACAATCCGAAAGTCATGTTGCAGGTAGTGCAGCAAGAAGGCACTCATGTGTCTTGCGGATCCAGGAGGACCAAGTCCTTGTTGTGTTGGTGGCGAGGTAAGAATCATGTTTCCTTCCTCTGCCCTCTCCCCCCCAACCTCGCACAACAGAAATGTGATCAAGGTCTCCCTCATCTGATGAGTGTTCCATGCCCATCGACAGTTCGTCCTCCACTTCTTCCTCGGCTCCTGCACCTTCCTCAACAGTTTGGCTGCTACCATGCGCCCTCGTTAATACCTCTCCCCAACCCTCCCATGCCTGCCGCCTTGGTACTGCCGACCATCTGGACCTTGGAGATGTTATCCCTTCCACATACGACTTCTCCTGTACTTCCTTCCCCTCCTCTTGTCCCACCACCTGACTCAGAATACTGTTTAAAGTGTGCTCCAGCATGTAAATGACCGGAAAAGTCATGCTGATAATGGCATCGCCAGCACTAAACATCTTCGTCGCCATTTCAAAACTGTGCAGAAGGGTGCATAGGTCCCTGATCTGAGACCACTACTGCAGCGTGATTTGCTTCACCTCTGGATCTTGTTGGCCCAGGCTATACGTCATAACGTATTGCACCAGGGCTCGTATGTGCTGCCACAGTCACTGCAACATATGCAGAGTTGAATTCCATTGTGTCGGCACATCGCATTTCAGCCGGTGAACTGGCAGGCCCAACGACTTCTGTAGAGATGTAAGTCGTTGAACTGCGGGATGTGAATGGCAGAAGTGAGCACACAGCGACCGTGCCCTCTGCAGAAGGCCATCTAGTCCAGGATAGTGGGCTAAAAATTGCTGGACAACCAGGTTCAACACGTGAGCCATACAAGGCACGTGTGTGACATTGCCCCGGCGAAGGGCCGCACCCAGGTTTGCAGCATTGTCGCACATGGCCTTCCCTGGCTGCAGGTTCAGTGGAGACAACCATTCATGAAACTCGGTCTCCAGAGCTGACCACAACTCCTCAGCTGTGTGACTCACATTTCCCAGACATTTCAAAGTAAACACCGCCTGATGCCGTTGAGCCCTGCTGCCAGCATAGTAAGGAGGTGTGCAGGATTCCTTCTGCGCAGTTAGAATGCGGGTGGCATTACCAGAAAGGCTTTGGGTGCAGGTGGAGGACCGAGAGGAGGTTGAGGAGGCAGAAGCAGTGGAGGAACTTCTAGATAAAGAGGATTGATGCACAACTCTTGGGGACGGCAAGACTTGGACAGCAGCCCCTTGTCCTGCTGTCACTATAGTTACCCAGTGCCCAGTCAGCGACATGTAACGCCCCTGTCCATGCCTACTCGTCCAAGTGTCTGTGGTGAAATGCACCCTGTCACACACAGAGTTTCTCAAGGAAGCGGTGATGTTGTGTGTGACATGCTGGTGTAGCTCAGGCACAGCTTTCTTTGAGAAGTAGTGGCCACTGGGCATCTGGTACTGGGGCACTGCGACGGACATAAGGTCTTGAAAATCCTCTGAGTCCACCAGGCGGAAAAGCAGCATTTCTGTAGCCAACAGCTTGCAGATGGTGAAATTCAACCTCTTAGCTTTCTCATGGCTAGGAGGAAATGGTCTTTTACTTGTCCACATCTGAGGGACCGAGGGCTGGCTTTTGTGCTTAGACGGGGTTGAGTAGGTTGTCCCCAGCAAACTGCCGGTCTGTGAGGATGATGCAGGCGGACATGATATGTTGCCTTGATCCAAAGGTGGTGCTCTCGATGTCGGAGAGCGCTCAACACCAACAGGTGTTTCCACTTTCAAATGAACTGACGACCTGCCAATCACACTGGCTGTTGCGGGTAAAGAGGTGGCAGGTCTGCGTCCAAAAACAAGTGTGACTGCTGTCCCCCCAGTCACAGAGGATGAAGAGGCCGCGGATGCACAACATGGGGCAGACGGTGGTTGGCCCGGCCCGGTAGGTCGCATTGTAGCACAGTGAGCTTCTCACTGCAACTTATGCTTCATATCCATGTGACGGTTCAAGCATGAAGTACTCAAACTATGGATTTTTTGGCCTCTACTTAGCTTTTGGTGACAAATATTACAGATAACATGAGTTGGGTCATCCTTTGGGATCTCAAAAAATGCCCAGGCTATGCAAGGCTTAGAGCCCATACAACCTGAAGAGCCACCACTACTTGTGGTCAGAGACAGAGTTGTGGTTGAGGATGCAGTTGTTGACGTGCTTCCAGTACTCTGTCCAGGAAGGCGCAACCTAACCTCATCGTCACTAGCATCCTCCTCCACCTCCTCTGCTGACCTCATCGACTATCTGACTGTGGGTTCACAGTAAGTGGGATCTCCAACCACGTCATCATCACCCTGTGTGTTCTCACACCCGTCGTCCTCAGAGCCAACCTCTTTCTGCTCTGACCGAAAAGTCAAGTTGTCGCTCCAATCAGGTATCTGAGTCTCATCATCGTCTTCCTCATTGTCTCCACCAACAGGAGTTACAGTTTGGAAACGAGGGTCTACATTATGCTCAGAACCTTCTTCATCTGGGCCTGGATCCGACTCATAAACATTCTGGGCATCAGTGCAGATCATTTCCTCATCTGGATTCACAGAAGCTCTGGAGCAGACCTCTGATTCCCAGGCTATAGTATGAGTAAACAGCTCTGCAGACTCAACCATCTGTGTTACCCCATAGTCAGACGGGCAGCTGGAGACTTGGGAGCTGTGAGGAAGCACGTGCGATTAGGGTGACACCTCTGAGGACTGGAGTATTTGTGATGTTGAAGTTGAGGTGGAGGAGAGCCCACTTGAAGGAGCACTTGATATCCGCTGAAGCACCTGCTGTTTTTGTGCCTCATCTGGAATTTGTAGCGATGAGCGTGTCCGTAAGAAAGGGATCATATCACATTGTCCACGAAAAGAAGTAGACATCTTAGTTTGGCTGGAAGATGGTCTTTCTTCTGCAGATGTTACTGTTGCTTTACCACCTACCCCACGGATACAACCTTTTTTTCCCTTTCCAACACGCCTATTCCCCTTTCCACCAGCAGCAGATCTTTTGTCACTCATTTTGGTGGTTAACTAATTGGCAACTCTGTAGTTGTTTGCACAAAAAACGATGGATGGAAACCGATCAGAGCTGAGTGGCCAAACTGTGGTACTAGCCCAAAAGGATTGGCTGGGTTAGATGCAGTAAAACAATTTTATTAGATACACAGGCCGTGTAGCTTGCTTCACAGCTGAGCTACTCCAATGACTACGAGACACTGCTACTAGGTCCAAAAGGATTTCCTCGGTTAGATGCAGTAAAAAATTAGAATTAGATATACAGATGGTGTAGCTTCCTTCAAAGTTGGGCTACTCCACTGACTACCAGACACTGCTACTAGGCCCAAAAAGATTTCCTGGGTTAGATGCAGTAAAAAATTAGAATTAGATACACAGGCGGTGTAGCTTCCTTCACAGGTGGGCTACTCCGCTGACTACGAGACATTGCTACTATGCCCAAAAGGATTTACTGGGTTAGATGCAGTAAAAAATTGTTATTAGATACACAGGTGGTGTAGCTTGCTTCAGATGGGCTACTCCACTGACTACCAGACACTGCTACTATGCCCAAAATTATTTCCTGGGTTAGATACAGTAAAACAATAGAATTAGATACACAGGCGATGTAGCTTCCTTCACAGGTGGGCTACTCCGCTGACTACGAGACACATTGCTACTATGCCCAAAAGGATTTACTGGGTTAGATGCAGTAAAAATTGTTATTAGATACACAGGTGGTGTAGCTTGCTCCAAATGGGCTACTCCACTGACTACCAGACACTGTTACTAGGCCCAAAATGAATTCCTGGGCTAGATGCAGTAAAAAATTAGAATTAGATACACAGGCGGTGTAGCTTCCTTCACAGGTGGGCTACTCCGCTGGCTACCAGACACTGATACTAGGCCCAAAAAGATTTCCTGGGTTAGATGCAGTAAAAAATTAGAATTAGATATACAGGCGGTGTAGCTTCCTTCACAGGTGGGCCACTCCGCTGACTACAAGACACTGCTACTATGCCCAAAAGGATTTACTGGGTTAGATGCAGTAAAAAATTGTTATTAGATACACAGGTGGTGTAGCTTGCTTCTGATGGGCTACTCCACTGACTAACAGACACTGCTACAGGCCCAAAATGATTTCCTGGGTTAGTTGCAGTAAAAAATTAGAATTAGATACACAGGTGGTGTAGCTTCCTTCACAGGTGGGCTACTCCGCTGACTACGAGACACTGCTACTATGCCCAAAAGGATTTACTGGGTTAGATGCAGTAAAAAATTGTTATTAGATACACAGGTGGTGTAGCTTGCTTCAGATGGGCTACTCCACTGAATACCAGACACTGCTACTAGGCCCAAAAGGATTTCCTGGGTTAGATGCAGTAAAAAATTAGAATTAGATACACAGGTGGTGTAGCTTCCTTCACAGGTGGGCTACTCCGCTGACTACGAGACACTGCTACTATGCCCAAAAGGATTTACTGGGTTAAATGCAGTTAAAAATTGTTATTAGATACACAGGTGGTGTAGCTTGCTTCAGATGGGCTACTCCACTGAATACCAGACACTGCTACTAGGCCCAAAAGGATTTCCTGGGTTAGATGCAGTAAAAAATTAGAATTAGATACACAGGTGGTGTAGCTTCCTTCACAGGTGGGCTACTCCGCTGACTACAAGACACTGCTTCTATGCCCAAAAGGATTTACTGGGTTAAATGCAGTTAAAAATTGTTATTAGATACACAGGTGGTGTAGCTTGCTTCAGATGGGCTACTCCACTGACTACCAGACACTGCTACTAGGCCCAAAAGGATTTCCTGGGTTAGATGCAGTAAAAAATTAGAATTAGATACACAGGCAGTGTAGCTTTCTTCACAGGTGGGCTACTCCGCTGACTACCAGACACTGCTACTATGCCCAAAAGGATTTACTGGCTTATATGCAGTTAAAAATTGTTATTAGATACACAGGAGGTGTAGCTTGCTTCAGATGGGCTACTCCACTGACTACCAGACACTGCTACAGGCCCAAAAGGATTGACTGGCTTAGATGCAGTAAAAAATTGGTATTAGATACACAGGTGGTGTAGCTTGCAACACAGATCGGCTACTCCAATGACTAACAGACACTGCTACAGGCCCAAAAGGATTGGCTGAGCTACATTTCGCCAAATGCTGTGAAAAACACTTGCACAGCACTGGCACAGACCTGCCTGGCAAAAAATGCTATGAACTGCTGTAACCTAGCCCTCAAAAGGGCTGCAATTAGAACTAGTCCCTACTCCCTAAACCTTTCTCTCTATGTAACTGGAAATTCGCTCACAATTCACACAGTTATACTGTATAGCGCCCACAGAAGCAGCGGTGCCGTCTAACACTCAGCTGCAGCAGTGAGAAAATGGTGGCAGCGGGGAAAATGCCTGGGTCTTATAGGGCAAGGACATGTGACATACACAGCCAATGACACATGCCCTTGCTTGTGTGAAAAAAAAGCACTTCACTGCGTGTGTGCGCTGCTGATAGGCTGACAGACTGCACCGCCCCACTGTAAATGCGGGAAAGAAAAAAAAATGTGATCCATCCCCTGCCCCTCCCCCCGCCCACTCTACACTAAAACTATCTATTAACATTTATTAACAGTATTATTGTGAAAAAATCCAGCTACGCTTTTGGTGCACGAACAGTTATTGAACATAACCTCGAACAGCCGAATTTTTTGCAAATCGTTCGAGTTCGTCGAACGACTCGAACACCTCCCAAAACTGCTCGAATTTGAGATTGGCGAACAGTTCGAGTCGAACACCGCTCATCTCTAAAACCAATATCAGTGCACAAAATTTAGAAATAAACATTTCTGAGATGCAAAAACAAAAACCAAACAAATTAGTGATCAGTATAGCCACCTTTCTTTATGATGACACTCAACAGCCTTCTATCCATAGATTCTGTCAGTTGCTTGATCTGTTTTCGATCAGCATTGCGTGTAGCAGCAACCACAGCCTCCCAAACACTGTTCCGAGAGGTGTACTGTTTTCCCTCCCTGTAGATCTCACATTTTATGATGGACCACAGGTTCTCTATGGGGTTCAGATCAGGTGAACAAGGTAACCGTGTCATTATTTTTTCTTCTTTTAGACCTTTACTGGCCAGCCACGCTGTGGAGTAGTTGGATGCATGTGATGGTGCATTGTCCTGAATGAAAATCATGTTTTTCTTGAACGATACCGACTTCTTCCTGTAGCACTGCTTGAAGAAGTTGTCTTCCAGAAACTGGCAGTAGGTCTGGGAGTTGAGCTTCACTCCATCCTCAACCTGAAAATGTCACACAAGTTCATCTTTGATGATACCAGCCCATACCAGTACCCCACCTCCACCTTGATGGCGTCTGAGTCGGAGTGGAGCTCTCTGCCCTTTACTGATACAGCTTCTGGCCCATTCATCTGGCCCATCAAGAGTCATTCTCATTTCATCAGTCCATGAAACCTTTGAATAATCAGTCTTAAGATATTTCTTGGCCCATTCTTATTGTTTTATCTTATGTTTCTTGTTCAAAGGTGGTCATTTTTCAGCCTTCCTTACCTTGGCCATGTCCCTGAGTATCACACACCTTGTTCTTTTTGATACTCCAGTAATGTTGCAGCTCTGAAATATGGCAAAACTGGTGGCGAATGGCATCTTGGCAGCTTCACGCTTGATTTTCCTCAATTCATGGGCAGTTATTTTGCGCCTTTTTTGGCCAATACGCTTCTTGCGACCATGTTATATATTTGCCATGAAATGCTTGATTGTTCGGTGATCACGCTTCAAAAGTTTGGAAATTTCAAGACTGCTGCATCCCTCTGCAAGACATCTCACAATTTTGGACTTTTCAGAGCCCATCAAATATCTCTTCTGACCCATTTTGCCAAAGGAAAGGAAGTTGCCTAATAATTAAGCACACCTTATATAGGGTGTTGATGTCATTAGTCAACACCCCTCCTCATTACAGAGATGCACATCACCAGATTTACTTAATTGGTAGTTGGCTCTCAAGCCTATGCAGCTTGGAGTAGGACAACATGTATAAAAAGTATCATGTGATCAAAATACTCATTTGCCTAATAATTCTGCACACAGTGTATGTATAAATACACTGCTCAAAAAAATAAAGGGAACACTTAAACAACTAAATATACCGACGCAGCGGACAATAAGACACACGCCAAATTTTCTGGTGGAAAGTAGGAGAAATTTTTTTTTTTATAAGATGGGGGTCCGTCTTATAGTTTGAATAGGTATCTTACCTGGGGGGGCGGTGGAACTGGGGTCACAAGAGGCAGGGTCCTTGAGGAAGCCGGCGGAAGTGGAGGCATGCTGGTACCTGGTGGCTGGGGGCCTGGCACTGGGGGCTTGGTGCCCTGGTACTTGGGGGCCTGGTGCCCTGGTACATGGGGTGCTGGGGGCCTGGTACCTGAGGTGCTGGTGGCCTGGTACCTGGGGTGCTGGGGGCCGGGGTGCTGGTGGCCTGGTGCTGGTGGCCTGGTGTGCTAGGGGCCTGGTACCTGGGGTGTTGGTGCCTGGTACCTGGGGTACTGGGGGCCGGTGGTCTGGTACCTGGGGGCCTGGTACCTGGGGTGCTGGTGGTCTGGTGCCCTGGTCCTAGTGGCCTCGTACCTGGGGTGCTGGGGGCCTGATGCCGGTGTATTGCTGTGGTAGTGGAGTGGGATCGCAGGGCAGCGACGGAAGAAGAGGTGAGTTGGGCTGGTATCTGGCTGGGGGCCGGGCCTGGCCGGGTATTGGGGCCGGGGTATTGTTGTGAGCGGAGTGGCAGAGCAGAGTGAGCGGCTTCCGGTGGCCGCTGCCATCTTTCTGAAGCTGTGCTCTACAGGAAAATGGCCGCCGGCTCGGCAGAGTGCATGCTCCGGCGGCCATTTTTCTGTAGAGCAGAGCTCCAGGAACATGGCTGCGGCCACTGGAAGCTGCTCACTCTGCTCTGCCGCTCCAAATTTGGAGGAAAAAAGGTGTTTCCTATAGTCCGAAAAATACGGTAACTCTAAGTAAATCAAACTTCTGTGAAATCAAACTGTCCACTTAGAAAGCAACACTGATTGACAATCAATTTCACATGCTGGTGTGCAAATGGAATAGACAATAGATGGAAATTATTGCCAATTATCAAGACACCCTCAGTAAAGGAATGGTTCTGCAGGTGGGGACCACAGACCACATCTCAGTACCAATGCTTTCTGGCTGATGTTTTGGTCACTTTTGAATGTTGGTTGTGCTTTCACACTCGTGGTAGCATGAGACGGACTCTACAACCCACAGAAGTTGCTCAGGTAGTGCAGCTCATCCAGGATGGCACATCAATGCGAGCTGTGGCAAGAAGGTTTGCTGTGTCTGTCAGCGTAGTGTCCAGAGGCTGGAGGCGCTACCAGGAGACAGGCCAGTACACCAGGAGATGTGGAGGGGGCTGTAGGAGGGCAACAACCCAGCAGCAGGACTGCTACCTCCGCCTTTGTGCAAGGAGGAACAGGAGGAGCACTGCCAGAGCCCTGCAAGATTACCTCCAGCAGGCCACAAATGTGCATGTGTCTGCACAAACGGTTAGAAACCGACTCCATGAGGGTGGTATGAGGGCCCGACGTCCACAGATGGGGGTTGTGCTCACAGCCCAACACCGTGCAGGACGCTTGGCATTTGCCACAGAACACCAGGATTAGCAAATTCGCCACTGGCACCTTGTGCTCTTCACAGATGAAAGCAGGTTCACACTGAGCACATGTGACAGACGTGTCAGAGTCTGGAGACGCTGTGGAGAGTGATCTGCTGCCTGCAACATCCTTAAGCATGAACGGTTTGGCAGTGGGTCAGTAATGGTGTGGGGTGGCATTTCTTTGGAGGGCCGCACAGCCCTCCATGTGCTCGCCAGAGGTAGCCTGACTGCCATTAGGTGAGATCCTCAGACCACTTGTGTAACCATATGCTGGTGCGGTTGGCCCTGGGTTCCTATTAATGCAGGACAATGCCAGACCTCATGTGGCTGGAGTGTGTCAGCAGTTCCTGCAAGATGAAGGCATTGAAGCTATGGAATGGCCCGCCCGTTCCCCAGACCTGAATCTGATTGAGCACATCTGGGACATCATGTCTCGCTCCTCCCACCAACGTCACGTTGCACCACAGACTGTCCAGGAGTTAGCGAATGCTTTAGTCCAGGTCTGGGAGGAGATCCCACCGGAGTCCATCCACAAACTCATTAGGAGATTGCCCAGGCGTTGTAGGGAGGTCATACAGGCACGTGGAGGCCACACACAATACTAAGCCTCATTTTGACTTGTTTTAAGGACATTACATCAAAGTCGGATCAGCCTGTAGTGTGTTTTTCCACTTTAATTTTGGGGGTGACTCCAAATCCAGGCCTCCATTGGTTAATAAATTTGATTTTCATTGCTGATTTTTGTGTGGTTTTGTTGTCAGCACATTTAACTTTGTACAGAACAAAGTATTCAGTGAGAATATTTCATTCATTCAGATCTAGGAGGTGTTATTTGAGTGTTCCCTTTTATTTTTTTGAGCAGTATATATATATATATATATATATATATATATATATATATATATATATATATATATACATACATATATATACATATATATATATTTTGCAGGGATGGTACTCACTCAGGTGCGATGAGAGGCAAACAGGAGGCATGTTCCTATGAATGTCCAGAGCGGTTTATTGGTTTCATAAACTGTCAAAAGCAAAATGCAAACAAACAGCCTTTAATGCAGGCAAAGACAACAAAAACAATCCTTTTAGCTTAGTCTCTGATTAGCCAGCGCTGTGGTCACACAGGCTTGTAGGCATCCAGTACACGGCCCAGTCTGGAGACAACCACACGCAGGAGGCCATCTCCCTCCAGACTCACAGACCATGTGCCAAACAACAACCTCCATTAAACAGGCTGTGAACCACACCCAGAGGTGAGGTATGTGGATAGCAAGACCCATCCATCTCTCAAACTACCCGTAACCCGGTCCTAAGAGCACTAATTAGTCCTCTTAGTGCGTGCGTGCACTAGAGAAAATACTCCGGGTTACATCACAGAGACCATCCATCTCTGTGGTACATACCTTCTATCGACTATGCGACCATTAGCCACCTTACATACCTCCCCCTCTGCCTAAAGCTGTGGGGCTTGACACCTTCTACTACCAGACAGGGGATTCTCGAGAGGGCATCGGCATTACCATGTAGCTTCCCTGCTCTATGTTCTACATGGAAGTTGAAGTCCTGTAGGGCTAAAAACCAGCGGGTGAGCCTGGCATTTTTTCCTTTTCTTTCCCTCATCCATCTGAGTGGGGCATGGTCAGATACTAATCTAAATTTTCAACCTAACAGATAGTACCATAACGTGTCCACCGCCCACTTTATGGCCAAGCACTCCTTCTCTATGGCCAAATAATTTTTCTTGCAGTAGGACAGCTTTCTACTCAGGTAGAGGACAGAGTACTCCTCCCCGTGTATCTCCTGGGAAAGGATTGCTCCTAAACTGACATCTGAGACATCTGTCTGGAGTTTAAACTCTTTCTTGAAGCCAATTGCCCACACCGAGCCACTTTCATCTCTTGAAAGGCCGTCTCCGCCTCTTCAGACCATTTGGCCATTGCCGATTTCGTCCCCTTAAGGAGGTCAGTCAGGGGTGCAGCTATCATTGCGAAATTTGGGATGAACCTCCTATAGTGTCCCACGATCCCCAGGAAGGCTCTAACCTGTTTTTTTTACAGCGGTCTCCTCCAAGTTTGGATTGCTTCCACTTTACTGATTTGTGGTTTGATCTCGCCTCAACCAATTACGTAACCCAGGTATTTGGCTTCTTCTTTCCCCATGGCACATTTCTTCAGGTTTATTGAAAACCCCGCCTTCCTTAGAGCATCAAACACTGCCTGGACCTTTTCCAGATGACTCTCCCACTCCAGGCTGAAGATAACAATATCACACATGTATGCCATGGTGTATTGCTTATGGAGTGCAAGTATTTTATCCATAGATCTCTGAAACATTGCAGGGGCATCCTGCAGTCCAAACGGCATCCAGACATACTGGCATCCATCCGGTGTAGAAAATGCAGTTTTCTCCTTAGTTCCCTGTGCGATGGGGATTTGCCAATATCCCTTTGTCAAATCCAAGGAGGTTATGTACCTTACTGGCCCAAGTCTCTCGATCAGCTCATCAACGTGTGGCATGGGATATGCGTCGAACTTGGAGACCTCATTCAACTTCTGATAGTCGTTGCAGAATCTCCATACACCATCGGACTTTGGGACCAGGACAATCGGGCTCGACCAACCGCTCTTGGATTCCTCAATGACCCCGAGTTTCAACATACAAGCCACCTCTTTGGAGATCACCTCACATTTTTGTAAATATATTATATCCTTTGACAGGACAACACTGAAGATATGACAATTTAAGAGAATGTAAAGTAGTCAGTGTACAGCCTGTATAACAGTGTAAATTTGGTGGTCCCTCTAAATAACTCAAAACAAGAGCCATTAATTTCTAAACCACTGGCAACAAAAATGAGTACATCCCTAAGTGAAAAAGGCCAAATTGTGCCAATTAGCCATTTTCCCTCACCGATGTCATGTGACTCATTAGTGTTACAAGGTCTCAGGTGTGAATTGGGATTAGGTGTGTTTAATTTGGTATTATTGCTCTCACACTCTCTCAATACTTTTTCCTTGTGTCGTTTCTCATTATTACTCATAAAATAATTTATGGACATCTATGGTGTGATTTCTTTGCCTATGTGGATTGTATGGGTTGTTACCGACATCTGGTGAGAATTTCATATCAACAGCACCTTTAAAAATATATTTACTTTAGAAAATTTGTGACGTGTTCAATACTTATTTCACCCGCTGCATATATACTGTATATATACTGTATATACCACCATCATCATGGGTGACTTCAACATCCCCACTGATACCACCAGTCAGCAGCCTCCAAACTTCTGACACTTGCTTTATCCTTTGGTTTTACCCAGTGGTACCCCACAGCAACCCACACACACAGACATACTGTAGACCAGGGGTCTTAAACTATAAAGTAAAGGGGCCGCACATAGAAAAAATTTGAATGTGAAGGGCCGTGTTCTTTGCGGGAGATGATTATGTTTTCAGTGATACCATTAATTTTCTATAACTTTTTGATCATCATCTTTTTTTTAGCGTGTTTTTTATTCGTTCGTAATGGTGTTTATCATATTGGTTATGATACTAGTCTTCCCTTTTACTTCAGTTTTTACATAAAACAGCATTTTTGATGGCCAAATATTATTCCATTATTATTTTAATTCTTTATTTTATATTTTCTTTTAATGTTTTCCTTTTTTTAACTCCCAATCAGCCCCATACAGTAATATAGTTTTTCAGTTAACCCCATATAGTAATTCTGGCCCCTATCCTTTAATATTGTATCCAGTCCTGTAATAATGTCCCCTGTTCTATAAAAATGTCCCTGATCCTGTAATAATGTCCCCTGTTTTGTAATAATTTCCCTCAGCCTGTAACAATGTCCCCTGTCCTGTAATAATGTCCCCTGTCTTGTAATAAAGTCCCAAATCCTGTAATATTGCCCCCAACCCAGTAATAATGTCCCTCAGCCTATAATAATGTCCCCTGTCCTGTAATAATGTGCCCAAGCCTACAATAATGTCCGTGAGCTTGTATTCATGTCCACAATCCTGTAATAATGTCCACAGCTTGTAAAAATGTCCCCTGTCCAGTAATAATGGTCCCATCTTACAGTAATCTTCCAATCCTGGTCCCATCTTATAGTAATCTTCTCATCCTGGTCCCATCTTATAGTAATCTTCACATCCTTGTCCCCTTTTTGTAACAATGTCATCCATTGTGCTGCTCTTTACATACACATAAAAAAGTTCTTCTCACCTGACCTCTCTCCCTTGGTAAGGATGCACATTTAGTTGAAAAGAAGCGCTGATGTCAGTGGTCCCTGGCACATTGGACACGATTGTCTCAGGGGCCTAAGGGCCGCAAAACAGAGCCTCAGGCCGCGTGTTTGAGACCCCTGCTTTAGACCTTATCTTCACTAGTCTCTGCTCCCTATCTATCCTCACAACCTTACCTCTGACCACCATCTACTGTGTGTCAGTGGACACCTTTAACACATACCACAATTCATGATGCACAGATAAGAAATATAGGTATAGAGCAATGCCAAAGATTTCACTTACTTTTTACATTACATGAATGATATCTATCGTAAATTATACAATAGCTCAGAAACCGACAAATCCTTGCAGCGCACAGTACGTGCCCTGCGGGGATTCAAAAGTTTTCATTTTAGACTGGACAGTATAGTCCTCCATACAGTAGTATGGGCACCACATAATCCTCCATACAGTATTATGAGCACCATATATTCCTACATGCAGTATTATGGGCACCACATAGTCTTCCATACAGTATTATGGGCACCACATACTGCTCCATACAGTACTATGGTCACTGCAAAGTCCTTCATGTAGTATAATGGACCCCATGTATTGCTCTATACAGTATAATGAGACCCATATATTCCTCCATACAGTATAATGAGCCCCATATATTCCTCAATACAGTATAATGAGCCCCATATATTGCTCCATACAGAATAATGGACCCCATATAATGCTGCTTACAGAATAATAGGCCCCATATAATGTTCCATACAGAATAATGGGCCCCATATAATGCTCCATACAGAATGGGTCCCATATAATGCTCTGTACAGAATGGATCCCATATAATGCTCTATACAGAATCAACCCCATATAATGCTTCATACATAAAAATAAATAATCAAATACTCACCTCTCTTTGTTGCCCACTAGCCGCAGTTCCTGTCTCTTCAGCGTCTTCTGCCTCTCTGGACTGGTGAGGGCAGAAGGCGTGCTGTAGTGACGTCATCGCGCCCTCTGCCCTGAGACGTCACAGAAAGTCAGAAGAAGTGGAAGGAACAGAGAGAAGTAAGTATTTCAAAAGTTTAAAGCAACGGGGGGGCTTGGTGCCAGCGCCCGCACTGGCACTAGGCCCCCCAATTCACGGGCCCCATAGCATGGCGGTGTGCCCAACAGTGAGTGGGGCCCCCCGCTTGCTCAGAGCCCCGACACTTGCCTGGGTGGACCGGGTGGTGACACCGGTGCTGTCTGTCCTCCTCACTTGTCCTCATGTTCAGCAACTAGCAGAACCCTGCAGAAATCTCTCACACCTAGACACCCACACACTGTCTGACTCTACTCCATCTCTGCCCTCCATATATTCACTCCATGATACAGACAGTGCCATCGTTTTCTACAATGCCACACTCGCATCAGCTATTAACTCAGTCTCCCCCCTCGTGCATGTTAGAGTGCTACGAATCAATAGACAACACTGGCACAACAACTTTACTAAAAAGCTTCGACAACTGTCCAGAGTTGCTGAGCGGTGCTGGAAAAGAACATACTCACAGGAAGAGTTCACCACATTCAAATAAGCAACTTTCTCATTCACTCCTGCTAAACAGAACTTCTTCACAACCCTCATATCTTCTTTATACCACAGACCCAAAAGTTATTCAACACTTTGAACTGCAGCACTGCCTTGGCCAAGCAGCAACAGGCTGTGCTGAAGATAACATGCTTAATTGACAAACCGCCCAGCGCTGCAGAGTTGTTGAAAGCTTTAACACAGCAGCCTGATCTGTGGCTCTTACCGCTGAAGATACAGCCAGGCATGGTCATGTGTGACAATGGGCGGAACCTGGTGACGGAGAAATGATAGCCGGAGTAGATACGGTTTACCTCTATTCCAGTCCTTTCACCGAGCTAAAGAATATGGCTGTGGTGAAATACAACTCCCACTGAGAAGCTGTTTCCGATTGAAAAACATTGTGCCCACCAGAGGATATGATTCTGAGGGCTCACATTTTTCCCCCTCAAGAGCCCCATAGCAGCTAAAAAGTTAGCGCTATCATGAACTCTCCTGATGTAGAAGCCAGGGCTCACCAGAGCAGTCTCTGGTGGGACCGTCAAACCCTGCCGAGATGCAGTCCTGGCTAAGAAAAGTGTGTGGGAAGGTTCCCAGACACTCTATGGCTGCTTTTTTACTGAGGTGGAAACCCACGCAAACACGGGGAGAACATACAAAATCCTTGCAGATGCTGTCCTTGCTGGGATTTGAACCCAGGATCCCAGCGCTGCAAGGCTTCAGTGCTAACCACTGATCCAATGTGCTGCCGTTCACCCTCTGATATCTAACAGGCTGGAGAAACTTGCACCTACTGCCTCTCTATCTTTAGCTCCTTTGTGAGAAACTAATGTATTTGGGCAGTCACTCAGTCTACCAAATAAAATTCCTGAGAAGGAAATTGTGGATGGCTTCGCTACTGGTACTGGGGGCAGTGCTAATACCATGGCGTTGCACCATAGTTTACTGGAAATGTTCCAGGCTGGTAGGAGGCAAGCAGATTCCCACAGAAAAGTACCAGCAGTAATGTTCAGGGACCTGCGCTTGGAGAAGGCGGAGATAACACCGGGAGAAATAGTGGCGGCTGGAGACCGAGTATGGACACGAGGCATGAGGCATGAGGTTGTGAAAAGCTTCCGCCTCCACGAACCTAAAAGGCCACATTTCAAGTGCAAACAGCTACCCAGAAATCTGGCAGATTAGTATTGCGGCCTGTGGGTGTATGGGTGGGTGGGTGGCTGGCTGCATACTTGTGCTTGCATTCCAAGTAACAGAAAACTAAGCAGATTGTGGCCTCTATCATCATCATGGCCTCACCTCGGCACTATGAACTCTCCTGAAGGAGAAGCCAGGGAACACCGGAGGATTCTCCGGTTATCTGGTGGGCACGTCCAACCCTGCCGAGAAGCAGCCCTGGCTAAGAAAAGTGTGGCGGAAGGTTCCCGAACACTACACTGTGTGCAGAATTATTAGGCAAGTTGTATTTTAGAGGATTATTTTTATTATTGATCAACAACTATGTTCTCAATCAACCCAAAAGACTCATAAATATCCAAGCTTAATATTTTTGGAAGTTGGAGTGTTTTTTTTTAGATTTGGCTATCTTAGGATGATATCTGTTTGTGCAGGTAACGATTACTGTGCAGAATTATTAGGCAACTTAATAAAAACCAAATATAATCCCATCTCACTTGCTTATTTTCACCAGGTAAACCAATATCAGTGCACAAAATTTAGAAATAAACATTTCTGACATGCAAAAACAAAAACCAAAAAAATTAGTGATCAATATAGCCACCTTTCTTTATGATGACACTCAACAGCCTTCCATCCATAGATTCTGTCAGTTGCTTGATCTGTTTTCGATCAACATTGCGTGCAGCAGCCACCACAGCCTCCCAGACACTGTTCCGAGAGGTGTACTGTTTTCCCTTCCTGTAGATCTCACATTTTATGATGGACCACATGTTCTCTATGGGCTTGAGATCAGGTGAACAAGGGGCCATGTCATTATTTTTTCTTCTTTTAGACCTTTACTGGCCAGCCACGCTGTGGATTAGTTGGATGCATGTGATGGAGCATTGTCCTGCATGAAAATTATGTTTTTCTTGAACGATACTGACTTCTTCCTGTACCACTGCTTGAAGAAGTTGTCTTCCAGAAACTGGCAGTAGGTCTGGGAGTTGAGCTTCACTCCATCCTCAACCCAAAAAGGTCCCACTTGTTCATCTTTGATGATACCAGCCCATACCAGTACCCCACCTCCACCTTGATGGCGTCTGAGTCGGAGTGGAGCTCTCTGCCCTTTACTGATCCAGCCTCTGGCCCATCCATCTGGCCCATCAAGAGTCACTCTCATTTCATCAGTCTATAAAACCTTTGAAAAATCAGTCTTAAGATATTTCTTGACCCATTCTTGACGTTTTATCTTATGTTTCTTGTTCAAAGGTGGTCGTTTTTCAGCCTTCCTTACCTTGGCCATGTCCCTGAGTATCGCACACCTTGTGCTTTTTGATACTCCAGTAACGTTGCAGCTCTGAAATATGGCAAAACTGGTCACGAATGGCATCTTGGCAGCTTCACGCTTGATTTTCCTCAATTCATGGGCAGTTATTTTGCGCCTTTTTTGGCCAACACGCTTCTTGCGACCCTGTTGGCTATTTGCCATGAAACGCTTGATTGTTCGGTGATCACGCTTCAAAAGTTTGGAAATTTCAAGACTGCTGCATCCCTCTGCAAGACATCTCACAATTTTGGACTTTTCAGAGCCCATCAAATATCTCTTCTAACCCATTTTGCCAAAGGAAAGGAAGTTGCCTAATAATTAAGCACACCATATATAGGGTGTTGATGCCATTAGTCAACACCCCTCCTCATTACAGAGATGCACATCACCAGATTTACTTAATTGGTAGTTTGCTCTCAAGCCTATGCAGCTTGGAGTAGGACAACATGTATAAAAAGCATCATGTGATTAAAATACTCATTTGCCTAATAATTCTGCACACAGTGTATATGGCTGCTTTTTGTATCGGAGATGATACCAGGAGAAACAGTGGTGGCTGGGGACCGCGTATGGACACCCAGTCACCACCGGCATGAGGTTGTGAAAAGCTTCCGCCTCTACGAGCCTAAAAGGCCACATTTCAAGTGAAAGCAGCTTTAGAGGACTTACTAGGGTAAATGACTGCTGGATTAGATATGGTTTCCCAAGTCCTTTCACCAAGCTAAATAATATGGCTGTGGTGAAATACAACTCAGCAAAAAAAGCTCAATTACAGGACTTTCTGGGAGAAATGACACGCAGGGTACATACGGTTTCCCTCTATGCCAGTCCTTTCACCGAGCTAAATACAACTCTTAGCAAAAAAAAGTTGTGGACTGGCTCCGTACCGTCCCTGGCCACATTAACCTGTCCACGTGTTTGTGGTTAGGCGGTCCTTCCCAGTAAGTGTACTGGGGAAGGCACGGGTAATGTTGTGGGACCCGTGCTTGTGGAAGGCGGAAACGATACCGGGACAAATAGTGGCGGCTGGGGACCGAGTATGGATACCCCGTTGCCGCTGCCATAAGATTGTGGACAACTTCCGCCTCCACGAGCCTAAAAGGCCACATTTCAAGTGCAAGCAGCTGTCAAAAATTTGGCAGTATAGTATTGCAGCCTGTGGGTGGATGGGTGGGTGGCTGGCTGCATACTTGCGCTTGCAATCCAAAGAATGGGGTAGGTACAATTGAACGCTGCACTGGGACAAGGATGTGAACGGTGATTGTTGCAAGTCAGCAATGACAGGTGCATGGTGGGAGGCATCTTAGCATGCGCCAAGGATCACTTATGATGGGCACACTTTTATTCAGTGACCTGGGAGTCAGAGATGCTTCCAGAGGTCTTCCCCATGCTGTTCCCATGTCTTTTCAGCACTGTATGCATGTGTCTGATGATGTGTCACACACCACATGGCCAGATAAGGTTGTAAAATGTTGAAAATCATTTCCCAGTGAATGCATTTGTCTTGGTTCATTTTCATGAACTTGTGGTTCTTTCCCTTCTGCCTTCAAACATCCCAAAATCACACCTATCCTGAAAAAACGATCACTCAACCTAACTTCTCCGTCCAGCTATCATCCCATATCACTGCTCCCGTTCTCCTCCAGACTCCTCGAACAGCATGTCAATGCTGAATTTTTCTCCCGCCTCTTATCTAACTTACCCTATGACAACCTTCAATCCAGCTTGTGTCCCCACCACTCCACTGAAACTGACTTAACTAAAATTACTAGCGACTTACCGCCAAAGCTAAAGAATAATTCTCTATACTCCTCCTTCTTGACCTGTCCTCTGCCTTCCACACAGTGAACCACTCCTTCCTACCATATATCCTGTCTTCCTTTGGCGTCAAATACCTTGTCCTCTACTAAATCTCCTTATACCTCACTAACCGCACATTTAGCATCTCCCATTCCCATATGAAATCCTCATCCTACCTTCTTACTGTTGGTGTGCCTCAACACTCTGTCTTGGGACCTTTACTTTTTTCCATCTATACCTTTGGCCTGGGACAACACATTAAGTCCCATGGCTTCCTGGACCTCCTATACACTGATGACAATCAGATCCACCTCTCTGTCTCAAATGTCACTGACTGTTGTCCATAATTCCAGATTGTCTATTAGCCATATCCTCTTTCTTCTCCTCTTGTTTCCTAAAGCTCAATGTGGAAAAAACTGAACTCATCATCTTTTTTTTCCTTCTCGCCTAACTTCCCTACACAATCTATTTATCACAATAAATGACATCACGCTTTCCCCTGTACTGGAAGTTCCGCTGCCTCGGAGTAACCCTCGACTCTGCCCTATCCTTTAAACCTCATATCCAAGCTTTTACCACCTCCTGTCACTTCCAACTGAAAATTATTTCCAGAATTCATTCTTACCTCAACACCGATTCTACTAAAATGTTAGTGCATGCTCTCATCATCTTCAGCCTTAACTACCACAATATCCTCCTCTGTAGCCTAACTGCTAACACTCTTGCACCTGTCCAGTCCATCCTTAACTCTGCTGCTTGAATAATCCACCTCTCTTCTTGCTACTGCTCTGCTTCTCTATTTGCAAAATCTCTTCATTGGATCCCAATTCCTCAGCGTATCCAGTTCACACTACAAACATTGACCTACAAAGCCATCCATAATCTGTCTCCTCCATATATCTCCGAAACTAATCTCCCAATATCTCCGGTCCTCCCAAGACCTCCGGCTCTCCTCCACACTTATATGTTCTTCACCCAATCACCTCCAAGACTTATCCCTAGTATCCCTCATCCTCTGAAATTCTGTGCCCCAACACATCTGACTATTCACCACATTCGGAACTAGATGAAATTTGAAAACCCATCTCTTCAAGAAAGCTTACAGCCTGCAAAGACCTCACTGCCACCTTACCACTACCAGAGCTGATGCAATTCCCCCAACCTACTATCTTTTTCTGCATTATCCTTTAGACTGTAAGCGCGCAAGGGCATGGCTCTCTCCTTTCTGTTACAGTCTGTCATTGTCAGTTTGTTTATTGTAACTGTTATATTTGTATTTTTTCTATGTACAGTAGTGTTCAAAATAATAGTCCAATATGACTAACCAGATTAATCACTGTTTTTGGTATAAATTATATTACCACATGTCAAACAATTTACCAGTTGGTGCAGTAGATTCTTAGAAAATCAGCAGACTCAAAATTCATGATCTGCAAGTTTTTGAGTATGTGTATTTGTGGAGTTCAATTAGTGAGGTCAATCATTCTGTGAAGAGACAGGTGTGAATCAGGTGGCCCTTATTTAAGGGTGAAGTCAGCACATGTTGTGCATGCATTTCTCCTTGAAAGCATGAGAAATATAGGTCATTCGAGACATTGTTCAGAAGAACAGCGTATTTTGATTAAAAAGTTGATTGGAGAGGGCAAAACTTATAAAGAAATGCAGACGATGATAGACTGTTCTGCTAAAATAATCTTCAATGTTTTAAAATGGAAAGAAAAACCAGAGAGACGTGGAAGAAAATGGAAGACTACCATTCGAATAGATCGAATAGCCAGAATGGCAAAGGGCCAGCCAATGATCATCTTGACAAAGAGAACTTGCCGCTCGAAACGTGTCAAAAGTTGCCAGTATTCTCTTTTTTGTGAACACACGATTTTAATCTTTTCTTCATGTACCTTGGAAAATAAAATGCACTTTTTTGGACTTTATCTGTGAGCTGGATTTTTCTGCTTTCTCTATTGGATGTTGCACCCTGCCCAGGTGCTATCCGTGCTCCAGAAGTGTGGAACTGCAGGTGGTGAGCTGGATTTACTTCTGTGACAGTCTGAAGTTACCTGTGAGTACTGTGACAGATAGAAGATGCCTGTGTGAAGCTAATCTCTTAGCAAGAAGTTCCCGCAAAGTCCCAGTGTTAAAAAAAAGACATGTACTGAAGCGCATACAATTTGCAAAAGAAAACATCAACTGGTCTAAAGAAAAATGGAGAAATATTTTGGGGACTGATGAAATTAAAATTGTTCTTTTTAGGTCAAAGGGCCACAGACAGTTCATCAGATGACCCCCAAACTCTGCATTCAAGCCACAGTACACTCTGAAGACAGTGAACCATGGAGGTGCAAGAATCATGATATGAGCATGTTACTCTTACTATACCTATTTACCGCATACCAGGGATCATGGACCAGCTTGCATACATTAAAATACTTGAAGAGGTCATGTTGCCTTACACTGAAGAGGATATGTCCTCGAAATGGGTGTTGCAACAAGACAACTACCCTAAACACACCAGTAAATGAGCAAAATCTTGGTTCCAGTCAAACAAAATTTAGGGGAATATGGCGTGGCCAGCCCAATCCCCGGACTTTAATCTGATAGAACACTTGTGGGGTGACATAAAAATTCTATTTCTGAGGGAAAGTCAACAAATGCCAAACAGTGGGATGTAGTCAAAGCATCCCGGGCTGGAATAACAGTTGACAGGTGTCAGAAGTTGATTGACTCTATGCAACATAGATGGGAAGCAGTTCTAAAAAATTGTGGGTATACAACTAAATATTAGGTTAGTGATTCACAGGAATGCTAAATCCTCAAAAAAGAGTACATATTGTGAGTTTGTAAAGACAAATGCAGACACTGCTATTTATTAGAACAGCCCAATGTTCAATTTTTGTCATTTTCTGTAAAGTAGTTGAAAATTATATACATTTCTCTTCATGTTTTGAATTAGAAAACAGTGTGCAATGTTCCCAATGCATTGAAATAAAAACTAGTATAAAGATTTTGAGTTAGGGATGAGCGAATATACTCCTTACTATTCGCTACTTGCCGAATAGTACGGTACTCGGGCTACTCGTTACTCCCCAAGTTTCCTTGTGATTACTTGCTAGGAGTAACGAGTACAATGTAAGTCAATGGGAAATGCGAGTAAGTGTCTGCTGGAGCCTATAAAGCGGTCTGGGGGCTGAGGAAAAGACTGAAATGGGTGCATGATTGTTTAAAAGCTGGTGGTAAAAAGCCGCCGGCTTTTAAACAATCACTCAGCCCCATACTCGCTTACCCACAGCCTCCGATCCTGATCCTCCTCTCCTCCCATAGCCTCCCATCCTGGGCGGGGAGCGAAGCACCAGGGAGTGGGGAGGGCAGCACCAGTGAGCGGGCAGCGAAGGACCTGGGCGGGGAAGCCGACAGTAAAAAGACTTCACCACCGGCTTTCCCGTTTGGTGCTGCGCTCCCCGCTCCCTGATGTACGCTCCCCGCTCCCTGGTGCTTCGCTCCCCGCCCGGTCATAACTTAGGATCGGGATGGGAGGCAGCGTACAAAAATGCCCAAATCGATGGGAACAGTGCTAAATTAAACGTCAGGCTGGCAGAATATATAGGCAGACAGGCAGGCAGGGTATATAGAAGGGTGCATGAAAAACATAGCAAGGCACTTGGAGCACACTAGTGCCCTTCGATTTTCATGCACCCGTCTCTTTAAAAAAGCCGGCCGGCAATTCATCAGCGGCATACACCGGTACCCGACAATTTAGAACAGAAAGAATAGATCATCACACATAGATTAGATAGATAGAAACATGTCAGTCACATATATAAGAAGTACAGTGACAGTGTTGGTTACTGTACTTGCCATTTAGTGTTAAAATAAAGGATTTATTAAAAAAAAAATTGGCGTGGGATCCCCCGTAATTTTTGTCTCTAGTGGAGGTTAAGCAGACGGCTGGGGCAGATGTTTGAAGCCTGGGAAGGGGGTAATACCCACAGAGCTTCTCAGGCTACTAATATCAGCCCCCAGCTGAATACCTAGCCTTTACTAGCTATTAAAATGTGGGACCCAAAAAAAAAATGACGTGGGGTCCCCCTATTTTAATAGCTAGCAAAAGCTAGGCAGACAGCTGGGGGCTGATATTAATAGCCCAGGAAGGGTGCCATTAATATTGGCCCCCTCCAAGGCTAGAAACACCAGCCTTCAGTCGCCCTAGAAATGGCGCATCCCTATCCCATTCCAAATCTGGTATACATTGCACCCCTCAACCCAATCCTGGTATGTATGGTACCCAATCCCTCATCCTGGTATGCATGGAACCACTCATCCCCCAATCCTTGTATGCATGGCACTCCTCATTCCTGTCCTGGTATGCATGGTACCCCATTCCTCATCCCTATCCTGGTATGTATGGTACCCCTCATCCTGGTATGGACGGCACCCCTCACCCCCAATCCTGGTATGCATGGCAATCCTCATCCCTATCCTGGTATGCATGGCACCCCACACCTCATCCTCATCCTGGTATGCAAGGTACGTACCCCTCATCCCTATCCTGGTATGCATGGCCCCTCATCAGAATCCTGGTATGCATGGCATCCCTCATCCCCAATCCTGCTATGTATGGCACCCCTCATCCCCAATCCTGCTATGCATGGCACCCCTCATCCCCAATCCTGGTACGCATGACACCCCTCATCCCCAATCCTGGTATGCATGGCACCCCTCATTCCCAATCCTGGTATGCATGGCACCCCTCATCCCCAATCCTGGTATGCAGGGCACCCCTCATATCCAATCCTGGTATGCATAGCACCCCTCATCGGCAATCCTGGTATTCATGGCACCCCTCATCCCCAATCCTGGGATGCATGGGACCCCTCATTCCAAATCTGGTATACATTGCACCCCTCATCCCAATCCTGGTATGTATGGTACCCAATCCCTCATCCTGGTATGCATGGCACCACTCATCCCCCAATCCTGGTATGCATGGCACCCCATCCATCATCCTGGTATGCATGGTACCCTGCATTCCTATCCTGGTATGCATGGTACACCTCATCCCTATCCTGGTATGTATTGCACCCTTCATCCCCCAATCTTGGTATGTATGGCTTCCTTATCCCCCAATCCTGGTATGCATGGCACCCCATCACTCATCCTGGTATGCATGGTACCCCGCATTCCTATCCTGGTATGCATGGTACCCTCATCCCTATTCTTGTATGTATGGTACCCCTCATCCTGGTATACATGGCACTCCTCATCCCAATTCTGGTATGTATGGCCTCCTCATCCCAGAAACCTGGTATGCATGGCACCCAATCCCTCATCCTGTTAAGTATGGCACGCCTCATATCCAACCCTGGTATGTATGGCTCCCTCATCCATATCCTGGTATGCATGGCGCCCATCCCTTATCCTGGTATGCATGGTACCCCTCATTCCTATACTGGTATGCATGGTACCCCTCATCCCTATTCTGGTATGCATGGTACTCCTCATACTGGTATGCATGGCACCCCATCCCTCTTCCTGGTATGTATGGTACCGCTCATCCCTATCCTGGTATGCATGGTACCACATCCTTATCCTGGTATGCATGGTACCCTGCATTCCTATCCTGGTATGCATGGTACACCTCATCCCTATCCTGGTATGTATTGCACCCTTCATCCCCCAATCTTGGTATGTATGGCTTCCTTATCCCCCAATCCTGGTATGCATGGCACCCCATCACTCATCCTGGTATGCATGGTACCCCGCATTCCTATCCTGGTATGCATGGTACCCTCATCCCTATTCTGGTATGTATGGTACCCCTCATCCTGGTATACATGGCACTCCTCATCCCAATTCTGGTATGTATGGCCTCCTCATCCCAGAAACCTGGTATGCATGGCACCCAATCCCTCATCCTGTTAAGTATGGCACGCCTCATATCCAACCCTGGTATGTATGGCTCCCTCATCCATATCCTGGTATGCATGGCACCCCATCCCTTATCCTGGTATGCATGGTACCCCTCATTCCTATACTGGTATGCATGGTACCCCTCATCCCTATTCTGGTATGCATGGTACTCCTCATACTGGTATGCATGGCACCCCATCCCTCTTCCTGGTATGTATGGTACCGCTCATCCCTATCCTGGTATGCATGGTACCACATCCTTATCCTGGTATGCATGGTACCCCGCATTCCTATCCTGGTATGTATGATACCCCTCATCCCTATTCTGGTATGCATGGTACTCCTCATACTGGTATGCATGGCACCCCATCCCTCTTCCTGGTATGTATGGTACCGCTCATCCCTATCCTGGTATGCATGGTACCACATCCTTATCCTGGTATGCATGGTACCCCGCATTCCTATCCTGGTATGTATGATACCCCTCATCCCTATCCTGGTATGTATGGTACCCCTCATCCCTATTCTGATATGCATGGCACCCCTCACCCCCCAATGCTGGTATGCATGGTCCCCTCACCCCCCAATCCTGGTATGCATGGTCCCCTCACCCCCCAATCCTGGTATGTGTGATACCCCTCATCCTCGTATGCATGGGACCCCATTCCTCATTCTGGTATGTATGGCACCCCTCATCCCCCAATCCTGGTATGTATGGTACCCCTCATTCCCCAATCCTGGTATGCATGGTACCTCTCATCCCCCAATCCTGGTATGCTTGGTACCCCTCATCCCCCAATCCTGGTATGTGTGGCCCCCTCATCCCCCAATCCTGGTATGCATGGTTCCCTCACCCCCAATCCTGGTATGTGTGGCCCCCTCATCCCCCAATTATGGTATGCTTGGTACCCTTCATCCCCCAATCCTGGTATGTGTGACCCCTCACCCCACAATCCTGGTACGTATGGCACCCCTCATCCCTTTTACGCTGCACACATACAAAAAAATAAACACTTAAACTTACCTTTCTTCCCTCTGCTCCAGCGCTGCGGTGTCCTGTTCTACCGGGGGAGGAGTGCGGCGCCGGAATACGCGCATGCCCATACCGCGCTGTCCGGTGCCATTTTGCTGAAGACACACTGCAAATGTGTCTTCAGTAAAATGGCACCGGATAGCGCTATGCGCATGCGCCGATTCTGATGCTTCACTCCTGCCCCAGTCTCCGGCGAGAAGAGAGGCGCCACGGCAATGCTCCTCCCGTTCAGGTAAGTATGTAAGTATGGCACCGGAGATTGCGGTATGCGTTCAGTGCCTACACATTCCATGATGTCCGGCACCATACACACTCCTCTTACCTGTAACGGCTTCATGCCTGCTTCTGTCTGGAGCCAGACTGCACAGGCATGTCGCGCTTGCGCAGTCTATAAAGGCTTCAGACAGAGACACGCATCTCCCGTTATATTATAGATAGATATATATATATATATATATATGTGTATATATATATATATATATATATATATATATATATATATATATATATATATATATATATATATATATATATATATTATATATATATAGGTATATATATACAGCTCTGGCAAAATTAATTTTTTGCCAGAGCTGTGTATATATACAGTACAGACCAAAAGTTTGGACACACCTTCTCATTTAAAGATTTTTCTGTATTTTCATGACTATGAAAATTGTACATTCACACTGAAGGCATCAAAACTATGAATTAACACATGTGGAATTATATACTTAACAAAAAAGTGTGAAACAACTGAAAATATGTCTTATATTCTAGGTTCTTCAAAGTAGCCACCTTTTGCTTTGATGACTGCTTTTCACACTCTTGGCATTCTCTTGATGCTCTTCAAGAGGTAGTCAACCGAAATGGTTTTCACTTCACAGGTGTGCCCTGTCAGGTTTAATAAGTGGGATTTCTTGCCTTATAAATGGGGTTGGGACCATCAGTTGTGTTGTGCAGAAGTCAGGTGGATGCACAGCTGATAGTCCTACTGAATAGACTGTTAGCTGCTTTTTTCTTGCCATAATACAAATTCTAAGTAAAGAAAAATGAGTGGCCATCATTACTTTAAGAAATGAAGGTCAGTCAGTCCGAAAAATTGGGAAAACTTTGAAAGTGTCCCCAAGTGCAGTTGCAAAAACCATCAAGCGCTACAAAGAAACTGTCTCACATGAGGACCGCCCAAGGAAAGGAAGACCAAGAGTCTCTTCTGCTTCTGAGGATAAGTTTATCCGAGTCACCAGCCTCAGAAATCGCAGGTTAACAGCAGCTCAGATTAGAGACCAGGTCAATGCCACACAGAGTTCTAGCAGCAGACACATCTCTTCAACAACTGTTAAGAGGAGACTTTGTGCAGCAGGACTACATGGTAAAATAGCTGCTAGGAAACCACTGCTAAGGACAGCCAACAAGCAGAAGAAACTTGTTTGGGCTAAAGAACACAAGGAATGGACATTAGACCAGTGGAAATCTGTGCTTTGGTCTGATGAGTCCAAATTTGAGATCTTTGGTTCCAACCACCGTGTCTCTGTGCGACGCAGAAAAGGTGAACGGATGGACTCTACATGCCTGGTTCCCACCGTGAAGCATGGAGGAGGAGGTGTGATGGTGTGGGGCTGCTTTGCTGGTGACACTGTTGGGGATTTATTTAAAATTGAAGGCATACTGAACCAGCATGGCTACCACAGCATCTTGCTGCGGCATGCTATTCCATCCAGTTTGCGTTTAGTTGGACAATCATTTATTTTTCAACAGGACAATGACCCCAAACACACCTCCAGGCTATGTAAGGGCTTTTTGACCAAGGAGAGTGATGGGGTGCTACGCCAGATGACCTGGCCTCCACAGTCACCAGACCTGAACCCAATCGAGATGGTTTGGGGTGAGCTGGACCGTAGAGTGAAGGCAAAAGGGCCAACAAGTGCTAAGCATCTCTGGGAACTCCTTCAAGATTGTTGGAAGACCATTTCTGGTGACTACTTCTTGAAGCTCATCAAGAGAATGCCAAGAGTGTGCAAAGCAGTCATCAAAGCAAAAGGTGCCTACTTTGAAGAACCTAGAATATAAGACATATTTTCAGTGGTTTCACACTTTTTTGTTAAGTATATAATTCCACATGTGTTAATTCATAGTTTTGATGCCTTCAGTGTGAATGTACAATTTTCATAGACATGAAAATACAGAAAAATCTTTATAGGAGAAGGTGTGTCCCAACTTTTGGTCTGTACTGTATATATATATATATATTTATTTATATTAATTCAACAAAAAATCCCAAAGGCATATTGCCTAGTAGCACACTATATGAACCACAGGTAGTGTGCAATAACAAGTACTAAACTCCAAAAGCATGTATACCACCAAGAGAAAAAACGGAGCTTTTTGTCAAAGATAAAAAGGTATAAATTTTATTGACACAGAATATGAGACAACACAAAACATATAATAAAAAGACATGTGCAAGGGGGCTTGGAACGGTAGCAGCGAATACTGACAGTACTAGGGGGGGGATGGGGATAACAGAGGGATACATACCGACAAAATCATGTATCAATAGATATAGCTTGCATCCATAAAGTACATAAATCCCCAGACCCCTAACTGTGGCAATAGGGCTCCACAGAGTAGAGCCCTACGAATGGACTATAGATTAAGGCAGTATTCAGATTAAATAAATCACTAGTAAATAAGTCAGCCATAAAAGTCCAGTTAGCGATGGAGAAAATAGAACCCCCCATTGGGGCATGTAGAAAAAACCACCACAGTAGAGGAGGATAGCAGATAAACAGTGCTTACCCTAGGTCAGTAATCCAATAGATAGAAGGGAAAGCCCGCTTCCCGACGCGCGTTTCGCGTGTATACTGATCGGCTTTCTCAAGGGAAGGTATAGTGATGTGGACACAGGACCTTAAAATACATCATGTGGGAGGTCAGGTGGTGCACCACGTGACCGTCGGGTGGCCAATCACATCCAAACTGCGGCGCATGCGCAGTGGAACGAGCAGGTCCCGCAGCTGCAACACGGCAGTCACTTCCGGGAGTGCGCATAGTTATGATGCATACAGAATGGAATACATGTATGCATCATAACTATGGATGGAGATTGTTATATGTACTTATTTGACTTAACGACTTCTCTGTATTCCATGTATTAAGAGTTATTGGTGCCTCAGCATGTCATTATCATTGTGTGTTAATTTACTGATTTATATGGAGAGGTGTCCCATTCATTGTGATGTACTTCTTTCAACAGAGCGACTTTTATTCTCTGTTCTTTTAAGTGTATCCTCTGCTTTGTTGCCACCCACATTCTGTGCGCGTGCGTGTGGTGCGACCTTGCCCCGTGCAGCTGCGCCCGGCGTCTTCCCTTCTGTGACTATGCAGCCTCTTGCTGCGCACTCCCGGAAGTGACTGCCGTGTTGCAGCTGCGGGACCTGCTCGTTCCACTGCGCATGCGCCGCAGTTTGGATGTGATTGGCCACCCGACGGTCACGTGGTGCACCACCTGACCTCCCACATGATGTATTTTAAGGTCCTGTGTCCACATCACTATACCTTCCCTTGAGAAAGCCGATCAGTATACACGCGAAATGCGCGTCGGGAAGCGGGCTTTCCCTTCTATTGGATTACTGACCTAGGGAAAGCACTGTTTATCTGCTATCCTCCTCTACTGTGGTGGTTTTCTCTACATGCCCCAATGGGGGGTTCTATTTTCTCCATCGCTAACTGGACTTTTATGGCTGACTTATTTACTAGTGATTTATTTAATCTGGATACTGCCTTAATCTATAGTCCATTCGTAGGGCTCTACTCTGTGGAGCCCTATTGCCACAGTTAGGGGTCTGGGGATTTATGTACTTTATGGATGCAAGCTACATCTATTGATACATGATTTTGTCGGTATGTATCCCTCTGTTATCCCCATCCCCCCCCTAGTACTGTCAGTATTCGCTGCTACCGTTCCTAGCCCCCTTGCACATGTCTTTTTATTATATGTTTTGTGTTGTCTCATATTCTGTGTCAATAAAATTTATACCTTTTTATCTTTGACAAAAAGCTCCGTTTTTTCTCTTGGTGGTATATATTTATTTATATGTATATATACTGTATATATATATATATATATATATATATATATAAATATAAATATATATATATACGTATATATATACATACAGAATATATATCACAGAATGGATAACTGTTACTTTGCTTTTGTTATGACTAATTTAAATGTCAAAATATCACTTCCCACAGGTAGTTTTTGTAATACTAAGTTAGTTGACAAGCTTCTAGCAAATCATCGCCCCCTAAATACATGATTTTTAAACTTTTGCAATTTCTAGATAACCAATATTTATAAATCTTTACTGTATATGAAATTGTGAGCAACTTTACGACTTTAGCATACTTGTGGAAAGATATTTTGTGTGCTTTTCAGCACACTTAGCTAGCAGATTTGTGTACTGAACTGGAAGGCTAGGCACAATTCTCTATGAATAATGCCACATCTTTAATAGCTTAGAAAACAAGTTTCTTTACTTAAATTATAAGCAGAAAAGTCTGTCTGTTTCATTAGTGGTTGTGTGAAGTTGCTTGATTACAATGTCCGCTCTGTAGGATATTGAAAAATTTCTCAAGAGAATCCATCAGTCAGCACAACATTAATGTTTAAAATCACTGGTGAAAATGCACAAAGCAACAATGGAAGCAACTGAATCTAAGTCATGTCAGGTGAACATCTAAATGGTGCTTTAACATGAAAAAAATTTTTTAGATTTGATTTATGCCAATAATAGCAGCTTGAGGGGCATAATGATCCCCGCTCTGCATGTTTGGCACTCTTTAGAGAACCAATGAGCATGCACTAATTGTTTGCCACTCACTGTAATGCCGTACCATGTTGGTTGTGGCATTACAGTGATTGGCTGGCCTCATAGCGTCATCGGGGCTATTTAGGACCCAGTGACACTAGGCTCGTCAAAGTGTACCCCGGAAACAAGCAGAGTAGGGAGAGCTGCTGCTGAGTCAGGGAGAGATTTGCTTGTTTATAGTTAGTAAAAGTATTCCACAGCATCTATAATATAACCGGGGATGCGTGTCTCTGTCTGAAGCCTTTATAGACTGCATATTTGCGACGCGCAGTCTGGCTCCAGACAGAAGACCGCATCCAGCCGTTACAGGTAAGAGGAGTGTATGGCTTCGGAGATCTCGGTATGCGTAGACACTGAACGCATACCGCGATCTCCGGCACCATGTGAAAAATAGTAACCTACAGGCCAGCTATATAAAACTATGGTTATCCGTCAGACATATCACATATAACTGCAGCCATTTCAGGCCTCCATTAACATTTTCTTGCAGTGTGTCAGTGAAGCTATTCACACGAGGTCGCTGTGAAGAATAGTAACCTATGAAGAATGTATGTAAAGCACTGTGGAATATGTTGGCGCTATATAAATAAAAAGATTATTATTATTTTTATTATTAACCTACAAGCCCGCTATTTAAAACCGTGGCTGTCCGTCAGACATATCACATATAAGTTTGCTCCAAATTCATCCATTTCGGGCCTCCATTTAAATTTTGTTGCAGTGTGTCAGTGAAGTTATTGACATAAGGTCGCTGTGAAAAATAGTAACTGTAGCATCAGCGTCTCTGCCTCCTGCCGGGCAGAGACGCCGTTCCCCTCACCACCGCAGTCCAGGTCCGGCGTCTTCCCGCTTCCCTGCTGCTGTGGCGCACACCGCGTGCAGCTTCCCGGGCACTGTGCTTAAGGCGCGCTCCCTCCCTCATAAAGGGGCCGCGCGCTTCGTCCTATAGAGTCCCCGGCCAATGGCCGGAGGACTTCCCCTATATAAGACACCTCCTCCAAAATGGAGGTGCCTGTGCAAGGTTGTTGTTCCGTGTGCTAACACTTGCTCCAGCCCTCAGGTCCGGCTGCCTGTCAGTCCTGCCTGCCAATCTGTCTGTCAATCCAGCCCGCCAGCCTGTCTAACAGTTCTGTCCTCCAGTCTGTCTACAGTTGTGCCCGCCAGCCTGCTTACCTGGAGCACCTGTCTGTAACTTGCCGTGCCCACCAGTCTGCCTACCTGGAGCATCTGCCTGTTACCTGTCGTGCCCGCCAGCCAGTCAACCTGGAGCACCTGCCAGTTACCTTCCGTGGCCGCCTGCTTGCCTAGCCGGAGCATCCATCTGGCTATCTGCCGAACCAGCCTGCTTGTATACCCGGTCCACTCATCAGCCTTCCTGCCGTGCTCATCCGCTGTACCGGTCAGTTCCTGCCATCTGACCCACGGGAGTCACCTGCTCTCACAAAAGGTCGGTACCAGAGTGGCACGTGGTCCACCTGCTTGGTTCCTCCTTGGTTCACCGAGTCGACTAAGCCACCGTGCGACCTTGGCCGTGTAGGCACTTAGTCACGCCCCTCTGGTACCTCCTTGCACCGAAGCACAGAGGTTCCACCACCCGGACTCGTAACAGTAACCTACAGGAAGACTATTTAAAACCGTGGTTTTCCGTCACACATATAAGTTCGCTCCAAATTCATCCATTTCTGGCCTTCATTTAAATTTTGTTGCAGTGTGTCAGCGAAGTTATTGACATGAGGTCGCTGTGAACAATAGTAACCTACTGGCCAGCTATTTAAAACTGTGGTTTTCTGTCACACGTATCACATATCACTGCGATTCAAATCCAGGCTTTTGTAGTGAACGTGGAAAGTATTATCCTCCATTTAAAGTGGGCAAGGTGCTTGGCAAGGGATGGGGAAGAGGACGTGATGGTAATGGTGCATGCAAAGGCCGAGGCTGTGGGCAAGCTGAAATTGTGCCACAACAAACACCCACATCTTGTCGCTCAACCTTCCTGTCCCAATTAATAGGGGACCGCAGAACACCACTATTGAACACATAGCAGTGTCAAAAGGATGTTGGTTGGATAGCAGATAACCACCACCACCACCCTGTCTTCCACACGGTCTAGTCTCAGTAGCCTTCAGTCTGGACCGCATATTCCTCACCCTGATTCTCCTTCCTCCCACCATGTCACGTGCCCGGAGACAACTGATCCCACACTTGGAAACTCAGAAGAGCTGTTCACTTTTCCATTTCTAGATTTGGGCCACTCGCCCAGCCAGCTTCAAGTGGGTCAAGAGGAGAACACGTGTAGCGATGCCCAAATATTTGAGCTGTCACGATCACACGAAGGCAACAGTGGGAAAGTGCAATTAGTGTCACAAGAGGTGGATGATGATGAGACACAATTGGCAGAAAGTCAGGAGGAGGACCAGGGTATGGAAGTGGAAGACGAGGTGGTGGATGATAAAGTAACTGACCCAACCTGGCAGGGGGACCTGCAGAGCGAGGACAGCAGCACACAGGGGAGGGAGGCATAGCACCACAACAGGCAGGAAGAAGCAGTGTGGTGGCCGCAGACACAAGGCGGGAACACATTCCTAGTAACACCAAAATGACAGAAGTTGCCAGTACAACTGTTATTTTTTCCAGAGTCTAGTTATTTTTTAAAGACTCTGCAAATAACTATAAAAAGGTCATCTGTATCACCTGCCTGGCCAGCATCAGCAGGGGTAGCAAAACTAGCAGCCTGACCACCACCAGCTTGATCAGGCACATGGCAGCAAAGCACCCAACTAAGTGGGCTGAACCACAGGGTCTAGAAACAGTGTCTATGGATGAAACCACTGCTTCTTCCGCTGTTGTGCGTGCACGCCAATTTCCTGTCCATGGCGCATGCAAAGATGCCTCCCGCCCTGCATCTGTCATTGCACACTCTCAACTAGCACCATCAGTAAGCACGTCCACGTCCCAGCACAGCATTCAGTTGTCCCTACCCATGCCCTTGGAATGCACGCAAGCGCAAATATGCAGCCAACGCCCCACAGGCCACACTACTAAATTCACACATTTTGCCTAGCTTTCGCTCAAAATGTTGTCTTTATAGTCTTGTGGAGATGGAAGCTTTCCACAACCTGATGACGGTGGCCATCCCTCAGTATTCGGTCCCCAGCTGCCACTATTTCTCCCGGTGTGCCGTCCCTACATTACATAAGCACGTTTCCCAGAACATTAGCCATGTCCTCCACAACGCAGTTAGTGGGAAGGTCCACCTAACCATGGACACGTGGACAAGTGCTTGTGGGCAGGAATGGTACATCTCGCTGACGGTACACTGGGTTAATATAGTGGAGGCCGGGACCCAGTTGGACCCTGGGTAGGAACACATCCTCCTGACACCGAGGATTTTGGGCCCTGGGTCAATCAGGGTTGCTCCCATAATCTACAGCTTCTGCATCTCCTTCTTCTTTTCAGCCTCCATTTCCAAAAAGACCACATCAGTTGGAAGCTGGGAGCCCTGCAACACTGCCTCGGCCAAGTGGCAACAGGCACTGCTGAAGCTAAGGTGCTTAGGTGACAAACCAGCCATGGCCATGTGTGACAATGGCTGAAACCTGGTGGCGAAGCTCATCAAGAGAATACCAAGAGTGTGAAAAGCAGTCATCAAAGCAAAAGGTGGCTACTTTGAAGAACCTAGAATATAAGACATATTTTCAGTTGTTTCATACTTTTTTGTTAAGTATATAATTCCACATGTGTTAATTCATAGTTTTAATGTCTTCAGTGTGAATGTACAATTTTCATAGTCATGAAAATACAGAAAAATCTTTAAATGAGAAGGTGTGTCCAAACTTTTGGTCTGTACTGTATATATATATATATAACCATCTGAACTAACAGTCCTTCTAATGACTAATCCAGCTGCATATATTCAGTGGTTATAGCAGGAATTAGGCAGGCAGGCAGTGTATGTGGCTGACAGTGCATATAGTGCAAGAGGATCCATTGAATGTTCTGTCTGCTGCTGCTGTTCTTACAGATATTTGTAGACACAGCCCCTGATATCAGGGGCCAGGGCAAATTTTTTTTATCTTAATCCTAGTTATTTGCTTAAAAAGCAATCCAGAGTACACATTTCTTCTGCTCCATTTGCTTGTTAGCACAGCAGAATACAGCCAGATCTTTTCCATATTACAGAGATAAAAATCCCAAAATTTGTAGTGAACGTGGAAAATATGGGCCTCCATTTCCATTTTGTTGCAGTGTCAGTGAAGCTATTCCCATGAGGTTGCTGTGAAGAATAGTATTAGTAAACTACAGGCCCGCTTTTTAAAACAGTGGTTCTCTGTGAGACGTATCACATATAACTGCATTCCAAAATCAGCCATTTAGAGTGAATGTGGAAAATATTGTCCTCCATTTATAGATTCTAGCAGTGTGTCAGTATACACCATTTTACAGCTCCATTTGCTTGTTTGCAGAATGCAGACAGATTTTTTTTGTTTTATTCATATTATGGTATTGTGGAAGCAGAGGAACTTTTTTCAATAATCAGACGCACGTGATCCCTATGACTGCTGTAATAATACTGAAATTTTGTGGAGCGTGCCCAATATTTCACTCCATTTAAAGTCAGCCACCTGTGTTTTGTTGAACCAATTGACACTTGATCACTGACAAATACTATACTATTAGGCAACTGCCTGAAACTGTGGCCATTAGACGTTATCCCATATGACTGTCTTAATAATCCAGCAATTTTTGTGAGTGTGTCAAATATTACACTCCATTTAAAATATTGCAGTTGTGGGTTCAAACCTATTCACAGTTGGCCGCTTACAAGCAGCATATCTGTAAACAATGTTGTCAGAGTATTACACCACTTTGACGGACTAACAAAAAAAAACATACAAAAAACTGGCTAAAATGGAAAAAATGTTAGGAAACATTCTTTCGGGGTATTGACTTGTATATAAGGCCAAAGAAATAATAAAAAAAAAAGTTATGGACTGTGGAAGAAATTTATGTGACCAGAATGAACACTTGAACACTCATCTGTATCTGGTGATGATACCACCTAGAGACACCTGTCACTATTGTAAATGCATCTAACAGTGTTATTGATAGGGAATAGAATAGATTTTAAACATTTTTGGGCAGCACCAGCAGCACCCAGTATAAGGAAATAATATCTGGCTGGATCAGTGTAATACGCTATCCATACTGCGATACCTCCCCCTTAAAAGAATATCAGATAAGAAAGTTAACATTCTAGAATATAGAATCTATTTGAATTGTCCTTCCCATTATTAAGGAGTGTGTCTCCTATACTGTTATTGCATATGCAGCAATTTCAAGGGCTGCCAAAAATTAGGACGAACTCCAATACACATTTGAAGAGACGTAAAAAAAACTAAAAAAAACCTAAAAACACAGTAGGATCTTTCTTTAGTTAAAAAAACAGACTCGCCAATGTAACCTCAATGTAATCACATTGTTCAGCTCCTGGACCTTCTTCTCCTCTTGTTCTGCCTCCATCTCCGAAATGACCACATCAGTCACAAGCTAGAAGCACTGCAGCACTGCCTTGGCCTAGCGGCAACATGCTGTGCTGAAGATAACATGCTTAGTACTTAGGTGACAAACCGCCCACCACTGCAGAGTTGTGGATAGCTGTAACACAGCAGACTGATCTGTGGCTCTCACCACTGAACATACAGCCAGGCATGGTCATGTGTGACAATGGGCGGAACCTGGTGGCGGAGAAAGGACAGCCGGAGTAGTTACGGTTTCCCTCTATGCCAGTCCTTTCACCGAGCTAAAGAAAAAATGGCTGTGGTGAAATACTACTCTCACCGAGAAGCAGTGTCAGACAGAAATACATTGGGCCCACCAGAGGATTTGATTCTGAGGGCCCACCTTTCTTCCCTGCTCAAGAGCCCCATAACAGCTGCAAAGTTTGTGCTATCATGAACTCTCCTGATGGAGAAGCCAAGGCCCACCCGAGAATTCTCTGTTGGGCCCATCCAACCCTGCCGAGAAGCAGCCCTGGCTAAGAAAATTCGGTGGGAAGGTTCCCGGACACTCTATGGCTGCTTTTCTACTGAGGGGGAAATGTACGCAAACATGGGGAGAACATACAAAATCCTTGCAGATGTTGTCCTTGGTGGGATATTAACCCAGGACCACAGCGCTGCGAGGCTTCATTGCTACCCATTGAGCCACTGTGCTACCCTCTCTGTTCTCCCTCTGATATCTAACAGGCTGGAGAAACTTGCACCTACTGCCACTCAGTATCTTCAGCTCCTTTGTGAGAGACTAATGTATTTTGGCAGTCACTCAGTCTACCAAAAAAAATTCCTGAGATGGAAATTGTGGGGGGCACTGCTAATACCATTGCGTCGTGCCATAGTTCACTGGAAATATTCCAGGCTAGTTGGAGCCAAGCTGATTCCCATAGAAAAATACCAGCAGCAGAGGTAAGGAGATGATGGTGTTATGTTCTGCTACCAGAGCTAAGGAAAGAGAGGAGATCTGTCCCTACGATAGAACTCAGCTTAATCCCTACGATGTAACAGGGAACCTGATCCTGCGATCAGACCTGCTAAAGTCCTAAGCTAGTCTGTACGGAGACCTATAGATGTGGGGAAGGAATCCCTACAAGTACTAAGGACTGGGAGGAATAAGGGACACCTCCTAACAGAAATAGTAGCAGACAGACGAACAAACAAAATATATAGAACATAGAGGTCAGTAGACCAAGCAAACTAACAGAGAAAGACACAGAGCACAGGCTAGCTAGAAAGTAGATATACAATGAAGTCCAGCAAAGCCAGAAGGGCGGAGCAGGATTAAATAGGCCAACAAGGTCATGTGACCAGCAAAGGAAAAAAAACCTAAGAGCAAGGTTCTAACAGTACACCCCTTCTAAGAGGATCCTCCGGATCCCCTAGGACCAGGCTTATCAGGAAATCTCCTGTGAAACGCTCTGATAAGTCTGGACGCGGAAACATCATCCGACCTCACCCAAGAGTTATCCTCGGGACCGAAACCTTTCCAGGCCACAAGATACTGCAAACTACCTCTATACCGTCTAGAGTTAAGGATGCGAGAAATTTCATATTCCCCGTCCTCCACCATCGGAGGAACAGAGGCAGAGGCGTCACAATCCGATACAACAGCTTTTTTCAACAGAGAGACATGAAATACCGGATTAATTCTCCAGGAGGTAGGAACCTCCAACCTAACAGCAGATTGGTTGACAACCTGAAGCACCTTAAAGGGCCCTACAAACTTGGGACCCAATTTCTTTGAAGGAATCCTCAACCGCAGATTCCTAGAGGACAACCAAACCATGTCACCAACAGCGAACAAAACCTCCTGTCGTTTCCTATCAAAGTAGTCTTTAGATTTTCTGTTGGCCTCCTGAAGATTACCACGCACATCCGTCCAAACTCTCTCCAAATCACCGGAAAAATTCTCCTCCTCAGGCACGGCAGATCCCAACTTGGAGAACGACCCAAACGACGGATGTCTCCCAGAACAACAAAAAAAAGGCGAACAACCAGCAGAAGAAGATGTATGATTGTTCAGAGCAAATTCAGCAAGTGGCAGAAACTCAGACCACCCCTCTTGATTGTCTGCCACAAAACAACGCAAGAACTGCTCAACATCCTGGTTTTTCCTTTCTGTCTGGCCATTAGATTCAGGATGATATCCGGACGAGAACGACAAATGAACTCCCAACCTATCACAAAAGGCACGCCAAAAACGAGCCACGAACTGAGGACCCCTATCAGAAACAATGTCAGTAGGAACGCCATGAAGTCTGACAATTTCCTTGACAAAGGCCTTAGCGAGAGTTTTAGCGCAGGGCAGTTTGACGAAAGGAACCAAGTGACACATCTTGCTAAAACGGTCCACGACCACCCAGATGACAGTAAAACCCTCAGAGGGGGGAAGGTCAGTTATAAAGTCCATAGCCAAATGTGTCCAAGGAGCACTGGGAACCTCCAAAGGACAAAGCAACCCCGCAGCAGGAGTATGTGAGGACTTAGATCTAGCACATATAGTACATTGACGCACCCACTTAATGACTTCCTTCTGCCATCCAGGCCACCAAAAACTGCGACCCACCAGTCTCTTGGTCTCAGAGATTCCGGGATGACCTGCCAACCGAGATTCGTGACACTCAACAAACAAATCTCTCCTAAAGGTCCCAGGCACAAACAACCTCCCATGAGGAGTGTTAGAAGGGGCATTCTCCTGTGCTTTAAGAATCTCATTTTCCAAAACGGAGTCCAAAGCAGCTATCACAACACCTTCTTGTAAAATGTTCTCCTCTTTCTCAGCACCGACTATGGGAGAAAAACTGCGAGACAAGGCATCCGCCTTAACATTCTTAGTACCAGGGATGTAAGTAATGGAGAAATTAAACCGTGAGAAAAACAGTGCCCACCTAGCCTGACGGGCATTCAGGCGCTTGGCAGCATCAAGATATATCAGATTTTTATGATCCGTAAGAACCTGAACGGGAAATTCCGCACCTTCCAAGAAGTGGCGCCAGTGTTCAAATGCGAGTTTAATAGCCAATAATTCCCGATTACCAATATCGTAATTCAGTTCAGTCTCCGAAAATTTTTTTGAAAAAAAGGCACAGGGATGTAATCCATCCCCGTTATCCTGAGACAATACTGTGCCAACCCCCACAGAGGAAGCATCAACCTCAACCAAAAACGGCCTAGTAACATCAGGCTGCATAAGGATGGGAGCAGAGGTGAACCTCTCCTTGAGATACACAAAAGCTTCAATGGCCTCAGAAGACCACTGAACCGCATCAGCACCTTTCCTGGTGAGATTAGTCAGAGGTTTGACAATACTAGAAAATTTTTTTATGAATTTTCTATAGTAATTGGCGAAACCCAAAAACCTCTGTATCGATTTCAAACCAATAGGCCTAGGCCATTCCTGCACAGCCTGAACCTTAACCGGATCCATCTCAAAACCTTTGCTGGAGATAATGTAGCCCAAAAAACTAATTCTCTGTACAGCGAACTCACATTTCTCCAGCTTAGCAAAAAGCGAATTGTCCATTAATAACTGTAATACCTCACGCACGCTCCGCCAATGAGACTCCAGATCCGGCGAATAAATCAAAATGTCATCCAAATACACAACCACATTTTTACCGATCAAAGGTCTAAGGATGTCATTAATCAGATTCTGAAAAAATGCAGGAGCATTAGTAAGACCAAAAGGCATAACCAGATTCTCAAAATGACCCACAGGAGTGTTAAAAGCAGTCTTCCATTCGTCACCCTCCTTCATGCGCAACAGATTGTATGCCCCCTTAAGGTCAATTTTAGAGAACCACTTGGCCCCCATTAACTGGTTAAACAGATCAGGAATCAATGGCAGTGGGTAAGGATTGCGTACAGTAATTTTGTTAATCTCACGAAAATCCAGACAAGGACGTAAACCGCCGTCCTTTTTTTTTACAAAAAAAAATCCAACCGCCACAGGAGACTTAGAGGGCCTAATGTGACCGGCGGCCAAACTTGTCTGTATGTATTCCTCCAAAGCCTTCCTCTCAGGAATAGTAAGGTTAAATAAACGACTTTTAGGAAGAGTCGCTCCAGGGACAAATTCAATAGAACAATCATAGTCTCTATGGGGAGGCAAAACCTGCGATTCCTTCTCAGAAAAAACTCTCCAAAAATCCTGAATAGTAACAGGCAATTCTCCCCTATCCAAAGCTGCAATACGCCCATTACAACACTTGTCATAACATTTATGGCTCCAGGATTTAATTTCACTGGTAGACCAATCCAGTACAGGATTGTGAAATTTTAACCAGGGCAATCCCAATATTACTGGAGAAGGCAAGTTATTCAACACTACCAAATCCAATTTCTCATGGTGAACACCATTAATAGTGAGAGGAAATTCACAGACCTTGAGAGTAATATTCTTCAAAGGTGAACCATCCACAGAAACCACAGCAATGGGGGATGATAAAGGTTCAGGTTTTAAATTGAGTCTTTCCACGAATCCCCCATCAATAACATTCAGAGTAGACCCACAATCGACAAACACCCGAAATTCCATTAATTTTTCCTGAGCAATCGTGGAAGCAGCTAAAAATACACCCTTGGAATTTAAACAGGCAATACGGGCATGACTGACCATTTTTTTTTCTTTCTTCATACGAAGCTCACAGCCTTTAATCAAATGACCAGATTTTCCGCAATAGAAACACAAGCCTTCAAAAAATCGACGGTCTTTTTCTTGAGAGCGAGGTGCCACCGATCCAATCTCCATCGGTTCACCACTGTTAGTACACACATTCTCATAACCAGAAACTGACATAGCAGAGGATTTGCTCTCATTAACCCTTGCACGCAGTCTTCTATCCACCCGTATAGCTAATTGCATAGCCTGTTGCAAATCTTCAGGTGTAGGATAAGCAATTAGCAGGTCTTTAACCCTTTCACTGAGCCCAGCAAGAAATAGACTTTTCAGAGCAGAATCGTTCCACCCTGTTTGAGTAGACCAACGACGGAAATGAGTACAATATTTTTCCACATTACCTGATCCTTGTTTTAAACGTCTCAACTCAGTCTCAGCTGATGCAACACGGTCAGGATCATCATATATTAGTCCCAAAGCAGAAAAAAAACTATCCACTGATCTGAATCATGTATCACTAGGTTGCAAAGAAAAGGCCCACTCCTGAGGCTCTTTGCGCAAAAGTGACATTATGAACCCTACGCGCTGGGATTCATCCCCAGAGGACTTAGGTCTCAAACAAAAATACAATAAGCAAGCATTTTTGAATGAAAAAAATTCTCGGTGTTCACCAAAAAATAAATCCGGCAAACATACCTTAGGCTCCAAGAAATGTGCTCCAGGACAGTTACTCACGTGCTGACGGAGCTCGGCCACCTCCAGAGAGAGTCCCTGCAGGCGATGAACCAAATCCTGAACCGACACCATGATGGAACAGAAAAATCTTTCCTTAGAGAATTTGCTGGCTGGACTTACTGTTATGTTCTGCTACCAGAGCTAAGGAAAGAGAGGAGATCTGTCCCTACGATAGAACTCAGCTTAATCCCTACGATGTAACAGGGAACCTGATCCTGCGATCAGACCTGCTAAAGTCCTAAGCTAGTCTGTACGGAGACCTATAGATGTGGGGAAGGAATCCCTACAAGTACTAAGGACTGGGAGGAATAAGGGACACCTCCTAACAGAAATAGTAGCAGACAGACGAACAAACAAAATATATAGAACATAGAGGTCAGTAGACCAAGCAAACTAACAGAGCAAGACACAGAGCACAGGCTAGCTAGAAAGTAGATATACAATGAAGTCCAGCAAAGCCAGAAGGGCGGAGCAGGATTAAATAGGCCAACAAGGTCATGTGACCAGCAAAGGAAAAAAAACCTAAGAGCAAGGTTCTAACAGATGGCCTCTATCATCATCACGACCTCGGCACTATGAACTGTCCTGAAAGAGAAGCCAGGGCCCACCGGAGGAGTCTCCGGTTCTCTGGTGGTCCTGTCCAACCCTGCCGAGAAGCAGCCCTGGCTAAGAAAAGTCTGTGGGAAGGTTCCCGGACAGTCTATGGCTGCGTTTTTTACTGTGGACTGGCTCCAGCAAAAAATAAGATTGCAATCTATGATCCCTTCACTGGCTCCCCATTAGCCACAGACTTCAGTTCAAAACTGTAACCATGACATTCAAAGCCATCCATAACCTGTCTTCTCCATATATCTGTGACCTAGTCTCCCGGTACATACCTGCATGCAACTTCCGATCCTCCCAAGTAGTGAAGAGCGAATATGTTCGAGAACCGATCTCCAAAATTAAGTTCGACATGAATGTGGCACATTCGGATTCGTGATCGGAAAGGCGAGCAAAATTTGTTAAATTCGGGAAAATCAGTAGCATTCGGCAAATTTACATGGTTACGTGATTGCTGGGCAACTACAGCATTTTTTACAGCTTTGCTAGCATAGTGCCCGTGTATGATGAGCGGGGAGACATGCAGATGAGTGGGGCGGCTGGTGATAGCTCCGAACAGGTCAGATCAGTGGCGCGTTGTTGTTTTTTTTCTGTAGGTGGTAACTTTAAGTCAGGAAAGCTAGGCTAGCCACTCAGAGCACAGGAAGCATGCACAGTGTCCGAGACTCAAGGGCATCTGCAATTGACTGCTGAAATCACATGTCCTCTCCATGTAAAAACCGGCCATGTTCCCTCAGCACCATTTTATGCATGTCTCTGAAGGAGATAGACGCTGCTCAGTGTGCTCTGTCCTGTGTAACCAGAGATATTAGCTAAATAGATGGGCGCTTCTGTGGAAGTCAGATAGTGTAGATAAGTCCTGTGCTGTGTACCTGTTCAATTGACTTTGCAGCCCTTTTTTTTGTTTTTGTGAAATTACTGAGGTTCTGATAGAAAAAGCAGGGCCTATGGCATAAAACAGTGTTGTGCACCGGTTGTACTGTCTGTGCTCCATGCTGACCTTCAATCTATTTTTGCACTTGCTAATGTGATAAAGCAAGCAAGCCGTTGTAGAAAACTTTTTGATTTTAAGGGTTTTAAATTCAGCTATCTGCAGAGCTTGTCAGTGCAGAGGTTCTGAGTGAATAGCACACAAACCTTTTTTTCATTTGCTAATGTGATAGTGCAAGCTGTGTTAGCCCAGTTTGTCATTTTTTTGTGGGTGAAATTCAGCTGTTTTCAGAGTAAAAAAATAGATTTTTTTTCTGTTGCTAGCCACAGTCCACCAAAGATTATTTTGTGTCACAGACATGTTACACTCTGCTATAAGCCACCTAGTGCTTTTAGTGGCGGTGAAATTCAGCTGTTTTCAGAGTAAAAAATTTATTTTTTTAGTTGCTAGCCTCAGTCCAACAAAGCTTTTTTTCGTATGGCAAACGTCATACACTCTGCTATACGCCAGCTACTACGTTAGTGGCAGTGAACTTCAGCTGTTTTCAGAGTAAAAAAAATAAGTTTTTTTCTGTTCTAGCCACAGTCCACCAAAGATTTTTTTTGTGTGGCAAACGTGATGCAGTCGACTAAAATCCACCTACTATTTTAGTGGCGATGAACCTCAGCTGTTTTCAAAGTTAAAAAATTGATTTTTTTGTCTTGCTAGGCAGAGTCCACAAATGATTTTTTTGTGTGCCAAAAGGCATATACTCTGCTATATCTCAGCTACTACGTTAGTGGTGGTGAACATCAGCTGTTTTCAGAGTAAAAAAAATGTTTTTTTCTATTGCTAGCCACAGTCCACCAAAGATTTTTTTGTGTGGAAAATGTGATAAAGTCTGCTGAAATCCACCTACTATTTTAGTAACGGTGAACCTCAGCTGTATTCAAAGTAAAAAAATAGATTTTTTGTCTTGCTAAACAGAGTCCAAAATAATTTTTTTCTGTCATAAATGTGTTACACTCTGCTATAAGTCACCTAGTCCTTTTAGTGGCTGTGAAATTCAGCTGTATTGAGAGCTTGTGCAGAGTCAAAAAAAATTTATTTTTTGCTGTTGCTAACGTTATACATCAGGCTAGATCTGAGTTTGAAATAGTTTGGAGAATATCTCTTATGTTATACAGGTATCATCCACAGTAAAATAATATTTTGTTCAGTTCCTAACATAATACAGCAGGGACATCCCAGTTTGAAATAGTATGGAGAATATCTCGTATGTTATACAGGCCTCATCCACAGTAAAAAAATACTTTGCTTGGTTCCTAACATTATACAGCAGAAACATCTCAGTTTGGAGAAAATTTCCTATGTTATATAGGCGTCATCCACAGTAATAAAAATACTTTGTTCGGTTCCTAACGTTATACAGCCGGGAACATCTCAGTTTGAAATTGTTTGGAGAATATCTCCTATGTTATTCAGGCCTCATCCACACTAAAAAAAATGCTTTGTTTGGCTCCTAATGTTAAACAGCAGGGACATCTCAGTTTGAAATAGTTTGGAGAATATTTCGTATGTTATACAGGCCTCATCCACAGTAAAAAAAATACTTTGTTGGGTTCCTAACACTACACAGCAGGAACATCTCAGTTTGAAATAGTTTGGTGAAAATCTCCTATGTTATATAGGGGTCATCCACAGTAAAAAAAAATACTTTGTTCAGTTCCTAACGTTATACAGCAGGGTCATCTCAGTTTGAAATAGTTTGGAGAATATCTCCTATCTTATACAGGCCTCATCCACCGTAAAAAAATGCTTTTTTTGGTTCCTAACGTTATAGAGCAGGGGCATCTCAGTTTGAAATAGTTTGGAGAATATTTCGTATGTTATACAGGCCTCATCCACAGTAAAAAAAATACTTTGTTGGGTTCCTAACACTACACAGCAGGAACATCTCAGTTTGAAATAGTTTGGTGAAAATCTCCTATGTTATATAGGGGTCATCCACAGTAAAAAAAATACTTTGTTCAGTTCCTAACGTTATACAGCAGGGACATCTCAGTTTGAAATAGTTTGGAGAATATCTCCTATATTATACAGGCCTCATCCACCGTAAAAAAATGCTTTTTTTGGTTCCTAACGTTATAGAGCAGGGGCATCTCAGTTTGAAATAGTTTGGAGAATATCTCCTATGTTATACAGGCGTCATCTCCAGTAAAAAAAAATACTTGGTTCGGTTCCTAACACTATACAGCAGGAACATCTCAATTTGAAATAGTTTGAAGAAAATCTCCTATGTCATATAGGCATCATTCACAGTCAAAAAAATACTATGTTCGGTTAGTAACGTTGTATAGCAAGCCATATCTTACCTTTATCATTTAGTGCGCTGAAATTCAGGTGTGTGAAGAGCTGTTGCAGAGGAAAAAATCTAATTTTGTTTTGCTAAGAGCGTGCTCCTTCTACAGTATCTGAGCAACAAGAGTGGGAAAAAGAAAGGTCGTGGTGAAAGGGGGAATAGGCTTGGTGTTCAAGGTATACGTGGAGTAGGTGGTAATTTTAGTGCGAGCACTAGTGAACCACCACCGTTATGTCCTATACAAAGACAACTGAAACTTCTGTTACTGGACAGGCTACTCGGCTCCCTTTCTTTGGCAGCTGCACAGTGATACGACTTGTTGATAAGGACCAGAAGGAGCAGGTGATCCAGTGGATGGCAAGTGCTGCTTCAAGTGGCATCTCTTCTTCTTCCTCCACCTTAACTTCACACTCAATACAGTCCACAGAGGTGGCACCCCAATTATGCTTGCTTCCCCCCGTGTCACAGCTGTCCAAATGCCCAACTGACTATAGCGAACCACAGATGGGAGAGTCTGTAGAACTGTTCATCCATTCTATACCATGGGCATCAGAAGTGTACTCCAAACATTCACAGAGTCAAGAAGAGGAGGAAAGTATCTGCATCAATGCCCAAACTTTTTTTGCGCTGAATTCAGGGCAGGATGGAGTAGGATCCAAGCAGGTTTCTGACCCTCCTCACCAGACGTTAACCACCTGGGAGGGAGGTGATCCTGATGAGACTCAGATACCTGAGGCTCATGCGGTCTGTACTGTGCTGTCAGGGCAACAAGAGGGGAAGGGTCACTCTTAGGGCGAGGAATGGGATAACATATTGAATGATAACGAGGTTGAAGATCCATGTTGGTTGGAACCCAGAGTCACGCAGCCGAGTAGCCCATCTGAAGAGGTGGAGGAGGAAGACGAGGAGGTTACCTTCTGCCCTACGGGGCTGACACGGAGTGATGCAAGCACGAGGAGTGCTGCATCGCTAGCCATAACTGTGGCTGTGACCAGCAGTGGTCGCGGGTATGCAGCTCGCAGGGGCTTCAAGGGTTGCTTAGCCTGGGCCTTTTGTGAGACCGCAAAGGATAAGCCAGAACACGTTATCTGCAAACTTTGCAATAAAAAACTCAGTAGCGGGAAAAAGTGCAATAATTTGACTACTACATGCAATCTCAATTTGACTACACTGGCAATCTCACTGCGATAAAATGCGGACCAGCGGACCTCAACAACCATCAGCTGTCTCATCAACCTCATCTGCTGCTTCTTCCTCCTCCTCTGTTACCATGTCAAGTATTGGCACACAGCTCTCCCACTGCAGAACCTTTGCATCTCTACCTTCTCCAGTCGGGCTGAGTGAGAGCCCGTCAACTGTAACGGAAGCGGACATGCATACTGTGTTTGTTTCACCGAGCACACCACATGATTCTCAATCCACCGTAACATGTCCCCCTGCACCACACTCACGGTCCGGCAGTTTGTCCGTTTCACCATACTCCGCCTTCTCTAAGCACTGCAGCCAGCTCTTGGTCCCGCATTTGAGGTCATGTAAAAGATTGTTTCCTCCCACACATGACAAAGCTAAGAGGTGGAAATCCACCATCTCCAATCTGTTGGCCATGGAAATGGTGGTGTCAGACCCTAATTTTTTGAACTGTGAACACTCCTGTATGGCAGCTTTATTACTGAGGAGCCAACCGGAGAAACTGGAGGAAACCCCCTCAAACACGGGGAGAACATACAAACTACTTGCAGATGTTGTCCTCTGTCATCATAAAGGAATTAGCTCGTTGTCTAGGAGACCAACCATCTCTGCTGTCTACTTTGCGAACATTGTGTTGAAGCTTGAAAGGTATTACGGGTTTACCGTGACAGAGAGGAGCTAGAAGACCGCAGAGTCTGATTCCTCCCACTCCTGCAGTCATTAAAAAGAAGCCTTTCGCCTTCATATTTATCGGTGCAGGGGTTATTCTGCTTAGTTGTGAGCTCCTGGAAGCTTAACATGATTTAGGCTCTCGATAAATTTGTCCTGTGCATCTTCCCTACTGTGATAATATTGTACCCAAACATATCAGACTGTCACCTACCGTGGAAACCTTGAAAAGAAAGCTGAAGACCCACTTCTTGTTACAAGCATACAATCTGCGGTAAGCCTCGCTCCAGCATACAGCTGGATGACTAGATGTACCCTGACCTACTGTATCCTCACCCATCCCTTGTAGATTGTTTGTGTGCCCTCGCGGGCAGGGTACTCTCTCCTCTTGTCGGTGACCCCTTTTGACATGTAAAGCACCACGGAATAAATGTGGCTGTAATAGTTATAATAATTATAGCACTTGTACTCTGTCAATTAATGGCACTTTTCAGGTGTCTACCCCTAATTTGATGTGTTTTGGCAGCTTTTGGGCCTGTTTTAATGTGTTGTATATGCGTTTTTTTTGTCCCCCCATTGAATCCTATGGTGTTTGGTAACGTTAGACTAACATTCAACAAATAAATCGGCGAATATTGCAAATTCGGCGATTGTAATCTGAATCAAATATTGAAACATTCACTCATCTCTACTCACAAGATCTCCTTCTCTACTCCCGTCTTATCGCCTCTTCCCATAATCGCATACAAGATATTTCCTGTGCATCCCTTCTACTCTTTAACTGTGTACCCAAACATATCAGACTCTCGCCTACTGTTGAAGCCTTTAAAAGGAAGCTGAAGACCCACCTCTTCTGACAAGCCTACAACCTGCAGTAACCCTCGCTCCACCATACCTCTGCACGACCAGCTGTACCCTCACCTAACGTATCCTCACTAGGGATGAGCGAGTATACTCGTTACTATTCGGTACTCGCCGAATAGTATGGTACTCGGGCTACTCGTTACTCCCTGAGTTTCCTTGTGATTACTCGCTAGGAGTAACTAGTACAATGTAAGTCAATGGGAAATGCGAGTAAGCCGAGTAATTGTCTGCTGGAGCCTATAAAGCGGTTTGGAGGCTGAGGAAAAGGCTGAAATGGGTGCATGATTGTTTAAAAGCCGGCGGTAAAAAGCCGCCAGCTTTTGAACAATCATTCAGCCCCATACTCGCTTCCCCGCAGCCTCCCATCCAATCCTCCGCTCCCCCCCACCACCTCCCATCCTGATCCTAAGTTAGGACCAGGCGGGGAGCAAAGCACCAGGGAGTGGGGAGCACAGCACCAGTGAGCGGGGAGCAAAGGACCAGGGCGCGGAAGCCGGCAGTGAAAAGACTTCACTGCCGGCTTTCCCGTTCGGTTCTGCGCTCCCCGCTCCCTGATGTACGCTCCCTGCTCCTTTGTGCTTCGTACATCAGGGAGCAGGGAGCGCAGCACCGAACGGGAAAGCCGGCGGTGAAGTCTTTTCACTGCCGGCTTTCCCGCCGGTTATTTCAAATGAACAGCTGAGGTATCAGCTGATGCTGATCAGCTGTTCATTTGAAGTAGCCGCGGTGCCCTGAGAGGGTTCATGTGAGTTCATGCTTGCCTGCATGAACTGACATGAACTTTCCCACGGCCGCACAGCTCATCTACATCTCTACCAGGAGGAGTATTATTGTAGTAGGGGACTGTAGTGCAGGGAGACAGGCAGGAGGTAGCATTACAGTTCCACATAGTACCTTAATAGCAAAGCTGACTCAGCTCTTCTCAGAGCTGAAAGTATAAGCTTAGGGACTAATTTGTGTTCCCAGATAATTTTGGGGTCACGTTTACCACTCCAGGCACAAGTTTTTGGGCCATTGCAATGTTGTGTTTAAAAGAAATAGCACGGTACCTCTGGTCTGACACGCAGCCAGCACCTCTGTCCAGGGTGGTGACTGGTTTTGTGTAATCCCGCCTGTAACCTCTGGCCAATTTTTGTGTGCAGTTGCGTTGCTGTTTGTTAAACACCAAGCATTAGTAGCCTGTAGTGTTATCCTTACACAAAACAGTAACAGCTACTTGTTTGTCAATATCTGCATCTAAACATCTGCAACCATGTCACAAAAAAACACAAAATCTGAAAAAGACTGTTGCGAAGGGACGTGGGCTTGTCGGTCGTGCCCAACAAGGCACGTTTTGTGCTCTTTACAGAGCCAATGAACATGCAGGGATTGCCAGCCAGTCACTGTAATGCTGCAGCCATGTTGTTTGTGGGCATTACAGTGATTGGCTGGCCGCACAGCATCACCTCGAGTATTTAAAACCGGGCGCCGCCATCTTGGACACTGTCGCTCCGGATCAGCCAGTGTAGGGTAAGTGCTGCTGAGTTAGGGAGAGATATATAGTGCAAAATAGGTATTGTAGGGTCTCTAAAGCCTGCCAAATCAAACAAACAGTCCTTCTCAGGACTAATATCCATCCCAGATATCAGGCAGGCAGGCAGGCTGTATAGAAGACGCAGTGGTTATACCAGCAAACGCTGCATTACAGTCCTGTGTGCTCCTGTTGGTCAAATTGCTAGACTTATCACCCCAGTCTCAGGGGCCAGGAAAAAATTTTTTTTTTTCATCTAAATCCTGTATTTTTTTTCTTCCTCAGTCAGACTGTCCAAATACGCGTCTTATTAACCTTTTGGTATCCCCCCCCCCCAAAAAAAAAATAATTGAGTGTATCTGTGACTGTTCAGACACCAATATATCTGTTTAAAAGAGTCTGGTGTAGGCCAGAAAAATAGAACTGTGGTTTTGCAGTTCCACGGGTCAAATCTCTGTATTATCCTGTTTTTGCATTTTTTGCCATAAAAAAAAACTGTAATAGTGTCTCCCTGACTGGTCAGACACCAATATATCTGTTTAAAAGAGTCAGGTGTACGCAATATAACTATAACTGTGATTTTGCAGTTCCACGGGTCAAATCTCTGTATTATCCTGCTTTTTGCATTTTTTGCCGTAAAAAAAAACAGCACTGATGAGCGAGCACTAAAATGCTCGGGTGCTCGAAGCTCGTGTCGAGCACATTGGAATACTTGGGTGCTCGACCTGAGCAACGAGCCCAATGTAAGTCTATGGGAAACTCAAACATTTTTCTGGTGGCCCCCCCCGGCGGTCTGCAGAAGGTCAAGAATTGTCCAAATCGATGGGAACGGTGCTCAATTAAACGTCAGGCAGGCAGTATATATAGGCAGACAGGCAGGCAGGGTATATAGGAGGGTGCATGAAAAACATAGCAGGGCACTTAGAACACACTAGTGCCCTCTGATTTTCATGCACCCGTCTCTTTAAAAAAGCCAGCCGGCAATTCCTCAGTGGCATACACTGGTACCCGACAATTTAGAACAGAAAGAAAAGAGCATCACACATAGATTAGATAGATAGAAACATGTCAGTCACATATATAATAAGTACAGTGATAGTACAGTGATAGTGTTGGTTACTTGTTATTTAATGTTAAAATAAAGGATTTATTAAAAAAAAATAATAGTGTTTTTGTCTCTTTAAAAAAGCCGGCCGCCAATTCAGCATCGGTACCAGACATAGATTAGATAGATAGAAACATGTCAGTCACTCATATAATAAGTACAGTGATAGTGTTGGTTACTGTACTTGTCATTTAGTGTTAAAATAAAGAATTTATTTAAAAAAAAATTGTCGTGGGGTTCCCCGTAATTTTAGTCTCTAGCGGAGGTTAAGCAGACGGCTTGGCAGATGTTTGAAGCCTGGGAAGGGGGTAATATCCACGGAGCTTCCCAGGCTACTAATATCCGCCCCCAGCTGAATACCTAGCCATTACTAGCTATTAAAATGGGGGACTCAAAAAAAATGACGTGGGTTCCCCCTATTTTAATAGCTAGCAAAGGCTAGGCAGACAGCTTGGGGCTGATATTAATAACCCAGGAAGGGTGCCATGAATATTGGCCCCCTCCCAGGCTCCCAGCCGTCAGCCCCCCAGAAAAGGCACATCCATAGGATGTGCCAATTCTGGCACTTAGCCTCGCTCTTCCCACTGCCCTGTAGTGGTGGCAGTGGGATAATAGGGCTAGGGTTGATGTCAGCTTATAATGCCAGCTGACATCAAGCCCATGTTAGTAATGGAGAGGCGTCTATGAGACACCCCCATTACTAACCCCATAGTCAAAGTTAAAAAAAAACACAAACACCCAGAATAAAGTCCTTTAATTGAAGTAAACACACAATTCTTTAATGTTCTAAATTAAACCATTCTTACCATCACGCCCATTCCAGCTGAAGCCAACGATCTCCTGCAATAAAAATAAAATAATAAACCAACCTCATCCTTACCTTTCCATGGTTCCCAGGATGGCTCCAGCTCTACTACATTCACATGACAGGCTGGATCGCAGCCGAAATCTGCCATCCAGCTTGCCATGCCGCAGACACTGAGAAGCGTAGGCATGCTTGCGCTCCTCAGTGTCTGGCTGTGACGGCATCCAGATGAGCCGAGTTCATGTCCAATGAACTCAGATCACCTCATGCACGTCACTGACAGAGTGGGAAAATTCTCCTGCGCTTGCACCTATGGATGCTCACACCTATGGATGCGCCATTTCTGGGGCGGCTGACGGCTGGTGTTTCTAGCCTGGGAGGGGGCCAATATTCATGGCACCCTTCCTGGGCTGTTAATATCAGCCCCCAGCTGTCTGCCTAGCCTTTGCTAGCTATTGAAAAGGGGGGACCCCATGTCATTTTTTTTTGGTCCCCTATTTTGATAGCTAGTAAAGGCTAGGTATTCAGCTGGGGGCTGATATTAGTTGCCTTGGAAGCTCCGTGGGTATTAACCCCTTCCCAGGCTTCAAACATCTGCCCCAGCCGTCTGCTTAACCTCCGCTAGAGACTAAAATTACGGGGAACCCCACGCCAATTTTTTTTTTAATAAATCTTTTATTTTAACACTAAATGACAAGTACAGTAATCACGCCTATCACTGTACTTATTATATATGTGACTGACATGTTTCTATCTATTTAATCTATGTGTGATGCTCTATTCTTTCTGTTCTAAATTGTCGGGTAGCGGTGCATGCTACTAATGAATTGCCAGCCGGCTTTTTTAAAGAGACGGGTGCATGAAAACACTATTATTATTTTTTTAATAAATCCTCTATTTTAACACTAAATAACAAGTACAGTAACCAACACTGTCACTGTACTTATTATATATGTGACTGACATGTTTCTATCTATCTAATCAATGTGTGATGCTCTATTGCTTCTTTTCTAAATTGTCGGGTACCGGTTTATGCCGCTGCTGAATTGCCGGCTTTTCATGTTTCACTGTGAGCACTTTTCCCATCGATTTGGGCAACCACTGTAATGCCACAACCACCATGGCTGCGGCATTACAGTGAGTGGCAGACCATCCCTGCATGATTGGTGCTCTAAAGAGTGCCAAACATGCAGGACGGGGACTCGAACTCCCGTCCGAGCATCTCGAAAGTACTCGGCGGCCTCTGAGCATCTCGAGTACTGAGATGCTCTGGCGAGTACCGAGCAGTTGCGAGCATGCTCGCTGATCACTAAAAAACAGTAATAGTGTCTCCCTGACTGTTCAGACACAAATATATCTGGTTAAAAGAGTCTGGTGTACGCCACATAGCTATAACTGTGGTTTTGCAGTTCCACAGGTCAAATCTCTGTATTATCCTGCTTTGGCATTTTTTGCCGTAAAAAAAAAACTGTAATAGTGTCTCCCTGACTGGTCAGACACCAATATATCTGTTTAAAAGAGTCTAGTGTACGCCACATAACTATAACTGTGGTTTTTCAGCTCCACGGGTCAAATCTCTGTATTATCCAGCTTTTGGCATTTTTTGCCGTAAAAAAAAACTGTTATAGTGCCTCCCTGACTGATCAGACACCAATATATCTGTTTAAAAGAGTCTGGTGTACGCCACATAACTATAACTGTGGTTTTGCAGTTCCACTGGTCAAATCTCTGTATTATCCTGCTTTTGGCATTTTTTGCCGTAATAAAAACAGTAATAGTGTCTCCCTGACTGTTCAGACACCAATATATCTGTTTAAAAGTATCTGGTGAAGGCCAGAAAAATAGAGCTGTGGTATTGCTGTTCCACGGGTCAAATCTCTGTATTATCCGGTTTTGTGCTTTTTTTGGCGTAAAAAGAACCAGTAATAGTATCCCCCTGATTGGTCAGACACCAATATATCTGTTTAAAAGAGTCTGGTGTAGGTCAGAAAAATGGAACTGTGGTTTTGCAGTTCCATGGGTCAAATCTCTGTATTATTCTGTTTTTGGCATTTTTTGCAGTAAAAAAAAACAGTAATAGTGTCTCCCTGACTGGTCAGACACCAATATATCTGCTTAAAAGAGTCTGGTGTAAGCCACAAAACTAAGACTGTGGTTTTGCAGTGGAACGGGTCAAATCTCTGTATTATCCTGTTTTTGGCATTTTTTGCCGTAAAAAAAAACTTTAATAGAGTCTCCCTGACTGGTCAGACACCAATATATCTGTTTAAAGATTCTGGTGTATGCCACATAACTATAACTGTGGTTTTGCAGTTCCAGGGGTCAAATCTCTGTATTATCCTGCTTTGGGCATTTCTTGCCATAAAAAAAAAACTGTAGTAGTGTCTCCCTGACTGGTCAGACTCCAATATATCTGTTTAAAAGAGTCTGGTGTACGCCACATAGCTATAACTGTGGTTTTGCAGTTCCATGGGTCAAATCCCTGTATTAACCTGCTTTTTGCTTTTTTTGCCGAAAAAAAAACAGTAATAGTGTATCCCTGACTGTTCAGAGACCAATATATCTGTTTAAAAGATTCGGGCGTACGCCACATAACTATAAATGTGGTTTTGCAGTTCCAAGGGTAAAATCTCTGTATTATACTGCTTTTGGCATTTTTTGTAGTAAAAAAACAGTAATAGTGTATCCCTGACTGTTCAGACACCCATAAATCTGTTTAAAAGATTCTGGCGTACGCCACATAACTATAAATGTGGTTTTGCAGTTCCAAAGGTCAAATCTTTGTATTATCCTGCTTTTGGCATTTTTTGCCGTAAAAAAACTGTAATAGTGTCTTCCTGACTGGTCAGAAACCAATATATCTTGTTTAAAATAGTCTGGTGTACCCCATTTAACTATAACTGTGGTTTTGTAGTTCCATGGGTCAAATCTCTGTATTATCCTGCTTTTTGCATTTTTTGCCGTAAAAAAAACAGCAATACTGTCTCACTGACTCTTCAGACACAAATATATCTGTTTAAAAGAGTCTGGTGTAGGCCAGAAAAATTGAACTGTGGTTTTGCAGTTCCACGGGTCAAATCTATGTATTATCCTGTTTTTGGCATTTTTTGCCATAAAAAAAACTGTAATAGTGTCTCCCTGACTGGTCAGACACCAATATATCTGTTTAAAGAATTCTGATGTACACCACATAAGTATAACTGTGGTTTTGCAGTTCCACGGGTCAAATCTCTGTATTATCCTGCTTTTGGCGTTTTTTGCCGTAAAAAAAAACCTTAATAGTGTCTTCCTGACTGGTCAGACACCAATATATCTGTTTAAAAGAGTCTGGTGTACGCCACATAACTATAACTGCGGTTTTGCAGTTCCACGGGTCAAATCTCTGTATTATCCTGCTTTTGGCATTTTTTGCCGTAAAAAAAACGTAATAGTGCCTCCCTGACTGGTTAGACACCAGTATATCTGCTTAAAAAAGTCTGGTGTACGCCACATAACTATAACTGTGGTTTTGCAGTTCCACATTTCAAATCTCTGTATTATCCTGCTTTTTGCATTTTTTGCTGTAAAAAAAACAGTAATAGTGTCTCCCTGACTGTTCAGACACCAAAATATCTGTTTAAAAGAGTCTGGTGTAGGCCAGAAAAATAGAACTGTGGTTTTTAAGTTCCACGGGTCAAATCTCTGTTTTATCCTGTTTTTGGCATTTTTTGCCATAAAAAAAAACTGTAATCATGTCCCCATAACTGGTCAGACACCAATATATCTGTTTAATAGAGTCTAGTGTAGACCAGTAAAATAGAACTGTGGTTTTACAGTTCCACAGGTCAAATCTCTGTATTATCTTGTTTTTGGCATTTTTTGCCGTAAAAAAAAACTGTAATAGTGTCTCCTTGACTGGTCAGACACCAATATATCTGTTTAAAAGTGTCCGGTGTAAGCCACATAACTATGACTGTGGTTTTGCAGTGGAATGGGTCAAATCTCTGTATTAACCTGCTTTCAGCATTTTTTGCCATAAAAAAACAGTAATAGTGCATCCCTGACTGTTCAGACACCAATATATCTGTTTAAATGATTCTGGCGTACGCCACATAACTATAAATGTGGTTTTGCAGTTCGAAGGGTCAAATCTCTGTATTATCCTGCTTTTGGCATTTTTTGCAGTAAAAAAAAACAGTAATAGTGTATCCCTGACTGTCCAGACACCCATATATCTGTTTAAAGGATTCTGGCGTACGCCACATAACTATAAATGTGGTTTTGCAGTTCCAAGGGTCAAATCTCTGTATTATCCTGCTTTTGGCATTTTTTGCCGAAAAAAAAATGTAATAATGTCTTCCTGATTGGTCAGACGCTAATATATCTGTTTAAAAGAGTCTGGTGGATGCCATATATCTATAACTGTGGTTTTGCAGCTCCATGGGTCAAATCTCTGTATTATCCTGCATTTTGCATTTTTTGCCATAAAAAAAACAGTAATAGTGTCTCCTTGACTGTTCAGACACAAATATATCTGTTTAAAAGAGTCTGGTGTAGGCCAGAAAAATTGAACTGTGGTTTTGCAGTTCCACGGGTCAAATCTCTGTATTATCCTGTTTTTGGCATTTTTTGCCATAAAAAAAAACTGTAATAGTGTCTCCCTGACTGGTCAGACACCAATATATCTGTTTGTAAGATTCTGGTGTACCGCACATAACTATAACTGTGGTTTTTCAGATCCACGGGTCAAATCTCTGTATTATCCTGCTTTTGGCATTTTTTGCCCTAAAAAAACAGTTATAGTGTCTCCCTGACTGTTCAGACACAAATATACAGTACAGACCAAAAGTTTGGACACACCTTCTCATTTAAAGATTTTTATGTATTTTCATGACATTGAAAATTGTATATTCACACTGAATTCATCAAAACTATGAATTAGCACATGTAGAATTATATACTTAACAAAAAAGTGTGAAACAACTGAAAATATGTCATATTCTAGGTTCATCAAAGTAGCCACCTTTTGCTTTGATGACTGCTTTGCACACTCTTCGCATTCTCTTGATGAGCTACAAGAGGTATTCACCGGAAATGGTTTTCACTTCACAGGTGTGCCCTGTCAGGTTTAATAAGTGGGATTTCTTGCCTTATAAATGGGGTTGGGACCATCAGTTGTGTTGTACAGAAGTCAGGTGGATGCACAGCTGATAGTCCTACTGAATAGACTGTTAGAATTTGTATTATGGCAAGAAAAAAGCAGCTAAGTAATGAAAAACGAGTGGCCAACATTACTTTAAGAAATGAAGGTCAGTCAGTCCGAAAAATTGGGCAAACTGTGAATGTGTCTCCAAGTGCAGTTGCAAAAACCATCAAGCGCTACAAAGAAACTGGCTCACATGAGGACCGCCCCAGGAAAGGAAGACCTAGAGTCACCTCTGCTTCTGAGGATAAGTTTATCCCAGTTACCAGCCTCAGAAATCTCAGGTTAACAGCTGCTCAAATTAGAGACCAGGTCAATGCCACACAGAGTTCTAGCAGCAGACACATCTCCACAACAACTGTTAAGAGGTGACTTTGTGCAGCAGGACTTCATGGTAAAATAGCTGCTAGGAAACCACTGATAAGGACAGGCAGCAAGCAGAAGAGACTTGTTTGGGCTAAAGAACACAAGGAATGGACATTAGACCAGTGGAAATCTGTGCTTTGGTCTGATGAGTCAAAATTTGAGATCTTTGGTTCCAACCACCATGTCTTTGTGCGGCGCAGAAAAGGTGAACGGATAGACTCTACATGCCTGGTTCCCACCGTGAAGCATGGAGGAGGAGATGTGATGGTGTGGGGTTGCTTTTCTGGTGACACTGTTGGGGATTTATTCAAAATTGAAGGCATATTGAACCAGTATGGCTACCACAGCATCTTGCAGCGGCATGCTATTCCATCCGATTTGCATTTAGTTGGACCATCATTTATTTTTCAACAGGAAAATGACCCCAAACACACCTCCAGGCTGTGTAAGGGCTATTTGACCAAGAGGTAGAGTGATGGGGTGCTACGCCAGATGACCTGGCCTCCACATTCACCAGACCTGAACCCATTCGAGATGGTTTGGCATGAGCTGGGCCTCAGAGTGAAGGCAAAAGGGTCAACAAGTGCTAAGCATCTCTGGGAACTCCTTCAAGATTGTTGGAAGACAATTTCCAGTGACTACCTCTTGAAGCTCATCAAGAGAATGCCAAGAGTGTGCAAAGAAGTCATCAAATCAAAAAGTGGCTACTTTGAAGAACCTAGAATATAAGACATATTTTCAGTTGTTTCACACTTTTTTGTTAAGTATATAATTCCATATGTGTTAATTCATACTTTTGATGCCTTCAGTGTGAATGTACAATTTTCATAGTCATGAAAATGCAGATAAATCTTTAAATGGAAGGTGTGTCCAAACTTTTGGTCTGTACTGTATCTGTTTAAAAGAGTCTGGTGTAGGCCAGAAAAATTGAACTGTGGTTTTGCAGTTCCATGGGTCAAATCTCTGTATTATCCTGTTTTTGGTATTTTTTGCCGTAAAAAAAAAACTGTAATAGTGTCTCCCTGACTGGTCAGACACCAATATATCTGTTTAAAAGAGTCTGGTGTAGGCCACATAACTATAACTGTGGTTTTGCAGTTCCACGGGTCAAATCTCTGTATTATCCTGATTTTGGCATTTTTTGCTGTAATACAAAACTGTAATACTGCCTCCCTGACTGGTCAGACACCAATATATCTGTTTAAAAGAGTCTGGTGGATGCCATATATCTATAACTGTGGTTTTGCAGCTCCATGGGTCAAATCTCTGTATTATTCTGCTTTTTGCATTTTTTGCCGTAAAAAAAACAGTAATAATGTCTCCTTGACTGTTCAGACACAAATATATCTGTTTAAAAGAGTCTGGTGTAGGCCAGAAAAATTGAACTGTGGTTTTGCAGTTCCACGGGTCAAATCTCTGTATTATCCTGTTTTTGGCATTTTTTGCCATAAAAAAAAACTGTAATAGTGTCTACCTGTCTTGTCAGACACCAATATATCTGTTTAAAAGATTCTGGTGTTCGCCACATATCTATAACTGTGGTTTTGCAGTTCCACGGGTCAAATCTCTGTATTATCCTCTTTTTGGCATTTTTTGCCGTAAAAAAACTGTAATAGTGCCCCCCTGACTGGTCAGACACCAATATTTCTGTTTAAAAGAGTCTGGTGTTCGTCACATAACTATAACTGTGGTTTTGCAGTTCCACGTGTCAAATCTCTGTAATATCCTGCTTTTTGCATTTTTTGCCGTAAAAAAAACAGTAATAGTGTCTCCCTGACTGTTCAGACACCAAAATATCTGTTTAAAAGAGTCTGGTGTAGGCCAGAAAAATAGAACTGTGGTTTTGCAGTTCCACGGGTCAAATCTCTGTATTATCCTGTTTTTGGCATTTTTTGCCGTAAAAAAACAGTAATAGTGTTTCCCTAACTGGTCAGACACCAATATATCTATTTAATATAGTCTGGTGTAGGCCAGAAAAATAGAACTGTGGTTTTACAATTCCACAGGTCAAATCTCTGTATTATCCTGTCTTTGGCATTTTTTGAAATAAAAAAAAAACTGTAATAGGGTCTCCCTGACTGGTCAGACACCAATATATCTGTTTGTAAGATTCTGGTGTACCGCACATAACTATAACTGTGGTTTTGCAGTTCCACGGGTCAAATCTCTGTATTATAGTGCTTTTGGCATTTTTTGCCGTAAAAAAAACTGTAATAGTGTCACCCTGACTGGTCAGACACCAATATATCTGTTTAAAAGAGACTGGTGTACGCCACTTAACTATAACTGTGGTTTTGAAGTTCCACGGGTCAAATCTCTGTATTATAGTGCTTTTGGCATTTTTTGCCATAAAAAAAATCTGTAATAGTGTCACCCTGACTGGTCAGACACCAATATATCTGTTTAAAAGAGTCTGGTGTATGCCACATAACTATAACTGTGGTTTTGCTGTTCCACGGGTCAAATCTCTGTATTATCCTGCTTTTAGCATTTTTTGCCGTAAAAAAAAACAGTAATAGTGTCTCCCTGACTGTTCAGACACAAATATATCTGTTTAAAAGAGTATGGTGTAGGCCAGAAAAATAGAACTGTGATTTTGCATTTTCACGGGTCAATTCTCTGTATTATCCTGCTTTTTCCATTATTTGCGGTAAAAAAAACAGTAATAGTGTCTCCCTGACTAGGCAGACACCAACATATCTGTTTAAAATGTTCTGGTGTACGCCACATAACTATAACTGTGGTTTTGCAGTTCCGCGGGTCAAATCTCTGTATTATCCTGCTTTTGGCATTTTTTGCCATAAAAAAAACAGCAATAGTGTCTCCCTGACTCGTCAGACACCAATATATCTGTTTAAAAGAGTCTGGTTTACTCCACATAACAATAACTGTGGCTTTGCAGTTCCACGGGTCAAATCTCTGTATTAACCTGCTTTTTCAATTTTTGCCGTAAAAAAAACAGTAATAGTGTCTCCCTGACTGTTCAAACACCAATATATCTGTTTAAAAGATTCTGGTGTACGCCACATAACTATAACTGTGGTTTTGCAGTTCCACGGGTCAAATCTCTGTATTATCCTGCTTTTTGCATTTTTTCCGTAAAAAAAAACAGTAATAGTGTCTCCCTGACTGTTCAGACACCAATATATCTGTTTAAAAGAGTCTGGTGTAGGCCAGAAAAATAGAACTGTGGTTTTGCAGTTCCACGGGTCAATTCTCTGCATTATCCTGCCTTTTGCATTTTTTGCCGTAAAAAAAAAACTGTAATAGTGTCTCCTTCACTGTTCAGACACCAATATATCTGTTTAAAAGAGTCTGGTGTAAGCCACATAACTATAACTGTGGTTTTGCAGTTCCACGGGTCAAATCTCTGTATCATCCTGCTTTTGGCATTTTTTGCCGTAAAAAAACAGTAATAGTGTTTCCCTAACTGGTCAGACACCAATATATCTATTTAATATAGTCTGGTGTAGGCCAGAAAAATAGAACTGTGGTTTTACAATTCCACAGGTCAAATCTCTGTATTATCCTGTCTTTGGCATTTTTTGAAATAAAAAAAAACTGTAATAGGGTCTCCCTGACTGGTCAGACACCAATATATCTGTTTGTAAGATTCTGGTGTACCGCACATAACTATAACTGTGGTTTTGCAGTTCCACGGGTCAAATCTCTGTATTATAGTGCTTTTGGCATTTTTTGCCGTAAAAAAAACTGTAATAGTGTCACCCTGACTGGTCAGACACCAATATATCTGTTTAAAAGAGACTGGTGTACGCCACTTAACTATAACTGTGGTTTTGAAGTTCCACGGGTCAAATCTCTGTATTATAGTGCTTTTGGCATTTTTTGCCATAAAAAAAATCTGTAATAGTGTCACCCTGACTGGTCAGACACCAATATATCTGTTTAAAAGAGTCTGGTGTATGCCACATAACTATAACTGTGGTTTTGCTGTTCCACGGGTCAAATCTCTGTATTATCCTGCTTTTAGCATTTTTTGCCGTAAAAAAAAACAGTAATAGTGTCTCCCTGACTGTTCAGACACAAATATATCTGTTTAAAAGAGTATGGTGTAGGCCAGAAAAATAGAACTGTGATTTTGCATTTTCACGGGTCAATTCTCTGTATTATCCTGCTTTTTCCATTATTTGCGGCAAAAAAAACAGTAATAGTGTCTCCCTGACTAGGCAGACACCAACATATCTGTTTAAAATGTTCTGGTGTATGCCACATAACTATAACTGTGGTTTTGCAGTTCCGCGGGTCAAATCTCTGTATTATCCTGCTTTTGGCATTTTTTGCCATAAAAAAAACAGCAATAGTGTCTCCCTGACTCGTCAGACACCAATATATCTGTTTAAAAGAGTCTGGTTTACTCCACATAACAATAACTGTGGCTTTGCAGTTCCACGGGTCAAATCTCTGTATTAACCTGCTTTTTCAATTTTTGCCCTAAAAAAAACAGTAATAGTGTCTCCCTGACTGTTCAAACACCAATATATCTGTTTAAAAGATTCTGGTGTACGCCACATAACTATAAATGTGGTTTTGCAGTTCCACGGGTCAAATCTCTGTATTATCCTGCTTTTTGCATTTTTTCCGTAAAAAAAAACAGTAATAGTGTCTCCCTGACTGTTCAGACACCAATATATCTGTTTAAAAGAGTCTGGTGTAGGCCAGAAAAATAGAACTGTGGTTTTGCAGTTCCACGGGTCAATTCTCTGCATTATCCTGCTTTTTGCATTTTTTGCCGTAAAAAAAAAACTGTAATAGTGTCTCCTTCACTGTTCAGACACCAATATATCTGTTTAAAAGAGTCTGGTGTAAGCCACATAACTATAACTGTGGTTTTGCAGTTCAACGGGTCAAATCTCTGTATTATCCTGCTTTTGGCATTTTTTGCCGTAAAAAAAAACTGTAACAGTGTCTCCCTGACTGGTCAGACACCAATATATCTGTTTCAAAGAGTCTGGTGTACGCCACATAGCTATAACTGTGGTTTTGCACTTCCACGGGTCAAATCTCTGTATTAACCTGCTTTTTGCATTTTTTGCCGTTAAAAAAAACGGTAATAGTGTCTCCCTGACTGTTCAGACACCAATATATCTGTTTAAAAGAGTCTGGTGTAGGCCAGAAAAATAGAACTGTGGTTTTGCAGTGCCATGAGTCAAATCTCTGTATTATCCTGTTTTTGGCATTTTTTGCCGTAAAAAAACAGTAATAGTGTCTCCCTGACTGTTCAGACACCAATATATCTGTTTAAAAGATTCTTGTGTACGCCACATTACTATAACTGTGGTTTTACAGTTCCATGGGTCAAATCTCTGTATTATCCTGATTTTGGCATTTTTTGCCTTAAAAAAAAACTGTAATAGTGTCTCCCTGACTAGTCAGACACCAATATATATGTTTAAAAGAGTCTGGTGTATGGCATTTAACTATAACTGTGGTTTTGCAGTTCAATGGGTCATATCTCTGTATTATCCTGCTTTTGGCATTTTTTGCTGTAAAAAAAAACTGTAATAATGTCTCCCTGACTGGTCAGACACCAATATATCTGTTTGAAATATTCTGGTGTGCGCCACATAACTATAACTGTGGATTTGCCGCTCCATGGGTCAAATCTCTGTATTATCCAGCTTTTGGCCTTTTTTGCGTAAAAAAAAACAGTAATAGTGTCTTCCTGTCTGTTCAGTCACAAATATATCTGTTTAAAAGATTCTGGTGTAGGCCAGAGAACTAGAACTGTGGTTTTCCTCTTTCACGGTTCTAATCTCCTTTTTCTTACCCTTTTTCCATTGATAGTGCGAGTGTAAGCTATTTTAGTTCATTTACAATGGGCAAGGCACGTGGCAAGGGACGTGGAACTGGACGTTCTGGTGATGGTGCGTTTAGAGGACGAGGCCGTGGCCAAGGTGAAAATGTGCCACAACCAACAGCCACATATTCGCGCTCCCACTTTTTGACCGAATTACTAGGGAAGCTCACTACAACACCAGTATTGCGAACTGATCAGTGTGAACAGGTTATTAATTGGATAGCAGATAATAGTTCCAGTTACCTGTGCACCACCACCTCCGGTCTGTCTTCCACACGGTCAAGTTTTAGTTGCCGTGAGTCTCGACCACATACTCCTCCTCACCCTGATGCTCCTTCCTCCCACCATGCCGAGTGTCGTCAGACAGCAACTGATCCCACAGTGGGACACTCTGCAGAGCTGTTCACCGGTCCATTTCCATATTTGTGCCCCTCGCCTGCTCCGCTTGAAGTGGTGGAAGAGGAGATCCCATGTAGCGATGCCCAAATATTTGAACAGCCATGGCCACAGGAAGTCGACGCTGGAAATTTGTCACAAGAGGTGGACGATGATGAGACACAATTGCCACGAAGTGAGGAGGAGGATCGTGGTGCGCAAGTGGAAGAGGAGGAGGTGGTGGATGATCTAGTAACTGACCCAATGTGGCAGGAGGACACGCAGAGCGAGGCCAGCAGCACACATGGGGAGGGAGGCAGAGTACACCAACAGGCAGGAAGAAGCAGTGTGGTGGCCGCACACAGAAGGTGGGCAACAGTTCCCCGTAACACCAACACGAGGGACGTTGCCAGTACAAGCGGTAGGTCTTCCAGAGTCTGGAATTTTTTTAAAGACTCTGCTGATAACCCCAAAAAGGCCATTTGTACCACCTGCCATGCCAGCATCAGCAGGGGAGACAAAACTACCAGCCTGACCACCACCAGCATGATCAGGCACATGTCAGCAAAGCACCCGACTTTGTTGGGCGAACCCCTGGGTCCACGACCAGTGTCAGCGGGTGTCACCACTGCTTCTTCCGCTGTTGTGCGTGTGATAGAACCCCCTGTTGTGCGTGCAAGGCAATCCCCTGTCCATACTGCATGCAAAGATGCCCCCTCCTCTCAGTCTTCACTTGTTAAGGCAGTTTCTCAAGAAACAGCATCAATGTCCACGTCCCACCACAACGCTCAATTGTCCATATCCCAGAGCTTTGAACGAAAGCGCAAATTCGCAGCCAACGCCCCACAGGCCACAGTCCTAAATTTGCACATTTCACGACTGCTTGTGTTGGAAATGCTGCCTTTTAGGCTGGTGGAGACGGAATCCTTCCACAACCTTATGGCGGTGGCCGTCCCTCGGTACTTTGTCCCCAGCCGACACTATTTTGCCCGGTGTGCCATCCCTGCACTACACAATCACGTGTCCCAAAGCATCTGCAGTGCCCTCAACAATGCAGTTACTGGGAGAGTCCACCTGACAACGGACACGTTGACAAGTGCTTGTGGCCATGGACGGTACATCTCCCTGACGGCACACTGGGTAAACATAGTGGAAGCTGGCACCCAGTCGGACCTTGTGACGGAACACATCCTCCCTACACCGAGGATTGCGGGCCCTATGTCAGTCAGAGTTGCCCCCACAGTGTATAGCTCCTGCGCATCATCCTCCTCCTCCTCCTCATGTTCAGCCTCCATCTCAGATATCACCACATCAGTTACAAGCTGGAAGCACTGCAGTACTGCCTCAGCCAAGTGGCAACAGGCTGTGCTGAAACTCATAAGCTTAGGTGATAAACCTCACACTGCTTGTGAGTTGTGGACAGCTGTGAAAGAGCAGGCAGATCTGTAGCGGAGACCGCTAGACCTACATCCAGGCATGGTCGTGTGTGACAATGGCCGTAACCTGGTGGCGGCTCTGAGGCGAGGCGAGATCTCACACGTACCATGCCTGGCTCATGTGCTTAACCTCGTGGTTCAGCGGTTTCTTAAATCGTACCCCGAGTTGCCAGATCTGCTCGTCAAAGTACGCCGCCTGTAAGCTCATTTTCGGAAGTCGGCTCATGCTACCGCTGCCCTTGCTGTGTTGCAGCAGCATTTGCAGCTTCCGGCACACCAACTGTTGTGTGATGTCCTCACACGTTGGAACTCTACCCTCCACATGTTGCAAAGGATTTGTGAGTAGAAGAGAGCAGTTGTGGAGTACCAGCTGCAACAAGACTCCACACATAAGACCTCCGGAGTGGACCTGGATGTCTGACATATGTACCATCCTGACAAACTTTGAGGAGTCCACCAAGATTCGTGAGTGGCGATGATGCCATCATTAGCATCAACATCCCACTTGTCTGTCTTTTGCAACACTCTGCAGAGAATTAAAGAGGAGGCATTGCAGCCAGAGTATGATGAGATAGATCAAGAAGTCACAGCGGGCGATTACACACAGCCCAGCCTCATCTCATCCTAACGTGCATTGGAGGACAATGAGGGAGAGGAGGAGGAGGAGGAAGAACAGGATCTGGTATCATGCGCTGTAGACGGTAGTACCTGTACAACTGTCATACCGTCGGTTCAGCGTGGGTGGCCTGAGGACAGGGGGGAGGAGGAGGAGGAGGAGAGCATGGTCAGTCATCATCTTGGTGAGGACACGGAAGTCTTACCCGTTACCAGTCTGGCACTCATGGCTGACTTTATGTTACGCTGCCTTAACCGTGACCCTCGCGTTGTCAAAATGTTGGGTGACAGTCATTACTGTCATTGGGTGACACTTTTAGACCCCCGCTACAAGGAGAACTTTCACACTCTTATTCCTGAGGTGGAGAGGTCTACCAAAATGGGGCAGTACCAGAAGGCCCTTGCTGCAGAACTGTTAAAAAAATTCCCATCTGAACATGCTAGCAGTAGAGGTCACAGTTCGTTGCCCAACCAAGGCGTACAGGTGAGAGAGACGCAACTCCAATCCAGCAGAGGCAGGGGAACACTGTCAATGTTCTAGGACAGTTTTCTGAGACCCACCCATCTTACAGGCCCTGAGGCGCGGGGTACTCTCACAAGGAGTGGAAAGTTTCAAAAGATGTTGAGGGAGTACCTTGCTGACCGTACCAGCGTCCTCCGTGATTCCTCTGTGCCTTTTAATTTTTTGGCATCCAAGCTGGACACTTGGAATCAACTCGCTCTGTATGCCTTGGAGGTCCTGGCCTTCCCTGCCACTAGCGTGTTATCCGAGAGTGTTTTTAGTGCCGCTGGAGGAATTATAACAGATAAGCGCACTCACCTGTCAACTGACAATGCTGACAAGCTGACCCTTATCAAAATGAACAAGGGCTGGATTGGGCCAAACTTCTCATCACCACCAAATGACAGCAGAGTAACATAAAGTTAAATCCACTGTGTTATTTCGAGAGGTGTATTCCCATGCACCGCTTCACACCCACACATGGGTATATGCTTCCTCATTTCGGCTGTTTTTTGCTCTTCTCCTTATCTTCAGCCTCCACCTCCACTATACCACCAGGGTGACCTTGGCCCGTGTTGCCAGCATTGCAAGTTCCTCTGTCCTAATTTTTGTCAGCTTTTACTTGGAAGGCATAGGCAAAGACTAAGGGAGACCCACTCCCCAATAATGGGAATAATGTTTTTAAGATGCTGTACTGTATGGCTCTTGTTTGCCAGCATTGCAAGTTCCTCCGTCCTAATTTTTGGCAACTTTTGCTAGAAAGGCATAGGCAAAGACTATGGGAGACCCACTTCTCAATAATGGGAATAATGTTTTTAAGATGCTGTACTGCATGGCTCTTCCAAGGGGCATTTAAACCGTCTTGTTAAGCTACTGCAACCTCCACTTCTCTTCCAAGGGGCATTTAAACCATCTTTTTAAGCAACTGCGACCTCCACCACTTTTCCCAGGGGCATTGATATTGTCTTTTTATTCCACTGCGACCTCCACGTCTCTTCCAAGGGGCATTAATAACGTCTTGTTAAGCTACTGCAACCCCCACGTCTCTTCCAAGGGGCATTAAAAGTGTTTTGTTAAGCTATTGCAACCTCCATGTCTCTTCCAAGGGGCATTAAAACCGTCTTGTTAAGCTACTGCGACCTCCACGTCTCTTCTAGGGGGCATTAAAACCATCTTGGAAAGCTACTGCAACCTCCATCACTTTCCCCATGGGCATTAAAACCATCTTGTTAAGCTACTGCGACCTCCACCATTCTTCCAAGGGCATTAAAACCGTCTTGTTAAGATACTGCAACCTCCATGTCTCTTCCAAGGGGCATTAAAACTGTCTTGTTAAGCTACTGCAACCTCCACGTCCCTTCCAAGGGGCATTATAACCGTCTTGTTAAGCTACTGCGACCTCCACGTCTCTTCCAAGGAGCATTAAAACCATCTTGTTAAGCTACTGCGAGCTCCACCACTTTCCCCAGGGGCATTAAAACCGTCTTGTTAAGCTACTGCGACCTCCACCATTCTTCCAAGGGGCATTAAAACTGCCTTGTTAAGCTACTGCAACCTCCACGTCTCTTCCAAGGGGCATTAAAACCGTCTTGTTAAGCTACAGCAACCTCCACGTCTCTTCCAAGGGGCATTAAAACTGTCTTGTTAAGCTAATGCTACCTCCACCACTTTCCCCAGGGGCATTGATATTGTCTTTTTTATTCCACTGCGACCTCCACATCTATTCCAAAGGGCATTAAAACAGTCTTCTTAAGCTACTGCAACCTCCACGTCTCTTCCAAGGGGCATTAAAATCGTCTTGTTAAGCTACTGCAACCCCCACGTCTCTTCCAAGGGGCATTAAAACCATCTTGTTAAGCTACTGCGATCTCCAACACTTTCCCCAGGGGCATTAAAACCGTCTTGTTAAGCTACTGCGACCTCCACCATTCTTCCAAGGGGCATTAAAACTGCCTTGTTAAGCTACTGCAACCTCCACGTCTCTTCCAAGGGGCATTAAAACCGTCTTGTTAAGCTACTGCGACCTCCACCTTTCTTCCAAGTGGCATTAAAACCGTCTTGTTAAGCTACTGCAACCTCCACGTCTCTTCCAAGGGGCATTAAAACCATCTTGTTAAGCTACTGCAACCTCCACGTCTCTTCCAAGGGGCATTAAAACCATCTTGTTAAGCTACTGAGACCTCCACCTTTCACCAAAGGGGCATTAAAACCGTCTTGTTAAGCTACAGCAACCTCCACGTCTCTTCCAAGGGGCATTAAAACCGTCTTGTTAAGCTACAGCAACCTCCACGTCTCTTCCAAGGGGCATTAAAACTGTCTTGTTAAGCTAATGCTACCTCCACCACTTTCCCCAGGGGCATTAAAACCGTCTTGTTAAGTTACTGCGTCCTCCACAATTCTTCCAAGGGGCACTAAAACCGTCTTGTTAAGCTACTGCGACGTCCACCATTTTTCCCAGGGGTATTGAAATTGTCTTTTTATTCCACTGCGACCTCCACGTCTATTCCAAGGGGCATTAAAACCGTCTTGTTAAGCTACTGCAACCTCCACGTCTATTCCAAGGGACATTAAAACCATCTTGTTAAGCTACTGTAACCTCCACGTCTCTTCCAAGGGGCATTAAAACCGTCTTGTTAAGCTACTGTGACCTCCAACACTTTTCCCAGGGGCATTGATATTGTTTTTTTATTCCACTGCGACCTAAACGTCTCTTCCAAGAGGCATTAAAACCGTCTTGTTAATCTATTGCAACCTCCAACACTTTCCCCAGGGGCATTAAAACTGTCTTCTTAAGCTACTGCGACCTCCACCATTCTTCCAAGGGGTATTAAAACCGTCTTGTTAAGCTACTGCAACCTCCACGTCTCTTCCAAGGGGCATTAAAACCGTCGTGTTAAGCTACTGCGACCTCCACCACTTTTCCCAGGGGCATTGATATTGTCTTTTTATTCCACTGCGACCTCCACCATTCTTCCAAGGGGCATTAAAACCGTCTTGTTAAGCTACTGTGACCTCCAACACTTTTCCCAGGGGCATTGATATTGTTTTTTTATTCCACTGCAACCTAAACGTCTCTTCCAAGAGGCATTAAAACCGTCTTGTTAATCTACTGCAACCTCCAACACTTTCCCCAGGGGCATTAAAACTGTCTTCTTAAGCTACTGCGACCTCCACCAGTCTTCCAAGGGGTATTAAAACCGTCTTGTTAAGCTACTGCAACCTCCACGTCTCTTCCAAGGGGCATTAAAACCGTCGTGTTAAGCTACTGCGACCTCCACCACTTTTCCCAGGGGCATTGATATTGTCTTTTTATTCCACTGCGACCTCCACCATTCTTCCAAGGGGCATTAAAACCGTCTTGTTAAGCTACTGTGACCTCCAACACTTTTCCCAGGGGCATTGATATTGTTTTTTTATTCCACTGCGACCTAAATGTCTCTTCCAAGAGGCATTAAAACCGTCTTGTTAAGCTACTGCAACCTCCACGTCTCTTCCAAGGGGCATAAAAACCGTCTTCTTAAGCTACTGCAACCTCCACGTCACTTCCAAGGGGCATTAAAACCGTCTTGTTAAACCACTCTGACCTTCACATCTCTTACAAGGGGCTTTAACACCGCCTTGTTAAACCACTCTGAACTCCAAGTCTCTTCCAAGGGGCATTAAAACCGTCTTGTTAAACTTGTTAAATATTTGGGCTTCTAGCTGTGTGTGGGACTTGTTCTATTAGTCCATCTACACTGACCTCCATCAGGTCGCAAATTGAATATAATTTTTTTCTGCATCTAACCCAGCCAATAGTTTTGGCCTAATACCACAGTTTGGCCACTCAGCTCTGCTCGGTTCCCATCCATTGTTTTTTTGTGCAAACAACTCCAGAGTTGTGAATTAGTTAACCACCAAAATGAGTGGAAAAAGGCCTGCTGCTGGTGGAAAGGGGAATAGGCGTGTTGGGAAGGGGAAAAAAGGTTGTGTCCGTGGGGTAGGTGTTAAAGCAACAGTAACATCTGCAGAAGAAAGACCATCTTCCAGCCAAACTAAAATGTCTACTTCTTTTAGCGGACAATGTGATAATATCCCTTTCTTACGGCCACGCCAATCGCTACAAATTCCAGATGAGGCACAAAAACAGCAGGTGCTTCAACGGATATCAAGTGCTCCTTTAAGTGGGCTCTCCTCCACATCAACTTCAACATCACAAATACTCCAGTCCTCAAAGGTGTCACCCCAATCGCACTTGCTTCCTCACAGCTCCCAAATCTCCAGCTGCCTGTCTGAGTATGAGGTAGAACAGATGGTTGAGTCTGCAGAGCTGTTTACTCATACTATAGCCTGGGAATCAGAGGTCGACTCCAGCGCTTCTGTGAATCCAGACGAGGAAATGATCTGCACTGATGCCCAGAATCTTTATGAGTCGGATCCAGGACCAGACGCAGAAGGTTCTGACCATAATGTAGACCCTCATTCCCAAACTGTAACTCCTGTTGGTGGAGACAATGAGGAAGACGATGATGAGACTCAAATACCTGATTGGAGCGACAACTTTAGTTTTTTGTCAGGGCAGGAACAGGTTGGCTCTGAGGACGACGGGTGTGATAACGCACAGGGTGATGATGATGAGGTTGGAGATCCCACTTACTGTCAACCCACAGTCAGCCAAGAGATGAGGTCAGCAGAGGAGGTGGAGGAAGATGCTAGTGACGACGAGGTCAGGTTGCGCCTTCCTGGACAGAGACGTAGTACTGGAAGCACGTCAACAACTGCATCCTCAAACACAACTCTGCCTCTCACCACAAGTCGTGGTGGCTCTTCAGGTCGCATGGGTGCTAAGCCTTGCATAGCCTGGGCATTTTTTCAGATCGATAAAAATGACCCAACTCGTGTTATCTGTAACATTTGTCAGCAAAAGCTAAGTAGAGGCCAAAAAATACATAGTTTGAGTACTTCATGCATGAACCGGCACATGGACATGAAGCATAAGTTGCAGTGGGAAGCTCAGTGTGCTACAATGCGGCCTAGCCGGCCGGGCCGACCACCGTCTGCCATATCTTGTGCATCCGCAGCCTCTTCATCCTCTGTGACTGGGGGGACAGCAGTCACACCTGTTTTGGGGCGCAGACCTGCCGCCTCTTTACCCGCAACAGCCAGCGTGATTGGCAGGTCATCATTTTCTTTGGAGGTGGTAACACCAGCTGGTGTTGAGCGCTGTCCGACATCGATAGCACCACCTTTGGATCAAGGCAACCTAACATGTCCGCCTGCATCTTCCTCACAGACCGGCAGTTTGCCGGGGACACCCTTATCAACTCCGTCTAAGCACAATAGCCAGCCCTCGGTCCCTCAGATGTGGACAAGTAAAAGACCATTTCCTCCTAGCCATGAGAAAGCTAAGAGGTTGAATTTCACCATCTGCAAGCTCTTGGCTACAGAAATGCTGCCTTTCCGCCTGGTGGACACAGAGGATTTTCGAGACCTTATGTCCGTCGCAGTGCCCCAGTACCAGATGCCCAGTCGGCACTACTTCTCAAAGAAAGGTGTGACTGCGCTCCACCAGCATGTCGCACACAACATCACCGCTTCTTTGAGAAACTCTGTGTGTAACAGGGTGCATTTCACCACAGACACTTGGACGAGTAGGCATGGACAGGGGCGTTACATGTCGCTGACTGGGCACTGGGTAACCATGGTGACAGCAGGACAAGGGGCTGCTGTCCAAGTCTTGCCGTCCCCACGAGTTGTGCGTCAATCCTCTTTATGTCAAAGTTCCTCCACTGCTTCTGCCTCCTCAACCTCCTCTCGGTCTTCCACCTGCACCCAAAGCCTGTCTGGTCATGCCACAAGCTTTCGAACTGCGCAGAAGGGATCCTGCACACCTCCTTACTATGCTGGCAGTAGGGCTCAACGTCATCAGGCGGTTTTTACATTGAAATGTCTGGGAAATGTGAGTCACACAGCTGAGGAGTTGTGGTCAGCTCTGGAGAACCAATTTCATGAATGGTTGTCTCCACTGGACCTGAAACCAGGGAAGGCCGTGTGCGACAATGCTGCAAACCTGGGTGCGGCCCTTCGCCGGGGCATTGTCACACACGTGCCTTGTATGGCTCACGTGTTGAACCTGGTTGTCCAGCAATTTTTAGCCCACTATCCCAGACTAGATGGCCTTCTGCAGAGGGCACGGTCGCTGTGTGCTCACTTCCGCCGTTCGCATCCCGCAGCTCAGCGACTTACATCTCTACAGAAGTCGTTGGGCCTGCCACTTCACCGGCTAAAATGCGATGTGCCTACCCGGTGGAATTCAACTCTGCACATGTTGCAGCGACTGTGGCAGCACCGACAAGCCCTGGTGCAATACGTTCTGACGTATAGCCTGGGCCAGCAAGATCCAGAGGTGGGGCAAATCACGCTGGAGGAGTGGTCTCAGATCAGGGACCTATGCACCCTTCTGCACAGTTTTGAAATGGCGACGAAGATGTTTAGTGCTGACGATGCCATTATCAGCATGACTATTCCGGTGATTTACATGCTGGAGCACATGTTAAACAGAATTCGGAGTCAGGTGGTGGCACAAGAGGAGGTGGAGGAAGTAGAGGAGGAGGAGTTGTATGCGGAAGGGCTAACATCTGCAAGGTCCAGACGGTCGGCAGCACCAAGGCGGCAGGCATGTGAGGGTGGGGGAGATGGTTTTACCAGGGCGCATGGTAGCAGCCAAACTAGTGAGGAAGGTGCAGGAGCCCAGGAAGAAGTGGAGGACGAACTGATGGAAGATTCATCAGATGAGGGAGACCTTGATCACATTTCTGTTGTGCGAGGTTGGGGGGAGAGGACAGAGGAAGGAAGCATGATTGTTACCTCGCCACCAACACAACAGGGACTTGGTGCTCCTGGATGCGCAACACACATGAGTGCCTTCTTGCTGCACTACCTGCAACATGACCCTCGAATTGTGAGAATTAGAAATAATCCTTACTACTGGGTTGCCACACTGTTAGATCCCCGGTACAAAAGTAAATTTGCAGAAATTATTCCTGCCATAGAAAGGGATGCACGCATGCAGGAGTATCAGCAGAGACTGTTGCAGAATCTTACATGTGCTTTTCCACAAAATACCAGTGGTGCACGTAGTGAATCTCACAGTTCCAACTTGCCAACCGTGGGACCGTCAAGTGTTCAGCACTCAAACCGTAACAGAACCACAGTATCTGCTGGTAACATCAATTTTGCGGAATCATTTCACCACTTTTTTAGCCCATCCTTTGCAAGGCCACAGGAGACAAGAAGTCTGACACATAGTCAACGCCTAGAGACGATGGTACAGGAGTATCTCCAAGTAAACATTGAAGCCATGACTGTGTCACTGGACCCTTGCTCTTTTTGGGCTTCCAATCTGGATAAATGGCCGGAGCTAGCCACTTACGCCTTGGAGATCTTGTCATGCCCCGCAGCCAGCGTTCTGTCTGAACGTGTGTTCAGCGCTGCTGGTGGTGTGCTGACAGATAAGCGCACGCGGCTCTCCACTGATAATGTAGACAGACTCACGTTCATAAAGATGAACAAATCATGGATCCGAAACGACTTTTCTACCCCTGTGTCATCCTGGGGAGAGTAAAAGCTTGATGATTGGTTAAAATCACCCTACCAACCGTTTTAAGCTTTCAAATTACTAATCATGTTTATCTGTATCTTGGCTGGAAAATAATTTGGGCTTTGTAGCAGTGTGCAGCACTGATTCTATTAGGCCATCTATAATAAGCTCCACCAGATTTAAAATTACTAATCATGTTTATCTGTATCTTGACTGGAAAATAATTTGGGCTTTGTAGCAGTGTGCAGTACTGATCCTATTAGGCCATCTATACTAAAGCTTCACCAGATTTAAAATTAATAATAATTTTTAGCTGCATCTAGCCCGGAAAATAATTTTGGGGCTCCGAGATGCGCAAGACACATAAGTGCCTTCTTGCTGCACTACCTGCAGCATGACCCTCATATTGTCAGAATTCGAAGTAATCATGACTACTGGGTTGCCACACTCTTAGATCCCCCAAACTTTTCGATCAACCTTTTCATTTTAATAAAGACCAAAAAAATTGTCATTTTTGAAATTATAAGCATTAGCAGGTTGTTAGAAACTGAAATCAAACAGTTTTCAACTCAAAACTTTATTCTAGGTGATGTTACATTTTCACATAGGACCCCTTGTTCGAAAGGAGCTTCTGAACTCTCTCGTCCATTGAATTTGTCATGTTTTGGATGGTTTCTGCTTCAATTGTTTTGCATGAGGACAGAATACCCTCCCAGAGCTGTTGCTTAGATGTGAACTGCCTCCCGCCATCATAGACACTCCTTTTAATGATGCTCCAAAGGTTCTGAATGGGGTAGAGGTCAGGGGAGCATGGGGGTCACACCATAAGTTTGTCCCCTTTTATGCCCATATCAGCCAGAGATGCAGATGTTTTATGTGCAGCATGAGATGGTGCATTATCATGCAAAAAAATGATCTTGCTGTGAAATACACGGTTCTTCTTCTTGAACCATGGCAGGAAGTGCTGTTTGAGAAAATCCACATACATTATGGAGTTCATCTTTAGCGCCTTCAGGGATCCTAAAGGGGCCGACAATCTCTCTCCCCATGATTCCAGCCCAAAACATTACTCCACCTCCTCCTTGTTGGCGCTGTAGCCGTGTTTGCGTGGGGTGTCCATCAACCAGCCATCCTCCACTCCATCCATCTGGACCATCGAGCGCTGCACGGCACTCATCCGTGAACAAAACAGTTTTGAAATCAGTCTTCATGTAATGTTTGGCCCACTGGAGCCGTTTCTGCTTGTGTGAAGTGGATAGAGGAGGTCGACAGGATGGCGTATGCACAGCTGCAAACCTCTGAAGGACCCTGCATCTTGTTGTTCGGGGGACGTTGGAGGCACCAGCAGCTTCAAAAACTTGTCTGCTGCTATGACAAGGCTTTTTTGCCGCTGCTCTTTCAACCTGACGTAATTGCCTGTAGGAAAGAGTCCTCAATTTGCCCTTATCAGCACGCACACGTGTGTACTGTGAATCAGCTACATACTTCTTGATTGCCAAGACACTTCATCCTGATCATCGCACAATGTTGATTGTAGTCATGCCTTGACCTAAACACTCCACAATTTGTTGCTTCTCAGCAGCCGACACATCCTTTTTCTTTCCCATTTTGGCAGAAAATGTAGGCTGCTTAATAATGTGAGTCAGCCTTCTTAAGTAGTCTTGCCTTTCATTGGACACACCTGCCAAACTAATTAGCACAGGTGTCTGCAATTGCTTACAGTGATATAAAGAGCCCTGACACACATCACCATCAATGAGTTTAGCTGACAAACAAACAAATTCTTCCCTTATCACTCCTAAACACTTTTTGCATAATAATTTGGAACACAGTGTACATGTGCTTTTCCACAAAACACCAGTGGTTCACGTAGTGAATCTTACTGTTCTAACTTGCCAACCGTGGTCTGTATGGAGTTGTTCAATAAAGGGCCCAAAATTAAGATAACATAGATTGGAGAGGTCTCTATGAATAGGAATTCCTAAGTATTTGATACCCTGTGAGGGCCAGGCAAAGGGAAAGTTGGACTGGATGGAATCCTATATGGATTTGGGTAGGGAGACATCGAGGGCCTCAGACTTCGCTGCATTGATTTTAAAATTTGACCATGTAACAAAGTGATCTATTTCAGCCATAACAGCATGGATGGATATATGTGATTGAGTGATATATACTAGGACATCATCAGCAAATAGAGAGCACTTGTACTCGGTGCCTCCCACCTCAATCCACCTAATATTGGGGTTATGGCGAATTGATGAGAGCAGGTGCTCCGTCACTAGGATGTATAACAGAGGGGACAGAGAACATCCCTGCCTTGTCCCATTGGTGATTGTGAAAGGTAATGAAAATGTTCTGACGCGCCCCCTGGGCCTTGGGACACCCGGAGCCGGACCCTTTTTGGTGGATGCTGGTGGTTGTAGTCTCCGTGGCGGCGACCTGATTCCGTGGCTCAGGGCGGTCAAACCAGTGGCGGAACTATTTATGTGGTTTTGATGTTTAAATGTCTGACTACGCCACCCGTGGATTGCGGTCAGAGTGAACCGCCGCTCCAGGGCAGACCGCTGAGGCTGGTGTTGTGGGTGCAGCAGAGCGTAGCATAACTCCCCACGGGAGGAGTATAGCCTCAGGGCAGTGTATGCGGAGGATGGGGGTGATGGTGCAGGGCAGCAGCAGTAATGACACGGAGTCAGTGATGCAGTCCAGGGCCTTTACTCACAGTTCTTATTATCCAGACCATGTCTGCAGGTAACGGCTGCCCACGTCGTACTGTGCTCACCAGGTGAGGGGCTCAGACAACTCCCAGATAACTTTGGAGCACTTCACAGGACCCCCTTTGTGTGTCCTTTGTCTGGCCTTTCTTACCAACCCTTCTGTCCGGCTGCCTCGGGCCTCCTCTTGGTAAACTTGGCGCCAGTTTCCCTGACCCTATGTGGTGCCTTCCTAGCGGGTGTAGCGAGGGGCTGCGCCACATAAAATGTCACAGCCTCCTGTTTCTAGCTGAGGGTCGTTTCCTGCCTCCACTAGTTCGGGGACCGGTCTCCCCCTTTGGCCTGACCCCTCCACGCAGGTGGATTCGGGCGTGCGGTGGCAACTCGCCCGTCCGCACCCCTGGGATCCCTTCGTTCCTCGTTCCTGGAGCCTTCTCCGCTCCTCTTCCTTCCTTCTCCCTCTTCCAGGCCTGGGCCTCTGTTACTAGGCCCGCCTCCGGAGCAGAGCTCATGCAGAGCCCCTGCTCCCTGCCACTTCTGCTCAGACTTCTCTGCACTGAACTAAGATGGTGCCCACCTTTTATACTCCCTTCTCAATGCACCCAGGAACTGCTTCCTCCCTGGTCCTGCACTACAGGGTTCCCCTTCCTCAGTGTTCCCTCCCCCCACTCCAGCCAGGGACAGGGACTGTCGTGCCCATCTCAGGGGCATATTGGTCGCCCTGCCCCACGGCAATGTGGTGTAATGCATGCAGGTGTCGGGTCCTGATCCACACTACATCCTTACCTGAGAGTGAGATATCATACCTCTGGGTGAGGTGCAATACCTCTGTAGCAACCGAGCCCTCAGGGTGCTACAGTTCCATTTATCTTCAGCCTAGGTGACGTATTGCGATACAGGGCCGTGATTTTGGCTATAAAAGGGTCCCCTAGACCCCTACCCCAAGCTTTTTAAGAGAATCATATATGGCCTGCCAGGAGACTCTATGGAATGCTTTCTCAGCATCCAACGAGAGTATCTAATTACAAATTTTTAACTGCATCTAGCCCAGGAAATACTTTGTGCCTAGTAGCAGTGTCTGCTAGTCAGCGGATTATCCCGGCTGTTAAGCAAGCTACACCACCTGTAGTTTGGACACTTAATTTTTTCAAAGGAAATGCTTCGGGACCACGGGATACTCAGTGAAGAGCATCAGGAGGCACCCCAAGGCATAGGGGCTGGGACTGGCAGTAGGATGCCTTGCGGTGGACAGCCGAGCTCGATCCTTATAAAAGCTTTTTAACTGCAGCAGCTTTAGTGGACGCTACTGGAGCTGGAATTACGCGGCTGCTGGCATGAGACTTGCCCTCCAATAGATCCTTGTAAATGGATTTAATGTGTATTCATTCAAATTAGAGAGACAATTTAAATTAAAAAGCTTAGAGCTGCCTCCACCACAGGGGGGCTCGCTCGACCCACCAGCGGACAGGCACCAGTATTGGGAGAGGGGGGCTGGCCGTCAGGGTTCACCGCGGCTCTGGCACAAACCCGGCGACACGGAGGTGGCACGGGCAGGAGCGGACTGAACGTGTCGGCTTCTCACTTTTTGGATTGTAGAAGGGCATGACATGCCTATATCTGTGTCTCCCCCTCCTTTTACTCCTCCACCTCTTTTCTTTTCGCATGACTATATGTACTTGTCACTTTTCCATGTGTTAGTTGTGTCTTCTGAGCAGTTTGTCAGCTTTTGGACACCTTTGAAGGTGTTTTCTATGTGTTTCTATGTGTTTTTGTTTGCCTGCCATTGGTTTTAACGGTGTTCGAAGGTGTTCGACGAACAGTTCGACGAACAGTTCGGCGAACACACGGGTGTTCGACGAACCAAACCGAACTCGAACACTACGGGGGTGGCTCAACACTACCCCTCACCTGGTGAGCACAGTACGACGTGGGCAGCCGTTACCTGCAGACATGGTCTGGATAATAAGAACTGTGAGTAAAGGCCCTGGACTGCATCATTGACTCCGTGTCGTTACCGCAGCTGCCCTGCACCATCACCCCCATCCTCCGCATACACTGCCCTGAGGCTATACTCCTCCCGTGGGGAGTTATGCTACGCTCTGCTGCACCCACAACACCAGCCTCAGCGGTCTGTCCTGCAGCGGCGGTTCACTCTGACCGCAATCCACGGGTGGCGTAGTTGGACATTTAAACATCAAAACCAAATAAATAGTTCCGCCACTGGTTTGACCACCCAGAGGCACGGAACCAGGTCGCCGCCACGAAGACTACAACCACCAGCATCCACCAAAAAGGGTCCGGCTCCGGGTGTCCCAAGGTCCAGGGGGTGCATCAGAACATTTTCATCACCTTTCACAATCACCAATGGGACAAGGCAGGGATGTCCTCTGTCCCCTCTCTTATACATCCTAGTGACGGAGCACCTGCTCTCATCAATTCGCCATAACCCCAATATTAGGTGGATTGAGGTGGGAGGCACCGAGTACAAGTGCTCTCTATTTGCTGATGATGTCCTAGTATATATCACTCAATCACATATATCCATCCCTGCTGTTATGGCTGAAATAGATCACTTTGTTACATGGTCAAATTTTAAAATCAATGCAGAGAAGTCTGAGGCCCTTGATGTCTCCCTCCCCAAATCCATATAGGATTCCATCCAGTCCAACTTTCCCTTTGCCTGGCCCTCACAGGGTATCAAATACTTAGGAATTCCTATTCATAGAGACCTCTCCCATCTATGTTATCTTAATTTTGGGCCCTTTATTGAACAACTCCATACAGACCACGGTTGGCAAGTTAGAACTGTAAGATTCACTACGTGAACCACTGGTGTTTTGTGGAAAAGCACATGTACACTGTGTTCCAAATTATTATGCAAAAAGTGTTTAGGAGTGATAAGGGAAGAATTTGTTTGTTTGTCAGTTAAACTCATTGATGGTGATGTGTGTCAGGGCTCTTTATATCACTGTAAGCAATTGCAGACACCTGTGCTAATTAGTTTGGCAGGTGTGTCCAATGAAAGGCAAGACTACTTAAGAAGGCTGTCTCAGATTATTAAGCAGCCTACATTTTCTGCCAAAATGGGAAAGAAAAAGGATGTGTCGGCTGCTGAGAAGCAACAAATTGTGGAGTGTTTAGGTCAAGGCATGACTACAATCAACATTGTGCGATGATCAGGATGAAGTGTCTTGGAAATCAAGAAGTATGTAGCTGATTCACAGTACACACGTGTGCGTGCTGATAAGGGCAAATTGAGGACTCTTTCCTACAGGCAATTACGTCAGGTTAAAAGAGCAGCGGCAAAAAAGCCTTGTCATAGCAGCAGACAAGTTTTTGAAGCTGCTGGTGCCTCCAATGTCCCCCGAACGACAAGATGCAGGGTCCTTCAGAGGTTTGCAGCTGTGCATACGCCATCCTGTCGACTTCCTCTATCCACTTCACACAAGCAGAAACGGCTCCAGTGGGCCAAACATTACGTGAAGACTGATTTCAAAACTGTTTTGTTCACGGATGAGTGCCGTGCAGCGCTCGATGGTCCAGATGGATGGAGTGGAGGATGGCTGGTTGATGGACACCCCACGCAAACACGGCTACAGCGCCAACAAGGAGGAGGTGGAGTAATGTTTTGGGCTGGAATCATGGGGAGAGAGATTGTCGGCCCCTTTAGGATCCTTGAAGGAGCTAAAGATGAACTCCATAATGTATGTGGATTTTCTCAAACAGCACTTCCTGCCATGGTTCAAGAAGAAGAACCGTGTATTTCACAGCAAGATCATTTTTTTGCATGATAATGCACCATCTCATGCTGCACATAAAACATCTGCATCTCTGGCTGATATGGGCATAAAAGGGAACAAACTTATAGTGTGACCCCCATGCTCCCCTGACCTCTACCCCATTCAGAACCTCTGGAGCATCATCAAAAGGAGTGTCTATGATGGCGGGAGGCAGTTCACATCTAAGCAACAGCTCTGGGAGGGTATTCTGTCCTCATGCAAAACAATTGAAGCAGAAACCATCCAAAACCTGACAAATTCAATGGACGAGAGAGTTCAGAAGCTCCTTTCGAACAAGGGGTCCTATGTGAAAATGTAACATCACCTACAATAAAGTTTTGAGTTGAAAACTGTTTGATTTCAGTTTCTAACAACCTGCTAATGCTTATAATTTCAAAAATGACCATTTTTTTGGTCTTTATTAAAATGAAAAGGTTGATCGAAAAGTTTGGGGGATCTAAGAGTCTGGCAACCCAGTAGTCATGATTACTTCGAATTCTGACAATATGAGGGTCATGCTGCAGGTAGTGCAGCAAGAAGGCACTTATGTGTCTTGCGCATCTCGGAGCCCCAAAATTATTTTCCGGGCTAGATGCAGCTAAAAATTATTTTTAATTTTAAATCTGGTGGAGCTTATTATAGATGGCCTAATAGGATTAGTGCTGCACACTGCTACAAAGCCCAAATTATTTTCCAGTCAAGATACAGATAAACATGATTAGTAATTTGAAAGCTTAAAACGGTTGGTAGGGTGATTTTAACCAATCATCAAGCCTTTACTCTCCCCAGGATGACACAGGGGTAGAAAAGTCGTTTCGGATCCATGATTTGTTCATCTTTATGAACGTGAGTCTCTCTACATTATCAGTGGAGAGCCGCGTGCGCTTATCTGTCAGCACACCACCAGCAGCGCTGAACACACGTTCAGACAGAACGCTGGCTGCGGGGCATGACAAGATCTCCAAGGCGTAAGTGGCTAGCTCCGGCCATTTATCCAGATTGGAAGCCCAAAAAGAGCAAGGGTCCAGTGACACAGTCGTGGCTTCAATGTTTACTTGGAGATACTCCTGTACCATCGTCTCTAGGCGTTGACTATGTGTCAGACTTCTTGTCTCCTGTGGCCTTGCAAAGGATGGGCTAAAAAAGTGGTGAAATGATTCCGCAAAATTGATGTTACCAGCAGATACTGTGGTTCTGTTACGGTTTGAGTGCTGAACACTTGACGGTCCCACGGTTGGCAAGTTGGAACTGTGAGATTCACTACGTGCACCACTGGTATTTTGTGGAAAAGCACATGTAAGATTCTGCAACAGTCTCTGCTGATACTCCTGCATGCGTGCATCCCTTTCTATGGCAGGAATAATTTCTGCAAATTTACTTTTGTACTGGGGATCTAACAGTGTGGCAACCCAGTAGTCAGGATTATTTCTAATTCTCACAATTCGAGGGTCATGTTGCAGGTAGTGCAGCAAGAAGGCACTCATGTGTGTTGCGCATCCAGGAGCACCAAGTCCCTGTTGTGTTGGTGGCGAGGTAACAATCATGCTTCCTTCCTCTGTCCTCTCCCCCCAACCTCGCACAACAGAAATGTGATCAAGGTCTCCCTCATCTGATGAGTCTTCCATCAGTTCGTCCTCCACTTCTTCCTGGGCTCCTGCACCTTCCTCACTAGTTTGGCTGCTACCATGCGCCCTGGTAAAGCCATCTCCCCCACCCTCACATGCCTGCCGCCTTGGTGCTGCCGACCGTCTGGACCTTGCAGATGTTAGCCCTTCCGCATACAACTCCTCCTCCTCTACTTCCTCCACCTCCTCTTGTGCCACCACCTGACTCCGAATTCTGTTTAACATGTGCTCCAGCATGTAAATCACCGGAATAGTCATGCTGATAATGGCATCGTCAGCACTAAACATCTTCGTCGCCATTTCAAAACTGTGCAGAAGGGTGCATAGGTCCCTGATCTGAGACCACTCCTCCAGCGTGATTTGCCCCACCTCTGAATCTCGTTGGCCCAGGCTATACGTCAGAACGTATTGCACCAGGGCTTGTCGGTGCTGCCACAGTCGCTGCAACATGTGCAGAGTTGAATTCCACCGGGTAGGCACATCGCATTTTAGCCGGTGAAGTGGCAGGCCCAACGACTTCTGTAGAGATGTAAGTCGCTGAGCTGCGGGATGCGAACGGCGGAAGTGAGCACACAGCGACCGTGCCCTCTGCAGAAGGCCATCTAGTCTGGGATAGTGGGCTAAAAATTGCTGGACAACCAGGTTCAACACGTGAGCCATACAAGGCACGTGTGTGACATTGCCCCGGCGAAGGGCCGCACCCAGGTTTGCAGCATTGTCGCACACGGCCTTCCCTGGTTTCAGGTCCAGTGGAGACAACCATTCATGAAATTGGTTCTCCAGAGCTGACCACAACTCCTCAGCTGTGTGACTCACATTTCCCAGACATTTCAAAGTAAAAACCGCCTGATGACGTTGAGCCCTACTGCCAGCATAGTAAGGAGGTGTGCAGGATCCCTTCTGCGCAGTTAGAAAGCTTGTGGCATGACCAGACAGGCTTTGGGTGCAGGTGGAAGACCGAGAGGAGGTTGAGGAGGCAGAAGCAGTGGAGGAACTTTGACATAAAGAGGATTGACGCACAACTCGTGGGGACGGCAAGACTTGGACAGCAGCCCCTTGTCCTGCTGTCACCATAGTTACCCAGTGCCCAGTCAGCGACTTGTAACGCCCCTGTCCATGCCTACTCGTCCAAGTGTCTGTGGTGAAATGCACCCTGTCACACACAGAGTTTCTCAAAGAAGCGGTGATGTTGTGTACGACATGCTGGTGGAGCGCAGGCACACCTTTCTTTGAGAAGTAGTGCCGACTGGGCATCTGGTACTGGGGCACTGCGACGGACATAAGGTCTCGAAAATCCTCTGTGTCCACCAGGCGGAAAGGCAGCATTTCTGTAGCCAAGAGCTTGCAGATGGTGAAATTCAACCTCTTAGCTTTCTCATGGCTAGGAGGAAATGGTCTTTTACTTGTCCACATCTGAGGGACCGAGGGCTGGCTATTGTGCTTAGACGGGGTTGATAAGGGTGTCGCCGGCAAACTGCCGGTCTGTGAGGAAGATGCAGGCGGACATGTTAGGTTGCCTTGATCCAAAGGTGGTGCTATCGATGTCGGACAGCGCTCAACACCAGCTGGTGTTACCACCTCCAAAGAAAATGATGACCTGCCAATCACGCTGGCTGTTGCGGGTAAAGAGGTGGCAGGTCTGCGCCCCAAAACAGGTGTGACTGCTGTCCCCCCAGTCACAGAGGATGAGGAGGCCGCGGATGCACAAGATATGGCAGACGGTGGTTGGCCCGGCCGGCTAGGCCGCATTGTAGCACACTGAGCTTCCCACTGCAACTTATGCTTCATGTCCATGTGCCGGTTCATGCATGAAGTACTCAAACTATGTATTTTTTGGCCTCTACTTAGCTTTTGCTGACAAATGTTACAGATAACACGAGTTGGGTCATCTTTATCGATCTGAAAAAATGCCCAGGCTATGCAAGGCTTAGCACCCATGCGACCTGAAGAGCCACCACGACTTGTGGTGAGAGGCAGAGTTGTGTTTGAGGATGCAGTTGTTGACGTGCTTCCAGTACTACGTCTCTGTCCAGGAAGGCGCAACCTGACCTCGTCGTCACTAGCATCTTCCTCCACCTCCTCTGCTGACCTCATCTCTTGGCTGACTGTGGGTTGACAGTAAGTGGGATCTCCAACCTCATCATCATCACCCTGTGTGTTATCACACCCGTCGTCCTCAGAGCCAACCTGTTCCTGCCCTGACAAAAAACTAAAGTTGTCGCTCCAATCAGGTATTTGAGTCTCATCATCGTCTTCCTCATTGTCTCCACCAACAGGAGTTACAGTTTGGGAATGAGGGTCTACATTATGGTCAGAACCTTCTGCGTCTGGTCCTGGATCCGACTCATAAAGATTCTGGGCATCAGTGCAGATCATTTCCTCGTCTGGATTCACAGAAGCGCTGGAGTCGACCTCTAATTCCCAGGCTATAGTATGAGTAAACAGCTCTGCAGACTCAACCATCTGTTCTACCTCATACTCAGGCGGGCAGCTGGAGATTTGGGAGCTGTGAGGAAGCAAGTGCGATTGGGGTGACACCTTTGAGGACTGGAGTATTTGTGATGTTGAAGTTGATGTGGAGGAGAGCCCACTTAAAGGAGCACTTGATATCCGTTGAAGCACCTGCTGTTTTTGTGCCTCATCTGGAATTTGTAGCGATTGGCGTGGCCGTAAGAAAGGGATCTTATCACATTGTCCGCTAAAAGAAGTAGACATTTTAGTTTGGCTGGAAGATGGTCTTTCTTCTGCAGATGTTACTGTTGCTTTAACACCTACCCCACGGACACAATCTTTTTTCCCCTTCCCAACACGCCTATTCCCCTTTCCACCAGAAGCAGGCCTTTTTCCACTTATTTTGGTGGTTAACTAATTCACAACTCTGGAGTTGTTTGCACAAAAAAAAAATGGATGGGAACCGAGCAGAGCTGAGTGGCCAAACTGTGGTATTAGGCCAAAACTATTGGCTGGGTTAGATGCAAAAAAAATTATATTCCATTTGCAACCTGATGGAGGTCAGTATAGATGGACTAATAGAACAAGTCCCACACACAGCTAGAAGCCCAAATATTTTTTCAGAGGTAGATGCAGAAAAAAATTGTATTCAGTTTGCAACCTGATGGAGGTCAGTATAGATGGACTAATAGAACAAGTCCTACACACAGCTAGAAGCCCAAATATTTTTTCAGAGGTAGATGCAGAAAAAAAATATATTCAGTTTGCAACCTGATGGAGGTCAGTATAGATGGACTAATAGAGAAAGTCCCACACACTGCTAGAAGGCCAAATATTTTTTCAGAGCTAGATGCAGACAAAAAATTATTTTTAATTTGCAAACTGATGGAGGTCAGTATAGATGGACTAACAGAGAAAGTCCCACACACTGCTAGAAGGCCAAATATTTTTTCAGAGCTAGATGCAGATATAAATTATTTTTAATTTGCAACCTGATGGAGGTCAGTATAGATGGACTAATAGAGAAAGTCCCACACACTGCTAGAAGGCCAAATATTTTTTCAGAGCTAGATGCAGATAAAAATTATATTCAGTTTGCAATCTGATGGAGGTCAGTATAGATGGACTAATAGAACAAGTCCCACACATAGAGATGGCCAAATATTTTTTCAGAGGTAGATGCAGATAAAAATTATTTTTAATTTGCAGCCTGATGGAGGTCAGTATAGATGGACTAATAGAGAAAGTCCCACACACTGCTAGAAGGCCAAATATTTTTTCAGAGCTAGATGCAGACAAAAAATTATTTTGAATTTGCAACCTGATGGAGGTCAGTATAGATGGACTAATAGAGAAAGTCCCACACACTGCTAGAAGGCCAAATATTTTTTCAGAGCTAGATGCAGACAAAAAATTATTTTTAATTTGCAACCTGATGGAGGTCAGTATAGATGGACTAATAGAGAAAGTCCCACACTCCTAGAAGGCCAAATATTTTTTCAGAGCTAGATGCAGATAAAAATTATTTTTAATTTGCAACCTGATGGAGGTCAGTATAGATGGACTAATAGAGAAAGTCCCACACACTGCTAGAAGGCCATATATTTTTTCAGAGCTAGATGCAGAAAAAAATTATATTCAGTTTGCAACCTGATGGAGGTCAGTATAGATGGACTAATAGAACAAGTCCCACACACAGCTAGAAGCCCAAATATTTTTTCAGAGGTAGATGCAGAAAAAAATTATATTCAGTTTGCAACCTGATGGAGGTCTGTATAGATGGATTAATAGAACAAGTCCCACACACAGCTAGAAGCCCAAATATTTTTTCAGAGGTAGATGCAGAAACAAATTATATTCAGTTTGCAACCTGATGGAGGTCTGTATAGATGGATTAATAGAACAAGTCCCACACACATCTAGAAGCCCAATATGTTTTCAGAGGTAGATGCAGAAAAAATATATATTCAGTTTGCAACCTGATGGAGGTCAGTATAGATGGACTAATAGAGAAAGTCCCACACACTGCTAGAAGGCCAAATATTTTTTCAGAGCTAGATGCAGACAAAAAATTATTTTTAATTTGCAACCTGATGGAGGTCAGTATAGATGGACTAATAGAGAAAGTCCCACACACTGCTAGAAGGCCAAATATTTTTTCAGAGCTAGATGCTGATATAAATTATTTTTAATTTGCGACCTGATGGAGGTCAGTATAGATGGACTAATAGAGAAAGTCCCACACACTGCTAGAAGGCCAAATATTTTTTCAGAGCTAGATGCAGAAAAAAATTATATTCAGTTTGCAACCTGATGGAGGTCAGTATAGATGGACTAATAGAGAAAGTCCCACACACTGCTAGAAGGCCAAATATTTTTTCAGAGGTAGATGCAGATAAAAATTATTTTTAATTTGCAGCCTGATGGAGGTCAGTATAGATGGACTAATAGAATGATGCTATGCCCAAAATATTTTACTTCACTAGGTGCAGTAAAAAAATTGGTATTCTATACACAGGTGGTATATCTTGCAACACAGATAGGCTACTCCACTGACTTACACACTCTGCAATAGGCCAAAAAAGGATTAGCTTTGCTAGATTCAGCCAAATGCTGTGAAAAAAACTTGCACAGCACTGGCACAGACCTGCCTGGCAAAAACTGATAGGAACTGATGTAACCTAGTCCTGAAAAGGACTGCAATTACAATTAGTCTTTACTCCCACAATCTATCTATTTAAGAGCACAGACCTGCCTGATAAAAGTCGTAGGAAATGCTGTAACCTAGTCCTTAAAACGACTGCAATCACAACTATTCCCTACTCCCAAGCTATCTGTAGATTTGTGCGAAAATTGGCTTAAAATTAACAAGGTATAGCGCACACAGCAACAGCGGTGCCGTCTAACACGCAGCTGCAGCAGTGAGAAAATGGTGGCGACGGGGAAAGGGAAAATGGCTTGGTCTTATAGGGCAAGGACATGTGACATACACTGCCAATGACACATGCCCTTGCTTGTGTGAAAAAAAGCACTTCGCTCCGTGTGTGCGCTGCTGATAGGCTGACAGATTGCACCTCCCCACTGTAAATGCGGGAAAGAGAAAAAAAAATGGAGATCTTCATTATTCCTGCAGAGATCCATCCCCTGCCCCTCCCCCCACCCCGCTGTACACTCAAACTGCGTATTAACATTAATTTTCATCATTACTGAGAAAAAATCCAGTTATGATTTTGGTGCACGAACAGTTATCGAACATAACCTCGAACAGCCGAATTTTTCTCAAATCGTTCGTGTTCGCCGAACGGCTCGAACACCGCCCAAAACAGCTCGAATTTGAGATTGGCGAACAGTTCGAGTCGAACAACGCTCATCTCTATTCTCAGCCTGCTCTCGCTCTGCATAGACGTGTGTCTATGCAGAGCGATGTAGCAGTGCTGAAATGGCGTTTTTGGACTACGTCGGACGGAAGATAATTTTTTTTAATAAAAATGGAGTCTCTAAGTGTTTTTTTGTTTTATTTATAATAAAATATTTTTTTCTATGTGTTGTGTTTTTTTTAAATACTTTACTAGAAATTCATGGCAGTCATGTCTAATATTGGCGTGACCCCATGAATTTCGGGCTTAGGGCCAACGGTTGAAACAAAACTGGCCCTAACCCCTTTATTACCCAGTGAGCCACCGCACCAGTGCCCTGGATGAGTTGGGTACAGTGCCAGAAAATGGCGCTTCTATGAACGCGCCATTTTCTGGGGTGGCTGCGGACTGCAATTCGCAGCAGGGGGGCCCAGAAAGCTTGGGCTACCCTGCGCTGCAGATTCCATCCCCCAGCTGCCTTGTAGTACCTGGCTGGACACAAAAATAGGGCGAAGCCCCACGTCAATTTTTTTTAAATTATTTCATGAAATTTAAAATATCCCATGTAGACTGTGAGCCCTCGCTGGCAGGCAGGGTCCTCTCCTCTCCTCTACCAGTCGCTGTCACATTTTTGTTCAAGATTATTGTAATTGTTTTTGCGATGAATACCCCTTTTTCACATGTAAAGCCCCATGGAATAAATGACGATAAAGTAATAATAATAATGTGGTCCTCACATCTACTGAGACTGGACCATGTGGAACACAGGGTGGTGGTGGTGACAAACTGACTGGAAGCTTTATCTGCTATCCAACCAACAACTTTTTCACACTGATCTGACTTCAATAGTGGCCTTCTGCGGCCCCCTAGAAATTGGGACAGGAAGGTAGATTGACATGACGTGGGTGTTTGTTGTGCTCCCTCAGCAGGAACAGTTTCATCTTGCCCACAGCCTCTGCATGCACTATCACGATCACCATAACGTCCAATTCCCCATCCCTTGACACACACCTTGCCCATTTTAAATGGAGTTTAATATTTGTCACGTTGCCAAAAATGTCTATATTATTACTGCAGTAATATAGGATCATGTCTGATGAAATGACCACAGCTTTAGGCAGTGACCTGGGAGTCAGAGATGCTTCCAGGGGTCTTCCTTATGCTGTTCCCATGTCTTTTCTGCACTGTATGAATGTGTCTGATGATGTCTCACACACCACATGGTCAGATAAGGTAGTAAAATGTTAAAATCACATTTCTCGGCGAATGCATTTTTCACCATTGAAAGCAATGCAAAAGTGCATCAAAAATGCTGCATGTGAACATAGCCCAAGGTGTGGAGGAGCATTTTTGTTTTTGATTATTTATTTTGCCTTATATACAAGTCATTACCCTGGAAAGAATGTTCCTTAACATTTTTCCCAGGAAAATCCATTTTGGTTTAGTTTTTGTATGTTTTATTTTGAGTCCGTAAAAGTGGCGTAATACTCTGACAACATTGTTGACAGCAGTGACCTGGGAGTCAGAGATGCTTCCAGGGGTCTTCCTCATGGAGTTCCCGTGTCATTTGAGTGCTGATACCATTGATTAGGGTAATTTTTAGGCCCTGTGCAGACTGCCGGAGGGGTCGGGGGGGGCGCTGGAAAAATGCTCGAGTTTCCCATAGACTTACACTTGGCTTGTTGTTCGGACTGAGCACTTGAGCATTCAAATTTGCTCAACCCGAGCAATGAGAACCCGAGCATTTTAGTGCTTGCTCATCACTAGTGAGGAAGCAATGCAGGTAGAGCACGATGAGATGGAGCAAGGTACCATACAGGGTGATTTCACACAGCCCAGCCTCATCTCATCCCAACGGGGATGGGCGACAATGAGGAAGAGGAGGAGGAGGAGGAAGAACAGGTGCTAGTTTCCTGCGCTATAGATGGTACTATTAACACAACTGTCATACCAGCTGTTCAGCGTGGATGGCCTGAGGAGAGCATGGTCAGTCGTCCTCTTGATGAGGACACGGAGGTCTTGACTGTTAGCAGTCTGGCACACATGGCTGAGTTTATGTTACGCTGCCTTTCCCGTGTCCCTCACGTTGTTCAAATTTTGGGTGACAATCATTACTGGTTAGTGACACTTCTAGACCCACTCTACATGGAGAACTTTTTATCTCTCCTTCCCATGGCGGAGAGGTCTAATAAAATGTTGCAGTGCGAGAAGGCCCTTGTTGCGGAATTATTCAAAAAATTCCCATCTGAAAATGCTGGCGGCAGAGGTCACAGTTCCTTGGACAACTAAGGAGTACAGGTGAGGGAGACACAAATACAACAGAGTTGGGACAGTTTTCTCAGACCCTCCCAGCGCACAGGACCTGATGCGTGGGGTACTCTCACAAGGAGGGAAATGTTTTTGAATATGCTAAAGGACTACCTTGCCGACCGTACCAACATACTACGTGATTCCTCTGTGCCTTATAATTATTGGGTATCCAAACAGGACATGTGGCATGAACTGGATCTCTACGCCTTGGAGGTCCTGGCGTGCCCTGCCGCTAGCTTTTTGTCAGAGCGGGTTTTTAGTGCGGCCGGGGGCATTATAACATTATAACATCCGCCTGTTAACTGAAATGCTGACAGGCTGACTCTTATAAAAATGAACAAGGGCTCCTTTATAATGGGAACATTTTTTTTACTGAGGCCCTCCACTATGACTGTTCAAAGGGGTATTGGAGTGCGTCCTATTTTTTGGCAGCCCTTTCAGTCACTGCATATGCAATACCAGTATAGGAGACCCGATCCTTTATAATGGGAACATTTTTTTACTGAGACCCTCCTCTATGACTCTTCAAGGGGGTATTGGAGTGCATCCTAATTTTTGGCAGCTTTTGCAGTCACTACAAATGAAATATCAGTATAGGAGACCCGCTCCTTTATAATGGGAACATTTTGTTACTGAGGCCCTCCTCTATGTGTTTTCAAATTGGTATTGGGTTTTTTCCAAAGTTTAGGCAGCCGTTGCAGTCACTGCATACACAATAACTGTATATCAGAACTGCTCCTTTTTCTTTGGAACATTTTGTTACTGAGGCCCTCCTCTATGTGTCTTTAAGTTGGTATTGGGGTTTTCCAAAATGTAGGCAGCCGTTACAGTCACTGCATATGTAATAACTGTATAACAGAACTGCTCCTTTTTAATGGGAACATTTTGTTACTGAGGCCCTCCTCTATGTGTCTTCAAATTGGTATTGAGATGCTTCCAAAATTTAGGCAGCCATTGCAGTCACTGCATACACAATAACTGTATAGCAGAACCGCTCCTTTATAATGGGAACATTTTGTTCCTGAGGCCCTACTCTATGTGTCTTCAAAGGGGTATTGGGGTTTTTCCAAAATGTAGGCAGTCGTTGCAGTCACTGCATATGCAATAAATGTATAGCAGAACTGCTCCTTTATAATGGGAACATTTTGTTACTGAGGCCCTCTTCTATGTCTCTTCAAAGGGGTATTGGAGTACGGACACATTTTTGGCAGCCCTGCCACTCACTGCATATGCAATAACAGTATAAGAGACCCACTCCTTTATAATGGGAACATTTTGTTTTCGAAGGCCCTCCTCTACGTCTTTTCAAAGGGGTATTGGAGTGTGTCTTAATTTTTGCAGCACTTGAAGTCACTGCATACACTATAACAGTGTAGGAGACCCACTCGTTAATAACGGGAACAACAAAGCAAAGCCAACTGATGGCCCTCTAACAATAGTGAGGGCAGACTGCTGGCCCTTTAACAATAGTAAGGGCCACCTGATGGCCCTATAAAATAGGCTTTGTGACTTTCAGAGTCCCTTCTTCATAAATTAAACAGGATGTGTCTCATCCTGTCTCACACACCACATTGCCAGATAAGGTAGTAAAATGTTAAAATGACATTTACTGGTAAAAGTATTTTTCACCATTAAAAGCAATGCAAAAGTGCAAATAATCAAAAACACTACTTGTGAACATAGCCCAAAGTGTGGAGGAGCATTTTTGCTTTTGGTTATTTATTTTGCCTTATATACAAGTCATTACCCTGGAAAGGATGTTCCTTAACATTTTTCCCAGGAAAATCCATTTTGGTTTAGTTTTTGTATTGTTTTATTGCGATCCCGTAAAAGTGGTGTGACAACATTGTTCACAGCAGTGACCTGGGAGTCAGAGATGCTTCCAGGGGTCTTCCTCATGCTGTTACTATGTCATTTGGGCACTGTTCCCATCGATTAGGGCAATTTTTAAACCCCCTGCAGACCTCGGGGTGGCCACCGATAAAATGCTCAAGTTTCCTATAGACTTACATTGGGCTTTTTGCTCCGGTCGAACACCCGAGCATTCCAATTTGTTCGACCTGAGCAACGAACACCAGAGCATTTTAGTGCTTGCTCATCACTAGTGAGGAGTTTTCAATTGCATTCTATTGTGTTATACTAGTTTACTGAACATACTGTTCTAGGAAGTGTCCATTCTTTCTCAGGTATCTTCCTGTCATTATATTCGGTAATGTGTCTCTCAACCCCTCCCCGTCAATTTATTTAGTATTTTTACAGACAAGTACTTATCATCTGACAGTGTTTTATTCAAATAGAAGTACAAGGACAGGCAACATTCACAAATTAACATTAATCTATTTGCTAAGGTCTGAACATATATTTCATTGCTATCAACACATTAGTATAAATTCTTGCTGCTGGCCAAACACATCTCAACTATTGACAGTATGATCAAGTAGACTTGGTGCACTACACTTCTCAAGAGGATAGCAGAAGATGAACAGCATAATGCAATATATTGCAATCAGTGGATGTATGCAAAGTGATATTGGATGAACTAGTGTTAACATAATGCTGTTGATTTGTTGTTCAATATAAAGTATTATGTTGAATATATAAAACAAAGTGTACTACTCTTATTAAATTATTTCCATAATATTTATCGGAGAGGAGTTTTGTGTCACAGGTGTAATAGACTTTGACAGTCAGGGTGCAACGGGTGCACCACTGGGCCTATTGCAATGACAAACCTCCCTGGCCCCAAATGCTCGACCTCCTGCACCTGGTCCAAAAGTGGTTGCAACCTGAATCTTCCTTCCCAGCACAAATGGTTGAGAAAGTTGTCATGGACAGGTTCATACACTCCCTTCCGAGGTCAGTGCAAGCCTGAGTTGCTCAGGGAGATCCCCGTAATGCTGATGACTTGGTGGTGTTGGTGGAAAGGTAATAGGCGGTTGGGAGTTTCTTGGGGAAACAAGGGGTCATAGCGTCTCCATGCTTGGATTCCCTAAAGGGGGCGAACACCCAAAAGAGGGAAGCTAGAGCCACATCTGGGGGGCATCCTAGAGCCCAGGAGGGGTCTGAGTTGCTGCCAAAGGTCTCGCCCCATAATATACACTATGTTCCAAATTATTATGCAAATAATATTTTCTCAGATTTTCCCAAATGACCTATATGAATTGCAGTCATTGTAATTTTCCAGTCAAATAACTATTAGAGTACAATTGAAAGGTTTTTGTACAAACTGCCCATGATAACAGTATATTTTTAAAAAAATAAAAAACTCAAACTGCACTCAAAATGCATGCTCCAAATTATTATGCACATCAGAGTTTTCAACCTTTTCATTTTAATAAAGAACAAAAAAATGGTCATTTTTGAAATTATAAGCATTAGCAGGTTATTACAAACTGAAATCAAACAGTTTTCAACTCAAAACTTTATTCTAGGTGATGTTACATTTGCACATAGGACCCCTTGTTCGAACGGAGCTTCTGAACTCTCTCGTCCATTGAATTTGTCAGGTTTTGGATGGTTTCTGCTTTAATTGTTTTGCATGAGGACAGAATACCCTCCCAGAGCTGTTGCTTAGATGTGAACTGCCTCCCGCCATCATAGACACTCCTTTTGATGATGCTCCAGAGGTTCTCAATGGGGTTGAGGTCAGGAGAGCATGGGTGCCACACCATAAGTTTGTCCCCTTTTATGCCCATAGCAGCCAGAGATGCCCCGTCTCATGCTGCACATAACACATCTGCATCTCTCGCTGCTATGGGCATAAAAGGGGACAAACTTATGGTGTGGCACCCATGCTCCCCTGACCTCAACCCCATTGAGAACCTCTGGAGCATCATCAAAAGAGTGTCTATGATGGCGGGAGGCAGTTCACATCTAAGCAACAGCTCTGGGAGGGTATTCTGTCCTCATGCCAAACAATTGAAGCATAAACCATCCAAAACCTGACAAATTCAATGGACGAGAGAGTTCAGAAGCTCCTTTCGAACAAGCGGTCCTATGTGCAAATGTCCGGACAACAACCAGGTCGTTCCTGAAGAAACCTCATTGCAGGCTGCCGCCGACGCATTTCTTTTTTGTGTGCTGGTTGGGGATGAGGATGAGGCAGCATCCCAGGAGACCAACATCCCTGAACTGGAGGTGTCCGGAGGAAACTTTGGAACCGACCAGCTCAGGAACTTAACCGTAAAAGGGGAATTTGATAATGTGACTGTTCTTAATGGTGTTGCTCACGAGCCGGAGGCTGACACCCGATATCCACACTTTGCTGTAAATGGGGAGCTGTTATATCGTGTCACCAAGATCAGAGGGGAGGTTATCGAGCAGTTACTAGTGCCAGGGTCGTACAGATGCAAGGTGTTAGATATGGCCCATGCACATGTCTTAGGTTTACATCTGGGGATAGAAAAAATCCAAGAAAGGATGCTTCAGAGGTTCTACTGGACTGGGTGTCACAGAGAGATAGTGAATTATTGTACGTCCTGTTCCACCTGTCAACTGACCTCCCCGGTAGCTCACTTCCGTAGCCCTTTAGTGCCTCTGCCTATCATTGAGGTCCCGTTTGATCGCATCGCCATGGATCTAGTGGGACCTCTGGTCAAGTCCGCCAGAGGACATCAGTACATATTTGTGGAACTGGACTATGCTACATGTTATCCGGAGGCCATACCACTCTGAAACTCCTCCTCCAAGTGTAAAGCCCGGGAGTTGGTCCATATTTTTTCCAGGATGGGATTGACTAAAGAGATCCTAACGGACCAAGCGACTCCATTTATGTTAAAGGTAATGAGGGAGTTGTGCAAGATCCTGCAGATCACACAACTCAGGACCTCAATCTACCACTCACAGACAGATGGCTTGGTGGAGAGGTTTAATAAAACCTTGAAGGCCATGTTGAAGACGGCCGGGAAGGGGACTGTCTACTGACATACCTTCTATTTTCCATCAGGGAAGTCCTACAGGCCTCTACTGGATTTTCCCCTTTCGAGCTATTGTATGGGCGACACCCCAGTGGACTCCTGGATGTGGCAAAGGGGACCTGTGAGACGGAATCTACACCCTACAGGAGTGTAATCGAACAGATGCTAGAGAGGATTGCAGAGTAGTGATGAGCGAGCACTGAAATGCTTGGGAACTCATTGCTTGGGTCGAGCAAATTGGAATACTCGGGTGCTCGACCCGAGCAACGAGCCCAATGTTAGTCTATGGGAAACTCGAGCATTTTTCAGGCGGCTCTCCCCTGCGGTCTGCAGAGGGCCTAAAAATTACCCAAATCGATGGGAACAGTGCTCAAATGACATGGGAACAGCATGGGGAAGACCCCTGGAAGCATCTCTGACTCCCATATCACTGCTGTCAGCAACGTGGTCAGAGTATTAGGCCACTTTTGAGGACTCACAATAAAACATATAAAAATGAAACCAAACTGGATTTTCCTGTGAAATATGTTACCCTTTCCAGGGTAATGACTTGTATATAAGGCAAAATAAATAACCAAAAACAAAAATACTCCTCCACAACTTGGGCTATGTTCACACGTAGCGTTTTGATACGTTTCTGCACTTTTGAATTGCTTTCAACCAAGACAAATGCATTCACCAGGAAATGTCATTTTAACATTTTACAACCTTATCTGGCCATGTGGTGTGTGACACATCATCAGACACATGCATACAGTGCTGAAAAGACATGGGAACAGCATGGGGAAGACCTCTGGAAGCATCTCTGATTCCCAGGTCACTGCCTAAAAGTGTGCCCATCAAAAGTGATCCTTGGTGCATGCGAAGATGCCTCCCGCCATGCACCTGTCATTGCAGACTTGCAACAATCACCGTCCACGTCCTTGTCCCACTGCAGCGTTCAGTTGTCCCTACCCCATTCCTTGGAATGCAAGCGCAAGTATGCAGGCAGCCACCCACCCACCCACAGGCTGCAATACTATACTGCCAAATTTTTGATAGCTGCTTGCACTTGAAATATGGCCTTTTAGGTTTGTGGAGGCGGAAGCTTTTCACAATCTCATGCCGACGGCGGCCGGGTGTCCATACTCGGTCCCCAGCCCCCACTATATTTCCCGGTATCGCCTCCACCTTCCACAAGCTTGGGTCCCACAACATTACCAGTGCCCTCCCCAGTGCACTTACAGGGAAGGACCGCCTAACCACAAACACGTGGACAGGTGAATGTGGCCAGGGACGGTACGGAGCCAGTCCACAACTTTTTTTGCTAAGATTTGTATTTAGCTCGGTGAAAGGACTGGCATAGAGGGAAACTGTATGTACACTGCGTGTCATTTCTCCCAGGAAGTCCTGTAATTGAGCTTGTTGCAGAAGCAATGGCAGCCCATCCAACATCAACTCGCAATTGTCGGTGGTGCTTTGACACACACACACATCTTTCTTTGCGCATTTAATTTCTTGAATACAGAGTTGGACAGTGGCCTGATCTGTAATGCGTTTTGAGAAATAACATGCATAAGCATGGCCGATCCACATTAAAAAAGCAGCCATAGAGTGTCCTGGAACCTTCCCCCACACTTTTCTTAGCCAGGGATGCTTTTCGGCAGGGTTGGACGGGCTCACCAGAGAACCAGAGACTCCTCCGGCGGGCCCTGGCTTCTCCTTCAGGAGAGTTCATAGTGCCGAGGTGAGGCCATGATGATGATAGAGGCCACCATCTGCTTAGTTTTCTGTTACTAGGAATGCAAGTATGCAGCCAGCCACCCACCCACCCACAGGCCGCAACACTAAACTGCCAGATTTCTGGGCAGCTCTTTGCACTTGAAATATTGCCTTTTAAGCTCTTGGAGGTGGAAGCTTTTCACAACCTCATGCCGGCGGCGGCCAGGTGTCCATACTCGGTCCCCAGCCGCCACTATATTCCCCGGTATCGCCTCCGCCTTCCAAAAGCACAGGTCCCACAACATTACCCGTGCCCTCCCCAGTGCACTTACTGGGTATGACCGCCTAACCACAAACACGTGGACAGGTGAATGTGGCCAGGGTGGGTAAGGAGCCAGTCCACAACTTTTTTTCCTGAGAGTTGTATTTAGCTCGGTGAAAGGGCTGGCATAGAGGGAAACTGTATATACCCTGCATCTCATTTCTCCCAGGTAGTCCTCTAAAGCTGCTTGCACTTGAAATGTGGCCTGAACATTACTGCTGGTACTTTTCTGTGGGAATTTGCTTGCCTCCTACCAGCCTGGAATATTTCCAGCAAACTATGGTACAACGCCATGGTATTAGCACTGCCCCCAGTACCAGTAGCGAAGCCATCCCCAATTTCCTTCTCAGGAAATGTATTTGGTAGACTGAGTGTCTGCCCAAATACATTTTCTCACAAAGGAGCTGAAGATAGAGTGGCAGTAGGTGCAAGTTTCTCCAGCCTGTTAGATATTAGAGGGTGAATGGCAGCACAATGGATCAGTGGTTAGCACTGAAGCCTTGCAGCACTGGGATCCTGGGTTCAAATCCCAGCAAGGACAACATCTGCAAGGACTTTGTATGTTCTCCCTGTGTTTGCGTGTGTTTCCTCCTCAGTAAAAAAACAGCCATAGAGTGTCCGGGAACCTTTCCACAAACTTTTCTTAGCCAGGACTACTTCTTGGCAGGGTTGGACGGTCCCACCAGAGAATCCTCTGGTGTGTCTTGGCTTCTACCTCAAGAGAGTTCATGATAGCGCTAACTTTACAGCTGCTATGGTGCTCTTGAGCGGGTGAGAAAGGTTAACCCTCAGATTCAAATCCTCTGGTGGGCACAAAGTTTTTCAATCTGAAACAGCTTCTCAGTAGGAGTTGTATTTCACCACAACCATATTCTTTAGCATGGTGAAAGGACTGACATAAAGGGAAATCGTATCTACCCCGGCTGTCATTTTTCCGTCACCAGATTCCGCCCATTGTCACACACGACCATGCCTGGCTGTATGTTCAGCGGTGAGAGCCACAGATCAGGCGGCTGTGTTACAGCTTTCAACAACTCTGCAGCGCTGGGTGGTTTGTCAATTAAGCATTAAGCATGTTATCTTCAGTACAGCCTGTTGCCGCTTGGCCAAGGCAGTGCCGCAGTGCTGTCAGCTTGTGACTGATATGATAATTTCGGAGATGGAGAAGGAGGTGCATGAGCTGAACAATGTGATTACATTGAGGTTAAATTGGTGACGCTTTTTTTAAACTAAATAAAGATACTATTGTTTTGTTTTTTTTACTTTATTCTTTCAGACAAATGCATTCACTGGGAAATGTCATTTTAACATTTTACAACCTTATCTGGCAATGTGGTGTGTGACACATCATCAGACACATCCTTTTTTATTTATGGTGGAGGGAATCTGAAAGTCATAAAGCCTATTTTTACAGGGACATCAGATGGCCCTTACTATTTTTAAAAAGAATTATAAGTGGTAATGCCCATACTGTGACTGCAAGGGCTGCCAAAATTTGGGAAAAACCCCACTAAGAATTTAAAGACACACAGAGCAGGGCCACAGTAACAAGAACGACATATTCCCAATTGAAAGGAGAGGGTCTGCTATACAGTTATAGGGTATGCAGTGAGTCCAACGGCTGACCAATTTTAGGAAAAACCACACTAAGAATTTAAAGACACACGGAGCATGGCCACAGTAACAAGAATGACATATTCCAAATTGAAACAGAGGGTCTGCTATACAGTTATAGAGTATGCAGTGAGTTCAACGGCTGACCAATTTTAGGAGAAACCCCATTAAGAATTTAAAGACACTCAGAGCAGGGCCACAGTAATGACAAATTCCCATTAGAAAGGAGAGAGTCCGCCATAGTGTTGGCCTATGCAGTGAATGCAAGGGCTGCCAAAAATTTGGAGGCACTTCAATGCCCCTTGGAAGAGACGTGGAAGAGGGCCTCATAAAGAAATGTTCCCATTAGAAAGGAGCGGGCCTCCTATACTTGTAATGCCCATGCACTAAGTGTATGGGCTGACAAACATTTACCCCTGGGAGGTATACATGAACATACTGTATAAAAAAAATTTTCCACGAGCATCATAAACACCTTTTAAAAAAATTATGTGGGTGTTGCATCAGGGACCAGGGTCACCCTGGAGATATGGTGGCGGAGGATGAGGAGAAGGAGGAGGACAAGAGCAAATAGACAAAATCAGGAAGCGTATACCCATGTGTGTGTGTGAAAAGGTGCATGGGAATACACCTCCCAAGAAAAGACACTGGATTTGAGTTTATGTTACGCTGCTATCATTCGGTGGTGTTGAGAAGTCTGGCCCAATCCAGCCCTTGTTCATTTTTATAAGAGTCAGCCTGTCAGCATTTTCAGTTGAAAGGCGAAGCGCTTATCAGTTATAATTCCACCAGCGGCACTAAAAACCCGCTCTGATAAAATGCTGGTGGCAGGGCAGGACCTCCAAGGCATAGAGAGCCAGTTCATTCCACATATCCAGCTTGGATACCCAATAATTATAAGGCACAGAGGAATCACGGAGGACGTTGTTACGGTCGGCAAGGAACTCCCTCAGCATCTTCCCAAACTTTGCATTTCTTGTGAGAGTACCCCGCTCCTCAGGGCCTGTGCGATTGGAGGGTATGAGAAAACTCTCCCAGAACTTTGACAGTGTTCCCCTGCCTCTGCTGGATTGAAGTTGTGTCTCTCTCGCCTGTACTCCTTGGTTGTCCAACGAAGTGTGCCCTCTACCGCCAGCGTTTTCAGATGGGAATTTTTTTAATAGTTCCATAACAAGGGCCTTCTGGTACTGCCCTATTTTTGTTGACCTGTCCGCCTCAGGAATAAGAGATATAAATTCTCCTTGTAGCGTGGGTCTAGAAGTGTCACACACAAGTAATGACTGTCACCCAGAATTTTGAGAATGCGAGGGTCATGGGAAAGGCAGCGTAACATAAACTCAGCCATGCGTGCCAGACTACTAACAGGCAAGACTTCCGTGTCCTCACCAAGAGGATGACTGACCATGCTCTCCTCCTCCTCCTCTCTGTCCTCTGGCCATCCATGCTGAACAGACGGTATGACAGGTGCTGGTACTACCGTCTATAGTTCATGAAACTAGCTCCTGTCCTTCCTCCTCCTCCTCTTCCTCATTGTCACCCAATCCACGTTGGGATGAGATGAGGCTTGGCTGTGTGTAATCACCCTGTATGGTTACTTGCTCCATCTCATCGTGCTCCGCCTGCAATGCATCCTCTTTGATTGTGAGCAGAGAGCATTTCAGAAGACAGAGAAGCGGGATGGTGACGCTCATTATGGCGTCACCGCCGCTCACCATCTTTGTGGAGTCCTCAAAGTTTTGGAGGATGGTACTATTACGCACACGCCCAGACTGACTGGTGTGAGTGTGGTTAGTGATCCCACTGGACCATGAACCAAGGAGTGCCTGGAGGGGCGTGACTAAGTATCAACTCGGTCAGACCAAGGTCGCACGGCGGCTCAGTCGACTCCGTGAACCAGGGAAGAACCGAGCCGAGGGACCAGGTGCTACTCCAGGTCAGACCCCGGTCAAAGCTGTTGACCCACATCGGGGAATGCAGGAACAGACAAGTTAGGCTGGCATATTGACAGTTGGGTACTAGCAGGCACGGCTGGTATGCAGACAGGTGGGTACTGGCAGGCACGACTGGTATGAAGACAGGTGGGTACTGGCAGGCACGGCTGGTATGCAGACAGGTGGGTACTGGCAGGTAGGAACGCAGGCAGGAAAGGGACAAGTACAGACTGGGATACAGGAACAGAGCCGCAGGTGCGGCAGACAAGCAGAGCAGAGCGAAACCCGCAGGTGCGGTAAACGAGCAGAGCACAGCAAAACCCACAAGTGCAGTAGAAAATCAGAGCAAAGCAAAACCCGCAGGTGCGGTAGACAAGCAGAGCAGAGCAAAACCCGCAGGTGCGGTAAACAAGCAGAGCAGAGCAAAACCAGCAAGTGCGGTAGACAAGCAGAGCAGAGCAAAACTCGCAGGTGCGGTAGACAAGCAGAGCAGAGCAAAATCCGCAGGTGCGGTAGACAAGCAGAGCAGATACACACAAGGTACTTACAATGAAATAGTGAGTGAACACTAAACTCACAAACAGAAGTACAGAGACAATGAATTGGAGTTAGGTGCAGGTTCAGACTCTGCAGGAAAAGGGAAGATACGAACATAGAGACAAATAAGTAACGGGCTAGGACACTGTTAAGACAGGAACTGAACCAGAAACAAAATACAGGATTGAGCCTGGGAACTCACCTGCCAGGGTGGCGGAAACAGACAAGAAGTCTTAGATACAGGTAACGGGCCTGGGTATACAGCCCCCAGGGTGGCGGAACAGACAAGATACAGGACAGGACCTGGCAACTCAGTTGCACAGAACACACTGAAAGAAAGTGTTGCTCAGGCACCTCCTACTGGGTGGAGGGGGTTTAAGTATCCAGTGACTCACAGCAATAGGCTGGGGACGCATTAGGAGTGCACACACATTAACTATAAGAATCAGACAGTAACCACGCCGCCGCCCTAAGCAATCAGACAAGAGACATGCACACAGCAGATACTGGAGCAAAGTGTGCAGCCAGGACTGATAGGTAAGATGGCGGTCTTGCATGGTGGGAGGTGGTAAGCCATGCAAGTACACTGCGAGGGATGTTACAGGTACATATGTCTGACATCCATGTCCACTCCTGAGGTCTTATGTGTGGAGTCTGAACTGAATACTGACGGCCTTGTTGATGCTGGTACTCAACAACTGCCCTCTTCTGCTCACAAATCCTTCGCAACATCTGCAGTGTAGAGTTCCAATGCGTGGGGACATCACACACCAGTCTGTGAGCTGAAAGCTGAAAACGCTGCTGAAACACTGCAAGAGCGGTGGAAGCGGTCGCTGACCTTCTAAAATGGGCACACAGGTGGCGTACTTTAACAAGCAGATCTGGCAGCTCCGGGTAGGATTTGAGAAACCGTGTCATGGTTGTGTCGCCACGAAGATCGTCACGATTGCACAGCCTGACTTCTCGCAGCTGAGTTTTTGGTGCTTTGTGCTTTTCGGCAGTGAGGGAGTTAACTCTCTCTCTCTGTGCTAGACAAGGTCCAGCCTCGCCCAGCTGCAATCAATTCTGCAGTAGTGAGATTCCTTCATATGTCTGCTGATCTGTTAGGGAAGTTGTAGGTGAAAGCATTTCATGCAGACTAACAGAGCGGATCGTGGTATTTGGAGTTCCGGACCTAAGTGTGAACGATCTGGTATGGTTGTCTACTAAGAATATAAAACTTAAGGTTCCTTCCTGGAAACTGGGTCCCAGGTTCATCGGGCCGTACAAGATCAGTTCTATAATTAATCCGGTGGCATTCCGTCTTGATCTCCCCCCTACGTTTAAAATTCACAACGTGTTCCACAGATCGTTGCTTAAGAGGTATGTGGCGCCGGTGATACCGTCACCTTTACCTCCGTCTCCAGTGGTGGTCAATGGTAACTTGGAGTTCCAAGTATCGAAGGTCATCGATTCACGCTTTAATCGTCGGTCCCTTCAGTACCTGGTTCATTGGAAGGGGTATGGTCCTGAGGAGAGGATGTGGGTTCCTGCGTCAGATACTAACGCAGACCGGTTAATTCGGGCCTTCCACACGACTCACCCGGATAAACCTGGCCCTGAGGGTCCGGAGGCCCCTCGTAGAAGGGGGGGTACTGTCATGGTTGTGTCGCCACGAAGATCGTCACGATTGCACAGCCTGACTTCTCGCAGCTGAGTTTTTGGTGCTTTGTGCTTTTCGGCAGTGAGGGAGTTAACTCTCTCTCTCTGTGCTAGACAAGGTCCAGCCTTGCCCAGCTGCAATCAATTCTGCAGTAGTGAGATTCCTTCATATGTCTGCTGATCTGTTAGGGAAGTTGTAGGTGAAAGCATTTCATGCAGACTAACAGAGCGGATCGTGGTATTTGGAGTTTCAGAGCTAAGTGTATTTGGAGTGTTTTTTCCCTTCCTCGCTTTATCATTTATCTCCTTTCCCGTTGGTGTTCCCTCTGTTGTTGTTGTGTAGTTTTTGTATGCAAGGTGGTTTTGGTTTTACCCTTGTACTGTCTCGTTCGTCTAAGTACTGAGTGTTGGCATATTATTACCTGTCCCCTTTTGTTGTGATCGGGGTCCTTCTCAGGACTAGATTACTTAGGTGCAGGGATCCTCAGGAGGTAGGGGTTACACTGGCAGCCTGGACCACTGTACCTTTAACAGTACCTCCAGGTAGAGGGATTAGTCAGGGCCCCAGCTTAGGGTCAGCTTAGGCCCCCTACCTCCAGTACACAGAGACAGCGTGACAAACCGCTGAACCACATGGTTAAACACATGGGCCAGGCATGGTACGTGTGTGACCTCGTCGAGCCTCAGAGCCGCCACCAGGTTCCGGCCATTGTCGCACAAGACCATGCCTGGCTGTAGGTTCAGCGGTGTGAGCCACAGATCTGCTTGCTCTTTCAGAGCTATCAGCAACTCTTCAGCATTGTGCGATTTTTCACCTAAGCATATTAGCTTCAGCACAGCCTGTTGCCGCTTGGCCGAGGCAGTGCTGCAGTGCTTCCAGCTTGTGACTGATGTGGTCATTTCGGAGATGGAGGCTAAAGAGGAGGAGGAGGCTGAGGAGGATGAGGTGCAGGAGCTGTAGACCGTTGGGTCAAACCTGATTGACCTAGGGCCCGCAATCCTTGGAGTTGGGAGGACGTGTTCCATACCAAGGTCCGACTGTGTTAACCCAGTGTGCCGTCAGCAAGATGTACAGCCCCTGCCCACAAGCACTTGTCCACGTGTCCATAGTTAGGTGTACTTTACCGGTAACTGCATTGTTGAGAGCACGGCTAATGTTTTGGGACATGTGCTTGCGTAATGCGGGGATGGCACACCGGGAGAAATAGTGGCCGCTGGGGACCAAGTACCGAGGGATGGCCGCGGCCATCTGGTTGCGGAATGCTTCCGTCTCCACGAGCCTAAAAGGCAACATTTCGAGCGCAAGCAGTCGTGAAATGTGAGAATTTAGTAGTGTGGCCTGTGGGGCGTTGGCTGCATATTTTCGCTTGCGTTTCAAGGACTGGGGTATGGACAACTGAACGCTGCGCTGGGACAAGTACATGGACGTGCTTCTTGATGCTGCTACTTGAGAGTGTTCAATGACAGGTGCAGGGCAGGAGGCGTCTTCGCATGCACCATGGACAGGGGATTGGCTTGCATGCACAACAGCGGAAGAAGCAATGGTGCCACCCGCAGACACTGTTCCTGGACCACGGGGTTCAGCCCACAAAGTCGGATGCTTTGCTGCCATGTGCCTGATCATGCTGGTGGTGGTCAGACAGGTCGTTTTGCCACCCCTGCTGATGCTGGCCTGGCAGGTGGTGCAATTGGCCTTTTTTGGGGTTATCGGCAGAGTCTTTAAAAAACAATCAGACACGGGAAGACCTAACAGTTGTACTGGCAACTTCTTTCGTGTTGGTGTTACGGGGAACGGTTGCCTGCCTTCTGTCTGCGGCCACCACACTGCTTCTTCCTGCCTGTTGGGGTCCTCTGCCTCCCTCCCCCTGTGTGCTGCTGTCCTCGCTCTGCATGTCCTCCTGCCAGGTTGGGTCAGTTATTATATCATCCACCACCTCGTCTTCCACTTCCGCACCCTGGTCCTCCTCCTGACTTTCTGGCAATTGTGTCTCATCATCGTCCACCTCTTGTAACACTTTCCCACCATCGCCTTCGTGTGACCGTGGCTGCTCAAATATTTGGGCATCGCTGCACGCGATCTCCTCTTGCCCCACTTCAAGTGGACTGGACGAGAGGCCCGAATCTATAAATGTAAAAGTGAACAGCTCTTCAAAGTGTCCAAGTGTGGGATCAGTTGTCTCTGGGTACTCGGCAAGGTGGGAAGAAGGAGGATCAGGGTGATGAAAATGCGGTCCAGACTCACGGCTACTGAGACTTGACCGTGTGGAAGACAGGGTGGTGGTGGTGATGGCTAAGTGACTGGAAACATTATCTGCTATCCAACCAACAATCTTTTGACACTGCTCTGGGTTCAATAGTGGTGTGCTGCGGCCCACTAGAAATTGGGACAGGAGGGTCAGGCGAGAAGATGTGGGTGTTTGTTGTGGCACAATTTTGGCTTGCCCACGGCCTTGTCCTCGGCCTCTGCATGCACCATTACCATCACGTCCAGTTCCCCTTCCCTTGCAACGTGCCTTGTCCATTTTAAATGGAGGACAGTATCTTCCACACTCACTACTAGTGTTGAGCGAGCATGCATGACACTGCTCGATACTTGCCCGAGCATCTCACTACTCGGGATGTTCGGTGAGCACCGAGCATTTTCGGGCTACTCGGGTGGGAGCTTGGGTTTCTGCCCTGCATGTTTGACGCTCTTTACAGAGCCAATGAACATGCAGGGATTGGCAGCCAGTCACTGTAATGCCGCAGCCATGTTGGTTGTGGGCATTACAGTGATTGAGTGGCCGCACAGCGTCACCTCGAGTATTTAAAACTGGGCGCCGCCATCTTGGACACAGTCGCTCCGGATCAGACAGTGTAGGGAGAGTGCTGCTGAGCTAGGGAGAGATTTATACTGCAAAATAGGTAGTGTAGGGTCTCTAAAGCCTGCAAAATCAAACAAACAGTCCTTCTCAGGACTAATATCCATCCCAGATTTCAGGCAGGCAGGCAGGCTGTATAGGAGACTCAGTGGTTATACCAACAAACACTGCATTACAGTTCTGTGTGCTGCTTTTCAAATTGCTAGACTTAGCCCCAGGTCTCAGGGGCCAGGAAAAATCCTTTTTTTTCCATCTAAATCCTCTTTTTTTTTCTTTTCCTCAGTCGGACAGTAAAAATACCCGTCTTATTAACCTATTGGTATCCCCCCCCCAAAAAAAAAAAATTGAGTGTGTCTGTGAGTGTTCAGACACAAATATATCTGTTTAAAAGATTCTGGTGTAGGCCAGAGAACTAGAACTGTGGTTTTCCTCGTCCACGGTTCAAATCTGGGTGTAATCCACCTTTTTGCATAAAAAAAACAGTTTGAGTGTCTCACTGACTGTTCAGACACAAATATATCTGTTTAAAAGATTCTGGTGTAGGCCAGAGAAATAGAACTGTGGTTTTCCTCTTCCACGGTTCAAATCTGGGTGTAATCTACCTTTTTGCATAAAAAAAACGTTTGAGTGTCTCGCTGACTGTTCAGACACAAATATATCTGTTTAAAAGTTTCTGGTGTAGGCCAGAGAAATAGAACTGTGGTTTTGCTGTTCCACGGGTCAAATCTCTGTATTATCCTGTTTTTGTCATTTTTTGCCGTAAAAAAAAAACTATAATAGTGTCTCCCTGACTGGTCAGACACCAACATTTCGAGCGCAAGCTGTCGTGAAATGTGAGATTTTAGTAGTGTGGCCTGTGGGGCGTTGGCTGTATATTTTTGCTTGTGTTTCAAGGACTGGGGTATGGACAACTGAACGCTGCGCTGGGACAAGGACATGGACGTGCTTCCTGATGCTACTACTTGAGAGTGTTCAATGACAGGTGCAGGGCAGGAGGCGTCTTCGCATTCACCATGGACAGGGGATTGGCTTGCTTGAACAACAGCGGAAGAAGCAATGGTGCCACCCGGAGACACTGTTTCTGGACCATGGGGTTCAGCCCACAAAGTCGGGTGCTTTGCTGCCATGTGCCTGATCATGCTTGTGGTGGTCAGACAGGTCGTTTTGCACCCCTGCTGATGCTGGCCTGGCAGGTGGTGCAATTGGCCTTTTTGAGGTTATCGGCAGAGTCTTTAAAAAACTACCAGACTCGGGAAGACCTAACAGTTGTACTGGCAACTTCGTTCGTGTTGGTGTTACTGGGAGCTGTTGCCTGCCTTCTGTCTGCGGCCACCACACTGCTTCTTCCTGCCTGTTGGGGTCCTCTGCCTCCCTCCCCCTGTGTGCTGCTGTCCTAGCTCTGCATGTCCTCCAGCCAGGTTGGGTCAGTTACTATATAATCCACCACCTCGTCTTCCACTTCCGCATCCTGGTCCTCCTCCTGACTTTCTGACAATTGTGTCTCATCATCGTCCACCTCTTGTGACACTTTCCCACCATCACCTTCGTGTGGGCATCGCTGCACGCGATCTCCTCTTGCCCCACTTCAAGTGGACTGGGCGAGAGGCCCGAATCAATAAATGTAAAAGTGAACAGCTCTTCAGAGTGTCCAAGAGTGGGATCAGTTGTCTCTGGGTACTCGGCATGGTGGGAGGAAGGAGGATCAGGGTGAGGAAAATGTGGTCCAGACTCACGGCTACTGAGACTTGACCGTGTGGAAGAAAGGGTGGTGGTGGTGGTGGCTAAGTGACTGGAAGCATTATCTGCTATCCAACCAACAATCTTTTGACACTGCTCTGGGTTCAATAGTGGTGTGCTGCGGTCCCCTAGAAATTGGGACAGGAAGGACAGGTGAGAAGATGTGGGAGTTTGTTGTGGCACAATTTTGGCTCGCCCACGGCCTTGTCCTCGACATCTGCATGCACCATTACCATCACGTCCAGTTCCCCATCCCTTGCCATGTGCCTTGTCCATTTTAAATGGAGGACAGTATCTTCCACGCTCACTACTAGTGTTGAGTGAGCATGCTCGACACTGCTCGGTACTATCCCGAGCATCTCACTACTCGGGATGTTCGGCGAGCACGGAGCATTTTCGGGCTACTCGGGCGGGAGCTCAAGTTTCTGCCCTGCACGTTTGGCGCTCTTTACAGAGCCAATGAACATGCAGGGATTGGCAGCCAGTCACTGTAATGCCGCAGCCATGTTGGTTGTGGGCATTACAGTGATTGGCTGGCCGCACAGCATCACCTCGAGTATTTAAAACCGGGCGCCGCCATCTTGGACACAGTTGCTCCGGATCAGACAGTGTAGGGAGAGTGCTGCTGTGGTAGGGAAAGATTTATACTTCGAAATAGGTAGTGTAGGGTCTCTAAAGCCTGCAAAATCAAACAAACAGTCCTTCTCAGGACTAATATCCATCCCAGATTTCAGGCAGGCAGGCAGTCTGTGTAGGAGATGCAGTGGTTATACCAACAAACACTGCATTACAGGCCTGTGTGCTGCTTTTCAAATTGCTAGACTTAGCCACAGGTCTCAGGGGCCAGGAAAAATCCTTTTTTATTCATCTAAATCATCTTTTTTTTTTTTCTCAGTCAGACTGTACAAATACCCGTCTTATTAACCTTTTGGTATTCCCCCCCAAAAAAAAAAAAAATTGAGTGTGTCTGTGAGTGTTCAGACACAAATATATCTGTTTAAATGAGTCTGGTGTAGGCCACATAACTAGAACTGTGGTTTTGCAGTTCCATGGTTCAAATCTCTGTATTATTCACTTTTTTGCCGTTTTTCCATTAAAAAAAAAACAGTTTGAGTGTCTCGCTGTCTGTTCAGACACAAATATATCTGTTTAAAAGATTCTGGTGTAGGCCAGAGAACTAGAACTGTGGTTTTCCTCGTCCACGGTTCAAATCTGGGTGTAATCCACCTTTTTGCAAAGAAAAAAACAGTTTCAGTGTTTCGCTGACTGTTCAGACACAAATATATCTATTTAAAAGATTCTGGTGTAGGCCAGAGAACTAGAACTGTGGTTTTCCTCTTCCACGGTTCAAATCTGGGTGTAATCCACCATTTTGCCTATTTTACATAAAAAAAAAACAGTTTCAGTGTCTCGCTCACTGTTCAGACACAAATATATCTGTTTAAAAGATTCTGGTGTAGGCCAGAGAACTAGAACTGTGGTTTTCCTCTTCCACGGTTCAAATCTCCTTTTTATTACTCTTTTGCCATTAATAGTGCGAGTGTAAGCTATTTTAGTTCATTTACAATGGGCAAGGCGCGTGGCAAATGACGCTGAACTGGACGTTCTGGTAATGGTGCGCGCAGAGGACGGGGCCATGGCCAAGGTGAAAATGTGCCACAACCAACAGCCACATCTTCTCGCTCCCAGTTCTTGACCGAATTACTAGGGAAGTACACAACAGCACCACTATTGCGAACTGATCAGTGTGAACAGGTTATTAATTGGATAGCAGATAATACTTCCAGTCACCTGGGCACCACCACCTCCGGTCTGTCTTCTACACGGTCAAGTGTTAGTAGCCGTGAGTCTCGACCGCATACTCCTCCTCACCCTGATGCTCCTTCCTCTCACCATGCCGAGTGTCGTCAGACAGCAACTGATCCCACAGTTGGACACGCTGAAGAGCTGTTCACTGGTCCATTTCCATATTTGGGCCCCTCGCCTGCTCCGCTTGAAGTGGTGGAAGAGGAGATCCCATGTAGTGATGGCCAAATATTTGAACAGCCACGGTCACAGGAAGGCGATGCTGGCAATTTGTCACAAGAGGTGGACGATGACGAGACACAATTGCCATGAAGTGAGAAGGAGGACCGTGGTGCGGAAGTGGAAGAGGAGGAGGTGGTGGATGATCTAGTAACTGAGCCAACGTGGGAGGAGGACACACAGAGCGAGGCCAGCATCACACATGGGGGAGGGAGGCAGAGTACCCTAACAGGCAGGAAGAAGCAGTGTGGTGGCTGCAGACAGAAGGCGGGCAACCGTTCCCCATAACACCAACACGAGGGACGTTGCCAGTACAAGTGGTAGGTCTTCCAGAGTCTGTAATTTTTTTAAAGACTCTACTGATAACCCCAAAAAGGCCATTTGTACCACCTGCCAGGCCAGCATCAGCAGGGGTGACAAAACTACCAGCCTGACCACCACCAGCATGATCAGGCACATGTCAGCAAAGCACCCTACTTTGTGGGGCGAACCCCAGGGTCCACGATTAGTGTCATCGGGTGTCACCACTGCTTCTTCCGCTGTTGTGCGTGTAAGAGAACCCCCTGTTGTGCATGCAAGGCAATCCCCTGTCCATACTGCATGCAAAGATGCCCTCTCCTCTCAGTCTTCACTTGTTATGGCAGTTTCTCAAGAAACAGCATCAACATCCACGTCCCACCGCAGCTTTCAATTGTCCATATCCCAGAGTTTTGAATGAAAGCGCAAATTCGCAGCCAATGCCCCACAGGCCACTGTCCTAAATTCACACATTTCACGACTGCTTGCATTGGAAATCCTGCCTTTTAGGCTGGTGGAGACGGAATCCTTCTGCAACCTTATGGCGGTGGCCGTACCTCAGTACTCGGTCCCCAGCCAACACTATTTTGCCCGGTGTGCCATCGCCGCACTACACAAGCACGTGTCCCAAAACATCTGCCGTGCCCTCAACAACGCAGTTACTGGGAGAGTCCACCTGACAACTGACATGTGGACAAGTGCTTGTGGCCAGGGACGGTACATCTCCCTGACGGCACACTGGGTATACATAGTGGAAGCCGGGACCCAGTCGGACCTTGGGACGGAACACATCCTCCCCACACCGAGGATTGCGGGCCCTATGTCAATCACAGTTGCTCCCACAGTGTACAGCTCCTGCGCATCATCCTCCTCCTCTTCCTCATGTTCAGGCTCCATCTCAGATATCACCACATCAGTTACAGGCTGGAAGCACTGCAGTACTGCCTCAGCCAAGCGGCAACAGACTGTGCTGAAACTCATAAGCTTAAGTGATAAACCTCACACTGCTTGTGAGTTGTGGACAGCTGTGAAAGAGCAGGCAGATCTGTGGCTGAGACCGCTGAACCTACCTCCAGGCATGGTCATGTGTGACAATGGCCGTAACCTGGTGGTGGCTCTGAGGCGAGGCGAGATCACACACGTACCATGCCTGGCTCATGTGCTTAAACTCATGGTTCAGCGGTTTCTTAAATCGTACCCCGAGTTGCCAGATCTGCTTGTCAAAGTACGCCAACTGTCAGCTCATTTTCAGAAGTCGGCTACAGCTTCCGCTGCCCTTGCTGTGTTGCAGCAGCGTTTGCAGCTTCCAGCACACCGACTGGTGTGTGATGTCCCCACACGTTGGAACTCTACCTTCCACATGTTGCAAAGGATTTGTGAGCAGAAGAGAGCAGTTGTGGAGTACCAGCTGCAACAAGGCCGTCGATATTCAGGTCAGACTCCACACATAAGACCTCAGAAGTGGACCTGGATGTCTGACATATGTACCATCCTGACAAACTTTGAGGAGTCCACCAAGATGGTGAGTGGCGATGACGCCATCATTAGCATCAGCATCCCACTTGTCTGGCTTTTGCAATGCTCTTTGCAGAGAAGTAAAGAGGAGGCATTGCAGCCAGAGTATGATGAGATGGATCAAGTAGCCATAGCGGGCGATTACACACAGCCCAGCCTCATCTCATCCCAACTAGTGTTGAGCCACCCGCGTAGTGTTCGAGTTCGGTTCGGTTCGTCGAACACCCGTGTGTTCGCCGAACTGTTCGTCGAACTGTTCGTCGAACACCTTCGAACACCGTTAAAACCAATGGCAGGCAAACAAAAACACATAGAAACACATAGAAAACACCTTCAAAGGTGTCCAAAAGCTGACAAACTGCTCAGAAGACATAACTAACACGTGGAAAAGTGACAAGTACATATAGTCATGCGAAAATAAAAGAGGTGGAGGAGTAAAAGGAGGGGGAGACACAGATATAGGCATGTAATGCCCTTCTAAAATCCAAAAAGTGAGAAGCCGACACGGCCAGTCCGCTCCTGCCCGTGCCACCTCCGTGTCGCCGGGTTTGGGCCAGAGCCGCGGTGAACCCTGACGGCCAGCCCCCCTCTCCCAATACTGGTGCCTGTCCGCTGGTGGGTCGAGCGAGCCCCCCTGTGGTGGAGGCAGCTCTAAGCTTTTTAATTTAAATTGTCTCTTTAATTTGAATGAATACACTTTAAATCCATTTACAAGGATCTATTGGAGGGCAAGTCTCATGCCAGCAGCCGCGTAATTCCAGCTCCAGTAGCGTCCACTAAAGCTGCTGCAGTTAAAAAGCTTTTATAAGGATCGAGCTCGGCTGTCCACCGCAAGGCATCCTACTGCCAGTCCCAGCCCCTATGCCTTGGGGTGCCTCCTGATGCTCTTCACTGAGTATCCCATGGTCCCGAAGCATTTCCTTTGAAAAAATTAAGTGTCTAAACTACAGGTGGTGTAGCTTGCTTAACAGCCGGGATAATCCGCTGACTAGCAGACACTGCTACTAGGCACAAAGTATTTCCTGGGCTAGATGCAGTTAAATATTTGTAATTAGATACTCTCGTTGGATGCTGAGAAAGCATTCCATAGAGTCTCCTGGCACGCCATATATGATTCTCTTAAAAAGCTTGGGGTAGGGGTCTAGGGGACCCTTTTATAGCCAAAATCACGGCCCTGTATCACAATACGTCACCTAGGCTGAAGATAAATGGAACTGTAGCACCCTGAGGGCTCGGTTGCTACAGAGGTATTGCACCTCACCCAGAGGTGTGATATCTCACTCTCAGGTAAGGATGGAGTGTGGATCAGGACCCGACACCTGCATGCATTACACCACATTGCCGTGGGGCAGGGCGACCAATATGCCCCTGAGATGGGCACGACAGTCCCTGTCCCTGGCTGGAGTGGGGGGAGGGAACACTGAGGAAGGGGAACCCTGTAGTGCAGGAGCAGGGAGGAAGCAGTTCCTGGGTGCATTGAGAAGGGAGTTTAAAAGGTGGGCACCATCTTAGTTCAGTGCAGAAAAGTCTGAGCAGAAGTGGCAGGGAGCAGGGGCTCTGCATGAGCTCTGCTCCGGAGGCGGGCCTAGTAACAGAGGCCCAGGCCTGGAAGAGGGAGAAGGAAGGAAGAGGAGCGGAGAAGGCTCCAGGAACAAGGAATGAAGGGATCCCAGGGGTGCGGACGGGCGAGTCGCCACCGCACGCCCGAATCCACCTGCGTGGAGGGGTCAGGCCAAAGGGGGAGACCGGTCCCCGAAACTAGTGGAGGCAGGAAACGACCCTCAGCTAGAAACCGGAGGCTGTGACATTTTATGTGGCGCAGCCCCTCGCTACACCCGCTAGGAAGGCACCACATAGGGTCAGGGAAACTGGCGCCAAGTTTACCAAGAGGAGGCCCGAGGCAGCCGGACAGAAGGGTTGGTAAGAAAGGCCAGACAAAGGACACACAAAGGGGGTCTTGTGAAGCGCTCCAAAGTTATCTGGGAGTTGTCTGAGCCCCTCACCTGGTGAGGACAGTACGACGTGGGCAGCCGTTACCTGCAGACGTGGTCTGGATAATAAGAACTGTGAGTAAAGGCCCTGGACTGCATCACTGACTCCGTGTCATTACTGCTGCTGCCCTGCACCATCACCCCCATCCTCCGCATACACTGCCCTGAGGCTATACTCCTCCCGTGGGGAGTTATGCTACGCTCTGCTGCACCCACAACACCAGCCTCAGCGGTCTGCCCTGCAGCGGCGGTTCACTCTGACCGCAATCCACGGGTGGCGTAGTCGGACATTTAAACATCAAAACCACATAAATAGTTCCACCACTGGTTTGACCACCCTGAGCCACGGAGCCGGGTCGCCGCCACGAAGACTACAATCACCAGCATCCACCAAAAAGGGTCCGGCTCCGGGTGTCCCAAGGCCCAGGGGGTGCATCAGAACATTTTCATCACCTTTCACAATCACCAATGGGACAAGGCAGGGATGTCCTCTGTCCCCTCTCTTATACATCCTAGTGACGGAGCACCTGCTCTCATCAATTCGCCATAACCCCAATATTAGGTGGATTGAGGTGGGAGGCACCGAGTACAAGTGCTCTCTATTTGCTGATGATGTCCTAGTATATATCACTCAATCACATATATCCATCCATGCTGTTATGGCTGAAATAGATCACTTTGCTACATGGTCAAATTTTAAAATCAATGCAGCGAAGTCTGAGGCCCTCGATGTCTCCCTCCCCAAATCCATATAGGATTCCATCCAGTCCAACTTTCCCTTTGCCTGGCCCTCACAGGGTATCAAATACTTAGGAATTCCTATTCATAGAGACCTCTCCCATCTATGTTATCTTAATTTTGGGCCCTTTATTGAACAACTCCATACAGACCACGGTTGGCAAGTTAGAACTGTAAGATTCACTACGTGAACCACTGGTGTTTTGTGGAAAAGCACATGTACACTGCGTTCCAAATTATTATGCAAAAAGTGTTTAGGAGTGATAAGGGAAGAATTTGTTTGTTTGTCAGTTAAACTCATTGATGGTGATGTGTGTCAGGGCTCTTTATATCACTGTAAGCAATTGCAGACACCTGTGCTAATTAGTTTGGCAGGTGTGTCCAATGAAAGGCAAGACTACTTAACAAGGCTGTGTCACATTATTAAGCAGCCTACATTTTCTGCCAAAATGGGAAAGAAAAAGGATGTGTCGGCTGCTGAGAAGCAACAAATTGTGGAGTGTTTAGGTCAAGGAATGACTACAATCAACATTGTGCGATGATCAGGATGAAGTGTCTTGGCAATCAAGAAGTATGTAGCTGATTCACAGTACACACGTGTGCGTGCTGATAAGGGCAAATTGAGGACTCTTTCCTACAGGCAATTACGTCAGTTTGAAAGAGCAGCGGCAAAAAAGCCTTGTCATAGCAGCAGACAAGTTTTTGAAGCTGCTTGTGCCTCCAACGTCCCCCGAACAACAAGATGCAGGGTCCTTCAGAGGTTTGCAGCTGTGCATACGCCATCCTGTCGACCTCCTCTATCCACTTCACACAAGCAGAAACAGCTCCAGTGGGCCAAACATTACATGAAGACTGATTTCAAAACTGTTTTGTTCACGGATGAGTGCCGTGCAGCGCTCGATGGTCCAGATGGATGGAGTGGAGGATGGCTGGTTGATGGACACCCCACGCAAACACGGCTACAGCGCCAACAAGGAGGAGGTGGAGTAATGTTTTGGGCTGGAATCATGGGGAGAGAGATTGTCGGCCCCTTTAGGATCCCTGAAGGCGCTAAAGATGAACTCCATAATGTATGTGGATTTTCTCAAACAGCACTTCCTGCCATGGTTCAAGAAGAAGAACCGTGTATTTCACAGCAAGATCATTTTTCTGCATGATAATGCACCATCTCATGCTGCACATAAAACATCTGCATCTCTGGCTGATATGGGCATAAAAGGGGACAAACTTATGGTGTGACCCCCATGCTCCCCTGACCTGTACCCCATTCAGAACCTTTGGAGCATCATTAAAAGGAGTGTCTATGATGGCGGGAGGCAGTTCACATCTAAGCAACAGCTCTGGGAGGGTATTCTGTCCTCATGCAAAACAATTGAAGCAGAAACCATCCAAAACCTGACAAATTCAATGGACGAGAGAGTTCAGAAGCTCCTTTCGAACAAGGGGTCCTATGTGAAAATGTAACATCACCTAGAATAAAGTTTTGAGTTGAAAACTGTTTGATTTCAGTTTCTAACAACCTGCTAATGCTTATAATTTCAAAAATGACCATTTTTTTGGTCTTTATTAAAATGAAAAGGTTGATCGAAAAGTTTGGGGGATCTAAGAGTGTGGAAACCCAGTAGTCATGATTACTTCGAATTCTGACAATATGAGGGTCATGCTGCAGGTAGTGCAGCAAGAAGGCACTTATGTGTCTTGCGCATCTCGGAGCCCCAAAATTATTTTCCGGGCTAGATGCAGCTAAAAATTATTTTTAATTTTAAATCTGGTGGAGCTTTAGTATAGATGGCCTAATAGGATCAGTGCTGCACACTGCTACAAAGCCCAAATTATTTTCCAGCCAAGATACAGATAAACATGATTAGTAATTTGAAAGCTTAAAACGTTTGGTAGGGTGATTTTAACCAATCATCAAGCTTTTACTCTCCCCAGGATGACACAGGTGTAGAAAAGTCGTTTCGGATCCATGATTTGTTCATCTTTATGAACGTGAGTCTGTCTACATTATCAGTGGAGAGCCGCGTGCGCTTATCTGTCAGCACACCACCAGCAGCGCTGAACACACGTTCAGACAGAACGCTGGCTGCGGGGCATGACAAGATCTCCAAGGCGTAAGTGGCTAGCTCCGGCCATTTATCCAGATTGGAAGCCCAAAAAGAGCAAGGGTCCAGTGACACAGTCGTGGCTTCAATGTTTACTTGGAGATACTCCTGTACCATCGTCTCTAGGCGTTGACTATGTGTCAGACTTCTTGTCTCCTGTGGCCTTGCAAAGGATGGGCTAAAAAAGTGGTGAAATGATTCCGCAAAATTGATGTTACCAGCAGATACTGTGGTTCTGTTACGGTTTGAGTGCTGAACACTTGACGGTCCCACGGTTGGCAAGTTGGAACTGTGAGATTCACTACGTGCACCACTGGTATTTTGTGGAAAAGCACATGTAAGATTCTGCAACAGTCTCTGCTGATACTCCTGCATGCGTGCATCCCTTTCTATGGCAGGAATAATTTCTGCAAATTTACTTTTGTACCGGGGATCTAACAGTGTGGCAACCCAGTAGTCAGGATTATTTCTAATTCTCACAATTCGAGGGTCATGTTGCAGGTAGTGCAGCAAGAAGGCACTCATGTGTGTTGCGCATCCAGGAGCACCAAGTCCCTGTTGTGTTGGTGGCGAGGTAACAATCATGCTTCCTTCCTCTGTCCTCTCCCCCCAACCTCGCACAACAGAAATGTGATCAAGGTCTCCCTCATCTGATGAGTCTTCCATCAGTTCGTCCTCCACTTCTTCCTGGGCTCCTGCACCTTCCTCACTTGTTTGGCTGCTACCATGCGCCCTGGTAAAACCATCTCCCCCACCCTCACATGCCTGCCGCCTTGGTGCTGCCGACCGTCTGGACCTTGCAGATGTTAGCCCTTCCGCATACAACTCCTCCTCCTCTACTTCCTCCACCTCCTCTTGTGCCACCACCTGACTCCGAATTCTGTTTAACATGTGCTCCAGCATGTAAATCACCGGAATAGTCATGCTGATAATGGCATCGTCAGCACTAAACATCTTCGTCGCCATTTCAAAACTGTGCAGAAGGGTGCATAGGTCCCTGATCTGAGACCACTCCTCCAGCGTGATTTGCCCCACCTCTGAATCTCGTTGGCCCAGGCTATACGTCAGAACGTATTGCACCAGGGCTTGTCGGTGCTGCCACAGTCGCTGCAACATGTGCAGAGTTGAATTCCACCGGGTAGGCACATCGCATTTTAGCCGGTGAAGTGGCAGGCCCAACGACTTCTGTAGAGATGTAAGTCGCTGAGCTGCGGGATGCGAACGGCGGAAGTGAGCACACAGCGACCGTGCCCTCTGCAGAAGGCCATCTAGTCTGGGATAGTGGGCTAAAAATTGCTGGACAACCAGGTTCAACACGTGAGCCATACAAGGCACGTGTGTGATATTGCCCCGGCGAAGGGCCGCACCCAGGTTTGCAGCATTGTCGCACACGGCCTTCCCTGGTTTCAGGTCCAGTGGAGACAACCATTCATGAAATTGGTTCTCCAGAGCTGACCACAACTCCTCAGCTGTGTGACTCACATTTCCCAGACATTTCAATGTAAAAACCGCCTGATGACGTTGAGCCCTACTGCCAGCATAGTAAGGAGGTGTGCAGGATCCCTTCTGCGCAGTTAGAAAGCTTGTGGCATGACCAGACAGGCTTTGGGTGCAGGTGGAAGACCGAGAGGAGGTTGAGGAGGCAGAAGCAGTGGAGGAACTTTGACATAAAGAGGATTGACGCACAACTCGTGGGGACGGCAAGACTTGGACAGCAGCCCCTTGTCCTGCTGTCACCATAGTTACCCAGTGCCCAGTCAGCGACATGTAACGCCCCTGTCCATGCCTACTCGTCCAAGTGTCTGTGGTGAAATGCACCCTGTCACACACAGAGTTTCTCAAAGAAGCGGTGATGTTGTGTGCGACATGCTGGTGGAGCGCAGGCACACCTTTCTTTGAGAAGTAGTGCCGACTGGGCATCTGGTACTGGGGCACTGCGTCGGACAAAGGTCTCGAAAATCCTCTGTGTTCACCAGGCGGAAAGTCAGCATTTCTGTAGCCAAGAGCTTGCAGATGGTGAAATTCAACCTCTTAGCTTTCTCATGGCTAGGAGGAAATGGTCTTTTACTTGTCCACATCTGAGGGACCGAGGGCTGGCTATTGTGCTTAGACGGGGTTGATAAGGGTGTCCCCGGCAAACTGCCGGTCTGTGAGGAAGATGCAGGCGGACATGTTAGGTTGCCTTGATCCAAATGTGGTGCTATCGATGTCGGACAGCGCTCAACACCAGCTGGTGTTACCACCTCCAAAGAAAATGATGACCTGCCAATCACGCTGGCTGTTGCGGGTAAAGAGGTGGCAGGTCTGCGCCCCAAAACAGGTGTGACTGCTGTCCCCCCAGTCACAGAGGATGAAGAGGCCGCGGATGCACAAGATATGGCAGACGGTGGTTGGCCCGGCCGGCTAGGCCGCATTGTAGCACACTGAGCTTCCCACTGCAACTTATGCTTCATGTCCATGTGCCGGTTCATGCATGAAGTACTCAAGCTATGTATTTTTTGGCCTCTACTTAGCTTTTGCTGACAAATGTTACAGATAACACGAGTTGGGTCATCTTTATCGATCTGAAAAAATGCCCAGGCTATGCAAGGCTTAGCACCCATGCGACCTGAAGAGCCACCACGACTTGTGGTGAGAGGCAGAGTTGTGTTTGAGGATGCAGTTGTTGACGTGCTTCCAGTACTACGTCTCTGTCCAGGAAGGCGCAACCTGACCTCGTCGTCACTAGCATCTTCCTCCACCTCCTCTGCTGACCTCATCTCTTGGCTGACTGTGGGTTGACAGTAAGTGGGATCTCCAACCTCATCATCATCACCCTGTGTGTTATCACACCCGTCGTCCTCAGAGCCAACCTGTTCCTGCCCTGACAAAAAACTAAAGTTGTCGCTCCAATCAGGTATTTGAGTCTTATCATCGTCTTCCTCATTGTCTCCACCAACAGGAGTTACAGTTTGGGAATGAGGGTCTACATTATGGTCAGAACCTTCTGCGTCTGGTCCTGGATCCGACTCATAAAGATTCTGGGCATCAGTGCAGATCATTTCCTCGTCTGGATTCACAGAAGCGCTGGAGTCGACCTCTGATTCCCAGGCTATAGTATGAGTAAACAGCTCTGCAGACTCAACCATCTGTTCTACCTCATACTCAGACGGGCAGCTGGAGATTTGGGAGCTGTGAGGAAGCAAGTGCGATTTGGGTGACACCTTTGAGGACTGGAGTATTTGTGATGTTGAAGTTGATGTGGAGGAGAGCCCACTTAAAGGAGCACTTGATATCCGTTGAAGCACCTGCTGTTTTTGTGCCTCATCTGGAATTTGTAGCGATTGGCGTGGCCGTAAGAAAGGGATCTTATCACATTGTCCGCTAAAAGAAGTAGACATTTTAGTTTGGCTGGAAGATGGTCTTTCTTCTGCAGATGTTACTGTTGCTTTAACACTTACCCCACGGACACAACCTTTTTCCCCTTCCCAACACGCCTATTCCCCTTTCCACCAGCAGCAGGCCTTTTTCCACTCATTTTGGTGGTTAACTAATTCACAACTCTGGAGTTGTTTGCACAAAAAAACAATGGATGGTAACCGAGCAGAGCTGAGTGGCCAAACTGTGATATTAGGCCAAAACTATTGGCTGGGTTAAATGCAGAAAAAAATTATATTCAATTTGCAACCTGATGGAGGTCAGTATAGATGGACTAATACAACAAGTTCCACACACAGCTAGAAGCCCAATATTTTTTCAGAGGTAGATGCAGAAAAAAATATATTCAGTTTGCAACCTGATGGAGGTCAGTATAGATGGACTAATACAACAAGTCCCACATACAGCTAGAAGCCCAATATTTTTTCAGAGGTAGATGCAGAAAAAAATTATATTCAGTTTGCAACCTCATGGAGGTCAGTATAGATGGACTAATACAACAAGTCCCACACACAGCTAGAAGCCCAAATATTTTTTCAGAGGTACTGTAGATGCAGATAAAAATTATTTTTAATTTGCAACCTGATGGAGGTCAGTATACATGGACTAATAGAGAAAGTCCGACACACTACTAGAAGGCCAAATATTTTTTCAGAGCTAGATGCAGAAAAAAATTATATTCAGTTTGCAACCTGATGGAGGTCAGTATAGATGGATTAATAGAACAAGACCCACACACAGCTAGAAGCCCAATATTTTTTCAGAGGTAGATGCAGAAAAAAATATATTCAGTTTGCAACCTGATGGAGGTCAGTATAGATGGACTAATAGAGAAAGTCCGACACACTACTAGAAGGCCAAATATTTTTTCAGAGCTAGATGCAGAAAAAAATTATATTCAGTTTGCAACCTGATGGAGGTCTGTATAGATGGATTAATAGAACAAGTCCCACACACAGCTAGAAGCCCAATATTTTTTCAAAGGTAGATGCAGAAAAAAATATATTCAGTTTGCAACCTGATGGAGGTCAGTATAGATGGACTAATACAACAAGTCCCACACACAGCTAGAAGCCCAATATTTTTTCAGAGGTAGAGGCAGAAAAAAATTATATTCAGTTTGCAACCTGATGGAGGTCTGTATAGATGGATTAATAGAACAAGACCCACACACAGCTAGAAGCCCAAATATTTTTTCAGAGGTACTGTAGATGCAGATAAAAATTATTTTTAATTTGCAACCTGATGGAGGTCAGTATAGATGGACTAATAGAGAAAGTCCGACACACTACTAGAAGGCCAAATATTTTTTCAGAGCTAGATGCAGAAAAAAATTATATTCAGTTTGCAACCTGATGGAGGTCAGTATAGATGGATTAATAGAACAAGACCCACACACAGCTAGAAGCCCAATATTTTTTCAGAGGTAGATGCAGAAAAAAATATATTCAGTTTGCAACCTGATGGAGGTCAGTATAGATGGACTAACAGAGAAAGTCCCACACACTACTAGAAGGCCAAATATTTTTTCAGAACTAGATGCAGAAAAAAATTATATTCAGTTTGCAACCTGATGGAGGTCAGTATAGATGGACTAATACAACAAGTCCCACACACAGCTAGAAGCTCAAATATTTTTTCAGAGGTACTGTAGATGCAGATAAAAATTATTTTTAATTTGCAACCTGATGGAGGTCAGTATAGATGGACTAATAGAGAAAGTCCGACACACTACTAGAAGGCCAAATATTTTTTCAGAGCTAGATGCAGAAAAAAATTATATTCAGTTTGCAACCTGATGGAGGTCAGTATAGATGGATTAATAGAACAAGACCCACACACAGCTAGAAGCCCAATATTTTTTCAGAGGTAGATGCAGAAAAAAATATATTCAGTTTGCAACCTGATGGAGGTCTGTATAGATGGACTAATACAACAAGTCCCACACACAGCTAGAAGCCCAATATTTTTTCAGAGGTAGATGCAGAAAAAAATATATTCAGTTTGCAACCTGATGGAGGTCAGTATAGGTGAACTAATAGAACAAGTCCCACACACTGCTAGAAGGCCAAATATTTTTTCAGAGCTAGATGCAGAAAAAAATTAGATTCAGTTTGCAACCTGATGGAGGTCAGTATAGATGGACTAATAGAATGATGCTATGCCCAAAAGATTTTACTTCACTAGGTGCAGTAAAAAAATTGATATTCTATACACAGGTGGTATATCTTGCAACACAGATAGGCTACTCCACTGACTAACACACTCTGCAATAGGCCAAAAAGGATTAGCTTTGCTAGATTCAGCCAAATGCTGTGAAAAAACTTGCACAGCACTGGCACAGACCTGCCTGGCAAAAACTGATAGGAACTGATGTAACCTAGTCCTGAAAAGGACTCCAATTACAATTAGTCTTTACTCCCACCACCTATCTATTTAAGAGCACAGACCTGCCTAATAAAAGTCGTAGGAAATGCTGTAACCTAGTCCTTAAAAGGACTGCAATCACAACTATTCCCTACTCCCAAGCTATCTGTATATTTGTGCGAAAATTGGCTTGAAATTAACAAGGTATAGCGCACACAGCAACAGCGGTGCCGTCTAACACGCAGCTGCAGCAGTGAGAAAATGGTGGCGATGGGGAAAATGGCTTGGTCTTATAGGGCAAGGACATGTGACATACACTGCCAATGACACATGCCCTTGCTTGTGTGAAAAAAAGCACTTTGCTCCGTGTGTGCGCTGCTGATAGGCTGACAGATTGCACCTCCCCACTGTAAATGCGGGAAAGAGAAAAAAAAATGGAGATCTTCATTGTTCCTGCAGAGATCCATCCCCTGCCCCTCCCCCCACCCCGCTGTACACTCAAACTGCGTATTAACATTAATTTTCATCATTACTGAGAAAAAATCCAGTTATGATTTTGGTGCACGAACAGTTATCGAACATAACCTTGAACAGCCGAATTTTTCTCAAATTGTTCGTGTTCGCCGAACGGCTCGAACACCGCCCAAAACAGCTCGAATTTGAGATTGGCGAACAGTTCGAGTAGAACAACGCTCATCTCTAATCCCAACATGCATTGGGGGACAATAAGGGAGAGGAGGAGGAGGAGGAAGAACAGGAGCTGGTATCATGCGCTGTAGACGGTAGTACCTGTACAACTGTCATACCGTCGGTTCAGCATGGGTGGCATGAGGACAGGGGGGAGGAGGAGGAGGAGAGCATGGTCAGTCGTCATCTTGGTGAGGACACGGAAGTCTTGCCCGTTACCAGTCTGGCACGCATGGCTGACTTTATGTTACGCTGCCTTAACCGTGACTCTCACGTTGTCAAAATGTTGGTTGACAGTCATTACTGGTTGGTGACACTTTTAGACCCCCGCTGCAAGGAGAACTTTCACTCTCTTATTCCTGAGGTGGAGAGGTCTACAAAAATGGGGCAGTACCAGAAGGTTAAAAAACTGCAGTACTGTTAAAAAAATTCCCATCTGTACACGCTAGCGACAGAGGTCACAGTTCGTTTCCCAACCAAGGCGTACAGGCGAGAGAGAAGCAACTTCAATCCAGCAGAGGCAGGGGAACACTGTCAACGTTCTGGGACATTTTTCTGAGACCTGCCCAGCTTACAGGCCCTGAGGCGCGGGGTACTCTCACAAGGAGTGGAAAGTTTCAAAAGATGGTGAGGGAGTACCTTGCCGACCGTACCAGCGTCGTCCGTGATTCCTCAGTGCCTTTTAATTATTGGGTATACAAACTGGACACTTGGAATGAACTCGCTTTGTACTCCTTGGAGGTCCTGGCCTGCCCTGCCACTAGCGTGTTATCGCTGCGTGTTTTTAGTGCCGCTGGGGTAATTATAACTGATAAGTGCACTCGCCTGTCAACTGACAATGCTGACAAGCCGACCCTTATCAAAATGAACAAGGGCTGGATTGGGCCAGACTTCTCATCACCACCAAATGACAGCAGAGTAACATAAAGTCAAATCCACTGTGTTATTTCGGGAGGTGTATTCCCATGCACCGCTTCACACCCACACATACGCTTCCTCATTTCAGCCATTTTTTGCTCTTCTCATTATCCTCAGCCTCCACCACCACTATACCACCAGGGTGACTGTGGTCCGTGTTGCCAACATTGCAAGTTCCTCCATCCTAATTTTTGGGATCTTTTGCTTAGGAAGGCATATGCAAAGACTATGGGAGACCCACTCCCCAATAATGGGAATAATGTTTTTAATATGCTGTACTGCATGGCTCTTGTAAGGGGCATTGCAAGTTCCTCTGTCCTAACTTTTGGCAGCTTTTGCTTGGAAGGCATAGGCAAAGACTATGGGAGACCACTCCCCAATAATGGGAATAATGTTTTAAATATGCTGTACTGCATGGCTCTTGTAAGGTGCATTGCAAGTTCCTCCGTCCTAATTTTTGGCAGCTTTTACTTGGAAGACATAGGCAAAGACAATAGGAGACCCAATCCCCAATAATGGGAATAATGTTTTTAATATGCTGTACTGCATGGCTCTTTTAAGGGGCATTGCAAGTTCCTCCGTCCTAATTTTTGGCAGCTTTTGCTTGGAAGACATAGGCAAAGACTATGGGAGACCCTCTCCCCAGTAATGGGAATAATGTTTTTAATATGCTTTACTGCATGGCTCTTGCAAGGGGCATTGCAAATTCCTCCGTCCTAAATTTTGGCAGCTGTTGCTTGGAAGGCATAGGCAAAGACTATGGGAGACCCACTCCCCAATAATGGGAATAATGTTTTTAATATGCTGTACTGCATGGCTCTTGTAAGGGGCAATGCAGGTTCCTCCATCCTAATTTTTGTCAGCTTTTGCTTGCAAGACTTAGGCAAAGACTATGGGAGACCCACTCCCCAATAATGGGAATAATGTTTTTAATATGCTGTACTGCATGGCTCTTGTAAGGGCATTGGAAGTTCCTGCGTCCTAATTTTTGGCAGCTTTTGCTTGGAAAGCATAGGCAAACACTATGGGAGTCCCACTCCCCAATATTGGGAATAATGTTTTTAACCCTAGAACGCATACCTGGGGCCTCGCAGGCCCACCCTGTTAATTGTTTTCTATTTTCTGCAAGATTTCTTTAGTTTGAATTTTGAAACTCTAGGTATTCCTCAGGTATATAGTTGTTTGTCATTTCCAGTTGGTCATTTATTTATTATTTGCACAAGGACCTAAAAGGCCCCAGGTATGTGAAAGTGTAGATTTTTATGGTCATGCGTTCTAGGGTTAATATGCTGTACTGCATGGCTCTTGTAAGGGGCATTGCAAGTTCCTCCGTCCTAATTTTTGGCAGCTTTTGCTTTGGAGGCATAGGCAAAGACTATGGGAGACCCACTCCCCAATAATGGGAATAATGTTTTTAATATGCTGTACTGCATGGCTCTTGTAAGGGGCATTGCAAGTTCCTCCATCCTAATTTTTGGCAGCTTTTGCTTGGAAGGCATAGGCAAAGACTATGGGAGACCCACTCCCCAATAATGGGAATAATGGTTTTAATATGCTGTACTGCATGGCTTTTGTAAGGGCATTGCAAGTTCCTCCATCCTAATTTTTGGCAGCTTTTGCTTGGAAGGCATAGGCAAAGACTATGGGAGACCCACTCCCCAATAATGGGAATAATGTTTTTAATATGCTGTGCTGCATGGCTCTTGTAAAGGGCATTGCAAGTTCCTCCGTCCTAACTTTTGGCAGCTTTTGCTTGGAAGGCATAGGCAAAGACTATGGGAGACCCACTCCCCAATAATGGGAATAATGTTTTTAATATGCTGTACTGCATGGCTCTTGTAAGGGACATTGCAAGTTCCTCCGTCCTAATTTTTGGCAGCTTTTGCTTGGAAGGCATAGGCAAAGACTATGGGAGACCCACTCCCCAATAATTTGAATATTGTTTTTATATGCTGTACTGCATGGCTCTAGTAAGGGGCATTAAAATCTTCTTGTTAAGCTACTGTGACCTCCACGTCTCTTACAAGGGTCATTGATATTGTCTTTTTATTCCACTGCGACCTCCACCACTCTTCCAAGGGACATTGATATTGTCTTTTTATTCCACTGGGACCTCCACATCTCTTCCAAGGGGCATTAAAACCATCTTGTTAAACCACTCTGTACTCCACGTGTCTTCCAAGGGGCATTATAATCGTCTTGTTAAGCTACTGTGACCTCCACGTCTCTTCCAAGGGTCATTGATATTGTCTTTTTATTCCACTGTAACCTCCACCACTCTTCCATGGGGCATTAATATTGTCTTTTTATTCCACTGGGACCTTCACCACTCTTCCAAGGGGCAATGATATAGACTTTTTATTCAACTGCAACCTCCACCACTCTTCCAAGGGTCATTGATATTGTCTTTTTATTCCACTGCGACCTCCACGTCTCTTCCAAGGGGCATTGATATTGTCTTTTTATTCCACTGGGACCTCCACGTCTCTTCCAAGGGGCATTAAAACTGTCTTGTTAAACCACTCTGAACTCCACGTCTCTTCCAAGGGGCATTAAACCCGTCTTGTTAAGATACTGTGACCTCCACGTCTCTTCCAAGGGGCATTAATATTGTCTTTTTATTCCACTGCGACCTCCACCACTCTTCCAAGGGGCATTGATATTGTATTTTTATTCCACTGTAACCTCTACCACTCTTCCACGGGGCATTGATATTGTCTTTTTATTCCACTGGGCCCTCCACGTCTCTTCCAAGGTGCATTGAAACCATCTTGTTAAACCACTCTGAACTCCACGTCTCTTCCAAGGGGCATTAAAACCGTCTTGTAATGGTACTGTGACCTCCACGTCTCTTCCAAGGGGCATTAAAACCGTCTTGTTAAACCACTCTAAAATCCACGTCTCTTCCAAGGGGCATTAAAACCGTCTTGTAAGCTACTGTGACCTCCGCGTCTCTTCCAAGGGGCATTAAAACTGTCTTGTCAAACCATTCTGAACTCCACGTCTCTTCCAAGGGGCATTAAAATCGTCTTGTTAAGCTACTGTGACCTCCACGTCTCTTCCAAGGGTCATTGATATTGTCTTTTTATTCCACTGGGACCTCCACCAATCTTCTAATGGGCATTAATATTGTCTTTTTATTCCACTGGGACCTCCACCACTCTTCCAAGGGGCATTGATATTGTCTTTTTATTCCACTGCGACCTCCACCACTCTTCCAAGGGTCATTGATATTGTATTTTTATTCCACTGTGACCTCGACCACTGTTCCAAGGGTCATTGATATTGTCTTTTTATTCCACTGCGACCTCCACCACTCATCCAAGGGTCATTGCTATTGTCTTTTTATTCCACTGTGACCTCCACCACTCTTCCAAGGGGCATTGATATTGTCTTTTTATTCCACTGGGACCTCCACGTCTCTTCCAAGGGGCATTAAAAGCGTCTTGTTAAGCTACTGTGACCTCCACGTCTCTTCCAAGGGGCATTAAAACCGTCTTGTTAAACCACTCTGAACTCCACGTCTCTTCCAAGGGGCATTAAAACCGTCTTGTTAAGCTACTGTGACCTCCACGTCACTTCCAAGGGGCATTAAAACCGTCTCGTAAACCTCTCTGAACTCCACAGCTCTTCCAAGGGGCATTGAAATGTTGTTTTAAATTACCTCTAACCTCCACGACTCTTCCAACGGGCATTGCATTTCCTCCTAATTTTAGTAAGCTTTTGCTTTTTAATGCATAGGCGAACATTAAGGGAGACCCACTCCCTAATAATGGGTAGAAGGTTTTTAGTACGCTGTAATCCACGTCTGTTTCAAGGGGCATTGCAGTTCCTCATAATTTTTGGAAAGCCTTCCATTCGCTGCTTAGGCCAACAGTGTACAGGAGACCCAGTTACTATAAATGGAAAAAATGGTTTAGTTAAGGCCCTCTGACCTCCATGTCACTTCCAAGGGGCTTTGGAGTGCCTCAAAATTTTTGTTAGGCATTGCACTCACTGTATGCCCTATAACTGTGTAGCCGAACCGCTCCTTTTGGTACAGAAACATATCCTACAAGACATGTGTGGTTGACTGGCCTGATATTGATGTGAATGGTCCCTGTTCCTCCTAATCTTTCTCCTTTGCCACCACCTCATCCATCATTCATCACCTGAAGCTTTATTTTAACGGGATTCATAGAACTGGAAAAGTAGCAGAAAAACATTCAGCAATCCTCAGAGGAGGTAGGATATGCGCCAAAACGCTAACCACCTCAGGCCTAGCCGCTACTACATACATGCGCTTGCATTCCAAGGAACAGAAAGCTAAGGAGATGGATGGCCTCATGATCATGAATAATTTACTCATTGTGTAGGAGGCCAACCACTGCTGCTGTCTACCTTCTGAACTTTGTGTTGAAGCCTGATTGACCCAGGACCCGCAATCCTCTATGTCTGGAGGACGCGTTGCATCCCAGTGTCCAACTGTGTCCCGGCTTCCACAATATTAGCCCAGTGTGGAGGCATCAGTGAGATGGACCATCCCTGGCCACATTCACTTGTCCACGTGTTTATGGTTAGGCTGTCCTTCCCACTAAATGCACTGGGGAGGGCACAGGTAATGTTTTGCTATGCGCGCTTGTGTATAAGGCTGGGGACCGTTTATGGACACCCGGCCGCCCCCAGGCGGCTGGGGACCGTGTGTGGGCTCCCGGCTGCGGGGCGGCTGGGGACCGAGCATGGACACCCGGCCACCCCTGGCAGCTGGGGACCAAGCGTGGACACCAGGCCGCCGGGCAGCTGGGGACTGAGCAGGGATACCAGGCCGCCGACGCAGCCATGACGTGGTGGCCAGATTCCGCCTCCACATGCCTAAAAGGCCCAATTTCAAGTGCAAGCAAGCAGTATGGTATTGCAGCCTGGGGGTGGGTAAGTGGCAGGCTGCATGCTTGCGCTTGTATTGCAAGGAATGGGGGAGGTACAATTGAACACGGTACTGGGACAAGGACTTGAATGGGGCTAGTTGCAAGTTTGCATCTTCTGATGAGACAAGGATCACTTCTGATGGCCACACTTTTAGGCAGTGACCTGGGTGTCGGAGATGCTTCCAGGGGTCTTCCCCATGCTGTTCCCATGTCTTTTCAGCACTGTATGCATGTGTCACACAGCACATGGCCAGATAAGGATGTTCCTTAACATATTTCACAGGAATACAGTTTCAGTTTCGTTTTTGTATGTTTTATTGTGAGCCCGAAAAAGTGGCTTAATACCTCCGACCACATTGTTGACAGCAGTGACCTGGGGGTCAGAAATGCTTCCTGGGGCGATCCCCATGCTGTCCCCATGTCATTTGAGCACTCTCACTAGCCACTTTTTAGGCTTTCTACAGACTGCCGGGGGTGCCCCCGCAAAAATGCTCGGGTCTCCCATAGACTAACATTGGGCTCGTTGCTCGGGTCGATCACCCGAGTATCACGGTGAGCTCGGCTCGAGCTTCCAGCACCCGAGCATTTTAGTGCTCGCTCAACACTACTCACTACAAATGACTGAGTTTGGAGCGAACTTATATGTGATCCGTGTGATAGACAAAACAGAGTTTTAAATACCTGGCCTGTAGGTAAGTAGTTTGAACAGCAAACTGCAGTGAATTGCTTCAATGACACACTAAAGGAAATTTTTAATGGAGGCCAGAAATGGCAGTATTTTTTGACAACGTATATGTGAACTGTCTGACGGAGGAAACACAGTTTTAAATACCTGGCCTGTATGTAAGTAGTTTGATCAGCAAACTGGTGTGAATTGCTTCACTGATACACTGAAGGAAATTTTTAATGGAGGCCAGAAATGGCAGTATTTTCTGACAACGTATATGTGATCCGTATGACAGAGAAATCAGAGTTTTAAATACCTTGCCTGTAGGTAAGTAGTTTGAACAGCTAACTGCAGTGAATTGCTTCAATGACACACTAAAGAAAATTTTTAATGGAGGCCAGAAATGGCAGTATTTTCTGACAACGTATATGTGATCCGTTTGACGGAGAAAACACAGTTTTAAATACCTGGCCTGTAGGTAAGTAGTTTGAACAGCAAACTGGGGTGAATTGCTTTCCTGCCACACTGAAGGAAATTTTTAATGGAGGCCTGAAATGGCAGTATTTTCTGACAATGTATATCTGATCCGTTTGACGGAGAAAGCACAGTTTTAAATAGCTGGATTTCTAGCACTCTAATATGGAAAGGACCTGGCTGTATTCTGCAGTCAAATTGTGTAGAAAAAATGGTGTTCTCTGGATTGCTTTTTAAGCAAATAATGAGGATTAAGATCCAAAGAAAAGTGTTCCTGGCCCCTGAGACCTGGGCCTTTGTATAGAAATATCTAACAGCAGCAGAAGGCAGAATTGGAATGGAGCCTCTTGTGCTATATGCACTGCAGTCTGCTATATACACTGCCTGCCTATACACCCTGCCTGCCTGATATCTCTGCAGATAGATTAGTCCTCAGAAGGACTGTTTGTTAAGATGGATATGTGTAATGTACGGTTTTTCTCCCTACACTACCTAATACACAAGCAAATCTGTCCCTGACCAGCAGCACCTCTCCCAAAACAAGCAAATGGCGCTGAAAAACTGTATCCTCTGGATTGCTTTTTAAGCAAATAATGAGGATTAAGATCCAAAGAAAAGTATTCCTGGCCCCTGAGACCTGGGGCTTTGTATAGAAATATCTAACAGCAGCAGAAGGCAGAATTGGAATGGAGCCTCTTGTGCTATATGCACTGCAGTCTGCTATATACACTGCCTGCCTATACACCCGGCCTGCCTGATATCTCTGCAGATGGATTAGTCCTCAGAAGGACTGTTTGTTAAGAAGAATATGTGTAATGTACGTTTTTTCTCCCTACACTACCTAATACACGATCAAATCTCTCCCTGACACAGCAGCAGCTCTCCCTACACTGTCTGATCCGGAGTGACTGTGACGAGCATGGCGGCGCCAGGTCTGATATAGACCTGATGACGCTGTGCGGCTAGCCAATCACTGTAATGCCCACAACCAACATGGCTACGGAATTACAGTGCATGAAAGGCAATCCCTGCATGTTCATTGGCTCTCTAAAGAGCGCCAAACATGCAGGGAGGGGACCCAAGTTCCTGCCCGAGCAACCCGGAAATACTCGGCGAGCGCCCAGCATCTTGAGCAGTGAGATGCTCAGGCGAGCACCGAGCAGTAGCGAGCATGCTCGCTCATCACTATTGCAGAGGTGATGCCCATTGTGAAAGAACACTTCCACAAAGCTGAAGAGGTGCAGTTGAGGATATACAACAGGTCGGCAAGGTTGAGACACTTCAACCCTGGGGATTCCGTACTGGTGCTGGTACCTATGGTGGAGAGCAAATTCCTGGCCAAATGGCCGGGCCCCTATGAAGTGGTTGAAAATGTTGGCGATGTCAACTATAGGGTCAACCAACCAGGGAGAAGGAAGCCCTACCAGGTGTACCATGTCAACCTGATAAAGCCATGGCAAGATAGGGAGCCCATGGAAGCTCCGTGTTTGGTGGCGAAGTCGGAAGCCAATGTGGGAGACGTCAATGTGGCTGAATCGCTGTCACATGCCCAGAAGCAACAATGTCAAGAGTTGCTGCAAAGGAACAAGGACCTGTTCTCGGATCTATCGGGGTGTACTCAGATTGTAGAACATGAGTTGCTTATGGAGCCTCATGTCTGAGTGAACCTAAAGCCATATAGGATTCCTGAAGCCCGCCGAGTGGTAATCTCAAAGGAAGTGAATAGCATGCTGAGTCTAGGTGTCATTGAAGAGTCCAAGAGTGGCTGGTCCAGTCCTATAGTCTTGGTGCCGAACCCAGATGGAGAATGGCGGTTCTGCATTGACTATAGGAAACTAAATGAGGTCTCTAAGTTTGATGTGTACCCAACGACCAGGGTAGATGAACTAATTGAAAGGCTAGGGCCAGCCAGGTACATTACCACCCTTGACCTTACAAAAGGATATTGTCAAATTCTTATGTCCCAAGTGGCCAAGGAGAAGACGGCCTTTGCAACGCCGGATGGGTGTTTCCAATACACCAGGATGCCATTTGGGTTGCAAGGAACTCCAGCTACCTTCCAGAGAGCCATCGACCGGATCCTTGCTCCTCACTAGTGTTGAGCGAGCACTAAAATGCTCGGGTGCTCGAAGCTCGGGCCGAGCTCGCCGTGATACTCGGGTGCTCGACCCGAGCAACGAGCCCAATGTTAGTCTATGGGAGACCCGAGCATCTTTGCGGCGGCACCCCCGGCAGTCTTTTAAAAGCCTAACAAGTGCCCAAAACGATAGTGAGAGTGCTCAAATGACATGGGGGGGACAGCATGGGGATCGCCCCAGGAAGCATTTCTGACCCCCAGGTCACTGCTGTCAACAACGTGGTATTAAGTCACTTTTAAGGGCTCACAATAAAACGTTCAAAAACGAAACTGAAACTGCTTTCCTGTGAAATATGTTAAGGAAGTAAGGGTAAAGACTTGTGTATAAGGTAAAATAAATAAACCAAAAAAAAAAATACTCCTCCACACCATGGGCTATGTTCACAAGTAGCATTTTTTATGCGTTTTTGCACTTTTGTATTGCTTTCAACCGTGACAAATGCATTCACCGGGAAATGTCATTTTACCATCTTACAACCTTTTCTGGCCATGTGCTGTGTGACACATGCATACAGTGCTGAAAAGACATGGGGACAGCCTGGGGAAAAGCCCTGGAAGCATCTCTGACACCCAGGTCACTGCATAAAAGTGTGCCCATCAGAAGTCATCCTTGCCGCATCAGAAGATGCAGACTTGCAACTATCCCCATGCAAGTTCTTGTCCCAGGGCAATTTTCAATTGTACCTTCCCCATTCCTTGCAATGCAAGCGCAAATATGCCTCCAACCACCCACCCACCCCCAGGCTGCAATACCATACTGCTTGCTTGCACTTGACATTAGGCCTTTTAGGCATGTGGAGGCGGAATCTGGCCACCACGTCATGGCTGCGTTGGCGGCCTGGAATCCATACTCATTACCCAGCCGCCCCGCGGCCGGGTGTCCACACTCGGTCCCCAGCCGCCAGGGGGAGGCCGAGTGTCCATAAACGGTCCCCAGCCGCCCCTATTTCTCCTTGGAACATCCTCCCACACACTTTTCTTAGCCCGGCCTGCTTTAGGGCAGCATTAGACGAGCCAACCAGAGAACCAGACTCCTCCGGTGGGCCCTGGCTTCTCCATCAGGGGAGTTGAGAGTGCCAAGGAGAGGAGCATGATGATGATGATACAAGTTAGCATCTGCTTTGTTTTCTTGGAATGCAAGCGTAAGTGTGCAGCCTGCTACCCACCCACCCCCAGGCTGCAATACCACACTGCTTGCTTGCTTGCACTTGAAATTGGGCCTTTTAGGCATGTGGAGGCGGAATCTGGCCACTACATCATGGTTACGTTGGTGACCTGGAATCCATACTCAGTCCCCAGCCGCCCGGCGGCTGGGCGTCCACACTCGGTCTCCAGCCGCCCCAGTGGGTGGCCGGGTGTCCATACTCGGTCCCCAGCCGCCCCGCAGCCGGGTGTCCACACTCGGTCCCCAGCTTCATGGGGGCGGCCGGGTGTCCATAAACGGTCCCCAGCCACCCCTATTTCTCCTTGGAACATCCCCCCACACACTTTTCTTAGCCTGGCCTGCTTTAGGGCAGCATTGGACGAGCCCACCAGAGAACCAGACTCCTCCGGTGGGCCCTGGCTTCTCCATCAGGGGAGTTGAGAGTGACAAGGTGAGGAGCATGATGATGATGATACAAGTTAGCATCTGCTTTGTTTTCTTGGAATGCAAGCGTAAGTGTGCAGCCTGCCACCCACCCCCAGGCTGCCATACTGCTTGCCTGCTTGCACTTGAAATTGGGCCTTTTAGGCATGTGGAGGCAGAATCTGGCCACCACGTCATGGCTGCGTTGGCGGCCAGGAATCCATACTCAGTCCCCAGGGGGCAGCTGGGTGTCCATACTCGGTCCCCAGCCGCCCCACGGCCGGGTGTCCACACACGGTCTTCAGCCACCTGGGGGCAGCCGGGTGTCCATAAACGGTCCCCAGCCGCCCTTATTTCTCCTTGGAACATCCCCCTACACACTTTTCTTAGCCCGGCCTGCTTTAGGGCAGCATTGGACGAGCCCACCAGAGAACCAGACTCCTCCGGTGGGCCCTGGCTTCTCCATCAGGGCAGTTGAGAGTGCCAAAGTGAGGACCATGATGATGATGATACAGGTTAGCATCTGTTTTGTTTTCTTGGAATGCAAGCGTAAGTGTGCAGCCTGCCACCCACCCACCCCCAGGCTGCAATGCCATACTGCTAGCTTGCTCTTGAAATGGGGCCTTTTAGTTTGGAGTAGGCAAAAGCTGGCAACTACCTCATGGCTGCTTCGGCAGCGAGGTATCCATACTCAGTCCCCAGCTGCCCCTATTTGTCCCGGTGTGCCTTATACATAAGATTAAGCGTGCATACCAAAACATTACCTGTGCCCTCCTCAGTGCATTTAGTGGGAAGGACAGCCTATTCCGCTGTAGTGTGTGCATGCAAAACCCCTGTTCATGGTACATGCAAAGATGCCTCCCACCCTGCACCTGTCGTTGCAGACTTGCAACTATCCCCGTTCAAGTCCTTGTCCCAGGGCAGTGTTCAATTGTACCTCTCCCATTCCTTGAAATGCAAGCGCAAATATGCAGTCAACACCCACCCACCCCCAGGCTGCAATACCATACTGCTTGCTTGCACTTGAAATTGGGCCTTTTAGGCATGTGGAGGCAGAATCTGGCCACCACGTCATGGCTGCGTTGGCGGCCTGGAATCCATACTCAGTCCCCAGCCGCCCGGCGGCCGGGTGTCCACACTCGGTTTCCAGCCGCCAGGGGGCGGCCGGGTGTCCATAAACGGTCCCCAGCCGCCCCTATTTCTCCTTGGAAAATCCCCCCACAAACTTTTCTTAGCCCGGCCTGCTTTAGTGCAGCATTGGACGAGCCCACCAGAGAACCATACTCCTCCGGTGGGAACTGGCTTCTCCATCAGGTGAGATGAGAGTGCCAAGGTGAAGACCATGATGATGATGATGATAGAAGTTAGTATCTGCTTTTTTTTCTTGGAATGCAAGCGCATGTATGTAGTAGCAGCTAGGCCTTAGGTGGTCAGCGTTTTGGTGCATATCCTACCTCCTCCGAGGATTGCTGGATGTTTTCCTGCTACTATCCCATTTCTATGACTCCTGTTAAAACAAAGCTTCAGGTGATAAATGATGGATGAGGTAGTGGCAAAGGAGAAAGAGCAGGAGGAACAGGGACCATTCACATCAATATCAGGCCAGTCAACCACATATGTCTTGTAGGATATGCTTCTGTAACAAAATGAGCGGTTCGGCTACAGAGTTATAGGGCATACAGTGAGTGCAATGCCTAACAAAAATTTTGCTGCACTCCAATGCCCCTTGGAAATGACATGGTGGTCAGAGGGCCTTAACTAAACCGTTTTTTCCATTTATAGCAACTGTGTCTCCTGTACACTGTTGGCCTAAGCAGTGAATGGAAGGCTTTCCAAAAATAATGAGGAACTGCAATGCCCCTTGAAACAGACGTGGATTACAGCATACTAAAAACCTTCTACCCATTATTGGGGAGTGGGTCTCCCTTAGTTTTCGCCTTTTCATTGAAAAGCAAAAGCTGACTAAAATTAGGAAGAAATGCAATGCCAGTTGGAAGAGTCGTGGAGGTTAGAGGTAATTAAAAACAACATTTCAATGCCCCTTGGAAGAGCTGTGGAGGTCCCAGTAGCTTAACAAGACGCTTTTAATGCCCCTCGGAAAAGTGGTGGAGTTCCCAGTAGCTTAAGAAGATGGTTTTAATGCCCCTCAGAAGAGACGTGGAGGTCCCAGTAGCTTAACAAGTAGAGATGAGCGTTGTTCTACTCGAACTGTTCGCCAATCTCAAATTCGAGCTGTTTTGGGCGGTGTTCGAGCCGTTCGGCGAACACGAACAATTTGAGAAAAATTCGGCTGTTCGAGGTTATGTTCGATAACTGTTCGTGCACCAAAATCATAACTGGATTTTTTCTCAGTAATGATGAAAATTAATGTTAATACGCAGTTTGAGTGTACAGCGGGGTGGGGGGAGGGGCAGGGGATGGATCTCTGCAGAAACAATGAAGATCTCCATTTTTTTTTCTCTTTCCCGCATTTACAGTGGGGAGGTGCAATCTGTCAGCCTATTAGCAGTGCACACACGGAACGAAGTGCTTTTTTCACACAAGCAAGGGCATGTGTCATTGGCAGTGTATGTCACATGTCCTTGCCCTATAAGACCAAGCCATTTTCCCCGTCGCCACCATTTTCTCACTGCTGCAGCTGCGTGTTAGACGGCACCGCTGTTGCTGTGTGTGCTATACCTTGTTAATTTCAAGCCAATTTTCGCACAAATCTACAGATAGCTTGGGAGTAGGGAATAGTTGTGATTGCAGTCCTTTTAAGGACTAGGTTACAGCATTTCCTACGACTTTTATCAGGCAGGTCTGTGCTCTTAAATAGATAGATTTTGGGAGTAAAGACTAATTGTAATTGCAGTCCTTTTCAGGACTAGGTTACATCAGTTCCTATCAGTTTTTGCCAGGCAGGTCTGTGCCAGTGCTGTGCAAGTTTTTTTCACAGCATTTGGCTGAATCTAGCAAAGCTAATCCTTTTTGGCCTATTGCAGAGTGTGTTAGTCAGTGGAGTAGCCTATCTGTGTTGCAAGATATACCACCTGTGTATAGAATACCAATTTTTTTACTGCACCTAGTGAAGTAAAATCTTTTGGGCATAGCATCATTCTATTAGTCCATCTATACTGACCTCCATCAGGTTGCAAATTGAATATAAATTTTTTCTGCATCTAGCTCTGAAAAAATATTTGGGCTTCTAGCAGTGTGTGGGACTTGTTCTATTAGTCCATCTATACTGACCTCCATCAGGTTGCAAACTGAATATAATTTTTTTCTGCATCTAGCTCTGAAAAAATATTTGGCCTTCTAGCAGTGTGTGGGACTTTCTCTATTAGTCCATCTATACTGACCTCCATCAGGTTGCAAACTGAATATATTTTTTTTATGCATCTACCTCTGAAAAAATATTGGGCTTCTAGCTGTGTGTGGGACTTGTTCTATTAATCCATCTATACAGACCTCCATCAGGTTGCAAACTGAATATAATTTTTTTCTGCATCTACCTCTGAAAAAATATTTGGGCTTCTAGCAGTGTGTGGGACTTGTTCTATTAGTCCATCTATACTGACCTCCATCAGGTTGCAAACTGAATATATTTTTTTTCTGCATCTACCTCTGAAAAAATATTGGGCTTCTAGCTGTGTGTGGGACTTGTTCTATTAATCCATCTATACAGACCTCCATCAGGTTGCAAACTGAATATAATTTTTTTCTGCATCTACCTCTGAAAAAATATTTGGGCTTCTAGCTGTGTGTGGGACTTGTTCTATTAGTCCATCTATACTGACCTCCATCAGGTTGCAAACTGAAAATAATTTTTTGTCTGCATCTAGCTCTGAAAAAATATTTGGCCTTCTAGCAGTGTGTGGGACTTTCTCTATTAGTCCATCTATACTGACCTCCATCAGGTTGCAAATTAAAAATAATTTTTATCTACATCTACCTCTGAAAAAATATTTGGGCTTCTAGCTGTGTGTGGGACTTGTTCTATTAGTCCATCTATACTGACCTCCATCAGGTTGCAAACTGAATATAATTTTTTTCTGCATCTAGCTCTGAAAAAATATTTGGCCTTCTAGCAGTGTGTGAGACTTTCTCTATTAGTCCATCTATACTGACCTCCATCAGGTTGCAAATTAAAAATATTTTTTATCTGCATCCAGCTCTGAAAAAAATATTTGGCCTTCTAGCAGTGTGTGGGACTTTCTCTATTAGTCCATCTATACTGACCTCCATCAGGTTGCAAATTAAAAATAATTTTTATCTGCATCCAGCTCTGAAAAAATATTTGGCCTTCTAGCAGTGTGTGGGACTTGCTCTATTAGTCCATCTATACTGACCTCCATCAGGTTACAAATTAAAAATATTTTTTTGTCTGCATCTAGCTCTGAAAAAATATTTGGCCTTCTAGCAGTGTGTGGGACATTCTCTATTAGTCCATCTATACTGACCTCCATCAGGTTGCAAACTGAATATATTTTTTTTCTGCATCTACCTCTGAAAAAATATTGGGCTTCTAGCTGTGTGTGGGACTTGTTCTATTAATCCATCTATACAGACCTCCATCAGGTTGCAAACTGAATATAATTTTTTTCTGCATCTACCTCTGAAAAAATATTTGGGCTTCTAGCTGTGTGTGGGACTTGTTCTATTAGTCCATCTATACTGACCTCCATCAGGTTGCAAACTGAATATATTTTTTTTATGCATCTACCTCTGAAAAAATATTGGGCTTCTAGCTGTGTGTGGGACTCGTTCTATTAATCCATCTATACAGACCTCCATCAGGTTGCAAACTGAATATAATTTTTTTCTGCATCTACCTCTGAAAAAATATTTGGGCTTCTAGCAGTGTGTGGGACTTGTTCTATTAGTCCATCTATACTGACCTCCATCAGGTTGCAAACTGAATATATTTTTTTTCTGCATCTACCTCTGAAAAAATATTGGGCTTCTAGCTGTGTGTGGGACTTGTTCTATTAATCCATCTATACAGACCTCCATCAGGTTGCAAACTGAATATAATTTTTTTCTGCATCTACCTCTGAAAAAATATTTGGGCTTCTAGCTGTGTGTGGGACTTGTTCTATTAGTCCATCTATACTGACCTCCATCAGGTTGCAAACTGAAAATAATTTTTTGTCTGCATCTAGCTCTGAAAAAATATTTGGCCTTCTAGCAGTGTGTGGGACTTTCTCTATTAGTCCATCTATACTGACCTCCATCAGGTTGCAAATTAAAAATAATTTTTATCTACATCTACCTCTGAAAAAATATTTGGGCTTCTAGCTGTGTGTGGGACTTGTTCTATTAGTCCATCTATACTGACCTCCATCAGGTTGCAAACTGAATATAATTTTTTTCTGCATCTAGCTCTGAAAAAATATTTGGCCTTCTAGCAGTGTGTGAGACTTTCTCTATTAGTCCATCTATACTGACCTCCATCAGGTTGCAAATTAAAAATAATTTTTATCTGCATCCAGCTCTGAAAAAAATATTTGGCCTTCTAGCAGTGTGTGGGACTTTCTCTATTAGTCCATCTATACTGACCTCCATCAGGTTGCAAATTAAAAATAATTTTTATCTGCATCCAGCTCTGAAAAAATATTTGGCCTTCTAGCAGTGTGTGGGACTTGCTCTATTAGTCCATCTATACTGACCTCCATCAGGTTACAAATTAAAAATATTTTTTTGTCTGCATCTAGCTCTGAAAAAATATTTGGCCTTCTAGCAGTGTGTGGGACATTCTCTATTAGTCCATCTATACTGACCTCCATCAGGTTGCAAACTGAATATATTTTTTTTCTGCATCTACCTCTGAAAAAATATTGGGCTTCTAGCTGTGTGTGGGACTTGTTCTATTAATCCATCTATACAGACCTCCATCAGGTTGCAAACTGAATATAATTTTTTTCTGCATCTACCTCTGAAAAAATATTTGGGCTTCTAGCTGTGTGTGGGACTTGTTCTATTAGTCCATCTATACTGACCTCCATCAGGTTGCAAACTGAATATATTTTTTTTATGCATCTACCTCTGAAAAAATATTGGGCTTCTAGCTGTGTGTGGGACTCGTTCTATTAATCCATCTATACAGACCTCCATCAGGTTGCAAACTGAATATAATTTTTTTCTGCATCTACCTCTGAAAAAATATTTGGGCTTCTAGCTGTGTGTGGGACTTGTTCTATTAGTCCATCTATACTGACCTCCATCAGGTTGCAAACTGAAAATAATTTTTTGTCTGCATCTAGCTCTGAAAAAATATTTGGCCTTCTAGCAGTGTGTGGGACTTTCTCTATTAGTCCATCTATACTGACCTCCATCAGGTTGCAAATTAAAAATAATTTTTATCTACATCTACCTCTGAAAAAATATTTGGGCTTCTAGCTGTGTGTGGGACTTGTTCTATTAGTCCATCTATACTGACCTCCATCAGGTTGCAAACTGAATATAATTTTTTTCTGCATCTAGCTCTGAAAAAATATTTGGCCTTCTAGCAGTGTGTGAGATTTTCTCTATTAGTCCATCTATACTGACCTCCATCAGGTTGCAAACTGAATATAATTTTTTTCTGCATCTACCTCTGAAAAAATATTTGGGCTTCTAGCTGTGTGTGGGACTTGTTCTATTAGTCCATCTATACTGACCTCCATCAGGTTGCAAACTGAATATATTTTTTTTATGCATCTACCTCTGAAAAAATATTGGGCTTCTAGCTGTGTGTGGGACTTGTTCTATTAATCCATCTATACAGACCTCCATCAGGTTGCAAACTGAATATAATTTTTTTCTGCATCTACCTCTGAAAAAATATTTGGGCTTCTAGCAGTGTGTGGGACTTGTTCTATTAGTCCATCTATACTGACCTCCATCAGGTTGCAAACTGAATATATTTTTTTTCTGCATCTACCTCTGAAAAAATATTGGGCTTCTAGCTGTGTGTGGGACTTGTTCTATTAATCCATCTATACAGACCTCCATCAGGTTGCAAACTGAATATAATTTTTTTCTGCATCTACCTCTGAAAAAATATTTGGGCTTCTAGCTGTGTGTGGGACTTGTTCTATTAGTCCATCTATACTGACCTCCATCAGGTTGCAAACTGAAAATAATTTTTTGTCTGCATCTAGCTCTGAAAAAATATTTGGCCTTCTAGCAGTGTGTGGGACTTTCTCTATTAGTCCATCTATACTGACCTCCATCAGGTTGCAAATTAAAAATAATTTTTATCTACATCTACCTCTGAAAAAATATTTGGGCTTCTAGCTGTGTGTGGGACTTGTTCTATTAGTCCATCTATACTGACCTCCATCAGGTTGCAAACTGAATATAATTTTTTTCTGCATCTAGCTCTGAAAAAATATTTGGCCTTCTAGCAGTGTGTGAGACTTTCTCTATTAGTCCATCTATACTGACCTCCATCAGGTTGCAAATTAAAAATAATTTTTATCTGCATCCAGCTCTGAAAAAAATATTTGGCCTTCTAGCAGTGTGTGGGACTTTCTCTATTAGTCCATCTATACTGACCTCCATCAGGTTGCAAATTAAAAATAATTTTTATCTGCATCCAGCTCTGAAAAAATATTTGGCCTTCTAGCAGTGTGTGGGACTTGCTCTATTAGTCCATCTATACTGACCTCCATCAGGTTACAAATTAAAAATATTTTTTTGTCTGCATCTAGCTCTGAAAAAATATTTGGCCTTCTAGCAGTGTGTGGGACATTCTCTATTAGTCCATCTATACTGACCTCCATCAGGTTGCAAACTGAATATATTTTTTTTCTGCATCTACCTCTGAAAAAATATTGGGCTTCTAGCTGTGTGTGGGACTTGTTCTATTAATCCATCTATACAGACCTCCATCAGGTTGCAAACTGAATATAATTTTTTTCTGCATCTACCTCTGAAAAAATATTTGGGCTTCTAGCTGTGTGTGGGACTTGTTCTATTAGTCCATCTATACTGACCTCCATCAGGTTGCAAACTGAAAATAATTTTTTGTCTGCATCTAGCTCTGAAAAAATATTTGGCCTTCTAGCAGTGTGTTGGACTTTCTCTATTAGTCCATCTATACTGACCTCCATCAGGTTGCAAATTAAAAATAATTTTTATCTGCATCCAGCTCTGAAAAAATATTTGGCCTTCTAGCAGTGTGTGGGACTTTCTCTATTAGTCCATCTATACTGACCTCCATCAGGTTGCAAATTAAAAATAATTTTTATCTGCATCCAGCTCTGAAAAAATATTTGGCCTTCTAGCAGTGTGTGGGACTTTCTCTATTAGTCCATCTATACTGGCCTCCATCAGGTTGCAAATTAAAAATAATTTTTTGTCTGCAGCTAGCTCTGAAAAAATATTTGGCCTTCTAGCAGTGTGTGGGACTTTCTCTATTAGTCCACCTATACTGACCTCCATCAGGTTGCAAACTGAATATATTTTTTTTCTGCATCTACCTCTGAAAAAATATTGGGCTTCTAGCTGTGTGTGGGACTTGTTCTATTAATCCATCTATACAGACCTCCATCAGGTTGCAAACTGAATATCATTTTTTTCTGCATCTACCTCTGAAAAAATATTTGGGCTTCTAGCTGTGTGTGGGACTTGTTCTATTAGTCCATCTATACCGACCTCCATCAGGTTGCAAACTGAAAATAATTTTTTGTCTGCATCTAGCTCTGAAAAAATATTTGGCCTTCTAGCAATGTGTGGGACTTTCTCTATTAGTCCATCTATACTGACCTCCATCAGGTTGCAAATTAAAAATAATTTTTATCTGCATCCAGCTCTGAAAAAATATTTGGCCTTCTAGCAGTGTGTGGGACTTTCTCTATTAGTCCATCTATACTGACCTCCATCAGGTTGCAAATTAAAAATAATTTTTATCTGCATCCAGCTCTGAAAAAATATTTCGCCTTCTAGCAGTGTGTGGGACTTTCTCTATTAGTCCATCTATACTGACCTCCATCAGGTTGCAAATTAAAAATAATTTTTTGTCTGCATCTAGCTCTGAAAAAATATTTGGCCTTCTAGCAGTGTGTGGGACTTTCTCTATTAGTCCATCTATACTGACCTCCATCAGGTTGCAAACTGAATATATTTTTTTTCTGCATCTACCTCTGAAAAAATATTGGGCTTCTAGCTGTGTGTGGGACTTGTTCTATTAATCCATCTATACTGACCTCCATCAGGTTGCAAACTGAAAATAATTTTTTGTCTGCATCTAGCTCTGAAAAAATATTTGGCCTTCTAGCAGTGTGTGGAACTTTCTCTATTAGTCCATCTATACTGACCTCCATCAGGTTGCAAATTAAAAATAATTTTTATCTGCATCCAGCTCTGAAAAAATATTTCGCCTTCTAGCAGTGTGTGGGACTTTCTCTATTAGTCCATCTATACTGAACTCCATCAGGTTGCAAATTAAAAATTATTTTTATCTGCATCCAGCTCTGAAAAAATATTTGGCCTTCTAGCAGTGTGTGGGACTTTCGCTATTAGTCCATCTATACTGACCTCCATCAGGTTGCAAATTAAAAATTATTTTTATCTGCATCCAGCTCTGAAAAAATATTGGGCTTCTAGCTGTGTGTGGGACTTGTTCTATTAGTCCATCTATACTGACCTCCATCAGGTTGCAAACTGAAAATAATTTTTTGTCTGCATCTAGCTCTGAAAAAATATTTGGCCTTCTAGCAGTGTGTGGGACTTTCTCTATTAGTCCATCTATACTGACCTCCATCAGGTTGCAAATTAAAAATATTTTTTTGTCTGCATCTAGCTCTGAAAAAATATTTGGCCTTCTAGCAGTGTGTGGGACTTTCTCTCTTAGTCCATCTATACTGACCTCCATCAGGTTGCAAACTGAATATATTTTTTTTCTGCATCTACCTCTGAAAAAATATTGGGCTTCTAGCTGTGTGTGGGACTTGTTCTATTAATCCATCTATACAGACCTCCATCAGGTTGCAAACTGAATATAATTTTTTTCTGCATCTACCTCTGAAAAAATATTTGGGTTTCTAGCTGTATGTTGGACTTGTTCTATTAGTCCATCTATACTGACCTCCATCAGGTTGCAAACTGAAAATAATTTTTTGTCTGCATCTAGCTCTGAAAAAATATTTGGCCTTCTAGCAGTGTGTGGGACTTTCTCTATTAGTCCATCTATACTGACCTCCATCAGGTTGCAAATTAAAAATAATTTTTATCTGCATCCAGCTCTGAAAAAATATTTGGCCTTCTAGCAGTGTGTGGGACTTTCTCTATTAGTCCATCTATACTGACCTCCATCAGGTTGCAAATTAAAAATAATTTTTAAATGCATCCAGCTCTGAAAAAATATTTGGCCTTCTAGCAGTGTGTGGGACTTTCTCTATTAGTCCATCTATACTGACCTCCATCAGGTTGCAAATTAAAAATAATTTTTTGTCTGCATCTAGGTCTGAAAAAATATTTGGCCTTCTAGCAGTGTGTGGGACTTTCTCTATTAGTCCACCTATACTGACCTCCATCAGGTTGCAAACTGAATATATTTTTTTTCTGCATCTACCTCTGAAAAAATATTGGGCTTCTAGCTGTGTGTGGGACTTGTTCTATTAATCCATCTATACAGACCTCCATCAGGTTGCAAACTGAATATAATTTTTTTCTGCATCTACCTCTGAAAAAATATTTGGGCTTCTAGCTGTGTGTGGGACTTGTTCTATTAGTCCATCTATACTGACCTCCATCAGGTTGCAAATTAAAAATATTTTTTATCTGCATCCAGCTCTGAAAAAATATTTGGCCTTCTAGCAGTGTGTGGAACTTTCTCTATTAGTCCATCTATACTGACCTCCATCAGGTTGCAAATTAAAAATAATTTTTATCTGCATCCAGCTCTGAAAAAATATTTCGCCTTCTAGCAGTGTGTGGGACTTTCTCTATTAGTCCATCTATACTGACCTCCATCAGGTTGCAAATTAAAAATAATTTTTTGTCTGCATCTAGCTCTGAAAAAATATTTGGCCTTCTAGCAGTGTGTGGGACTTTCTCTATTAGTCCATCTATACTGACCTCCATCAGGTTGCAAACTGAATATATTTTTTTTCTGCATCTACCTCTGAAAAAATATTGGGCTTCTAGCTGTGTGTGGGACTTGTTCTATTAATCCATCTATACTGACCTCCATCAGGTTGCAAACTGAAAATAATTTTTTGTCTGCATCTAGCTCTGAAAAAATATTTGGCCTTCTAGCAGTGTGTGGAACTTTCTCTATTAGTCCATCTATACTGACCTCCATCAGGTTGCAAATTAAAAATAATTTTTATCTGCATCCAGCTCTGAAAAAATATTTCGCCTTCTAGCAGTGTGTGGGACTTTCTCTATTAGTCCATCTATACTGAACTCCATCAGGTTGCAAATTAAAAATTATTTTTATCTGCATCCAGCTCTGAAAAAATATTTGGCCTTCTAGCAGTGTGTGGGACTTTCGCTATTAGTCCATCTATACTGACCTCCATCAGGTTGCAAATTAAAAATTATTTTTATCTGCATCCAGCTCTGAAAAAATATTGGGCTTCTAGCTGTGTGTGGGACTTGTTCTATTAGTCCATCTATACTGACCTCCATCAGGTTGCAAACTGAAAATAATTTTTTGTCTGCATCTAGCTCTGAAAAAATATTTGGCCTTCTAGCAGTGTGTGGGACTTTCTCTATTAGTCCATCTATACTGACCTCCATCAGGTTGCAAATTAAAAATAATTTTTATCTGCATCCAGCTCTGAAAAAATATTTGGCCTTCTAGCAGTGTGTGGGACTTTCTCTATTAGTCCATCTATACTGACCTCCATCAGATTGCAAATTAAAAATAATTTTTATCTGCATCCAGCTCTGAAAAAATATTTGGCCTTCTAGCAGTGTGTGGGACTTTCTCTATTAGTCCATCTATACTGACCTCCATCAGGTTGCAAATTAAAAATAATTTTTTGTCTGCATCTAGCTCTGAAAAAATATTTGGCCTTCTAGCAGTGTGTGGGACTTTCTCTATTAGTCCATCTATACTGACCTCCATCAGGTTGCAAACTGAATATATTTTTTTTCTGCATCTACCTCTGAAAAAATATTGGGCTTCTAGCTGTGTGTGGGACTTGTTCTATTAATCCATCTATACAGACCTCCATCAGGTTGCAAACTGAATATAATTTTTTTCTGCATCTACCTCTGAAAAAATATTTGGGCTTCTAGCTGTGTCTGGGACTTGTTCTATTAGTCCATCTATACTGACCTCCATCAGGTTGCAAACTGAAAATAATTTTTTGTCTGCATCTAGCTCTGAAAAAATATTTGGCCTTCTAGCAGTGTGTGGGACTTTCTCTATTAGTCCATCTATACTGACCTCCATCAGGTTGCAAATTAAAAATAATTTTTATCTGCATCCAGCTCTGAAAAAATATTTGGCCTTCTAGCAGTGTGTGGGACTTTCTCTATTAGTCCATCTATACTGACCTCCATCAGGTTGCAAATTAAAAATAATTTTTATCTGCATCTGACGCGCCCCTGGGCCTGAGTCGCGCAGCGTTGCGCACGCGGGAGCCTACCCGGAGCCGGATCAGATGGGGGTAGTAGTCTCGTGGCGGTGACCCGGTCCGTGCCCAGGGAGTCAGACTAAGTGGCAGTCTATTAGCAGTAGATGGTGGATGACTACGCCACCCGTTGAATGCAGCTATGGAGCTGCCGCTGCAGGGCAGACCGCTGAGGCCGGTGGAAGGATGGTGCAGCATGGATGGTATAACCCCCAACGGGAGGGGTATGGCCTCAGGGCAGCCGACGTGGATGATGGGGGTAGCAGGAACCACTCAGAGACGATGCGGTGTAGTTCAGGGTCTTTACTGGTGACAAAGATAGACCCTCCCGGAGTACTTGCTAGCAATCGGGGCCTGGTCAGTCCTTGAGCAGATGGGATCTCCCCTGGCCAGGCGGAGTTGTAGGCCTTCCCAACTAACTGTACTCTTCTGGCTACCTTGCTAGAGGCAGGTAAAAGTAGCCCACGTCCCTGAGTGTACCGTGTGGTGCTCACCCGTATGGCCGGTGACTTGTGGCCTTCTAATGGCTTCCGCTCCACGATGGCGGTGCTGGTCCCACGCGTGTGACCGTGCCTTCGGGTTTCTGGGCCAGAGGACCTGCAATCCCCTGCCGGTCGGTTTCTGCTGCTGGGTAGAGATTAGTCCCCACAGCCTCGGACTCCGGGTCCGGTGATACTTCTCAGTCAGGGCGAGCTCTGCAGCTGCCAGCCCCTGACTCCTTGTAGCACTGTTCCCACAGAGCTCCTGATGTTCTTTTCCTATATCTGCTTCTCTGTCTCTACTTCTTCTCTATTCACTAACCCTGCCTCAGCCCTAGGTTTATATAGGGGAAGTTCTTCCCCTCCCAGGACTGGGCAGGAGGTGTGGCATGCATAGGATCCCTGACCAAGAGACCTCCCACCTGCTCTCAGACGTAATATCTCTATCACTGTGGCAACCAGACCCCTGGGGTGTCACATTCCCCCCTAGTGAAATTTAGTACTCCGGGACTAAACATATTCTTGGAAAAACATAACAAGGTATAAACAATAATAGTACAATAAGAAAAACATATAAAGATGGTCACAGCGTGTCCGCAACCGGGTGCAGTTTTTGAAGAAAAGCAAGGTGTCCATTTCACAAAAACAGGGAGACGTAACCAGGTAGGGGTCTGTCCTACCCCGAGTCCTTAACAGTCTTTAGTCCGTCCTGGGTTACGCTCCAACTATGTACACAGGATTCCCGGTAAATCCACCAAAGACTCCTATAAACAACTAGAAACACATAATTATACACAAGCAACAAGAAAAACAGGTAACCACAAATAAAACAATTTATACACTTCAAATCCTCCAACGTGCGGGTAACTGGCCTCTAGTGGCCCTAGTGGACCTACGGAGCTGACTGTCTAGCCCTGAACTACAGGGTGTAGGAGCTGTCAAGGGTAAACTGGGCAGCTGTCTACCGGCTCCTTGGCTCACTAGGGGTACGGCAGGCTCACTATAAGCGGAGGGTTGATCCTCCTGTTCTGCTTGTGTGGAGTCTTCTGCCTCCTGGACCGGCTGCTCTTCCAGCTCTACCTGTCGCTCCGTAGGTGCTTGGGATGCTGGTTGGAGGAAGGTGAGTACGGGTACCACAACTGCGCCATTGACTTGAGTCCAAGACCGAGGGAAGTCTCCGAGCACAGTACTAACCATGTCTTCCCTTTCCTCTACGGGTCGAGGGTCTTCTTGTTCCTCTTCAGGGTTCCGTAGCTGTTCGGGACACTTCTTCAGGTGATCCCGGGATACAATGGTCGTGGTTTCCCCTCCGTCTTTACTGATGGTACAGACCTTTGGGTTGTCGTGGCTTGAGGGCAGTACGGTGTACGGGTCCTTCTCCCACTGGTCGTCCAACTTGTGGAGCCGTCTTTTTCTCTTCAAGACCTGCTCTCCGGGTACCAGGGGAACAGCGGGAGCATACTGGTTGTAAGTTTTCTCTTGTCTTTCCCTAGCCTGACAGAGACTTCGCTCCACACTCTCCTGTACTCTCCGGTACTGCTGCTGCCTCTCTGTGTCCCAGTCTGCTTCTGGTGAAGTGTCCTCGGGTGTCAGGACTCCCATTTCCAGGTCAACAGGTAACTTACCAGGTCTCGCCCTCATTAGGTAAGCCGGGGTACAGTTGGTGGAACCTACCGGGATGTGGTTGTATAAGTCCACCAGATCGGGCAGCTTCTCAGGCCACAGACTGCGTTCTTCCAGGGGCAACGTTTTCAGAAGTTACATTACCACCTGGTTCATTTTCTCACAAAGTCCATTAGTTTGCGGATGATAGGGTGTTGTCCTTATCTTCCGGCAGCCATACAGAGTGCAGAATTCTTGGAAGACCTCCGCTTCAAAGGCAGGTCCCTGGTCTGTCAACACTTGGTCCGGGTACCCGTGTGGACGGCAGAAATGCTGCTGGAAGGCTCTAGCTGCTGTTCGAGCTGTTAAGTCCTTGACGGGGACGACAACCAAGAACCGGGAGTAGTGATCCACGATGGTTAGTGCGTAGACGTAGCCACTTCTGCTTGGGGTCAGTTTTACATGATCCAAGGCTACCAGTTCCAACGGCTGCCGGGTGACGATGGACTGCAGGGGAGTCTTCTGGCTGGCACGGTCCTTCCTTCTTAGGTTGCACGGGCCACAGTCTCTGCACCACCTCTCGATGGTTCCCCTCATGCCTACCCAGTGAAACCGCTCGCGCAGCAGGAACTCCAGCTTCTTCCATCCGAAGTGTCCAGCCCCGTCGTGGTATGCCTCCATCACCATGGCTGCGTCTCTTCGTGGCACCACTACTTGCCAGATTAGTTCATGCGTCCGGGAGTTAACCATTCTGCGGCACAACTTCCCCTTGTAAAGGAACAGTCGACTCTTCTCAGCCCATAGTTGCTTGGCTTCCTCCGGAGCGTCTGGGTCAAGGCGAGCCTCTGGCCGAGTCAGCATCTCCTTCACCAGTCGGACGGCAGGGTCACTGTCTTGCGTTTCCTCCCAGTTGTAGTGAGGCAAGGGGTTAAACGTAGCGGCTTGCTTACCCTTTACCCGATGGGAATACTGGATAGTCCCGTGACGGTGGAACGCGGGGAGTTCAACTTCTTCCAGTCCCTCTGGATCTTCTCCTACGTCCGGTAGGTTTGGCATCCTGGACAGGGCGTCCGCGTTGGTATTCGAGCATCCTGCCCGGTATTTGATTGTGAACTCGTAGTTGGACAGACGGGCCATCCATCTCTGCTCTAGGGCACCGAGTCTTGCCGTGTCCAGGTGTGTCAACGGGTTGTTATCCGTGTACACGATGAACCGGGAAGAAGCGAGGTAGTGCTTAAAGCGTTCGGTGACTGTCCACACCACTGCCAGGAACTCTAGCTTAAATGAGCTGTAATTCTCAGGGTTTCTCTCGGTGGGTCGCAGTTTTCGGCTGGCGTAAGCGATTACTCGTTCCTTCCCCTGCTGGATCTGGGACAGCACGGCTCCTAGCCCGATGTTACTTGCGTCGGTGTAGAGGATAAAGGGCTGGCTGTAATCAGGGTACGCCAGGATTTCATCCCCCGTGAGGGCCATCTTCAGCTGGCGGAAGGACTCTTCTTCTAACTTCTCCCATCTGAAGGGTGGCTTCTGGTTCTTGGCCTTCCGGGACTGGCCTATCAGGAGGTCCTGCATAGGAGCTGCCTTTTTGGTGAAATCGGGGATGAATCTGCGGTAATAGCCTACCAACCCGAGGAACTGCCGCACTTCTTTTACACTGGAGGGACTTGGCCATTCCTTAATTGCGGTGATCTTATCAGGGTCGGGAGCCACTCCGTCAGCGCTCACCACGTGTCCCAGGTACTGCACCTTTGGTTTCAGGAGGTGGCACTTGGAGGGTTTCACCTTTAGGCCGTAGCTTGCCAGAGCTTCGAACACTTCCGCCAGGTGTTTCAGGTGGTCCTCATACGTCTTGGAATATACGATGACATCGTCCAGGTACAACAAGACCGTCTCGAAGTTTCTGTGGCCCAGACAGCACTCCATTAATCGTTGGAAGGTTCCTGGTGCGTTGCAGAGTCCGAACGGCATGCAGGTAAACTCGCTAAGTCCCATCGGGGTGGTGAATGCGGTCTTCTCCCGGTCCGCCTCTGCTACAGGAACCTGCCAGTACCCACTAGTGAGATCCAAGGTAGAGAAGAAGTTAGCAGATCTTAAAGCAGCCAAAGACTCCTCTATCCTTGGTAAGGGGTACGCATCCTTGTGTGTGATACGGTTGATTTTCCGGTAATCTACACACATCCTCATGGTGTTGTCTTTCTTTTTGACTAAGACTACTGGAGCTGCCCAGGGGCTACAGCTATCCCTGATCACCCCAGCCTCCTTCATGTCTCTAAGCATCCCCTTGGCGTGTTGGTAGTGTGCAGGGGGTACGGGTCGATACCTCTCTTTTATGGGAGGATGGTCTCCCGTGGGGATGTGGTGTTCTACCCCCTTGACTCGCCCGAAGTCTAACGGGTGTTTACTAAACACTCTCTCGTACTCTTGAACCACCCGATAGACTCCCTGTTTCTGGTGTGAGGGAGTGGAGTCAGTACCCAAATGTAGTTGCTGACACCAGTCCTCCATCGTTTTCTTAGAGCCGTTACCTTCCTCCGGGGAAGATGGAGGCAAGGGTTCTACGGACTGTATGGAATCTTGATTGATGGTATACAATTTGGCTAGCGTGGCATACCGGGGCAGGTACACTTCCCTCTTCCCGATATTTATTATGCGAACGGGCACCCTCCCATGGCGTACATTGACCACCCCCCGTGCTGTCAAAATGGTCGGCCTACTGTCTGAGTAAACTGGTTCTACCATTGCCTGGTAATCTCTACCTCTCAGACCAATAGCTGCCCGGCACCAAATCATCATTTCACTTTTTGGGGGCATGGCAATAGGGAAAGGGTCACACATTCGCACGCTACCAATCTCACCACCGGAGAGTTCTAGCTGTTGCCGTCACATCAGTGCCCGGATCTCTTTCTGGAGCACTCGCTGCTGGCCGGAGCTGGCGTTCTTGGCAACCTGCTGTAAAAGGAAAATCACCTCTGCAAGACAATTTTCAATTACATTAGTTCCTAGAGTTATCTTTGGGTGACTCTCGTGTTTGTCAATGTCTACAATGATCAGTCCCTGTGCCGCCAATTCGACTCTACCGATTTTAATGGTCACCTCTTTAAATCCAATCTGTGGCACGGACTGACCATTGCTGGCGATGATACTCAAGTCGTCGTCAGGGTAGCGGGTGATATCCGAGTCATTCCAGTACTGCTTGAAGAGCACGTATGGGATGGTGGTGACCTGTGACCCGGTGTCCAGCAGGGCACTCATAGGAATGCCATCCAGTACCACGGGTAAGACTGGACGTCCTCCCACATATTTGTCGCGCCAGTTCGATGGGCCTGGTGATCTTTTTCCTGGGGGTTGGCCCTCTACCCCAGGTTGTGCCAGTTTAAAGGACAGTACCTTGCCATATGTCCGGGTTGATTGCAGCGGCGGCAGATGGGTCGTCCGTCCTCGTTGTATCGGTCGCTGGGTCTTCCTCTGGCCGGTGGGGTCCTCCTTGGTCGACGCCACGGGATGTCCTCCGGTCCGGATGCCAGCTGGATCTTCCCTGGAGTGGAAACCTGTAAAGACTGCACAGTTCGGGTTAGCGCAGCAACGCTTTTAGCTAGCTCTTGGACCTGATGGTGCAGGTCTGGAGCCGGGTCATTGTTCAAAGCCTGCGCATCAGCTCCCACAGGCCCTGCCGACAAGGGCGCCGCCTCCTGGTGGTAAGTGGCAGTGGGGCGTCTGTGGGTCACAACGCCACCGGGTGCCGGTTCTCGAAGCACCCGGATGGCTCTGTCCTTGAACTGTGCAAATCCCAGATGAGGGTCCTGTAAGGCCATTGCCCGCAACTGGGTTCGGTGGGCATTGCAATATAAACCCTCTATAAATTGTTCAGTCAACAGCCTGTCCTCGTCTCCCACGCCGTCAGGGTCGGTCTGCTTAATGGCTCTCAGGGCCTCTTGTAGGTTCAGGGCATAGTCCCTTATACTCTCATGTGCCCGCTGTTTGCACCCGTAGAATCTAAGCTTGATCTCGGCTGAGGTGCGGGTATCAAAGGTGTCCCTCAGCCGGGTTAGTATCCCCGCGACAGTCCTCCCCCCAGGTGGCCAGGACTTTACCTCCCTTTGGGCTGCCCCGGTTAGTTGGGCCACCAGGATGCTCACTTTTTGCTCCTCTGTGAGGGGGTACACCTGGAAGAGGCTATCCAGCTTTTCTCTAAAGTCATGCAGGGTATGGGACTCCCCTGAGTACTGGGGTAGCCAGGCTGCCCCCGGGATATAGGGCATGGTGAAAGGCATGACCGCAACAGCGGTGGCGCTGGCGGGGGTTGAAGCGGTGAAGCTCTCCTCCGTATCCGACATCCTTCTCCCCCCTAGTGGACCGTGGCCTACCTTGCGATGATCCTCTTCCATAGGCCGCGGCTCCGCAGTGGATCGTCAGGGTTGAGGACCTTCCGTCGCGCTCCTGTGACGTCGGCGTCTGCTGGGCTCCTTCCAGGACCTTACGCAACGTCCGGACATCAGGCGGGGCTTCAGTTCTCGCGCGCTTTCGGAGTCCACGCCCCTCGTCTTCCCGCGCGGCGTCTTCAAGATGGCGGCCAACGGAGGGAAAACTCCACGGATGGCGGGAAGAAGGCTGAAGATGGCGCCGGATGGCGGGAAAACTTCACGGATGGTAAGTTTTAAAAGTCTCTTTTTCAGGCACGCAGTACCCGGTGGTTGCGGGCACGAAATCCTGCCGACTACGCCAAAAGTTGACGCGCCCCTGGGCCTGAGTCGCGCAGCGTTGCGCACGCGGGAGCCTACCCGGAGCCGGATCAGATGGGGGTAGTAGTCTCGTGGCGGTGACCTGGTCCGTGCCCAGGGAGTCAGACTAAGTGGCAGTCTATTAGCAGTAGATGGTGGATGACTACGCCACCCGTTGAATGCAGCTATGGAGCTGCCGCTGCAGGGCAGACCGCTGAGGCCGGTGGAAGGATGGTGCAGCGTGGATGGTATAACCCCCAACGGGAGGGGTATGGCCTCAGGGCAGCCGACGTGGATGATGGGGGTAGCAGGAACCACTCAGAGACGATGCGGTGTAGTTCAGGGTCTTTACTGGTGACAAAGATAGACCCTCCCGGAGTACTTGCCTGGTCAGTCCTTGAGCAGATGGGATCTCCCCTGGCCAGGCGGAGTTGTAGGCCTTCCCAACTAACTGTACTCTTCTGGCTACCTTGCTAGAGGCAGGTAAAAGTAGCCCACGTCCCTGAGTGTACCGTGTGGTGCTCACCCGTATGGCCGGTGACTTGGGGCCTTCTAATGGCTTCCGCTCCACGATGGCGGTGCTGGTCCCATGCGTGTGACCGTGCCTTCGGGTTTCTGGGCCAGAGGACCTGCAATCCCCTGCCGGTCGGTTTCTGCTGCTGGGTAGAGATTAGTCCCCACAGCCTCGGACTCCGGGTCCGGTGATACTTCTCAGTCAGGGCGAGCTCTGCAGCTGCCAGCCCCTGACTCCTTGTAGCACTGTTCCCACAGAGCTCCTGATGTTCTTTTCCTATATCTGCTTCTCTGTCTCTACTTCTTCTCTACTCACTAACCCTGCCTCAGCCCTAGGTTTATATAGGGGAAGTTCTTCCCCTCCCAGGACTGGGCAGGAGGTGTGGCATGCATAGGATCCCTGACCAAGAGACCTCCCACCTGCTCTCAGACGTAATATCTCTATCACTGTGGCAACCAGACCCCTGGGGTGTCACACATCCAGCTCTGAAAAAATATTTGGCCTTCTAGCAGTGTGTGGGACTTTCTCTATTATTCCATCTATACTGACCTCCATCAGGTTGCAAATTAAAAATATTTTTTTGTCTGCATCTAGCTCTGAAAAAATATTTGGCCTTCTAGCAGTGTGTGGGACTTTCTCTATTAGTCCACCTATACTGACCTCCATCAGGTTGCAAACTGAATATATTTTTTTTCTGCATCTACCTCTGAAAAAATTTTGGGCTTCTAGCTGTGTGTGGGACTTGTTCTATTAATCCATCTATACAGACCTCCATCAGGTTGCAAACTGAATATAATTTTTTTCTGCATCTACCTCTGAAAAAATATTTGGGCTTCTAGCTGTGTGTGGGACTTGTTCTATTAGTTCATCTATACTGACCTCCATCAGGTTGCAAACTGAAAATAATTTTTTGTCTGCATCTAGCTCTGAAAAAATATTTGGCCTTCTAGCAGTGTGTGGGACTTTCTCTATTAGTCCATCTATACTGACCTCCATCAGGTTGCAAATTAAAAATAATTTTTATCTGCATCCAGCTCTGAAAAAATATTTCGCCTTCTTGCAGTGTGTGGGACTTTCTCTATTAGTCCATCTATACTGACCTCCATCAGGTTGCAAATTAAAAATAATTTTTATCTGCATCCAGCTCTGAAAAAATATTTCGCCTTCTAGCAGTGTGTGGGACTTTCTCTATTAGTCCATCTATACTGACCTCCATCAGGTTGCAAATTAAAAATAATTTTTTGTCTGCATCTAGCTCTGAAAAAATATTTGGCCTTCTAGCAGTGTGTGGGACTTTCTCTATTAGTCCATCTATACTGACCTCCATCAGGTTGCAAACTGAATATATTTTTTTTCTGCATCTACCTCTGAAAAAATATTGGGCTTCTAGCTGTGTGTGGGACTTGTTCTATTAATCCATCTATACAGACCTCCATCAGGTTGCAAACTGAATATAATTTTTTTCTGCATCTACCTCTGAAAAAATATTTGGGCTTCTAGCTGTGTGTGGGACTTGTTCTATTAGTCCATCTATACTGACCTCCATCAGGTTGCAAACTGAAAATAATTTTTTGTCTGCATCTAGCTCTGAAAAAATATTTGGCCTTCTAGCAGTGTGTGGGACTTTCTCTATTAGTCCATCTATACTGACCTCCATCAGGTTGCAAATTAAAAATAATTGTTATCTGCATCCAGCTCTGAAAAAATATTTCGCCTTCTAGCAGTGTGTGGGACTTTCTCTATTAGTCCATCTATTCTGACCTCCATCAGGTTGCAAATTAAAAATAATTTTTATCTGCATAAAGCTCTGAAAAAATATTTGGCCTTCTAGCAGTGTGTGCGACTTTCTCTATTAGTCCATCTATACTGACCTCTATCAGGTTGCAAATTAAAAATATTTTTTTGTCTGCATCTAGCTCTGAAAAAATATTTGGCCTTCTAGCAGTGTGTGGGACTTTCTCTATTAGTCCACCTATACTGACCTCCATCAGGTTGCAAACTGAATATATTTTTTTTCTGCATCTACCTCTGAAAAAATATTGGGCTTCTAGCTGTGTGTGGGACTTGTTCTATTAATCCATCTATACAGACCTCCATCAGGTTGCAAACTGAATATAATTTTTTTCTGCATCTACCTCTGAAAAAATATTTGGGCTTCTAGCTGTGTGTGGGACTTGTTCTATTAGTCCATCTATACTGACCTCCATCAGGTTGCAAATTAAAAATAATTTTTATCTGCATCCAGCTCTGAAAAAATATTTGGCATTCTAGCAGTGTGTGGGACTTTCTCTATTAGTCCATCTATACTAACCTCCATCAGGTTGCAAATTAAAAATAATTTTTTGTCTGCATTTAGCTCTGAAAAAATATTTGGCCTTCTAGCAGTGTGTGGGACTTTCTCTGTTAGTCCATCTATACTGACCTCCATCAGGTTGCAAACTGAATATATTTTTTTTCTGCATCTACCTCTGAAAAAATACTGGGCTTCTAGCTGTGTGTGGGACTTGTTCTATTAGTCCATCTATACTGACCTCCATCAGGTTGCAAAGTGAAAATAATTTTTTGTCTGCATCTAGCTCTGAAAAAATATTTGACCTTCTAGCAGTGTGTGGGACTTTCTCTATTAGTCCATCTATACTGACCTCCATCAGGTTGCAAACTGAAAATAATTTTTTGTCTGCATCTAGCTCTGAAAAAATATTTGGCCTTCTAGCAGTGTGTGGGACTTTCTCTATTAGTCCACCTATACTGACCTCCATCAGGTTGCAAACTGAATATATTTTTTTTCTGCATCTACCTCTGAAAAAATTTTGGGCTTCTAGCTGTGTGTGGGACTTGTTCTATTAATCCATCTATACAGACCTCCATCAGGTTGCAAACTGAATATAATTTTTTTCTGCATCTACCTCTGAAAAAATATTTGGGCTTCTAGCTGTGTGTGGGACTTGTTCTATTAGTTCATCTATACTGACCTCCATCAGGTTGCAAACTGAAAATAATTTTTTGTCTGCATCTAGCTCTGAAAAAATATTTGGCCTTCTAGCAGTGTGTGGGACTTTCTCTATTAGTCCATCTATACTGACCTCCATCAGGTTGCAAATTAAAAATAATTTTTATCTGCATCCAGCTCTGAAAAAATATTTCGCCTTCTTGCAGTGTGTGGGACTTTCTCTATTAGTCCATCTATACTGACCTCCATCAGGTTGCAAATTAAAAATAATTTTTATCTGCATCCAGCTCTGAAAAAATATTTGGCCTTCTAGCAGTGTGTGGGACTTTCTCTATTAGTCCATCTATACTGACCTCCATCAGGTTGCAAATTAAAAATAATTTTTTGTCTGCATCTAGCTCTGAAAAAATATTTGGCCTTCTAGCAGTGTGTGGGACTTTCTCTATTAGTCCATCTATACTGACCTCCATCAGGTTGCAAACTGAATATATTTTTTTTCTGCATCTACCTCTGAAAAAATATTGGGCTTCTAGCTGTGTGTGGGACTTGTTCTATTAATCCATCTATACAGACCTCCATCAGGTTGCAAACTGAATATAATTTTTTTCTGCATCTACCTCTGAAAAAATATTTGGGCTTCTAGCTGTGTGTGGGACTTGTTCTATTAGTCCATCTATACTGACCTCCATCAGGTTGCAAACGGAAAATAATTTTTTGTCTGCATCTAGCTCTGAAAAAATATTTGGCCTTCTAGCAGTGTGTGGGACTTTCTCTATTAGTCCATCTATACTGACCTCCATCAGGTTGCAAATTAAAAATAATTGTTATCTGCATCCAGCTCTGAAAAAATATTTCGCCTTCTAGCAGTGTGTGGGACTTTCTCTATTAGTCCATCTATTCTGACCTCCATCAGGTTGCAAATTAAAAATAATTTTTATCTGCATAAAGCTCTGAAAAAATATTTGGCCTTCTAGCAGTGTGTGCGACTTTCTCTATTAGTCCATCTATACTGACCTCTATCAGGTTGCAAATTAAAAATATTTTTTTGTCTGCATCTAGCTCTGAAAAAATATTTGGCCTTCTAGCAGTGTGTGGGACTTTCTCTATTAGTCCACCTATACTGACCTCCATCAGGTTGCAAACTGAATATATTTTTTTTCTGCATCTACCTCTGAAAAAATATTGGGCTTCTAGCTGTGTGTGGGACTTGTTCTATTAATCCATCTATACAGACCTCCATCAGGTTGCAAACTGAATATAATTTTTTTCTGCATCTACCTCTGAAAAAATATTTGGGCTTCTAGCTGTGTGTGGGACTTGTTCTATTAGTCCATCTATACTGACCTCCATCAGGTTGCAAATTAAAAATAATTTTTATCTGCATCCAGCTCTGAAAAAATATTTGGCATTCTAGCAGTGTGTGGGACTTTCTCTATTAGTCCATCTATACTAACCTCCATCAGGTTGCAAATTAAAAATAATTTTTTGTCTGCATTTAGCTCTGAAAAAATATTTTGCCTTCTAGCAGTGTGTGGGACTTTCTCTGTTAGTCCATCTATACTGACCTCCATCAGGTTGCAAACTGAATATATTTTTTTCTGCATCTACCTCTGAAAAAATACTGGGCTTCTAGTTGTGTGTGGGATTTGTTCTATTAATCCATCTATACAGACCTCCATCAGGTTGCAAACTGAATATAATTTTTTTCTGCATCTACCTCTGAAAAAATATTTGGGCTTCTAGCTGTGTGTGGGACTTGTTCTATTAGTCCATCTATACTGACCTCCATCAGGTTGCAAACTGAAAATAATTTTTTGTCTGCATCTAGCTCTGAAAAAATATTTGACCTTCTAGCAGTGTGTGGGACTTTCTCTATTAGTCCATCTATACTGACCTCCATCAGGTTGCAAATGAAAAATAATTTTTATCTGCATCTACCTCTGAAAAAATATTTGGGCTTCTAGCTGTGTGTGGGACTTGTTCTATTAGTCCATCTATACTGACCTCCATCAGGTTGCAAACTGAATATAATTTTTTTCTGCATCTAGCTCTGAAAAAATATTTGGCCTTCTAGGAGTGTGTGGGACTTTCTCTATTAGTCCATCTATACTGACCTCCATCAGGTTGCAAATTAAAAATAATTTTTATCTGCTTCCAGCTCTGAAAAGATATTTGGCCTTCTAGCAGTGTGTGGGACTTTCTCTATTAGTCCATCTATACTGAACTCCATCAGGTTGCAAATTAAAAATAATTTTTTGTCTGCATCTAGCTCTGAAAAAATATTTGGCCTTCTAGCAGTGTGTGGGACTTTCTCTATTAGTCCATCTATACTGACCTCCATCAGGTTGCAAACTGAATATATTTTTTTTCTGCATCTACCTCTGAAAAAATATTTGGGCTTCTAGCTGTGTGTGGGACTTGTTCTATTAGTCCATCTATACTGACCTCCATCAGGTTGCAAACTGAAAATAATTTTTTGTCTGCATCTAGCTCTGAAAAAATATTTGGCCTTCTAGCAGTGTGTGGGACTTTCTCTATTAGTCCATCTATACTGACCTCCATCAGGTTGCAAATTAAAAATAATTGTTATCTGCATCCAGCTCTGAAAAAATATTTCGCCTTCTAGCAGTGTGTGGGACTTTCTCTATTAGTCCATCTATTCTGACCTCCATCAGGTTGCAAATTAAAAATAATTTTTATCTGCATAAAGCTCTGAAAAAATATTTGGCCTTCTAGCAGTGTGTGCGACTTTCTCTATTAGTCCATCTATACTGACCTCTATCAGGTTGCAAATTAAAAATATTTTTTTGTCTGCATCTAGCTCTGAAAAAATATTTGGCCTTCTAGCAGTGTGTGGGACTTTCTCTATTAGTCCACCTATACTGACCTCCATCAGGTTGCAAACTGAATATATTTTTTTTCTGCATCTACCTCTGAAAAAATATTGGGCTTCTAGCTGTGTGTGGGACTTGTTCTATTAATCCATCTATACAGACCTCCATCAGGTTGCAAACTGAATATAATTTTTTTCTGCATCTACCTCTGAAAAAATATTTGGGCTTCTAGCTGTGTGTGGGACTTGTTCTATTAGTCCATCTATACTGACCTCCATCAGGTTGCAAATTAAAAATAATTTTTATCTGCATCCAGCTCTGAAAAAATATTTGGCATTCTAGCAGTGTGTGGGACTTTCTCTATTAGTCCATCTATACTAACCTCCATCAGGTTGCAAATTAAAAATAATTTTTTGTCTGCATTTAGCTCTGAAAAAATATTTGGCCTTCTAGCAGTGTGTGGGACTTTCTCTGTTAGTCCATCTATACTGACCTCCATCAGGTTGCAAACTGAATATATTTTTTTTCTGCATCTACCTCTGAAAAAATACTGGGCTTCTAGCTGTGTGTGGGACTTGTTCTATTAGTCCATCTATACTGACCTCCATCAGGTTGCAAAGTGAAAATAATTTTTTGTCTGCATCTAGCTCTGAAAAAATATTTGACCTTCTAGCAGTGTGTGGGACTTTCTCTATTAGTCCATCTATACTGACCTCCATCAGGTTGCAAACTGAAAATAATTTTTTGTCTGCATCTAGCTCTGAAAAAATATTTGGCCTTCTAGCAGTGTGTGGGACTTTCTCTATTAGTCCACCTATACTGACCTCCATCAGGTTGCAAACTGAATATATTTTTTTTCTGCATCTACCTCTGAAAAAATTTTGGGCTTCTAGCTGTGTGTGGGACTTGTTCTATTAATCCATCTATACAGACCTCCATCAGGTTGCAAACTGAATATAATTTTTTTCTGCATCTACCTCTGAAAAAATATTTGGGCTTCTAGCTGTGTGTGGGACTTGTTCTATTAGTTCATCTATACTGACCTCCATCAGGTTGCAAACTGAAAATAATTTTTTGTCTGCATCTAGCTCTGAAAAAATATTTGGCCTTCTAGCAGTGTGTGGGACTTTCTCTATTAGTCCATCTATACTGACCTCCATCAGGTTGCAAATTAAAAATAATTTTTATCTGCATCCAGCTCTGAAAAAATATTTCGCCTTCTTGCAGTGTGTGGGACTTTCTCTATTAGTCCATCTATACTGACCTCCATCAGGTTGCAAATTAAAAATAATTTTTATCTGCATCCAGCTCTGAAAAAATATTTGGCCTTCTAGCAGTGTGTGGGACTTTCTCTATTAGTCCATCTATACTGACCTCCATCAGGTTGCAAATTAAAAATAATTTTTTGTCTGCATCTAGCTCTGAAAAAATATTTGGCCTTCTAGCAGTGTGTGGGACTTTCTCTATTAGTCCATCTATACTGACCTCCATCAGGTTGCAAACTGAATATATTTTTTTTCTGCATCTACCTCTGAAAAAATATTGGGCTTCTAGCTGTGTGTGGGACTTGTTCTATTAATCCATCTATACAGACCTCCATCAGGTTGCAAACTGAATATAATTTTTTTCTGCATCTACCTCTGAAAAAATATTTGGGCTTCTAGCTGTGTGTGGGACTTGTTCTATTAGTCCATCTATACTGACCTCCATCAGGTTGCAAACGGAAAATAATTTTTTGTCTGCATCTAGCTCTGAAAAAATATTTGGCCTTCTAGCAGTGTGTGGGACTTTCTCTATTAGTCCATCTATACTGACCTCCATCAGGTTGCAAATTAAAAATAATTGTTATCTGCATCCAGCTCTGAAAAAATATTTCGCCTTCTAGCAGTGTGTGGGACTTTCTCTATTAGTCCATCTATTCTGACCTCCATCAGGTTGCAAATTAAAAATAATTTTTATCTGCATAAAGCTCTGAAAAAATATTTGGCCTTCTAGCAGTGTGTGCGACTTTCTCTATTAGTCCATCTATACTGACCTCTATCAGGTTGCAAATTAAAAATATTTTTTTGTCTGCATCTAGCTCTGAAAAAATATTTGGCCTTCTAGCAGTGTGTGGGACTTTCTCTATTAGTCCACCTATACTGACCTCCATCAGGTTGCAAACTGAATATATTTTTTTTCTGCATCTACCTCTGAAAAAATATTGGGCTTCTAGCTGTGTGTGGGACTTGTTCTATTAATCCATCTATACAGACCTCCATCAGGTTGCAAACTGAATATAATTTTTTTCTGCATCTACCTCTGAAAAAATATTTGGGCTTCTAGCTGTGTGTGGGACTTGTTCTATTAGTCCATCTATACTGACCTCCATCAGGTTGCAAATTAAAAATAATTTTTATCTGCATCCAGCTCTGAAAAAATATTTGGCATTCTAGCAGTGTGTGGGACTTTCTCTATTAGTCCATCTATACTAACCTCCATCAGGTTGCAAATTAAAAATAATTTTTTGTCTGCATTTAGCTCTGAAAAAATATTTTGCCTTCTAGCAGTGTGTGGGACTTTCTCTGTTAGTCCATCTATACTGACCTCCATCAGGTTGCAAACTGAATATATTTTTTTCTGCATCTACCTCTGAAAAAATACTGGGCTTCTAGTTGTGTGTGGGATTTGTTCTATTAATCCATCTATACAGACCTCCATCAGGTTGCAAACTGAATATAATTTTTTTCTGCATCTACCTCTGAAAAAATATTTGGGCTTCTAGCTGTGTGTGGGACTTGTTCTATTAGTCCATCTATACTGACCTCCATCAGGTTGCAAACTGAAAATAATTTTTTGTCTGCATCTAGCTCTGAAAAAATATTTGACCTTCTAGCAGTGTGTGGGACTTTCTCTATTAGTCCATCTATACTGACCTCCATCAGGTTGCAAATGAAAAATAATTTTTATCTGCATCTACCTCTGAAAAAATATTTGGGCTTCTAGCTGTGTGTGGGACTTGTTCTATTAGTCCATCTATACTGACCTCCATCAGGTTGCAAACTGAATATAATTTTTTTCTGCATCTAGCTCTGAAAAAATATTTGGCCTTCTAGGAGTGTGTGGGACTTTCTCTATTAGTCCATCTATACTGACCTCCATCAGGTTGCAAATTAAAAATAATTTTTATCTGCTTCCAGCTCTGAAAAGATATTTGGCCTTCTAGCAGTGTGTGGGACTTTCTCTATTAGTCCATCTATACTGAACTCCATCAGGTTGCAAATTAAAAATAATTTTTTGTCTGCATCTAGCTCTGAAAAAATATTTGGCCTTCTAGCAGTGTGTGGGACTTTCTCTATTAGTCCATCTATACTGACCTCCATCAGGTTGCAAACTGAATATATTTTTTTTCTGCATCTACCTCTGAAAAAATATTTGGGCTTCTAGCTGTGTGTGGGACTTTCTCTATTAGTCCATCTATACTGACCTCCATCAGGTTGCAAATTGAATATAATATTTTTCTGCTTCTAACCCAGCCAATAGTTTTGGCCTAATACCACAGTTTGACCACTCAGCTCTGCTCGGTTCCCATCCATTGTTTTTTTGTGCAAACAACTCCAGAGTTGTGAATTAGTTAACCACCAAAATGAGTGGAAAAAGGCCTGCTGCTGGTGGAAAGGGGAATAGGCATGTTGGGAAGGGGAAAAAAAGGTTGTGTCCGTGGGGTAGGTGTTAAAGCAACAGTAACATCTGCAGAAGAAAGACTATCTTCCAGCCAAACTAAAATGTCTACTTCTTTTAGCGGACAATGTGATAAGATCCCTTTCTTACGGCCACGCCAATCGCTACAAATTCCAGATGAGGCACAAAAACAGCTGGTGCTTCAACGGATATCAAGTGCTCCTTTAAGTGGGCTCTCCTCCACATCAACTTCAACATCACAAATACTCCAGTCCTCAAAGGTGTCACCCCAATCGCACTTGCTTCCTCACAGCTCCCAAATCTCCAGCTGCCCGTCTGAGTATGAGGTAGAACAGATGGTTGAGTCTGCAGAGCTGTTTACTCATACTATAGCCTGGGAATCAGAGGTCGACTCCAGCGCTTCTGTGAATCCAGACGAGGAAATGATCTGCACTGATGCCCAGAATCTTTATGAATCGGATCCAGGACCAGACGCAGAAGGTTCAGACCATAATATAGACCCTCATTCCCAAACTGTAACTCCTGTTGGTGGAGACAATGAGGAAGACGATGATGAGACTCAAATACCTGATTGGAGCGACAACTTTAGTTTTTTGTCAGGGCAGGAACAGGTTGGCTCTGAGGATGACGGGTGTGATAACGCACAGGGTGATGATGATGAGGTTGGAGATCCCACTTACTGTCAACCCACAGTCAGCCAAGAGATGAGGTCAGCAGAGGAGGTGGAGGAAGATGCTAGTGACGACGAGGTCAGGTTGCGCCTTCCTGGACAGAGACGTAGTACTGGAAGCACGTCAACAACTGCATCTTCAAACACAACTCTGCCTCTCACCACAAGTCGTGGTGGCTCTTCAGGTCGCATGGGTGCTAAGCCTTGCATAGCCTGGGCATTTTTTCAGATCGATAAAGATGACCCAACTCGTGTTATCTGTAACATTTGTCAGCAAAAGCTAAGTAGAGGCCAAAAAATACATAGTTTGAGTACTTCATGCATGAACCGGCACATGGACATGAAGCATAAGTTGCAGTGGGAAGCTCAGTGTGCTACAATGCGGCCTAGCCGGCCGGGCCAACCACCATCTGCCATATCTTGTGCATCCGCGGCCTCTTCATCCTCTGTGACTGGGGGGACAGCAGTCACACCTGTTTTGGGGCGCAGACCTGCCACCTCTTTACCCGCAACAGCCAGCGTGATTGGCAGGTCATCATTTTCTTTGGAGGTGGTAACACCAGCTGGTGTTGAGCGCTGTCCGACATCGATAGCACCACCTTTGGATCAAGGCAACCTAACATGTCCGCCTGCATCTTCCTCACAGACCGGCAGTTTGCCGGGGACACCCTTATCAACCCCGTCTAAGCACAATAGCCAGCCCTCGGTCCCTCAGATGTGGACAAGTAAAAGACCATTTCCTCCTAGCCATGAGAAAGCTAAGAGGTTGAATTTCACCATCTGCAAGCTCTTGGCTACAGAAATGCTGCCTTTCCGCCTGGTGGACACAGAGGATTTTCGAGACCTTATGTCCGTCGCAGTGCCCCAGTACCAGATGCCCAGTCGGCACTACTTCTCAAAGAAAGGTGTGCCTGCGCTACACCAGCAGGTCGCACACAACATCACCGCTTCTTTGAGAAACTCTGTGTGTGACAGGGTGCATTTCACCACAGACACTTGGATGAGTAGGCATGGACAGGGGCGTTACATGTCGCTGACTGGGCACTGGGTAACTATGGTGACAGCAGGACAAGGGGCTGCTGTCCAAGTCTTGCCGTCCCCACGAGTTGTGCGTCAATCCTCTTTATGTCAAAGTTCCTCCACTGCTTCTGCCTCCTCAACCTCCTCTCGGTCTTTCACCAGCACCCAAAGCCTGTCTGGTCATGCCACAAGCTTTCTAACTGCGCAGAAGGGATCCTGCACACCTCCTTACTATGCTGGCAGTAGAGCTCAACGTCATCAGGCGGTTTTTACTTTGAAATGTCTGGGAAATGTGAGTCACACAGCTGAGGAGTTGTGGTCAGCTCTGGAGAACCAATTTCATGAATGGTTGTCTCCACTGGACCTGAAACCAGGGAAGGCCGTGTGCGACAATGCTGCAAACCTGGGTGCGGCCCTTCGCCGGGGCAATGTCACACACGTGCCTTGTATGGCTCACGTGTTGAACCTGGTTGTCCAGCAATTTTTAGCCCACTATCCCAGACTAGATGGCCTTCTGCAGAGGGCACGGTCGCTGTGTGCTCACTTCCGCCGTTCGCATCCCGCAGCTCAGCGACTTACATCTCTACAGAAGTCGTTGGGCCTGCCACTTCACCGGCTAAAATGCGATGTGCCTACCCGGTGGAATTCAACTCTGCACATGTTGCAGCGACTGTGGCAGCACCGACAAGCCCTGGTGCAATACGTTCTGACGTATAGCCTGGGCCAACGAGATCCGGAGGTGGGGCAAATCACGCTGGAGGAGTGGTCTCAGATCAGGGACCTATGCACCCTTCTGCACAGTTTTGAAATGGCGACGAAGATGTTTAGTGCTGACGATGCCATTATCAGCATGACTATTCCGGTGATTTACATGGTGGAGCACATGTTAAACAGAATTCGGAGTCAGGTGGTGGCACAAGAGGAGGTGGAGGAAGTAGAGGAGGAGGAGTTGTATGCGGAACGGCTAACATCTGCAAGGTCCAGACGGTCGGCAGCACCAAGGCGGCAGGCATGTGAGGGTGGGGGAGATGGTTTTACCAGGGTGCATGGTAGCAGCCAAACTAGTGAGGAAGGTGCAGGAGCCCAGGAAGAAGTGGAGGACGAACTGATGGAAGACTCATCAGATGAGGGAGACCTTGATCACATTTCTGTTGTGTGAGGTTGGGGGGAGAGGACAGAGGAAGGAAGCATGATTGTTACCTCGCCACCAACACAACAGGGACTTGGTGCTCCTGGATGCGCAACACACATGAGTGCCTTCTTGCTGCACTACCTGCAACATGACCCTCGAATTGGGAGAATTAGAAATAATCCTGACTACTGGGTTGCCACACTGTTAGATCCCCGGTACAAAAGTAAATTTGCAGAAATTATTCCTGCCATAGAAAGGGATGCACGCATGCAGGAGTATCAGCAGAGACTGTTGCAGAATCTTACATGTGCTTTTCCACAAAACACCAGTGGTGCACGTAGTGAATCTCACAGTTCCAACTTGCCAACCGTGGGACCGTCAAGTGTTCAGCAATCAAACCGTAACAGAACCACAGTATCTGCTGGTAACATCAATTTTGCGGAATCATTTCACCACTTTTTTAGCCCATCCTTTGCAAGGCCACAGGAGACAAGAAGTCTGACACATAGTCAACGCCTAGAGACGATGGTACAGGAGTATCTCCAAGTAAACATTGAAGCCATGACTGTGTCACTGGACCCTTGCTCTTTTTGGGCTTCCAATCTGGATAAATGGCCGGAGCTAGCCACTTACGCCTTGGAGATTTTGTCATGCCCCGCAGCCAGCGTTCTGTCTGAACGTGTGTTCAGCGCTGCTGGTGGTGTGCTGACATATAAGCGCACGTGGCTCTCCACTGATAATGTAGACAGACTCACGTTCATAAAGATGAACAAATCATGGATCCGAAACGACTTTTCTACCCCTGTGTCATCCTGGGGAGAGTAAAAGCTTGATGATTGGTTAAAATCACCCTACCAACCGTTTTAAGCTTTCAAATTACTAATCATGTTTATCTGTATCTTGACTGGAAAATAATTTGGGCTTTGTAGCAGTGTGCAGCACTGATCCTATTAGCCCATCTATAATAAACTCCACCAGATTTAAAATTAATAATAATTTTTAGCTGCATCTAGCCCGTAAAATAATTTTGGGGCTCCGAGATGCGCAAGACACATAAGTGCCTTCTTGCTGCACTACCTGCAACATGACCCTCATATTGTCAGAATTCGAAGTAATCATGACTACTGGGTTGCCACACTCTTAGATCCCCCAAACTTTTCGATCAACCTTTTCATTTTAATAAAGACCAAAAAAATGGTCATTTTTGAAATTATAAGCATTAGCAGGTTATTAGAAACTGAAATCAAACAGTTTTCAACTCAAAACTTTATTCTAGGTGATGTTACATTTTCACATAGGACCCCTTGTTCGAAAGGAGCTTCTGAACTCTCTCGTCCATTGAATTTGTCAGGTTTTGGATGGTTTCTGCTTCAATTGTTTTGCATGAGGACAGAATACCCTCCCAGAGCTGTTGCTTAGATGTGAACTGCCTCCCGCCATCATAGACACTCCTTTTGATGATGCTCCAGAGGTTCTGAATGGGGTAGAGGTCAGGGGAGCATGGGGGTCACACCATAAGTTTGTCCCCTTTTATGCCCATATCAGCCAGAGATGCAGATGTTTTATGTGCAGCATGAGATGGTGCATTATCATGCAAAAAAATGATCTTGCTGTGAAATACATGGTTCTTCTTCTTGAACCATGGCAGGAAGTGCTGTTTGAGAAAATCCACATACATTATGGAGTTCATCTTTAGCGCCTTCAGGGATCCTAAAGGGGCCGACAATCTCTCTTCCCATGATTCCAGCACAAAACATTACTCCACCTCCTCCTTGTTGGCGCTGTAGCCGTGTTTGCGTGGGGTGTCCATCAACCAGCCATCCTCCACTCCATCCATCTGGACCATCGAGCGCTGCACGGCACTCATCCGTGAACAAAACAGTTTTGAAATCAGTCTTCATGTAATGTTTGGCCCACTGGAGCCGTTTCTGCTTGTGTGAAGTGGATAGAGGAGGTCGACAGGATGGCATATGCACAGCTGCAAACCTCTGAAGGACCCTGCATCTTGTTGTTCGGGGGACGTTGGAGGCACCAGCAACTTCAAAAACTTGTCTGCTGCTATGACAAGGCTTTTTTGCCGCTGCTCTTTTAACCTGACGTAATTGCCTGTAGGAAAGAGTCCTCAATTTGCCCTTATCAGCACGCACACGTGTGTACTGTGAATCAGCTACATACTTCTTGATTGCCAAGACACTTCATCCTGATCATCGCACAATGTTGATTGTAGTCATGCCTTGACCTAAACACTCCACAATTTGTTGCTTCTCAGCAGCCGACACATCCTTTTTCTTTCCCATTTTAGCAGAAAATGTAGGCTGCTTAATAATGTGAGACAGCCTTCTTAAGTAGTCTTGCCTTTCATTGGACACACCTGCCAAACTAATTAGCACAGGTGTCTGCAATTGCTTACAGTGATATAAAGAGCCCTGACACACATCACCATCAATGAGTTTAACTGACAAACAAACAAATTCTTCCCTTATCACTCCTAAACACTTTTTGCATAATAATTTGGAACACAGTGTACATGTGCTTTTCCACAAAACACCAGTGGTTCACATAGTGAATCTTACAGTTCTAACTTGCCAACCGTGGTCTGTATGAAGTTGTTCAATAAAGGGCCCAAAATTAAGATAACATAGATGGGAGAGGTCTCTATGAATAGGAATTCCTAAGTATTTGATACCCTGTGGGGGCCAGGCAAAGGGAAAGTTGGACTGGATGGAATCCTATATGGATTTGGGGAGGGAGACATCGAGGGCCTCAGACTTCGCTGCATTGATTTTAAAATTTGACCATGTAACAAAGTGATCTATTTCAGCCATAACAGCATGGATGGATATATGTGATTGAGTGATATATACTAGTACATCATCAGCAAATAGAGAGCACTTGTACTCGGTGCCTCCCACCTCAATCCACCTAATATTGGGGTTATGGCGAATTGATGAGAGCAGGTGCTCCGTCACTAGGATGTATAAGAGAGGGGACAGAGGACATCCCTGCCTTGTCCCATTGGTGATTGTGAAAGGTGATGAAAATGTTCTGATGCACCCCCTGGGCCTTGGGACACCCGGAGCCGGACCCTTTTTGGTGGATGCTGTTGGTTGTAGTCTTCGTGGCGGCGACCCGGTTCCGTGGCTCAGGGTGGTCAAACCAGTGGCGGAACTATTTATGTGGTTTTGATGTTTAAATGTCCGACTACGCCACCCGTGGATTGCGGTCAGAGTGAACCGCCGCTGCAGGGCAGACCGCTGAGGCTGGTGTTGTGGGTGCAGCAGAGCGTAGCATAACTCCCCACGGGAGGAGTATAGCCTCAGGGCAGTGTATGCGGAGGATGGGGGAGATGGTGCAGGGCAGCAGCAGTAGCGACACGGAGTCAGTGATGCAGTCCAGGGCCTTTACTCACAGTTCTTATTATCCAGACCACGTCTGCAGGTAACGGCTGCCCACGTCGTACTGTGCTCACCAGGTGAGGGGCTCAGACAACTCCCAGATAACTTTGGAGCGCTTCGCAGGACCCCCTTTGTGTGTCCTTTGTCTGGCCTTTCTTACCAACCCTTCTGTCCGGCTGCCTCGGGCCTCATCTTGGTAACCTTGGCGCCAGTTTTCCTGACCCTATGTGCTGCCCTCCTAGCGGGTGTAGCGAGGGGCTGCGCCACATAAAATGTCACAGCCTCCGGTTTCTAGCTGAGGGTCGTTTCCTGCCTCCACTAGTTTCGGGGACCGGTCTCCCCCTTTGGCCTGACCCCTCCATGCAGGTGGATTCGGGCGTGCGGTGGCGACTCTCCCGTCCGCACCCCTGGGATCCCTTCGTTCCTCGTTCCTGGAGCCTTCTCCGCTCCTCTTCCTTCCTTCTCCCTCTTTCAGGCCTGGGCCTCTGTTACTAGGCCCGCCTCCGGAGCAGAGCTCATGCAGAGCCCCTGCTCCCTGCCACTTCTGCTCAGACTTCTCTGCACTGAACTAAGATGGTGCCCACCTTTTATTCTCCCTTCTCAATGCACCCAGGAACTGCTTCCTCCCTGCTCCTGCACTACAGGGTTCCCCTTCCTCAGTGTTCCCTCCCCCCACTCCAGCCAGGGACAGGGACTGTCGTGCCCATCTCAGGGGCATATTGGTCGCCCTGCCCCACGGCAATGTGGTGTAATGCATGCACGTGTCGGGTCCTGATCCACACTCCATCCTTACCTGAGAGTGAGATATCACACCTCTGGGTGAGGTGCAATACCTCTGTAGCAACCGAGCCCTCAGGGTGCTACAGTTCCATTTATCTTCAGCCTAGGTGACGTATTGCAATACAGGGCCGTGATTTTGGCTATAAAAGGGTCCCCTAGACCCATACCCCAAGCTTTTTAAGAGAATCATATATGGCGTGCCAGGAGACTCTATGGAATGCTTTCTCAGCATCCAACGAGAGTATCTAATTACAAATTTTTAGCTGCATCTAGCCCAGGAAATACTTTGTGCCTAGTAGCAGTGTCTGCTAGTCAGCGGATTATCCCGGCTGTTAAGCAAGCTACACCACCTGTAGTTTGGACACTTAATTTTTTCAAAGGAAATGCTTCGGGACCACGGGATACTCAGTGAAGAGCATCAGGAGGCACCCCAAGGCATAGGGGCTGGGACTGGCAGTAGGATGCCTTGCGGTGGACAGCCGAGCTCGATCCTTATAAAAGCTTTTTAACTGCAGCAGCTTTAGTGGACGCTACTGGAGCTGGAATTACGCGGCTGCTGGCATGAGACTTGCCCTCCAATAGATCCTTGTAAATGGATTTAAAGTGTATTCATTCAAATTAGAGAGACAATTTAAACTAAAAAGCTTAGAGCTGCCTCCACCACAGGGGAGCTCGCTCGCCCCACCAGCGGACAGGCACCAGTATTGGGAGAGGGGGGCTGGCCGTCAGGGTTCACCGCGTCTCTGGCACAAACCCGGCGACACGGAGGTGGTACGGGCAGGAGCGGACTGAACGTGTCGGCTTCTCACTTTTTGGATTTTAGAAGGGCATGACATGCCTATATCTGTGTCTCCCCCTCCTTTTACTCCTCCACCTCTTTTCTTTTCTCATGACTATATGTACTTGTCACTTTTCCATGTGTTAGTTGTGTCTTCTGAGCAGTCTGTCAGCTTTTGGACACCTTTGAAGGTGTTTTCTATGTGTTTCTATGTGTTTTTGTTTGCCTGCCATTGGTTTTAACGGTGTTCGAAGGTGTTCGACGAACAGTTCGGCGAACACACGGGTGTTCGACGAACCGAACCGAACTCGAATACTACGGGGGTGGCTCAACACTATTAACAAGTTGCTTTTAATGCCCCTCGGAAAAGTGGTGGAGGTCACAGTAGCTTAACAAGACGGTTTTAACCCCCTTCCAACCCATGGCGTCTTAGTACGCTCATTTGCGTACCCCCGGTTCAGTGAGGGCTGCTGCGCTGAGCCCTCACTGAACCGAGCACATGTCAGCTGATTCTTACAGCTGACATGTGCCCGCAACAGCCGCGGGTGGAATCGCGATCCACCCGCGGCTGTTAACATGTTAAATACCGCTGTCAATCTCCGACAGCGGCATTTAACGCGCGCTTCCGGGTTGCGCGTCATAAGCCCCGCCCATCGGCGACCCCGTCACGTGATCGCGGGTCGCCGATGAGCGTGCATGACAACCCAGGGTCTGCAACAGACGCCTGTGGTTGTCATTATCTGGTCACTATGAGCGCCACCTAGTGGTCGGCGCTCATAGCACAGGACCATTTCTGCTGCATGCAGGGGATCTGCTCGTCCCCTGTATGTAGCAGAGACGATCAGACAGCTGCTGCTTCTAGTCTCCTATGGAGACTATTGAAGCATGCAGTAAGTGAAAAAAAAATGTTTTAAAAATATAAAAAAAATAAAAAAAATATAAAAGTTTAAATCACCCCCCTTTCGCCCCATTCAAAATAAAATAAAAAAAAAAAAACCCCACATACACATATTTGGTATCGACGCATTCAGAATCGCCCGATCTATCAATATAAAAAAAGAATTAATCCGATCGGTAAACGGTGTAACGAGAAAAAAATTCTAAACACCAGAATTACGTTTTTTGGTCGCCGCAAAATTGCAATAAAATGCAATAACGGGCGATCAAAACATCAGATCTACCCCAACATGTTATCAATAAAAACTTCAGCCCGGCGCGCAAAAAATAAGCCCTCACCCAGCCCAGAAATTTTTTTTCACCACTTAAATATAAAATAACCTATACATGTTTGGTGTCTACGAACTGGAAATGACCTGGAGAATAAGAATGGCAGGTCAGTTTTAGCAGTCAGTGAACGTGGTAAAAAAATAAAATAAAAAACAACTGTGGTATTGCACTTTTTTTGCAATTTTACCGCACTTGGAATTTTTTTCCCGTTTTCCCGTACACGATATGGTAAAACTAGTAATGGCATTGAAAAATACAACTTGTCCCGCAAAAAATAAGCCCTCACATAGCCATATTATCCAAAAAATAAAAACGCTATGGCTCTGGGAACAAGGGGAGCAAAAAACGAAAAAGCCAAAACGACAAAACCCAAGGTTGCGAAGGGGTTAATGCCCCTCGGAAAAGTAGTGAAGGTCGCAGTAGCTTAACAAGACGCTTTTAATGCCCCTCAGAAGAGACGTGGGGGTCCCAGTAGCTTAACAGGACGGTTTTAATGCCCCTCGGAAAAGTGGTGGAGGTCCCAGTAGCTTAACAAGACGCTTTTAATGCCCCTCAGAAGAGACGTGGAGGTCCCAGTAGCTTAGCAAGACGCTTTTAATGCCCCTCGGAAAAGTGGTGGTGGTCACAGTAGTTTAACAAGACGCTTTTAATGCCCCTCAGAAGAGACGTGGACGTCCCAGTAGCTTAACAAGACAGTTTTAATGCCCCTCGGAAAAGTGGTGGAGGTCCCAATAGCTTAACAAAACGCTTTTAATGCCCCTCAGAAGAGACGTGGAGGTCCCAGTAGCTTAACAAGATGCTTTTAATGCACCTCAGAAAAGTGGTGGAGGTCGCAGTAGCTTAACAAGATGCTTTTAATGCCCCTCGGAAAAGTGGTGGAGGTCGCAGTAGCTTAACAAAACGCTTTTAATGCCCCTCGGAAAAGTAGTGGAGGTCACAGTAGCTTAACAAGACGCTTTTAATGCCCCTCGGAAAAGTGGTGGAGGTCGCAGTAGCTTAACAAGATGCTTTTAATGCCCCTTACAAGAGCCATACAGTGCAGTATCTTAAAATCATTATTCCCATTATTGGGGAGTGTGTCACCCATAGTATTTGCTTATGCCTTCCAAGCAAAAGCTGCCAAAAATTAGGACGGAGGAACTTGCAATGCCCCTTACAAGAGCCATGTAGTACAGCATATTACAAACATTATTCCCATGATTGGTGAGTGGGTCTCCCATAGTATTTGCTTATGCCTTCCAAGCAAAAGCTGCCAAAAATTAGGACGGAGGAACTTGCAATGCCCCTTACAAGAGCCATGCAGTACAGCATATCACAAACACTATTCCCATTATTGGTGAGTGGGTCTCCCATAGTTTTTGCTTATGCCTTCCAAGCAAAAGCTGCAAAAAATTAGGACGGAGGAACTTGCAATGCCCCTTACAAGAGCCATGCAGTACAGCATATTACAAACATTATTCCCATGATTGGGGAGTGGGTCTCCCATAGTCTATGCTTAAGCCTTCCAAGCAAAAGCTGCCAAAAATTAGGACGGAGGAACTTGCAATGCCCCTTACAAGAGCCATACAGTATAGCATCTTAAAAATATTATTCCCATTATTGGGGAGTGGGTCTCCCATAGTCTTTGCTTATGCCTTCCAAGCAAAAGCTGACAAAAATAAGGACGGAGAAACTTTCAATAATGGCAACACAGACCACTGTCACCCTGGTGGTATAGTGGTGGTGGAGGCTGAGGATAAGGAGAAGAACATAAAACAGCCAAAATGAAGAAGCGTATACCCATGTGTGGGTGTGAAGCAGTGCATGTGATTACACCTCCCGAAAAAATACAGTGGATTTGACTTTATGTTCCTCTGCTGTCATTTGGTGGTGATGAGAAGTCTGGCCCAATCCAGCCCTTGTTCATTTTGATAAGGGTCAGCTTGTCAGCATTGTCAGTTGACAGGCGAGTGCGCTTATCAGTTATAATTCCCCCAGCGGCACTAAAAACACGCTCCGATAACACGCTTACGTCAGGGAAGGCGAGGACCTAAAAGGCGTAAATAGCGAGTTCATTCCAAGTGTCCAGCTTGGATACCCAATAATTAAAAGGCACGGAGGAATCACAGAGGACGCTGGTACGGTCGGCAAGGTACTCCCTCACCATCTTTTGAAACTTTCCACTCCTTGTGAGAGTACCCCGCGCTTCAGGGCCTGTAAGCTGGGCGGGTATCAGAAAACTGTCCCAGAACGTTGACAGTGTTCCCCTGCCTCTGCTGGATTGGAGTTGCCACTCTCTCACTTGTACGCCTTGGTTGGTCAATGAACTGTGACCTCTGCCGCTAGCGTGTTCAGATATGAATTTTTTTAACAGTTCTGCAGCAAGGGCCTTCTGGTACTGCCCCATTTTTGTAGACCTCTCCACCTCATGAATAAGAGAGTGAAAGTTCTTCTTGTAGCAGGGGTCTAAAAGTGTCACCAACCAGTAATGACTGTCACCCAACATTTTGACAACGTGAGGGTCACAGTTAAGGCAGCGTAACATAAAGTCAGCCATGCGTGCCAGACTGGTAACAGGCAAGACTTCCGTGTCGTCACCAAGATGACGACTGACCATGGTCTCCTCCTCCTCCTCCCCCCCTATCCTCAGGCCACCCATGCTGAACCGACGGTATGACAGTTGTACAGGTACTACGGTCTACAGCGCATGATACAAGCTCCTGTTCTTCCTCCTCCTCCTCCTCCTCTCCCTCATTGTCCCCCAATGCATGTTGGGATGAGTTGAGGCTGGGCTGTGTGTAATCGACCGCTATGGCTTCTTGATCCATCTCATCATACTCTGGCTGCAATGCAAAAGACAGACAAGCGGAATGCTGACGCTAATGATGGCGTCAACGCCACTCACCATCTTGGTGGACTCCTCAAAGTTTGTCAGGATGGTACAGATGTCAGACATCCAGGTCCACTCATGAGGTCTTATGTGTGGAGTCTGACCTGAATATCGACTGCCTTGTTGTAGCTGGTACTCCACAACTGCTCTCTTCTGCTCACAAATACTTTGCAACATGTGGAGGGTAGAGTTCCAACGTGTGGGGACATCACACACCAGTCGGTGTGCCGGAAGCTGCAAACGCTGCTGCAACACAGCAAGGGCGGTGGAATCTGTAGCCGACTTGCGAAAATGAGCTGACAGGCGGCGTACTTTGACGAACAGATCAGGCAACTCGGAGTACGATTTAAGAAACTGCTGAACCACGAGGTTAAGCACATGAGCCAGGCATGGTACGTGTGTGATCTCGCCTCGCCTCAGAGCCGCCACCAGGTTACGGCCATTGTCACACACGACCATGCCTGGATGTAGGTTCAGCAGTCTCAGCCACAGATCTGCCTGCTCTTTCACAGCTGTCCACAACTCACAAGCAGTGTGAGGTTTATCACCTAAGCTTATGAGTTTCAGCACAGCCTGTTGCCGTTTGGCGGAGGCATTACTGCAGTGCTTCCAGCTTGTAACTGATGTGGTGATATCTGAGATGGAGGCTGAACATGAGGAGGAGGAGGAGGATGAAGCGCAGGAGCTGTACACTGTGGGGGCAACTCTGACTGACATAGGGCCCGCAATCCTCGGTGTGGGGAGGATGTGTTCCGTCCCAAGGTCCGACTGGGTCCCGGCTTCCACTATGTTTACCCAGTGTGCCGTCAGGGAGATGTACCGTCCCTGGCCACAAGCACTTGTCCACGTGTCCATTGTCAGGTGGACTCTCCCAGTAACTGCGTTGTTGAGGGCACGGCAGATGTTTTGGGACACGTGCTTGTGTAGTGCGGGGATGGCACACCGGGCAAAATAGTGTCGGCTGGGGACCGAGTACTGAGGGACGGCCACCGCCATAAGGTTGTGGAAGGATTCCGTCTCCACCAGCCTAAAAGGCAGCATTTCCAACGCAAGCAGTCGTGAAATGTGCGAATTTAGGACTGTGGCCTGTGGGGCGGTAGCTGAGAATTTCCGCTTTCGTTCAAAGGTCTGGGATATGGACAATTGAACGCTGCGGTGGGACGTGGACATGGACGTTGATGCTGTTTCTTGAGAAACTGCCATAACAAGTGAAGATTGAGAGGTGGGGGCATCTTTGCATGCAGTATGGACAGGGGATTGCCTTGCACACGCAACAGGGGGTTCTATTGCACGCACAACAGTGGAAGAAGCAGTGGTGACACCCGCTGACACTGGTCGTGGACCCTGGGGTTACGCCCCACAAAGTCGGGTGCTTTGCTGCCATGTGCCTGATCATGCTGGTGGTGGTCAGGCTGGTAGTTTTGTCACCCCTGCTGATGCTGGTATGGCAGGTGGTACAAATGGCCTTTTTGGGGTTATCAGCAGAGTCTTTAAAAAAATTCCAGACTCTGGAAGACCTACCGGTTGTACTGGCAACATCCCTCGTGTTGGTGTTATGGGGAACAGTTGCCCGCCTTCTGTCTGCGGCCACCACACTGCTTCTTCCTGCCTGTTTGGGTACTCTGCCTCCCTCCCCCTGTGTGCTGCTGGCCTCACTCTGCATGTCCTCCTGCCACATTGGGTCAGTTACTAGATCATCCACCACCTCTTCCTCTTCCACTTGCGCACCACGATCCTCCTCCTCACTTCGTGGCAATTGTGTGTCATCATCGTCCACCTCTTGTGACAAATTGCCAGCGTCGACTTCCTGTGGCCATGGCTGTTCAAGTATTTGGGCATTGCTACATGGGATCTCTTCTTCCACCATTTCAAGCGGAGCAGGCGAGGGGCACCATTCTAGAAATGGACCTGTGAACAGCTCTTCAGAGTGTCCAAGTGTGGGATCAGTTCCTGTCTGACGACACTCGGCATGGTGGGAAGAATGAGCATTAGGGTGAGGAGGAGTATGCGGTCGAGACTCACGGCTACTAAGAGTCGACCATGTGGAAGACAAGCCGGAGATGGTGGTGCCCAGGTAACTGGAAGTATTATCTGCTATCCAATTAATAACCTGTTCACACTGATCAGTTCGCATTACTGGTGTTGTTCTGTGCTTCCCTAGTAATTCGGTCAAGAAGTGGGAGCGAGAAGATGTGGCTGTTGGTTGTGGCACATTTTCACCTTTGCCACGGCCCTGTCCTCTGCACACACGATCACCAGAACGTCCACTTCCACGTCCCTTGCCACGTTCCTTGCCCATTGTAAAGTAAATTAAATAGCATACACTTGCACTATCAATGGAAAAAGGGTAATAAAAAGTAGATTAGATCCTTGGAAGAGGAAAACCACAGTTCTATTTCTCTGGCCTACACCCGACTCTTTTAAACAATCTGAACAATCAGGGAGAAAATATTACTGTTTTTCTTTACGGAAAAAATACCAAAAGCTGAATAATAGAGATTTCTTACCGTGAAACAGCAAAACAACTGTTATAATTTACTGGTGTATTTATACCAGACTTTTTAAATATAAATATTTGCGGCTGAACAGTGAGCGACACAATCAAACTGTTTTTTTTAGATACAAATGGCCCAAAAGTGGATAATACAGAGGTTTGAACCATGGAACTGCAAAACCACACTTGTATTTCTCGGGCCTACACCAGACTATTTTCAACAGATATATATGTGTCTGAACAATCAGGAGACACTATTATTTATTTTTTACGGCCAAAAATTGCGAAAAGCAGGATAATACAGAGATTTGACCAGTGGAACAGCAAAACAACACTTGTATTTCTCGGGCCTACACCAGACTATTTTCAACAGATATATTTGTGTCTGAATGATCAGGAGACACTATTTATTTTTTACGGTAAAAAATGTCAAAAGCAGGATAATAGAGATTTTTTACCGTGGAACAGCAAAACCACAGTTATAATTTACTGGTGTATACCAGACTTTTTAAATATATATATTTGCGGATGAACAGTGAGCGACACACTCAAACTGTTTTTTTTAGATACAAATGGCCCAAAAGTGGATAATACAGAGGTTTGAACCATGGAACTGCAAACAAATGGCCCAAATGTGGATAATACAGAGGTTTGAACCGTGGAACTGCAAAACCACACTTGTATTTCTTGGGCCTACACCAGACTATTTTCAACAGATATATTTGTGCCTGAAAAATCAGGAGACACTATTATTTTTTTTTTACGGCAAAAAATGGCAAGAGCAGGATAATAGAGATTTTTTACCGTGAAACAGCAAAAGCACACTTCTGTCTCTCTGGCCTACACCAGACTATTTTCAACACATATATTTGTGTCTTAAAAATCAGGGAGACACTATTATTTTTTTTTTTTACGGCAAAAAATGCCAAAAGCAGCATAATAGACATTTTTTACCGTGGAACAGCAAAACCACAGTTATAATTTACTGGTGTATACCAGACTTTTTAAAATATATATATTTGCGGCTGAACAGTGAGCGACACACTCAAACTGTTTTTTTTAGATACAAATGGCCCATGGAACTGCAAAACCACACTTCTATTTCTCTTGCCTACCCCAGACTATTTTCAACAGATATATTTGTGTCTGAACAATCAAGGAGACACTATTATTTTTTTTTTTACGGCAAAAAATGCCAAGAGCAGGATAATAGAGATTTTTTACCGTGGAACAGCAAAAGCACACTTCTGTCTCTCAGGCCTACACTAGACTATTTTCAACAGATATATTTGTGTCTGAAAAATCAGGGAGACAGTATTATTTTTTTTTTACGTCAAAAAATGGCAAGAGCAGGATAATAGAGATTTTTAACTGTGGAACAGCAAAAGCACGCTTCTGTCTCTCTGGCCTTCACCAGACTATTTTCAACTGATATATTTGTGTCTGAAAAATCAGGGAGACACTATTATTTTACTTTTTTTTTACGACAAAAAATGCCAAAAACAGGATAATAGAGATTTTTTACCGTGGAACAGCAAAACCACAGTTATAATTTACTGGTGTATACCAGACCTTTTTAAATATATATATTTGCGGCTGAACAGTGAGCGACACACTCAAAATGTTCTTTTTTAGATACAAATGGCCCATGGAACTGCAAAACCACACTTCTATTTCTCTGGCCTACACCAGACTATTTTCAACAGATATATTTGGGTCTGAAAATCAGAGACACACTTTTTTTTGGGGGGGGTGGAGACACCAAAAGGTTAATAAGACAGGTATTTGTACAGTGTGAAGGAGGAAAAAAAAAGAAAAAGAGGATTTAGATGAAAAAGAAAGGATTTTTCCTAGCCCCCGAGACCTGGAGCTAAGTCCAGCAATTTCAGCAACAGGAGCACACAGGACTCTAATGCAGCGTTTGCTGGTATAACCACTGCATCTCCTATACAGCCTGCCTGCCTGCCTGATATCTGGGATGGATATTAGTCTTGAGAAGGACTGTTTGTTTGATATGGCAGCCTTTACAGACCCTACACTAACTATTTTGCAGGATATATCTCTCCCTAAATCAGCAGCGCTGTCCCTACACTGTCTGATCCGGAGCGACTGTGTCCAAGATGGCGGTGCCCGGTTTTAAATAACTCGAGGTGAAGCTGTGCGGTCAGCCAATCACTGTAATGCCCACAAACAACATGGCTGTGTCATTACAGTGACTGGCTGGCAATCCCTGCATGTTCATTAGCTCTGTAAAGAGCGCCAAACATGCAGGGCGGAGACTCGAGCTCCCGCCCGAGTAACCTGGAAATGCTCGGTGCTCTCCGAACATCCCAAGTAGCGTGATGCTCGGGCGCGTACCGAACAGTGTCGAGCATGCTCGCTCAACATTACTCCTCACAAGAAGTATGCATCGGCCTACCTGGATGATATTGTGATCTTCAGCCAGGATTAGGGAAGCCATCTGAACAAAGTCCAGGTGATATTCAATGCTCTATGGAAGGTGAGGTTTTCCATCAACCCAAAGAAATGTGCCATGGACATGGAGGAAGCCAGATATTTGGCTATGTCGTAGGCAGAGGTGTGATAAAGCCCCAAATAAATAAAATTGAAGCGATCCAGGGTTGGCCACAGCCTCTCTCAAAAAAACAGGTCAGAGCCTTCCTGGGCATCCTGAGCTACTACCATCGGTTCATCCATAACTTCGCCATGATAGCCGTCCCTTTGACAGACCTCCTTAAAGGGACAAAGTCGGCAATGGCTAAGTGGTCTCCAGAAGCTGAGACGGCTTTCCGGGAGCTAAAGCAGACTCTGTGTAAACAGCCAGTGCTGGTGGCAACAGATTTCTCAAAGGAGTTTGTTGTCCAGACAGACGCATCAGATGTCAGACTGGGAGCTGTCCTATAACAAAAGCTGAACAGTGAAGGACACCTCAAAATGTATTTAAGCCGGAAGCTGACATCTTCTGAAAAGAATTACTCCATAGTGGAGAAGGAATGTTTGGCCATCAAGTGGGCGTTGGACACTGTAAAATACTACCTCTTAGTCAGGAAGTTCAGACTGGTATCAGACCATGCCCCACTAAGGAGGATGAGCGAGAATTAGGGGAACAATGCCCGAGTGACCAGGTGGTTCCTAGTCCTCAAGGACTTTAACTTCCATGTAGAGCATAGGTCTGGGAAACTGCATGGCAATGTTGACGCATTGTCGATGGTCCACTGTATGTTAGCAGAAGGTGATAAGCACTCCGACTTTGGGCAGAGGGGGGTTATGTAACATGGCCGCTGGACATGCCCTTGAGGGGAGATAGGTATTGCTGAGGTTGGTAGCTTCAGTGATCTAAAACCTGGAAAGCATGCTCCAGCACACATAGTGCTGAGATGGTTAATAGGGCGTATCAGGGCCGTTTTTTACGAGCAGTCATAAGAGACGGGGGGGATTGGCTGCTCACATATCCCCACCCCAGGGTGTGTGTATAAAATGGAGACCGAGTGTCTCATTCAGTGTCTGTGGCAGGAGGTGTGGAGACCTCCAGAGTGTTTATGCTAAATGGCGAACCCGCCATATTGTATGGACTGTTTATTTTCTGTTTTCTTACACTGTACCGGACAAGGCTGTCTTTTGTTTACTTCTAAAAGTGCAGTTTATGAGGTTATAATAAACCTGCCTTGGACATTTTTAAAGAAACAGTATTCTGTGCCTACCTCTAACACGGCTGAGTGAGTACCAAACCCTACAAATAGCATAGGCTTAGTAGTGTTCTAAAGTTTTCTAGTTGAACGGAGATGTTCAATACTAGGAATTCGGTTATATAATGAAATAATACAGGTTCTCTTTAGTAATTTTAACCCCTTAACAACATCTGATGTACTAATGACGTCTGTGCCCTGGGACTTAAGAGCCAGAACCGTATTAGTACGTCATGGCGATCGCGCGCGCATACAGGCTGTGCGGGCGCGATCGCCGCCGGGTGTCAGCTGATTGTCACAGCTGACACCCGATACTATGTGCAGGGAGCGGCCCTGCACCGCTCCCAGCACATTAACCCCCGCGATGCTGCGATCGAAGTCGATCGAAGTCGATCGCAGCATTGCGGGGGCAAGGGGAGGTGATCGCAGATACTCACCTCCTCTTCCGGCTTCCAGCGCTGTCTGCAAAGGCTTCCTGGGTGTTGCCATGACGAACCTGATGTCGTCATGACAACATCTGGGTAACCAGGCAGCAGGAAGATTGTTTGGACATGCGCAGTGCATCTCCAACAATCTTCTCCCAGTCCAGCGCTGACAGCCTGCATGACACAGGGATGGTGCTGCATTCCTGTGCCATGCAGGCGATCAGAGAAAAAAAAATGAAAGTCCCAGAGTGGGACAGAGTAAAAAAGTGTAAAAACACCCAGAAAGTGAAAAAAAAATAAAAAAAAATTTGCAAAAAAAAATAAATAAATAAAAAAAAATAATCCACCAAAAATAAAAATATAATGTACCCATCAATAAATATTATTATAAAAAAATACCAAAAAAACCAATAAAAGTACACATATTTGGTATCTCCGCGTCCGGAACAACCTGACCTATAAAACTGTCCCACTAGTTAACCCCTTCAGTGAACACGGTAAAAAAAAAAAAAAAAACGAAGCAAAAAACAATGCTTTATCACAATACCGCCAAACAAAAAATGGAATAACACGCGATCAAAAAGACAAATATAAATAAAAATGGTACCACTGAAAACGTCATCTCGTCCCGCAAAAAACAAGCCAACATACAGCTCCATCAGCCGAAATATAAAAAAGTTATAGCTCTCAGAATAAAGCTATGCTAAAAAATATTTTTTTCTATAAAATTGCTTTTATTATGTAAAAGTGCAAAACATAGAAAACCGATATAAATGTGGTACCGCTGTAAATGTACTGACCCGAAGAATAAAGCTACCTTATCAATTTTACCACACGTTTAACAGAATAAAAAAAAACAAAAAAAACACAATTATAGAATTGTTGGTTTTTGTTTATTCTGCCTCCCAAAAATCGGAATAGAAAGCGATCAAAAAATGTCACGTGCCTGAAAATGGCACCAATAACAACATCAACTCACCCCGCAAAAAACAAGCCATCACATGACTGTCTGCAAAAATCTGGAAAAATTATAGCTCTCAAAATATGGCGATGCAAAAACTAGATTTTACAAAAAATGCGTCTTTTAGTGTGTGACAGCTGTCAGTCATAAAAACCCCATATGATTCTGGTACTGCTGTAATCACATCGACCCGAAGAATAAAGTCGTCTAATCACTTATACCGCACGAGGAACGGCGTAAAAAATAAACTCTTGGGTGAGGATTGGGCTAGGGTTAGGGCTGGGTTTGGGGTTAGGGTTGTGCTAGGGTTAGGGTTGTGCTACGGTTAGGGCTGGGGTTGGGGTTAGGGTTGGGGTTAGGGTTGTGATGGGGTTGGGATTTTTTTCAAAAGAAAAAAAGATGACGATATGGCGACTAGTGTTAAGCGCAAGTGCTCGCTACTTGAGTTTGCATCGGGTGCTCTGGTATGCATTGAGTATCGTGGGTATTTGAGTGACATGCTCGAGTCTCTGCCCCCTAGGCTTCGTGGCCAAAAAAACTTTACAGGGATTGCCTGCCATGCACGAGCGATCCCCGCATGTTTTTTTTTGGGTGTCTAATAACTGTGAAACATGCGGAGCAGGGACTCGAGCATGTCACTCGAGCACACGCTGTACATGGTGCATACTTGAGTACCCGATGCAAACTCAAGTAGTGAGCACTTGCGCTCAAGACTAATGACAACTTATTCAATATAATGACCTAATGTAAACAAATTCTGTGTCGTACCTCTGGGTTCAAAATGTTCACTATACACCTTAATAAAATCCTTGAGGGGTATAGTTTCCAAAATGGGGTCACTTGTGGGGGAGCTCCACTGTTTAGGCACATCATGGGCTCTCCAAACGCAACATGGTGTCCGCTAACAAATTGAATGGAAAATCGGCTCAAACTGTTAGCGGACGCCCTGTTGCGTTTGGAGAGCCCCTGCGTGACCAAACATTGGAGCTCCCCCACAAGTGACCCCATTTTGGAAACTAGACCCCCCAAGGCACCTATCTAGATGCATAGTGAGCACTTGGAACCCCCAGGTGCTTCACAAATTGATTCATAAAAATGAAAAAGTGTTTTTTTTTTCACTTTTTCATTTTTACGAATCAATTTGTGAAGCACCTGGGGGTTCCAAGTGCTCACTATGCATCTAGATAGGTGCCTTGGGGGTCTAGTTTCCAAAATGGGGTCACTTGTGGGGGAGCTCCACTGTTTAGGCACATCAGGGGCTCTCCAAACGCAACATGGTGTCCGCTAACAATTTGAGCCAACAATTTGTTAGCGGATACCATGTTGCATTTGAAGAGTCCCTGTGTGCCAAAACATTGGAGCTCCCCCAAAAGTGACCCCAGTTTGGAAACTAGACCCCTCAAGGCACCTATCTAGATGCATAGTGAGCACTTGGAACCCCCAGGTGCTTCACAAATTGATTCCTAAAAATGAAAAAGTGTTTTTTTTTTCACTTTTTCATATTTATGAATCAATTTGTGAAGTACCTGGGGGTTCCAAGTGCTCACTATGCATCTAGATAGGTGCCTTGGGGGGTCTAGTTTCCAAAATGGGGTCACTTGTGGGGGAGCTCCAAAGTTTGGGCACACAGGGGCTCTCCAAACGCAACATGGTGTCCGCTAACAATTTGAGCCGATTTTCCATTCAATTTGTTAGCGTATACTATGTTGCATTTGGAGAGTCCCTGTGTGCCCAAACATTGGAGCTCCCCCACAAGTGACCCCATTTTGGAAACTAGACCCCCCAAGGCACCTATCTAGATGCATAGTGAGCACTTAGAACCCCCAGGTGCTTCACAAATTGATTCATAAAAATGAAAAATTGTTTTTTTTTTCACTTTTTCATTTTTACGAATCAATTTGTGAAGCACCTGGGGGTTCCAAGTGCTCACTATGCATCTAGATAGGTGCCTTGGGGGGTCTAGTTTCCAAAATGGGGTCACTTGTGGGGGAGCTCCAAAGTTTGGGCACACAGGGGCTCTCCAAACGCAACATGGTGTCCGCTAACAATTTGAGCCGATTTTCCATTCAATTTGTTAGCGTATACTATGTTGCATTTGGAGAGTCCCTGTGTGCCCAAACATTGGAGCTCCCCCACAAGTGACCCCATTTTGGAAACTAGACCCCCCAAGGCACCTATCTAGATGCATAGTGAGCACTTAGAACCCCCAGGTGCTTCACAAATTGATTCATAAAAATGAAAAATTGTTTTTTTTTTCACTTTTTCATTTTTACGAATCAATTTGTGAAGCACCTGGGGGTTCCAAGTGCTCACTATGCATCTAGATAGGTGCCTTGGGGGGTCTAGTTTCCAAAATGGGGTCACTTGTGGGGCAGCTCCAATGTTTGGGCACACAGGGGCTCTCCAAACGCAACATGGTGTCCGCTAACAATTTGAGCCGATTTTATATTCAATTTGTTAGCGGATACCATGTTGCATTTGGAGAGTCCCTGTGTGCCCAAACATTGGAGTTCCCCCACAAGTGACCCCATTTTGGAAACTAGACCCCACAAGGTACCTATCTAGATGCATAGTGAGCACTTGGAACCCCTAGGTACTTCACAAATTGATTCGTAAAAATGAAAAAGTGAAAAAAAAAACACTTTTTCATTTTTACGAATCAATTTGTGAAGCACCTGGGGGTTCCAAGTGCTCACTATGCATCTATATAGGTGCCTTGGGGGGTCTAGTTTCCAAAATGGGGTCACTTGTGGGGGAGCTCCAATGTTTGGGCACACAGGGGCTCTCCAAACACAACATGGCGTCCGCTAATTATTCAAGCAAATTTTACAATCAAAAAGTCAAATGGCGCTCCTTCCCTTCCGAGCCCTGCCGTGCGCCCAAACAGTGTTTTTTCCCCACATATTGGGTATCTGCGTGCCCAGGGGAAATTGCACAACAAATTTTGGGGTCCATTTTTTCTTGCTACCCCTGTGAAAATAAAAAAAAATTGGGTCTAAAGTAACATTTTTGTGAAAAAAGTTAAATGTTCATTTTTTTCTTCCACATTCAAAAAATTCCTGTGAAGCACCTGAAGGGTTAATAAAGTTCTTGAATGTGGTTTTGAGCACCTTGAGGGGTGCAGTTTTTAGAATGGTGTCACTTTTGGGTATTTTCTGTCATAAAGACCTCTCAAAGTGACTTCAAATGTGATGTGGTCCCTAAAAAAATGGTTTTGTAAATTTTGTTGGAAAAATGAGAAATCGCTGGTCAACTTTTAACCCTTATAGCTCCCTAACAAAAAAAAATTTTGGTTCCAAAATTGTGCTGATGTAAAGTAGACATGTGGGAAATGTTATTTATTAACTCTTTTGTGTGACATATCTCTCGGATTTAAAGGCATAAAAATTAAAATTTTGAAAATTGCAAAATTTTCAAAATTTTCGCCAAATTTCCATTTTTTTCACAAATAAATGCAAGTGATATCGAAGAAATTTTACCACAATCATGAAGTACAATATGTCACAAAAAAACAGAATCAGGGGGATCCGTTGAAGCGTTCCAGAGTAATTACCTCATAAAGTGACAGTGGTCAGAGTTGTAAAAATTGGCCTGGTCATTAACGTGCAAACCACCCTCGGGGCTTAAGGGGTTAAATATAGACCACGTTTTAGTAAAATTAATAAATGTCAATAATGTTTTATTGCATCCCTTAAATAGAGTCTATTTGGCTTCTGGGTAACTTGTTGCCATTTTTAGGCCCAAAAAATAATTTTTCTGAACTAGTGTGTGTTTTTTAGCAGTCTAGGAAATAAATAATTGGCATCAGCCGACTAGTTGCCATTTTTAGACCAAATAAATAATTTTTCAAGAGTGCTGTGTGTTTTCTAGTTGTCTTGCAAATAAATATATCGCATCAGCAATCTCATTGCCTTCTCTTGGCCAAATAATTTTTCTGGATTTGTTTTTTAGTAGTCTGGGAAATAAATAATTGGCATCAGCCATGTATTTGTCATTTCTAGGTCAAAGAAATCATTTTTCAGGAACGCTGTGTGTTTTCTAGTAGTCAGAAATAATTAATTGGCATCAGCCGTCTCATTGCCATTAGTAGGAGAAAGATAAATATATCACATCAGCGATCTTGTTGCCATTTTTAGGCCCAAAAAATAATTTTTCTGGATTAGGGTGTGTTTATTTAGTAATCTGGGAAATAAATAATTGGCATCACCCATCTAGTTGCCATTTCAAGGCCAAAGAAATGCGTTTTCAGGACCGCTGTGTATTTTCTAGTACTGATGCAAATAAATAAATCTAATCTTCTGCAATCTTTTTGAGGAGAGCATCCAATAGGAGGTGTGGTTGCGACTGTGGTGGTGCTGGTGTAGCTGCTGATTGTGATGGTTTAGCTGATGCCGAGAGAGGACGTGGTCATTCTGTACCAGCTGCATACAAAAATCTTCCTCTGTTGTACGCAGGTGACAAGATGTTATGCGTCCTTTCGTAGGCCCGAATACTGCTGCACAAATAGTGAGGCCACATGATGTTGAAAAGGTGTTAGATTAAGGCTATGTGCCCACGTTGCGGAAATAAAGCATATTTTTTACGCTTCTCCCTGGCAGGAGAAAAGGAAGCGGATTTTACATGCGGTTTTCCCGCCAGGTAGAAACGTTTGTGAAGTGTCTTTGCATGCATTTCCGCATGCGGGTTATCAATCGCTTTTCCAAGCGATTTTAGCATCACTTGGAAAAGTGCTTGAAAACTTGTTCACACTATATAAATCCTTGCAACCGGCATGGATTTATAGTAGTGTGACTAAGTTAGTTAAAAAAAATAATAAGAATGGTAAAAAATAAAAGTTTATACTCACCTTCCGATGTCTTCCCGGTGTTTTGTCTGCTCCGTCCGGTGTCTTGCACTGCTTGCGGGAGTGTGAAGGACCTGCGGTGACGTCATTGAGCCATGTGATGGGTCACATGACTCAGTGACGTCATGGCAGGTCCTTCACATCAACGTGAACATTGCAAGACACCGTCCCGGAGCAGACAAAACACCGGGAAGACATCGGTAGTATAAACTTTATTTTTTATTTTAAATTCCTTTTTTACAGTTTCTATGGTACCCAGGTCTGGATGAGAGTCTTCTCTCCTCCAGACTTGGGTACCATCCGCACATAGAAGCGCATATAATCCGTGAGTACAACTGTACTGACACGGATTATATGCGTCTCAATGCAAGTTAATGGCGGCGATTACGCTGCATGTCCGCAAAATTAATGGACATGCTGCGGATTTTTGAGTGCAGCTTAAACGCTGCAGAAAAATCCGCAACATGGGCATTGAAAGTGTGGCTTGTCATTGGGGACCATGGGGGGCGGATTGCCAAGCGTTTCCCAAGCGTTTATGCTGCGGAAACTCCACAGCATAAATGCTTGCAAAACGCTACGTGGGCACACAGCCTAAATGGCTGACAGTGCCTCCAGTTATTTTGCATTATCTTCCACCTGGTCCACTGCAGAAAGTGCACAGTTGGCACCAGAAGACAATGGTCATCCGGCTTCCAACTCACCCCCTAGCAAATCATCCAAGCAGTCTGAGCCTCAAGTCTTGCAGCAGTCTCTTCTGCTTTTTGATGACTTAGCTGGCAGTGGTTCCATGGCCTATCCACTGAGCCCTGCCCCAGAAGTGGAAGAGATTGAGTGTAGTGATGCCCGAGCACTTGTTATGTTGGAGGATGAGTTCCTTGGATGGACTAGTGCACACGGTCAGTGGACCACCGCAGGACATGTCAGATGATGGTGAAACTCAGTGGCCAACTGCAGCGTCTTTGTGCTATGCCGACCTTCAAGAAGGGCAGAGATGAGGAGTCGGTGGAAGATGATGAAGGGGATGATGAGGTCCTAGACACCACATAGAGCGGATGTTATCTGTTATGGGTCCGGGTGGTGGAACCTCTGTGCTTCGGTGCAAGGAGGGACCAGAGGGTTGTGACTAAGTGCCTACTCGGCCTGACCAAGGTCGCACGGCGGCTCAATCGACTCCGTGAACCAGGGAGGGACTGAGCAGGGGGACCAGGTGCCACTCTGGGACCGACCTTGTGTGAGAGCAGGTGACTCCAACGGGTCAGATGGCAGGAACTGACCAGTACATCGGATGCGCATGGCAGGAAGGCTGAGGGGTGGTCTGGATAGATAAGCAGGCTGGTTCGGCAGATAGCCAGATGGGTGCTCCAGGTAGGCAAGCTGGCCGGCACGACAGGTAACAGGTAGGTGCTCCAGGTAGGCTGGTGGGCACGCACTACAGGTAACAGGCAGGTGCTTCCAGGTAAGCAGGCTGGCGGACATGGCAGGTAACTGGCAAGTGCTCCCAAGTAGGCAGGCTGGTGAGCACGGCAGGTAACTGGCAGGCAGACTGGCGAGCAGCACTGACAGGCAGACTGGCGGGCAGGACTGACAGGCAGACTGGAGGGCAGGACAGACAGGCAGCGGGACCTGAGGGCTGAAGCAAGTGTTAGCACACAGAACAACAACCTTGCACAGGCACCTCCATATTGGAGGAGGTGCCTTAAATAGGGGAAGTCTTCCGGCCATTGGCCGGGGACTTTTTAGGATGACGCGCGCGACCCCTTTAAGAGGGAGGGAGCGCGTGTGCGCCCTAATCACAGTGCCCGGGAAGCTGCACGCCACAGTAGCTGCAGGACGGGAGCCGGAAGATGACGGACCAGGGCCATAGCGGTGAGGGGAGCGGCGTCTCTGCACGGCAGGAGGCAGAGACGCCGATGCTACAGTACCCCCCCCCCCCGTTTACACTCCCCCTTAAGTCCGAGAGAAATTTTTTAAGAAGATGAGGGACATGAATGTTGTCCCAGGGTTCCCAAGTCCTCTCCTCCGGGACAAACCCCTTCCAATCCACAAGAAAGAAAGTCTTACCTCTTTCCCTCTTGGTGGCCAAAATGTTTTCTAGCTCAAAGAAGTCCTCAGCGGAGACGAGCTGGAGACGTACCTGGATCATCAGAGAAGGAATTAAGGACAACAGGTTTGAAGAGGGATACATGAAAGGAGTTGGGAATCCGTAAGGTGACCAGGAGTTTCAGCTTGTAGGCCATGGGATTGATTTGGTTCAGAACCGGGAATGGACCGATGAACCGCGGACCCAACTTATAGTAAGGTATCTTGAGTAGTGTTGAGCCACCCCCGTAGTGTTCGAGTTCGGTTCGGTTCGTCGAACACCCGTGTGTTCGCCGAACTGTTCGTCGAACTGTTCGTCGAACACCTTCGAACACCGTTAAAACCAATGGCAGGCAAACAAAAACACATAGAAACACATAGAAAACACCTTCAAAGGTGTCCAAAAGCTGACAAACTGCTCAGAAGACACAACTAACACATGGAAAAGTGACAAGTACATATAGTCATGCGAAAAGAAAAGAGGTGGAGGAGTAAAAGGAGGGGGAGACACAAATATAGGCATGTCATGCCCTTCTAAAATCCAAAAAGTGAGAAGCCAACACGTTCAGTCCGCTCCTGCCCGTGCCACCTCCGTGTCGCCGGGTTTGTGCCAGAGCGGCAGTGAACCCTGACGGCCAGCCCCCCTCTCCCAATACTGGTGCCTGTCCGCTGGTGGGTCGAGCGAGCCCCCCTGTGGTGGAGGCAGCTCTAAGCTTTTTAATTTAAATTGTCTCTCTAATTTGAATGAATACACTTTAAATCCATTTACAAGGATCTATTGGAGGGCAAGTCTCATGCCAGCAGCCGCGTAATTCCAGCTCCAGTAGCGTCCACTAAAGCTGCTGCAGTTAAAAAGCTTTTATAAGGATCGAGCTCGGCTGTCCACCGCAAGGCATCCTACTGCCAGTCCCAGCCCCTATGCCTTGGGGTGCCTCCTGATGCTCTTCACTGAGTATCCCGTGGTCCCGAAGCATTTCCTTTGAAAAAATTAAGTGTCCAAACTACAGGTGGTGTAGCTTGCTTAACAGCCGGGATAATCCGCTGACTAGCAGACACTGCTACTAGGCACAAAGTATTTCCTGGGCTAGATGCAGTTAAAAATTTGTAATTAGATACTCTCGTTGGATGCTGAGAAAGCATTCCATAGAGTCTCCTGGCACGCCATATATGATTCTCTTAAAAAGCTTGGGGTAGGGGTCTAGGGGACCCTTTTATAGCCAAAATCACGGCCCTGTATCACAATACGTCACCTAGGCTGAAGATAAATGGAACTGTAGCACCCTGAGGGCTCGGTTGCTACAGAGGTATTGCACCTCACCCAGAGGTGTGATATCTCACTCTCAGGTAAGGATGGAGTGTGGATCAGGACCCGACACCTGCATGCATTACACCACATTGCCGTGGGGCAGGGCGACCAATATGCCTCTGAGATGGGCACGACAGTCCCTGTCCCTGGCTGGAGTGGGGGGAGGGAACATTGAGGAAGGGGAACCCTGTAGTGCAGGAGCAGGGAGGAAGCAGTTCCTGGGTGCATTGAGAAGGGAGTATAAAACGTGGGCACCATCTTAGTTCAGTGCAGAGAAGTCTGAGCAGAAGTGGCAGGGAGCAGGGGCTCTGCATGAGCTCTGCTCCGGAGGCGGGCCTAGTAACAGAGGCCCAGGCCGGGAAGAGGGAGAAGGAAGGAAGAGGAGCGGAGAAGGCTCCAGGAACGAGGAATGAAGGGATCCCAGGGGTGCGGACGGGCGAGTCGCCACCGCACGCCCGAATCCAACTGCGTGGAGGGGTCAGGCCAAAGGGGGAGACCGGTCCCCGAAACTAGTGGAGGCAGGAAACGACCCTCAGCTAGAAACCGGAGGCTCTGACATTTTATGTGGCGCAGCCCCTCGCTACACCCGCTAGGAAGTCACCACATAGGGTCAGGGAAACTGGCGCCAAGTTTACCAAGAGGAGGCCCGAAGCAGCCGGACAGAAGGGTTGGTAAGAAAGGCCAGACAAAGGACACACAAAGGGGGTCCTGTGAAGCGCTCCAAAGTTATCTGGGAGTTGTCTGAGCCCCTCACCTGGTGAGCACAGTACGACGTGGGCAGCCGTTACCTGCAGACGTGGTCTGGATAATAAGAACTGTGAGTAAAGGCCCTGGACTGCATCACTGACTCCGTGTCGTTACTGCTGCTGCCCTGCACCATCACCCCCATCCTCCGCATACACTGCCCTGAGGCTATACTCCTCCCGTGGGGAGTTATGCTACGCTCTGCTGCACCCACAACACCAGCCTCAGCGGTCTGCCCTGCAGCGGCGGTTCACTCTGACCGCAATCCACGGGTGGCGTAGTCGGACATTTAAACATCAAAACCACATAAATAGTTCCACCACTGGTTTGACCACCCTGAGCCACGAAACCAGGTCGCCACCACGAAGACTACAACCACCAGCATCCACCAAAAAGGGTCCGGCTCCGGGTGTCCCAAGGCCCAGGGGGTGCATCAGAACATTTTCATCACCTTTCACAATCACCAATGGGACAAGGCAGGGATGTCCTCTGTCCCCTCTCTTATACATCCTAGTGACGGAGCACCTGCTCTCATCAATTCGCCATAACCCCAATATTAGGTGGATTGAGGTGGGAGGCACCGAGTACAAGTGCTCTCTATTTGCTGATGATGTCCTAGTATATATCACTCAATCACATATATCCATCCATGCTGTTATGGCTGAAATAGATCACTTTGTTACATGGTCAAATTTTAAAATCAATGCAGCGAAGTCTGAGGCCCTCGATGTCTCCCTCCCCAAATCCATATAGGATTCCATCCAGTCCAACTTTCCCTTTGCCTGGCCCTCACAGGGTATCAAATACTTAGGAATTCCTATTCATAGAGACCTCTCCCATCTATGTTATCTTAATTTTGGGCCCTCTATTGAACAACTCCATACAGACCACGGTTGGCAAGTTAGAACTGTAAGATTCACTACGTGAACCACTGGTGTTTTGTGGAAAAGCACATGTACACTGTGTTCCAAATTATTATGCAAAAAGTGTTTAGGAGTGATAAGGGAAGAATTTGTTTGTTTGTCAGTTAAACTCATTGATGGCGATGTGTGTCAGGGCTCTTTATATCACTGTAAGCAATTGCAGACACCTGTGCTAATTAGTTTGGCAGGTGTGTCCAATGAAAGGCAAGACTACTTAAGAAGGCTGTCTCACATTATTAAGCAGCCTACATTTTCTGCCAAAATGGGAAAGAAAAAGGATGTGTCGGCTGCTGAGAAGCAACAAATTGTGGAGTGTTTAGGTCAAGGCATGACTACAATCAACATTGTGCGATGATCAGGATGAAGTGTCTTGGCAATCAAGAAGTATGTAGCTGATTCACAGTACACACGTGTGAGTGCTGATAAGGGCAAATTGAGGACTCTTTCCTACAGGCAATTACGTCAGGTTAAAAGAGCAGCGGCAAAAAAGCCTTGTCATAGCAGCAGACAAGTTTTTGAAGCTGCTGGTGCCTCCAACGTCCCCCGAACAACAAGATGCAGGGTCCTTCAGAGGTTTGCAGCTGTGCATACGCCATCCTGTCGACCTCCTCTATCCACTTCACACAAGCAGAAATGGCTCCAGTGGGCTAAACATTACATGAAGACTGATTTCAAAACTGTTTTGTTCACGGATGAGTGCCGTGCAGCGCTCGATGGTCCAGATGAATGAAGTGGAGGATGGCTGGTTGATGGACACCCCACGCAAACACGGCTACAGCGCCAACAAGGAGGAGGTGGAGTAATGTTTTGGGCTGGAATCATGGGGAGAGAAATTGTCGGCCCCTTTAGGATCCCTGAAGGCGCTAAAGATGAACTCCATAATGTATGTGGATTTTCTCAAACAGCACTTCCTGCCATGGTTCAAGAAGAAGAACCGTGTATTTCACAGCAAGATCATTTTTTTGCATGATAATGCACCATCTCATGCTGCACATAAAACATCTGCATCTCTGGCTGATATGGGCATAAAAGGGGACAAACTTATGGTGTGACCCCCATGCTCCCCTGACCTCTACCCCATTCAGAACCTCTGGAGCATCATCAAAAGGAGTGTCTATGATGGCGGGAGGCAGTTCACATCTAAGCAACACCTCTGGGAGGGTATTCTGTTCTCATGCAAAACAATTGAAGCAGAAACCATCCAAAACCTGACAAATTCAATGGACGAGAGAGTTCAGAAGCTCCTTTCGAACAAGGGGTCCTATGTGAAAATGTAACATCACCTAGAATAAAGTTTTGAGTTGAAAACTGTTTGATTTCAGTTTCTAATAACCTGCTAATGCTTATAATTTCAAAAATGACCATTTTTTTGGTATTTATTAAAATGAAAAGGTTGATCGAAAAGTTTGGGGGATCTAAGAGTGTGGCAACCCAGTAGTCATGATTACTTCGAATTCTGACAATATGAGGGTCATGTTGCAGGTAGTGCAGCAAGAAGGCACTTATGTGTCTTGCGCATCTCGGAGCCCCAAAATTATTTTCCGGGCTAGATGCAGCTAAAAATTATTATTAATTTTAAGTCTGGTGGAGCTTAGTACAGATGGCCTAATAGGATCAGTGCTGCACACTGCTACAAAGCCCAAATTATTTTCCAGCCAAGATACAGATAAACATGATTAGTAATTTGAAAGCTTAAAACGGTTGGTAGGGTGATTTTAACCAATCATCAAGCTTTTACTCTCCCCAGGATGACACAGGGGTAGAAAAGTCATTTCGGATCCATGATTTGTTCATCTTTATGAATGTGAGTCTGTCTACATTATCAGTGGAGAGCCGCGTGCGCTTATCTGTCAGCACACCACCAGCAGCGCTGAACACACGTTCAGACAGAACGCTGGCTGCGGGGCATGACAAGATCTCTAAGGCGTAAGTGGCTAGCTCCGGCCATTTATCCAGATTGGAAGCCCAAAAAGAGCAAGGGTCCAGTGACACAGTCATGGCTTCAATGTTTACTTGGAGATACTCCTGTACCATCGACCCTAGGCGTTGACTATGTGTCAGACTTCTTGTCTCCTGTGGCCTTGCAAAGGATGGGCTAAAAAAGTGGTGAAATGATTCCCCAAAATTGATGTTACCAGCAGATACTGTGGTTCTGTTACGGTTTGAGTGCTGAACACATGACGGTCCCACGGTTGGCAAGTTGGAACTGTGAGATTCACTACGTGCACCACTGGCGTTTTGTGGAAAAGCACAGGTAAGATTCTGCAACAGTCTCTGCTGATACTCCTGCATGCGTGCATCCCTTTCTATGGCAGGAATAATTTCGGCAAATTTACTTTTGTACCGGGGATCTAACAGTGTGGCAACCCAGTAGTCAGGATTATTTCTAATTCTCACAATTCGAGGGTCATGTTGCAGGTAGTGCAGCAAGAAGGCACTCATGTGTGTTGCACATCCAGGAGCACCAAGTCCCTGTTGTGTTGGTGGCGAGGTAACAATCATGCTTCCTTCCTCTGTCCTCTCCCCCCAACCTCGCACAACAGAAATGTGATCAAGGTCTCCCTCATCTGATGAGTCTTCCATCAGTTTGTCCTCCACTTCTTCCTGGGCTCCTGCACCTTCCACACTAGTTTGGCTGCTACCATGCACCCTGGTAAAACCATCTCCCCCACCCTCACAAGCCTGCCGCCTTGGTGCTGCCGACCGTCTGGACCTTGCAGATGTTAGCCCTTCCGCATACAACTCCTCCTCCTCTACTTCCTCCACCTCCTCTTGTACCACCACCTGACTCCGAATTCTGTTTATCATGTGCTCCAGCATGTAAATCACCGGAATAGTCATGCTGATAATGGCATCGTCAGCACTAAACATCTTCGTCGCCATTTCAAAACTGTGCAGAAGGGTGCATAGGTCCCTGATCTGAGACCACTCCTCCAGCGTGATTTGCCCCACCTCTGGATCTCGTTGGCCCAGGCTATACGTCAGAACGTATTGCACCAGGGCTTGTCGGTGCTGCCACAGTCGCTGCAACATGTGCAGAGTTGAATTCCACCGGGTAGGCACATCGCATTTTAGCCGGTGAAGTGGCCGGCCCAACGACTTCTGTAGATGTAAGTCGCTGAGCTGCGGGATGCGAACGGCGGAAGTGAGCACACAGCGACCGTGCCCTCTGCAGAAGGCCATCTAGTCTGGGATAGTGGGCTAAAAATTGCTGGACAACCAGGTTCAACACGTGAGCCATACAAGGCACGTGTGTGACATTGCCCCGGCGAAGGGCCGCACCCAGGTTTGCAGCATTGTCGCACACGGCCTTCCCTGGTTTCAGGTCCAGTGGAGACAACCATTCATGAAATTGGTTCTCCAGAGCTGACCACAACTCCTCAGCTGTGTGACTCACATTTCCCAGACATTTCAAAGTAAAAACCGCCTGATGACGTTGAGCCCTACTGCCAGCATAGTAAGGAGGTATGCAGGATCCCTTCTGCGCAGTTAGAAAGCTTGTGGCATGACCAGACAGGCTTTGGGTGCAGGTGGAAGACCGAGAGGAGGTTGAGGAGGCAGAAGCAGTGGAGGAACTTTGACATAAAGAGGATTGACGCACAACTCGTGGGGACGGCAAGACTTGGACAGCAGCCCCTTCTCCTGCTGTCACCATAGTTACCCAGTGCCCAGTCAGCGACATGTAACGCCCCTGTCCATGCCTACTCGTCCAAGTGTCTGTGGTGAAATGCACCCTGTCACACACAGAGTTTCTCAAAGAAGCGGTGATGTTGTGTGCGACATGCTGGTGGAGCGCAGGCACACCTTTCTTTGAGAAGTAGTGCCGACTGGGCATCTGGTACTGGGGCACTGCGACGGACATAAGGTCTCGAAAATCCTCTGTGTCCACCAGGCGGAAAGGCAGCATTTCTGTAGCCAAGAGCTTGCAGATGGTGAAATTCAACCTCTTAGCTTTCTCATGGCTAGGAGGAAATGGTCTTTTACTTGTCCACATCTGAGGGACCGAGGGCTGGCTATTGTGCTTAGACAGGGTTGATAAGGGTGTCCCCGGCAAACTGCCGGTCTGTGAGGAAGATGCAGGCGGACATGTTAGGTTGCCTTGATCCAAAGGTGGTGCTATCGATGTCGGACAGCGCTCAACACCAGCTGGTGTTACCACCTCCAAAGAAAATGATGACCTGCCAATCACGCTGGCTGTTGCGGGTAAAGAGGTGGCAGGTCTGCGCCCCAAAACAGGTGTGACTGCTGTCCCCCCAGTCACAGAGGATGAAGAGGCCGCGGATGCACAAGATATGGCAGACGGTGGTTGGCCCGGCCGGCTAGGCCGCATTGTAGCACACTGAGCTTCCCACTGCAACTTATGCTTCATGTCCATGTGCCGGTTCATGCATGAAGTACTCAAACTATGTATTTTTTGGCCTCTACTTAGCTTTTGCTGACAAATGTTACAGATAACACGAGTTGGGTCATCTTTATCGATCTGAAAAAATGCCCAGGCTATGCAAGGCTTAGCACCCATGCGACCTGAAGAGCCACCACGACTTGTGGTGAGAGGCAGAGTTGTGTTTGAGGATGCAGTTGTTGACGGGCTTTCAGTACTACGTCTCTGTCCAGGAAGGCGCAACCTGACCTCGTCGTCACTAGCATCTTCCTCCACCTCCTCTGCTGACCTCATCTCTTGGCTGACTGTGGGTTGACAGTAAGTGGGATCTCCAACCTCATCATCATCACCCTGTGCGTTATCACACCCGTCGTCCTCAGAGCCAACCTGTTCCTGCCCTGACAAAAAACTAAAGTTGTCGCTCCAATCAGGTATTTGAGTCTCATCATCGTCTTCCTCATTGTCTCCACCAACAGGAGTTACAGTTTGGGAATGAGGGTCTACATTATGGTCAGAACCTTCTGCGTCTGGTCCTGGATCCGACTCATAAAGATTCTGGGCATCAGTGCAGATCATTTCCTCGTCTGGATTCACAGAAGCGCTGGAGTCGACCTCTGATTCCCAGGCTATAGTATGAGTAAACAGCTCTGCAGACTCAACCATCTGTTCTACCTCATACTCAGACGGGCAGCTGGAGATTTGGGAGCTGTGAGGAAGCAAGTGCGATTGGGGTGACACCTTTGAGGACTGGAGTATTTGTGATGTTGAAGTTGATGTGGAGGAGAGCCCACTTAAAGGAGCACTTGATATCCGTTGAAGCACCTGCTGTTTTTGTGCCTCATCTGGAATTTGTAGCAATTGGCGTGGCCGTAAGAAAGGGATCTTATCACATTGTCCGCTAAAAGAAGTAGACATTTTAGTTTGGCTGGAAGATGGTCTTTCTTCTGCAGATGTTACTGTTGCTTTAACACCTACCCCACGGACACAACCTTTTTTCCCCTTCCCAACACGCCTATTCCCCTTTTCACCAGCAGCAGGCCTTTTTCCACTCATTTTGGTGGTTAACTAATTCACAACTCTGGAGTTCTTTGCACAAAAAAACAATGGATGGGAACCGAGCAGAGCTGAGTGGCCAAACTGTGGTATTAGGCCAAAACTATTGGCTGGGTTAGATGGAAAAAAAAATTATATTAGATTTGCAACCTGATGGAGGTCAGTATAGATGGACTAATAGAACAAGTCCCACACACAGCTAGAAGCCCAAATATTTTTTCAGAGGTAGATGCAGAAAAAAAAAATATTCAGTTTGCAACCTGATGGAGGTCAGTATAGATGGACTAATAGAGAAAGTCCCACACACTGCTAGAAGGCCAAATATTTTTTCAGAGCTAGATGCAGAGAAAAAATTATTTTGAATTTGCAACCTGATGGAGGTCAGTATAGGTGGACTAATAGAACAAGTCCCACACACTGCTAGAAGGCCAAATATTTTTTCAGAGCTAGATGCAGAAAAAAATTATATTCAGTTTGCAACCTGATGGAGGTCAGTATAGATGGACTAATAGAACAAGTCCCACACACAGCTAGAAGCCCAAATATTTTTTCAGAGGTAGATGCAGATAAAAATTATTTTTAATTTGCAACCTGATGGAGGTCAGTATAGATGGACTAATAGAGAAAGTCCCACACACTGCTAGAATGCCAAATATTTTTTTAAGATCTAGATGCAGATAAAAATTATTTTTAATTTGCAACCTGATGGAGGTCAGTATAGATGGACTAATAGAGAAAGTCCCACACACTGCTAGAAGGCCAAATATTTTTTCAGAGCTAGATGCAGAAAAAAATTATATTCAGTTTGCAACCTGATGGAGGTCAGTATAGATGAACTAATAGAACAAGTCCCACACACAGCTAGAAGCCCAAATATTTTTTCAGAGGTAGATGCAGATAAAAATTATTTTTAATTTGCAACCTGATGGAGGTCAGTATAGATGGACTAATAGAGAAAGTCCCACACACTGCTAGAAGGCCAAATATTTTTTCAGAGCCAGATGCAGATAAAAATTATTTTTAATTTGCAACCTGATGGAGGTCAGTATAGATGGACTAATAGAGAAAGTCCCACACACTGCTAGAAGGCCAAATATTTTTTCAGAGCTAGATGCAGATAAAAATTATTTTTAATTTGCAACCTGATGGAGGTCAGTATAGATGGACTAATAGAGAAAGTCCCACACACTGCTAGAAGGCCAAATATTTTTTCAGAGCTAGATGCAGATAAAAATTATTTTTAATTTGCAACCTGATGGAGGTCAGTATAGATGGACTAATAGAGAAAGTCTCACACACTACTAGAAGGCCAAATATTTTTTCAGAGCTAGATGCAGAAAAAAATTATATTCAGTTTGCAACCTGATGGAGGTCAGTATAGATGGACCAATAGAACAAGTCCCACACACAGCTAGATGCCCAAATATTTTTTCAGAGGTAGATGCAGATAAAAATTATTTTTAATTTGCAACCTGATGGAGGTCAGTATAGATGGACTAATAGAGAAAGTCCCACACACTGCTAGAAGGCCAAATATTTTTTCAGAGCTAGATGCAGATAAAAATTATTTTTAATTTGCAACCTGATAGAGGTCAGTATAGATGGACTAATAGAGAAAGTCCCACACACTGCTAGAAGGCCAACTATTTTTTCAGAGCTAGATGCAGAAAAAAATTATATTCAGTTTGCAACCTGATGGAGGTCTGTATAGATGGATTAATAGAACAAGTCCCACACACAGCTAGAAGCCCAATATTTTTTCAGAGGTAGATGCAGAAAAAAATATATTCAGTTTGCAACCTGATGGAGGTCTGTATAGATGGATTAATAGAACTAGTCCCACACAAAGCTAGAAGCCCAATATTTTTTCAGAGCTAGATGCAGAAAAAAAATATATTCAGTTTGCAACCTGATGGAGGTCAGTATAGATGGACTAATAGAGAAAGTCCCACACACTGCTAGAAGGCCAAATATTTTTTCAGAGCTAGATGCAGCAAAAAATTATATTCAGTTTGCAACCTGATGGAGGTCAGTATAGATGGACTAATAGAACAAGTCCCACACACAGCTAGAAGCCCAAATATTTTTTCAGAGGTAGATGCAGATAAAAATTATTTTTAATTTGCAACCTGATGGAGGTCAGTATAGATGGACTAATAGAGAAAGTCCCACACACTGCTAGAAGGCCAAATATTTTTTCAGAGCTAGATGCAGATAAAAATTATTTTTAATTTGCAACCTGATGGAGGTCAGTATAGATGGACTAATAGAGAAAGTCCCACACACTGCTAGAAGGCCAACTATTTTTTCAGAGCTAGATGCAGAAAAAAATTATATTCAGTTTGCAACCTGATGGAGGTCTGTATAGATGGATTAATAGAACAAGTCCCACACACAGCTAGAAGCCCAATATTTTTTCAGAGGTAGATGCAGAAAAAAATATATTCAGTTTGCAACCTGATGGAGGTCTGTATAGATGGATTAATAGAACAAGTCCCACACACAGCTAGAAGCCCAATATTTTTTCAGAGGTAGATGCAGAAAAAAAATATATTCAGTTTGCAACCTGATGGAGGTCAGTATAGATGGACTAATAGAGAAAGTCCCACACACTGCTAGAAGGCCAAATATTTTTTCAGAGCTAGATGCAGAAAAAAATTATATTCAGTTTGCAACCTGATGGAGGTCAGTATATATGGACTAATAGAACAAGTCCCACACACAGGTAGAAGCCCAAATATTTTTTCAGAGGTAGATGCAGATAAATAATATTTTTAATTTGCAACCTGATGGAGGTCAGTATAGATGGACTAATAGAGAAAGTCCCACACACTGCTAGAAGGCCAAATATTTTTTCAGATCTAGATGCAGATAAAAATTATTTTTAATTTGCAACCTGATGGAGGTCAGTATAGATGGACTAATAGAGAAAGTCCCACACACTGCTAGAAGGCCAAATATTTTTTCAGAGCTAGATGCAGAAAAAAATTATATTCAGTTTGCAACCTGATGGAGGTCAGTATAGATGGACTAATAGAACAGGTCCCACACACTGCTACAAGCCCAAATATTTTTTCAGAGCTAGATGCAGAAAAAAATTATATTCAATTTGCAACCTGATGGAGGTCAGTATAGATGGACTAATAGAATGATGCTATGCCCAAAAGATTTTACTTCACTAGGTGCAGTAAAAAAATTGGTATTCTATACACAGGTGGTATATCTTGCAACAAAGATAGGCTACTCCACTGACTAACACACTCTGCAATAGGCCAAAAAGGATTAGCTTTGCTAGATTCAGCCAAATGCTGTGAAAAAAACTTGCACAGCACTGGCACAGACCTGCCTGGCAAAAACTGATAGGAACTGATGTAACCTAGTCCTGAAAAGGACTGCAATTACAATTAGTCTTTACTTCCACAATCTATCTATTTAAGAGCACAGACCTGCCTGATAAAAGTCGTAGGAAATGCTGTAACCTAGTCCTTAAAAGGACTGCAATCACAACTATTCCCTACTCCCAAGCTATCTGTAGATTTGTGCGAAAATTGGCTTGAAATTAACAAGGTATAGCGCACACAGCAACAGCGGTGCCGTCTAACACGCAGCTGCAGCAGTGAGAAAATGGTGGCGACGGGGAAAAAGGCTTGGTCTTATAGGGCAAGGACATGTGACATACACTGCCAATGACACATGCCCTTGCTTGTGTGAAAAACAGCAGTTCGCTCCGTGTGTGCGCTGCTGATAGGCTGACAGACTGCACCTCCCCACTGCAAATGCGGGAAAGAGAAAAAAAAATGGAGATCTTCATTATTCCTGCAGAGATCCATCCCCTGCCCCTCCCCCCACCCCGCTGTACACTCAAACTGCGTATTAACATTAATTTTCATCATTACTGAGAAAAAATCCAGTTATGATTTTGGTGCACGAACAGTTATCGAACATAACCTCGAACAGCCGAATTTTTCTCAAATCGTTCGTGTTCGCCGAACGGCTCGAACACCGCCCAAAACAGCTTGAATTTGAGATTGGCGAACAGTTCGAGTAGAACAACGCTCATCTCTAATCTTGAGATGGACATATTTGGAGGAAAGCCAGACCTTGTCTCCCGGACGGAATTGAGGCGGATCCAGAAGTCTCTTATCAGCTTGTCTCTTCATCCGCTCGGAGGACTGAAGAAGTGCAGATCTAGTTTCTTCTCAAATAGCCGAAAATTTTCTGACAAGAGACTCTGCAGCAGGATTGTCCACTGAAGAGGAGACGGGAAACAGAATCCGGGGCTGTTGATCGTAGACCACAAAGAACGGGGATTTATTAGACTACTCACTCTCATGGTTGTTATAGGAGAACTCGACCCAGGGCAGGAGCTAAACTCAATCGTTATGGTGAGCATTGACAAAGTGCCGAAGAAAGCTGGTAAGGACCTAGTTTATGCGTTTCACTTGACCATTGGATTGAGGGTGATAAGCAGAGGAAAAATCCAGGGAGACATCCAGCAGCTTGCATGTAGCTCTCCAGAAGAGCGAAGTGAACTGAACCCCGCGATCAGACACAATGTGGAGGGGTAGGCCGTGAAGTTGGAAGATGTGATGGATGAAGTCCTTAGCCAGCACAGATGCAGATAGAAGACCAGGCAGAGGGATGAAGTGGGCCAATTTAGAGAAGCGGTCAGCGACCACCCAAATGACTGTACAACCAGCAGAGACAGGGAGATCCGTAATGAAGTCCATAGCTATGTGTTGCCACGGAGCGGAAGGCACGGGAAGAGGAAGGAGATGGCCGGATGTAAGGTGCCAGGGAACCTTGTTACGGGCACAGGAGGAACAAGCCGCGATGAAGTCCGCAACATCCTTGCGCAGAGAAGGCCACCAGTAATGTCGGGTGATGAGTAGAAAGGTCTTCCTCTGACCAGCATAACCAGCTATTTTGAATGAATGGCCCCAGAGTAGAACCTTCTTACGATCTGGAACCGCCACAAAAGTCTTACCGGGTGGAAGAAGAAACAGGTCAAACAGAGCCACAGTCGATGATATGTAGAGGCTCCTCCTCTTGGTCAGTGGACAGGAAGAAGCGGGATAAAGCATCAGCCTTAATGTTCTTGTCCGCCGGGCAGTAATGCAGAGTGTAGCAGAATAGGGCAAAGAATAGAGACCACCTGGCCTGACGCGGATTAAGTCTTTGGGCATTTTGTAAATAGGCCAGTTTTTGTGGTCAGTGTAAATGACCACCGGGTGCAGAGCCCCCTCCAGCAGGTAACGCCACTCCTTCAGCGCCAATTTGATGGCTAGCAGCTCACGCTCTCCTATGGAGTAGTTGCACTCGGACGAGGAGAAGAGCTTGGAAAAGAAGCCGCAGGTTACCATTCTCCTGGACGGGAATTTCTGGGTGAGCACCGCTCTGGCTCCAGAAGAGGATGCATCAACCTCCAGGAAGAGCTGCTTGCTGCAATCCGGACGGTGCAGCACAGGGGCGGAAGAGAAAGCCTGTTTTAGGGAGACGAAGGCCTCCTCCGCTTCGGAAGTCCATTCCCTGGGATTTGCTCCCTTACAGGTGAGCGCGGAGATGGGAGCGGTCCGGGAGGAGAAATGAGGGATAAAGAGGCGGTAATAATTTGCAAAGCCTAGGAATCGCTGAATCGCCTTCAAGCCCTCTGGTCGAGGCCACTTTAAGATGGCAGAAACCTTCTCGGGATACATCCACAGACCAGTCTCATAGATAATATAGCCCAGGAACGGAAGGGAGGTCTGCTTGAAGAGGCATTTCTCAAACTTTGCGTATAGACGATTCTACCGGAGCCTTAGCAGAACCTGACGAATATCCCTCCGGTGTGTGGGCAGGTCCGAGAAGACCAAGATATAGTCCAGGTACACCACCAAGCAAGAATACAGGAGATCACGGAAGATGTCATTGACCAGCTCCTGGAAGATGGCTGGGGCATTACAGAGACAAATGTGCATCATGCGATATTCATAGTGACCGTCTCGGGTGTTGAATGCCGTCTTCCACTCGTCTCCCTGGCGGATCCAGACCAAATTGTACGCCCCACGAAGATCGAGCTTGGTGAAGATCTTCGCGCCTTTGAGGCGGTCAAACAGCTCCGAGATGAGAGGCAGGGGGTACTTATTCTTGATGGTAATGTGGTTAAGACCCTTGTAATCGATACAGGGACATAGTGAGCCGTCTTTCTTCTTAACGAAGAAGAATCCTGCTCCAGCCGGAGAGGTAGATTTCCGGGTGAATCACCTAGCAAGATTCTCTTCTATGTACTCAGACATGGCCCAGGTCTCAGCCAGCGAAAAGGGGTAGATACACCCACGGGGAGGAAAAGCACCAGATACCCGGTCGATTGGACAATCATACGGTCTATGAGGTGGAAGTGTCTCTGGCTCCTTTTTTTTCAAAGACGTCCGAATAGGACCAGAAGGGTGCCTGCAGACCAGGTAGATTAGCCGGAGTAGACGGAGGTCGAGCTGGACGAACTGGAACCAGGCAGGACTCATGGCATTCCTGCCTCTAACGGAGCACTTCACCAGACCTTCAATTCAGGACGGGTTCATGTCTCTGTAACCAGGGTAGACCAAGCAATAGGGAGTGAGAGAGACCGGACAGCACATGAAAGGAGATCTTCTCTGAATGCAGCATTTCCACCAGAAGGGTTACAGGCTCTGTGACAAGCAAGATGGTCTCCGGAAGAAGTCTCCCATCCACGTAAGCGACCGCCAACGGTTCAGCCAGGCGTATGGTAGGAATCTGATACCGCTCCACAACAGCCTGTGAAAATGAGATTCCCAGCGGCTCCGGAATCCAGGTGGGCAGTCTCAAAGAAGCGTTTCTCACCACTGGAAATAGAAACAGACAGAGTCAAGGATGGAGAGGATTTACTCTTGCCTAGGACGACCTCTCCAAGTGGTCCTAGACACTGGAGTTTCCCAACATCACCGGACAGGAATGGATCAGATGCTCTTTACTGCCTTAGTAGAAGCAACTCCCCTCGGCTCGACACGTCTCTAGGTGAGACTTGACCATCTTGGTGTGGTCAGTTTGCATAGGCTCTGGGGAACGTGTCCGAGGAATAGCTGGTTGCAAGGCTGGGCTTTGGAATACAGGAGCGAGACGCGGAATACAGGAGCGAGACGCGCGGCCCCTTTAAGAGGGAGGGAGCGCGCGCGCGCCCTAAGCACGGTGCCTGGGAAGTAGAGATGAGTGATGTTCGACTTGAACTGTTCGCCAATCTCAAATTCGAGCTGTTTTGGGCGGTGATCGAGCCGTTCGGCGAACACGAACGATTTGAAAAAAATCCGGCTGTTTGAGGTTATGTTCGATAACTGTTCGTGCACCAAAATCATAACTGGATTTTTTCTCAGTAATGCTGAAAATTAATGTTAATATGCAGTTTGAGTGTACAGCGGGGCGGGGGGAGGGGCAGGGGATGGATCTCTGCATAAATAATGAAGATCTCCATTTTTTTTTCTCTTTCCCGCATTTACAGTGGGGAGGTGAAATCTGTCAGCCTATCAGCACCGCACACACGGAGCGAACTGCTTTTTTTCACACAAGCAAGGGCATGTGTCATTGGCAGTGTATGTCACATGTCCTTGTCCTATAAGACCCAGCCATTTTCCACGTAGCCACCATTTTCTCACTGCTGCAGCTGCGTGTTAGATGGCACCGCTGTTGCTGTGTGCGCTATACTTTGAGTGTTCATTTCAAGCCAATTTTCTCTGAAATAAACAGATAGCTTGGGAGTAGGGAATAGTTGTGATTGCAGTCCTTTTGAGGACTAGGTAACATCATTTCCTATGACTTTTATCAGGCAGGTCTGTGCTTTTAAATAGATAGGTTGGGAGTAGGGACTAATTGTAATTGCAGTCCTTTTGAGGGCTAGGTTACATCAGTTCCTATCACTTTTTGCCAGGCAGGTCTGTGCCAGTGCTGTGCAAGTTTTTTTCACAGTATTTGGCTAAATCTAGCTAAGGAAATCCTTTTTGGCCTCTTGCAGTGTGTGTTAGTCAGTGGAGTAGCCTATCTGTATTGCAAGCTACACCACCTGTGTATAGAATACAATTTTTTTTACTGCACCTAGCCAAGTAAAACCTTTTGGGCATAGCATCATTCTATTAGTCCATCTATACTAACCTCCACCAGGATGCAAATTAAAAATAATTTTTATCTGCATCTAGCTCTGAAAAAAAATTTGGGCTTGTAGCAGTGTGTGGGACTTGTTCTATTAGTCCATCTATACTAACCTCCACCAGGTTGCAAATTAAAATAATTTTTATCTGCATCTAGCTCTGAAAAAAAATTTGGGCTTGTAGCAGTGTGTGGGACTTGTTCTATTAGTCCATCTATGCTAACCTCCACCAGATTGCAAATTAAAAATATTTTTTATCTGCATCTAGCTCTGAAAAAAAAATTGGGCTTGTAGCAGTGTGTGGTACTTGTACTATTAGTCCATCTATACTAACCTCCACCAGGTTGCAAATTAAAAATAATTTTTATCTGCATCTAGCTCTGAAAAAATATTTGGGCTTGTAGCAGTGTGTGGGACTTTTTCTATTAGTCCATCTATACTAACCTCCACCAGGTTGCAAATTAAAAATAATTTTCATCTGCATCTAGCTCTGAAAAAATATTTGGGCTTGTAGCAGTGTGTGGGACTTGTTCTATTAGTCGATCTAAACTAACCTCCACCACCTGTGTATGTAATAAAATTGTTTTACTGCATCTAACCCAGCCAATACTTTTGGGCTAATACCACAGTTTGGCCACTTAGCTATGCTCGGTTCCCGTCCATTGTTTTTTGTGCAAACAACTCCAGAGTTGTCAATTAGTTAACCACCAAAATGAGTGGAAAAAGGCCTGCTGCTGGTGGAAAGGGGAATAGGCATGTTAGGAAGGGGAAAAAAAGTTGTGTCCGTGGTGTAGGTGTTAAAGCATCAGTAACATCTGCAGAAGAAAGACCGTCTTCCAGCCAAACTAAGATGTCTACTTCTTTTAGCGGACAATGTGATAAGATCCCTTTCTTACGGCCACTCCAATCGCTACAAATTCCAGATGAGGCACAAAAACAGCAGGTGCTTCAACGGATATCAAGTGCTCCTTTAAGTGGGCTCTCCTCCACCTCAACTTCAACATCACAAATACTCCAGTCCTCAGAGGTGTCACCCCAATCGCACTTGCTTCCTCACAGCTCCCAAGTCTCCAGCTGCCCGTCTGAGTATGGGGTAGAACAGATGGTTGAGTCTGCAGAGCTGTTTACTCATACTATAGCCTGAGAATCAGAGGTCGGCTCCAGAGCATCTATGAATCCAGACGAGGTCTGATTCCCAGACCTGCACTGATGCCCAGAATCTTTATGAGTCGGATCCAGGAACAGAAGCAGTAGGTTCTGACCATAATGTAGACCCTCATTCCCAAACTGTAACTCCTGTTGGTGGAGACAATGAGGAAGATGATGATGAGACTCAAATACCTGATTGGAGCGACAGCTTGAGTTTTTTTGTCAGGGCAGGAAGAGGTTGGCTCTGAGGACGACGGGTGTGATAACACACAGGTTGATGATGACGAGGTTGGAGATCCAGTCAGCCAGTCAATGAGGTTAGCAGAGGAGGTGGAGGAGGATGCTATTGACGACGAGGTCAGGTTGCGCCTTTCTGGACAGAGACGTAGTACTGGAAGCACGTCAACAACTGCATCCTCAAACACAACTCTGCCTCTGACCCCAAGTCGTGGTGGCTCTTCAGGTCACATGGGTGCTAAGCCTTGCATAGCCTGGGCATTTTTTCAGATCGATAAGGATGACCCAACTCGTCTTATCTGTAACATTTGTCAGCAAAAGCTAAGTAGAGGCCAAAAAATACATAGTTTGAGTACTTCATGCATGAACCGGCACATGGATATGAAGCATAAGTTGCAGTGGGAAGCTCATTGTGCTACAATGCGGCCTAGCCGGCCGGGCCATCCACCGTCTGCCACATCTTATGCATCCGCGGCCTCTTCATCCTCTGTTACTGGGGGGACAGCAGTCACACCTGTTTTGGGACGCAGACCTGCCACCTCTTTACCCGCAACAGCCAGCGTGATTGGCAGGTCATCATTTTCTTTGGAGGTGAAAACACCAGCTGGTGTTGAGCGCTGTCCAACATCAATAGCACCACCTTTGGATCAAGGCAACCTAACATGTCAGCCTGCATCTTCCTTACAGACTGGCAGTTTGCTGGGGACACCCTTCTCAACCCCGTCTAAGCACAACAGCCAGCCCTCGGTCCCTCAGATGTGGACAAGTAAAAGACCATTTCCTCCTAGCCATGAGAAAGCTAAGAGGTTGAATTTCACCATCTGCAAGCTCATGGCTACAGAAATGCTGCCTTTCCGCCTGGTGGACACAGAGGATTTTCGAGACCTTATGTCCGTCGCAGTGCCCCAGTACCAGATGCCCAATCGGCACTACTTCTCAAAGAAAGGTGTGCCTGCGCTCCACCAGCATGTCGCACACAACATCACCGCTTCTTTGAGAAACTCTGTGTGTGACAGGGTGCATTTCACCACAGACACTTGGACGAGTAGGCATGGACAGGGGCGTTACATGTCACTGACTGGGCACTGGGTAACTATGGTGACAGCAGGAAAAGGGGCTGCTATCCAAGTCTTGCGGTCCCCATGAGTTGTGCGTCAATCCTCTTTATCTCAAAGTTCCTCCACTGCTTCTGCCTCCTCAACCTCCTCTCGGTCCTCCACCTGCACCCAAAGCCTGTCTGGTCATGCCACAAGCTTTCTAACTGCGCAGAAGGGATCCTGCACACCTCCTTACTATGCTGGCAACAGGGCTTCTGCAGAGGGCACGGTCGCTGTGTACTCACTTCCGCCGTTCGCATCCCGCAGCTCAGCGACTTACATCTCTACAGAAGTCATTGGGCCTGCCACTTCACCGGCTAAAATGCGATGTTCCTACCCGGTGGAATTCAACTCTGCACATGTTGCCGCGACTGTGGCAGCACCGACAAGCCCTGGTGCAATATGTTCTGACGTATAGCCTGGGCCAACGAGATCCAGAGGTGGGGCAAATCACGCTGGAGGAGTGGTCTCAGATCAGGGACCTATGCACCCTTCTGCACAATTTTGAAATGGCGACAAAGATGTTTAGTGCTGACGATGCCATTATCAGCATGACTATTCCGGTGATTTACATGCTGGAGCACATGTTAATCAGAATTCGGAGTCAGGTGGTGGCACAAGAGGAGGTGGAGGAAGAAGAGGAGGAGCAGTTGTATGCGGAAGGGCTAACATCTGCAAGGTCCAGACGGTCGGCAGCACCAAGACGGCAGGCATGTGAGGGTGGGGGAGATGGTTTTACCAGGGCGAATGGTTGCAGCCAAACTAGTGAGGAAGGTGCAGGAGCCCAGGAAGAAGTGGAGGACGAACTGATGGAAGACTCATCAGATGAGGGAGACCTTGATCACATTTCTGTTGTGCGAGGTTGGGGGGGAGAGGGCAGAGGAAGGAAGCATGATTCTTACCTCGCCACCAACACAACAGGGACTTGGTGCTCCTGGATGTGCAAGACACATGAGTAGTGTTGAGCCACCCCCGTAGTGTTCGGGTTCGGTTCGGTTCGTCGAACACCGGGATGTTCGAGGAACTGTTCGTCGAACTGTTCGTCGAACACCTTAGAACACCGTCGAACACCGTTAAAACCAATGGCAGGCAAACAAAAACACATAGAAACACATAGAAAACACCTGCAAAGGTGTCCAAAAGCTGACAAACTGCTCAGAAGACACTCTCTTTAAAAAAGCCGGCCGGCTAATTCAGCAGCGGCATACACCGGTACCCGACAATTTAGACAAGAAGGAATAGAGCATCACACATAGATTAGATAGATAGAAACATGTCAGTCACACATATAAGAAGCACAGTGACAGTGTTGCTTACTGTACTTGTCATTTAGTGTAAAGGATTTATCAAAAAAAATAATAGTGTTTTCATGCACCGTCTCTTTAAAAAAGCCGGCCGGCAATTCAGCATCTGTACCCGACAATTTAGAACAGAAAGAATAGAGCTTCACACATAGATTAGATAGATAGAAACATGTCAGTCACATATATAATAAGTACAGTGATAGTGTTGCTTACTGTACTTGTCATTTAGTGTAAAGGATTTATTTAAAAAAATAATAGTGTTTTCATGCACTGTCTCTTTAAAAAAGCCGGCCGGCAATTCAGCAGCGGTACCCGACAATTTAGAACAGAAAGATAGAGCATCACACATAGATTAGATAGATAGAAACATGTCAGTCACATATATATGAAGTACAGTGATAGTGTTGGTTACTGTACTTGTCATTTAGTATTAAAATAAAGGATTTATTATTAAAAAAATTGGCGTGGGGTTCCCCTTAATTTTAGGCTCTAGCGGAGGTTAAGCAGACGGCTGGGGCAGATGTTTGAAGCCTGGGAAGGGGGTAATACCCACGGAGCTTCCCAGGCTACTAATATCAGCCCCCAGCTGAATACATAGCCTTTACTAGCTATTAAAATGGGGGACCCCCCCAAAAAAATGACGTGGGGTCCCCCCTAATTTAATAGCTAGCAAAGGCTAGGCAGACAGCTGGGGGCTGATATTAATAGCCCAGGAAGGGAGCCATGAATATTGGCCCCCTCCCAGGCTAGAAACACCAGCCGTCAGCCGCCCCAGAAATGGCGCATTCATAGGATGCGCCAATTCTGGCACTTAGCCTCGCTCTTCCACGCTGCCCTGGTGCGGTGGCAGGGGGTAATAGGGTTGGGGTTGATGTCAGCTTCGCCCTGTTTTTGTGTCCAGCCAGGTACAACTAGGCAGCTGGGGGCTGGAATCCGCAGCGCAGGGAGGCCCAAGCTTTCTGGGCCACCCCCGCTGCAAATTGCAGTCCGCAGCCACCCCGGAAAATGGCGCGTTCATAGAAGCGCCATCTTCTGGCGCTGTACCCAACTCATCCAGGGCCCTGATGCGGTGGCTCACTGGGTAATAAAGGGGTTAGGGCCAGCTTGGCATTATCAGCTGGCCCTAAGCCCGAAATTCATGGGGTCACGCCAATATTAGACATGACCACCATGAATTTCTAGTAAAGTATTTAAAAAAAACACAACACCCAGAAAAAAGTCCTTTAATTGAAATAAACACACAATTCTTTATTGTTCTAAATTAAACCATACTTACCATCACGCCCATTCCAGCTGAAGCCAACGATCTCCTGAAATAAAAGAAAAATAATAAAGCAACATCATCCTTACCTTTCCATGGTTCCCATGACAGCTTCAGCTCTGCTACATCGAGATGACAGGCTGGACCGCAGCAGAACGCTGCCATCCAGCCTGTCATCCCGCAGACACTGAGAAGCGCAGGCTTGCTTGCGCTCCACAGTGTCTCTCTGTGAGGGCATCCAGATGAGCCGAGTTAATGTCCAATGAACTCGGCTCACCTCATGCACGTCACTGACAGCGTGGGAAAATTCTCCTGCACTCAGCGCTTCAGCGTGGGAGAATTCTCACACTGAAGCGCTGAGTGCAGGAGAATTCTCCCACGCTGTCAGTGACGTGCAGGAGGTGAGCTGAGTTCATTGGACATGAGCTCACCTTATGCACGTCACTGACAGCGTGGGAAAATTCTCCTGCACTCAGCGCTTCAGCGGGAGAATTCTCACGCTGAAGCGCTGAGTGCAGGAGAATTCTCCCACGCTGTCAGTGACGTGCAGGAGGTGAGCTGAGTTCATTGGACATGAGCTCACCTTATGCACGTCACTGACAGCGTGGGAGAATTCTCCTGCACTCACCGCTTCAGCTTGAGAATTTTCCCACGCTGTCAGTGACGTGCATGAGGTGAGCCGAGTTCATTGGACATGAACTCGGCTCATCTGGATGTCGTCACAGAGAGACGCTGAGCAGCGCAAGCAAGCCTGCGCTTCTCAGTGTCTGCGGGATGAGAGGCTGGATGGCAGCGTTCTGCTGCGGTCCAGCCTGTCATCTCGATGTAGCAGAGCTGAAGCTGTCGTGGGAACCATGGAAAGGTAAGGATGAGGTTGCTTTATTATTTTTCTTTTATTGCAGGAGATCGTTGGCTTCAGCTGGAATGGGCGTGACTGTAAGTATGGTTTAATTTAGAACAATAAAGGATTGTGTCTTTATTTCAATTAAAGGACTTTATTCTGGGTGTTTGTGTTTTTTTTAACTTTGACTATGGGGTTAGTAATGGGGGTGTCTTATAGACGCCTCTCCATTACTAACCTGGGCTTGATGTCAGCTGGCATTATAAGCTGACATCAACCCCAACCCTATTACCCCCTGCCACCGCACCAGGGCAGCGTGGAAGAGCGAGGCTAAGTGCCAGAATTGGCGCATCCTATGAATGCGCCATTTCTGGGGCGGCTGACGGCTGGTGTTTCTAGCCTGGGAGGGGGCCAATATTCATGGCTCCCTTCCTGGGCTATTAATATCAGCCCCCAGCTGTCTGCCTAGCCTTTGCTAGCTATTAAATTAGGGGGGACCCCACGTCATTTTTTTTGGGGGGTCCCCCATTTTAATAGCTAGTAAAGGCTATGTATTCAGCTGGGGGCTGATATTAGTAGCCTGGGAAGCTCCGTGGGTATTACCCCCTTCCCAGGCTTCAAACATCTGCCCCAGCCGTCTGCTTAACCTCCGCTAGAGCCTAAAATTAAGGGGAACCCCACGCCAATTTTTTTAATAATAAATCCTTTATTTTAATACTAAATGACAAGTACAGTAACCAACACTATCACTGTACTTCATATATATGTGACTGACATGTTTCTATCTATCTAATCTATGTGTGAAGCTCTATTCTGTCTGTTATAAATTGTCGGGTACCGCAGCTGAATTGCCGGCCGGCTTTTTTAAAGAGACAGTGCATGAAAACACTATTATTTTTTTAAATAAATCCTTTACACTAAATGACAAGTACAGTAATCAACACTGTCACTGTACTTCGTATATATGTGGCTGACATGTTTCTATCTATCTAATCTATGTATGATGCTCTATTCTGTCTGTTATAAATTGTCGGGTACCGCTGCTGAATTGCCGGCCGGCTTTTTTAAAGAGACAGTGCATGAAAACACTATTATTTTTTTAAATAAATCCTTTACACTAAATGACAAGTACAGTAATCAACACTGTCACTGCACTTCTTATATATGTGACTGACATGTTTCTATCTATCTAATCTATGTGTGATTCTCTATTCCTTCTATTCTAAATTGTCGGGTACCGCTGCTGAATTGCCGGCCGGCTTTTTTAAAGAGACGGTGCCTGAAAACACTATTATTTTTTTTGATAAATCCTTTACGCTAAATGACACGTACAGTAAGCAGCACTTTCACTGTACTTCGTATATATGTGGCTGACATGTTTATATCTATCTAATCTATGTGTGAAGCTCTATTCTTTCGGTTCTAAATTGTCGGGTACAGGTGTATGCCGCTGCTGAATTGCCGGCTTTTCATGTTTCACTGTTGGCACTGTTCCCATCGATTTGGGCAATCAGTGTAATGCCACAACCACCATGGCTGTGGCATTACAGTGAGTGGCAGACAATCCCTGCATGATTGGTGCTCTAAATAGCGCCAGACATGCAGGACACGCTTTTGGTGCACGAACAGTTATCGAACATAACCTCGAACAGCCAAATTTTTTGCAAATCGTTCGGGTTCGTCGAACAACTCGAACACCGCCCAAAACAGCTCGAATTTGAGATTGGCGAACAGTTCTAGTCGAACACCGCTCATCTCTACACATGAGTGCCTTCTTGCTGCACTACCTGCAACATGACCCTCGAATTGTGAGAATTAGAAATAATCCTGACTACTGGGTTGCCACACTGTTAGATCCCCGGTACAAAAGTAAATTTGCAGAAATTATTCCTGCCATAGAAAGGGATGCACGCATGCAGGAATATCAGCAGAGACTGTTGCAGAATCTTACATGTGCTTTTCCACAAAACACCAGTGGTGCACTTAGTGAATCTCACAGTTCCAACTTGCCAACCGTGAGACCATCGAGTGTTCAGCACTCAAAACGTAACAGAAACACAGTATCTGCTGGTAACATCAATTTTGCGGAATCATTTCACCATTTTTTTAGCCCATCCTTTGCAAAGCCACAAGAAACAAGAAGTCTGACACATAGTCAACGCCTAGAGACGATGGTACAGGAGTATTGCCAAGTAAACATTGAAGCCATGACTGTGTCACTGGACCCTTGCTCTTTTTGGGCTTCCAATCTGGATAAATGGCCGGAGCTCGCCACTTACGCCTTGGAGATCTTGTTTTGCCCCTCAGCCAGCGTTCTGTCTGTGTTCAGCTCTGCTGGTGGTGTGCTAACAGATAAGTGCACGCGGCTCTCCACTGATAATGTAGACAGACTCACGTTCATAAAGATGAACAAATCATGGATCCGAAAGGACTTTTCTACCCCTGTGTCACCCTGGGGAGAGTAAAAGCTTGATGATTTGTTAAAATCACCTCACCAACCGTTTTAAGCTTTCAAATTACTAATCATGTTTATCTGTATCTTGCCTGTATAATAATTTTGGCCTTGTAGCACTGTGCAGTACTGATTCTATTAGGCCATCTATACTAAACTACACCAGATTTAAAATTACTAATCATGTTTATCTGTATCTTGGCTGGAAAATAATTTGGGCCTTGTAGCAGTTTGCAGTACTGATCCTATTAGGCCATCTATACTAAGCTCCACCAGAATTAAAATTACACTGGTCAACGCAATTTTTCTGTCAAAAGGTTTTAAAACATATTTTAAGTCAATTTTGGCTGCTGATTACTAATACGAACTCCGTTTTTGGCTATCACATCAGGATTTCGAGATATTTTTGATGGAAATTACTCCTATCGAATGTTTTTTGATAAAAACTTCATGATTTTCGTTAGTACATTTTGTATATTTTTAATCAAGGAATAACAAAAATTACAAAGTCTGTGTACAGCGAATCAAATATACTTACAAAATTAAACTGCAAAATATAAAAACACATATATATGGCACACAGATGAATGGAAAATGGCAGTTATTTGAACTTTCTTTTCTTGGCTGATCTGTGATGTACAGCTTCTGGGTTGTCTCTTATCAAGCTCCAGCAATAGTCAGCCATCATATGTGAGTCCCACCGGCCTTGATACCGTTCTTCCATTGTTTTAATGTCCTGATGAAAACGCTCCCCTTGTTCCTTGCTCACATCCCCAAGGTTCTCTGGAAAAAAGTCCAAATGGCTGTGTAAATAGTTAATCTTGATACTCATTCTACATCCAAGATTTTGCAGACTCATTAGTAGCTCTTCCACAATCTCTTCATAGTTGTCTGCTTTCTTATTCCCTAGAAAATTCTGCACCACATTACAAAATGCATTCCAAGCTCTTTCTTCTGTCTCATTCATTGATGTGATAAAGTTTGGGTCTCTCATAAGTGTTCTTATTTGAGGTACATCAAATATTTCAGCCTTTTTCTTCTCTTCACTAAGACCAGGAAAAGTTGAACATATATAGTTAAAGCATTCTCCACTGTGATTGAGAGCTTTGACGAACTGCTTCATCAATCCAAGTTTTATGTGCAAGGGAGGAAAGACAATGTTCTTCCGATCCACTAGAGGATCATGGATGACATTCTTATCGCCAGATGTCAAACTCTGTCGCTGAGGCCATTCAGTTTTCACCCAATGCTCTGCTGTAGCTCTACTGTCCCAGTAACACAGAAAACAAGGGTGTTTGAAAACAGTTTTTTTACTTTCTTATCATAACACATGGTAATTATGCATGTTCAAAGAAAACAAAGATATTCTCACATTTATTTGGAGACTAAAAGAAAACTAAATTTACCTTACTGAACCGTATAAATCGGCACTTTTCATACACTACTTAGATTTTTCTTGGAATTATTGAAAATGGGCTATATACCTATAGCGCAAAAACGTGATGTGATAGAGAAATTATAAGATCAGATTTGAATTCAGCACCCTCAAATTAGTCTAAAACTGTTCTTAACCCCTTAAGCCCCGCGGGTAGTTTGCACGTTAATGACCGGGCCAATTTTTACAATTCTGACCACTGTCACTTTATGAGGTAATTACTCTGGAACGCTTCAACGGATCCCCCTGATTCTGAGATTGTTTTTTCGTGACATATTGTACTTCATGATTGTGGAAAAATTTCTTCGATATCACTTGCGTTTATTTGTGAAAATAACGGAAATTTGGCGAAAATTTTGAAAATTTTGCAATTTTCAAAATTTGAATTTTTAAGCCCTGAAATCAGAGCGATATGTCACACAAAAGAGTTAATAAATAACATTTCCCACATGTCTACTTTACATCAGCACAATTTTGGAACCAAAATTTTTTTTTGTTAGGGAGCTATAAGGGTTAAAAGTTGACCAGCGATTTCTCATTTTTCCAACAAAATTTACAAAACCATTTTTTTAGGGACCACATCACATTTGAAGTCACTTTGAGAGGTCTTTATGACAGAAAATACCCAAAAGTGACACCATACTAAAAACTGCACCCCTCAAGGTGCTCAAAACCACATTCAAGAACTTTATTAACCCTTCAGGTGCTTCACAGGAATTTTTTGAATGTGGAAGAAAAAAATGAACATTTAACTTTTTTCACAAAAATGTTACTTTAGACCCAATTTTTTTTATTTTCACAGGGGTAACAAGAAAAAATGGACCGCAAAATTTGTTGTGCAATTTCCCCTGGGCACGCAGATACCCAATATTTGGGGAAAAAACACTGTTTGGGCGCACTGTAGGGCTCGGAAGGGAAGGAGCGCCATTTGACTTTTTGATTGTAAAATTTGCTTGAATAATTAGCGGACACCATGTTGCGTTTAGAGAGCCCCTGTTTGCCCAAACATTGGAGCTCCCCCACAAGTGACCCCATTTTGGAAACTAGACCCCCCAAGGCACCTTTCTAGATGCATAGTGAGCACTTGGAACCCCCAGGTGCTTCACAAATTGATTCGTAATAATGAAAAAGTGAAAAAAAAACACTTTTTCATTTTTACGAATCAATTTGTGAAGCACCTAGGGGTTCCAAGTGCTCACTATGCATCTAGATAGGTGCCTTGGGGGGTCTAGTTTCCAAAATGGGGTCACTTGTGGGGGAGCTCCAATGTTTGGGCACACAGGGACTCTCTAAATGCAACATGGTATCCGCTAACAAATTGAATGGAAAATCGGCTCAAATTGTTAGCGGACACCACATTGCGTTTGGAAAGCCCCTCTGTGCCCAAACTTTGGAGCTCCCCCACAAGTGACCCCATTTTGGAAACTAGACCCCCCAAGGCACCTTTCTAGATGCATAGTGAGCACTTGGAACCCCCAGGTGCTTCACAAATTGATTCGTAATAATGAAAAAGTGAAAAAAAAAACACTTTTTCATTTTTACGAATCAATTTGTGAAGCACCTAGGGGTTCCAAGTGCTCACTATGAATCTAGATAGGTGCCTTGGGGGGTCTAGTTTCCAAAATGGGGTCACTTGTGGGGGAGCTCCAATGTTTGGGCACACAGGGACTCTCTAAATGCAACATGGTATCCGCTAACAAATTGAATGGAAAATCGGCTCAAATTGTTAGCGGACACCACATTGCGTTTGGAGAGCCCCTCTGTGCCCAAACTTTGGAGCTCCCCCACAAGTGTCCCCATTTTGGAAACTAGACCCCCCAAGGCACCTTTCTAGATGCATAGTGAGCACTTGGAACCCCCAGGTGCTTCACAAATTGATTCGTAATAATGAAAAAGTGAAAAAAAAAACACTTTTTCATATTTATGAATCAATTTGTGAAGCACCTGGGGATCCAAGTGCTCACTATTCATCTAGATAGGTGCCTTGGGGGGTCTAGTTTCCAAAATGGGGTCACTTGTGGGGGAGCTCCAATGTTTGGGCACACAGGGACTCTCCAAATGCAACATGATATCCGCTAACAATTTGAGCCGACAATTTGTTAGCGGATATCATGTTGCATTTGGAGAGTTCCTGTGTGCCCAAACATTGGAGCTCCCCCACAAGTGACCCCATTTTGGAAACTAGACCCCACAAGGCACCGATCTAGATTCATAGTGAGCACTTGGAACCCCAGGTGCTTCACAAATTGATTCATAAAAATGAAAAAGTGTTTTTTTTTTCACTTTTTCATTATTACGAATCAATTTGTGAAGCACCTGGGGGTTCCAAGTGCTCACTATGCATCTAGAAAGGTGCCTTGGGGGGTCTAGTTTCCAAAATGGGGTCACTTGTGGGGGATCTCCAAAGTTTGGGCACAGAGGGGCTCTCCAAACGCAATGTGGTGTCCGCTAACAATTTGAGCCGATTTTCCATTCAATTTGTTAGCGGATACCATGCTGCATTTAGAGAGTCCCTGCGTGCCCAAACATTGGAACTCCCCCACAAGTGACCCCATTTTGGAAACTAGACCCCCCAAGGCACCTATCTAGATTCATAGTGAGCACTTGGAACCCCAGGTGCTTCACAAATTGATTCATAAAAATGAAAAAGTGTTTTTTTTTTCACTTTTTCATTTTTACGAATCAATTTGTGAAGCACCTGGGGATTCCAAGTGCTCACTATGCATCTAGATAGGTGCCTTGGGGGGTCTAGTTTCCAAAATGGGGTCATTTGTGGGGGAGCTCCAAAGTTTGGGCACAGAGGGGCTCTCCAAACGCAATGTGGTGTCGCTAACAATTTGAGCCGATTTTCCATTCAATTTGTTAGCGGATACCATGTTGCATTTAGAGAGTCCCTGCGTGCCCAAACATTGGAACTCCCCCACAAGTGACCCCATTTTGGAAACTAGACCCCCCAAGGCACCTATCTAGATTCATAGTGAGCACTTGGAACCCCAGGTGCTTCACAAATTGATTCATAAAAATGAAAAAGTGTTTTTTTTTTCACTTTTTCATTTTTACGAATCAATTTGTGAAGCACCTGGGGATTCCAAGTGCTCACTATGCATCTAGATAGGTGCCTTGGGGGGTCTAGTTTTCCAAAATGGGGTCATTTGTGGGGGAGCTCCAAAGTTTGGGCACAGAGGGGCTCTCCAAACGCAATGTGGTGTCGCTAACAATTTGAGCCGATTTTCCATTCAATTTGTTAGCGGATACCATGTTGCATTTAGAGAGTCCCTGCGTGCCCAAACATTGGAACTCCCCCACAAGTGACCACATTTTGGAAACTAGACCCCCCAAGGCACCTATCTAGATTCATAGTGAGCACTTGGAACCCCAGGTGCTTCACAAATTGATTCATAAAAATGAAAAAGTGTTTTTTTTTTCACTTTTTCATTTTTACGAATCAATTTGTGAAGCACCTGGGGATTCCAAGTGCTCACTATGCATCTAGATAGGTGCCTTGGGGGGTCTAGTTTCCAAAATGGGGTAATTTGTGGGGGAGCTCCAAAGTTTGGGCACAGAGGGGCTCTCCAAACGCAATGTGGTGTCGCTAACAATTTGAGCCGATTTTCCATTCAATTTGTTAGCGGATACCATGTTGCATTTAGAGAGTCCCTGCGTGCCCAAACATTGGAGCTCCCCCACAAGTGACCCCATTTTGGAAACTAGACCCCCCAAGGCACATATCTAGATTCATAGTGAGCACTTGGTACCCCAGGTGCTTCACAAATTGATTCATAAAAATGAAAAAGTGTTTTTTTTTTCACTTTTTCATTTTTACGAATCAATTTGTGAAGCACCTGGGGATTCCAAGTGCTCACTATGCATCTAGATAGGTGCCTTGGGGGGTCTAGTTTCCAAAATGGGGTCACTTGTGGGGGAGCTCCAATGTTTGGGCACACAGGGGCTCTCCAAACGCAACATGGCGTCCGCTAACAATTTGAGCCGATTTTCCATTCAATTTGTTAGCGGACACCATGTCGCGTTTGGAGAGCCCGTGATGTGCCTAAACAGTGGATCTCCCCCACAAGTGTCCCCATTTTGGAAACTATACCCCTCAAGGATTTTATTAAGTTGTATAGTGAACATTTTGAACCCAGAGGTACGGCACAGAATTTGTTTACATTAGGTCATCATATTGAATAAGTTGTCATTATTCTTGAGCGCAAGTGCTCGCTACTTGAGTTTGCATCGGGTACTCAGGTATGCACCATGTACAGCGTGTGCTCGAGTGACATGCTCGAGTCCCTGCTCCGCATGTTTCACGGTTATTAGACACCCAAAAAAAACCATGCGGGGATCTCTCGTGCATGGCAGGCAATCCCCGTAAAGTTTTTTTGCTGCGAAGCATATGGGGCAGAGACTCGAGCATGTCACTCAAATACCCACGATACTCAATGCATACCAGAGCACCCGATGCAAACTCAAGTAGCGAGCACTTGCTCTCAACACTAGTCGCCATATCGTCATCTTTTATTCTTACTTTTGAAAAAAATCCCAACCCCAGCCCTAACCCTAGCACAACCCTAGCCCCAGCACAACCCTAGCCCCAGCACAACCCTAGCCCCAAACTCAGCCCTAACCCTAGCCCAATCCTAACCCAAGAGTTTATTTTTGACGCCGTTCCTTGTGCGGTATAAGTGATTAGACGACTTTATTCTTCGGGTCGGTGTGATTACAGCAATGCCAGAATCATATGGGGTTTTTATGACTGACAGCTGTCACACACTAAAAGACGCATTTTTTGTAAAATCTAGTTTTTGCATCGCCATATTTTGAGAGCTATAATTTTTCCAGATTTTGGCATACAGTCATGTGACGGCTCATTTTTTGCGGGATGACTTGACATTGTTATTGGTGTCATTTTCAGGCACGTGACATTTTTTGATCGCTTTCTATTCCGATTTTTGGGAGGCAGAATAAACAAAAACCAACAATTCAGGAATTGTTTTTTTTTTTTTTTTTATTCTGTTCCGCGTGTGGTAAAATTGATGAGGTAGCTTTATTCTTCGGGTCAGTGCGTTTACAGCGGAACCACATTTGTATCATTTTTCTATGTTTTGGCGCTTATACACAATAAAAGCTATTTTATAGAAAAAAATATTTTTTAGTATCGCTTTATTCTGAGAGCTATAACTTTTTTATTTTTTAGCTGATGGAGCTGTATTGTGGCTTGTTTTTTGCGAGACGAGATGACGTTTTCAGTGGTATCATTTTTATTTATATGCGTCTTTTTGATCGCGTGTTATTCCACTTTTTGTTTGGCGGTATGGTGATAAAGCATTGTTTTTTGCTTCCTTTTTTTTTTTTTTTTTTTACCGTGTTCACTGAAGGGGTTAACTAGTGCGACAGTTTTATAGGTCAGGTTGTTCCGGACGCGGCGATACCAAATATGTGTACTTTTATTGTTTTTTTTTTATTTTTTTTATAATAATATTTATTGATGGGTATATTATATTTTTATTTTTGGTGTATTATTTTTTTTATTTTTTTATAATATTTTTGCACATTTTTTTTTTTTTTTCCACTTTCACACAGTTTATACACTTTATTACTTTGTCCCACTCTGGGACTTTCACTTTTTTTTTTCTGATCGCCTGCATGGCACAGGAATGGAGCACCATCCCTATGCCATGAAGGCTGTCAGAAGTGCACAGTGTGAAGATTGCTTGGAGATGCACTGCGCATGTCGACGCAATCTTCCTGCTCTCTGGTGACCCGGATGTTGTCATGACGACATCGGGTCGTCATGGCAACACCCGGGAAGCCTTTGCAGACTGCGCTGGAAGCCGGAAGAGGAGGTGAGTATCGCCGATCACCTCCCCTCGCCCCCGCAATGCCGCGATCGACTTCGATCGCAGCATCGCGGGGGTTAATGTGCTGGGAGCGGTGCAGGACCGCTCCCTGCATATAGTACCGGGTGTCAGCTGTGACAATCAGCTGACACCCGGCGGCGATCGCGCCCGCACAGCCTGTGTGCGTGCGCGATCGCGATGACGTACTAATACGGGTCTGGCTCTTAAGTCCCAGGGCACAGACGCGTATTAGTATGTCAGATGTTATTAAGGGGTTAAAGTCCATGCCAGAAATTTTTTTTTTTTTTTTTTGTACACTAGTATTATTAATAATCATGTTTATCTGTATCTTGCCTGTAAAATAATTTTGGCCTTGTAGCAGTTTGCAGTATTGATTCTATTAGGCTATTTATACTAAGCTCCACCAGATTTCAAATTATTACTAATCATGTTTATCTGTATCTTGCCTGTAAAATAATTTTGGCCTTGTAGCAGCTTGCAGTACTGATTCTATTAGGCCATCTATACTAAGCTCCACCAGATTTCAAATTATTACTAATCATGTTTATCTGTATCTTGCCTGTAAAATAATTTTGGCCTTGTAGCAGCTTGCAGTACTGATTCTATTAGGCCATCTATACTAAGCTCCACCAGCTTTCAAATTAATAATAATTTTTAGCTGCATCTAGCCCGGAAAATAATTTTGGGGCTCCTAGATGCGCAAGACACATGAGTGCCTTCTTGCTGCACTACCTGCAACATGACCCTCAGATTGTCAGAATTCGAAATAATCCTGACTACTGGGTTGCCACACTCTTAGATCCCCCACACTCTTCGATCAACCTTTTCATTTTAATAAAGAACAAAAAAATGTTCATTTTTGAAATTATAAGCATTAGCAGGTTATTAGAAACTGAAATCAAACAGTTTTCAACTCAAAACTTTTTTCTAGGTGATGTTACATTTGCACATAGGACCCCTTGTTCGAAAGGAGCTTCTGAACTCTCTCGTCCACTGAATTTGTCAGGTTTTGGATGGTTTCTGCTTCAATTGTTTTGCATGAGGACAGAATACCCTCCCAGAACTGCCTCCCGCCATCATAGACACTCCTTTTGATGATGCTCCAGAGGTTCTCAATGGGGTTGAGGTCAGGGGAGCATGTGGGTCACACCATAAGTTTGTCCCCTTTTATGCCCATATCAGCCAGAGATGCAGATGTGTTATGTGCAGCTTGAGACGGTGCATTATCATGCATGAAAATGATCTTGCTGCGGAATACACGGTTCTTCTTCTTGAACCATGGCAGGAAGTGCTGTTTGAGGAACTCCACATACATTATGGAGTTCATCTTTACCCCTTCAGGGATCCTAAAGGGGCCGACAATCTCTCTCCCCATGATTCCAGCCCAAAATATTACTCCACCTCCTCCTTGTTGGCGCCATAGCCGTGTTGGCATGGGGTGTCCATCAACCAGCCATCCTCCACTCCATCCATCTGGACCATCGAGCGTTGCACGGCACTCATCGGTGAACAAAACAGTTTTGAAGTCAGTCTTCATGTATTGTATGGCCCACTGGAGCCGTTTCTGCTTGTGTACAGTGGATAGAGGAGGTCGACAGGATGGCTTACGCACAGCTGCAAACCTCTGAAGGACCCTGCATCTTGTTGTTCGGGGGACGTTGGAGGCACCAGCAGCTTCAAAAACTTGTCTGATGCTATGACAAGGCTTTTTTGCCGCTGCTCTATTAACCTGACGTAATTGCCTGGAGGAAAGAGTCCTCAATTTTCCCTTATCAGCATGCACACGTGTGTACTGTGAATCAGCTACATACTTCTTGATTGTGCGATGATCAGGATGAAGTGTCTTGGCAATGTTGATTGTAGTCATGCCTTGACCTAAACACTCCACAATTTGTTGCTTCTCAGCAGCCGACACATCCTTTTTCTTTCCCATTTTGGCAGAAAATGTAGGCTGCTTAATAATGTGGGACAGCCTTCTTAAGTAGTCTTGCCTTTCATTGGACACACCTGCCAAACTAATTAGCACAGGTGTCTGCAATTGCTTACAGTGATGTAAAGAGCCCTGACACACATTACCATCAATGAGTTTAACTGACAAACAAAAAAATTCTTACCTTATCACTCCTAAACACTTTTTGCATAATAATTTGGAACACAGTGTACATGTGCTTTTCCACAAAACACCAGTGGTTTGCGTAGTGAATCTTACAGTTCTAACTTGCCAACCGTGGTCTGTATGGAGTTGTTCAATAAAGGGCCCAAAATTAAGATAACATAGACGGGAGAGGTCTCTATGAATACGAATTCCTAAGTATTTGATACCCTGTGAGGGCCAGGCAAAGGGAAAGTTGGACTGGATGGAATCCTGTATGGATTTGGGGAGGGAGACATCGAGGGCCTCAGACTTCGCTGCATTGATTTTAAAATTTGACCATTTAACAAAGTAATCTATTTCAGCCGTAACAGCAGGGATGGATATATGTGATTGAGTGATATATACTAGGACATCATCAGCAAATGCAGAGCACTTGTACTCGGTGCCTCCCACCTCAATCCACCTAATATTGGGGTTATGGCGAATTGATGAGAGCAGGTGCTCCATCACTAGGATGTATAAGAGAGGGGACAGAGGACATCCCTGCCTTGTCCCATTGGTGATTATGAAAGGTGATGAAAATGTTCCATTTATCTTCAGCCTAGGTGACGTATTGCGATACAGGGCCGGGATTTTGCCTATAAAAGGGTCCCCTAGACCCCTACCCCAAGCTTTTTAAGAGAATAATATATGGCGTGCCAGGAGACTCTATGGAATGCTTTCTCAGCATCCAACGAGAGTATCTAATTACAAATTTTTAACTGCATCTAGCCCAGGAAATACTTTGTGCCTAGTAGCAGTGTCTGCTAGTCAGCGGATTATCCCAGCTGTTAAGCAAGCTACACCACCTGTAGTTTGGACACTTAATTTTTTCAAAGGAAATGCTTCGGGCCCCCGGGACACTCAGTGAAGAGCATCGGGAGGCACCCCAAGGCACAGGGGCTGGGACTGGCGGTAGGACGCCTTGCGGGGGACCACCAAGCTCGATCCTTATAAAAGCTTTTTAACTGCAGCAGCTGTATTGGACGCTACTGGAGCTGGAATTCCCACGGCTGCTGGCATCAGACTTGCCCTCCAATAGATCCTTGTAAAAGGATTTAAAGTGTACTCATTCAAATTAGAGAGACAATTTAAATTAAAAAGCTTAGACCTGCCTCCACCGCAGGGGGGCTCGCTCGACCCACCAGCGGACAAGCACCAGTATTGGGAGAGGGGGGCTGGCCGTCAGGGTCCACCGCAGCTCTGGCACAAACTCGGCGACACGGAGGTCGCACGGGCAGAAACGGACTGGCCGTGTCGGCTTCGCACTTTTTTGGTTTTAGAAGGGCATGACATGCCTATATCTGTGTCTCCCCCTCCTTTTACTCCTCCTCCCCTTTTCTTTTCGCATGACTATATGTACTTGTCACTTTTCCATGTGGTAGTTGTGTCTTCTGAGCAGTTTGTCAGCTTTTGGACACCTTTGAAGTGTTTTCTATGTGTTTTCTATGTGCTCCTATGTGTTTTTGTTTGCCTGCCATTTGTTTTAACGGTGTTCGAAGGTGTTCGTCGAACAGTTCGACGAACAGTTCGGCGAACATACGGGTGTTCGACGAACCGAACCGAACTCGAACACTACGGGGGTGGCTAAACTCTACTGGGAAGCTACGCGCAGTGCACGCCACAGTAGCTGCAGGACGGGTGCCGGAAGACGCCAAACCAGGGCTGGACTCTGCCCGGCAGGAGGCAGAGACGCTGATGCTGCATTATCCTAGTGGCAAGTGCAGTAATGAGGGAGAGAAGATGGCCACACTGCCACAGCAGCGCAGCTGAAGAGGCAGCAGAGTGCAAAGGCATCTCCTAGTCAGTTCGTCGGCTGCAACTGCCCACCGCACCGCTGAAATAAGCACACCAAATACAGCTCAAAAGAGCTCCCTGGCATGGCATTTCTTCAGGGAATGTGCTACCGACAATCATTAGGTGGTTTGCATTCTGTGCCATCAGATACTTATGCGAAGCATAAATTTTCTGAACCTGAGCACAATCTGAATTCCAAGCACAAGGTGCAGTGGAGTACACACCTTAAAAGCATGACAGATCTGAGCCTGCTCCTGCTCCCTCTTCTGCTGCTGTCTCATCCTCTTCCTCCCACTCATGATCAAAAGGGCCACCTGACTCCCTGCAAAGAGATGTGACAGCATCACCACCACTACCACCAGTGTCACCGAGCATCTCCACACCATCCCATGGAAGTGTTCTGCTTTTAATCCTAGACAGAAAGAGGAGATACCCCATAGCCACCCACGAGCTATGGTCCTGAATGACAACATTTTCAAATTACAGGCCTTTGAAATGCTGCCATTCCAGTTGGTGTAGACAGACAGATTTAAAAAACTGATTCTCGGTGGCTGTCCCGCAGTACGTTGTTCCCAGCAGTTTTAAAAAACTGATTCTCCGTGGCTGTCATGCAGTACATTGTTCCCAGCCGCCATACTTTTTCAGGCAGGGCATCCCTGCCTTGCACAAACATGTAACATAGTAACATAGTGACATAGTTTTTAAGGTTGAAGGAAGACTAAGTCCAACTAGTTCAACCCATAGCCTAACATGTTGATCCAGAGGAAGGCAAAAAAAAACATGTGACAAACACTAAGCTCCACATTGGGGAAAAAAATTCCTTCCCGACTCCATACGACAATCAGACTAGTTCCCTGGATCAACGCCCTATCAAGGAATCTAGTATATATAACCTGTAATATTATACTTTTCAAGAAAGGCATCCATGCCCTTCTTAAATTTTAATAGTGAATCACTCATTACAACATCATGCGGCAGTGAGTTCCATAGTCTCACTGCTCTTACAGTAAAGAATCCCCATGTGTGATTATGATTAAACCTTCTTTCCTCCAGACGTAGAAGATGCCCCCTTGTCCCCGTCTCTGGCCTCAGAGTAAAAAGATCAGTAGAAAAGTCTTTGTTCTGTCCCCTCATATACTTGTACATAGTAATAAGATCACCCCTAATCCTTCTTTTTTCCATAGTAAATAACCCCAAGTGTAATAACCTGTCTTGGTATTGCAGACCCCCCAGTCCTCTAATAACCTTGGTCGCTCTTCTCTGCACCCTCTCTAGTTCAGCTATGTCTTTCTTATACACCGGAGACCAAAACTGTGCACAGTATTCTAAGTGTGGTCGCACTAATGACTTGTATAGAGGTAAAATTATGTTCTCCTCATGAGCATCTATGCCTCTTTTAATGCATCCCATTATTTTATTTGCCTTTGCAGCAGCTGCCTGACACTGGCCACTAAACGTGAGCTTGTCGTCCACCAATACACCCAGGTCTTTTTCAGTTACAGTTTTGCCCAGTGTTTTACAATTAAGCATATAATTATACATTTTATTTCCTCTGCCCAAGTGCATTACCTTACATTTATCCCCATTAAAGCTAATTTGCCATTTATCATCCCAAGCTTCTAGTTTACATAGATCCTCCTGTATTGATTACCCTGCAGAGTTTAGTGTCATCTGCAAATATTGAAATATTACTCAGTATGCTCCCTACAAGGTCATTAATAAATATGTTAAAAAGAAGGGGGCACAATACTGACCCCTGTGGTACCCCACTGTTAACTGAGACCCAGTCTGAGTGTTTTCCATTAATAACCACCCTTTGTTTCCTATCACTGAGCCAATTCTTAACCCACATACATATATTTTCCCGTATCCCCATTGTTCTCATTTTATGTATCAACCTTTTGTGTGGAACCGTATCAAAAGATTTTGAAAAGTCCATATACACAACATCCACTGCATTTCCTTGGTCCAGTCCAGAACTTGCCTCCTCATAAAAACTGATCAGATTAGTTTGACAGGAACGGTCCCTCGTAAACCCATGTTGATATTGGGTCATGAGGTTATTCTTCTTCAGATACTCTATTATAGCATCTCTTAGGAAACCCTCCAGGATTTTACCCACAGTAGAGGTTAAGCTTACTGGCCTATAATTTCCAAGTTCAGTTTTTGTCCCCTTTTTGAATATTCGCACCACAGTTGCTATACGCCAGTCGTGTGGTACAGACCCTGTTATTATGGAATCTTTAAAGATTAAAAATAATGGTCTATCTATGACGTTACTTAATTCCTGCAGTACTCGCGGGTGTATCCCATCCGGGCCCGGGGATTTGTCAACTTTAGCCATACTTCCTGCTGGGTTAAGCAAGTGACATTTAATGGAGAATTTTTGTTATCACTAATCATGTTTTGTGTAAATACGGTTGAAAAAAAATCATTTAGCATATTGGCTTTTTCCTCATCCTCATCCACCATTTCACCCAGACTATTTTTAAAGGGGCCAACACTATCATTTTTTAGTTTTTTACTAGTTATGTAGTTAAAGAATATTTTGGGGTTATTTTTACTTTCTCTGGCAATGATTCTCTCTGCCTCAATCTTTGCTGCCTTGATTTGTTTTTTACATAATTTATTTAATTTTCTATAATTATTTAATGCCTCATCACTACCTACTTGCTTTAGTTCTCTAAATGCTTTCTTTTTGTCACTTATTGCGCCCCTTTCAGCTCTATTTAGCCATAGTGGTTTCCTGCTATTTCTAGCATGTTTATTCCCAAAGGGTATATATTGTGCACAGGTCCTGCTCAGGATGTTAATAAATGTCTCCCATTTGCTTTGCATAGCTTTATGTCTCAGGATATCGTTCCAGTTTATTGCACTAAGATCATCTCTCAACCGTTGGAAATTTGCATTCCTGAAGTTTAGTGTCCTTGTAACCCCTCTACTACACATCTTATTAAAGGTTACATGAAAACATATTATTTTGTGATCACTATTACCCAAGTGACCCCCAACTCGTATATTTGATATGCGGTCTGGCCTATTGGTTAATATTAGGTCTAGCAGTGCCCCCCTTCTTGTTGGGTCCTGAACCAGTTGTGAAAGGTAATTGTCTCTCATAGTTGTCAAAAACCTATTACCTTTGCTTGAGCTACATGTTTCTGTCCCCCAATGTATTTCAGGGTAGTTGAAGTCTCCCATAATAATGACTTCTCCTTGAGTCGCTGCTTCATCTATTTGCTTTACGAGGATATTCTCCGCTACTTCCATTATTTTTGGAGACTTACAGTGCCTACAAGTAGTATTCAACCCCCTGCAGATTTAGCTGGTTGACACATGCGGAATTAACTTGGCATTGTGACATTTGTACTGTAGATCAGCCTGGAAGTGGGAAATGCACTGCAGCAACTTTTGTTTTTGTTTTTTTTTTGTTTTTGTTTTTAAAACGTTAAAAGTTAATTCAGAGTGTCATTTATTATTCAACCCCTCAAACCACAAGAATTCTGTTTGGTACCCCTAAAGTATTAAGAAGTAGCTCAGGCACCAAGAATAATGAGCTTCACATGTGTGGATTAAAGATCTCTTTTGCCAGCCTTTTCTGACTATTTAAGACCCTCCCCAAACTTGTGAACAGCACTCAGACATGGTCAACATGGGAAAGACAAAGGAGCATTCCAAGGCCATCAGAGACAAGATCGTGGAGGGTCACAAGGCTGGCAAGGGGTACAAAACCCTTTCCAAGGAGTTGGGCCTACCTGTCTCCACTGTTGGGAGCATCATCCGTAAGTGGAAGGCTTATGGAACTACTGTTAGCCTGCCACGGCCTGGACAGCCTTTGAAAGTGTCCTCCCGTGCCGAGGCCAGGCTTGTCCGAAGAGTCAAGGCTAACCCAAGGACAAGAAGGAAGGAGCTCCGGGAAGATCTCATGGCAGTGGGGACATTGGTTTCAGTCAATACCATAAGTAACGTACTCCACCGCAATGGTCTCCGTTCCAGACGAGCCCGTAAGGTACCTTTACTTTCAAAGCGTCATGTCAAGGCTCGTCTACAGTTTGCTCATGATCACTTGGAGGACTCTGAGACAGACTGGTTCAAGGTTCTATGGTCTGATGAGACCAAGATCGAGACCTTTGGTGCCAACAACACACGTGACGTTTGGAGACTGGATGGCACTGCATACGACCCCAAGAATACCATCCCTACAGTCAAGCATGGTGGTGGCAGCATCATGCTGTGGGGCTGTTTCTCTGCCAAGGGGCCTGGCCATCTGGTCCGCATCCATGGGAAGATGGATAGCACGGCCTACCTGAAGATTTTGGCCAAGAACCTCCGCTCCTCCATCAAGGATCTTAAGATGGGTCGTAATTTCATCTTCCAACAAGACAACGACCCAAAGCACACAGCCAAGAAAACCAAGGCCTGGTTCAAGAGAGAAAAAGTCAAGGTGTTGGAGTGGCCTAGTCAGTCTCCTGACCTTAACCCAATTGAAAACTTGTAGAAGGAGCTCAAGAATAAAGTCCACATGAGACACCCAAAGAACCTAGATAACTTGGAGAAGATCTGCATGGAGGAGTGGGCCAAGATAACTCCACAGACCTGTGCCGGCCTGATCAGGTCTTATAAAAGACGATTATTAGCTGTAATTGCAAACAAGGGTTATTCCACAAAATATTAAACATAGGGGTTGAATAATAATTGACCCACACTTTTATGTTTAAAATTTAATAAAATTCAACTGAGCAACATAACTTTTTGGTTTGTAAGATTTATGCTTCTGTTCATAAATCCTACTCTCGTTTGCAGTTTGAAGGCTCTAACTTATTTACATCTTATCAAACCAGCTAAATCTGCAGGGGGTTGAATACTACTTGTAGGCACTGTATAACAAACCCCTATCAGTAATTTATTATTTTTTCCCCCTCCCCTTATCTCCACCCACAGGGACTCTACATTTTCATTAGATTCACATATATTCTCCCGCAAGACAGGTTTTAAGGATGATTTTACATATAAACACACACCCCCCCTCGCTTGTTTATACGGTCATTTCTGAACAGTCTATAGCCATGTAAATTAACTGCCCAGTCATGGCTCTTGTCCAGCCACGTCTCAGATATCCCTACCATTTCATAATTATTTTCAAACAAAATTAATTCTAATTCCTCCATTTTGTTGGTGAGGCTTCTGGCATTAGTGTACATGCATTTTATGTATCTCTCGGTACCTCTATTCCTTCTTACTTTATTGACTGTTCTAACCCCACCCCCAATTTCTTTATTTGTGCCCTGGTCACTATCTGCACTATCTTCCCCACCTATAAAATGAATACCCTCCCCCCCAATCCCTAGTTTAAACACTCCTCCAACCTTCTAGCCATTTTCTCCCCCAGCACAGGGGGATTTGTTGCGGACCAAATCAAGTGTGCACTGCGCTACGCCTTCAGTGGCAAGGTCCACATAACAAATGATACGTGAACTAGAAAGTACGTCCAGGGACGTTACATCTCCCCAGCCCACTGGGTAAATATAGTGGTGTCTGGAACAGAGGCAGAAGGCATTCTACTTCATGTCCTACCACCACTTAGTATTGCTGGACCTTTCTCTGTCCAGGTTGCATCCTCTCCTACTCCACTCCCTCCAACGTTCCTCATTCGGTCACATGAAGATCTGCACCACCAACTTGAGCACAGCCAGGGGGAATTGGCAGCAGGCTGTAGTTGAATTCATTTGTTTGGGAGACAAATTCCACAATGCGCAAGAGCTGTGGAGTGGTTGGTGCAGGTGAACCTCAAACCCGGCCTGATGGTGTGCGATAACAAGTGAAATCTCGTAGCAGCTCTGGGTCTAGCCGGTTTGACCACATACCTTGCCTGGCACAGTGCTGAACTTGGTGATGCAGAGCTTCCTGAAAAACTACCCACACATGTCGAAGCTGCTGCTGAAAGTCCAGGCAGTGTGTATGCTGTTTTGGCATTTTCACTCAGCTGCTGCTCACCTGTCTGTGCTACAACATCACTTCTGCCTTCCCGCTCACCGGCTGATATGCAATGTACCAACAAGGTGGAACTCCACCTTGCATATGCTGGAGAGACTGTGCAGTTTCAGCTGCAGCATGCATGGCTGAGTCTCTCTACAGAACAACACTTCACCACCAATAAGTGGGTTTCCATGCAGGACGTGTGTGCCGTGTTGCGCTGCTTTGAATATTCCACCAATATTGCCAGCGCTGATGACGCCATCATCAGCTTTACTATACCACTTATATGCCTGCTGGAAAAAAAAATTCAGGCCATGATGGATGTGGTGGTGGCTCAGGAGGAAGAGGATCAGGAGCAGAGCCAATTTACACCGTTATCAGGTCTGTCATCCACACATGGCTCGGAGGGTGTCCCAACATCAGCCAGGTACCCAACTGTACAGCCAGGGGACAGTTTGGTCGAATGATGTTGAGAAGGAGGCGGGGAAGGAAGAACAACCGTTTTCACAGCAGGGTGGCACTCAGATCAGCTCATGGGCATCACTCAAGCGTGGCTGGGGGGATACAGAGTACCAAAGTGATATACCTCCCACTGAGGACAGCTTGTAGTTGCCTCTGGGCAGCCTGGCACACATGAGCCTATACATGCTGCAGTGCCTGTGCAACAACCGTCGAGTTTCCCGTATTGTTACCAGTGCAGATTTCTGTGTGGCCACCCTGCTAGATCCCCGCTACAAGGACAACGTACCATCATTACTTCCGTCACTGGAGAGGGATCGCAAAATGCGTGAATTCAAGCATATGCTGGTAGAAAAACTACTAATGGCTTTCTTACTAAACGGCAGGGGCTCAGTGGAACAACAAAGCAAAGGCGGAAGAGGAAGTCACCAATGCAGCTGTGGCACCACCAGCACCTAGGAAGGCAGAGTTAGCATGGCCAAAATGTGGAAACAATTCCTCCGCATGCCACAATATCTGTTGCCACAATATCTGGCACCACCATCTGATACGGTTCATATCAGCAGGAGGCAGCGTTTCCACAACATGGTGTAAGAGTACCTATTCACAAGTCTCCACGTTATAACTGATGGGTCTGCCCCATTTATCTTTTGGATCTCCAAATTGGACACATAGCCTGAGCTTACACTTTATGCCTTGGAGATGCTAGTTTGTCCTGCGGCAAGTATACTGTCTGAACATGTGTTTAGCACGGCAGGGGGTGTCATCAAAAACAGGCGCATGGTTAGACTCTATATGTTATTCTTATAATTTTGTGGCCTTCCCCTCCTCCGCTTTTGCCAGGTCCACTTCCTTCTCATCCTCCACTTGGACCTCGGAAGCCTGGTTCAAGATAATACTTCGTTTTTGTATTTACTTTCTGTTATTTTCATTAGTTCCCCTTAAAAATGAAAAAAAAATATATATATATTATATTATATATATATATATATTTGTATATATATATATATATATATATATATATATATATATATAGGTATATAAAAATACCTAAAAGAAAGCGTTGGCTACCTCCTTTTTGGACTGTTATACCTACATCACAATGTGTACCTCATCCTTGACTTGGACCTCGACCTGCTGTTTCAAGATAATTGTTTGGTTTTGTATTTTATTCTCTGTTATTTCCATTAGTTCCCCTTGAAAATTAAAAAAAAAATTAACAAAAAAAGATAAAAATAACAAAAAACAAACTGTGTTGGCTACCTCCTACTTCGCCCCTTAGATGTATATCACCATGTCCACCTCCACCTCCAGTTGGACCTTGACCTCCTGGTTCAAGATTTTTTTATTTTTATTTTTATTTTAAGTCAATGTCCTATCCCCATTTGTAGAGGGGTGCAAGAACCTTCGTTCACCCTCACAATAGAATCCCTTAAGTAATTTCCCTATCCATATTTGTTTGCAGGGCAATTATCCTGCTCTCACCCCCTGCGAAGACCCGGGGTCTTCCGTGGGCGTAACACTACTCAGACAACACAGGGTGAGGGTAAAACAGCATGGCAATACTTTATTGAACCACAAAGTGGACAATAAAACGTAGAACAGTCTCAGCAAATACCCAAGATGGTACAACATTACACAGTATCACCTTTCCACTCCTCTGCCAAGCTGATGGTGTGACAGAGTCTGTGTGTCCTCTTGCTTCTCCTTGATTCTCTGTCCCAAGTCTCACTGCTACAGAAGCACATGCCCCTTAAAATAGTCACAGCTGTCATTGCAAGTACACATTCACAGGTAAGGGGTTAGGGAGGGCAGCTTCATGTCTCATTGTTTGAGCATTTAATGAATTTGCTTAGTTTGTCCTCCAGTCTTGTGAATCAGTAAGCCACAGGGTCCACAAATGTTAATCAACATAACTAGCAAACATTCATTGTTCCAGAATCAAAGAGGAGACAACAAACAGGATTATACAAATACTGGTCTGTTCTTATTGGCACATAAATACACAAAGATAATATTATATTTTTCTTGGATTAACAAACATTGTCTGGCTTATTAAGATAGGCTGTATCGTCACACCCCTATTTTGCTTCCATTTGCAGCACCCCACCCTTTATTACCACCATTTTACAGCACAACATTTCAGGCACCCATGCCTCTTGGGGTGAAATCTGAATCAGCGTCTGTGGGGGTATTATGCCCCATGCCCTGTGGGTGAAGTTTTAAAAAGTCTTTTGTAGGGGTATTGTTCCCCATGCTCTGAGGCTTAATTTTTTAAAATTCTTCTGTGGGAGTATTGTGCACTATGCTCTATGGTTTAACTTTTAAGGGCCGCAAAAAAGAAGTTTGCATAATCGTCTAATCCAGACTGTTGGTAATGGCCCTAATTTAAGCATGATTGCCTGCTTTGAACAGTAATTCTTTCAAGGTAAACCCTTCGGGATTCAGGACCTACTATCTTTTCCTCAGATGCATTTTCAGTACACACAGTACTGTAGCATAAATTTTTAAACATTTGGGGTATCATGCTCCATGCTCTGAGGCTGAAATTGTTAAACTTCTTCTGTGGGGGTACTGTGCACCATGCTCTGTGGCTGAAATGTTTAATAATATTAAGTGGGGGTATTCTTCCACATGCTTAGTGGTTGAAATTTGAATCAGATTCTGTGGGGTTACAGTGCCTCATGGTTTGGTCGTGAAGTTTGTAAGCTGCTTCTGTGGGATACTCTCCCTCTTGCTCTAAGTGAAATTTTTAACTGGACTGGCAGTATAAAGTCTCAGTCTCTGTTGGGGGCACTATTAAAATTTTTATGTCATTCATTAACTTCCTACTTTACCATGATTGCTATGGTGAAATAACCCCTTAAAGTAATTTTACTATCCAAATTTGTGTGCAGAGCAATTGTCCTGCTCTTACTCCCATTTTTATTCCTTTTGCAGCCCCCTAGATCTTACTCCGACCATTTTACAGACATTTTATGGCATTGACTTATATGGGGTTCAGTGTCCGGGGTCAAGTTCGGGTATCTAACCGGACTTTTTAAAAAATCCGGCCGAGCCCGGCAAACCCGAGCAGCCACGGGTTTGCTTATCACTACTCTTGAGTCCTCTCCACACACGGACAATGAAGTATCTACACATAATTTTTCGTTAAGGGGTTAGTATATCAAATTTTACACAGTTTTCTGTACGTAAATGTGTACCTTATCTGGTAATGATTAGTAAAGCTACTTGGTGCTCACAGGGTTATTACAGGGTTACAAAGCGTGGTAGGAGCAGTCAAGTGAAAGGAAAACAGATTAATAGAGAAAATGCTGCCTGTCTACGCAATGTACTGATTGCTTGAGCACATCAAAGTCAAGAAAGTTAATTGTGAATAGAACAAGTACAAAACCTACCCAGTCAAAATGCAGTTCAGGTCTACCAAAGGTGCTCTCAGTACAATTCATATTTGACATCTTGCGTAGGCTGTAATAAATTAATTATCCTGCCATGTTCTCCTGGCATGCAGGAGCAGAATAAAGGGCACACATCAGCCCATTAGATAAAAACAGCATTATTCTAACGCACTGCTGAGATTTCCGTAAACAAAGTGCTTAATTTTTTGTATAACATGTTGGCTTTTTATCATTTCTTCTAAGAATTTTACTGACTAAAGCTGAAGTACAATTGAAAAGAACTGCAATCAAAATGATTATGGTTAAATAGAGCAGAGATTTTTCTTTGTAGATTTATATTTACCATATCACGCTTAGAAATATCAAGCTTTTGTAATAAGTACCAGCCACAGAATCGCTGCTGATTAATTTTACTTCAAGGTTTTAGATCCTTCGGTGTATTTAAAAAACCTTTCATGTCTTGTGGTTATATTTGGCTGAGAATTGACCTAAAAGCTTACACACAGAATATAGCCATATTGTACCTTTGTATCAGTAATATTGCCTCTGCTAACATATTACTACTTACATACAGTTGCATTCAAAATTATTCCACCCCTATTACAAATTACCATAGGTTTATAGTAAAAATGTCACTTTTAATGACCGACAATCTCAAAACTGGGATTGTGCTCTGCAATAGCCTTTTTAAATCTTACATAGATTTCTATAGTGTTCAAGTCAGGTGACTGAGATGGTCTTGGTTGATTTTGAGGCTTGCTTCGTATCATTATCGTGTTGAAAGGTCCAATGATGACCAAGGATCAGCTTCCTCACTGAAGGCAATATGTTTTCTTTTAAGATTTACTATTATTTGATTAAATCCATCTTGCCTTCTACATCCTGCAGTTTTAAGTGCAAAAAGAAGCACATCATTCGCAGAGAATCATCTAGTCACCATCATACTTCATTTTAAGCAGCATGTTCTTTTCAGCAGATGCTTCTTTCTTCTTCCTTCAGAGATCCACAGGCTAAAAATTTCCAGTTTTGTTTCATCACACCACAAAACAGAATCTACAAATGTCTGTGGCTTATTTATATACAGTAGTTTTGAGCATATTGGAATTGACTTTTCTTATGCTTTTGGATCAGTAGAGGTGTATGTCTTAAAGTTTGGGCATGGAGACTTCAGAATTAAATATGCACCTAAGGGCGCATTTCGATTAGTGATGAGCGAACATGCTTGCCACTGCTCGGTACTTGCCCAAGCATCTCACTGCTCGAGATGCTCAGTCCTCTGCGAGTATTTCCTGGTTGCTCGGGTGGGAGCTCGGGTCCTCTCCCCGCATGATTGGCACTCTTTAGAGGGAATGCCTACCACACACTGTAATGCCGTAGCCATGTTGATTGTGGCATTACAGTGATTGGCTGGCTGCACAGCATCATCAGGTCTGTATAAGACCTGGTGCCGCCATGCTCATCACAGTCTACCCCAGAAACAGGCAGTGTAGGGAGAGATGCTGCTGAGCTAGGGAGAGATTTGCGTGTGTAGGTATACCACAACATCTACATATATCCATCTGAACTAACAGTCCTTCTGAGGACTAATGCAGCTACATCTATTCAGTGGTGACAGCAGGAGTTAGGCAAGCAGGCAGTGTATGTGGCAGACTGCAGTGCATATAGCAAGAGGGTCCGTTGAACATCCTGTCAGTCTAGGTATTCCACAACATATATATATATATATATATATATAAATATATATATATATCAGAGCTAGGCAGGCTGGCAGGCTGGCAGGGTATGTGGCAGACTGCAGTGCATACAGCACAAGAGGCTCCATTCCAGTTCTGTCTGCTGCTGCTGTTACAGATATTTCTAAACATACAGTGGTGTCCAAAAGTATTGGCACCCCTGCAATTCTGTCAAATAATACTCAGTTTCTTCCTGAAAATGATTGCAATCACAAATTCTTTGGTATTATTATCTTCATTTAATTTGTCTTCAATGAAAAAACACAAAAATAATTGTCCTAAAGCCAAATTGGATATAAATCCACACCAAACCAAAAAAAGGGGTTGGACAAAAGTATTGGCACTGTTTGAAAAATCATGTGATGCTTCTCTAATTCGTGTAATTAACAGCACCTGTAACTTACCTGTGGCACCTAACAGGTGTTGGCAATAACTAAATCACACTTGCAGCCAGTTAACATGGATTAAAGTTGACTCAACCTCTGTCCTGTGTCCTTGTGTGTACCACATTGAGCATGGAGAAAAGAAAGAAGACCAAACAACTGTCTGAGGACTTGAGAAACCAAATTGTGAGGAAGCATGAGCAATCTCAAGGCTACAAGTCCATCTCCAAAGACCTGAATGTTCCTGTGTATTCCGTACGCAGTGTCATCAAGAAGCTTAAAGCCCATGGCACTGTGGCTAACCTCCCTAGATGTGGACGGAAAAGAAAAATTGACGAGAGATTTCAACGCAAGATTGTGCGGATGGTGGATAAAGAACCTCGACTAACATCCAAACAAGTTCAAGCTGCCCTGCAGTCCGAGGGTACAACAGAGTCAACCCGTACTATCCGTCGGCGTCTGAATGAAAAGAGACTGTATGGTAGGATACACAGGAAGACCCCACTTCTTACCCCGAGACATAAAAAAGCATGCTGGAGTTTGCCAAAACTTACCTGAGAAAGCGTAAAACGTTTTGGAAGAATGTTCTCTGGTCAGATGTGACAAAAGTAGTGCTTTCTGGGAAAAAGCATCAACATAGAGTGTACAGGAAAAAAAAAGAGGCATTCTAAGAAAAGAAGACGGTCCCTACAGTCAAACATGGCGGAGGTTCCCTGGTGTTTTGGGGTTGCTTTGCTGCCTCTGGCACTGGACTGCTTGACCGTGTGCATGGCATTATGAAGTCTGAAGACTACCAACAAATTTTGCAGCATAATGTAGGGCCCAGTGTGAGAAAGCTGGGTCTCCCTCAGAGGTCATGGGTCTTCCAGCAGGACAATGACCCAAAACACACTTCCAAAAGCACTATAAAATGGTTTGAGAGAAAGCACTGGAGACTTCTAAGGTGGCCAGCAATGAGTCCAGACCTGAATCCCATAGAACACCTGTGGAGAGATCTCAAAATGTCAGTTTGGAGAAGGCACCCTTCAAATATCAGGGACCTGGAGCAGTTTGCCAAAGAAGAATGGTCTACAATTCCAGCAGAGCATTGTAAGAAACTCATTGATGGTTACCGGAAGCGGTTGTTCGCAGTTATTTTGGCTAAAGGTTGTGCAACCAAGTATTAGGCTGAGGGTGCCAATACTTTTGTCTGGCCCATTTTTGGAGTTTTGTGTGAAATGATCAATGATTTGATTTTTGCTTCATTCTCTTTTGTGTTTTTTCCTTGCAAGCAAATTAAATGAAGATAATAATACCAAAGAATTTGTGATTGCAATCATTTTCAGGAAGAAACTGAGTATTATCTGATAGAATTGCAGGGGTGCCAATACTTTTGGCCACCACTGTAGCCCCAGGTATCAGGGGCTAGGGATAATTTTTTTTATCTTAATCCTGATTGTTTGCTTAAAAAGCAATCCAGAGAACATTGTTTTTCTGCTCCATTTGCTTGTTTCCACTGCAGAATACAGCCAGATCCTTTCCATATTACAGCAATTAAAATCCAGAAGTTTGTAGTGAACGTGGAAAATATTGGCCTCCATTTTAATTATGTTGCAGTGAGTTAGTGAAGTTATTGACACCAAGTCGCTGTGAAAAATAGTAACCTACAGGCCAGCTATTTAAAACTGTTGTTTTCCGTCACATGTATCACATATAAGTGTGCTCCAAATTCAGCCATTTCTGGCCTCCATTTATATTCTGTGGCAGTGTGTCAGTGAAGTTATTGACACTAGGTCGCTGTGAATAATAGTAATCTATAGGCCAGCTATTTAAAACTGTGCTTTTTTGTCACACGTATCACATATAAGTGTGCTCCAAATTCAGCCATTTCTGGCCTCCATTTAAATTTTGTTGCAGTGTGTCAGTGAATTTATTGAAACAAGGTCATTGTGAAAAATAGTAACCTACAGGCCAGCTATTTAAAACTGTGGTTTTCCGTCACACGTATCACACATCACTGCGGTTCAAATGCAGCAATTTGTAATGAACATGGAAAATATTGTCCTCCATTTAAAATGGGCAAGGCGCGTGGCAAGTGACGAGGAAGTGGATGTGGTGATGATGGTGCATGCAGAGGACGAGACTGAGGCCGTTGGCAAGCTGAAATTGTGCCACAACAAACACCCACATCTTGTCGCTCGATCTTCCTGTCCCAATTAATAGGGGAAAGCAGAACACCACTATTGAACACTGAGCAGTGTCAAAAGGATGTTGATTGGATAGCAGATAATGCTTCCAGTCACTTAGCCATCACCACCACCACCCTGTCTTCCACACGATCAAGTCTCAGCAGCTATGAGTCTGGACTGCATATTTCTCACCATGATCCTTCTTCCTCCCACCATGCCGAGTGCCCGGAGACAACTGATTCCACACTTGGACACTCCGAATAGCTGTTCATTTTTCCATTCATAGATTCAGGCCTCTCGCCCAGTCCACTTGAAGCGGGGCAAGAGGAGATCGCATGTAGCGATGCCCAAATATTTGAGCCGCCACGGTCACACGAAGGAGACAGTGGGAAACTGTCTCAATAGGTGGATAATGATGAGACACAATTGTCAGAAAGTCAGGAGGAGGACCAGGGTGCGGAAGTGGAAGATGAGGTGGTGGACGATGAAGTCACTGACCCAACCAGGCAAGGTGACATATACAGGGAGGACAGCAGCACACAGGGGGAGGGAAGCGTAGCACCAGAACAGGCAAGACCAAGCAGTGTGGTGGCCGCAGTCAGAAGGTGTGCAACCATTCCCCATAACATCAACCGAAGTTTCCAGTACAGCTCTTAGGTCTTCCCGAGTATGATTGGTTTTTAAAGACTCTGCAAGTAACCCCAAAAAGGCCATTTGCACCACCTGCCAGGCCAGCACCAGCAGGAGTAGCAAAACTTGCAACCTGACCACCACCAGCATGATCAGGCACATGGCAGCAAAGCACCCAACTAAGTGGGCCAAACCCCAGGGTCCAGCAACAGTGTCTGCGGGTGACACCACTGCTTGTTCCGCTGTTGTGCGTGCATGCCAATCCCCTGTCCATGGCGCATGCCAAGATGCCACCCACCCTGCACCTGTCATTGAACAGTTTTAGCTAGCACCATCAGCAAGCACATCCACACCCTTGTCCCAGCGTAGCATTCAGTTGTCACTACCCGAGTGCTTGGAACGCAAGCGCAAATACGCAGCTAACGCCCCACAGGCCACACTACTAAATTCACACATTTCGCGAATGCTTGCACTCGAAATATTGCCTTTTAGGCTCGTGAATACGGAAGCTTTCCGCAACCTGATGGCGGCGGCCGTCCCTCGGTACTCGGTCCCCAGCAGCCACTATTTCTCCCAGTGTGCCATCCCAGCATTACACAATCACGTGTCCCACAACATTAGCCGTGCACTCTACAATGCAGTTAGTGGGAAAGTCCACCTAACCACGGACACGTGGACAAGTGCTTGTGGGCAGGGACTGTACATCTTGCTGACAGCACACTGGGTTAACATAGTGTAAGCCGGGACCCAGTCGGACCTTGGAACGGAACACGTCCTCCCGACGCAGAGGATTGCGGGCCCTGGGTCAATTAGGGTTGCCCCCACATTCTACAGCTCCTGACCTCCTCCTCCTCTTCAGCCTACATCTCCGAAATGACCACATCAGTCACAATCTGCCTCAGCCAAGAGGCTGTGCTGAAGCTAATATGCTTAGGTAACAAAACCGCACAATGCTGAAGAGTTGTAGACAGCTCTGAAAGAGCAGGCAGATCTGTGCCTGAAACTGCTGAACCTACAGCCAGGCATGGTCGTGTGTGACAATGGCCGGAACCAGATGGTGGCTCTGAGGTGAGGCAAGCTCACACACGGACCATGACTGGCCCATGTGCTTAACCTCGTGGTTCAGCGGTTTCTCAAAACCTACCCCGATCTGCTGGTTCTGCTTGTCAAAGTACGAGAGTCAGCTACAGCTTCCGCCGCCCTTGCCGTGCTTCAGCAGCATTTGCAGCTTCCGGCTCACTGACTGGTGTGTGATGTCCCCACGCATTGGAACTCTACATTGCAGATGTTGGAAAGGATTTGTGAGCAGAAGAGGGCAGTTGTTGACTACCAGCATCAACAAGACCATCGGTATTCAGGTCAGACTCCATACATAAGACCTCAGGAGTGTACATGGATGTCAGACATCTGTATCATCCTCCAAAACTTTGAGGACTCCACCAAGATGGTGAGCGGCGATGACGCCATAATTAGCGTCACCATCCCGCTTCTCTGTCTTCTGAAACACTCTCTGCTCTCAATTAAAAAGGATGCATTGCAGGCAGAGCACGATGAGATGGAGCAAGTAACCATACAGGGTGATTACACACAGCCCATCCTCATCTCATCCCAATGTGGATTGGGTGACAATGAAGAAGAGGAGGAGGAGGAAGAACAGGAGCTATTTTCCTGCACTTTAGACGGTACTACATGCACAATTGTCATACCATCTTTTCAGCTTGAATGGCAGGGATGAGGAGGAGGAACAGGAGGAGGATGAGGAGAGCATGGTCAGTTGTCCTCTTGGTGAGGACACAGAAGTCTTGCCTCTTTGCAGTCTGGCACACATGGCTGAGTTTATGTTACGCTCCCTTTCCCGTGACCCTCCCGTTGTCCAAATTTTGGGTGACAGTCATTACTGGTTGGTGACACTTCTAGACCCACGCTACAGGGAGAACTTTATGTCTCTAATTCCCTTGCCGGACAGGCCTAATAAAATGGTGCAGTACGAGAAGGCTCTTGTTGCGGAATTATTAAATAAATTCCCATCTGAAAACGCTGGCGGTAGAGGTCATAGTTCGTTGGACAACCAAGGAGTACAGGTGAGAGAGCCACAAATGCCATCCAGCAGAGGCAGGGGAACACTGTCAAAGTTCTGGGACAGTTTTCTCAGACCCTCCCATTGCACAGACCCTGAGGCGCGGGGTACTCTCACAAGGAGTGCAAAGTTTCGGAAGATGGTGAGGTGCCTTGCCGACCGCACCAACGTCCTCCGCGATTCCTCTGTGCCTTATAATTATTGGGGATCCAAGGAGGTCCTAGACTTGGAGGTCCTGGCCTGCCCTGACACTAGCTTTTTGTCACACCGGGTTTTTAGTGCCGCCGGGGGAATTAAAACTGATAGGCGCATCTGAAACTGAAAATGCTGACAGGCTGACTCTTGCAAAAATGAGCAAGGGCTGGATTGGGCCAGACTTCTCAACACCACAGAATGATAGCAGCATAACATAAACTCAAATACAGTGTCTTTTTTTGGGAGGTCTAACTCTATTCCCATGCACCTCTGTCTTCACACCCAGACATGGGTATATGCTTCCTGATCTTGTCTATTTGGTGTTGTCCTCCTCCTTCACCTCATCCTCCACCACCATATCTACCATATCACCATATCTATGTCTCTTGCAAGTGGCATTGGAGTTCCTCCAAATTTTTGGCAGCTGTTGCTTCACTGCATAGGCAAACAGTATGGGAGACCCACTCCCTATTAATGGGAACATTGTTTTTAGAAGGCTCTCCGATCTCTACGTCTTTTGCAAGGGGCAATGGAGTGCCTCCAAATTTTTGACAGCCATTGCAGTTACTGTATAGGCAAACATTATGGGAGAACCTCTCCTTTCTAATAGGAATATGTCATTACTGTGGCCCTGCTCAATGTGTCTTTAAATTGTTAGTGAGGTTTTTCCTAAATTTTGTCAGCCGTTGGACTCACTGCATACCGGCCAAGCGGCAACAGGCTGTTCTGAAGATAACATGCTTAATGCTTAGGTGACAAACCACCCACCACTGCAGACTCGTTGAAAGCTGTAACGCAGAAGTCTGATCTGTGGCTCTCACCTCTGAACATACAACCAGGCATGGTCGTGTGTGACAATGGGTGGAACCTGGTGGCAGAGAAATGACAGCCGGAGTATATATGGTTTCCCTCTATGCCAGTCCTTTCACCGAGCTAAAGAATATTGCTGTGGCAAAATACAACTCGCACTGAGAAGCAGTTTCAAAGTGAAAAACATTGGGCCCACCAGAGGATTTGATTCTGGGAGCTCACCTTTCTCCCCCACTCAAGACCCCCATAGCTGCTGCAAACTTTGCGCTATCATGAACTCTTCTCATGGAGAATCTAGGGCCCACCTGAGGATTCTCTGGTGAGACTGTCCAACCCTGCCGAGAAGCAGTCCGGGCTAAGAAAAGTGTGTGGGAAGGTTCCCGGACACTCTATGGCTCCTTTTTTCTGAGGTGGAAACCAACGCAAACACGGGGAGAACATGCAATATCCTTGCAGATGCTGTCCTTGCTGGTATTTGAATCCATGATCCCAGCGCTATAAGGCTTCAGTGCTAACCACTGAGCCAATGTGCTGCTATTCATTCTCTGATATCTAACAGGCTGGAGAAACTTGCAGCTACTGCCACTCTATCTGCAGCTCCTTTGTGAGAAACTAGTGTATTTAGGCAGCCACCAAGTCTACCAAATAGAATTCCTGAAAAGGAAATTGGGGATGGTTTCGCTACTGGTATTGGGGGCAGTGCTAATACCATGGCGTCGTACCATAGTTCACTGGAAATGTTACAGGCTGGTGGGAGGCAAAAAGATTCCCACAGAAAAGTACCAGCAGTAATGTTCAGGGACCCTTGCTTGTGAAAGGCCAAGACGATACCAAAGAAATAGTGGTGCCTGGGGACTGAGTATGGACACCCGGCCGCCGTCGGCATGAGGTTGTGAAAAGCTTCCCCCTCCATGAGCCTAAAAGGCCACATTTCAAGCTTTGCACTCCCTGACAGAAGTTATGTCGCTTATCCATGTTATATAAATAAAAACTTATAACCTGACGTTAAATTCATCCATTGGTTTTATAAATTACTCTTTAGAAAGCTGAAACCCTCCCAAATTTGGTTTAGGTTATGAACATCAATGAACATCATTGAGCAAGTTTGGGGTAGGATGAAAGAGGAAGCTTGGAAGACAAAACCAAAGAATCTAGATGAACTCTGGGAGGCATGTAAGATTGCATTCTTTGCTATTCCTGATGACTTCATTAACCACTTCGCACCAGAGCCTGTTTTTGCCTTCGTGACCGGGCCAATTTTTTCAACTCTGACCACTGTCACTTTATGAAGCAATTACTCTGGAACGCTTCAACGGATCCCCCTGATTCTGAGACTGTTTTTTCGTGACATATTGTACTTCATGATAGTGGTAAAATTTCTTTGATATCTCATGCGTTTATTTGTGAAAAAATCGAAAATTTGGCGAAAATTTTGAAAATTTTGCAATTTTCAAACTTTGAATTTTCATGCCCTTAAATCAGAGAGATATGTCACACAAAATACTTAATAAATAACATTTCCCACATGTCTACTTTACATCAGCACAATTTTGGAACCAAAATTTTTTTTTGTTAGGGAGCTATAAGGGTTAAAATTTGACCAGCGATTTCTCACTTTTCCAACAAAATTTACAAAAACATTTTTTCAGGGACCATATCATATTTGAAGTCACTTTGAGGGGTCTTTATGACAGAAAATACCCAAAAGTGACACCGTTCTAAAAACCGCACCCCTCAAGGTGCTCAAAACCACATTCAAGAACTTTATTAACCCTTCAGGTGCTTCACAGGAATTTTTGGAATGTGGAAGAAAAAAATTAACATTTAACTTTTTTCACAAAAATGTTACTTTAGACCCAATTTTTTTTATTTTCACAGGGGTAACAGGAAAAAATGGACCACAAAGTTTTTTGTGCAATTTCTCTTGAGCGTGCTGATACCCCATATGTGAGGGAAAACCACTGTTTGGTCGCACGGCAGGGCTCGGAAAGGAAGGAGCGCCATTAGACTTTTTGAATGTAAAATTTGTCTGAATAATTAGCAGACACCATGTTGCGTTTGGAGAGCTCCTGATGTGACTAAACAGTGGAAACCCCCCACAAGTGACACCATTTTGGAAACTAGACCCCTTAGGGAACATATCTAGATGTGTGGTGAACACCTTGAACCCCAAGGTGCTTCACAGAAGTTTATAATAATGAGCTGTAAAAATAAAATTTTCACATTTTTCCCGCAAAAACGTTTTTCATCCCTTAATTTTGCATTATCATAAGGGTAATAGGATAAATTGCACCATGAAATTTGTTGTGCAATTTCTCCTGAACACGCCGATACCCCATATGTGGAGGCAAACCACTGTTTGGGCGCACAGCAGGGCTCGGAAGGGAAGGAGCGCCATTTGACTTTTTGAATATAAAATTTGTTTGAATAATTAGCGGACGCCATGTTGCATTTGGGGAGCCCCTGATGTGCCTAAACAGTGGAAACCCCCCACAAGTGACACCATTTTGGAAAATAGACCCCTTAGGGAACTTATCTAGATATGTGGTGAGCACCTTGCACCCTCAGCTGCTTCACAGAAGTTTATAATATTGAGCCATAAAAATAAAATTTTCACATTTTTCCCACAAAAAATGTTTTCCTTTTCCTAATTTTGTACTATCATAAGGGTAACAGGATAAATTGCACCATGAAATTTGTTGTTTAATTTCTTCTGAACACGCTGATACCCCATATGTGGGGGAAAACCACTGATTTGGTGTACGGCAGGGTTCGGAAGAGAAAGGAGTGCTATGTTGGCTGGGATAGGCAGCAGACACCATGTCACATTTGAAGAGTCGCTGACATGCCGAAACAGCAGAAACCCCCACAAGTGACCCCATTTTGTAAACTACACCTCTCAAGGAATTCATCTAGGGAAGTAGTGAGTATTTTTTAATTTTTAAATTTATACCATTGGGCAGTGAAAAAAGCATAATTATATTTTTACCACAAAAAAATGTTTTACCCTCAGATTTTACATTTTCACACAGGGCAATGGGTAAAAATGGTGCCGAAATGTGTCACACAATTTCTTCTAAAAGTGGCAATACCCCATATGTGGCTGTATCGTACCGCTCAGCCATATGGCGAGATCTGGGGGGGACAGAGTGCTATTTGACAATTGGAGAACAAATTATTGTAGAATAGGCATTTGGATTTGGGAGCACAAAATTTTTCGAATTTCTTTTGGGGGGCAAGGGCCATTTCGCTTTTCCAGAGCCTTTCAGCTACCAGTAACTTGGAAGTCCCTTATATTTTTAACAGATGATGGACCTGAGTGGGGACTAGCTTTTTTTGAGAACTGAGTTGAAGCTTTTATTGGGAACATTTTACGTAACATTTATCCGGCGCTCTAGGCTGAGCACTTACATCGGGGTTTCCATCTAAATTTCCAAGTGATGTAATTCAGATGAAACCCCTGCAGGATCCATTCACTGTAATGAGGCAGCAGAGTTACTCTGGACTCCGTCTGGCCTCTGTTTAGCGGTGTCCTTTTTTTCAGAAGTGCACAAAACTGTGGCCAACCGCACTTTTATGCACGCCTAAAACAAATGACACTGTGGGATCACAGGCCAGACGGCATCCACAGTGGCCTATATCTGCCTCATTACAGGGAATCTTCCGTCTTGGGTTCCGGCTGAATCACATATTTCAGAGATTTACATGGAAACTCTGGCGTAAGTGCTCAGCGCAGAGCGCAGGATAAATGTGTGCCGAGCCATACTGCGATCTTTGGGAGACATAATAAACAAATCAGTAGCAGGTGAAGAATTGGTTTTATTTATTTTTTACGCCGTTCCTAGTGTGATATAACTGATTAGATTACTTTATTCTTCGGGTCGGTGCGATTGCAGAGATACCAGATTTATATCGGGTTTTTATGACTGACAGCTGTCACACACTAAGAGACGCTTTTTTTTGCAAAATCTAATTTTTGCATCGCCATATTTTGAGAGCTATAATTTTTCCATATTTCGGCCAACAGAGTCATGTGATGGCTTGTTTTTTGCGGGACGAGTTGACATTTTTATTGGTACCATTTGTGGGTACGTGACATTTTTTGATCGCTTTCTATTCCGTTTTTTGGGAGGTAAAATTAACAAAAACCAACAATTCAGGAATTGTTTTTTGAGGTTTTTTTTATGCCGTTCTGCGTGTGGTAAACGTGATCAGGCAGCGTTATTCTTCGGGTTATTCTTCGGGTCAGTACGTTTACAGTGAAATTACACTTGCTGTATATTTTTTTATGTTTTGGCGCTTTTACACAATAAAACAATTTTATAGAAAAAATATTTTTTTTGCATTGCTTTATTCTGAGAGGTATAATTTTTTTATTTTTTGGCTGATGGAGCTGTATAGCGGCTTGATTTTTACGGAACAAGATGATGTTTTCAGCGGTACCATTTCTATTTCCATTTTGCATTTTGCATTTTGATCGCATTTTTTTCCACTTTTTGTTTGCGATATGAGGAAAAAGCATAGTTTTTTGCTCCGTTTTTTATTTATTTTTATTACGGTATACACATAAGGAGTTAATTAGTGTGACAGTTTTATAGCTCGGGTTGTTTCGGACGCGGCAATACCAAATATGTGTACTTTTTTTGTTTTTGCATAAATATATGGATTTATCGGTTTAATATTTTATTTATTTATTTTTATTTATTTTGTATTTTTTTTTAACAGTTTCAAAACATTTTTTTTTACTTTTTTTTACATTTTTACTTAGTCCCTGTATGGGACATTAATTTTTATTTTTATGATCCCTGATCTCATGTAATGTAATAGACATGTATTACATTATATGAGATCTTCACTGACTGTTTCACAGTCTCCTGTCTGGCATCAGCTAGAGGCTGAAGCCAGACAGGAAGGACACCATATATGGCAGAGCTGGAGGCGGTCATGTGACCTCCAGCTGCCATAGCAACGCCAGGTCCTGAAAGCAATCAAGGGGTCATCGGAGAGGTAAGTGGACGACCCCCTCTCCTCCTGCTGTCTTCTATATGCCGCGATCACTATAGATCGCGGCATATAGAAGACAGCAAAGGGTTAACATCACTGGGTCCCGATGATGTTCCCTGTCAGAGCTAACGCTCTGCACCACTCTCACAGCGCTTGCAGGACCCTGGGGGTCCTGAGCACTGCGAGACCACCCACCGTTTTTAAACGTCCGCGCTGCACAGAGCCCAGGCAGCGCGGACGTTTATCTACAGTGGGCGGTCGGGAAGCGGTTAATAAATTGTATGAATCATTGTTGAACCGCATGGATGCAGTCCTTCAAGCTCATGGAAGTCACACAAAATATTAAATATGACTCTAATACCACCACAACTTCATTCACCGATGTTATGCAACATATTTTTTTATTTTAAGATAATTATTTGTTTGAATATCACATTACTTTCTGTGGGCGACAAAACTTTTGTCTTGCCAAAATCTGACCATTCTGTGTTCATTAAATGATCAATATTTCAGCATTGATGCCAATTTATTTTCTTAAACTAAACCAAATTTGGGAGGGTTTCAGCTTTCAAAAGAGTAATTTATAAAACCAGTAGATGAATTTAATGTCAGGTTATAAGCTTTTATTTACATAACATGGATAAGCGACATAACTTCTGTCAGGGAGTGTAGAGGACTTCCTGGGAGAAATGACAGCTAGAGTAGATACGGCTTCCCACGTCCTTTTACCAAGCTAAAGAATATGGGTGTGGTGAAATAAAACTCTCAGCAAAAAAAGCTGTGGACTGGCTCCGTACCGTCCCTGGCCACATTAACTTGACCACGTGTTTGTGGTTAGGCGGTCCTTCCCAGTAAATACACTGGGGATAGCACAGGTAGCCTTGTGGGACCCGTGCTTGTGGAAGGCGGAGACAACACAGGGAGAAATAGTGGCTACTGAGGGCCGAGTATGGATACCCGGCCGCCGCCATGAGGTTGTGGACAGCTTCTGCCTCCACGAGCCTAAAAGGCCACATTTCAAGTGCAAGCAGCTGTCCAAAAATATGGCAATATAGTATTGCAGCCTGTGGGTGGGTGCGTGGCTGGCTACATACTTGCGCGTGCATTCCAAGGAATGGGGTAGGGATAACTGAACGCTGCGGTGGGACAAGGACATGGATGGTGATTGTTGCAAGTCTGCAATGATAGGTGCATGGCGGGAGGTATCTTCGCATGCGTCAAGGATCACTTATGACAGGCACACTTTTAGTCAGTGTCCTTGGAGTCAGAGATGCTTTCAGGGGTCCTCCCCATGCTGTTCCCATGTCTTTTCAGCGCTGTATGCATGTGTCTGAAGATGTGTCACGCACTATATGGCCAGATAAGGTTGTAAACTGTTAAAATTATATTTCCCAGTGAATGCATTTGTCTTGGTTGAAAGCAATGCAAAACTGAAAAAACGCATCAAAAACGCTATGTGTGTACATAGCCCAAGGTGTGGAGGAGCATTTTTGTTTTTGGTTATTTATTTTGCCTCATATACAAGTCATTACCCTGGTCAGGATGTTCTTTAACATATTTCCCAGGAAAATCCATTTTGGTTTCGTTTTTGCATGTTTTATTGTGAGTCCGTAAAAGTGACATAATAACTCTGACAATATTGTTCACAGCAGTGACCTGGGACTCAGAAATGCTTCAAGGAGTCTTCCCCATGCGGTTCCCATGTCATTTGAGCACTGTTCCCATCGATTTCCGCAATTTCTAGGCCCTCTGCAGACCGCCGGGTGGGCCTCTGGAAAAATGCTCGAGTTTTCCATAGACTTACATTGGGCTCGTTGCTCGGGTCGAGTACCCAAGCATTCCAATTTGCTCGACCCAGCATTTTAGTGCTCACCCATTACTAATTCCGATGTCTGTACAAATCGGTCATAAATTGGAACACAATGCACAGTCTGGCCACGGATCTCTCTACCTAAGAGTCACAGCTTCATATATATATGAAACTGTCACATTTGGGTCTGGAGACCTTTGACCAGTCCATACATTGTGGTCAAATCTCTGTTCGATTTGTATGGACTTCTGAATGCGCCCTTACTGCGAGAACTGAAACCTGAGTGCAAGCTCCCACCAAATCTTGTTGTAGGTCTTTCACAGTTACTCCAGGGTTTTTGACCACCTTCTTTCTCAGGAATCTGGTGTTATCTGGATATGGAAGAAAGAAGAAGCTAATATAGCCTGTGTTATTTTAACCTTGAACTTGTGATCTCTGCTTCCAACTATACCTCTAGCAACATACAATTCCTTTGCTATCTTTTTACATCCTTTCTTTGTTTGTGCAAGGCAATGATCTCTTCCCTTAACTCTTTGGACCACTCTCTTGACAATCCAAGAAAAGTAGTGAAATGGAGGCCACTGCCTTTTTGAAATGTGCTCAGATTTCTCAGCAGTGCTGCCAGAAGCTGGAGTCTGATTATGCATCAGGTTTGCAGGGGATCATAACAGTTAAACAGTATTTTAATAAGTGCTAAATATACTTTCATATATGTATTGAATAATTATGAAACTCCCAGTCATTAAATATGGTATTTTGTCTTAATTTTGGAGAAATCACTAGTTATATTAATTGTGTTGAGATATTTTAATTGTTCTTGATTCATTGGTTTATTGCAAACAGAAGAACATTTTTAAATGTTGCTAATGAATCTATTTTGCAAAGGGGATTGGATAATTTTCATTGTAATTGTATTGACTGGAATCTCTTATAGTGTGCAGCATATATGTTTTCCAAGCTGGCTGAATCATATGAAACACAGTAGGATTGTCAATTATTCCCAATAGCGTACATCGAGGATGGTGTCCCACAGTGAAGATAAAAATTAGGCCTTGCTTGCCACAAGACAAGAGATCCTGGTGCCCTTAACCAATTTTGATGACTCAAGTAAAATTTATACTTTATTGTTTGCTAATATTGCAGTACTTTGTGAAGAACACATGCCTTTGCAGGTTCGCACCACAAATTAAAATGAAGTTGAGACTTTTAATATTAATGGCTGGTAAGAACCTGCAAAGGCATGTGGTTTCCACAGAGATTTATTGTGCATTAGTTGCATGGTTTCTCAAGGAGCACAAGAATCCAAGATAACTCCTTTGAAAACCATAGAAAATTGTAAAATATATACCGTAGATTCATAACACAAAATTAATCTATTAGACATATTTTGGAGGTTTGGTAAAGAGTCAGGCATTTTCTTTCATATTTGTTAGAAATTCCAAGATATTAGGGTTTGTGGAAAAAAAAATTGCAACACATCTACAAAATCAATCCCTCAGCTAATTCTCATCTCTGCCCCCTCCCTGTCATACCGACTTGTCAAATCCAAACTGAGCACTTAACATAACGGCCATCAAATTCCTAATCCCACACATCTGATGATCCACAAACTCTCCTGCTATTGCTATAAGTCTACCAAATTTTCAGACTCAAAGAGATGGCTAGCTGGAAGAATATCAGTGGCAGCACAGTGGCTCAGTGGTTAGCATTATTGCTTTGGAGTGCTGGAGTATTGGGTTTATATACCACCAAAGACAACAAATGAGTTTTTTGTTTTCCCTGTGTTTGTGTGGGTTTCCTCCAAGTACTCCGCATTGCTCCCACTCTCCAAAGACATACTGATAAAGAATTTAGATTGTGAGCCCCATTTGGGACAGTGATGATAATGCCTGTGAAGTGATGCAGAATATGATGGCTCTATATAATTAAGCATAAATGAATAAAGTTGTTGAAAAGAATAATTCAATATGTGTCTCTATTTAGGTCCTTGAAGCTATTGTCATCACAGCAAAGTGATGATTTTACTCTCGCTATTGTTAGAACTCTCCTGTTAGGTTTTTTCTATCTTGCTGGTCACATGACCTTTTTTGCCTATTTAATCCTGCTCCGCCCTCCTGGCCTTGCTGGACTTCATTGTAATTTCTACTCTTAAGTTAGCCTGCTGCTTAGTTACCTTTCTCAGTCAGTTTAGCTAGGTCTTCGGACCTTTATGTTCTATGTTGTGTGTTTGTCTTTTACTGCTACAATTTCTGCTAGGAGGTGTCCAACTTTATCCCAGTCCCTAGTTCGTGTAGGGATCCCTCCCTTGCATCAATAGGTCTTCGTACAGACTAGCCGAGGACTTTAGCGTGTCTGATCGCAGGATCAGGTTCCCCGTTACATCGCAGGGATCTAGCTTAGTTCCATTGTAGGGACAGATCTCCTTTCTTTCCTTAGTGCTTGTAGCAGATCATAACAGTAAGTCCAGCCCAAAAATATCTCTAAGAAAAGACTTCCAGTTTCCATCATGGTGTCGGTTCAGGATTTTACTCAACGCCTGCAGGGACTCTCTCTGGAAGTGGCTGTAACGGGTCTGGGAGGTGGAACCTCTGAGCAACTATACAAGGGGGCAGTCCTTGTAAGGAAGCGGGTGGCTCCCAGGGAAGACGGGCAGGTAGTCACGGCAAGTGACAGGGACAGTCTCTGGGTAGAGGGGCAGGTAGTCACGGCAAGTGACAGGGACAGTCTCTGGGTAGAAGGGCAGCGGGCTGGTGGCTGGTGAGCGCTCCCAGGTGAGCGGGCGAGAGTCTTTGGACAGGCAGGTGGTCACGGCAAGTGACGGCAGAACCTCCAGGTAGACTAGCAGACAGGTAGCAGATGGACGCTCCCAGGTGAGCGGGCAAGAGTCTCTGGACAGGCAGGTGGTCACGGCAAGTGACGGCAGAGCCTCCTGGTAGGCTAGCAGGCAGGTAACAGGTGAGCGCTCCCAGGTGAGTGGGCAAGAGTCTCTGGACAGGCAGGTGGTCATGGCAAGTGACGGCAGAGCCTCCAGGTAGGCTAGCAGGCAGGTAACAGGTGAGCGCTCCCAGGTGAGCGGGCAGGCTGGTCCATAGACAGACTGACAGGAGTCGGAGGGCAGACCGTCGGACCGTAGGCTTGCAAGCGGGTAGCGGATATCAGGCAGGTATCAAGCAGGAATCTGGCAGTTGACTGGCAGGTAACAGGCAGGAATCTGGCAGGTGACTCGCAGGTAACAAGCAGGAATCTGGCTGGTGACTGGCAGGTAACTGGTAACGGGACCTGAGGGCTGAAGCAGAGTGAAGGCTTTGCAACAACATTGCTCGGGTACCTCCATTTTGGAGGAGGTGCCTTATATATGGGAGGTCCTCCGGCAATTGGCCGGGGACTCCTTAGGACGGCGCGCGCGGTCCCTTTAAGAGAGGGGGAGCGCGCGCCCTAAGCACACTGCCGGGGAAGGAGCGCGTGCCGGAAGCAGCGGGGAGAGAAGCGCTGGAGGACGCCGCGCCAGGAGCGGGGAGGTGAGAGGGACGGCGTCTCTGCCTAGTACGGGGCAGAGACACCGATGCTACAGTGGCCGAGCTCCAACAACACGTGAGTAGCTGTTCTGGAGCACATTTTGTGGAGCCAAAGGAACGTTTGCCTGATTTATTTTTTGGTGATCAAGAAGAATTTTTTTCCTTTAAAAATGCTTGTTTGTTGTTATTTTCGTTTGAGACCCAGATCCTCTGGTGATGAATCACAGCGCATAGGGTTCATAATGTCACTTTTGCGCAAAGAACCTTAGGGATGGGCCCTTTCCCTCCAACCTAGTGATCCATGCTTTAGATCAGTGGATAGTTTTTTTTTCTGCTTTGGGTTTGTTGTATGATGATCCTGATCGTGTCTCATCAGTTGAGACTGAATTGAGACGTTTCAGGCAGGGATCAGGTAATGTGGAAAAATATTGTTCTCACTTCCGTCGGTGGTCTGCCTAGGTGGGGTGGAATGATTCAGCTTTGAAAAGTTTGTTTCTTGCGGGGCTAGGTGAAAGGGTTAAGGATTTGCTGATTGCTTATACCACACCTGGAAACTTGCAGGAGGCAATGCAATTAGCTATACGGGTGGACAGGAGACTGCGTGCAAGGGTTAATGAGAGTAAATCCTCAGCCATGTCAGCTCCGAGTCTTGAGAGGGTCTGTACTTACTTTGGAGAGCCGATGGAGATTGGGTCGATGGCACCCCGCTCTCAGGAAAAAGACCGCAGATCTTCTGAAGGTTTGTGCTTTTATTGCAGGAAATCTGACCATTTTATTAAGAACTGTGTGCTTCGTATGAACAAAGAAAAGAAAAAGGTCAGTTACGCCCGTATTGCCTGTTTAAATACTAAGGGGGTATTTCTTTCTGCTACTACTGCTGCTCAGGAAGAATTAATTTAATTTCGGATATTTGTGGATTGTGGTTCTACTCTGAATGTGATTGATGGGGGATTCTTGGAAAAACTTAAATTAAAACCCAAACCTTTGTCATCCCCTATTGCTGTGGTTTCTTTCGATGGCTCCCCCTTGAAGAGTGTTACTCACAAGGTCTGTGCATTTCCCCTCACTATTAATGGTATTCACCAAGAAAATTTGGATTTGGTGGTATTAAATAATTTGCCTTCTCCAGTAATTTTGGGGTTACCCTGGTTAAAATTGCTCAATCCTGTACTGGATTGGTCTACCAATGAAATTAAGTCCTGGAGCCCTAAGTGTTATGACAAGTGTTCTAACGGACGTATTGCTGCGGTGGAAAAAGGGGAATTACCTGTACCTATCCAGGATTTTTGGAGAGTTTTTTCTGAGGAGGAGTCACAAATTTTGCCTCCCCATAGAGACTATGATTGTACCATTGAATTTGTCCCTGGAGCGACTCTTCCTAAAAGTCGTTTATTTAATCTTACTATTCCTGAGAGAAAGGCTTTGGAGGAATACATACAGACAAGCTTGGTCACATTAGGCCTTCCAAGTCTCCTGTGGCTGTTGGATTTTTTTTTGTTAAAAAAAAGGACGGCAGTTTACGTCCTTGTCTGGATTTTCGTGAGATGAATAAAATTACTGTACGCAATTCTTACCCACTGCCATTGATTCCTGATTTGTTTAACCAGTTAGTGGGGGCCAAGTGGTTCTCTGAAATTGATCTCCGGGGGGCATACAATTTGTTGCGCATGAAGGAGGGTGATGAATGGAAGACTGCTTTTAACACTCCTGTGGTCATTTTGAGAACCTGGTTATGCCTTTCGGTCTTACCAATGCTCCAGCATTTTTTCAGAATCTTATTAATGATAACCTTAGACCTTTGATCGGCAAAAATGTGGGTGTGTGTTTGGATGACATATTGATTTATTCACCGGATCTGGAGTCTCATTGGCGGAGCGTACGTGAGGTATTACAGTTATTAATTGACAATTCGCTTTTTGCTAAGCTGGAGAAATGTGCGTTCGCTGTACAGAGAATTAGTTTTTTGGGCTACATTATCTCCAGCGAGGGCTTTGAGATGGACCCTGTGAAGTTTCAGGTGGTTCAGGAATGGCCTAGGCCTATTGGTTTGAAATCGATACAGAGGTTTTTGGGTTTCGCCAATTATTACAGAAAATTCATTAAAAAATTTTCTATTATTGTCAAACCACTGACCGATCTCACCAGGAAAGGTGCTAATGCGGTTCAGTGGACTACTGAGGCCATTGAAGCTTTTGTGTTTCTAACGGAGAGGTTCAGCTCTGCTCCCATCCTTATGCAGCCTGATGTGACTAAGCCGTTTTTGGTTCAGGTTGATGCTTCTTCGGTGGGGGCCGGTGCGGTGTTGTCTCAGAAAAACAAGGATGGAGTACATCCCTGTGCTTTTTTTTCAAAACAATTTTCTGAGACTGAACTTAATTACGATATTGGTAATCGGGAATTGCTGGCTATTACACTCACATTTGAACACTGGCGTCATCTCTTGGAAGGTGCTGAATTTCCCATTCAGGTTTTCACTGATCATAAAAATCTGATCTATCTTGATGCTGCCAAGCGCTTGAATGCCCGTCAGGCTAGGTGGGCACTTTTTTTCTCGCGGTTTAATTTTTCCGTTACTTACATCCCGGGTACCAAGAATGTTAAAGCTGATGCTTTGTCTCGCAGCTTTTCTCCCATGGTCAGTGCTGAGGAGGAGGGGAGCATTTTACAAGAAGGTGTTGTGATTGCTGCATTGGAATCCGTTTTGGAAGATGAGATTCTTAAAGCACAGGAGAATGCCCCATCTAACACTCCCCATGGGAGGTTGTTTGTGCCTAGGACCTTTAGGAGAGATTTGTTTGTTAAGTGTCATGAGTTTCGGTTGGCAGGTCATCCAGGAATTTCTGAGACCAAGAGACTTGTGGGTCGCAGTTTTTGGTGGCCTGGATGGCAGAAGGAAGTCATTAAGTGGGTGCGTCAATGTACGGTGTGTGCTAGATCTAAATCTTCACATACTCCTGCAGCGGGGTTGCTTTGCCCTCTGGAGGTTCCTAGTGCACCTTGGACACATCTGGCTATGGACTTTATTACTGACCTTCCCCCCTCTGAGGGTTTCACAGTCATCTGGGTGGTCGTGGACCGTTTTAGCAAGATGTGTCACTTGGTTCCTTTCATCAAACTGCCCTGCGCTAAGACACTCGCTAAGGCCTTTGTCAAGGAAATTGTCAGACTACATGGCGTTCCTACTGACATTGTTTCGGATAGGGGACCTCAGTTCGTGGCTCGTTTTTGGCGTGCTTTTTGTGACAGGTTGGGAGTTCATTTGTCGTTTTCATCCGGATATCATCCTGAGTCTAATGGCCAGACAGAAAGGAAGAATCAGGATGTTGAGCAGTTCTTGCGTTGTTTTGTGGCAGACAATCAGGAGGGGTGGTCTGAGTTTCTGCCACTTGCTGAGTTTGCTCTTAACAACCATACATCCTCTTCTGCTGGTTGTTCGCCTTTTTTTTGTTGTTCTGGGAGACATCCGTCTTTTGGGTCATTCTCCAAATTGGTATCGGCTGTGCCTGAGGAGGAGAGTTTTTCCGGTGATTTGGAGAGAGTTTGGAAGGATGTGCGTGGTAATCTTCAGGAAGCTAACAAAAAATCTAAGAGGTACTTTGATAGGAAACGGCAAGAGGTTTTGTTTGCTATTGGTGACATGGTTTGGTTTTCCTCTAAGAATCTGCGCTTGAGGATTCCTTCTAAAAAATTGGGTCCCAAGTTTGTAGGGCCCGTTAAGGTGCTTCAGGTAGTTAACCAATCTGCTGTTAGGTTGGAGGTTCCTACCTCCTGGAAGATTAATCCGGTGTTTCATGTTTCTCTGTTGAAAAGAGCTTATGTGTCGGATGGAGACGCCTCTGCCACTGTTCCTCCGGTGGTGTAGGACGGGGAATACGAAATTTCCCGCATCCTAAATTCTAGACGGTATAGAGGGAGTTTGCAATATCTCGTCGCTTGGAAGGGTTTCGGACCCGAGGATAACTCATGGGTGAAGGCGGATGATGTTTCTGCTTCCAGACTTGTCAGAGCGTTTCACAAGAGGTTTCCTGATAAGCCTGGGCCTAGGGGATCCGGAGGATCCTCATAGAAGAGGGGGTACTTTTAGATCTCTCCTGTTAGGTTTTTTCTATCTTGCTGGTCACATGACCTTTTTTGCCTATTTAATCCTGCTCCGCCCTCCTGGCCTTGCTGTACTTCATTGTAATTTCTACTCTTAAGTTAGCCTGCTGCTTAGTTACCTTTCTCAGTCAGTTTAGCTAGGTCTTCGGACCTTTATGTTCTATGTTGTGTGCTTGTCTTTTACTGCTACAATTTCTGCTAGGAGGTGTCCAACTTTATCCCAGTCCCTAGCTCTTGTAGGGATCCCTCCCTTGCATCTATAGGTCTTCGTACAGACTAGCCGAGGACTTTAGCGGGTCTGATCGCAGGATCAGGTTCCCCGTTACATCGTAGGGATCTAGCTTAGTACTATTGTAGGGACAGATCTCCTTTCTTTCCTTAGTGCTTGTAGCAGATCATAACAGCTATAGTTTGAGCACTTAAAGATGACGTATAACGTATACAGAGCACAAAAAATGGAGGGACAATGCTGAAATATTTTTAGTGCTAGAATTTGTCATATTAGATATGCACAGATTCATTTTTCTTTTTAGACTGCAAATCCATCAGTTTGTGACTATCATCGCAAGCCTAAATAGAGAAACTTATTGCATTTTTTTTAACACCTGCATCTCTAAAGAGTCAAACCATAGTCAAGATTTAATGTTACAATATTGATTTGTACTCTAAAAACTACAATTTATATAAATACTAGTGCTTATTAGTTAGTACCTGTTCCTATTGCATCTGTTATAACAATAGATGTACTTTATTGGTTGATTTTTGTATCTAAACTTGGCATGTTCTGCCACTATTATGCTATGACTAAGAGCACATTGGATGCTCAAAACATATCAGCAGTAATGATGACCGAGAATGCTTGGGTGTTTTCCGAGTATCTTCAGTGTGCTCGGGTGTTATGTTTCAGTCACTCTTTGTGCATAATTTGCAACTGTTTGACAGAATACATGTGAGGTATGCCTGTTTCTTAGACATTCTTCACATGTATAAAAACTGTCAAACAGTCGAAAATCATGAGCACAGAGTGACTGAAACATAACACCCGAGCACGCTGAAGATACTCGGCGAGCACCCAAGTATGCTCGCCAAAAGAGTTAATAGAACATACTCGCTCATCACTAATCAGCAGTGATTATGTATTGCCATTAACAGTAAACAAGTCAATTCTAAGTGAATCTAATTTGCTACAAATTTTACTCACAAAAATTGTGATTTGCCAGAATCCTATGATTTTTCAACTCGAGTCGCTTGAATCCAGGAAAAAAGGCTTATGGCCAGCCATTTTGCTGGCAGAGAAAGAAGGGATTTAAAAAATATAAAACTTAACAGTTCCCTCTACCATTACTTGCCCTGCTGTAACAGCTTCCAGTCTTCCGCTTGTTCCCTTGAATCTTCTGGCATTGACTCCTAAGCCTCCAGCATTCACATCATTGACATCTATTACATGTGTTGTGGTAATGTGAGGTGCAATGCACAACATAAACTTGATGTACACATGGCATAGTCAACATGTGAATTGCCAAAAGCGTAAAAGAAAGCACTGAAAGACCAGAGGAAACAAGCACAAGGCTGGGCGTGAAGTTGCTGTAGTAGAATATGTGATGAGGGGTGAGCTGAGTATAATATTTTACTATTTTTCAACTCCTTACTGACCTTTTTTATTATGTTCTGTGGTCTGGAGATCTAAGAGCATAATAAACCTCTTTTAAAGGCAATCGTGGCAAAAATCAAATCCAAGGGAATCTGTTGAATTTGAATTAACGGAGATTTTTTCACCCCTAATTTCTATAAATTTAAAATACAATGTGAATAAAGCCTGAATTTTTAAAGGGGTTGTGCCACAATACACTTAGTTTTCTAAAGCTCCTAAACAGGTATAAATCGTTATAGAAAATGTTTAAAGTGAATAACTTGATTAAAAATACCTTTTTATATGTTTTCTGATTTACTTGTGGACCCTTCATGTCACAGTGAATAGGAGAGATTGTTGGCGGGCTGAAAAGAAGACCCATGTGACAGCTGGTATCTCTCCTTCATTGGCTCAGCTGTCGCATCACTGCCTTTATTGTCACATTCCCCATTGTAGTAGTCAAATAGTCCTTTACCACATTCCACCTTCACAGTAATCCATTTTGTTTTCTAAAAATGATGTGTGTGCTCATTATTTGACCTCTGAAAATTATTCCCCCATCAAACACTTTGTCATCATATGCATGCATATAAATCTATATATCTATATATGTTATAAACTAATAATGTGTTTGCTTGTGTACATATATACAGTCATGGCCGAAAGTGTTGGCACCCTTGAAATTACACATGTTTATTTCCTTTGTGTGTATTGGAACAATACAAAAAACAGAAAAAAAGGCAAAAGTGACATAATTTCACAGGAAACAAGAGAACAATTTCAAGTAACTTTGGGCTGTTACTGTATATATATATATATATATATATATATACAATATACACTACCGTTCAAAAGTTTGGGGTCACCCAGACAATTTTGTGTTTTCCATGAAAACTCATACTTTTATTTATCAAATGAGTTGCAAAATGAATAGAAAATATAGTCCAGACATTGACAAGGTTAGAAATAATGATTTTTATTGGAAAGAATAATTTTCTCCTTCAAACTTTGCTTTCTTCAAAGAATGCTCCCTTTGCAGCAATTACAGTATTGCAGACCTTTGGCATTCTCGCTGTTAATTTGCTGAGGCAATCTTGAGAAATTTCCCCCCATGCTTCCTGAAGCCCCTCCCACAAGTTAGATTTGCTTGATGGGCACTTTTTGCGTACCATACGGACAAAATGCTCCCACAACAGCTCAATGGGGTTGAGATCTGGTGACTCTGTTGGCCACTCCATTACAGATAGAATATCAGCTGCCTGCTTCTTCCCTAAATAGTTCATGCATAATTTGGAGGTGTGCTTTGGGTCATTGTCCTGTTGTAGGGTGAAATTGGCTCCAATCAAGTGCTGTCCACAGGGTATGGCATGACGTTGCAAAATGGAGTGATAGCCATCCTTATTCAAAATCCCATTTACCTTGTACAAAGCTCTCACTTTACCAGCACCAAAGCAACCCCAGACCATCACATTACCTCCACCATGTTTGACAGATGGCATCAGGCACTCTTCCAGCATCTTTTCATTTGTTCTGCGTCTCACAAATGTTCTTTTGTGTGATCCAAACACCTCAAACTTTGATTCGCATGTCCATAAAATTTTTTTACAATCTTCCTCTGTCCAATGTCTGTGTTCTTTTGCTCATATAATCTTTTACTTTTATTAGCCAGGCTCAGATATGGCTTTTTCTTTGCCACTTTGCCCTAAAGGCCAGCATCCCGGAGTTGCCTCTTCACTGTAGACGTTGACACTGGCATTTTGTGTGTACTATTTAATGAAGCTGCCAGTTGAGGAGCTGTGAGGTATCTATTTCTTAAACTAGAGACTCTAATGTACTTGTCTTGTTGCTCAGTTGTGCAGCGGGGCCTCCCACTTCTCTTTCTACTCTGGTCAGAGCCTGTTTGTGCTCTCTTCTGAAGGGAGTAGTGTTAGAATCTTTGTTGTTTTACTATCGGCCATCTTGTTGTGGTTTGCTGGCTTCTAGTCTTTTCCTCTGGTGCTGGGTGTCTTGGTCACGTGATCTCTTCACTCTTTATTACTCAGCACCTGTTTCCCATTCCCCGCTGAACATCAGTGTTGTTTCGGTTGTGCTCAGGCTAAGTTGCCTTGTTAGTTCTTTGTGCTTAGGACAATTGATATCCTGGGACTTCTTGTTCCACCGTTTTGTTTCCTTTTATCTTTGTTTCTGCAACTTACTTTTCTTTTAGGATGTCTCCTGTTTTTGCTCTCAGTCCTTAGTAGAGATGAGCGTTGTTCTACTGGAACTGTTCGCCAATCTCAAATTCGAGCTGTTTTGGGCGGTGTTCGAGCCGTTCGGCGAACACGAACAATTTGAGAAAAATTCGGCTGTTCGAGGTTATGTTCGATAACTGTTCGTGCACCAAAATCATAACTGGATTTTTTCTCAGTAATGATGAAAATTAATGTTAATACGCAGTTTGAGTGTACAGCGGGGTGGGGGGAGGGGCAGGGGATGGATCTCTGCAGGAACAATGAAGATCTCCATTTTTTTTTCTCTTTCCCGCATTTGCAGTGGAGAGGTGCAATCTGTCAGCCTATCAGCAGCACACACACGGAGCGAAGTGCTTTTTTTCACACAAGCAAGGGCATGTGTCATTGGCAGTGTATGTCACATGTCCTTGCCCTATAAGACCAAGCCATTTTCCCCGTCGCCACCATTTTCTCACTGCTGCAGCTGCGTGTTAGACGGCACCGCTGTTGCTGTGTGCGCTATACCTTGTTAATTTCAAGCCAATTTTCGCACAAATATACAGATAGCTTGGGAGTAGGGAATAGTTGTGATTGCAGTCCTTTTAAGGACTAGGTTACAGCATTTCCTACGACTTTTATCAGGGAGGTCTGTGCTCTTAAATAGATAGGTTGTGGGAGTAAAGACTAATTGTAATTGGAGTCCTTTTCAGGACTAGGTTACATCAGTTCCTATCAGTTTTTGCCAGGCAGGTCTGTGCCAGTGCTGTGCAAGTTTTTTTCACAGCATTTGGCTGAATCTAGCAAAGCTAATCCTTTTTGGACTATTGAAGAGTGTGTTAGTCAGTGGAGTAGCCTATCTGTGTTGCAAGATATACCACCTGTGTATAGAATACCAATTTTTTTACTGCACCTAGTGAAGTAAAAATATTTTGGGCATAGCATCATTCTATTAGTCCATCTATACTGACCTCCATCAGGTTGCAAATTAAAACTAATTTTTATCTGCATCTACAGTACCTCTGAAAAAATATTTGGGCTTCTACCTGTGTGTGGGACTTGTTGTATTAGTCCATCTATACTGACCTCCATCAGGTTACAAACTGAATATATTTTTTTCCTGCATCTACCTCTGAAAAAATATTGGGCTTCTAGCTGTGTGTGGGTCTTGTTCTATTAATCCATCTATACTGACCTCCATCAGGTTGCAAACTGAATATAATTTTTTTCTGCATCTAGCTCTGAAAAAATATTTGGCCTTCTAGTAGTGTGTCGGACTTTCTCTATTAGTCCATCTATACTGACCTCCATCAGGTTGCAAATTAAAACTAATTTTTATCTGCATCTACAGTACCTCTGAAAAAATATTTGGGCTTCTAGCTGTGTGTGGGACTTGTTGTATTAGTCCATCTATACTGACCTCCATCAGGTTGCAAACTGAATATATTTTTTTCTGCATCTACCTCTGAAAAAATATTGGGCTTCTAGATGTGTGTGGGTCTTGTTCTATTAATCCATCTATACTGACCTCCATCAGGTTGCAAACTGAATATAATTTTTTTCTGCATCTAGCTCTGAAAAAATATTTGGCCTTCTAGTAGTGTGTCGGACTTTCTCTATTAGTCCATCTATACTGACCTCCATCAGGTTGCAAACTGAATATATTTTTTTCTGCATCTACCTCTGAAAAAATATTTGGCCTTCTAGTAGTGTGTCGGACTTTCTCTATTAGTCCATCTATACTGACCTCCATCAGGTTGCAAATTAAAACTAATTTTTATCTGCATCTACAGTACCTCGGAAAAAATATTTGGGCTTCTAGCTGTGTGTGGGACTTGTTGTATTAGTCCATCTATACTGACCTCCATCAGGTTGCAAACTGAATATATTTTTTTCCTGCATCTACCTCTGAAAAAATATTGGGCTTCTAGCTGTGTGTGGGTCTTGTTCTATTAATCCATCTATACTGACCTCCATCAGGTTGCAAACTGAAAATAATTTTTTTCTGCATCTAGCTCTGAAAAAATATTTGGCCTTCTAGTAGTGTGTCGGACTTTCTCTATTAGTCCATCTATACTGACCTCCATCAGGTTGCAAATTAAAACTAATTTTTATCTGCATCTACAGTACCTCTGAAAAAATATTTGGCTTCTAGCTGTGTGTGGGACTTGTTGTATTAGTCCATCTATACTGACCTCCATCAGGTTGCAAACTGAATATATTTTTTTCTGCATCTACCTCTGAAAAAATATTGGGCTTCTAGCTGTGTGTGGGACTTGTTGTATTAGTCCATCTATACTGACCTCCATCAGGTTGCAAACTGAATATATTTTTTTCTGCATCTACCTCTGAAAAAATATTGGGCTTCTAGCTGTGTGTGGGTCTTGTTCTATTAATCCATCTATACTGACCTCCATCAGGTTGCAAACTGAATATATTTTTTTTCTGCATCTAGCTCTGAAAAAATATTTGGCCTTCTAGTAGTGTGTCGGACTTTCTCTATTAGTCCATCTATACTGACCTCCATCAGGTTGCAAACTGAATATATTTTTTTCTGCATCTACCTCTGAAAAAATATTTGGCCTTCTAGTAGTGTGTCGGACTTTCTCTATTAGTCCATCTATACTGACCTCCATCAGGTTGCAAATTAAAACTAATTTTTATCTGCATCTACAGTACCTCTGAAAAAATATTTGGGCTTCTAGCTGTGTGTGGGACTTATTGTATTAGTCCATCTATACTGACCTCCATCAGGTTGCAAACTGAATATATTTTTTTCCTGCATCTACCTCTGAAAAAATATTGGGTTTCTAGCTGTGTGTGGGTCTTGTTCTATTAATCCATCTATACTGACCTCCATCAGGTTGCAAACTGAATATAATTTTTTTCTGCATCTAGCTCTGAAAAAATATTTGGCCTTCTAGTAGTGTGTCGGACTTTCTCTATTAGTCCATCTATACTGACCTCCATCAGGTTGCAAATTAAAACTAATTTTTATCTGCATCTACAGTACCTCTGAAAAAATATTTGGGCTTCTAGCTGTGTGTGGGACTTGTTGTATTAGTCCATCTATACTGACCTCCATCAGGTTGCAAACTGAATATATTTTTTTCCTGCATCTACCTCTGAAAAAATATTGGGCTTCTAGCTGTGTGTGGGTCTTGTTCTATTAATCCATCTATACTGACCTCCATCAGGTTGCAAATTCAAAATAATTTTTTTCTGCATCTAACCCAGCCAATAGTTTTGGCCTAATACCACAGTTTGGCCACTCAGCTCTGCTCGGTTACCATCCATTGTTTTTTTGTGCAAACAACTCCAGAGTTGTGAATTAGTTAACCACCAAAATGAGTGGAAAAAGGCCTGCTGCTGGTGGAAAGGGGAATAGGCGTGTTGGGAAGGGGAAAAAAGGTTGTGTCCGTGGGGTAGGTGTTAAAGCAACAGTAACATCTGCAGAAGAAAGACCATCTTCCAGCCAAACTAAAATGTCTACTTCTTTTAGCGGACAATGTGATAAGATCCCTTTCTTACGGCCACGCCAATCGCTACAAATTCCAGATGAGGCACAAAAACAGCAGGTGCTTCAACGGATATCAAGTGCTCCTTTAAGTGGGCTCTCCTTCACATCAACTTCAACATCACAAATACTCCAGTCCTCAAAGGTGTCACCCAAATCGCACTTGCTTCCTCACAGCTCCCAAATCTCCAGCTGCCCGTTTGAGTATGAGTTAGAACAGATGGTTGAGTCTGCAGAGCTGTTTACTCATACTATAGCCTGGGAATCAGAGGTCGACTCCAGCGCTTCTGTGAATCCAGACGAGGAAATGATCTGCACTGATGCCCAGAATCTTTATGAGTCGGATCCAGGACCAGACGCAGAAGGTTCTGACCATAATGTAGACCCTCATTCCCAAACTGTAACTCCTGTTGGTGGAGACAATGAGGAAGACGATGATAAGACTCAAATACCTGATTGGAGCGACAACTTTAGTTTTTTGTCAGGGCAGGAACAGGTTGGCTCTGAGGACGACGGGTGTGATAACGCACAGGGTGATGATGATGAGGTCGGAGATCCCACTTACTGTCAACCCACAGTCAGCCAAGAGATGAGGTCAGCAGAGGAGGTGGAGGAAGATGCTAGTGACGACGAGGTCAGGTTGCGCCTTCCTGGACAGAGACGTAGTACTGGAAGCACGTCAACAACTGCATCCTCAAACACAACTCTGCCTCTCACCACAAGTCGTGGTGGCTCTTCAGGTCGCATGGGTGCTAAGCCTTGCATAACCTGGACATTTTTTCAGATCGATAAAGATGACCCAACTCATGTTATCTGTAACATTTGTCAGCAAAAGCTAAGTAGAGGCCAAAAAATACATAGTTTGAGTACTTCATGCATGAACCGGCACATGGACATGAAGCATAAGTTGCAGTGGGAAGCTCAGTGTGCTACAATGCGGCCTAGCCGGCCGGGCCAACCACCGTCTGCCATATCTTGTGCATCCGCGGCCTCTTCATCCTCTGTGACTGGGGGGACAGCAGTCACACCTGTTTTGGGGCGCAGACCTGCCACCTCTTTACCCGCAACAGCCAGCGTGATTGGCAGGTCATCATTTTCTTTGGAGGTGGTAACACAAGCTGGTGTTGAGCGCTGTCCGACATCGATAGCATCACCTTTGGATCAAGGCAACCTAACATGTCCGCCTGCATCTTCCTCACAGACCGGCAGTTTGCCGGGGACACCCTTATCAACCCCGTCTAAGCACAATAGCCAGCCCTCGGTCCCTCAGATGTGGACAAGTAAAAGACCATTTCCTCCTAGCCATGAGAAAGCTAAGAGGTTGAATTTCACCATCTGCAAGCTCTTGGCTACAGAAATGCTGCCTTTCCGCCTGGTGGACACAGAGGATTTTCGAGACCTTATGTCCGTCGCAGTGCCCCAGTACCAGATGCCCAGTCGGCACTACTTCTCAAAGAAAGGTGTGCCTGCGCTCCACCAGCATGTCGCACATAACATCACCGCTTCTTTGATAAACTCTGTGTGTGACAGGGTGCATTTCACCACAGACACTTGGACGAGTAGGCATGGACAGGGGCGTTACATGTCGCTGACTGGGCACTGGGTAACTATGGTGACAGCAGGACAAGGGGCTGCTGTCCAAGTCTTGCCGTTCCCACGAGTTGTGCGTCAATCCTCTTTATGTCAAAGTTCCTCCACTGCTTCTGCCTCCTCAACCTCCTCTCGGTCTTCCACCTGCACCGAAAGCCTGTCTGTTCATGCCACAAGCTTTCTAACTGCGCAGAAGGGATCCTGCACACCTCCTTACTATGCTGGCAGTAGGGCTCAACGTCATCAGGCGGTTTTTACATTGAAATGTCTGGGAAAGGTGAGTCACACAGCTGAGGAGTTGTGGTCAGCTCTGGAGAACCAATTTCATGAATGGTTGTCTCCACTGGACCTGAAACCAGGGAAGGCCGTGTGCGACAATGCTGCAAACCTGGGTGCGGCCCTTCGCCGGGGCAATGTCACACACGTGCCTTGTATGGCTCACGTGTTGAACCTGGTTGTCCAGCAATTTTTAGCCCACTATCCCAGACTAGATGGCCTTCTGCAGAGGGCACGGTCGCTGTGTGCTCACTTCCGCCGTTCGCATCTCGCAGCTCAGCGACTTACATCTCTACAGAAGTCGTTGGGCCTGCCACTTCACCGGCTAAAATGCGATGTGCCTACCCGGTGGAATTCAACTCTGCACATGTTGCAGCGACTGTGGCAGCACCGACAAGCCCTGGTGCAATACGTTCTGACGTATAGCCTGGGCCAACGAGATTCAGAGGTGGGGCAAATCACGCTGGAGGAGTGGTCTCAGATCAGGGACCTATGCACCCTTCTGCACAGTTTTGAAATGGCGACGAAGATGTTTAGTGCTGACGATGCCATTATCAGCATGACTATTCCGGTGATTTACATGCTGGAGCACATGTTAAACAGAATTCGGAGTCAGGTGGTGGCACAAGAGGAGGTGGAGGAAGTAGAGGAGGAGGAGTTGTATGCGGAAGGGCTAACATCTGCAAGGTCCAGACGGTCGGCAGCACCAAGGCGGCAGGCATGTGAGGGTGGGGGAGATGGTTTTACCAGGGCGCATGGTAGCAGCCAAACTAGTGAGGAAGGTGCAGGAGCCCAGGAAGAAGTGGAGGACGAACTGATGGAAGACTCATCAGATGAGGGAGACCTTGATCACATTTCTGTTGTGCGAGGTTGGGGGGAGAGGACAGAGGAAGGAAGCATGATTGTTACCTCGCCACCAACACAACAGGGACTTGGTGCTCCTGGATGCGCAACACACATGAGTGCCTTCTTGCTGCACTACCTGCAACATGACCCTCGAATTGTGAGAATTAGAAATAATCCTGACTACTGGGTTGCCACACTGTTAGATCCCCGGTACAAAAGTAAATTTGCAGAAATTATTCCTGCCATAGAAAGGGATGCACGCATGCAGGAGTATCAGCAGAGACTGTTGCAGAATCTTACATGTGCTTTTCCACAAAACACCAGTGGTGCACGTAGTGAATCTCACAGTTCCAACTTGCCAACCGTGGGACCGTCAAGTGTTCAGCACTCAAACCATAACAGAACCACAGTATCTGCTGGTAACATCAATTTTGCGGAATCATTTCACCACTTTTTTAGCCCATCCTTTGCAAGGCCACAGGAGACAAGAAGTCTGACACATAGTCAACGCCTAGAGACGATGGTACAGGAGTATCTCCAAGTAAACATTGAAGCCACGACTGTGTCACTGGACCCTTGCTCTTTTTGGGCTTCCAATCTGGATAAATGGCCGGAGCTAGCCACTTACGCCTTGGAGATCTTGTCATGCCCCGCAGCCAGCGTTCTGTCTGAACGTGTGTTCAGCGCTGCTGGTGGTGTGCTGACAGATAAGCGCACGCGGCTCTCCACTGATAATGTAGACAGACTCACGTTCATAAAGATGAACAAATCATGGATCCGAAATGACTTTTCTACCCCTGTGTCATCCTGGGGAGAGTAAAAGCTTGATGATTGGTTAAAATCACCCTACCAACCGTTTTAAGCTTTCAAATTACTAATCATGTTTATCTGTATCTTGACTGGAAAATAATTTGGGCTTTGTAGCAGTGTGCAGCACTGATCCTATTAGGCCATCTATACTAAAGCTTCACCAGATTTAAAATTAAAAATAATTTTTAGCTGCATCTAGCCCGGAAAATAATTTTGGGGCTCCGAGATGCGCAAGGCACATAAGTGCCTTCTTGCTGCACTACCTGCAGCATGACCCTCATATTGTCAGAATTCGAAGTAATCATGACTACTGGGTTGCCACACTCTTAGATCTCCCAAACTTTTCGATCAACCTTTTCATTTTAATAAAGACCAAAAAAATGGTCATTTTTGAAATTATAAGCATTAGCAGGTTGTTAGAAACTGAAATCAAACAGTTTTCAACTCAAAACTTTATTCTAGGTGATGTTACATTTTCACATAGGACCCCTTGTTCGAAAGGAGCTTCTGAACTCTCTCTTCCATTGAATTTGTCAGGTTTTGGATGGTTTCTGCTTCAATTGTTTTGCATGAGGACAGAATACCCTCCCAGAGCTGTTGCTTAGATGTGAACTGCCTCCCGCCATCATAGACACTCCTTTTAATGATGCTCCAAAGGTTCTGAATGGGGTAGAGGTCAGGGGAGCATGGGGGTCACACCATAAGTTTGTCCCCTTTTATGCCCATATCAGCCAGAGATGCAGATGTTTTATGTGCAGCATGAGATGGTGCATTATCATGCAGAAAAATGATCTTGCTGTGAAATACACGGTTCTTCTTCTTGAACCATGGCAGGAAGTGCTGTTTGAGAAAATCCACATACATTATGGAGTTCATCTTTAGCGCCTTCAGGGATCCTAAAGGGGCCGACAATCTCTCTCCCCATGATTCCAGCCCAAAACATTACTCCACCTCCTCCTTGTTGGCGCTGTAGCCGTGTTTGCGTGGGGTGTCCATCAACAAGCCATCCTCCACTCCATCCATCTGGACCATCGAGCGCTGCACGGCACTCATCCGTGAACAAAACAGTTTTGAAATCAGTCTTCATGTAATGTTTGGCCCACTGGAGCCATTTCTGCTTGTGTGAAGTGGATAGAGGAGGTCGACAGGATGGCGCATGCACAGCTGCAAACCTCTGAAGGACCCTGCATCTTGTTGTTCGGGGGACGTTGGAGGCACAAGCAGCTTCAAAAACTTGTCTGCTGCTATGACAAGGCTTTTTTGTCGCTGCTCTTTCAACCTGACGTAATTGCCTGTAGGAAAGAGTCCTCAATTTGCCCTTATCAGCACGCACACGTGTGTACTGTGAATCAGCTACATACTTCTTGATTGCCAAGACACTTCATCCTGATCATCGCACAATGTTGATTGTAGTCATGCCTTGACCTAAACACTCCACAATTTGTTGCTTCTCAGCAGCCGACACATCCTTTTTCTTTCCCATTTTGGCAGAAAAGGTAGGCTGCTTAATAATGTGAGAGAGCCTTCTTAAGTAGTCTTGCCTTTCATTGGACACACCTGCCAAACTAATTAGCACAGGTGTCTGCAATTGCTTACAGTGATATAAAGAGCCCTGACACACATCACCATCAATGAGTTTAACTGACAAACAAATTCTTCCCTTATCACTCCTAAACACTTTTTGCATAATAATTTGGAACGCAGTGTACATGTGCTTTTCCACAAAACACCAGTGGTTCACGTAGTGAATCTTACAGTTCTAACTTGCCAACCGTGGTCTGTATGGAGTTGTTCAATAAAGGGCCCAAAATTAAGATAACATAGATGGGAGAGGTCTCTATGAATAGGAATTCCTAAGTATTTGATACCCTGTGAGGGCCAGGCAAAGGGAAAGTTGGACTGGATGGAATCCTATATGGATTTGGGGAGGGAGACATCGAGGGCCTCAGACTTCGCTGCATTGATTTTAAAATTTTACCATGTAACAAAGTGATCTATTTCAGCCATAACAGCATGGATGTATATATGTGATTGAGTGATATATACTAGGACATCATCAGCAAATAGAGAGCACTTGTACTCGGTGCCTCCCACCTCAATCCACCTAATATTGGGGTTATGGCGAATTGATGAGAGCAGGTGCTCCGTCACTAGGATGTATAAGAGAGGGGACAGAGGACATCACTGCCTTGTCCCATTGGTGATTGTGAAAGGTGATGAAAATGTTCTGACGCACCCCCTGGGCCTTGGGACACCCGGAGCCGGACCCTTTTTGTTGGATGCTGGTGGTTGTAGTCTTCGTGGCGGCGACCCGGTTCCGTGGCTCAGGGCGGTCAAACCAGTGGCGGAACTATTTATGTGGTTTTGATGTTTAAATGTCCGACTACGCCACCTGTGGATTGCGGTCAGAGTGAACCGCCGCTACAGGGCAGACCGCTGAGGCTGGTGTTGTGGGTGCAGCAGAGCGTAGCACAACTCCCCACGGGAGGAGTATAGCCTCAGGGCAGTGTATGCGGAGGATGGGGGTGATGGTGCAGGGCAGCAGCAGTAACGACACGGAGTCAGTGATGCAGTTCAGGGCCTTTACTCACAGTTCTTATTATCCAGACCACGTCTGCAGGTAACGGCTGCCCACGTCGTACTGTGCTCACCAGGTGAGGGGCTCAGACAACTCCCAGATAACTTTGGAGCACTTCACAGGACCCCCTTTGTGTGTCCTTTGTCTGGCCTTTCTTACCAACACTTCTATCCGGCTGCCTCGGGCCTCCTCTTGGTAAACTTGGCGCCAGTTTCCCTGACCCTATGTGGTGCCTTCCTAGCGGGTGTAGCGAGGGGCTGCGCCACATAAAATGTCAGAGCCTCCGGTTTCTAGCTGAGGGTCGTTTCCTGCCTCCACTAGTTCGGGGACCGGTCTCCCCCTTTGGCCTGACCCCTCCACGCAGGTGGATTCGGGCGTGCGGTGGCGACTCGCCCGTCCGCACCCCTGGGATCCCTTCATTCCTCGTTCCTGGAGCCTTCTCCGCTCCTCTTCCTTCCTTCTCCCTCTTCCAGGCCTGGGCCTCTGTTACTAGGCCCGCCTCCGGAGCAGAGCTCATGCAGAGCCCCTGCTCCCTGCCACTTCTGCTCAGACTTCTCTGCACTGAACTAAGATGGTGCCCACCTTTTATACTCCCTTCTCAATGCACCCAGGAACTGCTTCCTCCCTGCTCCTGCACTACAGGGTTCCCCTTCCTCAGTGTTCCCTCCCCCCACTCCAGCCAGGGACAGGGACTGTCGTGCCCATCTCAGGGGCATATTGGTCGCCCTGCCCCACGGCAATGTGGTGTAATGCATGCAGGTGTCGGGTCCTGATCCACACTCCATCCTTACCTGAGAGTGAGATATCACACCTCTGGGTGAGGTGCAATACGTCTGTAGCAACCGAGCCCTCAGGGTGCTACAGTTCCATTTATCTTCAGCCTAGGTGACGTATTGCGATACAGGGCCGTGATTTTGGCTATAAAAGGGTCCCCTAGACCCCTACCCCAAGCTTTTTAAGAGAATCATATATGGCGTGCCAGGAGACTCTATGGAATGCTTTCTCAGCATCCAACGAGAGTATCTAATTACATATTTTTAACTGCATCTAGCCCAGGAAATACTTTGTGCCTAGTAGCAGTGTCTGCTAGTCAGCGGATTATCCCGGCTGTTAAGCAAGCTGCACCACCTGTAGTTTAGACACTTAATTTTTTCAAAGGAAATGCTTCGGGACCATGGGATACTTAGTGAAGAGCATCAGGATGCACCCTAAGGCATAGGGGCTGGGACTGGCAGTAGGATGCCTTGCGGTGGACAGCCGAGCTCGATCCTTATAAAAGCTTTTTAACTGCAGCAGCTTTAGTGGACGCTACTGGAGCTGGAATTACCGCGGCTGCTGGCATGAGACTTGCCCTCCAATAGATCCTTGTAAATGGATTTAAAGTGTATTCATTCAAATTAGAGAGACAATTTAAATTAAAAAGCTTAGAGCTTCCTCCACCACAGGGGGGCTCGCTCGACCCACCAGCGGACAGGCACCAGTATTGGGAGAGGGGGGCTGGCCGTCAGGGTTCACCGCGGCTCTGGCACAAACCCGGCGACACGGAGGTGGCACGGGCAGGAGCAGACTGGCCGTGTCGGCTTCTCACTTTTTGGATTTTAGAAGGGCATGACATGCCTATATCTGTGTCTCCCCCTCCTTTTACTCCTCCACCTCTTTTATTTTCGCATGACTATATGTACTTGTCACTTTTCCATGTGTTAGTTATGTCTTCTGAGCAGTTTGTCAGCTTTTGGACACCTTTGAAGGTGTTTTCTATGTGTTTCTATGTGTTTTTGTTTGCCTGCCATTGGTTTTAATGGTGTTCGAAGGTGTTCGACGAACAGTTCGACGAACAGTTCGGCGAACACACGGGTGTTCGACGAACCGATCCGAACTCGAACACTACGGGGGTGGCTCAACACTAGTCCTTAGATCTTTTAGGGACACCCTTTCCCCTTCCTACAGGTCTTCGTTTCAGTTCAGTGCAAGAGTGTCGTTGGGGCTATTCACAAGGAATAGGGCACCCCAGCGTAGGGTTAAGCTGAGTCTCAGTGCAGGGACAGCTTTTCCCTCCTATTCCTTAGTTCTAAGTTGCAGAACATAACAGTATGTCCAGCCCCGTTTAAAGAAAAAAAAAAAAGGGGGGGGTGGTTCTTTTTTTTCTCCTCTTCCTGGGTTTTCTTCAGTATGAGTACCATCCAGGAGCTTGCTCAATGCTTGCAATGATTGACTCTGGAAGTTGCCGGTCTTCAGCAGTATGTAAGTAAATACCCTGCAGAATACTATGAAGAACCTAAGGTAGGATTACCTGAGTGTTTCTTGGGGGCAGCTACAGCATTTTTTTTTATTTAAAAATGCTTGTTTGTTGTATTTTCGGCTCAGACCTAGATATTCTGGGAGTGAACTACAGTGTTTAGGGATTATTATGTCTCTATTGTGTCAAGAACCTCAAATCTGGGCATTTTCCTTGTCTCCTGATGATCATTGTTTGAGGTCTGTGGAGGCATTTTTTGATGCCATGGGTTTGCTGTATGATGATCCTGATCGGGTTACATCAGCTGAGGCAGAGCTCAGTCATCTCAAAAAGGGTTCTCTTGATGCTGAGAGTTATTGCACCCTGTTCAGACGATGGTCTGCGGAGGTCAGGTGGAACGACCCTGCACTCAAGTTTCAGTTTCTGGCAGCCTTGAGTGAAAGGGTTAAAGATTTGCTCATTGCATTCCCTGCACCTGATACTTTGCAAGTTGCCATGCAATTAGCTATCCTTGTGGATAGAAGGTTGAGGGCCAGACAGAATGAGGAGAAGTTTCCTGTAATGCTGGATTCTGTTTCTCACGATATTCCTGCCGACACAGGGGAACCTATGCAGGTGGGGGCATTGTCATCCCGTTTCAAGGAAAGGGACAGGAGGTTCTCTGAGGGACTTTGCTTGTATTGTGGTAAGGCTGATCATTTTTTAAAGCAATGCGAGGTTCGCTTAAGGTAAGAAAAAAAATGGTCAGTAGAAATAACACTCCCGTTCGTATTGCATTTTTACGTTTTGCTGAGGTGTTTTTTCCTGGTAATACCACCTGTCAGGCTCATTCGATTGAGTTTCAGGTAATGGTGGATTGTGGTTCTGCACTTAATTTGATTGATCAACAATTTCTTGAAAAGTATAAGTTTGGTTCTGAACCTTTGTCGTCTCCTTTTCCTGTGATGGCGATTGATAATACTCCCCTGAAGCATGGGAGCATTCTTCGAAAGGTCACTGGGTTTCCACTTACTATGAATATGGAACATCAGGAGCAGATTGACTTATTTGTACTTGCTAAGTTGCCTTCCCCGGTCGTCCAGGGGTTGCCCTGGTTAAAAGTACATAATCCTTTGCTGGACTGGTTGTCTGGTTCCATAAGATCCTGGGGTCAGGGGTGTTATGGTAAGTGTTGTAATGTTCACATTGCGGCTGTTGTGAAGGGGGAGTTACCTGAACCCATTCAGGATTTTTGGAGGGTTTTTTCTGAGGTGGAGTCGAAAGCTTTACCACCTCATAGAGATTATGATTGCGCTATTGAGTTTGTCCCTGATACTAAGCTCCCTAAGAGTCGGTTGTTTAATCTGACAATTCCCGAGAGGGAGGCTTTGAAAGAATACCTTCAGACTTGTTTAGCTGCAGGTCACATAAGACCCTCTAAGTCTCCTGTGGCGGTTGGGTTCTTTTTTGTCAAAAAGAAGGATGGGGGTCTTAGACCATGTCTGAATTTTTGGGAGAGTAATAAGATCACTGTGCGCAATCCTTACCCGTTACCACTTATTCCGGATTTGTTTAACCAATTTACCAGAGCTAAATGGTTTTCTAAGATTGACCTTCGTGGGGCATATAATTTGCTGCGGGTGAAGGACGGAGATGAATGGAAGACAGCTTTTAACACCCCGGAAGCTAATTTTGAGTGTTTTGTGATGCCTTTTGGGCTTACTAACGCCTCTGCATTTTTTCAAAATTTTATCAATGACGTTCTGAGACCCTTGATCGGTAGGAGTGTCATTGTTTATCTGGATGACATTTTGATTTATTCATTGGATCTTGAGTCTCATTGGCAGAGAGTCCGCAAAGTTCTTCAGATACTGAGAGATAACACACTCTTTGCTAAATTGGAGAAGTGTCAGTTTGCTGTCCATAAAATTCATTTTTTGGGTTACTTTGTCTCTTGTGATGGTTTTGAGATGGACCCGGTGAAAGTTCAGGCTGTGCTGGAGTGGCCGAGGCCTGAGGGTTTGAAGTTCGTACAGAGGTTTTTGGGGTTTGTCAATTATTACAGGAAATTCATAAAGAATTTCTCTGTCATTGCTAAACCCATTACTGATCCCACCAAGAAGGGTGCTAATACAGTCCAATGGTCCACTGAGGCTATATTGAAGCTTTTCAGTATCTCAAGGAGAGGTTCAGCTCTGCTCCTGTTCTTATCCAGATAGATGAGACCAAGCCATTTCTGGTTGAGGTGGATGCCTCATCTATAAGTGTAGGGGCTGTTCTGTCCCAGGAGGGAGAGGATGGGGTGCATCCCTGTGCTTTCTTTTCAAAAAAAATTTCTGAGACAGAGCTCAACTATGATATTGGGAATCGTGAATTGTTGGCTATTAAACTCGAGTTCGAGCATTGGCGACATTTTTTGGAGGGGGCGCGACATCCTATACAGGTTTTCACAGATCATAAGAATTTAATTTATCTGGAAGCAGCTAAACGTTTGAATGCCCGTCAGGCTAGGTGGGCACTGTTTTTTGCCCGGTTCAATTTTCCCGTAACCTTTGTCCCGGGGACAAAGAATGTTAAGGCTGATGCTTTGTCTCGTAGTTTCTCTCCAGCGGTGAATGCTGGGAGGGAGGAGTGTATTTTGCAGAGAGGGGTGGTGGTGGCCGCATTGGATTCTGAGCTGAAGAATAACATCCTAGATGCTCAGAGTGCGGCACCAACTAACACTCCGTGTGGTAAATTGTTTGTGCCTAGAGCCTTGAGGAGAGCTTTGTTTGTTGAATGTCATGAGTCTCAGTTGGCGGGTCACTCAGGGATTTCAGAAACTAGGAAGTCTATCGGTCAAAGTTTCTGGTGGACAGGGTGGCAAAGGGAAGTCATCAAGTGGGTGTGTCAGTGTTCTGTGTGCGCTAGGTCGAAGGCCTCTCACGCTCCGGCTGCGGGGTTGCTGTGCCCCTTTGAAGTTCCTAGTTCGCCATGGACGCACCTTGCCAAGGATTTTATCACCGATCTGCCTGTATAGGAGGGTTTTTCTGTCATCTGGGTTGTTGTGGACCGGTTTAGTAAAATGTGTAATCTGGTTCCGTTCAACAAGTTACCTTGCGCCAAGACTCTTGCTAAGGCTTTTGTGAAGGAGATTGTCAGGCTCCATGGTGTTCCCGATAGAGGACCACAGTTTGTGGCTTGCTTTTGGCGTGCTTTTTGTGACAGATTGAAAATTCATTTGTCATTCTCATCGGGGTATCATCCAGAGTCCAATGGACAGACTGAAAGGAAGAACCATGATGTCGAGCAGTTTTTGAGATGTTTTGTGGCAGACAATCAGGAAATGTGGTCGGAATTTCTACCACTTGTGGAGTTTTTCCTTAATAAACATACTTTTTCCTCGGCTAGGTGTTCTCCTTTTTTTTTTGTTGTACTGGCAGGCATCCATCTTTTGGTCAATTTTCCAAAGTTGGGGCTTCTGTACCAGAGGAGGACAATTTTTCTGGTGATTTGGAGAGGGTTTGGACCAGTGTACGCCTGAATCTTAAGGAGGCTAACAGGAAATCAAAAAGGTATTTTGACAAAATAAGAAAGTAGTCCTTGTTTGCTGTTGGGAACATGGTTTGGTCCTCTTATTCCTTAGTTCTAAGTTGCAGAACATAACAAGTAGTACACACCATTGTAGGAAATCTTCAGTTTCTTGGCAATTTATCGCATGGAATAGCCTTCATTTCTAAGAACAAGAATAGACTGTCGATTTTCACATGAAAGTTCTCTTTTTTTGAGAGTTTCATAGAACAAACAAATGTAATGCTCCAGATTATCAACTAGCTCAAAGGAAGGTCAATTTTATAGCTTCTCAAATCAGCCAAACTGGTTTCAGCTGGGCTAACATACTTGTGCAAGGGTTTTCTAAACATCCATTAGCCTTCTTACACAGTTAGCAAACACAATGTACCAATAAAACACTGGAGTGGTGGTTGTTGGAAATGGGCCGCTATACACCTATGTAGATATTGCAATAAAAACAAGACGTTTGCAGCTAGAATAGTCATTTACCACATTAACAATGTATAGAGTGTATTTCTGATTCATTTAATGTTAGCTTCATTGAAAAAAAGTGCTTTTATTTGAAAAATAGTGAAATTTCTAAATGACCCCAGAACTTTTGAACAATAGTGTATATATATTTATGTATATTATGCATTATATATATTATATTATTGTGAGACAGTGATAGTGGTCCCATTCCAGCAATGTTGATGTCAAGTCTCCTGGCGCTCGTGGTGCCTTATGACCAATCAGGGTCGATGATCAGCTGCTAGTCATCAATACTCTGTAAGAGCGGACATCAGCACTGACCAAATAGTAAAGCTGCAGATGGTCAGTGAGCTCTGTTTGGTTGCAGCACACATGTGGCATAAAGATGAGACAACATCTCTCAAATGAGACAGATGCGGGAAGAGAGTATAAGCTTTTCTGAATGGTCCAAAAGAGGATGTTCTCCAACATCAAAGGAAAGTGGTTAAAATATAATATTTAATCATACAGGATAAAAAGCTGACAGAATGTAAAAAAAAAACATAACTCTTACACAATTCGGGAAGAAAAACCCTTAATCATAATTATGATTAAGGATTTTTCTTTCCAAAACACGTATGAGTTTTTTTAAATATGTGCACTTTCTGACAATTTATTTCATCTTATATGATTAAAGGCTTAGTTTTATCCACTTTCCTTTGATGCTGGAGAACATGCTCTTTTGACCATTGAGAGCTACAGTTAAAACAAGACACATATGCATGTTCTTCTCAATATCTGACATGAAATCAGAATAAACCTTTCCCGTTTTAGGTCAATTAAGATTACCATAATTTTTAATATTTGCCAAATGCCAAAATAATGACAGAGAATGTTTTAAGGCATTTTTATTACTTAAGAAAACATGCATATGTGTCTTTTTATATAGTGTATGTAAACTTCTGGTTTCAATTGTATTTGATCTGGAAGCTGGACCAGTTCACACTCCGTGTACCACACTGAGGCCAAAGACTATCTACCCTGGAATAACTGTCTCTGTTATTCTTTTTCAGACACATGGTCTGTAATAAAACATGGATATGTGAACCGCTACATACACTATAATGGGTTCTTGTTCTGTCAATGAGAGCCATCAATAGAACACATCCATGAAAAATGGATGTCTGAATATGGCTTAAGAAAGATGTGGCACCCTGCTATATACAGGTACCACAGCACCCAAAAGGGTGCATGGACGGACTTCTCCACAAGAGGCCCTCATTACATAACAAACACCTCCACCCTTCCACCTCATACCACCAGAGGGAGCCCTGTTAGGGATATATATACGGAGGGTGGAGTTAGGTAGGTGTGACACCCCAGGGGTCTGGTTGCCACAGTGATAGAGATGTTATGTCTGAGAGCAGGTGGGAGGTCCTTTGGTCAGGGATCCTGTGCATGCCACACCTCCTGCCCAGTCTTGGGAGGGGAAGAACTTCCCCTATATAAACCCAGGGCTGAAGCAGGGTTAGGAGTCAAGGAGAGTAGAGACAAGAAACAGTCATAGGAAGAGACAGCAGGAGCTCAGTGGGAGCAATACTACTACGAGTCAGGGGCTGGCAGCTGCAGAGCTCGCCCTGACTGAGAAGCTTTCTTACCGGACCCGGCGTCCGAGGCTGTGGGGACTAACTCTTACCCAGCAGCAGAAGTCGACCGGCAGGGGATTTCAGGTCCTCAGGCCCAGAAACCCGAAGGCACGGTCACACGTGTGGGACCAGCACCGCCATCGTGGAGCGGAAGCCAATAGAAGGCCCCGAGTCACCGGCCATACGGGTGAGCACCACACGGTACACTCAGGGATGTGGGCTACTTATATCCGCTTCTAGCAAGGTAGCCAGAAGAGTACAGTCAGTTTGGGAGGCCTACAACTCCGCCTGGCCAGGGGAGATCCCATCTGCTCAAGGACTGACCAGGCCCCGTTCGCTAGCAAGTACTCCGGGAGGGTCTATCGTTGTTACCAGTAAAGACCCTGAATTACACCGCACCGTCTCTGAGTGGTTCCTGCTACCCCCATCTTCCACGTCGGCTGCCCTGAGGCCATACCCCTCCCGTTGGGGGTTATACTATCACGCTGCACAATTCTACACCGGCCTCAGCGGTCTGCCCTGCAGCGGCAGCTCCATAGCTGCAAATCAACGGGTGGCGTAGTCGACACTCAAATAACATCTATCAAGACTGCCACACACTGAGTCTGACTCCCTGGGCACGGACCGGGTCCCCGCCACACGGAGACTACAACCCTCATCTGATCCGGTTCCGGGTAAGCCCCCGTGCACGAGACGCTGCGCGACACAGCAGGCCCAGGGGCGCGTCAACTTTGGCGTAGTCGGCAGGATTTCGTGCCCGCAACCACCGGGTACTGCGTGCCTGAAAAGCAAAGACTGTTCAAACTTACCAGTGGTGAGGTTTCCCGCCATCCGGCGCCATCTTCTGCCTTCTTCCCGCCATCCGCGAAGTTTTCCCGCCATCCGGCGCCATCTTCGTCCTTCTTCCCGCCATCCGTGGAGTTTTCCCGCCATTGGACGCCATCTTGAGGACGCCGCGCGGGAAGAAGAGGGGCGTGGACTTCGAAAGCGCGCGAGAACTGAAGCCCCGCCTCACGTCCGGACGTTGCGTAAGGTTCTGGAAGGAGCCCAGCAGACGCCGACGTCACCGGAGCGCGACGGAAGGTCCTCAACCCTGACGTTCTACTGCGGAGCCGCGGCCTACGGAACAGGATCATCGCAAGGTAGGCCACGGTCCACTAGGGGGGAGGAAGATGTCGGATACGGAGGAGAGCTTCACTGCCTCAACCCCCGCCAGCGCCACCGCTGCTGCAGTTATGCCCTTCACCATGCCCTATATCCCGGGAGCAGCTTGGCTACCCCAGTACTCAGGGGAGTCACATACCCTGCATGACTTTAGAGAAAAGCTGGATAGCCTCTTCCAGGTGTACCCCCTCACAGAAGAGCAAAAAGTGAGCATCCTGGTGGCCCAACTAACCGGGGCAGCTAAAAGGGAAGTAAAATCCTGGCCACCTGGGAGGAAGACTGTCGCAGGGATACTAACCCGGCTGAAGGATACCTTTGATACCCGCACCTCAGCCGAGATTAAGCTTAGATTCTACGGGTGCAAGCAGCGAGCGCATGAGAGTATAAGGGACTATGCACTAAACCTACAAGAGGCCCTGAGGGCCATTAAGCAGACCGACCCTGATGGAGTGGGAAACGAGGACAGGCTGTTGACTGAACAATTTATAGAGGGACTGTATTGTAATGCCCACCGAACCCAGTTGCGGGCGATGGCCTTACAGGATCCCCATCTGGGCTTTGCACAGTTCAAGGACAGAGCCATCCGGGTGCTCCGAGAACCGGCACCGGGTGGCGTTATGACCCACAGGCGCCCAGCTATTACTTACCACCAGGAGGCGGCGCCCTTGTCGGCAGGGCCTGTGGGAGCTGATGCGCAGGCTTTGGACAATGACCCGGCTCCAGACCTACACCATCAGGTCCAAGAGCTAGCTAAGAGCGTTGCTGCGCTAACCCGAACTGTGCAGTCTTTACAGGTTTCCACCCCAGGGAAGATCCAGCTGGCATCCGGACCGGAGGGCATCCCGTGGCGTCGACCAAGGAGGACCCCACCGGCCAGAGGAAGACCCAGTGACCGATACAGCGAGGACGGACGACCCATCTGCCGCCGCTGCAATCAACCCGGACATATGGCAAGGTACTGTTCTTTAAACGGGCATAACCTGGGGTAGAGGGCCAACCCCCAGGAAAAAGATCACCAGGCCCATCGAACAGATATGTGGGAGGACGTCCAGTCTTGCCTGTGGTACTGGATGGCATTCCCATGAGTGCCCTACTGGACACCGGGTCGCAGGTCACCACCATCCCGTACGTGCTCTTTAAGCAGTACTGGAATGACTCGGATATTACCCGCTACCCTGACGACGACTTGAGTATCATCGCCAGCAATGGCCAGCCCGTGCCACAGATCGGATTTAAAGAGGTGACCATCAAAATCGGTAGAGTCGAACTGGCAGCACAGGGACTGATCATTGTAGATATTGACAAACATGAGAGTCACCCAAAAATAACTCTAGGAACTAATGTAATTGAAAATTGTCTTGCAGAGGTGATTTTCCTTTTACAGCAGGTTGCCAAGAACGCCAGCTCCGGCGAGCAGCGGGTGCTCCAGAAAGAGATCCGGGCACTGATGCGACGGCAACAGGTGGAACTCTCCGGCGGTGAGATTGGTAGCGTAAGAATGTGTGACCCTTTTCCTATTGCCATGCCCCCAAAAAGTGAAATGATGATTTGGTGCCGGGCAGCTATTGGTCTGAGAGGTAGGGATTACCAGGCTATGGTAGAACCAGTTTACTCAGACAGTAGGCCCACCATTTTGACAGCACGGGGGGTGGTTGATGTACGCCATGGGAGGGTGCCCGTTCGCATAATAAATATCGGGGAGAGGGAAGTGTACCTGCCCCGGTATGCCACGCTAGCCAAATTATATACCATTAACCAAAATTCTATACAATCTGTGGAACCCTTGCCTCCATCTCACCCGGAGGAAGGTAACGGCTCTAAGAAAAACGTGGAGGACTGGTGTCAGCAACTACATCTGGGTACTGACTCCACTCCCTCACACCAGAAACAAGGAGTCTATCGGGTGGTTCAGGAGTACGAGAGAGTGTTCAGTAAACACCCGTTAGACTTCGGGCGAGTCAAGGGGGTAGAACACCACATCCCCACGGGAGACCATCCTCCTATAAAAGAGAGGTATCGACCCGTACCCCCTGCCCACTACCAACACGCCAAGGGGATGCTTAGAGACATGAAGGAGGCTGGGGTGATCAGGGATAGCTGTAGCCCCTGGGCAGCTCCACTAGTCTTAGTCAGAAAAAAAGACAACACCATGAGGATGTGTGTAGATTACCGAAAAATCAACTGTATCACACACAAGGATGCGTACCCCTTACCAAGGATAGAGGAGTCATTGGCTGCTTTAAGATCTGCTAATTTCTTCTCTACCTTGGATCTCACTAGCGGGTACTGGCAGGTTCCTGTAGCAGAGGCGGACCGGGAGAAGACCGCATTCACCACCCCGATGGGACTTAGCGAGTTCACCTGCATGCCGTTCGGACTCTGCAACGCACCAGGAACCTTCCAACGACTAATGGAGTGTTGTCTGGGCCACAGAAACTTCGAGACGGTCCTGTTGTACCTGGACGATGTCATCGTATATTCCAAGACGTATGAGGACCACCTGAAACACCTGGCGGAAGTGTTCGAAGCTCTGGCGAGTTACGGCCTAAAGGTGAAACCCTCCAAGTGTCACCTCCTGAAACCAAAGGTGCAGTACCTGGGGCACGTGGTGAGCGCTGACGGAGTGGCTCCCGACCCTGATAAGATCACCGCAATTAAGGAATGGCCAAGCCCCTCCAGCGTAAAAGAAGTGCGGCAGTTCCTCGGGTTGGTAGGCTACTACCGAAGGTTTATTCCCGGTTTCACCAAAAAGGCAGCACCTATGCAGGACCTCCTGATAGGCCAGTCCCGGAAGGCCAAGAACCAGAAGCCGCCCTTCAAATGAGAGGAGCTGGAAGAAGAGTCCTTCCGCCAGCTGAAGATGGCCCTCACGGGGGACGAAATCCTGGCGTACCCGGATTATAGCCAGCCCTTTATCCTCTACACCGACGCCAGTAACATCGGGCTAGGAGCCGTACTGTCCCAGATCCAGCAGGGGAAGGAACGAGTAATCGCCTACGCCAGCCGAAAACTGCGACCCACCGAAAGGAACCCCGAGAATTACAGCTCATTTAAGCTAGAGTTCCTGGCCGTAGTATGGGCAGTCACCGAGCGCTTTAAGCATTACCTCGCTTCTTCCCGGTTCACCGTGTACACGGATAACAACCCGTTGACACACCTGGACACGGCAAGACTCGGTGCCCTGGAGCAGAGGTGGATGGCCCGTCTGTCCAACTACGAGTTCACAATCAAATACCGGGCCGGACGCTCCAATACCAACGCGGATGCCCTGTCCAGGATGCCCAACCTGCCGGACGAAGGAGAAGATCCGGAGGGACTGGAAGAAGTTGAACTCCCTGCGTTCCACCGTCATGGGACTATCCAGTATTCCCACCGGGTAAGGAGTAAGCAGGCTGCTACGTTGAACCCCTTACCTCACTACAACTGGGCGGAAACGCAAGACAGCGACCCTGCCGTCCGACTGGTGAAGGAGATGCTGACTCGCCCGGAGGCTTGCCTTGAACCAGACGCTCCGGAGGAAGCCAAACAACTATGGGCAGAGAAGAGTCGACTGTTCCTTTACAAGGGGAAGTTGTGCCGCAGAATGGTTAACTCCCGGACGCATGAACTACTCTGGCAAGTAGTGGTGCCACGAAGAGACGCAGCCATGGTGATGGAGGCATACCACGACGGAGCTGGACACTTCGGGTGGAAGAAGCTGGAGTTCCTGCTGCGCGAGCGATTCCACTGGGTAGGCATGAGGGGAACCATTGAGAAGTGGTGCAGAGACTGTGGCCCGTGCAACCTGAGAAGGAAGGACCGTGCCAGCCAGAAGACTCCCCTGCAGTCCATCGTCACCCGGCAACCGTTGGAACTGGTAGCCTTGGATCATGTAAAACTGACCCCAAGCAGAAGTGGCTACGTCTACGCGTTAACCATCGTGGATCATTACTCCCGGTTCTTGGTTGTCGTCCCCGTCAAGGACTTAACGGCTCAAACAGCAGCTAGAGCCTTCCAGCAGCACTTTTGCCGTCCACACGGGTACCCGGACCAAGTGCTGACGGACCAGGGACCTGCCTTTGAAGCGGAGGTCTTCCAGGAATTCTGCAATCTGTATGGCTGCCGGAAGATAAGGACGACACCCTACCATCCGCAAACTAATGGACTTTGTGAGAAAATGAACCAGGTGGTAATGGATCTTTTAAAAACGTTGCCCCTGGAAGAACGCAGTCTGTGGCCTGAGAAGTTGCCCGATCTGGTGGACCTATACAACCACATCCCGGTAGGTTCCACCTACTGTACCCCGGCTTACCTAATGAGGGCAAGACCTGGTAAGTTACCTGTTGACCTGGAAATGGGAGTCCTGACACCCGAGGACACTTCACCAGAAACAGACTGGGACACAGAGAGGCAGCAGCAGTACCGGAGAGTACAGGAGAGCGTGGAGCGAAGTCTCTGTCAGGCTAGGGAAAGACAAGAGAAAACTTACAACCAGTATGCTCCCGCTGTTCCCCTGGTACCCGGAGAGCAGGTCTTGAAGAGGAAGAGACGGCTCCACAAGTTGGACGACCAGTGGGAAAAGGACCCGTACACCGTACTGCCCTCAAGCCACGAGAACCCGAAGGTTTGTACCATCAGTAAAGACGGAGGGGAAACCACAGCTATTGTATCCCGGGACCACCTGAAGAAGTGTCCCGAACAACTGAGGAACCCTGAAGAGGAACAAGAAGACCATCGACCCGTAGAGGAAAGGGAAGATATGGTTAGTACTGTGCTCGGGGACTTCCCTCGGTCTTGGACTCAAGTCAATGGTGCAGTTGTGGTACCCGTACTCACCTTCCTCCAACCAGCATCCCAAGCACCTACAGAGCAACAGGTAGAGCTGGAAGAACAGCCGGTCCAGGAGGCAGAAGACCCCACACCCGCAGACCAGGAGGATCAACCCTCTGCTTGCAGTGAGCCTGCCATATCCCTAGTGAGCCAAAGAGCCGGTAGACAGCTGCCCAGTTTACCCTTGACAGCTCCTACACCCTGTAGTTCAGGGCTAGGCAGTCAGCTCCGTAGGTCCACTAGGGCCACTAGAGGCCAGTTACCCGCACGGTGGAGGATTTGAAGTGTATAAATTGTTTTATTTATGTTTACCTGTGTATTGTTGCTTGTGTATAATTTTGTGTTTCTAGTTATTTGTAGGAGTCCTCGGCGGATTTACCGGGAATCCTTGTACATAGTTGGAGCGTAACCCAGGACGGACTAAAGACTGTTAAGGACTCGGGGTAGGACAAACCCCTACCTGGTTACGTCTCCCTGTTTTGGTGAAATGGACACCTTGCTTTTCTTCAAAGACTGCACCCGGTTACGGACATGCCGTAACCATCTTTATATGTTTTTCTTATTGTATTATTATTGTTTTTATCTTGTTATGTTTTTCTAAAATATGTTTAGTCCCGGAGTACTAAATTTCACTAGGGGGGAATGTGACACCCCAGGGGTCTGGTTGCCACAGTGATAGAGATGTTATGTCTGAGAGCAGGTGGGAGGTCCTTTGGTCAGGGATCCTGTGCATGCCACACCTCCTGCCCAGTCTTGGGAGGGGAAGAACTTCCCCTATATAAACCCAGGGCTGAAGCAGGGTTAGGAGTCAAGGAGAGTAGAGACAAGAAACAGTCATAGGAAGAAACAGCAGGAGCTCAGTGGGAGCAATACTACTACGAGTCAGGGGCTGGCAGCTGCAGAGCTCGCCCTGACTGAGAAGCTTTCTTACCGGACCCGGCGTCCGAGGCTGTGGGGACTAACTCTTACCCAGCAGCAGAAGCCGACCGGCAGGGGATTTCAGGTCCTCAGGCCCAGAAACCCGAAGGCACGGTCACACGTGTGGGACCAGCACCGCCATCGTGGAGCGGAAGCCAATAGAAGGCCCCGAGTCACCGGGAATACGGGTGAGCACCACACGGTACACTCAGGGACGTGGGCTACTTATATCCGCTTCTAGCAAGGTAGCCAGAAGAGTACAGTCAGTTTGGGAGGCCTACAACTCCGCCTGGCCAGGGGAGATCCCATCTGCTCAAGGACTGACCAGGCCCCGTTCGCTAGCAAGTACTCCGGGAGGGTCTATCGTTGTTACCAGTAAAGACCCTGAATTACACCGCACCGTCTCTGAGTGGTTCCTGCTACCCCCATCTTCCACGTCGGCTGCCCTGAGGCCATACCCCTCCCGTTGGGGGTTATACTATCACGCTGCACAATTCTACACCGGCCTCAGCGGTCTGCCCTGCAGCGGCAGCTCCATAGCTGCAAATCAACGGGTGGCGTAGTCGACACTCAAATAACATCTATCAAGACTGCCACACACTGAGTCTGACTCCCTGGGCACGGACCGGGTCCCCGCCACTCGGAGACTACAACCCTCATCTGATCCGGTTCCGGGTAAGTCCCCGTGCGCGAGACGCTGCGCGACACAGCAGGCCCAGGGGCGCGTCATAGGCAGAGTGTGCTGACACTTTAGATCAGTGAAGAAGCAGCACGTGAGCTGCTGTGTGTTGAGGGCCCTGAGTGTGGCCGGAGGCAAGGAGAGAGGAGTTGAGGGGGTCAGACTAGCATCTGAAGCTCACCCCAGTATACAAGCCGGACACCAGGTCGGCGACCACAGGGTCCTCTACACCCAGTAGGGACAACTGGCATACCAGGAGGATTCCAGACCTCTGGTCGAACTGAAGCTATCATCATTTTACAGAACTAGTAACCGCGAAGGCCCCAGCGTCCAGGGATAGTGGTAGCCAGAGAAACGTTCTATTACCAAGCAGACAGGTGAGAGAGTGAAACAGCATAGAAGCTAGGCCTAGTTCCAGGCTGGCCAGAAGCTTAGAGAGAGGAAGAAATGGACCAGGAGGCCTACTACACACTCACTGGGGAGAAGTCCAGAAATGCACCCTTCCTATTAAGTACCCTGGACCATACCTGCCGTTACACCAGTAAAGGTACTGAAGCGAATCCCCTGTGTGCGTGTCCATCATCCCCCCTGACACGACCGGGCCACCTCTCACCTGCATCCCTTCCACCTACACTGCCCCGGGGGGCCTGCTCTGCCTGTGGGGAGCAGTAACATCCCAGCTGCCATCCCATCACCCCCAGAGGTCTGCAGCAGCGCTGGTACCCATTACCAGGAGCCACAGGTGGCGTTACGAGACAAACTGTTAACAAAACCCCTTTTAAAGAGTGACCCCAGATTACGGGCCCAGGAGCCCACTGCCGTGACTTCCCAAGGAGGTAAAGGCCCGGGTACCGAGTCTCCCCCATGTCCCCCTGGGCGAGTCATCTCTTCCTGGCATCACGAACAGGATTTTGTGCCCGTTGCAACCGGGCACTGTGTGCCGTATTTGAACTGTGTTTGTACTGTGGTGAACATCGCCGCCATTACCGCGCCGCCGCGCAGGAAGAAGAGGGGCGTAACCGCGGGAACAAGAGAGGCGTGACCGTTGGTAGCGCGGGAAGCTCAAGCCCCGCCTCGCGCTCTGACGCAGCACCAGAAAGCGTCAGGTCCTGGAAGGAGACCGCCATCTGCGAAGCTGCGGCCTACCTGATATAAGAAAAGAAGGAAGGCTACGGTTTACTAGGGGGGCACAACCATGGCCGACGACCAGCAAGACGCCGGAGCACCGGTTAACGCTCCCGATGCTCAACTCGCGCCCGGCGCTGCTCAGGCCGGAGCAGCCGCCCCACCATCAGGGGTCGTGACTCCAGTGATACCCATGGCCCTGCCGTACGTCCCCGGAGCGAAGTGGCTTCCCCAGTATGACGGCAAACCGGACACCTTGTCTGGATTCAAAAGAAAAATATGCGGTGTACTGGACATGTACTCAATGACTGGTAAATAGTGTTGAGCCACCCCCGTAGTGTTCGGGTTCGGTTCGGTTCGTCGAACACCGGGATGTTCGAGGAACTGTTCGTCGAACTGTTCGTCGAACACCTTAGAACACCGTCGAACACCGTTAAAACCAATGGCAGGCAAACAAAAACACATAGAAACACATAGAAAACACCTGCAAAGGTGTCCAAAAGCTGAGAAACTGCTCAGAAGACACTCTCTTTAAAAAAGCCGGCCGGCAAATTCAGCAGCGGCATACACCGGTACCCGACAATTTAGACAAGAAGGAATAGAGCATCACACATAGATTAGATAGATAGAAACATGTCAGTCACACATATAAGAAGCACAGTGACAGTGTTGGTTACTGCACTTGTCATTTAGTGTAAAGGATTTATTAAAAAAAATATTAGTGTTTTCATGCACCGTCTCTTTAAAAAAGCCGGCCGGCAATTCAGCATCTGTACCCGACAATTTAGAACAGAAAGAATAGAGCTTCACACATAGATTAGATAGATAGAAACATGTCAGTCACATATATAATAAGTACAGTGATAGTGTTGCTTACTATACTTGTCATTTAGTGTAAAGGATTTATTTAAAAAAATAATAGTGTTTTCATGCACTGTCTCTTTAAAAAAGCCGGCCGGCAATTCAGCAGCGGTAACCGACAATTTAGAACAGAAAGATAGAGCATCACACATAGATTAGATAGATAGAAACATGTCAGTCACATATATATGAAGTACAGTGATAGTGTTGGTTACTGTACTTGTCATTTAGTATTAAAATAAAGGATTTATTATTAAAAAAATTGGCGTGGGGTTCCCCTTAATTTTAGGCTCTAGCGGAGGTTAAGCAGACGGCTGGGGCAGATGTTTGAAGCCTGGGAAGGGGGTAATACCCACGGAGCTTCCCAGGCTACTAATATCAGCCCCCAGATGAATACATAGCCTTTACTAGCTATTAAAATGGGGGACCCCCCCAAAAAAATGACGTGGGGTCCCCCCTAATTTAATAGCTAGCAAAGGCTAGGCAGACAGCTGGGGGCTGATATTAATAGCCCAGGAAGGGAGCCATGAATATTGGCCCCCTCCCAGGCTAGAAACACCAGCCGTCAGCCGCCCCAGAAATGGCGCATTCATAGGATGCGCCAATTCTGGCACTTAGCCTCGCTCTTCCACGCTGCCCTGGTGCGGTGGCAGGGGGTAATAGGGTTGGGGTTGATGTCAGCTTATAATGCCAGCTGACATCAAGCCCAGGTTAGTAATGGAGAGGCGTCTATAAGACACCCCCATTACTAACCCCATAGTCAAAGTTAAAAAAAACACAAACACCCAGAATAAAGTCCTTTAATTGAAATAAAGACACAATCCTTTATTGTTCTAAATTAAACCATACTTACCATCACGCCCATTCCAGCTGAAGCCAACGATCTCCTGCAATAAAAGAAAAATAATAAAGCAACCTCATCCTTACCTTTCCATGGTTCCCACGACAGCTTCAGCTCTGCTACATCGAGATGACAGGCTGGACCGCAGCAGAACGCTGCCATCCAGCCTGTCATCCCGCAGACACTGAGAAGCGCAGGCTTGCTTGCGCTGCTCAGCGTCTCTCTGTGACGACATCCAGATGAGCCGAGTTCATGTCCAATGAACTCGGCTCACCTCATGCACGTCACTGACAGCGTGGAGAAAATTCTCACGCTGAAGCGCTGATTGCAGGACAATTTTCCCACGCTGTCAGTGACGTGCAGGAGGTGAGCTGAGTTCATTGGACATGAGCTCACCTCATGCACATCACTGACAGCGTGGGAGAATTCTCCTGCACTCAGCACTTCAGCGTGAGAATTTTCCCACGCTGTCAGTGACGTGCATGAGGTGAGCCGAGTTCATTGGACATGACCTCGGCTCATCTGGATGCCGTCACAGCGAGACAGTGAGGAGCGCAAGCTTGCCTGCGCTTCTCAGTGTCTGCGGGATGACAGACTGGATGGCAGCGTTCTGCTGCGGTCCAGCCAGTCATCTCGATGTAGCAGAGCTGAAGCTGTCGTGGGAACCATGGAAAGGTAAGGATGAGGTTGGTTTATTATTTTTCTTTTATTGCAGGAGATCGTTGGCTTCAGCTGGAATGGGTGTGATGGTAAGTATGGTTTAATTTAGAACAATAAAGAATTGTGTCTTTATTTCAATTAAAGGACTTTATTCTGGGTGTTGTGTTTTTTTTAAATACTTTACTAGAAATTCATGGCGGTCATGTCTAATACTGGCGTGACCCCATGAATTTTGGGCTTGGGGCCAGCTGATAATACCAAGCTGGCCCTAACCCCTTTATTACCCAGTGAGCCACCGCACCAGGGCCCTGGATGAGTTGGGTACAGCGCCAGAAGATGGCGCTTCTATGAACGCGCCATATTCTGGGGCGGCTGCGGACTGCAATTTGCAGCGGGGGTGGCCCAGAAAGCTTGGGCCTCCCTGCGCTGCAGATTCCAGCCCCCAGCTGCCTAGTTGTACCTGGCTGGACACAAAAATAGGGCGAAGCCCCACGTACTTTTTTTTTAATTATTTCATGAAATTCATGAAATAATTAAGAAAAAAAGGCCTTCCCTATATTGTTGTGTCCGGCCAGGTACAAATAGGCAGCTGGTGGTTGGGGGCAGCCCGTTCCTGCCTGCTGTACCTGGCTGGACACAAATATAGTGCGAAGCCCCACTTCAATTTTTTTTAATTATTTCATGAAATTCATGAAATAATTAAGAAAAAAAGGGCTTCCCTATATTGTTGTGTCCGGCCAGGTACAAATAGGCAGCTGGTGGATGGGGGCAGCCCGTTCCTGCCTGCTGTACCTGGCTGGACACAAATATAGTGCGAAGCCCCACTTCAATTTTTTTTAATTATTTCAGGAAATTCATGAAATAATTTAAAAAAAATTGACGTGGGGCTTCGCACTATTTTTGTGTCCAGCCAGGTACAGCAGGCAGGAACGGGCTGCCCCCAACCACCAGCTGCCTATTTGTACCTGGCCGGACACAACAATATAGGGAAGCCCTTTTTTTCTTAATTATTTCATGAAATAATTTAAAGAAAATTGACGTGGGGCTTCGCCCTGTTTTTGTGTCCAGCCAGGTACAACTAGGCAGCTGGGGGCTGGAATCCGCAGCGCAGGGAGGCCCAAGCTTTCTGGGCCACCCCCGCTGCAAATTGCAGTCCGCAGCCACCCCGGAAAATGGCGCGTTCATAGAAGCGCCATCTTCTGGCGCTGTACCCAACTCATCCAGGGCCCTGATGCGGTGGCTCACTCGGTAATAAAGGGGTTAGGGCCAGCTTGGCATTATCAGCTGGCCCTAAGCCCGAAATTCATGGGGTCACGCCAATATTAGACATGACCACCATGAATTTCTAGTAAAGTATTTAAAAAAAACACAACACCCAGAAAAAAGTCCTTTAATTGAAATAAACACACAATTCTTTATTGTTCTAAATTAAACCATACTTACCATCACGCCCATTCCAGCTGAAGCCAACGATCTCCTGAAATAAAAGAAAAATAATAAAGCAACATCATCCTTACCTTTCCATGGTTCCCATGACAGCTTCAGCTCTGCTACATCGAGATGACAGGCTGGACCGCAGCAGAACGCTGCCATCCAGCCTGTCATCCCGCAGACACTGAGAAGCGCAGGCTTGCTTGCGCTCCACAGTGTCTCTCTGTGAGGGCATCCAGATGAGCCGAGTTAATGTCCAATGAACTCGGCTCACCTCATGCACGTCACTGACAGCGTGGGAAAATTCTCCTGCACTCAGCGCTTCAGCATGGGAGAATTTTCACACTGAAGCGCTGAGTGCAGGAGAATTCTCCCACGCTGTCAGTGACGTGCAGGAGGTGAGCTGAGTTCATTGGACATGAGCTCACCTTATGCACGTCACTGACAGCGTGGGAAAATTCTCCTGCACTCAGCGCTTCAGCGTGGGAGAATTCTCACGCTGAAGCGCTGAGTGCAGGAGAATTCTCCCACGCTGTCAGTGACGTGCAGGAGGTGAGCTGAGTTCATTGGACATGAGCTCACCTTATGCACGTCACTGACAGCGTGGGAGAATTCTCCTGCACTCACCGCTTCAGCGTGAGAATTTTCCCACGCTGTCAGTGACGTGCATGAGGTGAGCCGAGTTCATTGGACATGAACTCGGCTCATCTGGATGTCGTCACAGAGAGACGCTGAGCAGCGCAAGCAAGCCTGCGCTTCTCAGTGTCTGCGGGATGAGAGGCTGGATGGCAGCGTTCTGCTGCGGTCCAGCCTGTCATCTCGATGTAGCAGAGCTGAAGCTGTCGTGGGAACCATGGAAAGGTAAGGATGAGGTTGGTTTATTATTTTTCTTTTATTGCAGGAGATCGTTGGCTTCAGCTGGAATGGGCGTGACGGTAAGTATGGTTTAATTTAGAACAATAAAGGATTGTGTCTTTATTTCAATTAAAGGACTTTATTCTGGGTGTTTGTGTTTTTTTTAACTTTGACTATGGGGTTAGTAATGGGGGTGTCTTATAGACGCCTCTCCATTACTAACCTGGGCTTGATGTCAGCTGGCATTATAAGCTGACATCAACCCCAACCCTATTACCCCCTGCCACCGCACCAGGGCAGCGTGGAAGAGCGAGGCTAAGTGCCAGAATTGGCGCATCCTATGAATGCGCCATTTCTGGGGCGGCTGACGGCTGGTGTTTCTAGCCTGGGAGGGGGCCAATATTCATGGCTCCCTTCCTGGGCTATTAATATCAGCCCCCAGCTGTCTGCCTAGCCTTTGCTAGCTATTAAATTAGGGGGGACCCCACGTCATTTTTTTGGGGGGGTCCCCCATTTTAATAGCTAGTAAAGGCTATGTATTCAGCTGGGGGCTGATATTAGTAGCCTGGGAAGCTCCGTGGGTATTACCCCCTTCCCAGGCTTCAAACATCTGCCCCAGCCGTCTGCTTAACCTCCGCTAGAGCCTAAAATTAAGGGGAACCCCACGCCAATTTTTTTAATAATAAATCCTTTATTTTAATACTAAATGACAAGTACAGTAACCAACACTATCACTGTACTTATTATATATGTGACTGACATGTTTCTATCTATCTAATCTATGTGTGAAGCTCTATTCTGTCTGTTATAAATTGTCGGGTACCGCTGCTGAATTGCCGGCCGGCTTTTTTAAAGAGACGGTGCATGAAAACACTATTATTTTTTTTGATAAATCCTTTACGCTAAATGACAAGTACAGTAAGCAGCACTTTCACTGTACTTCGTATATATGTGGCTGACATGTTTATATCTATCTAATCTATGTGTGAAGCTCTATTCTTTCGGTTCTAAATTGTCGGGTACAGGTGTATGCCGCTGCTGAATTGCCGGCTTTTCATGTTTCACTGTTGGCACTGTTCCCATCGATTTGGGCAATCACTGTAATGCCACAACCACCATGGCTGTGGCATTACAGTGAGTGGCAGACAATCCCTGCATGATTGGTGCTCTAAATAGCGCCAGACATGCAGGACACGCTTTTGGTGCACGAACAGTTATCGAACATAACCTCGAACAGCCGAATTTTTTGCAAATCGTTCGGGTTCGTCGAACAACTCGAACACCGCCCAAAACAGCTCGAATTTGAGATTGGCGAACAGTTCTAGTCGAACACCGCTCATCTCTACTGGTAAACAGAGAACCACTGTTGTGCTGGGACAATTGGCAGGTGCTGCAGAGCGGGAAGTTGAAACTGGCCAGCCGCAGACCAGTAATCAGTATCTATTATATTTAAGAGACTGCAAACTGGACTATGCCTGGCATTTACAAGAGGCCCAGCGGCACCTGAAACAGGTTAGTCCAGCCTGCATACATGATGTAGACAAAATGTTGATAGAACAATTCATCCGGGGGTTAAGGTCCCAGGAGGAGAGCAGAACTGTATGGTGGTGGGCCTTAGATCATCCAAATGCCACCTTTGACGCCCTGAAGGACATAGCTATTAATGGCCTTCAGCCCCTGGAAACATCAGAAACTGCTATCCAGCGTTACCAGGGAGGGGCCACCCTAATGCCAACAGCACTCACTGCCCCTTCATTAGCGGCTGAGGCAAAAGTGCAAGCAGCGTCCCTTAGTGAGCTGCACAGCCTGCGCTCTGAAGTGCGTCAGCTAAGTAAAACCCTGGCTACTGTCCTGAGCACCCTGCTGCTACAGACGGAGCCCAAGCCGGAAGGAAGGATCCTACCCGCCAACAGTCCTGAGTAGAGATGAGCGTTGTTCTACTCGAACTGTTCGCCAATCTCAAATTCGAGCTGTTTTGGGCGGTGTTCGAGCCGTTCGGCGAACACGAACGATTTGAGAAAAATTCGGCTGTTCAAGGTTATGTTCGATAACTGTTCGTGCACCAAAATCATAACTGGATTTTTTCTCAGTAATGATGAAAATTAATGTTAATACGCAGTTTGAGTGTACAGCGGGGTGGGGGGAGGGGCAGGGGATGGATCTCAGCAGGAATAATGAAGATCTCCATTTTTTTTTTCTCTTTCCCGCATTTACAGTGGGGAGGTGCAATCTGTCAGCCTATCAGCAGCGCACACACGGAGCGAAGTGCTTTTTTTCACACAAGCAAGGGCATGTGTCATTGGCAGTGTATGTCACATGTCCTTGCCCTATAAGACCAAGCCATTTTCCCCGTCGCCACCATTTTCTCACTGCTGCAGCTTCGTGTTAGACGGCACCGCTGTTGCTGTGTGCGCTATACCTTGTTAATTTCAAGCCAATTTTCGCACAAATCTACAGATAGCTTGGGAGTAGGGAATAGTTGTGATTGCAGTCCTTTTAAGGACTAGGTTACAGCATTTCCTACGACTTTTATCAGGCAGGTCTGTGCTATTAAATAGATAGGTTGTGGGAGTAAAGACTAATTGTAATTGGAGTCCTTTTCAGGACTAGGTTACATCAGTTCCTATCAGTTTTTGCCAGGCAGGTCTGTGCCAGTGCTGTCCAGTCCTCAAAGGTGTCACCCCAATCGCACTGGCTTCCTCACAGCTCCCAAATCTCCAACTGCCCGTCTGAGTATGAGGTAGAATAGATGGTTGAGTCTGCAGAGCTGTTTACTCATACTATAGCCTGGGAATCAGAGGTCGACTCCAGCGCTTCTGTGAATCCAGACGAGGAAATGATCTGCACTGATGCCCAGAATCTTTATGAGTCGGATGCAGGACCAGACGCAGAAGGTTCTGACTAGAGATGAGCGTTGTTCTACTCGAACTGATCGCCAATCTCAAATTCGAGCTGTTTTGGGCGGTGTTCGAGCCATTCGGCGAACACGAACAATTTGAGAAAAATTCGGCTGTTCGAGGTTATGTTTGATAACTGTTCGTGCACCAAAATCATAACTGGATTTTTTCTCAGTAATGATGAAAATTAATGTTAATACGCAGTTTGAGTGTACAGCGGGGTGGGGGGAGGGGCAGGGGATGGATCTCTGCAGGAACAATGAAGATCTCCATTTTTTTTTCTCTTTCCCGCATTTACAGTGGGGAGGTGCAATCTGTCAGCCTATCAGCAGCGCACACACGGAGCGAAGTGCTTTTTTTCCCACAAGCAAGGGCATGTGTCATTGGCAGTGTATGTCACATGTCCTTGCCCTATAAGACCAAGCCATTTTCCCCGTCGCCACCATTTTCTCACTGCTGCAGCTGCGTGTTAGACGGCACCGCTGTTGCTGTGTGTGCTATACCTTGTTAATTTCAAGCCAATTTTCGCACAAATATACAGATAGCTTGGGAGTAGGGAATAGTTGTGATTGCAGTCCTTTTAAGGACTAGGTTACAGCATTTCCTACGACTTTTATCAGGCAGGTCTGTGCTCTTAAATAGATAGGTTGTGGGAGTAAAGACTAATTGTAATTGGAGTCCTTTTCAGGACTAGGTTACATCAGTTCCTATCAGTTTTTGCCAGGCAGGTCTGTGCCAGTGCTGTGCAAGTTTTTTTCACAGCATTTGGCTGAATCTAGCAAAGCTAATCCTTTTTGGCCTATTGCAGAGTGTGTTAGTCAGTGGAGTAGCCTATCTGTGTTGCAAGATATACCACCTGTGTATAGAATACCAATTTTTTTACTGCACCTAGTGAAGTAAAATCTTTTGGGCATAGCATCATTCTATTAGTCCATCTATACTGACCTCCATCAGGTTGCAAACTGAATCTAATTTTTTTCTGCATCTAGCTCTGAAAAAATATTTGGCCTTCTAGCAGTGTGTGGGACTTGTTCTATTAGTCCACCTATACTGACCTCCATCAGGTTGCAAACTGAATATATTTTTTTCTGCATCTACCTCTGAAAAAATATTGGGCTTCTAGCTGTGTGTGGGACTTGTTGTATTAGTCCATCTATACTGACCTCCATCAGGTTGCAAACTGAATATATTTTTTTCTGCATCTACCTCTGAAAAAATATTGGGCTTCTAGCTGTGTGTGGGTCTTGTTCTATTAATCCATCTATACTGACCTCCATCAGGTTGCAAACTGAATATAATTTTTTTCTGCATCTAGCTCTGAAAAAATATTTGGCCTTCTAGTAGTGTGTCGGACTTTCTCTATTAGTCCCTCTATACTGACCTCCATCAGGTTGCAAATTAAAAATAATTTTTATCTGCATCTACAGTACCTCTGAAAAAATATTTGGGCTTCTAGCTGTGTGTGGGACTTGTTGTATTAGTCCATCTATACTGACCTCCATCAGGTTGCAAACTGAATATAATTTTTTTCTGCATCTAGCTCTGAAAAAATATTTGGCCTTCTAGTAGTGTGTGGGACTTTCTCTGTTAGTCCATCTATACTGACCTCCATCAGGTTGCAAACTGAATATATTTTTTTCTGCATCTACCTCTGAAAAAATATTGGGCTTCTAGCTGTGTGTGGGTCTTGTTCTATTAATCCATCTATACTGACCTCCATCAGGTTGCAAACTGAATATAATTTTTTTCTGCATCTAGCTCTGAAAAAATATTTGGCCTTCTAGTAGTGTGTCGGACTTTCTCTATTAGTCCATCTATACTGACCTCCATCAGGTTGCAAATTAAAAATAATTTTTATCTGCATCTACAGTACCTCTGAAAAAATATTTGGGCTTCTAGCTGTGTGTGGGACTTGTTGTATTAGTCCATCTATACTGACCTCCATCAGGTTGCAAACTGAATATAATTTTTTTCTGCATCTAGCTCTGAAAAAATATTTGGCCTTCTAGTAGTGTGTGGGACTTTCTCTGTTAGTCCATCTATACTGACCTCCATCAGGTTGCAAACTGAATATATTTTTTTCTGCATCTACCTCTGAAAAAATATTGGGCTTCTAGCTGTGTGTGGGTCTTGTTCTATTAATCCATCTATACTGACCTCCATCAGGTTGCAAACTGAATATAACTTTTTTCTGCATCTAGCTCTGAAAAAATATTTGGCCTTCTAGTAGTGTGTCGGACTTTCTCTATTAGTCCATCTATACTGACCTCCATCAGGTTGCAAATTAAAAATTATTTTTATCTGCATCTACAGTACCTCTGAAAAAATATTTGGGCTTCTAGCAGTGTGTGGGACTTGTTGTATTAGTCCATCTATACTGACCTCCATCAGGTTGCAAACTGAATATATTTTTTTCTGCATCTACCTCTGAAAAAATATTGGGCTTCTAGCTGTGTGTGGGATTTGTTGTATTAGTCCATCTATACTGACCTCCATCAGGTTGCAAATTGAATATAATTTTTTTCTGCATCTAACCCAGCCAATAGTTTTGGCCTAATACCACAGTTTGGCCACTCAGCTCTGCTCGGTTACCATCCATTGTTTTTTTGTGCAAACAACTCCAGAGTTGTGAATTAGTTAACCACCAAAATGAGTGGAAAAAGGCCTGCTGCTGGTGGAAAGGGGAATAGGCGTGTTGGGAAGGGGAAAAAAGGTTGTGTCCGTGGGGTAGGTGTTAAAGCAACAGTAACATCTGCAGAAGAAAGACCATCTTCCAGCCAAACTAAAATGTCTACTTCTTTTAGCGGACAATGTGATAAGATCCCTTTCTTACGGCCACGCCAATCGCTACAAATTCCAGATGAGGCACAAAAACAGCAGGTGCTTCAACGGATATCAAGTGCTCCTTTAAGTGGGCTCTCCTCCACATCAACTTCAACATCACAAATACTCCAGTCCTCAAAGGTGTCACCCAAATTGCACTTGCTTCCTCACAGCTCCCAAATCTCCAGCTGCCCGTCTGAGTATGAGGTAGAACAGATGGTTGAGTCTGCAGAGCTGTTTACTCATACTATAGCCTGGGAATCAGAGGTCGACTCCAGCGCTTCTGTGAATCCAGACGAGGAAATGATCTGCACTGATGCCCAGAATCTTTATGAGTCGGATCCAGGACCAGACGCAGAAGGTTCTGACCATAATGTAGACCCTCATTCCCAAACTGTAACTCCTGTTGGTGGAGACAATGAGGAAGACAATGATAAGACTAGAGATGAGCGTTGTTCTACTCGAACTGTTCGCCAATCTCAAATTCGAGCTGTTTAGGGCGGTGTTCGAGCCGTTCGGCGAACACGAACAATTTGAGAAAAATTCGGCTGTTCGAGGTTATGTTCGATAACTGTTCGTGCACCAAAATCATAACTGGATTTTTTCTCAGTAATGATGAAAATTAATGTTAATACGCAGTTTGAGTGTACAGCGGGGTGGGGGGAGGGGCAGGGGATGGATCTCTGCAGGAACAATGAAGATCTCCATTTTTTTTTCTCTTTCCCGCATTTGCAGTGGGGAGGTGCAATCTGTCAGCCTATCAGCAGCGCACACACGGAGCGAAGTGCTTTTTTTCACACAAGCAAGGGCATGTGTCATTGGCAGTGTATGTCACATGTCCTTGCCCTATAAGACCAAGCCATTTTCCCCGTCGTCACCATTTTCTCACTGCTGCAGCTGCGTGTTAGACGGCACCGCTGTTGCTGTGTGCGCTATACCTTGTTAATTTCAAGCCAATTTTCGCACAAATATACAGATAGCTTGGGAGTAGGGAATAGTTGTGATTGCAGTCCTTTTAAGGACTAGGTTACAGCATTTCCTACGACTTTTATCAGGGAGGTCTGTGCTCTTAAATAGATAGGTTGTGGGAGTAAAGACTAATTGTAATTGGAGTCCTTTTCAGGACTAGGTTACATGAGTTCCTATCAGTTTTTGCCAGGCAGGTCTGTGCCAGTGCTGTGCAAGATTTTTTCACAGCATTTGGCTGAATCTAGCAAAGCTAATCCTTTTTGGCCTATTGCAGAGTGTGTTAGTCAGTGGAGTAGCCTATCTGTGTTGCAAGATATAACACCTGTGTATAGAATACCAATTTTTTTACTGCACCTAGTGAAGTAAAATCTTTTGGGCATAGCATCATTCTATTAGTCCATCTATACTGACCTCCATCAGGTTGCAAGCTGAATATAATTTTTTTCTACATCTAGCTCTGAAAAAATATTTGGGCTTCTAGCAGTGTGTGGGACTTGGTCTATTAGTCCATCTATACTGACCTCGATCAGGTTGCAAATTAAAAATAATTTTTTTCTTCATTTAGCTCTGAAAAAATATTTGGGCTTCTAGCAGTGTGTGGGACTTGTTCTATTAGTCCTTCTATACTGACCTCCAGCAGGTTGCAAATTGAATATAATTTTTTTCTGCATCTAGCTCTGAAAAAATATTTGGGCTTCTAGCGGTGTGTGGGACTTGGTCTATTAGTCCATCTATACTGACCTCCATCAGGTTGCAAATTAAAAATAATTTTTTTCTGCATCTAGCTCTGAAAAAATATTTGGGCTTCTAGCAGTGTGTGGGACTTGGTCTATTAGTCAATCTATACTGACCTCCATCAGGTTGCAAATTAAAAATATTTTTTTTCTGCATCTAGCTCTGAAAAAATATTTGGGCTTCTAGCAGTGTGTGGGACTTGGTCTATTAGTCCATCTATACTGACCTCCATCAGGTTGCAAATTAAAAATAATTTTTTTCTTCATTTAGCTCTGAAAAAATATTTGGGCTTCTAGCAGTGTGTGGGACTTGTTCTATTAGTCCTTCTATACTGACCTCCAGCAGGTTGCAAATTGAATATAATTTTTTTCTGCATCTAGCTCTGAAAAAATAGTTGGGCTTCTAGCGATGCGTGGGACTTGGTCTATTAGTCCATCTATACTGACCTCCATCAGGTTGCAAATTAAAAATAATTTTTTTCTGCATCTAGCTCTGAAAAAATATTTGGGCTTCTAGCAGTGTGTGGGACTTGGTCTATTAGTCCATCTATACTGACCTCCATCAGGTTGCAAATTAAAAATAATTTTTTTCTGCATCTAGCTCTGAAAAAATATTTGGGCTTCTAGCGGTGTGTGGGACTTGGTCTATTAGTCCATCTATACTGACCTCCATCAGGTTGCAAATTAAAAATAATTTTTTTCTGCATCTAGCTCTGAAAAAATATTTGGGCTTCTAGCAGTGTGTGGGACTTGGTCTATTAGTCCATCTATACTGACCTCCATCAGGTTGCAAATTAAAAATAATTTTTTTCTGCATCTAGCTCTGAAAAAATATTTGGGCTTCTAGCGGTGTGTGGGACTTGGTCTATTAGTCCATCTATACTGACCTCCATCAGGTTGCAAATTAAAAATAATTTTTTTCTGCTTCTAGCTCTGAAAAAATATTTGGGCTTCTAGCAGTGTGTGGGACTTGGTCTATTAGTCCATCTATACTGACCTCCATCAGGTTGCAAATTAAAAATAATTTTTTTCTTCATTTAGCTCTGAAAAAATATTTGGGCTTCTAGCAGTGTGTGGGACTTGTTCTATTAGTCCTTCTATACTGACCTCCAGCAGGTTGCAAATTGAATATAATTTTTTTCTGCATCTAGCTCTGAAAAAATAGTTGGGCTTCTAGCGGTGTGTGGGACTTGGTCTATTAGTCCATCTATACTGACCTCCATCAGGTTGCAAATTAAAAATAATTTTTTTCTGCATCTACCTCTGAAAAAATATTTGGCCTTCTAGTAGTATGTCGGACTTTCTCTATTAGTCCATCTATACTGACCTCCATCAGGTTGCAAATTAAAACTAATTTTTATCTGCATCTACAGTACCTCTGAAAAAATATTTGGGCTTCTAGCTGTGTGTGGGACTATTTGTATTAGTCCATCTATACTGACCTCCATCAGGTTGCAAATTCAAAATAATTTTTTTCTGCATCTAACCCAGCCAATAGTTTTGGCCTAATACCACAGTTTGGCCACTCAGCTCTGCTCGGTTACCATCCATTGTTTTTTTGTGCAAACAACTCCAGAGTTGTGAATTAGTTAACCACCAAAATGAGTGGAAAAAGGCCTGCTGCTGGTGGAAAGGGGAATAGGCGTGTTGGGAAGGTGAAAAAAGGTTGTGTCCGTGGGGTAGGTGTTAAAGCAACAGTAACATCTGCAGAAGAAAGACCATCTTCCAGCCAAACTAAAATGTCTACTTCTTTTAGCGGACAATGTGATAAGATCCCTTTCTTACGGCCACGCCAATCGCTACAAATTCCAGATGAGGCACAAAAACAGCAGGTGCTTCAACGGATATCAAGTGCTCCTTTAAGTGGGCTCTCCTCCACATCAACTTCAACATCACAAATACTCCAGTCCGCAAAGGTGTCACCCAAATCGCACTTGCTTCCTCACAGCTCCCAAATCTCCAGCTGCCCGTCTGAGTATGAGGTAGAACAGATGGTTGAGTCTGCAGAGCTGTTTACTCATACTATAGCCTGGGAATCAGAGGTCGACTCCAGCGCTTCTGTGAATCCAGACGAGGAAATGATCTGCACTGATGCCCAGAATCTTTATGAGTCGGATCCAGGACCAGACGCAGAAGGTTCTGACCATAATGTAGACCCTCATTCCCAAACTGTAACTCCTGTTGGTGGAGACAATGAGGAAGACGATGATAAGACTCAAATACCTGATTGGAGCGACAACTTTAGTTTTTTGTCAGGGCAGGAACAGGTTGGCTCTGAGGACGACGGGTGTGATAACGCACAGGGTGATGATGATGAGGTCGGAGATCCCACTTACTGTCAACCCACAGTCAGCCAAGAGATGAGGTCAGCAGAGGAGGTGGAGGAAGATGCTAGTGACGACGAGGTCAGGTTGCGCCTTCCTGGACAGAGACGTAGTACTGGAAGCACGTCAACAACTGCATCCTCAAACACAACTCTGCCTCTCACCACAAGTCGTGGTGGCTCTTCAGGTCGCATGGGTGCTAAGCCTTGCATAGCCTGGGCATTTTTTCAGATCGATAAAGATGACCCAACTCGTGTTATCTGTAACATTTGTCAGCAAAAGCTAAGTAGAGGCCAAAAAATACATAGTTTGAGTACTTCATGCATGAACCGGCACATGGACATGAAGCATAAGTTGCAGTGGGAAGCTCAGTGTGCTACAATGCGGCCTAGCCGGCCGGGCCAATCACCGTCTGCCATATCTTGTGCATCCGCGGCCTCTTCATCCTCTGTGACTGGGGGGACAGCAGTCACACCTGTTTTGGGGCGCAGACCTGCCACCTCTTTACCCGCAACAGCCAGCGTGATTGGCAGGTCATCATTTTCTTTGGAGGTGGTAACACCAGCTGGTGTTGAGCGCTGTCCGACATCGATAGCACCACCTTTGGATCAAGGCAACCTAACATGTCCGCCTGCATCTTCCTCACAGACCGGCAGTTTGCCGGGGACACCCTTATCAACCCCGTCTAAGCACAATAGCCAGCCCTCAGTCCCTCAGATGTGGACAAGTAAAAGACCATTTCCTCCTAGCCATGAGAAAGCTAAGAGGTTGAATTTCACCATCTGCAAGCTCTTGGCTACAGAAATGCTGCCTTTCCGCCTGGTGGACACAGAGGATTTTCGAGACCTTATGTCCGTCGCAGTGCCCCAGTACCAGATGCCCAGTCGGCACTACTTCTCAAAGAAAGGTGTGCCTGCGCTACACCAGCATGTCGCACACAACATCACCGCTTCTTTGAGAAACTCTGTGTGTGACAGGGTGCATTTCACCACAGACACTTGGACGAGTAGGCATGGACAGGGGCGTTACATGTCGCTGACTGGGCACTGGGTAACTATGGTGACAGCAGGACAAGGGGCTGCTGTCCAAGTCTTGCCGTCCCCACGAGTTGTGCGTCAATCCTCTTTATGTCAAAGTTCCTCCACTGCTTCTGCCTCCTCAACCTCCTCTCGGTCTTCCACCTGCACCGAAAGCCTGTCTGTTCATGCCACAAGATTTCTAACTGCGCAGAAGGGATCCTGCACACCTCCTTACTATGCTGGCAGTAGGGCTCAACGTCATCAGGCGGTTTTTACTTTGAAATGTCTGGGAAATGTGAGTCACACAGCTGAGGAGTTGTGGTCAGCTCTGGAGAACCAATTTCATGAATGGCTGTCTCCACTGGACCTGAAACCAGGGAAGGCCGTGTGCGACAATGCTGCAAACCTGGGTGCGGCCCTTCACCGGGGCAATGTCACACACGTGCCTTGTATGGCTCACGTGTTGAACCTGGTTGTCCAGCAATTTTTAGCCCACTATCCCAGACTAGATGGCCTTCTGCAGAGGGCATGGTCGCTGTGTGCTCACTTCCGCCGTTCGCATCCCGCAGCTCAGCGACTTACATCTCTTCAGAAGTCGTTGGGCCTGCCACTTCACCGGCTAAAATGCGATGTGCCTACCCGGTGGAATTCAACTCTGCACATGTTGCAGCGACTGTGGCAGCACCGACAAGCCCTGGTGCAATACGTTCTGACGTATAGCCTGGGCCAACGAGATCCAGAGGTGGGGCAAATCACGCTGGAGGAGTGGTCTCAGATCAGGGACCTATGCACCCTTCTGCACAGTTTTGAAATGGCGACGAAGATGTTTAGTGCTGATGATGCCACTATCAGCATGACTATTCCGGTGATTTACATGCTGGAGCACATGTTAAACAGAATTCGGAGTCAGGTGGTGGCACAAGAGGAGGTGGAGGAAGTAGAGGAGGAGGAGTTGTATGCGGAAGGGCTAACATCTGCAAGGTCCAGACGGTCGGCAGCACCAAGGCGGCAGGCATGTGAGGGTGGGGGAGATGGTTTTAGCAGGGCGCATGGTAGCAGCCAAACTAGTGAGGAAGGTGCAGGAGCCCAGGAAGTAGTGGAGGACGAACTGATGGAAGACTCATCAGATGAGGGAGACCTTGATCACATTTCTGTTGTGCGAGGTTTGGGGGGAGAGGACAGAGGAAGGAAGCATGATTGTTACCTCGCCACCAACACAACAGGGACTTGGTGCTCCTGGATGCGCAACACACATGAGTGCCTTCTTGCTGCACTACCTGCAACATGACCCTCGAATTGTGAGAATTAGAAATAATCCTGACTACTGGGTTGCCAAACTGTTAGATCCCCGGTACAAAAGTAAATTTGCCGAAATTATTCCTGCCATAGAAAAGGATGCACGCATGCAGGAGTATCAGCAGAGACTGTTGCAGAATCTTACATGTGCTTTTCCGCAAAACACCAGTGGTGCACGTAGTGAATCTCACAGTTCCAACTTGCCAACCGTGGGACCGTCAAGTGTTCAGCACTCAAACCATAACAGAACCACAGTATCTGCTGGTAACATCAATTTTTCGGAATCATTTCACCACTTTTTTAGCCCATCCTTTGCAAGGCCACAGGAGACAAGAAGTCTGACACATAGTCAACGCCTAGAGACGATGGTACAGAAGTATCTCCAAGTAAACATTGAAGCCACGACTGTGTCACTGGACCCTTGCTCTTTTTGGGCTTCCAATCTGGATAAATGGCCGGAGCTAGGAACTTACGCCTTGGAGATCTTGTCATGCCCCGCAGCCAGCGTTCTGTCTGAACGTGTGTTCAGCGCTGCTGGTGGTGTGCTGACAGATAAGCGCACGCGGCTCTCCACTGATAATGTTGACAGACTCACGTTCATAAAGATGAACAAATCATGGATCCGAAACGACTTTTCTACCCCTGTGTCATCCTGGGGAGAGTAAAAGCTTGATGATTGGTTAAAATCACCCTACCAACCGTTTTAAGCTTTCAAATTACTAATCATGTTTATCTGTATCTTGACTGGAAAATAATTTGGGCTTTGTAGCAGTGTGCAGCACTGATCCTATTAGGCCATCTATAATAAGCTCCACCAGATTTAAAATTAAAAATAATTTTTAGCTGCATCTAGCCCGGAAAATAATTTTGGGGCTCCGAGATGCGCAAGACACATAAGTGCCTTCTTGCTGCACTACCTGCAGCATGACCCTCATATTGTTAGAATTCGAAGTAATCATGACTACTGGGTTGCCACACTCTTAGATCCCCCAAACTTTTCGATCAACCTTTTCATTTTAATAAAGACCAAAAAAATGGTCATTTTTGAAATTATAAGCATTAGCAGGTTGTTAGAAACTGAAATCAAACAGTTTTCAACTCAAAACTTTATTCTAGGTGATGTTACATTTTCACATAGGACCCCTTGTTCGAAAGGAGCTTCTGAACTCTCTCGTCCATTGAATTTGTCAGGTTTTGGATGGTTTCTGCTTCAATTGTTTTGCATGAGGACAGAATACCCTCCCAGAGCTGTTGCTTAGATGTGAACTGCCTCCCGCCATCATAGACACTCCTTTTAATGATGCTCCAAAGGTTCTGAATGGGGTACAGGTCAGGGGAGCATGGGGGTCACACCATAAGTTTGTCCCCTTTTATGCCCATATCAGCCAGAGATGCAGATGTTTTATGTGCAGCATGAGATGGTGCATTATCATGCAGAAAAATGATCTTGCTGTGAAATACACGGTTCTTCTTCTTGAACCATGGCAGGAAGTGCTGTTTGAGAAAATCCACATACATTATGGAGTTCATCTTTAGCGCCTTCAGGGATCCTAAAGGGGCCGACAATCTCTCTCCCCATGATTCCAGCCCAAAACATTACTCCACCTCCTCCTTGTTGGCGCTGTAGCCGTGTTTGCGTGGGGTGTCCATCAACCAGCCATCCTCCACTCCATCCATCTGGACCATCGAGCGCTGCACGGCACTCATCCGTGAACAAAACAGTTTTGAAATCAGTCTTCATGTAATGTTTGGCCCACTGGAGCCGTTTCTGCTTGTGTGAAGTGGATAGAGGAGGTCGACAGGATGGCGTATGCACAGCTGCAAACCTCTGAAGGACCCTGCATCTTGTTGTTCGGGGGACGTTGGAGGCACAAGCAGCTTCAAAAACTTGTCTGCTGCTATGACAAGGCTTTTTTGCCGCTGCTCTTTCAACCTGACGTAATTGCCTGTAGGAAAGAGTCCTCAATTTGCCCTTATCAGCACGCACACGTGTGTACTGTGAATCAGCTACATACTTCTTGATTGCCAAGACACTTCATCCTGATCATCGCACAATGTTGATTGTAGTCATGCCTTGACCTAAACACTCCACAATTTGTTGCTTCTCAGCAGCCGACACATCCTTTTTCTTTCCCATTTTGGCAGAAAATGTAGGCTGCTTAATAATGAGAGACAGCCTTGTTAAGTAGTCTTGCCTTTCATTGGACACACCTGCCAAACTAATTAGCACAGGTGTCTGCAATTGCTTACAGTGATATAAAGAGCCCTGACACACATCACCATCAATGAGTTTAACTGACAAACAAACAAATTCTTCCCTTATCACTCCTAAACACTTTTTGCATAATAATTTGGAACGCAGTGTACATGTGCTTTTCCACAAAACACCAGTGGTTCACGTAGTGAATCTTACAGTTCTAACTTGCCAACCGTGGTCTGTATGGAGTTGTTCAATAAAGGGCCCAAAATTAAGATAACATAGATGGGAGAGGTCTCTATGAATAGGAATTCCAAAGTATTTGATACCCTGTGAGGGCCAGGCAAAGGGAAAGTTGGACTGGATGGAATCCTATATGGATTTGGGGAGGGTGACATCGAGGGCCTCAGACTTCGCTGCATTGATTTTAAAATTTGACCATGTAACAAAGTGATCTATTTCAGCCATAACAGCATGGATGGATATATGTGATTGAGTGATATATACTAGGACATCATCAGCAAATAGAGAGCACTTGTACTCGGTGCCTCCCACCTCAATCCACCTAATATTGGGGTTATGGCGAATTGATGAGAGCAGGTGCTCCGTCACTAGGATGTATAAGAGAGGGGACAGAGGACATCACTGCCTTGTCCCATTGGTGATTGTGAAAGGTGATGAAAATGTTCTGACGCACCCCCTGGGCCTTGGGACACCCGGAGCCGGACTCTTTTTGGTGGATGCTGGTGGTTGTAGTCTTCGTGGCGGCGACCCAGTTCCATGGCTCAGGGCGGTCAAACCAGTGGCGGAACTATTTATGTGGTTTTCATGTTTAAACGTCCGACTACGCCACCCGTGGATTGCGGTCAGAGTGATCCGCCGCTGCAGGGCAGACCGCTGAGGCTGGTGTTGTGGGTGCAGCAGAGCATAGCATAACTCCCCATGGGAGGAGTATAGCCTCAGGGCAGTGTATGCGGAGGATGGGGGTGATGGTGCAGGGCAGCAGCAGTAACGACACGGAGTCAGTGATGCAGTTCAGGGCCTTTACTCACAGTTCTTATTATCCAGACCACGTCTGCAGGTAACGGCTGCCCACGTCGTACAGTGCTCACCAGGTGAGGGGCTCAGACAACTCCCAGATAACTTTGGAGCGCTTCACAGGACCCCCTTTGTGTGTCCTTTGTCTGGCCTTTCTTACCAACCCTTCTGTCCGGCTGCCTCGGGCCTCCTCTTGGTAAACTTGGCGCCAGTTTCCCTGACCCTATGTGGTGCCTTCCTAGCGGGTGTAGCGAGGGGCTGCGCCACATAAAATGTCAGAGCCTCCGGTTTCTAGCTGAGGGTCGTTTCCTGCCTCCACTAGTTCGGGAACCGGTCTCCCCCTTTGGCCTGACCCCTCCACGCAGGTGGATTCGGGCGTGCGGTGGCGACTCGCCCATACGCACCCCTGGGATCCCTTCGTTCCTCGTTCCTGGAGCCTTCTCCGCTCCTCTTCCTTCCTTCTCCCTCTTCCAGGCCTGGGCCTCTGTTACTAGGCCCGCCTCCGGAGCAGAGCTCATGCAGAGCCCCTGCTCCCTGCCACTTCTGCTCTGACTTCTCTGCACTGAACTAAGATGGTGCCCACCTTTTATACTCCCTTCTCAATGCACCCAGGAACTGCTTCCTCCCTGCTCCTGCACTACAGGGTTCCCCTTCCTCAGTGTTCCCTCCCCCCACTCCAGCCAGGGACAGGGACTGTCGTGCCCATCTCAGGGGCATATTGGTCGCCCTGCCCCACGGCAATGTGGTGTAATGCATGCAGGTGTCGGGTCCTGATCCACACTACATCCTTACCTGAGAGTGAGATATCACACCTCTGGGTGAGGTGCAATACCTCTGTAGCAACCGAGCCCTCAGGGTGCTACAGTTCCATTTATCTTCAGCCTAGGTGACGTATTGCGATACAGGGCCGTGATTTTGGCTATAAAAGGGTCCCCTAGACCCCTACCCCAAGCTTTTTAAGAGAATCATATATGGCGTGCCAGGAGACTCTATGGAATGCTTTCTCAGCATCCAACGAGAGTATCTAATTACAAATTTTTAACTGCATCTAGCCCAGGAAATACTTTGTGCCTAGTAGCAGTGTCTGCTAGTCAGCGGATTATCCCGGCTGTTAAGCAAGCTACACCACCTGTAGTTTGGACACTTAATTTTTTCAAAGGAAATGCTTCGGGACCACGGGATACTCAGTGAAGAGCATCAGGAGGCACCCCAAGGCATAGGGGCTGGGACTGGCAGTAGGATGCCTTGCGGTGGACAGCCGAGCTCGATCCTTATAAAAGCTTTTTAACTGCAGCAGCTTTAGTGGACGCTACTGGAGCTGGAATTACGCGGCTGCTGGCATGAGACTTGCCCTCCAATAGATCCTTGTAAATGGATTTAAAGTGTATTCATTCAAATTAGAGAGACAATTTAAATTAAAAAGCTTAGAGCTGCCTCCACCACAGGGGGGCTCGCTCGACCCACCAGCGGACAGGCACCAGTATTGGGAGAGGGGGGCTGGCTGTCAGGGTTCACCGCGGCTCTGGCACAAACCCGGCGACGCGGAGGTGGCACGGGCAGGAGCGGACTGAACGTGTCGGCTTCTCACTTTTTGGATTTTAGAAGGGCATGACATGCCTATATCTGTGTCTCCCCCTCCTTTTACTCCTCCACCTCTTTTCTTTTCGCATGACTATATGTACTTGTCACTTTTCCATGTGTTAGTTGTGTCTTCTGAGCAGTTTGTCAGCTTTTGGACACCTTTGAAGGTGTCGGAGCTGTGAGCTGGTAATGCCCCCGGAGCAGCGGGTCCCCATACAAACTATTGTGACTTCTGCCCCCTTGGAGGTGCTGATGATTGACTATTTGACTGTTGGACCAGCGCATCTCGGGTATGAACATTGCTTGGTAATTACAGACCACTTCACCAAGTTTGCGGTAGTGACCCCGACCAGAGGCCAGACCGCCGAGTCAGCTGCGCAGACCATCTGCCGAGACTTCATCCGGGTGTACGGCTGCCCAAAGAGGATTCATTCTGATCAAGGCGCCTGCTTCCAAAGCTAGGTGATAGAAGAGCTGCACCGGTTGTACAAGATTGAGAAGTCACGGACTACTCCTTACCACCCTCAAGGAAATGAGGCCTGTGAACGCTTTAATCGGACACTGATCCAAATGCTCCGCAAGTTGGAGGAAGATCGGAAGGTACGATGGCCTGAGTTTGTGGCCGAGCTGGTGTGGGTCTACAACAACTGAGTGAATAGTACGACGGGGTTCACTCCTTATACCTTGCTGTTTGGATGAAAGGAGGAAGAGATCACCGAGTTAGAGCTGGACCCCGAGGAGGACTAACCACGGGGTGTCTTCCGGGGTCCGAGAACATCGGCATCGACTGCCGACCCTCCGACGGTTTGTACAACAAAAGTTTCAGGATCTCAAACATCATGAGACATTGCCTCTTCGAGGGACAGCTCTGAGGCCCGGGGAGCGGGTGTTGGTTCGGGAAAGGCGGCCCCGGGGCAAATTGAGTAGACGGTGGGAATGGACCCCGCACAGAGTGAAGGTAGGATTGGCGCTGAAGAACCTGTGTATGAAGTTCAACCCGAGGGGGCTGAAGGTGCCCCTACCAGAGTGGTTTATCGTAGTATGCTGCGACCCTGTCTGTCTAAAGATGACGAGGGTGGAGAAGAATCACCTGCTCCTAGAGAGGGACCTGTCACAGTTGCCCCAAGCCACGATGTGGACGAAGAAGAGTTATTGATTCTACTTCCGAGCCCCAGCACTCGATTACCTGCAGTCCCCAGTGCAGGCGGCGAGGGAACAACATCGGTTGAAGCCACCGGGCAGGCGGAGATTGGATATCCGAGTGACCCTGCAAACTAACGGTCAAACTGAGCTACGCCGGTCAGGACGGACAACAGCAGGAGTGCCTCCTCATCGTTACGAACAAAATCAATTCATATGGTACTGTATCATCCAGGAAGTCCAAGAATGTGAACGTTTGATGAAGGAACTCTCGCGCGTGGAATGGTGAGTTAAAGGAGAGCGGGAGTGTAAGGGGGAAGACCGGAGTGTGAGTGCTTTCAGAGCAAGGGATCCGGAACTGCCGGGGCCATACCTCTTGTTGCAGGGGGAAGACAGACTGCAAGCAGAGGAGTCATGTGACAGGGTAGCAGGGGGTGTGTCGAGAGAGACAGCTGGGAGGTCAGGTAACAAAGGGACTCTTGGTGTGACGAGAGAGAGGGAGAGAAGAGGACGTTTGTGCGAGAAAGCAAAGCTGGGTCCTTCTGAGCAGAGCAGTGTGAGAGGGTCCAGGCTCCTGGCTACAGGACTTGGAGCAAGGGATCCGAGTGCAGTGGACCGAGGAGTCAAGCTGACTGTAGGGAGAAGAGACGCAGGGTCCGTGGAGCTGAGCATGTGAGGTGCACTGTTATGGACTAGGGGCTCAGCGGGTAAAAGCGGAGACTGCCCGCTGCTGCCAGAAGACAGAGCATTGTTTGGGTGGGGAAGCCTGAAGACAGCGTCACCAGCACCAGCTGGCAACTGCCTTGTAGAGGACACAAGTCAGCTAAGTGAAAAAACTGTAGTTTGTTACCGGTTTGACTCTGCTACATCTAGTTAAACTGAAAACTGTCAGTTACAGACTAATACCTGCTATTTCCCCATATTTTCCCCTGTTACTCCCTGCGTGGAGATTCACCTTGTTATAAACTTTCCCTGTTTATTAACCATGTATTGGCTGCTCTGTGCTTTTGTGTCACTGCATCTAAAGTACCTGTGTAACTCTGCAACTGTCAGCTTAGGCAGAATATCGGAACTTACACATAAAGACTGATAAAAACATCACCAAGGAGACTTAAAAGTGGCAGTTTGCCTCATTCAATATCCTCCCAAGCAGGCTGCAGTAATTGCTTTTATAAATATTGACTACACAAGGACTTTTACTAGATTACTATTCCTAGGAGGAATAAAGGTAGAGAATCCAAATGTCTTATTTGTTTTTGCCTTATTAAGCTAAGAAGGAAAGAAAATTTCTTTTGTTTTGTTCTTTTAACATTTCCTTCACACCTTAATGCTCAAATCCAGGTAGAGTTTGTAGTATAATGTTATGTATTGTTAAGGCATGGATAGTCGGTTATATATTTATACTTACACAAAAAAGTATATTTTTTTCTTATGTTTTAGAATTACATCTACATAGTATTTCACTATAAAATGAATACTTGTCAACTCAACAAAATGACAGCATCCTTTTAACCCCTTCACCACCTTGGGATTTTCCGATTTTGCGCTTTCATTTTTTGCTCCCCTTCTTCCCAGAGCTATAGCTTTTTTATTTTTCTGTCAATATGGCCATGTGAGAGTTTGTTTTTTTGCGGGACAAGTTGTATGTTTGAATGGCATCATTGATTTTACCAAACAGTGTACTGGAAAATGGGAACAAAAAATTTCAAGTGCAGTGAAATTGCAAAAGAAGAACAATTCCACAATAGGTTTTTTGGTTTTTTATTTACCATGTTCTTTCGTTTGAAGAACATCACAGGAAGATTGCTCTGCAGTCATTTTCCCACAGCTTCAATCAGCCTCCCCAACCCACCTGAAACAGAAGGTCATCAGGGTCAGCTTTGTCACTGCCGTTCCCTGATGATGCTCTATGATGGAGTGATGGGGTGATGAAGTAGTGACCACAGCTTTACAATAGCAGCCGTCACGTCTTTCCCCGCTCGTCATATCTTTCTCCACCATCCCTGCTTCTGATACTGCTACCTCTTTCCCTGAAAAGATATGTCATCAAGGGGCTGTCATGACTTGGTTTCGGGACTCAATCCGTTGACCTTTGGATGTGTAGTCTGTTTCCCTCTCTGTTGAGCCACAGCCCGATTCATCTCTGTCCAAATGCTGATGGTTCTTTTGTCCTTGCTTTCCTATTCTTTATTTGCCTCACTTCAGGTGTTTTCCATTTTCAATTTTGGTTCTGTCCTTTCACATTTTGTGATGGGCATTATAAAATCACCTCTCACTGACTTTCTTTGCTGGCTATACTTTTATGTAGAGGGTGTTAGGAGTTCCAGCATCTCAACTAAGGATTATCTTGCATTATTAACCCCAGTTGCTTTTCCTCCTGACTGTGAGTCCTCCTCCCCATTGCCCTTCCCTTTCTTTTAAGCTTGGGGGTCTAGGAGGTTTTCCCCCTTTCTATCCTGTGTAAACGTGTTTAGTTTCTTACTCAGGGTTTCGGTGTCTCCCTACATGTTCTCCTTTCCCTTTGTAGGATTTGTGTTGTGGCCTCCCCTCTTGTTCCTCGGGAAGTACGAGTAACCCCTCGACGACCTTTTAGGGAGCCAGGTCCAAGGAGGTGTTTTTAGTTGCATGTTCTCGGACTTTCCTAGCCTATACAGGGACCAGTTGGGTGCAGGCATGGCTTTTCTCTTTGTAAGTCCTTTCTTTCTACTGTTACCAATGTAAGTGAGTGAACATGTTCATATCAAGGGTACTGATAGAAGCAGGGTGACAAATAGTATCACCACTCTACAGCTTCTATCACCGCCCTCAAACGAATTGTCATCAGGGGACAGCACTCACCCTGCTTCTATCATCATCCTCCTATGACATCTCATTTCAAGAAAAGAGGCGACAGTGTAAAACGGCAGGACAGAGGCGAAAAAAAATGTGGGCGGTGGGAACAGAAGTGTGGTGGCTGCCACTGAAGCTGTGTTCACTACTCCATCACACCAGCTGAAACACAGTACAGTGCCCCCACACTGTAAAATGGCCCCCACAAACCCACCATACTGAAAAATGGCCCACAGAGCCCTTCACAATTCGATTGCCCCACAGTCCTCCCACATACAGTTGATAGTACTACATCATCCTACACACAGTATGGTAGCCACCACAATATATATACACGCACAGTTATTCTAAATAAAAAAAACGACTCCGTTTTTTCCATTCCCCCACTGTTAAGGTCTCTGCAGCATGCATTCTGAAGCTCAGCACAATGGGTGCGATGTAATGTTATCATCATGCCCACTGTGCCGAGACTCAGAGTTCAGATGCACCTGGTGAATGAAGGAACAGGAAGCTTATGGATCCGTGCTCCATCTTTGTTTTTAACTTTATGTGCATTCAGGATGCAGAAGCCATTGAAAGCATTAGAGATGTGGAAATGAATGCAACCCTACAGACATACTTGTGAATTCACACATCACACACAGCGCACGCTGTGAGAATTCTCTGGTGACGTCGGCGAGATCAATTTGGTTACATGACCTTAAGCATGCAATATGCTTACACATTCCGGCTACAAGTGTGTCTCAGTCAGTACACCTCCAGAGAATACTCACAGCGTGCGCTGCGCCCAATCAGACTTTCATAAAAAACGTGGACCAAGACTTTTAAATAATATGTATATGTGTAAATAATATCTATCTACTTATCTATACATTTACATAAATATATGAAAGAAAAATTCTACACTAGATACATACATGTATATATCGGTAGAAATACAATATAAGTAGTATACACACATAGTATATACAGTATATCTACTATAGACTCACATTAGGTGCTATATATCATTTTCATGACACAATATTCATAAGTCTATTAAGGTTATGCAGGAGACTAATGACAGCTCTATTAGTACAATAGATTTGATATGAGGTAGGTGATTGGTGCTGCACTTCTAGAGATAAGAGGAGCTGAATCACTGCTCTATCACTTCCAATCCTGGAGTGAATGACAGAGGTTCCTGCTGGGGCAGATTTCTAACAGCCAATGAGTATGTAGTGGGTGGGTAGAGGGCAGTGCTGGACACTTAGGCAGGGCAAGGCTACCTCTGGCTATGATCTTAAAGAAAAGCACAGGAAGCTGCCTGGTCTGGGAGAGGAGCATGCAAACAAACTTGATGCAGCCAATGAAGTTAAATTCAGGAGGAATTAAAGATAGAAACAAAATACTAAATTCAAAGGGGTGTTTGATATTGAAATAGAGCACAGAAAAGCTTAACTTTTTTGGGGGATTTCAAGGTCGGACATTCTTTTTAAGTAACTGGATCATAACTGGATTTTTTCTCAGTAATGATGAAAATTAATGTTAATACGCAGTTTGAGTGTACAGTGGGGCGGGGGGAGGGGCAGTGGATGGATCTCTGCAGGAATAATGAAGATCTCCATTTTTTTTTCTCTTTCCCGCATTTACAGTGGGGAGGTGCAATCTGTCAGCCTATCAGCAGCGCACACACGGAGCGAAGTGCTTTTTTTCACACAAGCAAGGGCAAGTGTCATTGGCAATGTATGTCACATGTCCTTGCCCTATAAGACCCAGCCATTTTCCCCGTCGCCACCATTTTCTCACTGCTGCAGCTGCGTGTTAGACGGCACCGCTGTTGCTGTGTGCGCTATACCTTGTTAATTTCAAGCCAATTTTCGCACAAATCTACAGATAGCTTGGGAGTAGGGAATAGCTGTGATTGCAGTCCTTTTAAGGACTAGGTTACAGCATTTCCTACGACTTTTATCAGGCAGGTCTGTGCTCTTAAATAGATAGGTTGGGAGTAGTGTTGAGCGAGCACTAAAATGCTCGGGTGCTCGAAGCTCGGGCCGAGCTCGCCCTGATACTCGTGTGCTCGACCCGAGCAACGAGCCCAATGTTAGTCTATGGGAGACTCGAGCATTTTTGCGGTGGCACCCCTGGCAGTCTTTTAAAAGCCTAACAAGTGCCCAAAACGATAGTGACAGTGCTCAAATGACATGGGGACAGCATTGGGATCGCCCCAGGAAGCATTTCTGACCCCCAGGTCACTGCTGTCAACAACGTGGTCAGAGGTATTAAGCCACTTTTACGGGCTCACAATAAAACGTTCAAAAATGAAAGTGAAACTTTTTTCCTGTGAAATATGTTAAGGAACATCCTTTCCAGGGAAAAGACTTGTGTATAAGTTAAAATAAATGACCAAAAACAAAAATACTCCTCCACACCTTCGGCTATGTTCACAAGTAGCATTTTTTATGCGTTTTTGCACTTTTGTATTGCTTTCAACTATGACAAATGCATTCACCGGGAAATGTCATTTTTACATTTTACAACCTTATCTGGCCATGTGCTGTGTGACACATGCATAAAGTGCTGAAAAGACATGGGAACAGCATTGGGAAGACCCCTGGAAGCATATCTGACTCCCAGGTCACTGTCTAAAAGTGTGCCCATCATAAGTGATCCTTGCCGCATCAGAAGATGCAGACTTGCAACTATCCTCATGCAATTTCTAGTCCCAGGGCAGTGTTCAATTGTACCTCCCCCATTCCTTGCAATACAAGTTCAAGTATGCAGCCTGCCACTCACCCACCCCCAGGCTGCAATACCATACTGCTTGCTTGAACTTGAAATTGGGCCTTTTAGGCATGTGGAGGCGGAATCTGGCCACCACGTCATGGCTGTGTTGGCGGCCTGGAATCCATACTCAGTCCCCAGCCGCCCGGCGGCCGGGTGTCCATACTCTGTCCCCAGCCGTCCCGCGGCCGGGTGTCCACACACGATCCCCAGCCGGCTGGGGGCAGCCGGGTGTCCATAAACGGTCCCCAGCCGCCCCTATTTCTCCTTGGAACATCCCCCCACACACTTTTCTTAGCCCGGCCTGCTTTAGGCAGCATTGGACGAGCCCACCAGAGAACCAGACTCCTCCGGTGGGCCCTGACTTCTCCATCGGTGGAGTTGAGAGTGCCAAGGTGAGGAGCATGATGATGATGACAGAATTTAGCATCTGCTATGTTTTCTTTAAGTGCAAGTGGAAGTGTGCAGCCTGCCACCCACCCACCCCCAGACTGCAATTCCATACTGCTAGCTTGCACTTGAAATGGGGCCTTTTAGTTTGGAGGAGGCCGAAGTGGCCACTACCTCATGGCTGCTTCGGCAGCGAGGTATCCATACTCAGTCCCCAGCTGCCCCTATTTGTCCTGGTGTGCCTTATACATAAGATTAAGCGCGTATACCAAAACATTACCTGTGCCCTCCCCAGTGCATTTAGTGGGAAGGAGAGCCTATTCCGCTCTAGTGTGTGCATGCCAAACCCCTGTTCATGGTACATGCGAAGATGCCTCCCACCTTGCACCTGTCGTTGCAGACTTGCAACTATCCCCATTCAAGTCCTTGTCCCAGGGCAGTGTTCAATTGTACCTCTCCCATTCCTTGCAATGCAAGCGCAAGTATGCAGCCTGCCACCCACCCACCCCCAGGCTGCAATACCATACTGCTTGCTTGCACTTTAAATTGGGCCTTTTAGGCATGTGGAGGCGGAATCTGGCCACCACGCCATGGCTGTGTCGGCGGTCTGGTATCCATACTCAGTCCCCAGCCGCCTGGTGGCCGGGTGTCCCCGCTTGCTCCCCAGCCTCCAGGGGGTAGCCGGGTGTCCATACTCGGTCCCCAGCCCCCCCTATTTGTCCCGGTAACCTTTCCCACACTTTTCTTAGCCTGGCCTGCTTTAGGGCAGCATTGGCCGAGCCCACCGGACTATCAGACTCCTCCAGTGGGCCCTGGCTTCTCCATCAGGGGAGTTGAGAGTGCCAAGGTGAGGAGCATGATGAGGATGATAGAAGTTAGCATCTGCTTTGTTTTGTTGTAATGCAAGCGCATGTATGTAGTAGCGGCTAGGCCTGAGGTGGTCAGCGTTTTGGCGCATATCCTACCTCCTCCGAGGATTGCTGGATGTTTTCCTGCTACTATCAAAGTTCTGTGACTCCCGTTAAAACAAAGCTTCAGGTGATAAATGATGGATGAGGTAGTGGCAAAGGAGAAAGAGCAGGAGGAACAGTGACCATTCACATCAATATCAGGCCAGTCAACCAGATATGTCTTGTAGGATATGTTTCTGTAACAAAAGGAGCGGTTCGGCTACACAGTTATAGGGCATACAGTGAGTGCAAGGCCTGCCAAAAATTTCGAGGCACTCCAATGCCCCTTGGAAATGACATGGAGGTCAGAGGGCGTTAACTAAACCTTTTTTTCCATTTATAGCAACTGGGTCTCCTGTGCACTGTTGGCCTAAGCAGTGAATGGAAGGCTTTCCAAAAATTATGAGGAACTGCAATGCCCCTTACAAGAGCTATGTGTGGCACCCCAGGGGTCTGGTCACCACAGTAATAGAGATATTACATCGGAGAGCAAGTGGCAGGTTTCCTGGTCAGGATCCCTTAAACATGCAACATCCTCCTGCCCCAGTCCTGGGAGGGGAGAATTCTGCCCTTATAAACTGGATCTGGGGCGGGGTTGAGTGAGTCAGAGAACAGAGAACAGTCAGAGTCAGAGTGAGAGCAAGGGAAAGTAACAGCAAGGAGCTCTGTAGGAGCTAGGAGCTAAAGACCAGGGGCTGGAAGCTGAGCAGAGCTCGCCCTGGAAGAAGACAATAGGAACCGGACACAGGAGTCCGAGGCTGTGAGGACTTATATATCCAGCAGCAGAAACCAGCCAGCAGGGGATTTCAGGTCCTCTGGCCATAGAAGCCCGGAGGCTCAGTCACAAGCAAGGGATCAGCACCGCCGTCGTGGAGCGGAGGCTAACAGAAGGCCCCATGTCACCAGCCATACGGGTGAGCACTACACGGTACACACAGGGACGTGGGCTACTTCTACCCGCTTACAGCAAGGTAGCCAGGAAGAGAGCAGACAGACGGGGAGGCCTACAACTGCACCTGGCCAGGGGAACTCCTGCTTGCTCACAGACTGACCAGGCCTCTTATGCTAGCCAGTACTCCCGGGAGGGTCTACCTTATAATCATCAGTAAAGACCCTGAACTGCACTGCAAAGACTCTGAGTCGTTCCTGCTGCGCTCGTGCACCATCACCCCCATCATCCACACTCACTGCCCTGAGGCTATACTCCTCCCGTGGGGAGTTATCCCATTCTCTGCTGCGCACACAACACCAGCCTCAGCGGTCTGCCTCGCAGCTGTGGTACTCCCTGACCGCAATCCACGGGTGGCACAGTCGGACAATTAACCTCAAAACCTAAGAAAGACTGCCACTGGTTTGACCAGCCAGAGCCACGGGACCGGGTCACCGCCACGGAGACTACAGACCCCAGATACCCGGCACCGGGTATCCCACACACGTGTACACACAGCCCAGGGGGCGTGTCACATGCAGTACAGCATATTACAAACATAAGTCCCATTATTCGGGAGTGGGTGTCCCGTAGTATTTGCTTATGCCTTGCAAGCAAAAGCTGCCAAAAATTAGGACGGAGCAACTTGCAATGCCCCTTACAAGAGCCATGCAGTACAGCATATTACAAACATAAGTCCCATTATTGGGGAGTGGGTTTCCCATAGTATTTGCTTATGCCTTGCAAGCAAAAGCTGCCAAAAATTAGGATGGAGCAACTTGCAATGCCCCTTACAAGAGCCATGCAGTACAGCATATTGCAAACATAAGTCCCATTATTGGGGAGTGGGTCTCCCATAGTATTTGCTTATGCCTTGCAAGCAAAAGCTGCCAAAAATTAGGACGGAGCAACTTGCAATGCCCCTTACAAGAGCCATGCAGTACAGCATATTACAAACATAAGTCCCATTATTGGGGAGTGGGTGTCCCATAGTATTCTCTTATGCCTTGCAAGCAAAAGCTGCCAAAAATAAGGACGGAGGAACTAGCAATGCTGGCACCCTGGTGGTATAGTGGTGGTGGAGGCTGAGGATAAGGAGAAGAAGATAAAACAGCTGAAACGAGGAAGCATATACCCATGTGTGGGTGTGAAGCGGTGCATGTGAATACACCTCCAGAAATAACACAGTGGATTTGACTTTATGTTACTCTGCTGTCATTTGGTGGTGATGAGAAGTCTGGCCCAATCCAGCCCTTGTTCATTTTGATAAGGGTCAGCTTGTCAGCATTGTCAGTTGACAGGCGAATGCTCTTATCAGTTATAATTCCCCCAGCGGCACAAAAACACTCTCCGATAACACGCTAGCGGCAGGGCAGGCCAGGACCACCAAGGCATACAGAGCGAGTTCATTCCAAGTGTCCAGCTTGGATACCCAATAATTAAAAGGCACAACGGAATCACGGAGGATGCTCATACGGTCAGCAAGGTACTCCCTCACCATCTTTTGAAACTTTCCACTCCTTGTGAGAGTACCCCGCGCCTCAGGGCCTGTAAGCTGGGCGGGTGTCAGAAAACTGTCCCAGAACGTTGACAGTGTTCCCCTGCCTCTGCTGGATTGGAGTTGCATCTCTCTCGCCTGTACGCCTTAGTTGGGCAACGAACTGTGAACTCTGCCGCTAGCGTGTTCAGATGGGAATTTTTTTAAGAGTTCTGCAGCAAGGGCCTTCTGGTACTGTTCTGGTACTGCCCCATTTTTGTAGACCTCTCCACCTCAGGAATAAGAGAGTGAAAGTTCTCCTTGTAGCGGGGGTCTACAAGTGTCACCAACCAGTAATGACTGTCACCCAACATTTTGACAACGCGAGGGTCACGGTTAAGGCAGCGTAACATAAAGTCAGCCATACGTGCCAGACTGGTAACGGGCAAGATTTCCGTGTCCTCACCAAGATGACGACTGACCATGCTCTCCTCCTCCTCCTCCTCCTCCTCTTCCTCCTCCCCCCTGTCCTCAGGCCACCCACGCTGAACCGACGGTATGACACTTCTTCAGGTACTAACGTCTACAACGCATGATAGCAGCTCCTGTTCTACCTCCTCCTCTCCTCCTCTCCCTCATTGTCCCCCAATGCACGTTGGAATGAGATGAGGCTGGGCTGTGTGTAATCGCCCGCTATGGCTTCTTGATCCATCTCATCATACTCTGGCTGCAATGCCTCCTCTTTAATTCTCTGCAGAGAGCGTTGCAAAAGACAGACAAGTGGGATGCTGACACTAATGATGGCGTCATCGCCACTCACCATCTTGGTGACCTCCTCAAAGTTTGTCAGGATGGTACATATGTCAGACATCCAGGTCCACTCCTGAGGTCTTATGTGTGGAGTCTGACTTGAATATCGACGGCCTTGTTGCAGCTGGTACTCCACAACTGCTCTCTGCTGCTCACAAATCCTTTGCAACATGTGGAGGGTAGAGTTCCAACGTGTGGGGACATCACACACCAGTCGGTGTGCCGGAAGCTGCAAACGCTGCTGCAACACAGCAAGGGCGGCGGATGCTGTAGCCGACTTGCGAAAATGAGCTGACAGGCAGCGTACTTTCACGAGCAGATCTGGCAACTCGGGGTACGATTTAAGAAACCGCTGAACCACGAGGTTAAGCACATGAGTCAGGCATGGTACGTGTGTGATCTCACCTCGCCTCAGAACCGCCACCAGTTTACGGCCATTGTCACACATGACCATGCCGGGATGTAGGTTCCGCGGTCTCAGCCACAGATCTGCCTGCTCTTTCACAGCTGTCCACAACTCACAAGCAGTGTGAGGTTTATCACCTAAGCTTATGAGTTTCAGCACAGCCTGTTTCCGCTTGGCGGAGGCAGTACTGCAATGCTTCCAGCTCGTAACTGATGTTTTGATATCTGAGATGGAGGCTGAACATGAGGAGGAGGAGGAGGAGGAGGATGCGCAGGAGCTGTACACTGTGGGGGCAACTGTGACTGACATAGGGCCCGCAATCCTCGGTGTGGGGAGGATGTGTTCCGTCCCAAGGTCCGACTGGGTCCCGGCTTCCACTATGTTTACCCAGTGTGCCGTCAGAGAGATGTACCGTCCCTGGCCACAAGCACTTGTCCACGTGTCCGTTGTCAGGTGGACTCTCCCAGTAACTGCATTGTTGAGGGCACGACAGATGCTTTGGGACACGTGCTTGTGTAGTGCGGGGATGGCACACCGGGCAAAATAGTGTCGAGGGACGGCCACCGCCATAAGATTGCGGAAGGATTCCGTCTCCACCAGCCTAAAAGGCAGCATTTCCAATGCCAACAGTCGTGAAATGTGCGAATTTAGGACTGTGGCCTGTGGGGCGTTAGTTGCGAATTGCCGCTTTCGTTCAAAGGTCTGGGATATGGACAATTGAACGCTGCGGTGGGACGTGGACGTGGACGTTGATGCTGTTTCTTGAGAAACTGCCATAACAAGTGAAGACTGAGAGGAAGGGGCATCTTTACATGCAGTATGGACAGGGGATTGCCTTGCACACACAACAGGGGGTTCTATTGCACGCACAACAGTGGAAGAAGCAGTGGTGACACCCGCTGACACTGGTCGTGGACCCTGGGTTTCACCCCACAAAGTCGGGTGCTTTGCTGCCATGTGCCTGATCATGCTGGTGGTGGTCAGGCTGGTAGTTTTGTCACCCCTGCTGATGCTGGCATGGCAGGTGGAACATATTGCCTTTTTGGGGTTATCAGCAGAGTATTTAAAAAAATTCCAGACTCTGGAAGACCTACCGCTTGTACTGGCAACGTCCCTCGAGTTGGTGTTACGGGGAATGGTTGCCTGCCTTCTGTCTGCGGCCACCACACTGCTTCTTCCTGCCTGTTGGGGTACTCTGCCTCCCTCCCACTGTGTGCTGCTGGCTTCACTCTGCGTGTCCTCCTTCCACGTTGGGTCAGTTACTAGTAGAGATGAGCGTTGTTCTACTCGAACTGTTCGCCAATCTCAAATTCGAGCTGTTTTGGGCGGTGTTCGAGCCGGTCGGCGAACACGAACAATTTGAGAAAAATTCGGCTGTTCGAGGTTATGTTCGATAACTGTTCGTGCACCAAAATCATAACTGGATTTTTTCTCAGTAATGATGAAAATTAATGTTAATACGCAGTTTGAGTGTACAGCGGGGCGGGGGGAGGGGCAGGGGATGGATCTCTGCAGGAACAATGAAGATCTCCATTTTTTTTTCTCTTTCCCGCATTTGCAGTGGGGAGGTGCAATCTGTCAGCCTATCAGCAGCGCACACACGGAGCGAAGTGCTTTTTTTCACACAAGCAAGGGCATGTGTGATTGGCAGTGTATGTCACATGTCCTTGCCCTATAAGACCAAGCCATTTTCCCCGTCGCCACCATTTTCTCACTGCTGCAGCTGCGTGTTAGACGGCACCGCTGTTGCTGTGTGTGCTATACCTTGTTAATTTCAAGCCAATTTTCGCACAAATATACAGATAGCTTGGGAGTAGGGAATAGTTGTGATTGCAGTCCTTTTAAGGACTAGGTTACAGCATTTCCTACGACTTTTATCAGGCAGGTCTGTGCTCTTAAATAGATAGATTGTGGGAGTAAAGACTAATTGTAATTGGAGTCCTTTTCAGGACTAGGTTACATCAGTTCCTATCAGTTTTTGCCAGGCAGGTCTGTGCCAGTGCTGTGCAAGTTTTTTTCACAGCATTTGGCTGAATCTAGCAAAGCTAATCCTTTTTGGCCTATTGCAGAGTGTGTTAGTCAGTGGAGTAGCCTACCTGTGTTGCAAGATATACCACCTGTGTATAGAATACCAATTTTTTTACTGCACCTAGTGAAGTAAAATCTTTTGGGCATAGCATCATTCTATTAGTCCATCTATACTGACCTCCATCAGGTTGCAAACTGAATATAATTTTTTTCTGCATCTAGCTCTGAAAAAATATTTGGGCTTCTAGCAGTGTGTGGGACTTGGTCTATTAGTCCATCTATACTGACCTCCATCAGGTTGCAAATTAAAAATAATTTTTTTCTTCATTTAGCTCTGAAAAAATATTTGGGCTTCTAGCAGTGTGTGGGACTTGTTCTATTAGTCCTTCTATACTGACCTCCAGCAGGTTGCAAATTGAATATAATTTTTTTCTGCATCTAGCTCTGAAAAAATATTTGGGCTTCTAGCGGTGTGTGGGACTTGGTCTGTTAGTCCATCTATACTGACCTCCATCAGGTTGCAAATTAAAAATAATTTTTTTCTGCATCTAGCTCTGAAAAAATATTTGGGCTTCTAGCAGTGTGTGGGACTTGGTCTATTAGTCCATCTATACTGACCTCCATCAGGTTGCAAATTAAAAATAATTTTTTTCTTCATTTATCTCTGAAAAAATATTTGGGCTTCTAGCAGCGTGTGGGACTTGTTCTATTAGCCCATCTATACTGACCTCCATCAGGTTGCAAATTGAATAAAAAAATTTTCTGCATCTAGCTCTGAAAAAATATTTGGGCTTCTAGCGGTGTGTGGGACTTGGTCTATTAGTCCATCTATACTGACCTCCATCAGGTTGCAAATTAAAAATAATTTTTTTCTGCATCTAACCCAGCCAATAGTTTTGGCCTAATACCACAGTTTGGCCACTCAGCTCTGCTCGGTTACCATCCATTGTTTTTTTGTGCAAACAACTCCAGAGTTGTGAATTAGTTAACCACCAAAATGAGTGGAAAAAGGCCTGCTGCTGGTGGAAAGGGGAATAGGCGTGTTGGGAAGGGGAAAAAAGGTTGTGTCCGTGGGGTAGGTGCAGAAGAAAGACCATCTTCCAGCCAAACTAAAATGTCTACTTCTTTTAGCGGACAATGTGATAAGATCCCTTTCTTACGGCCACGCCAATCGCTACAAATTCCAGATGAGGCACAAAAACAGCAGGTGCTTCAACGGATATCAAGTGCTCCTTTAAGTGGGCTCTCCTCCACATCAACTTCAACATCACAAATACTCCAGTCTTCAAAGGTGTCACCCAAATCGCACTTGCTTCCTCACAGCTCCCAAATCTCCAGCTGCCCGTCTGAGTATGAGGTAGAACAGATGGTTGAGTCTGCAGAGCTGTTTACTCATACTATAGCCTGGGAATCAGAGGTCGACTCCAGCGCTTCTGTGAATCCAGACGAGGAAATGATCTGCACTGATGCCCAGAATCTTTATGAGTCGGATCCAGGACCAGACGCAGAAGGTTCTGACCATAATGTAGACCCTCATTCCCAAACTGTAACTCCTGTTGGTGGAGACAATGAGGAAGACGATGATAAGACTCAAATACCTGATTGGAGCGACAACTTTAGTTTTTTGTCAGGGCAGGAACAGGTTGGCTCTGAGGACGACGGGTGTGATAACGCACAGGGTGATGATGAGGTCGGAGATCCCACTTACTGTCAACCCACAGTCAGCCAAGAGATGAGGTCAGCAGAGGAGGTGGAGGAAGATGCTAGTGACGACGAGGTCAGGTTGCGCCTTCCTGGACAGAGACGTAGTACTGGAAGCACGTCAACAACTGCATCCTCAAACACAACTCTGCCTCTCACCACAAGTCGTGGTGGCTCTTCAGGTCGCATGGGTGCTAAGCCTTGCATAGCCTGGGCATTTTTTCAGATCGATAAAGATGACCCAACTCGTGTTATCTGTAACATTTGTCAGCAAAAGCTAAGTAGAGGCCAAAAAATACATAGTTTGAGTACTTCATGCATGAACCGGCACATGGACATGAAGCATAAGTTGCAGTGGGAAGCTCAGTGTGCTACAATGCGGTCTAGCCGGCCGGGCCAACCACCGTCTGCCATATCTTGTGCATCCGCGGCCTCTTCATCCTCTGTGACTGGGGGGACAGCAGTCACACCTGTTTTGGGGCGCAGACCTGCCACCTCTTTACCCGCAACAGCCAGCGTGATTGGCAGGTCATCATTTTCTTTGGAGGTGGTAACACCAGCTGGTCTTGAGCGCTGTCCGACATCGATAGCACCACCTTTGGATCAAGGCAACCTAACATGTCCGCCTGCATCTTCCTCACAGACCGGCAGTTTGCCGGGGACACCCTTATCAACCCCGTCTAAGCACAATAGCCAGCCCTCGGTCCCTCAGATGTGGACAAGTAAAAGACCATTTCCTCCTAGCCATGAGAAAGCTAAGAGGTTGAATTTCACCATCTGCAAGCTCTTGGCTACGGAAATGCTGCCTTTCCGCCTGGTGGACACAGAGGATTTTCGAGACCTTATGTCCGTCGCAGTGCCCCAGTACCAGATGCCCAGTCGGCACTACTTCTCAAAGAAAGGTGTGCCTGCGCTCCACCAGCATGTCGCACACAACATCACCGCTTCTTTGAGAAACTCTGTGTGTGACAGGGTGCATTTCACCACAGACACTTGGACGAGTAGGCATGGACAGGGGCGTTACATGTCGCTGACTGGGCACTGGGTAACTATGGTGACAGCAGGACAAGGGGCTGCTGTCCAAGTCTTGCCGTCCCCACGAGTTGTGCGTCAATCCTCTTTATGTCAAAGTTCCTCCACTGCTTCTGCCTCCTCAACCTCCTCTCGGTCTTCCACCTGCACCCAAAGCCTGTCTGGTCATGCCACAAGCTTTCTAACTGCGCAGAAGGGATCCTGCACACCTCCTTACTATGCTGGCAGTAGGGCTCAACGTCATCAGGCGGTTTTTACATTGAAATGTCTGGGAAATGTGAGTCACACAGCTGAGGAGTTGTGGTCAGCTCTGGAGAACCAATTTCATGAATGGTTGTCTCCACTGGACCTGAAACCAGGGAAGGCCGTGTGCGACAATGCTGCAAACCTGGGTGCGGCCCTTCGCCAAGGCAATGTCACACACGTGCCTTGTATGGCTCACGTGTTGAACTTGGTTGTCCAGCAATTTTTAGCCCACTATCCCAGACTAGATGGCCTTCTGCAGAGGGCACGGTCGCTGTGTGCTCACTTCCGCCGTTCGCATCCCGCAGCTCAGCGACTTACATCTCTACAGAAGTCGTTGGGCCTGCCACTTCACCGGCTAAAATGTCATGTGCCTACCCGATGGAATTCAACTCTGCACATGTTGCAGCGACTGTGGCAGCACCGACAAGCCCTGGTGCAATACGTTCTGACGTATAGCCTGGGCCAACGAGATTCAGAGGTGGGGCAAATCACGCTGGAGGAGTGGTCTCAGATCAGGGACCTATGCACCCTTCTGCACAGTTTTGAAATGGCGACGAAGATGTTTAGTGCTGACGATGCCATTATCAGCATGACTATTCCGGTGATTTACATGCTGGAGCACATGTTAAACAGAATTCGGAGTCAGGTGGTGGCACAAGAGGAGGTGGAGGAAGTAGAGGAGGAGGAGTTGTATGCGGAAGGGCTAACATCTGCAAGGTCCAGACAGTCGGCAGCACCAAGGCGGCAGGCATGTGAGGGTGGGGGAGATGGTTTTACCAGGGCGCATGGTAGCAGCCAAACTAGTGAGGAAGGTGCAGGAGCCCAGGAAGAAGTGGAGGACGAACTGATGGAAGACTCATCAGATGAGGGAGACCTTGATCACATTTCTGTTGTGCGAGGTTGGGGGGAGAGGACAGAGGAAGGAAGCATGATTGTTACCTCGCCACCAACACAACAGGGACTTGGTGCTCCTGGATGCGCAACACACATGAGTGCCTTCTTGCTGCACTACCTGCAACATGACCCTCGAATTGTGAGAATTAGAAATAATCCTGACTACTGGGTTGCCACACTGTTAGATCCCCGGTACAAAAGTAAATTTGCAGAAATTATTCCTGCCATAGAAAGGGATGCACGCATGCAGGAGTATCAGCAGAGACTGTTGCAGAATCTTACATGTGCTTTTCCACAAAATACCAGTGGTGCACGTAGTGAATCTCACAGTTCCAACTTGCCAACCGTGGGACCGTCAAGTGTTCAGCACTCAAACCGTGACAGAACCACAGTATCTGCTGGTAACATCATTTTGCGGAATCATTTCACCACTTTTTTAGCCCATCCTTTGCAAGGCCACAGGAGACAAGAAGTCTGACACATAGTCAACGCCTAGAGACGATGGTACAGGAGTATCTCCAAGTAAACATTGAAGCCACGACTGTGTCACTGGACCCTTGCTCTTTTTGGGCTTCCAATCTGGATAAATGGCCGGAGCTAGCCACTTACGCCTTGGAGATCTTGTCATGCCCCGCAGCCAGCGTTCTGTCTGAACGTGTGTTCAGCGCTGCTGGTGGTGTGCTGACAGATAAGCGCACGCGGCTCTCCACTGATAATGTAGACAGACTCACGTTCATAAAGATGAACAAATCATGGATCCGAAACGACTTTTCTACCCCTGTGTCATCCTGGGGAGAGTAAAAGCTTGATGATTGGTTAAAATCACCCTACCAACCGTTTTAAGCTTTCAAATTACTAATCATGTTTATCTGTATCTTGACTGGAAAATAATTTGGGCTTTGTAGAAGTGTGCAGCACTGATCCTATTAGGCCATCTATACTAAAGCTTCACCAGATTTAAAATTAAAAATAATTTTTAGCTGCATCTAGCCCGGAAAATAATTTTGGGGCTCCGAGATGCGCAAGGCACATAAGTGCCTTCTTGCTGCACTACCTGCAGCATGACCCTCATATTGTCAGAATTCGAAGTAATCATGACTACTGGGTTGCCACACTCTTAGATCCCCCAAACTTTTCGATCAACCTTTTCATTTTAATAAAGACCAAAAAAATGGTCATTTTTGAAATTATAAGCATTAGCAGGTTGTTAGAAACTGAAATCAAACAGTTTTCAACTCAAAACTTTATTCTAGGTGATGTTACATTTTCACATAGGACCCCTTGTTCGAAAGGAGCTTCTGAACTCTCTCGTCCATTGAATTTGTCAGGTTTTGGATGGTTTCTGCTTCAATTGTTTTGCATGAGGACAGAATACCCTCCCAGAGCTGTTGCTTAGATGTGAACTGCCTCCCGCCATCATAGACACTCCTTTTAATGATGCTCCAAAGGTTCTGAATGGGGTAGAGGTCAGGGGAGCATGGGGGTCACACCATAAGTTTGTCCCCTTTTATGCCCATATCAGCCAGAGATGCAGATGTTTTATGTGCAGCATGAGATGGTGCATTATCATGCAGAAAAATGATCTTGCTGTGAAATACACGGTTCTTCTTCTTGAACCATGGCAGGAAGTGCTGTTTGAGAAAATCCACATACATTATGGAGTTCATCTTTAGCGCCTTCAGGGATCCTAAAGGGGCCGACAATCTCTCTCCCCATGATTCCAGCCCAAAACATTACTCCACCTCCTCCTTGTTGGCGCTGTAGCCGTGTTTGCGTGGGGTGTCCATCAACCAGCCATCCTCCACTCCATCCATCTGGACCATCGAGCGCTGCACGGCACTCATCCGTGAACAAAACAGTTTTGAAATCAGTCTTCATGTAATGTTTGGCCCACTGGAGCCGTTTCTGCTTGTGTGAAGTGGATAGAGGAGGTCGACAGGATGGCGCATGCACAGCTGCAAACCTCTGAAGGACCCTGCATCTTGTTGTTCGGGGGACGTTGGAGGCACAAGCAGCTTCAAAAACTTGTCTGCTGCTATGACAAGGCTTTTTTGCCGCTGCTCTTTCAACCTGACGTAATTGCCTGTAGGAAAGAGTCCTCAATTTGCCCTTATCAGCACGCACACGTGTGTACTGTGAATCAGCTACATACTTCTTGATTGCCAAGACACTTCATCCTGATCATCGCACAATGTTGATTGTAGTCATGCCTTGACCTAAACACTCCACAATTTGTTGCTTCTCAGCAGCCGACACATCCTTTTTCTTTCCCATTTTGGCAGAAAATGTAGGCTGCTTAATAATGTGAGAGAGCCTTCTTAAGTAGTCTTGCCTTTCATTGGACACACCTGCCAAACTAATTAGCACAGGTGTCTGCAATTGCTTACAGTGATATAAAGAGCCCTGACACACATCACCATCAATGAGTTTAACTGACAAACAAACAAATTCTTCCCTTATCACTCCTAAACACTTTTTGTATAATAATTTGGAACGCAGTGTACATGTGCTTTTCCACAAAACACCAGTGGTTCACGTAGTGAATCTTACAGTTCTAACTTGCCAACCGTGGTCTGTATGGAGTTGTTCAATAAAGGGCCCAAAATTAAGATAACATAGATGGGAGAGGTCTCTATGAATAGGAATTCCTAAGTATTTGATACCCTGTGAGGGCCAGGCAAAGGAAAAGTTGGACTGAATGGAATCCTATATGGATTTGGGGAGGGAGACATCGAGGGCCTCAGACTTCGCTGCATTGATTTTAAAATTTTACCATGTAACAAAGTGATCTATTTCAGCCATAACAGCATGGATGGATATATGTGATTGAGTGATATATACTAGGACATCATCAGCAAATAGAGAGCACTTGTACTCGGTGCCTCCCACCTCAATCCACCTAATATTGGGGTTATGGCGAATTGATGAGAGCAGGTGCTCCGTCACTAGGATGTATAAGAGAGGGGACAGAGGACATCACTGCCTTGTCCCATTGGTGATTGTGAAAGGTGATGAAAATGTTCTGACGCACCCCCTGGGCCTTGGGACACCCGGAGCCGGACCCTTTTTGGTGGATGCTGGTGATTGTAGTCTTCGTGGCGGCGACCCAGTTCCGTGGCTCAGGGCGGTCAAACCAGTGGCGGAACTATTTATGTGGTTTTCATGTTTAAATGTCCGACTACGCCACCCGTGGATTGTGGTCAGAGTGAACCGCCGCTACAGGGCAGACCACTGAGGCTGGTGTTGTGGGTGCAGCAGAGCGTAGCATAACTCTCCACGGGAGGAGTATAGCCTCAGGGCAGTGTATGCGGAGGATGGGGGTGATGGTGCAGGGCAGCAGCAGTAACGACACGGAGTCAGTGATGCAGTTCAGGGCCTTTACTCACAGTTCTTATTATCCAGACCACGTCTGCAGGTAACGGCTGCCCACGTCGTACTGTGCTCACCAGGTGAGGGGCTCAGACAACTCCCAGATAACTTTGGAGCACTTCACAGGACCCCCTTTGTGTGTCCTTTGTCTGGCCTTTCTTAACAACACTTCTGTCCGGCTGCCTCGGGCCTCCTCTTGGTAAACTTGGCGCCAGTTTCCCTGACCCTATGTGGTGCCTTCCTAGCGGGTGTAGCAAGGGGCTGCGCCACATAAAATGTCAGAGCCTCCGGTTTCTAGCTGAGGGTCGTTTCCTGCCTCCACTAGTTCGGGGACCGGTCTCCCCCTTTGGCCTGACCCCTCCACGCAGGTGGATTCGGGCGTGCGGTGGCGACTCGCCCGTCCGCACCCCTGGGATCCCTTCATTCCTCGTTCCTGGAGCCTTCTCCGCTCCTCTTCCTTCCTTCTCCCTCTTCCAGGCCTGGGCCTCTGTTACTAGGCCCGCCTCCGGAGCAGAGCTCATGCAGAGCCCCTGCTCCCTGCCACTTCTGCTCAGACTTCTCTGCACTGAACTAAGATGGTGCCCACCTTTTATACTCCCTTCTCAATGCACCCAGGAACTGCTTCCTCCCTGCTCCTGCACTACAGGGTTCCCCTTCCTCAGTGTTCCCTCCCCCCACTCCAGCCAGGGACAGGGACTGTCGTGCCCATCTCAGGGGCATATTGGTCGCCCTGCCCCACGGCAATGTGGTGTAATGCATGCAGGTGTCGGGTCCTGATCCACACTCCATCCTTACCTGAGAGTGAGATATCACACCTCTGGGTGAGGTGCAATACGTCTTTAGCAACCGAGCCCTCAGGGTGCTACAGTTCCATTTATCTTCAGCCTAGGTGATGTATTGCGATACAGGGCCGTGATTTTGGCTATAAAAGGGTCCCCTAGACCCCTACCCCAAGCTTTTTAAGAGAATCATATATGGCGTGCCAGGAGACTCTATGGAATGCTTTCTCAGCATCCAACGAGAGTATCTAATTACAAATTTTTAACTGCATCTAGCCCAGGAAATACTTTGTGCCTAGTAGCAGTGTCTGCTAGTAAGCGGATTATCCCGGCTGTTAAGCAAGCTGCACCACCTGTAGTTTAGACACTTAATTTTTTCAAAGGAAATGCTTCGGGACCATGGGATACTTAGTGAAGAGCATCAGGAGGCACCCCAAGGCATAGGGGCTGGGACTGGCAGTAGGATGCCTTGCGGTGGACAGCCGAGCTCGATCCTTATAAAAGCTTTTTAACTGCAGCAGCTTTAGTGGACGCTACTGGAGCTGGAATTACCGCGGCTGCTGGCATGAGACTTGCCCTCCAATAGATCCTTGTAAATGGATTTAAAGTGTATTCATTCAAATTAGAGAGACAATTTAAATTAAAAAGCTTAGAGCTGCCTCCACCACAGGGGGGCTCGCTCGATCCACCAGCGGACAGGCACCAGTATTGGGAGAGGGGGGCTGGCCGTCAGGGTTCACCGCGGCTCTGGCACAAACCCGGCGACACGGAGGTGGCACGGGCAGGAGCGGACTGGCCGTGTCGGCTTCTCACTTTTTGGATTTTAGAAGGGCATGACATGCCTATATCTGTGTCTCCCCCTCCTTTTACTCCTCCACCTCTTTTATTTTCGCATGACTATATGTACTTGTCACTTTTCCATGTGTTAGTTATGTCTTCTGAGCAGTTTGTCAGCTTTTGGACACCTTTGAAGGTGTTTTCTATGTGTTTCTATGTGTTTTTGTTTGCCTGCCATTGGTTTTAACGGTGTTCGAAGGTGTTCGACGAACAGTTCGACGAACAGTTCGGCGAACACACGGGTGTTCGACGAACCGAACCGAACTCGAACACTACGGGGGTGGCTCAACACTATTTACTAGATCATCCACCACCTCCTCCTCTTCCACTTGCGCACCACGATCCTCCTCCTCACTTCCTGGCAATTGTGTCTCGTCATCGTCCACCTCTTGTGACAGATTGCCAACGTCGACTTCCTGTGGCTGTGGCTGTTCAAATATTTGGGCATCGCAACATGGGTTCTCCTCTTCCACCACTTCAAGCGCATCAGGCGAGGGGCCCAAATATGGAAATGGACCAGTGAACAGCTCTTCAGAGTGTCCAAGTGTGGGATCACTTGCTGTCTGACGACACTCGGCATGGTGGGAGGAAGGAGCATCAGGGTGAGGAGGAGTATGCGGTCGAGACTCACGGCTACTAAGAGTTGACCGTGTGGAAAACAGACTGGAGGTGGTGGTGCCCAGGTAACTGGAAGTATTATCTGCTATCCAATTAATAACCTGTTCACACTGATCAGTTCTCAATACTGGTATTGTTCTGTGCTTCCCTAGTAATTCGGTCAAGAAGTGGGAGTGAGAAGATGTGGCTGTTGGTTGTGGCACATTTTCACCTTGGCCACGGCCCCGTCCTCTGCACGAACCATCACCAGAACGTCCACTTCCACGTCCCTTGCCATGCACCTTGCCCATTGTAAATGAAGTAAAATAGCTTACACTTGCACTATCAATGGAAAAAGGGTAATAAAGAGTAGATTAGAACCGTGGAAGAGGAAAACCACAGTTATTGTTTACTGGGGTATACCACACTTTTTTAAATAGAGATATTTGCGGCTGAACAGTGAGCGACACACTCAAACTGCTTTTTATTTAGATACCAAAGGCCCAAAACTGGATAGTACAGTGATTTGACCCGTGGAACTGCGAAACCACACTGGGATGTCGGGCCTACACAAGACTATTTTCAACAGATATATTTTTGTGTCACACCAGTCAGGAGACACTACTGTTTTTCTTTACGGAAAAAACTACCAAAAGCTGAATAATAGAGATTTTTTACCGTGGGATGGCAAAACCACAGTTATTGTTTACTGGGGTATACCACACTTTTTTAAATAGAGATATTTGTGGCTGAACAGTGAGCGACACACTCAAACTGCTTTTTTTTTAGATACCAAAGGTCCAAAACTGGATAGTACAGCGATTTGACCCGTGAAACTGCGAAACCACACTGGGATGTCGGGCCTACACAAGACTATTTTCAACAGATATATTTTTGTGTCACAACAGTCAGGAGACACTACTGTTTTTCTTTACGGAAAATATACCAAAAGCTGAATAATAGAGATTTTTTTCCGTGGGATGGCAAAACCACAGTTATTGTTTACTGGGGTGTACCACACTTTTTTAAACATATAGATTTGCGGCTGAACAGTGAGCGACACACTCAAACTGTCTTTTTTTTTAGATACAAATGGCCCAAAATGGATAATACAGAGGTTTGAACCGTGGAAGTGCAAAATAACACTTCTGTTTCTCTAGCCTACACCAGACTATTTTCAACAGTTATATTTGTGTCTGAAAAATCAGAGACATGCTTTTTTTTTGGGGTGGGGACACACCAAAAGGTTAATAAGACGGGTATTTGTACAGTGTGAAGGAGAAAAAAAAAGGAGGATTTAGCTGAAAAAAAAAGGATTTTTCCTGGCCCCCGACACCTGGTGCTAAGTCCAGCAATTTCAGCAACAGGAGCACACAGGACTGTAATTCAGCGTTTGCTGGTATAACCACTGTGTCTCCTATACAGCCTGCCTGCCTGGTATCTGGGATGGATATTAGTCCTGAAAATGACTGTTTGTTTGTTCTGGCAGCCTTTACAGACCCTACAATAACTATTTCGCAGTTTATATCTCTCCCTAAATCAGCAGCGCTGTGCCTACACTGTCTAATCCGGAGCGACTGTGTCCAAGATGGCGGAGCCCGGTTTCAAATACTCGAGGTGATGCTGTGCGGCCAGCCAATCACTGTAATGCCCACAACCAACATGGCTGCAGCATTACAGTGACTGGCTGGCAATCCCTGCATGTTCATTGGCTCTGTAAAGAGCGCCAAACATGCAGGGCGGAGACCCGAGCTCCCGCCCGAGTAACCCGGAAATGCTCGATGCTCGCCGAACATCCCGAGTAGCGTGATGCTCGGGCGAGTACCGAGCAGTGTCGAGCATGTTCGCTCAACACTAGTTGGGAGTAAAGACAAATTGTAATTGCAGTCCTTTTCAGGACTAAGTTACATCAGTTCCTATCAGTTTTTGCCAGGCAGGCCTATTGCAGAGTGTGTTAGTCAGTGGAGTAGCCTATCTACACCACCTGTGTATAGAATACCAATTTTTTTACTGCACCTAGTGAAGTAAAACCTTTTGGGCATACCATCATTATATTAGTCCATCTATACTGACCTCCACCAGGTTGCAAATTGAATATAATTTTTTTCTGCATCTAGCTCTGAAAAAATATTTGGGCTTCTAGCAGTGTGTGGGACTTGGTCTATTAGTCCATCTATACTGACCTCCATCAGGTTGCAAATTCAATATAATTTTTTCTGCATCAAGCTCTGAAAAAATATTTGGGCTTCTAGCAGTGTGTGGGACTTGGTCTATTAGTCCATCCATACTGACCTCCATCAGGTTGCAAATTAAAAATAATTTTTATCTGCATCTAGCTCTGAAAAAATATTTGGGCTTCTAGCAGTGTGTGGGACTTGGTCTATTAGTCCATCTATACTGACCTCCATCAGGTTGCAAATTAAAAATAATTTTTATCTTCATCTAGCTCTGAAAAAATATTTGGGCTTCTAGCAGTGTGTGGGACTTGGTCTATTAGTGCATCTATACTGACCTCCATCAGTTTGCAAATTAAAAATAATTTTTATCTGCATCTAGCTCTGAAAAAATATTTGGGCTTCTAGCAGTGTGTGGGACTTGGTCTATTAGTCCATCTATACTGACCTCCATCAGGTTGCAAATTAAAAATAATTTTTATCTGCATCTAGCTCTGAAAAAATGATTGGGCTTCTAGCAGTGTGTGGGACTTGGTCTATTAGTCCATCTATACTGACCTCCATCAGGTTGCAAATTAAAAATAATTTTTATCTGCATTTAGTTCTGAAATAAATATTTGGGCTTCTAGCAGTGTGTGGGACTTGTTCTATTAGTCCATCTATACTGACCTCCATCAGGTTGCAAATTGAATATAATTTTTTTCTGCATCTAGCTCTGAAAAAATATTTGGGCTTCTAGCAGTGTGTGGGACTTGGTCTATTAGTCCATCTATACTGACCTCCATCAGGTTGCAAATTGAATATAATTTTTTTCTGCATCTAACCCAGCCAATAGTTTTGGCATAATGCCACAGTTTGGCCACTCAGCTCTGCTCGGTTCCCATCCATTGTTTTTTTGTGCAAACAACTCCAGAGTTGTGAATTAGTTAACCACCAAAATGAGTGGAAAAAGGCCTGCTGCTGGTGGAAAGGGGAATAGGCGTGTTGGGAAGGGGAAAAAAGGTTGTGTCCGTGGGGTAGGTGTTAAAGCAACAGTAACATCTGCAGAAGAAAGACCATCTTCCAACCAAACTAAAATGTCTACTTCTTTTAGCGGACAATGTGATAAGATCCCTTTCTTACAGCCACGCCAATCGCTACAAATTCCAGATGAGGCAAAAAAACAGCAGGTGCTTCAATGGATATCAAGTGCTCCTTTAAGTGGGCTCTCCTCCACATCAACTTCAACATCACAAATACTCCAGTCCTCAGAGGTGTCACCCCAATCGCACTTGCTTCCTCACAGCTCCCAAAACTCCAGCTGCCCGTCTGAGTATGGGGTAGAACAGATGGTTGAGTCTGCAGAGCTGTTTACTCATACTATAGCCTGGGAATCAGAGGTCGGCTCCAGCGCTTCTGTGAATCCAGACGAGGAAATGATCTGCACTGATGCCCAGAATCTTTATGAGTCTGATCCAGGACCAGACGCAGAAGGTTCTGACCATAATGTAGACCCTCATTCCCAAACTGTAACTCCTGTTGGTGGAGACAATGAGGAAGACGATGATGAGACTCAAATACATGATTGGAGCGACAACTTTAGTTTTTTGTCAGGGCAGGAACAGGTTGGCTCTGAGGACGACGGGTGTGATAATGCACAGGGTGATGATGATGAGGTTGGAGACCCCACTTACTGTCAACCCACAGTCAGCCAAGATGTGAGGTCAGCAGAGGAGGTGGAGGAGAATGCTAGTGACGACGAGGTCAGGTTGCGCCTTCCAGGACAGAGACGTAGTACTGGAAGCACGTCAACAACTGCATCCTCAAACACAACTCTGCCTCTCGCCACAAGTCGTGGTGGCTCTTCAGGTCGCATGGGTGCTAAGCCTTGCATAGCCTGGGCATTTTTTCAGATCGATAAAGATGACCCAAATCGTGTTATCTGTAACACTTGTCAGCAAAAGCTAAGTAGAGGCCAAAAAATACATAGTTTGAGTACTTCATGCATGAACCGGCACATGGACATGAGCATAAGTTGCAGTGGGAAGCTCACTGTCCTACAATGCGGCCTAGCCGACCGGGCCAACCACCGTCTGCCACATCTTGTGCATCCGCGGCCTCTTCATCCTCTGTGACTGGGGGGACAGCAGTCACACCTGTTTTGGGATGCAGACCTGTCACCTCTTTACCCACAACAGCCAGCGTGATTGGCAGGTCATCATTTTCTTTGGAGGTGGTAACACCAGCTGGTGTTGAGCGCTGTCCGACATCGATAGCACCACCTTTGGATCAAGGCAACCTAACATGTCCGCCTGCATCTTCCTCACAGACCGGCAGTTTGCGGGGGACACCCTTATCAACCCCGTCTAAGCACAACAGCCAGCCCTCGGTCCCTCAGATGTGGACAAGTAAAAGACCACTTCCTCCTAGCCATGAGAAAGCTAAGAGGTTGAATTTCACCATCTGCAAGCTCTTGGCTACAGAAATGCTGCCTTTCCGCCTGGTGGACACAGAGGATTTTCGAGACCTTATGCCCGTCGCAGTGCCCCAGTACCAGATGCCCAGTCGGCACTACTTCTCAAAGAAAGGTGTTCCTGCGCTCCACCAGCATGTCGCACACAACATCACCGCTTCTTTGAGAAACTCTGTGTGTCACAGGGTGCATTTCACCACAGACACTTGGACGAGTAGGCATGGACAGGGGCGTTACATGTCGCTGACTGGGCACTGGGTAACTATGGTGACAGCAGGACAAGGGGCTGCTGTCCAAGTCTTGCCGTCTCCATGAGTTGTGCGGCAATCCTCTTTATCTCAAAGTTCCTCCACTGCTTCTGCCTCCTCAACCTCCTCTCGGTCCTCCACCTGCAACCAAAGCCTGTCTGGTCATGCCACAAGCTTTCTAACTGCGCAGAAGGGATCCTGCACACCTCCTTACTATGCTGGCAGTAGGGCTCAATGTCATCAGGTGGTTATTACTTTGAAATGTCTGGGAAATGTGAGTCACATAGCTGAGGAGTTGTGGTCAGCTCTGGAGAACCAATTTCATGAATTGTTGTCTCCACTGGACCTGAAACCAGGGAAGGCCGTGTGCGACAATGCTGCAAACCTGGGTGCGGCCCTTCACCGGGGCAATGTCACACACGTGCCTTGTATGGCTCACGTGTTGAACCTGGTTGTCCAGCAATTTTTAGCCCACTATCCCGGACTAGATGGCCTTCTGCAGAGGGCACGGTCGCTGTGTGCTCACTTCCGCCATTCGCATCCCGCAGCTCAGCGACTTACATCTCTACAGAAGTCGTTGGGCCTGCCACTTCACCGGCTTAAATGCGATGTGCCTACCCGGTGGAATTCAACTCTGCACATGTTGCAGCGACTGTGGCAGCACCGACAAGCCCTGGTGCAATACGTTCTGACATATAGCCTGGGCCAAAAGATCCAGAGGTGGGGCAAATCACGTTGGAGGAGTGGTCTCAGATCAGGGACCTATGCACCCTTCTGCACAGTTTTGAAATGGCGATGAAGATGTTTAGTGCTGACGATGCCATTATCAGCATGACTATTCCGGTGATTTACTTGCTGGAGCACATGTTAATCAGAATTCGGAGTCAGGTGGTGGCACAAGAGGAGGTGGAGGAAGTAGAGGAGGAGGAGTTGTATGCGGAAGGGCTAACATCTGCAAGGTCCAGACGGTCGGCAGCACCAAGGCGGCAGGCATGTGAGGGTGGGGGAGATGGTTTTACCAGGGTGCATGGTAGCAGCCAAACTAGTGAGGAAGGTGCAGGAGCCCAGGAAGAAGTGGAGGACGAACTGATGGAAGACTCATCAGATGAGGGAGACCTTAATCACATTTCTGTTGTGCGAGGTAGGGGGGAGAGGACAGAGGAAGGAAGCATGATTGTTACCTCGCCACCAACACAACAGGGACTTGGTGCTCCTGGATGCCAAGACACATGAGTGCCTTCTTGCTGCACTACCTGCAACATGACCCTCGAATTGTGAGAATTAGAAATAATCCTGACTACTGGGTTGCCACACTGTTAGATCCCCGGTACAAAAGTAAATTTGCAGAAATTATTCCTGCCATAGAAAGGGATGCACGCATGCAGGAGTATCAGCAGAGACTGTTGCAGAATCTTACATGTGCTTTTCCACAAAACACAAGTGTTCAGCACTCAAACCGTAACAGAAACACAGTATCTGCTGGTAACATCAATTTTGCGGAATCATTTCACCACTTTTTTAGCCCATCCTTTGCAAGGCCACAGGAGACAAGAAGTCTGACACATAGTCAACGCCTAGAGACGATGGTACAGGAGTATCTCCAAGTAAACATTGAAGCCATGACTGTGTCACTGGACCCTTGCTCTTTTTGGGCTTCCAATCTGGATAAATGGCCAGAACTAGCCACTTACGCCTTGGAGATCTTGTCATGCCCCGCAGCCAGCGTTCTGTCTGAATGTGTGTTCAGCGCTGCTGGTGGTGTGCTGACAGATAAGCGCACGTGGCTCTCCACTGATAATGTAGACAGACTCACGTTCATAAAGATGAACAAATCATGGATCCGAAACGACTTTTCTACCCCTGTGTCATCCTGGGGAGAGTAAAAGCTTGATGATTGGTTAAAATCACCTCACCAACCGTTTTACGCTTTCAAATTACTAATCATGTTTATCTGTATCTTGGCTGGCAAATAATTTGGGCTTTGTAGCAGTGTGCAGTACTGATTCTATTAGGCCATCTATACTAAGCTCCACCAGATTTAAAATTACTAATCATGTTTATCTGTATCTTGGCTGGAAAATAATTTGGGCTTTGTAGCAGTGTGCAGTACTGATTCTATTAGGCCATCTATACTAAGCTCCACCAGATTTAAAATTACTAATCATGTTTATCTGTATCTTGGCTGGAAAATAATTTGGGCTTTGTAGCAGTGTTCAGCACTGATTCTATTAGGCCATCTATACTAAGCTCCACCAGATTTAAAATTACTAATCATGTTTATCTGTATCTTGGCTGGAAAATAATTTGGGCTTTGTAGCAGTGTGCAGTACTGATTCTATTAGGCCATCTATACTAAGCTCAACCAGATTTAAAATTAATAATAATTTTTAGCTGCATCTAGCCCGGAAAATAATTTTGGGGCTCCGAGATGCGCAAGACACATAAGTGCCTTCTTGCTGCACTACCTGCAGCATCACCCTCAGACTGTCAGAATTCAAAGTAATCCTGACTACTGGGTTGCCACACTCTTAGATCCCCCACACTCTTCGATCAACCTTTTCATTTTAATAAAGACCAAAAAAATGTTCATTTTTGAAATTATAAGCATTAGCTGGTTATTAGAAACTGAAATCAAACAGTTTTCAACTCAAAACTTTATTCTAGGTGATGTTACATTTGCACATAGGACCCCTTGTTTGAAAAGGAGCTTCTGAACTCTCTCGTCCATTGAATTTGTCAGGTTTTGGATGGTTTCTGCTTCAATTGTTTTGCATGAGGACAGAATACCCTCCCAGAGCTGTTGCTTAGATGTGAACTGCCTCCTGCCATCATAGACACTCCTTTTGATGATGCTTCAGTGGTTCTGAATGGGGTAGAGGTCAGGGGAGCATGGGGATCACACCATAAGTTTGTCCCCTTTTATGCCCATATCAGCCAGAGATGCAGATGTGTTATGTGCAGCATGAGACGATGCATTATCATGCATGAAAATGATCTTGCTGTGGAATACACGGTTCTTATTCTTGAACCATGGCAGGAAGTGCTGTTTGAGAAACTCCACATACATTACGGAGTTCATCTTTACCCCTTCAGGGATCCTAAAGGGGCCGAAAATCTCTCTCCCCATGATTCCAGCCCAAAACATTACTCCACCTCCTCCTTGTTGGCGCTGTAGCCGTGTTTGCGTGGGGTGTCCATCAACCAGCCATCCTCTACTCCATCCATCTGGACCATCGAGCGTTGCACGGCACTCATCCGTGAACAAAACAGTTTTTAAATCAGTCTTCATGTTTTGTTTGGCCCACTGCAGCCATTTCTTCTTGTGTGCAGTGGATAGAGGAGGTCGACAGGATGGCGTACGCACAGCTGCAAACTTCTGAAGGACCCTGCATCTTGTTGCTCGGGGGACGTTGGAGGCACCAGCAGCTTCAAAAACTTGTCTGCTGCTATGACAAGGCTTTCTTGCCGCTGCTCTTTTAACCTGACGTAATTGCCTGTAGGAAAGAGTCCTCTATTTTCCCTTATCAGCACGCACACGTGGGTACTGTGAATCAGCTACATACTTCTTGATTGCCAAGACACTTCATCCTGATCATCGCACAATGTTGATTGTAGTCATGCCTTGACCTAAACACTCCACAATTTGTTGCTTCTCAGTAGCCGACACATCCTTTTTCTTTCCCATTTTGGCAGAAAATGTAGGCTGCTTAATAATGTGGGACAGCCTTCTTAAGTAGTTTTGCCTTTCATTGGACACACCTGCCAAACTAATTAGCACAGGTGTCTGCAATTGCTTACAGTGATATAAAGAGCCCTGACACACATCACCATCAATGAGTTTAACTGACAAACAAACAAATTCTTTCCTTATCACTCCTAAACACTTTTTGCATAATAATGTGGAACACAGTGTATATGTGCTTTTCCACAAAACACCAGTGGTTCACGTAGTGAATCTTACAGTTCTAACTTGCCCACCGTGGTCTGTATGGAGTTGTTCAATAAAGGGCCCAAAATTAAGATAACATAGACGGGAGAGGTCTCTATGAATAGGAATTCCTAAGTATTTGATACCCTGTGAGGGCCAAGCAAAGGGAAAGTTGGACTGGATGGAATCCTGTATGGATTTGGGGAGGGAGACATCGAGGGCCTCAGACTTCGCTGCATTGATTTTAAAATTTAACCATGTAACAAAGTGATCTATTTCAGCCATAACAGCAGGGATGGATATATGTGATTGAGTGATATATACTAGGACATCATCAGCAAATATAGAGCACTTGTACTCGGTGCCTCCCACCTCAATCCACCTAATATTGCGGTTATGGCGAATTGATGAGAGCAGGTGCTCCGTCACTAGGATGTATAAGAGAGGGGACAGAGGACATCCCTGCCTTGTCCCATTGGTGATTATGAAAGGTGATGAAAATGTTCTGACGCGCCCCCTGGGCCTTGGGACACCCAGAGCCGGACTCTTTTTGGTGGATGCTGGTGGTTGTAGTCTCCGAGGCGGCGACCCGGTTCCATGGCTCAGGGCGGTCAAACCAGTGGCGGAACTATTTATGTGGTTTTGATGTTTAATCGTCCGACTACGCCACCCGTGGATTGCGGTCAGAGTGAGCCGCCGCTGCAGGGCAGACCGCTGAGGCTGGTGTTGTGGGTGCAGCAGAGCATAGCATAACTCCCCACGGGAGGAGTATAGCCTCAGGGCAGTGTATGCGGAGGATGAGGGTGATGGTGCAGGGCAGCATCAGTAACGACACGGAGTCAGTGATGCAGTTCAGGGCCTTTACTCACAGTTCTTATTATCCAGACCACTTCTGCAGGTAACGGCTGCCCACGTCGTACTGTGCTCACCATTTGAGGGGCTCAGACAACTCCCAGATAACTTTGGAGCGCTTCACAGGACCCCCTTTGTGTGTCCTTTGTCTGGCCTTTCTTACCAACCCTTCTGTCCGGCTGCCTCGGCCTCCTCTTGGTAAACTTGGCACCAGTTTCCCTGACCCTATGTGGTGCCTTCCTAGCGGGTGTAGCGAGGGGCTGTTCGACATAAAATGTCACAGCCTCCAGTTTCTCGCTGAGGGTCACTTCCCGCCTCCACTAGTTTCGGGGACCGGTCTCCCCCTTTGGCCTGACCCCTCCACGCAGGTGGATTCGGGCATGCGGTGGCGACTCGCCCGTTCGCACTCCTGGGATCCCTACGTTCCTCATTCCTGGAGCCTTCTCCGCTCCTCTTCCTTCCTTCTCCCTCTTCCAGGCCTGGGCCTCTGTTACTAGGCCCGCCTCCGGAGTAGAGCTCATTCAGAGCCCCTGCTCCCTGTCACTTCTGCTCAGACTTCTCTGCACTGAACTAAGATGGTGCCCACCTTTTATACTCCCTTCTCAATGCACCCAGGAACTGCTTCCTCCCTGCTCCTGCACTACAGGGTTCCCCTTCCTCAGTGTTCCCTCCCCCCACTCCAGCCAGGGACAGGGACTGTCATGCCCATCTCAGGGCATATTGGTCAACCTGTCCCACGGCAATGTGGTATAATGCATGCAGGTGTCGGGTCCTGATCCACACTCCATCCTTACCTGAGAGTGAGATATCACACCTCTGGGTGAGGTGCAATACCTCTGTAGCAACCGAGCCCTCAGGGTGCTACAGCTCCATTTATCTTCAGCCTAGGTGACGTATTGTGATACAGGGCCGTGATTTTGGCTATAAAAGGGTCCCCTAGACCCCTACCCCAAGCTTTTTAAGAGAATAATATATGGTGTGCCAGGAGACTCTATGGAATGCTTTCTCAGCATCCAACCAGAGTATCTAATTACAAATTTTTAACTGCATCTAGCCCAGGAAATACTTTGTGCCTAGTAGCAGTGTCTGCTAGCCAGCGGATTATCCCGGCTGTTAAGCAAGCTACACCACCTGTAGTTTGGACACTTAATTTTTTCAAAGGAAATGCTTCGGGACCATGGGATACTCAGTGAAGAGCATCAGGAGGCACCCCAAGGCATAGGGGCTGGGACTGGCGGTAGGATGCCTTGCGGTGGACAGCCGCGCTCGATCCTTATAAAAGCTTTTTAACTGCAGCAGCTTTAGTGGACGCTACTGAAGCTGGAATTACGCGGCTGCTGGCATGAGACTTGTCCTCCAATAGATCCTTGTAAAAGGATTTAAAGTGTATTCATTCAAATTAGAGAGACAATTTAAATTAAAAAGCTTAGAGCTGCCTCCACCACAGGGGGGCTCGCTCAACCCACCAGCGGACAGGCACAAGTATTGGGAGAGGGGGGCTGGCTGTCAGGGTCCACCGCGGCTCTGGCACAAACCCTGCGACACAGAGGTGGCATGGGCAGGAACGGACTGGCCGTGTCGGCTTCTCACTTTTTGGATTTAAGAAGGGCATGACATGCCTATATCTGTGTCTCCCCCTCCTTTTACTCCTCCACCTCTTTTCTTTTCGCATGACTATATGTACTTGTCACTTTTCCATGTGGTAGTTATGTCTTCTGAGCAGTTTGTCAGCTTTTGGACACCTTTGAAGGTGTTTTCTATGTGTTCCTATATGTTTTTGTTTGCCTCCCATTGGTTTTAACGGTGTTCGAAGGTGTCCGACGAACAGTTCGACGAACAGTTCGGCGAACACACGGGTGTTCGACGAACCGAACTGAACTCGAACACTACGGGGGTGGCTCAACACTAGTCCCCACTCCACCACTGTGCTTAACAGTTGGTATGAAGAGTTTGTGCTAATATACTGTGTTTGGATATTACACCAAATGTGGCTCAGGGTTTTATACTGTTACTTAGTCTGTCCAAAGAACATTGTTCCAGAAGTTTGTGGTTTGTTTAGATGCCACATTGCAAATTTTAGCTATTATTATTATTATAGCGCCATTTATTCCTTGGCGCTTTACATGTGATAGGGATATACATAACAAAAACATTTACATAATCTTAACAAAACGAGTCAGCGACTGGTACAGGGGGAGAGAGGACCCTGCCCGCGAGGGCTCACAGTCTACAAGGGATGGGTGAGGATACAGTAGGTGGGGGTAGAGGAGGTCATGCAGTAATGTGGTGGAGCCGTGGTTACTGCAGGTTGTAGGCTTGTCGGAAGAGGTAGGTCTTCAGGTTTCTTTTGAAGGCTTCCATGGTAGGCGCGAGTCTGATGTGTTGGGGTAGAGAGTTCCAGAGTAGGGGGGATGCACGGGAGAAATCTTGTATGCAATTGTGGAAAGAGGAGATAAGAGGGGAGTAAAGAAGGAGATCCTGTGAGGATCGGAGGTTGCATGCAGGTAAGCACCGGGAGACTAGATCACAGATGTATGGAGGAGACAGGTTGTGGATGGCTTTGTATGCCATGGTTAGGGATTTGAACTTGAGTCTCTGGGCAATGGGGAGCCAGTGAAGGGATTGACAGAGGGGAGTGGCTGGGGAATAGCGGGGGGACAGGTGGATTAGTCGAGCAGCAGAGTTTAGGACAGATTGGAGGGGCGCAAGAGTGTTGGAAGGGAGGCCACAGAGCAGGAGGTTGCAGTAGTTAAGGCGGGAGATGATGAGGGCATGCACTAGTGTTTTTGCAGAGTCTTTGCTGAGGAATGCACAGATCCGGGAGATATTTTTGAGTTGTAGTCAGCAGGAAGTGGAAAGGGCTTGGATATGTGCTTTGAAGGAGAGTTCAGAGTCCAGGGTTACCCCAAGGCAGCGAGCTGGTGGGACTGAGGAGAGTGAACAGCCATTGATGTTGATGGAGAGGTCAGATGGGGGATATGAATGAGAGGGTGGAAAGATGATGAACTCTGTTTTATCCATGTTAAGCCGTGAGACTCTATGAGCTGTCCCAGGCCAAAGGTGTAGATGGAGAAGAGCAGAGGTCCTAGAACTGAACCTTGGGGGACACCGACAGATAGGGGGCGAGATGAGGAGGTTGTGCGTGAGTGGGAGACGCTGAATGTCCTGTCTGATAGGTATGAGGAGATCCAAGATAGGGCCAAGTCTGTGATGCCAAGAGATGAGAGAATCTGTAGTAAGAGGGAATGGTTGACTGTGTCAAATGCAGATGACAGGTCCAGAAGGAGGAGGATGGAGTAGTGTCGCTTGGATTTGGCGGTTAGTAGGTCATTGGTGACTTTGGTCAGGGCAGTTTCAGTCGAGTGATGCGGTCGGAAGCCAGATTGTAGGCGGTCGAAGAGGGAACAGGAGGAGAGGTGGGAGGACAGTTCAAGGTGAACATGTTGTTCTAGTAGTTTTGAGGCATAGGGGAGAAGTGATATGGGGCGGTAGCTAGTCAGAGAGGATGGGTAAAGGGAGGGCTTTTTGAGGATGGGTGTGATTGAGGCATGTTTGAAACATGAGGGGAAGACACCGGTTGTTACTGACAGGTTGAAGAGGTGGGTTAGGGTTGGGATGAAAACTGTGGAAAGGTTAGGGATGAGGTGGGATGGGATTGGGTCAAGTTCGCAGGTGGTGAGGTGTGATTTGGAGAGTAAAGAGGAGACTTGACCTTCTGTAATGGTGGAGAAGTGGGGTTTGGAGGAGGAAGGTTGAGTAGATATGAGGAGGGGTTGTTTGGACTTTAAGCAAAAGCTTTGTCTGATGGTGTCAATCTTCTGCTTGAAGAATGAGGCAAAGTCTTCGGCTGAGATGAGAGAAGAGGGAGGAGGTGCTGGGGGACGAAGAAAAGAATTTAAAGTGTTAAATAGCTGTTTAGGGTTGTGAGACAGGGAGGATATGAGAGATGAGAAGTATGTTTGTTTTGCTGCAGTGAGTGTGGACTTGAAAATAGTGAGGGATTGTTTGAATGCGATGAAGTGCTTGATGGAGTGGGACCTTTTCCATCTCCGCTCCACAACCCTGGAGGCCCTTCACAGTTCTTTAGTAAGTTTGGTGTGCCAGGGTTGCCTGTTGATTGTGTAAGCTTTGGTATGTGTGAGAGGGGCGATCGAGTCGAGAGCTGCAGCTATTGTGGTGTCATATAAAGTGGCAGCAACATCTGCATTGTGTAAGGAATTATGTCTGTAAGAGGGAGGAGGGATTCAGAGAGTGAGTGTAGATCAAGGTGTTTGAGGTTTCTGCGAGAGTGTGTAAGTTTGTGGAGTGGGGATTGTGCACCTGGAGAGGAGAGGGTAGAGAATGTGAGGAGGTTATAGTCAGAGAGAGGGAGAGGTGAGTTAGAGAGGTTAGATAGGGAACAGAGGCGGGTAAAGATGAGGTCCAGTGTGTGGCCATCTTTATGAGTAGATGCAGAAGACCATTGACTAAGGCCGAAGGAGGAAGTGAGGGATAGGAACTTAGAGACAGACGAGTGGGAAGTGTCAATGGGGATGTTGAAGTCACCCATTATGATAGTGGGGATGTCAACGGAAAGGAAGCGAAGCAACCAGGTGGTGAAGTGGTCTAAGAAAGTGGTGGCTAGCCCTTGGGGCCGGTAGATGATGGCCAGTTGGAGGTCAGAGGGGGAATAGATGCGCACACAGTGCACCTCAAAAGAGGGGAGTGTAACAGAGGATGGCAGTGGGATTTGGGTGAAAGCGCAGGTATGTGACAGGAGAAAACCTACGCCTCCACCATTTTTGCCGTTGGGGCGGGGGGTGTGGGAAAGGTGGAATCCGCCATACGAAAGTGCAGCTAGGGAGGCTGTGAGCCAGGTTTCGGTGATGGCGAGGAAGGAAAGTTTGTTAGTAATGAAAAAGTCGTGGATGTCGGAAAGTTTGTTGCAGACGGAGCGAGCGTTCCATAGAGTTCCTGTTAGTGCAACTGAGGAAGTGGGGATTAGTTGGATGGGTATGAGGTTAGAAGGGTTGCGACAGTTTGTGGAAGGTCGTGGATAGGAGATAGAAGTAACTGTGGGGATATGGCGAGGAGGACCACGATTTGGAGAGATATCTCCAGCCGTGAGGAGGAACAGAGAAAGTGTTAGCAGGTGGGAGCAAGAGAGAGCATGAGGTGGCTGTCTGTGTTTGGAGATCCAGGATTGAATGTTGAGGAATAGTGTTGAACGAGTATGTTCTGTCCGAGTACGCTCGGGCCAAGCTCCGAGTATTTATAGCTGCTCCGTGATATGCTTGAATCCCTCCCGTGTGCATGATTTGCAACTGTTTGGCAGCTTTATTACATGTGAGGAATGTGTAAGAAATAGACATTCCTCACATGTAATAAAACTGTCAAACAGTTGCAAATCATGCACACGGGAGCGATTCAAGCATATCACCGAGCAGCTATAAATACTCGGTGCTCGGCCCGAGCATACTCGGTGAAAGGAATAACAGAACATACTCGCTCAATACTATTGAGGAATAATTCTGAGGAGGAGGTGAGATGAATGGGGAGGATGGAGGTAGAGATGAAGAGTTCCTTACTAGGTGTAGGGATTTGAGGGGTTACTAGAAAGTGGAGGACTATGGAGGAAAAAGTGAGAGCTAACAGAAACATAGTTAAAAGAGAGTAAGTGGTCAAAGTGGTGGTTACCTGACTCCTGCCCTGACTAATGGCCTCTGAAATAACTGCCACTTATCTCCGAAGCCACTTTGCATAAGAAGACATGTGCACAACCCAGCACGCATGCACCCCTTAAGTAGCTTCTAAATATATAGGGCACACTAAACCATCAGGTGAGGGTCATTGTGGGAGCTGCTTGTGGCTAAATTAGCAGCTGCTCACCTCACCAGGAGATGGCTGGGTGATCAAAGACAGAGCTAGGACTCTGTAGCCTCTGCAGTTTGGCACCTCTAAACATCAGATAAAATCTACAGTGGGGAAAGGACAGACATATGTGAGTATTGAATGGAATGGGATAGATAAAGCAGAAATATCAAGCAGAGAATTGTACCAGTAAGTTGAATCAGGGAAGCAGAGCATTAGATGGCGACATATACAGCAAGCAGAGGAATGTGCAGGAGCAGAGCATGTACTAGTAAGTTGAATCAGGGGAGAAGAGCATTAGATGGCGACATATACAGCAAGCAGAGGAATGTGCAGGAGCAGAGCATGTACCTGTGTGAAAAGAGAAGAAGACGGGTGTTAGTTCATGGCCTCTGAAATAACTGCCACTTATCTCCGAAGCCACTTTGCACAAGAAGACGAGTGCACAACCCAGCAGCTATGCTGCATTGTTTTATTTAGAAAGAAGAATCTTTTTCATTTTAACCCTTGCAAACAAGCTCCAATTGTTTAGACTTTTACTATTTGTACTGTCATGAACTTGAACATTTAACATGTTAACTAAGGCCTTTGGAGTTTGAGTTGTAGCTCTTGGGTTTTCCACTTGTGAATAATGTTTCTCACAGTTGAATGATTGACTCTTATTTGCTTGAAATGGCCTTATAACCCTTTCAAAAATTATCAGCAGTAACAAATGTCTTTCCTTTTTGACAGAGTCTTAACACATGCCTGAATGCTGCATGCCAGAAAACTTCCAAAACTTCTGCCTTTATAGAAGTAGTCACATTTGCTGATGAACAATTAATTAATTGATTAGGAGCACTTGGTATATTGTCAGAATTGGGGGACATTACCCTATACCAGTGTCAGCAGAAGACCCCCTCCTTCTTAAAAGTGTATCATGACCACATTTTTTGCTTAAATTTTTATTTTTTTTATTTTCCTCCTCTAAAACCTAGGTGCGTCTTATGGTCCGGTGCGTCTTATAGTCCGAAAAATACGGTAACTTCTGCAAGAAACAGATCTGTCCCATGACAGACACAAATTACATCAAATTGACCATATTGATTATAATTGGGTCTTTTGTGTTTATTTTTTTCTGGAAGCAATTTTAATGGAAAAAATAGAGCTTGCTGCTCTCATTTTTCTTTTGGTAAAAATGACGAAACTTGCCACAAAACCTCCTGATCGAGAATCAGACGCGAGTGGGAACCTAGCTTTAGAAGTTGAGTTGGAACCATGGCTAATGTTTAAGGAGTCACATGTCTTCCATTTCTGCACCTTTGGGTTGGAATAATCCTTACTTTGACGCACATCTTTGCTGTCTATCATAGTGTTTTATTCTGTAATGTATTTTGCTTGTGTGTTTGCTTTCTGTGTTAGGGCTCATTCACAAGTCCGAATTTTCCACATATGAGAAAAATGGGCTGATTATTCTGATTAAACTTTGATCATAGTGTGGTCTGAGTGTCATCCGTTTTTCTCGTACATGGAGAAATAACAAAAAAGTTTTTCCACCTTCTCCATTCTGACATTCCATGAAAATCGGACCGCACTCGGATCTCGTCCAATATTTCATGGACCCATTGACTTGCCAATTTTGATCCGATCCTTGGATAAAAATCAGACATATCTCCAATATTTTCTGCTGATCACTTCAGTAGAAAAAATCTGGCATGTGCACAGCCTTATAGAATATCATAGGTACGAGTACTATCCATGAAAACCACGGATAACACTCATATGTGAAAATCGGATGTGTGAATGATCCCTTAACGTGACATCTTTAGGTGTTATTTCAATGGTTATACATATGGGTGTTGATAAAAATTTATTGAATAGTATGCACACAGCTTTCCAGGGTTTTCTAGTTGTCTGAGAAACAGCAACATTTGATGTATTGCTAAAAACAATATTGAGATATATAAAAGAGTTGAAAACTCCCTATCATACTAGCATCCCATAATAGCTGAAATGAAAGGAACATGCATGTAGCTTGATTATGTCATAATTATGTAATTATTAGTGATGAGCGAGCACTAAAATGCTCGGGTGCTTGAAGCTCGGGTCGAGCACATTGGAATACTCGGGTGCTCGACCCGAGCAACAAGCCCAATGTAAGTCTATGGGAAACGCAAGCATTTTTCAGGCAGTCCCCCCCGGCGGTCTGCAAAAGGTCAAAAATTGCCCAAATCGATGGGAACAGTGCTCAATTAAACGTCAGGCAGGCAGAATATATAGACAGACAGGCAAGCAGGGTATATAGGAGGGTGCATGAAAAACATAGCAGGGCACTTTGAACACACTAGTGCCCTCCGATTTTCATGCACCCTTCTCTTTAAAATAGCCGGGAATTCAGCAGCGGCATACACCAGTACCCGACAATTTAGAACAGAAAGAATAGAGCATCACACATAGATTAGATAGATGGAAACATGTCAGTCACATATATAATAAGTACCGTGACAGTGTTGGTTACTGTACTTGTCATTTAGTGATAAAATAAAGGATTTATAAAAAAAAAATAATAGTGTTTTCATGCACCCGTCTCTTTAAAAAAGCCGGCCGGCACTTTGTCATCAGTACCCGACAATTTAGAACAGAAAGAATAGAGCATCACACATAGATTAGATAGATAGAAACATGTAAGTCACATATATAATAAGTACAGTAACAGTGTTGGTTACTGTACTTGTCATTTAGTGTTAAAATAAAGGATTTCTTAAAAATAAAATTGGCGTGAGGTTCCCCGTAATTTTAGTCTCTAGCGGAGGTTAAGCAGACAGCTGGGGCAGATGTTTGAAGCCTGGGAAGAGGGTAATACCCACAGAGCTTCCCAGGCTACTAATATCAGCCCCCAGCTGAATACCTAGTCTTTACTAGCTATTAAAATGGGGGACCCAAAAAAAAATGACGTGGGGTCCCCCCTATTTTAATAGCTAGCAAAGGCTAGGCAGACAGCTGGAGGCTGATATTAATATCCCAGGAAGGGTGCCATGAATATTGGCCCCCTCCCAGGCTAGAAACACCAGCCGTCACCCGCCCCAGAAATGGCGCATACATAGGATGTGCCAATTCTGGCACTTAGCCTCGCTCTTCCCACTGCCCTGTAGCGGTGGCAGTGGGGTAATAGGGTTGGGGTTAATGCCATCTGACATCAAGCCCAGGTTAGTAATGGAGAGGCGTCTATAAAACACCCCCATTACTAACCCCACAGTCAAAGTTAAAAAAAAACACAAACACCCAGAATAAAGTCCTTTAATTGAAATAAAGACACATTCCTTTAATGTTCTAAATTAAACCCTACTTACCGTATTGCCCATTCCAGCTGAAGCCAACGATCTCCTGCAATAAAAATAAAATAATAAACCAAACTCATCCTTACCTTTCCATGGTTCCCAGGACAGCTTCAGCTCTGCTACATTCACATGACAGGCTGGAGCGCAGAAGAACGCTGCCATCCAGCTTGCTATGCCACAGACACTGAGAAGCTCCTCAGTGAAGCACCTCAGTGTCTGGCTGTGACGGCATCCAGATGAGCCGAGTTCATGTCCAATGATCTCAGCTCACCTCATGCACGTCACTGACAGCGTGGGAGAATTTAGTAATTATATGTAGATCTAAATGTTGGGAACATAGCGCACAATATGGTGATACCCTATGGAGGGAGATTAAGAGAGTGCTGGTTACACTCACCTGATGGAGTCGTGACAGGCACAACTCCTATGAAGGCATGAAGAAAAACAGCTGCTGCTGTCCCATGGCTGGAAGATAAATCCTCCAGGAGATATCGGATCCAGTTGGATAAACACATAAGTGGGCTGGGCTGCTGAAGTAAATCAATTCTTCAGAGATGATGACGATGATGATGATGAAAAGGCTTTTTATTAACAACACGTTTCAACACCGTACTGGTGTCTTTTTCAAGTAAAAAAAAAGCAAATGTGTACAGCATGAGAATGAATGGGTTTTTAAAGGCCCAAACTGGCTTTGAAACGCGTTGTTATGTGTTATCCAACTGGATCCATAATTATGTAATTGTATTTGAAAGCATAAACATGAGGCTCTAACATGCAATTACTAAACATGGGAATTACGACAGAACAATATCATCTTCTATTATGTATTATTTAGTGATCAGTAACCGGACTGTACATTTTACTAAAATTTTCAGTGTAATAATAGAGTTAAGAATGTCTTTAGCTATCGTGGCTTTTGTTAAGCGCTAACTGAGGTGCTAACAGCTTGGGTCTTACTTCCTTTACCAGACGAAACGATGAAATGATACTGGACTTCTCAGCAAGGTCTACTGAGACAAAACTAAAAGCTCCAAAGGAATGGGAAGATATCTCAGAACAAACATTTCGCTCTAACTTCTATTTTCTGTGACTGATAAGTGACACAATAGATTGCATTGTGCATTCATACAGCAAAAACAACTCTGACAAAAGCTTCCTTTGCCTCTCTAAAAGTTTTTCTGAAGTAAGATGTTCTACTTTCATTCTAGTTCTCTGGGGAGCTTTTCTTAACCTATTGATTACTTTAAATAAGAACATCCATAGTGTATTGATTGCTGTCTTCTTGCTGTGCCCAGTCACAACAGGTGATATACGAAGCGCTTCATCATCATAATGAGAATAAACTGCCTAATTGACATCACCTCTGTGGTTGTTCAATGTTTTTGATTGTCCAAAAGAAAAAAAAGTGCCATCTTTAAATGATTTCTAAAGGCTGCCTAAAAGTCAAAGAAATAGTGTATTTTATATATCTAAACCCTCTCGTTTAGAATTGAAATTTTGTCTGTTTTTACTGGGCTTATTATTTTCATTTATTTCACATTGACAGTTACTACTGTTATTACTGTTTTGTATGAGTATTTGTAAGCAAAACCAGGAATGGAAAATAAGTAGAAAAATGGTACTATGGTAAGATTTCCACCTTTTCTGCATTTTGGACGCTCCTAATATTGGCCGACAAATACTAATGCAAAATACTTACCAAAAAACTGCAGTGTGAAATTAACCATATGCATTAATGGGAAATACCCACCCCATTGCGATGTATTTAAATATCTTTCTAAATATGTCCTCATATGAAGAGAAATATCTGATAATATTCTAGTCACCTAGCTTCTATGACCAATTACAGACCTCAGCAATCCTGTAACAGAGCAATAATGGCTAGATTTAGCTACATCAGTAATTTGTGGCCCATGGATGGGAGCCCTGAAATTCGTGACTCTTCTTTTGATTAATCAGCCTGGCACAACGTCACATATGCGTTAAGTTGCAATGATGACATTGTGCCAGGACGACTAATCAAAAGAGGATCCAGTGATGTCAGCAGGTAGAAGGTGGTTCTCAGGACTCTTGTCTTGTATAGACTACTAGTGTATCAATGGACTGGGTCCTGTGAATCAATTCACACCATAACATTTTTGGCCTGTCCTGACTTAATGGTGGTGACAGCAGGAGAGAATACATCAATTTAACATTGTTTTTACACCATATACAGTACCTGTACAGTTTTTAGTTTGGCTAAACAACCTCTTTAAATATATCCTGCAAAATATGGAAATCATTGCTAAGTGGTCAAATGGGCAACACTTGTCACTTCCTGCTGACCCAAAAGTCTTGCTCTTATACCTGTAATACACATGGATGAACGACAAGTCAATCATATCTATTTCTGGACATTGCCCTGTTGCCTTTCAGTTAAAGTTTGTTGCACGCACAACTCACACTATTTATTCAGGGCAGTGGAATCATCTCAGCTATGCACATGTGCCTGCATTTCAATGAATGGCTGTAGTGCAGGGTTTACAGCTAGATATGGGTGATCTAAGGAATGTCATCCATGTTAATCACAGGCAAAGAGGCAAAATGTTCAGGCTGACTGAAGGTATCAAGAATGGCCCGGGCACGCCCATGCAGTGTACACAGAGATGGGGAGCTGCTGCAATGCTTACATTGTCAACCTTGCAGCAACACTCAGCACATCACCTCCACAGCTCTGGAGATGTGATTGCGACTGTTTGACAGCTTTAATACATGTGAGGAATGCTGGAAAAAAAGGCATTCTTCACATGTATTAAAGCTGTCAAGCAGTCACAAATCATGTTCACAGAGCGTCGAAAACTTAACCCATGAGCACGCTGAAGATAATAGATACTCGCCTGAGCATGCTCATAAATCTCGAGCAACGAGCATGCTCAATCATCACTACTGATAATAAAAATAATGTCATGTTATGTACATTTCCGTTACATGTACTATTTTACTGAAAAGGGAAGGTCAGACCTGTCATTTTTTTAAATTAACTCTCTTATTTGGTAAGAATAGGAGATTTTTTTAAAATTATTATTAGTAGTAGTACTATTAGAAGTAGTAGATGTATCATATTGCAGTAATGTGTACATTTTTTATGATTATCCTAAATTTCAATCCATTTACTTAAAAAACAATCACTCAAATGGTAAGGGACATCTGTTTATTCCTTACATAGAGTCAGACAAAATCATTTTGCTATTTCTGTCAATTGAAAGTATTTATTTTTCATTCAATGTCAATTTATCCTTTCCTCGCTCCTGAACAATATCACCTCTTGATCACACAACAAACAGAAGATTGAAGTCCACAAAGATCATCTGTTCTGCTGTTTCAAGAGTATACTTTAAAAGAAACTTAAGAAAATAGTTTCAGGGCTGATACACACGGCTCTATTTTATAGAAAGCCATAATCCGGCTGATGTAGAAGTGTGTACGGTCTCTACTGTGCCTTCATATAACTAGTTTGAAATGGAGCAATGCAGAGTTTTTTGTTTTTTTTTCTTTTGTATTTTATAATTCTATAGTTATAATATGTTTTATCAGGCAAGCAGAGGTATTCTCTGCATAGACTCGGTACAATATATCTATGGACATACAATGCTGCATATAGCTAATAAAAAAGTTTCTGAGGCCCTGTGTCTCCATTTACATGTATTCAAGAAAAAAATCTAATATTGTTTAAAAATATATTTGTCAGAGGGGAAAGACAAAGATGTTAATAAATATAAAAATCAATTTTGTATTTTGCTGTATGAATTTGTGTCTTGTATTTAAATAAAATATTCAAAATGCCTCTTTATTATGTACATGTCTTTTGCAATTACTACCACCACTTGGATTATGGACTTTTTTCTATAAAAAAAAAAATAAAACATAAAGATTCAACTTTTCTACTACGTGTTTCAACGAGGTGTTTGATTTTTGTTGTTTCAAGGTGGAGATGTGGATAAAAATAAATACTGGAAATTTTGAAATGCCGATACCATCGATTATTTTCACAGTAAAAAGGTGGATTATGTGTCTTAGGTATAACTACATCACAATCACTTACTGATAAATTGGAGTCATACATTTTTTCCACTGTAAATCAGTTCAGGCAGTACACTCGGTGGTAAAAATATTTTTCTTCTACATTAATAATTAGTAATTAGGGTTACACAAGGATTAAATCAAGCTGGCATTAATATTTTAGATATAATCTTCAAAGGTAGTTTAATAGAGAAGAGATCTATAAATAATCTTTATTATTGGTGTAACTAGAGTTTTATGGGCCCCCCTGAAAACTTTGGACATGGGTCCCCACCAGCATGTGATAAGATCTATGGGCTCCTTTATCACTCTAGATCATATAAAATCGTGTTCTCCCCTTCCCATAAAAAAAAAAAAGACTACAGATAAAATTTATGGGTCTCATGGAAAACACAACAATATAGTGAAGATATACAGTTCTACGGTTACCAAATATCACCATATTGTTACAGAAAAAGTCATACCACATACAAGGGAGAAATACTGCCACACCATGACCTGACCATATTATCACCACATAGTGTCCAAATAATACAACCATACTGATCTTTAACAAATACTACAGTACTAACACTAATATTGCCTGACTGATGTTTATACACAGGAGCACTGTAGATCGTATTAGTGTATAAACTACAGGTATATCCAGTGACTTATTAGTAACACATGTACTGTAAATGAAGTCACACATTTTTGCCTTTCTTCATCAGCCAGGACTAGTGTTCAGCGAGCACTAAAATGCTCGAGTGCTCCAAGCTCAGACCGAGCTCACCGTGATAATCGGGTGCTCGACCCGAGCAACGAGCCCAATGTTAGTCTATGGGAGGCCCGAGCATTTTTGCGGCGGCACCCACGGCAGTCTGTAGAAAGCCTAAAAAGTGCCCAAAACGATAGTGACAGTGCTCAAATGACATCGGGACAGCATGGAGATTGCCCCAGGAAGCATTTCTGACCCCCAGGTCACTGCTGTCACTAACGTGGTCAGAGGTATTAAGCCACTTTTACGGGCTCATAATAAAACGTTCAAAAACGAAACTGAAACTGTTTTCCTGTGAAATATGTTAAGGAACATCCTTTCCAGGGTAAAGACTTGAGTATAAGGTAAAATAAATATAGCAAAAATACTCCTCCACACCTTGGGCTATGTTCACAAGTAGCATTTTTATGCGTTTTTGCACTTTTGTATTGCTTTCAACCGTGACAATTGCATTCACTGGGAAATGTCATTTTAACATTTTACAACCTTATCTTGCAATGTGCTGTGTGACACATGCAAACAGTGCTGAAAAGACATGGGAACAGCAGGGGGAAGACCCCTGAAAGCATCTCTGACACCCAGATCACTGTCTAAAAGTGTGCCCATCAGAAGTGATCCTTGCCGTATCAGAAGATGCAGACTTGCAACTATCACCGTGCAAGTTCTTGTCCCAGGGCAGTGTTCAATTGTACCTCCCCCATTCCTTGCAATGCAAGCGCAAATATGCAGCCAACTACACACCCGCAGGCTGCAATACTATACTGCTAGCTTGCATTTGAAATGGGGCCTTTTAGTTTGGAGGAGGCCGAAGCTGGCCACTACCTCATGGCTGCTTCGGCAGCGAGTTCTCCATACTCAGTCCCCAGCTGCCAATATTTGTCCCTGTAACCTTCCCCACACTTTTCTTAGCCTGGCCTGCTTTAGGGCAGCATTGGACGAGCCCATCAGACAACCAGACTCCTCCGGTGGGCCCTGGCTTCTCCATAAGGGGAGTTTAGAGTGTCAAGGTGAGGAGCATGATGATGATGATAGAAGTTAGCATCTGCTTTGTTTTCTTGGAATGCAAGTGTAAGTGTGCAGCCTGCCACCCACCCATCCCCAGACTGCAATAGCATACTGCTAGCTTGCTTGCACTTGAAATGAGGCCATTTAGGCTTGTGGGGGCAGACGCCGGCCACCATGTCTTGGCTGCGTCGGCGGCCTGATATCCATACTCAGTCCCCAACGGCCCGGTGGCAGGGTGTCCACACTCGGTCCCCAGCCGCCAGGGGGCGGCCGCGTGTCCATACTCGGTCCCCAGCCACCCCTATTTGTCCCAGTGTGCCTTATACACAAGCGCGCATACCAAAACATTACCTGTGCCCTCCCCAGTGCATTTAGTGGGAAGGACAAGCTATTCCCCTGTAGTGTGTGCACGCCAACCCCCTGTTCATGGCACATGCAAAGATGCCACCTGCCCTGCACCTGTCATTGCAGACTTGCAACTATCCCCGTTCAAGTTCTTGTCCCATGGCAGTGTTCAATTGTACCTCCCGCATTCCTTGCAATGCAAGCGCAAGTATGCAGCCTGCCACCCACCCAACCCCAGGCTGCAATATAATACAGCTTGCTTGCACTTGAAATTGGGCTTTTTAGGCATGTGGAAGCAGAATATGGCCACCACGTCATGGCTGCGTCGGCTGCCTGGTATCCATACTCAGTCCCCAGCCGCCTGGCGGCCGGGTGTCCACGCTTAGTGCCCTGCCGCCAGGGGGCGGCCGGGTGCCCACACACGGTCCCTGGCCGGGTGTCCATAAACGGTCCCCAGCCGCCCATATTTGTCCCGGTGCGCCTTATACACAAGCGCGCATACCAAAACATTACCTGTGCCCTCCCCAGTGCATTTAGTGGAAAGGACAACCTAACCACAAACACGTGGACAAGTGAATGTGGCCAGGGATGGTCCATCTCACTGATGCCTTCACACTGGGTTAATATTGTGGAAGCCTGGACACAGTTGGACACTGAGATGCAACACGTCCTCCAGACATAGAGGATTGCGGGTCCTGGGTCAATCAGGCTTCAACATAAAGTTCAGAAGGTAGACAGCAGCAGTGGTCGGGCTCCTACACAACGAGTTAATTATTCATGATCATGAGGCCATCCATCTCCTTAGCTTTCTGTTCCTTGGAATGCAAGCGCATGTATGTAGTAGCGGCTAGGCCTGAGGTGATCAGCGTTTTGGCTCATATCCTACCTCCTCCGAGGATTGCTGGATGTATTCCTGCTACTATCCCAGATCTATGACTCCCTTTAAAATAAAACTTCAGGTGGTGAATGATGGATGAGGTGGTGGCAAAGGAGAAAGAGCAGGAGGAATAGGGACCATTCACATCAATATCAGGCCAGTCAACCACACATGTCTTGTAAGATATGTTTCTGTACCAAAAGGAACGGTTCGGCTACACAGTTATGGGGCATACAGTGAGTGCAATGCCTACCAAAAATTTTGAGGCACTCCAATGCCCCTTGGAAGTGACATGGAGGTCAGAGGGCCTTAACTAAACCTTTTTTTCCATTTATAGTAACTGGGTCTCCTGTACACTGTTGGCCTAAGCAGTGAATGGAAGGCTTTCCAAAAATTATGAGGAACTGCAATGCCCCTTGAAACAGACGTGGATTACAGCGTACTAAAAACCTTCTACCCATTATTGGGGAGTGGGTCTCCCTTAGTGTTCGCCTATGCATTGAAAAGCAAAAGCTGACTAAAATTAGGAGGAAATGCAATGCCCGTTGGAAGAGTCGTGGAGGATAGAGGTAATTAAAAACAACATTTCAATGCCCCATGGAAGAGCTGTGGAGTACAGAGTGGTTTAACACGATGGTTTTAATGCCCCTTGGAAGAGACGTGGAGGTCAGAGTAGCTTAACAAGACGGTTTTAATGCCGCTTGGAAGAGTGGTGGAGGTTACAGTGGAATAAAAAGACAATATCAATGCCCCTTGGAAGAGACGTGGAGGTCACAGTAGCTTAACAAGACGGTTTTAATGCCCCTTGGAAGAGTGGTGGAGGTCGCAGTGGAATAAAAAGACAATATCAATGCCCCTTGGAAGAGACGTGGAGGTCCCAGTGGAATAAAAAGACAATATCAATGACCCTTGGAAGAGATGTAGAGGTCACAGTAGCTTAACAAGACTATTTTAATGCCCCTTACAAGCAGTACAGCATAATAAAAACATTATTCCCATTATTGGGGAGTGGGTCTCTCATAGTCTTTGCCTATGCCTTCCAAGCAAAAGCTGCCAAAAATTAGGATGGAGGAACTTGCAATGCCCCTTACAAGAGCCATGCAGTACAGCATATTAAAAACATTATTCCCATTATTGGGGAGTGGGTCTCCCATAGTCTTTGCCTATGCCTTCCAAGCAAAAGCTGACAAAAATTAGGATGGAGGAACTTGCAATGCCCCTTACAAGAGCCATGCAGCACAGCATATTAAAAACATTATTCCCATTATTGGGGAGTGGGTCTCCCATAGTCTTTGCCTATGCCTTCCAAGCAAAAGCTGCCAAAAATTAGGACGGAGGAACTGCAATGCCCCTTACAAGAGCCATGCAGTACACCATATTAAAAACATTATTCTCATTATTGGGGAGTGGGTCTCCCATATTGTTTGCCTATGCCTTCCAAGTACAAGCTGCCAAAAATTAGGATGGAGGAACTTGCAATGCTGGCAACACGGACCACATTCACCCTAGTAATATAGTGGTGGTGGAGGCTGAGAATAAGGAGAAAAGCAAAAAACAGCTGAAATGAGGAAGCGTATACCCATGTGTGGCTGTGAAGCGGTGCATGTGAATACACCTCCCGAAATAACACAGTGGATTTGACTTTATGTTACTCTGCTGTCATTTGGTGGTGATGAGAAGTCTGGCCCAATCCAGCCCCTTGTTCATTTTGATAAGGGTCAGCTTGTCAGCATTGTCAGTTGACAGGCGAGTGCGCATATCAGTTATAAATCCCCCAGCGGCACTAAAACTTGAAACTTTCCACTCCTTGTGAGAATACCCTGCGCCTCAGGGCCTGTAAGCTGGGCGGGTCTCAGAAAACTGTCCCAGAACGTTGACAGTGATCCCCTGCCTCTGCTGGATTGGAGTTGCACCTCTCTCGCCTGTACGCCTAGGTTGGGCAATGAACTGTGACCTCTGCCGCTAGCGTGTTCCGATGTGAATTTTTTTAACAGTTCTGCAGCAAGGGCCTTCTGGTACTGCCCCATTTTTGTAGACCTCTCCACCTCAGGAATAAGAGAGTGAAAGTTCTCCTTTTAGCGGGGGTCTAAAAGTGTCACCAACCAGTAATGACTGTCACCCAACATTTTGACAGCGCGAGGGTCACGGTTAAGGCAGCGTAACATAAAGTCAGCCATGCGTGCCAGACTGGAAATGGGCAAGACTTCCATGTCCTCACCATGATGACGACTGACCATGCTCTCCTCCTCCTCCTCCTTCCCCCTGTCCTTAGGCCACCCACGCTGAACCGACGATATGACAGCTGTACAGGTACTACCGTCTACAGCGCGTGATACCAGCTCCTGTTCTTCCACCTACTCCTCCTCCTCCTCCCCCTCATTGTCCCCCAATGCACGTTGGGATGAGATGAGGCTGGGCTGTGTGTAATCGCCCTCTATGGCTTCTTGATCCATCTCATCATACTCTGGCTGCAATGCCTCCTCTTTAATTCTCTGCAGAGAGCGTTGCAAAAGACAGACAAGTGGGATGCTGACGCTAATGATGGCGTCATCGCCACTCACCATCTCGGTGGACTCCTCAAAATTTGTCAGGATGGTACATATGTCAGACATCCAGGTCCACTCCGGAGGTCTTATGTGTGGAGTCTGACCTGAATATCGACGGCCTTGTTGCAGCTGGTACTCCACAACTGCTCTCTTCTGCTCACAAATCCTTTACAACATGTGGAGGATAGAGTTTCTGTTAGAACCTTGCTGTTAGGTTTTTTTTCCTTTGCTGGTCACATGACCTTGTTGGCCTATTTAATCCTGCTCCGCCCTTCTGGCTTTGCTGGACTTCATTGTATATCTACTTTCTAGCTAGCCTGTGCTCTGTATCTAACTCTGTTAGTTTGCTTGGTCTACGGACCTCTATGTTCTATCTATTTTGTTTGTTCGTCTGTCTGCTACTATTTCTGTTAGGAGGTGTCCCATATTCCTCCCAGTCCTTAGTACTTGTAGGGATTCCCTCCCCACATCTATAGGTCTTCGTACAGACTAGATTAGGACTTTAGCAGGTCTGATCGCAGGATCAGGTTCCCTGTTATATCGTAGGGATTCAGCTGAGTCTTATAGTAGGGACAGATCTCCTCTCTTTCCTTAGCTTTGGTAGCAGAACATAACAGTAAGTCCAGCCTGCAAATTCTCTAAGGAAAGATTTTTCTGTTCCATCATGGTGTCGGTTCAGGATTTGGCTCATCGCCTGCAGGGACTCTCTCTGGAGGTGGCCGAGCTCCGTCAGCACGTGAGTAACTGTCCTGGAGCACATTTCTTGGAGCCTAAGGTATGTTTGCCGGATTTATTTTTTGGTGAACACCGAGAATTTTTTTCATTTAAAAATGCTTGCTTATTGTATTTTCGTTTGAGACCTAAGTCCTCTGGGGATGAATCCCAGCGCGTAGGGTTCATAATGTCTCTTTTGCGCAAAGAGCCTCAGGAGTGGGCCTTTTCTTTGCAACCTAGTGATTCATGCTTCAGATCAGTGGATAGTTTTTTTTCTGCTTTGGGACTATTATATGATGATCCTGACCGTGTCGCATCAGCTGAGACTGAGTTGAGACGTTTAAAACAAGGATCAGGTAATATGGAAAAATATTGTACACATTTTCGTCGTTGGTCCACTCAAACAGGGTGGAACGATTCTGCTCTGAAAAGTCTATTTCTTGCTGGGCTCAGTGAAAAGGTTAAAGACCTGCTAATTGCTTATCCTACACCTGAGGATTTGCAACAGGCTATGCAATTAGCTATACGGGTGGACAGAAGACTGCGTGCTAGGGTTAATGAGAGCAAATCCTCTGCTATGTCAGTTTCTGGTTATGATAATGTGTGTACTAACAGTGGTGAACCGATGGAGATTGGATCGGTGGCACCTCGCTCTCAAGAAAAACACCGTCGTTTTTCAGAAGGCTTGTGTTTCTATTGCGGGAAATCTGGTCATTTGATTAAAGGCTGTGAGCTTCGTATGAAGAAAGAAAAAAAAATGGTCAGTCACGCCCGTATTGCCTGTTTAAATTCCAAGGGTATATTTTTAGCTGCTTCCACGATTGCTCAGGAAAAATTAATGGAATTTCGGGTGTTTGTTGATTGCGGGTCTACACTGAATGTTATTGATGGGGGATTCGTGGAAAAACTCAATTTAAAACCTGAACCTTTATCATCCCCCATTGCTGTGGTTTCTGTGGATGGCTCCCCTTTGAAGAATATTACTCTCAAGGTCAGTGAATTTCCTCTCACTATTAATGGTGTTCACCATGAGAAATTGGATTTGGTAGTGTTGAATAACTTGCCTTCTCCAGTAATATTGGGTTTGCCCTGGTTAAAATTTCACAATCCTGTACTGGATTGGTCTACCAGTGAAATTAAATCCTGGAGCCATAAATGTTATGACAAGTGTTGTAATGGGCGTATTGCAGCTTTGGATAGGGGAGAATTGCCTGTTCCTATTCAGGATTTTTGGAGAGTTTTTTCTGAGAAGGAATCGCAGGTTTTGCCTCCCCATAGAGACTATGATTGTTCTATTGAATTTGTCCCTGGAGCGACTCTTCCTAAAAGTCGTTTATTTAACCTTACTATTCCTGAGAGGAAGGCTTTGGAGGAATACATACAGACAAGTTTGGCCGCCGGTCACATTAGGCCCTCTAAGTCTCCTGTGGCGGTTGGATTTTTTTTTGTAAAAAAAAAGGACGGCGGTTTACGTCCTTGTCTGGATTTTCGTGAGATTAACAAAATTACGGTACGCAATCCTTAGCCACTGCCATTGATTCCTGATGTGTTTAACCAGTTATTGGGGGCCAAGTGGTTCTCTAAAATTGACCTTAAGGGGTCATACAATCTGTTGCGCATGAAGGAGGGTGATGAATGGAAGACTGCTTTTAACACTCCTGTGGGTCATTTTGAGAATCTGGTTATGCCTTTTGGTCTTACTAATGCTCCTGCATTTTTTCAGAATCTGATTAATGACATCCTTAGACCTTTGATCGGTAAAAATGTGGTTGTGTATTTGGATGACATTTTGATTTATTCGCCAGATCTGGAGTCTCATTGGCGGAGCGTGCGTGAGGTATTACAGTTATTAATGGACAATTCACTTTTTGCTAAGCTGGAGAAATGTGAGTTCGCTGTACAGAGAATTAGTTTTTTGGGCTACATTATCTCCAGCAAAGGTTTTGAGATGGATCCGGTTAAGGTTCAGGCTGTGCAGGAATGGCCTAGGCCTATTGGTTTGAAATCGATACAGAGGTTTTTGGGTTTCGCCAATTACTACAGAAAGTTCATAAAAAATTTTTCTAGTATTGTCAAACCTCTGACTGATCTCACCAGGAAAGGTGCTGATGCGGTTCAGTGGTCTTCTGAGGCCATTGAAGCTTTTGTGTATCTCAAGGAGAGGTTCACCTCTGCTCCCATCCTTATGCAGCCTGATGTTACTAGGCCGTTTTTGGTTGAGGTTGATGCTTCCTCTGTGGGGGTTGGCGCAGTATTGTCTCAGGATAACGGGGATGGATTACATCCCTGTGCCTTTTTTTCAAAAAAATTTTCGGAGACTGAACTGAATTACGATATTGGTAATCGGGAATTATTGGCTATTAAACTCGCATTTGAACACTGGCGCCACTTCTTGGAAGGTGCGGAATTTCCCGTTCAGGTTCTTACGGATCATAAAAATCTGATATATCTTGATGCTGCCAAGCGCCTGAATGCCCGTCAGGCTAGGTGGGCACTGTTTTTCTCGCGGTTTAATTTCTCCGTTACTTACATCCCTGGTACTAAGAATGTTAAGGCGGATGCCTTGTCTCGCAGTTTTTCTCCCATAGTCGGTGCTGAGAAAGAGGAAAACATTTTACAAGAAGGTGTTGTGATAGCTGCTTTAGACTCCGTTTTGGAAGATGAGATTCTTAAAGCTCAGGAGAATGCCCCATCTAACACTCCTCATGGGAGGTTGTTTGTGCCTGGGACCTTTAGGAGAGATTTGTTTGTTGAGTGTCACGAATCTCGGTTGGCAGGTCATCCCGGAATCTCTGAGACCAAGAGACTGGTGGGTCGCAGTTTTTGGTGGCCTGGATGGCAGAAGGAAGTCATTAAGTGGGTGCGCCAATGTACTATATGTGCTAGATCTAAGTCCTCACATACTCCTGCTGCGGGGTTGCTTTGTCCTTTGGAGGTCCCCAGTGATCCTTGGACACATTTGGCTATGGACTTTATAACTGACCTTCCCCCCTCTGAGGGTTTTACTGTCATCTGGGTGGTCGTGGACCGTTTTAGCAAGATGTGTCACTTGGTTCCCTTCGTCAAACTGCCCTGCGCTAAAACTCTCGCTAAGGCCTTTGTCAAGGAAATTGTCAGACTTCATGGCGTTCCTACTGACATTGTTTCTGATAGGGGTCCTCAGTTCGTGGCTCGTTTTTGGCGTGCCTTTTGTGACAGGTTGGGAATTCATTTGTCGTTTTCGTCCGGATATCATCCTGAATCTAATGGCCAGACAGAAAGGAAAAACCAGGATGTTGAGCAGTTCTTGCGTTGTTTTGTGGCAGACAATCAAGAGGGGTGGTCTGAGTTTCTGCCACTTGCCGAATTTGCTCTGAACAATCATACATCTTCTTCTGCTGGTTGTTCGCCTTTTTTTTGTTGTTCTGGGAGACATCTGTCGTTTGGGTCGTTCTCCAAGTTGGGATCTGCCGTGTCTGAGGAGGAGAATTTTTCCGGTGATTTGGAAAGAGTTTGGACGGATGTGCGTGGTAATCTTCAGGAGGCCAACAGAAAATCTAAAGACTACTTTGATAGGAAACGACAGGAGGTTTTGTTCGCTGTTGGTGACATGGTTTGGTTGTCCTCTAGGAATCTGCGGTTGAGGATTCCTTCTAAGAAATTGGGTCCCAAGTTTGTAGGGCCCTTTAAGGTGCTTCAGGTTGTCAACCAATCTGCTGTTAGGTTGGAGGTTCCTACCTCCTGGAGAATTAATCCGGTCTTTCATGTCTCTCTGTTAAAAAAAGCTGTTGTGTCGGATGGTGACGCCTCTGCCTCTGTTCCTCCGGTGGTGGAGGACGGGGAATATGAAATTTCTCGCATCCTTGACTCTAGATGGTATAGAGGTAGTTTGCAGTATCTTGTGGCCTGGAAAGGTTTCGGACCCGAGGATAACTCTTGGGTGAGGTCAGATGATGTTTCCGCGTCCAGACTTATCAGAGCGTTTCACAGGAGATTTCCTGATAAGCCTGGTCCTAGGGGATCCGGAGGATCCTCTTAGAAGGGGGGGTACTGTTAGAACCTTGCTGTTAGGTTTTTTTTCCTTTGCTGGTCACATGACCTTGTTGGCCTATTTAATCCTGCTCCGCCCTTCTGGCTTTGCTGGACTTCATTGTATATCTACTTTCTAGCTAGCCTGTGCTCTGTATCTAACTCTGTTAGTTTGCTTGGTCTACGGACCTCTATGTTCTATCTATTTTGTATGTTCGTCTGTCTGCTACTATTTCTGTTAGGAGGTGTCCCATATTCCTCCCAGTCCTTAGTACTTGTAGGGATTCCCTCCCCACATCTATAGGTCTTCGTACAGACTAGATTAGGACTTTAGCAGGTCTGATCGCAGGATCAGGTTCCCTGTTACATCGTAGGGATTCAGCTGAGTCTTATAGTAGGGACATATCTCCTCTCTTTCCTTAGCTTTGGTAGCAGAACATAACAGTTTCAATGTGTGGGGACATCACACATCAGTCGGTGTGCGGGAAGCTGCAAACACTGCTGCAACACAGCAAGGGCGGCGGAAGCTGTAGCCGACTTTCGAAAATGAGCTGACAGGCGGCGTACTTTGACGAGCAGATCTGGACACTCGGGGTACGATTTAAGAAACCGCTGAACCACGAGGTTAAGCACATGAGTCAGGTATGTGTGTGATCTCGCCTCGCCTCAGAGCCGCCACCAGGCTACGGCCATTGTCACACACGACCATGCCTGGATGTAGGTTCAGTGGTCTCAGCCACAGATCTGCCTGCTCTTTCACAGCTGTCCACATCTCACAAGCAGTGTGAGGTTTATCACCTAAGCTTATGAGTTTCAGCACAGCCTGATGCTGCTTGGCTGAGGCAGTACAGCAGTGCTTCCAGCTTGTAACTGATGTGGTGATATCTGAGATGGAGGCTGAACATGAGGAGGAGGAGGAGGATGATGCGCAGGAGCTGTACACTGTGGGGCAACTCTGACTTACATAGGGCACGCAATCCTCTGTGTGGGGAGGATGTGTTCGGTTCCAAGGTCCGACTGGGTCCCGGCTTCCACTATGTTTACCAAGGGAGATGTACCGTCCCTGGCCACAAGCACTTGTCCACGTGTCCGTTATCAGGTGGACTCTCCCAGTAACTGCGTTGTTGAGGGCAAGGCAGATGTTTTGGGACACATGCTTGTGTACTGCGGGGATGGCACACCGAGCAAAATAGTGTCGACTGGAGACTGAGTACCGAGGGATGGCCTCCGCCATAAGGTTGCGGAAGGATTCCGTCTCCACCAGCCTAAAAGGCAGCATTTCCAACGCAAGCAGTCGTGAAATGTGTGAATTTAGGATTGTGGCCTGTGGGGCGTGGGCTGCGAATTTGCGCTTTCATTCAAACGTCTGGGATATGGACAATTGAACGCTGCGGTGGGACGTGGACGTTGATGCTGTTTCTTGAGAAACTGCCATAACGAGTGAAGACTGAGAGGAGGGGGCATCTTTGCATGCAGTATGGACAAGGGGTTGCCTTGTACGCATAATAGGGGGTTCTCTTACATGCACAACAGCGAAGAAGCAGTGTTGACACCCGCTGACACTGGTCGTGGACCCTGGGGTTCGCCCCACAAAGTCGGGTGCTTTGCTAACATGTGCCTGATCATGCTGGTGGTGGTCAGGCTGGTAGTTTTGTCACCTCTGCTGTTGCTGGCCTGGCAGGTGGTACAAATGGCCTGTTTGGGGCTATCAGCAGAGTCTTTAAAAAAATACCAGACTCAGGAACACCTACCGGTTGTACTGGCACCGTCCCTCGTGTTGGTGTTACGGGGAACGGTTGCCCGCCTTCTGTCTGCGGCCACCACACTGCTTCTTCCTGCCTGTTGGGGTACTCTGCCTCCCTCCCCATGTGTGCTGCTGGCTTCGCTCTGTGTGTCCTCCTGCCACATTGGGTCAGTTACTAGATCATCCACCACCTCCTCCTCTTCCACTTCCGCACCACGGTCCTCCTCCTCACTTCGTGGCAATTGTGTCTCGTCATCGTCCACCTTTTGTGACAAATTGCCAGTGTCACCTTCCTGTGGCCGTGGCTGTTCAAATATTTGGCCATCGCTACATGGGATCTCCTCTTCCACTACTTCAAATGGAGCAGGCGAGGGGCCCAAATATGGAAATGGACCAGTGAACAGCTCTTCAGAGTGTCCAACTGTGGGATCAGTTGCTGTCTGACGACACTCGGCATGGTGGGAGGAAGGAGCATCAGGATGAGGAGGAGTATGCGGTCGAAACTCACGGCTACTAAGACTTGACCGTGTGGAAGACAGACCGGAGGTGGTGGTGCCCTGGTTACTGGAAGTATTATCTGCTATCCAATTAATAACCTGTTCACACTGATCAGTTCGCAATAGTGGTGTTGTTGTGTGCTTCACTAGTAATTCGGTTTAGAATCGGGAGCGAGAAGATGTGGCTGTTGTTTGTGGCACATTTTCACCTTGGCCACGGCCCCATCCTCTGCACGCATCATCACCAGAACATCCAGTTCCACGTCCCTTGCCATGCGCCTTGCCCATTGTAAATGAAGTAAAATAGCTTACACTCGCACTATCAATGGCAAAAGGGTAATAAAAAGGAGATTAGAACCGTGGAAGAGGAAAACCACAGTTCTAGTTCTCTGGCCTACACCAGAATCTTTTAAACAGATATATTTGTGTCTGAACAGTCAGCGAGACACTCAAACTGTTTTGTTTTTATGGAAAAAAGGCAAAAAGGTGGATAACACCCAGATTTGAACCGTGGAAGAGGAAAACCACAGTTCTATTTCTCTGGCCTACACCAGAATCTTTTAAACAGATATATTTGTGTCTGAGCAGTCAGCGAGACACTCAAACTGTTTTTTTTATGTAAAAAATTCAAAAAGGTGAATTACACCCAGATTTGAACCGTGGAAGAGGAAAACCACAGTTCTAGTTCTCTGGCCTACACCAGAATCTTTTATACAGATATATTTGTGTCTGAACAGTCAGCAAGACACTCAAACTGTTTTTTTTTTATGTTAAAAAGGCAAAAAGGTGGATTACACCCAGATTTGAACCGTGGAAGAGGAAAACCACAGTTCTAGTTCTCTGGCCTACACCAGAATCTTTTAAACAGATATATTTGTGTCTGAACAGTCAGCGAGACACTCAAACTGTTTTTTTTTATGTTAAAAAGGCAAAAAGGTGGATTACACCCAGATTTGAACCGTGGAAGAGGAAAACCACAGTTCTAGTTCTCTGGCCTACACCAGAATCTTTTAAACAGATATATTTGTGTCTGAATAGTCAGCGAGACACTCAAACTGTTTTTTTTATGTAAAAAAGGCAAAAAGGTGGATTTACACCCAGATTTGTACTGTGGAAGAGGAAAACCACAGTTCTATTTCTCTGGCCTACACCAGAATCTTTTAAACAGATATATTTGTGTCTGAACAGTCAGCGAGACACTCAAACTGTTTTTTTTTATGTTAAAAAGGCAAAAAGGTGGATTACACCCAGATTTGAACCGTGGAAGAGGAAAACTACAGATCTCTTTCTCTGGCCTACAACAGAACTTTTTAAACAGATATATTTGTGTCTGAACAGTCAGCGAGACACTCAAACAATTTTTTTTTATGTAAAAAAGGCAAAAAGGTGGATTACACCCAGATTTGAACCGTGGAATAGGAAAACCACAGTTCTAGTTATTTGACAGAAACCAGACTCTTTTAAACAGATATATTTGTGTCTGAACACTCACAGACACACTAAATTTTTTTTTGGGGGGGGAAATACCAAAAGGTTAATAAGACGGGTATTTGTACAGTCTGACTGAGGAAAAAAAAAAGAGGATTTAGATGAAAAAAAAGGATTTTTCCTGGCCCCTGAGACCTGGGGCTAAGTCTAGCAATTTGAGCAGCAGCATACAGGACTGTAATGCAGTGTTTTCTGGTATAACCACTGCGTCTCCTATTCAGCCTGCCTGCCTGATATCTTGGATGGATATTAATCCTCAGAAGGACTGTTTGTTTGATTTTTCTGGCTTTAGAGACCCTACACTACCTATTTTGCAGTATATATCTCTCCCTATCTCAGCAGCACTCTCCCTACACTGTCTGATCCGGAGCGACTGTGTCCAAGATGGTGGCGCCCTGTTTTAAATACTCGAGGTGATGCTGTGCGGCCAGCAAATCACTGTAATGCTCACAACCAACATGGCTGTGGCATTACAGTGACTGGCTGGCAATCCCTGCATGTTCATTGGCTCTGTAAAGAGCGCCAAACATGCCGGGCGGAGACCCGAGCTACCGCCCGAGTAACCCTAAAATGCTCGGTGCTCGCCCAACATCCCGAGTAGTGAGATGCTCGGGCGAGTACCGAGCAGTGTCGAGCATGATCGCTCAACACTAGCCAGGACTCATCTCTGCAGAAAGTAATACACAAACATCTATGACTGATTATTTCTACAGCATCCTCCACCCTTTTTAACCCACTTGTACACTGCACCAGTTAAAGTGCAATAGTATAGCCCTGGTGATCTGTACAATAATATTACATCCCTTTTCTTCCCCATATGGTAACAGTATCTGCAATTACTTACTAATATCCTCCATCCTGACTTCTATCCTGTAATAATGCCTCCATTCTGCCACCTTTCTTTAACAATGTCATCTATCCTGTCATTTTCCCTGAACAATGTCCCCATCCTGGTCCCTTTCCTTAATAATGTCACTATCTTGACCCCTTTCCTTAACAATGTCCCTATCCTAGACCCATTCCTTAATAATGTTCCCTGTCCTGAAGATGTTCCTTTACAATGTCTTCGTCTTAGCCCCTTGCCTTTAAAATATCCCTACCCAAGCCCTTTTAGTATTAAAATTTAGTATATTACCTAATAATTATGCACACAGTGTAATGCCATAAAGAAAACTTGACTCTCGTTAAAAGATTTTGAAAAGTGTAGTGGTTCTAATAAACATAAAGTGTGAAGAAGTCAGTTCAATAGTAAAAAAATGTCATTAACAGCTGAGAGGAGTATTGCAGGGTACAAGAATAGCTTGATAAAAGTTCAAGACAGGAGTGAATCCTGTGGTTGTACATCCAGCACCAGGAGTGAAAGTTAAAATTCGAAAACTAACGTATTTAAAAATACTGTTGGCCTTGCAGGTACTGCCAACAATATTTTTAAATATGTATTAAATAACATTTTTGATTTTTTTTTACTTACAACTGCAGTGGCTCTTGCTATAATATGTGTTTATATACTTTGAGAACATATTTTAATTCATTAGGTAATAACAAATAATATGTAATCCAAAGCTTTATTAATTGTAATCTCATCATGTTGTATGTATTGCTATATTATGCAGTCTAAATTGTCTTCTGTACTTTTTGCAACTTTTGTTGTGTTGGATATTTTAGAAAACTGAAAGTGAAGATTGCCAAACATGATGTTTATTTTGAAAAAAGGCTAACAAATGCTTCAATTTTCAACAAATATTTTGTTAAAACGTGGAAAATTCAAAAAGCATTGTTTTTTTTATAACAACACTCCAGGTTTTTTTTAGATTTTACCTTCTCGAGGGGAGCTACTAATCTAAGTTCCTTGCGCTAGTGTCATACTTAGCAGCCATCTACTTCTTCTGCTATTGGTGCTGCACCATTCGATCTTCTGCAGGTTGTGACCCGCTGGATCGCCCCAGTGTTTGTGGGACAAGCTGGAGGTCACAACTTAATGTAAGTATATGAGAACCAGCATTAGGCCAGAACGAGGCTCTCACAGATTTACGTTGAGTGTTTGTGACCCTTTACTTCTGACTTCCTTTCAGTCAAAAGGCAGTTGGTGAGTATAATAAGGGGATCAGAGAACTTATATTAGTGGCACCACTTCACTAATTGAAAAATAAACATGTTGGAGTGGTGCTTTAACAAAAACTGTCCATAATCCAAGCTGTGGTGGTAATTACAAAAGACATTTATATAATAGAGAGGCATTCTGGATACCCAAAGTGATATTTGAAAGTTTGTGAACCCTTTAGAATTATACATATTTCTGCATAAATTTGACTTAAAACGACATAAGTTTTTCACAGAAGTTCTAAAAGTAGATAAAGTGAACCATATCAGATAAATGAGCCAAAAATATCTTTATCCTTCCAATTTGAGAAATAGCCTTTAACTCCTTTGAGAAATGGCTGTTTTCCATTTTTGTGTTTTCATTTTTTCCTCTGTTAATTCCAAGAGCCTTAACTTTTTTAATTTGAATTACACCAATCATTTTATCATGTGATGTACTGGAAAGCAAAAAAAAATTCCAAGCGCGGTGAAATTGTGAAAAAAAGTACAATTCCATAATTATTTTTTCTTTTTTATTTATCTTGTTTAATGTATGATAAAAATGACTTGCCATTATTTAAAAGGCAAACTGAAAATGTGAAGTGAGGGCTTATTTTTTGCACCCTAAGCCGACGCTTTTATGGCTTCTATTTTGGGGTAGATATGTTGGGGTAGGTACGATATTTTTACATTCCTGTGTCGCACATAAAAACATAATTCTGGTGTTTAGAATTTTTCTCGTCAACTGTCATGACAAGCACAGGGACAGCCGACCCCCAACTGTCATGACAATTCATTGACACTTCCAAGTATTTAATCTCTAATGGAAATAAATAATCTTCTTCTAATTGATATCAGAGAGAACAAGTGACCTCTATACACAACACAATCCACTGTATCAAGACCAATAATGCCAATAATGACTACATATCATATCATGGTGACCGAATAATAACACAAACAAAGGACAAATGCCACCACACCATGACCAGACCACAATATATCACCACATAGTGACTGATACTATACTGATCATGATTATAAACCACAATACTAATAACACTAATATTACCACCATTGTGTATAGTGTACAGGTACAGTGATCACCGGTGACATTATACACAGGAGCTCTGTAGATAGTATATAGTGTATAGGTAATATAGTGATTATCTGAGACATTATACACAAGCTCTCTATAGATAGTATACAGTGTACATATAATACAGGGATCACAGGAACCCTGTATATAAAGTACATAGCTCAAGGGTGTGGCCGCCTTTTCTTTGAGCTGAAAAGCTTATTCATCTTGCTCCCCATGTATCTGTGTCCACTGTTTTGGTTCAGTCTTTTTGCCCTTATCCACATGTATGTCACTTGACAGACGGTAAGGTTTTAAATATTAGAGTTAGCACTGTCCCATAAGGGTCGCCGTGATGATGCGGGATGGCTTTCACATTATTTTGAGCAAAATTATGTTAACTAAATACCCTTTGTTATTTTCATGCACAATAGCGATTTATTTATTTACTGCAGAGTATTGTATTTCTGTCTTTAGTCACACAGAGTTAGCCTGCTCGCTGATGCTTCAGCAATATGGGAAATGGCACTGGAAATGTGGCGTGAAACCCAAGATTTTAGGACATTCAACTCAAACTCGATTCTCAATGGATCGATCCGCTCATCTCTACTGAGAAACATTTTTTTCTTTCCCTAATTATAAATTTTAATTACATCACAGATGAATAAACAATGTCCAAAACAAACAAATTGCATTTTTCACAGACTAAGTTATTGTGTTAAACTATGCACTTATTTGCCTTCTTGCATTTAATTGCAGTTCTGTTCCACTAAGGAGTTCTGTAATTTGTGAATGTTTCTGTCCAGCTTCCTGTCTTTGGGATTTAAGTATAGAACCCCTTTAAAGTTAATATATCTAAAGTGACTGACATATATTGCATTATCATTGTATTGATTGTTTCAGCAATTCCTCTTGTTAATGTATTTGCATGACATTTTTTCTCTTGTAAGTGCATATTTTCTAGTTCTATGTACATTAGCAAGTGCCAAATATTGGATGTCATCTTGGTCTTCAATGCACTAAAGTAAATCTCTTCTTTTTCTGCATGAATGTATGTGCTGTTCTTATATTGATAATGAGCGCTCATACTCTTCTTAGTATTTTCTCTCCATATCAGCTTTTAGAGAAATAAAAATGCACTAACTTACCACCTGTGACAAAGATACTTGACAATTATTGCTATCACAATATAAAATAGTGGATATTATATGGAATGCCTATCATGTTCTGTGGTTATTTCTTGTTCAAATACATTGTGTTCCTAAGTACAAAATTCTATTTAAACAGGTTCTCCAGGAATAGAAAAGAAATGTCATAATAAATATATTACAAATCAATCACAAATGTTTTGTCCAAGGAACTACTTACTATAGTATATTAAAGTGACTACTGTCCTGTACAGTGACAGAAACCTTTCCTAGTATAAAAAATAGTATAAAGGTGGAGAAATTGTCCAAACACACTCTCTGAAGACTTTCCTAAGCTTATGGTATGGATTTGCTGTTTTAAAAGTGATTTTACATGTACTGTGCTCTGCAGCAGGTTGTTACGCTGTGACAGGGTTAACATTATGTATGAGAGACTGATTCCTGTTGCAGGGCAGTCAAACTCAAATACACAGAGGGCCAAAATTAAAATCTTGGACAAAGTCACAGGCCAATCTCGATATTTAATAAAAAAATGTCTACATTTATCATCAAATATAACAATGAACCTTTGCATATTAGAATAATATTCTTTGTTATGTAAGAGCAGTAAAAGGCATATGGCCCAATGACCAAATTAAACCCGTTTCTGAAATTGTGCGTAATAATACGTCCCTGTTCCCTTGGCCTTATTGACCAGGTACATATTATTACGCACAGGCGATCGTGCCTGCACACAGGCTGTGCGGGCACGATTGCCGCCGGGTGTCAGCTGATTCTGACATCTGACACCCGACACTCAGTGCCAGGAGCAGTGCTCGCACCGCTCCCAGCACTTTAACCCTCTGCTCCTCTGCTCTTAGATCGGAGACCCCACGCCGTCATCGCAGGGTCCCGATCGTTGCCATGGCGACCCAATGTCGTCATGATGACATCCGGGTCTCAAGGCACCAGCAAGTTACTTTGATCATAAACAGTGCATGATCAAATTAACTTATGTCTGCAGCACTGACAGGTTATAATCTATATAGTAGAAGAAGACGCGCACACAGCTGTAGATGAGGTGCCGACTAAATGGGATACTCTCCTCAGGTATATATATATAGAGATTAGCTGCACTCAGATTGAATTTGCAAAAAGTGGAACAGTTTATTCAAACTATTTTTACATTCACCACACCACAGAAATCAGCAAACAAGGAGTGCGGTGCACTCAGCACAATGCGCATGCACTATATTAGGAGTGCATCCAAGCCTCATTATGATAGTTGTGGTCCGCAACACATCCTGATATAACACTTCCGGTGTGCACACTGCACGTATAAACGCCACTGCCATCAATGCACCCTATACGCTGCCAGAGGCACAGGCATCCACCCAGGACCCTCATAACACCACTTAGGTAAGCAACCGTTACTGATAGCCCCATTCATCCTGGGCAATTGTTCCACGGTTGGCTCCTTTCCCTCCCTCCTTTTTGAAAGAACAGATTGAATCTGAATGTACTTATTATCCACAGGCTAAACCACACCTTGACCCCCATATATCTGGAGCCATTATAAGTCTGTAATTCCTATACCTCGCTATATACTTTTCCAGTTTTCCTTCAGGGATCTTTAAGGAATACCTTCCCCTCTTCCCTTACTCTACTCTCTCTTTATTATCTGCTTGCCTGAACAAAACTCTCATTATTATTGTCATCTCTGTGAATATGTATATATATATATATATATATATATATATATATATATAGTACAGACCAAAAGTTTGGACACACCTTATCATTTAAAGATTTTTCTGTATTTTCATAACTATGAAAATTGTACATTCACACTGAAGGCATTAAAACTATGAATTAACACATGTGGAATTATATACTTAACAAAAAAGTGTGAAACAACTAAAAATATGTCTTATATTCTAGGTTCTTCAAAGTAGCCACCTTTTGCTTTGATGACTGCTTTGCACACTCTTGGCATTCTCTTGATGAGCTTCAAGAGGTAGTCACCGGAAATGGTCTTCCAACAATCTTGAAGGAGTTCCCAGAGATGCTTAGCACTTGTTGGCCCTTTTGCCTTCACTCTGCGATCCAGCTCACCCCAAACCATCTCGATTGGGTTCAGGTCTGGTGACTGTGGAGGCCAGGTCATCTGGTATAGCACCCCATCACTCGCCTTCTTGGTCAAATAGCCCTTACACAGCCTGGAGATGTGTTTGGGGTCATTGTCCTGTTGAAAAATAAATGATGGTCCAACTAAACGCAAACCGGATGGAATAGCTTGCTGCTGCAAGATGCTGTGGTAGCCATGCTGGTTCAGTATGCCTTCAATTTTGAATAAATCCCCAACAGTGTCACCAGCAAAGCACCCCCACACCATCACACCTCCTCCTTCATGCTTCACGGTGGGAACCAGGCATGTAGAGTCTATCAATTCACCTATTCTGGGTCGCACAAAGACACGGTGGTTGGAACCAAAGATCTCAAATTTGGACTCATCAGACCAAAGCACAGATTTCCACTGGTCTAATGTGCATTCCTTGTGTTCTTTAGCCCAAACAAGTCTCTTCTGCTGGTTGCCTGTCCTTAGCAGTGGTTTCCTAGCAGCTATTTTACCATGAAGGCCTGCTGCACAAAGTCTCCTCTTAACAGTTGTTGAAGAGATGTGTATGCTGCTAGAACTCTGTGTGGCATTGACCTGGTCTCTAATCTGAGCTGCTGTTAACCTGTGATTTCTGAGGCTGGTGACTCTGATAAACTTTTCCTCAGAAGCAGAGGTGACTCTTGGTCTTCCTTTCCTGGGGCAGTCCTCATGTGAGCCAATTTCTTTGTAGCGCTTGATGGTTTTTGCAACTGCACTTGGGGATACTTTCAAAGTTTGCCCAATTATTCGCACTGACTTACCTTCATTTCTTAAAGTAATGATGGCCACTCTTTTTTCTTTACTTAGCTGCTTTTTTCCTGCCATAATACAAATTCTAAAAGTCTATTCAGTAGGATTATCAGCTGTGTATCCACCAGACTTCTGCACAACACAAATCATGGTCCCAACCCCATTTATAAGGCAAGAAATCCCACTTATTAAACTTATTAAAGCAATCATCAAAGCAAAAGGTGGCTACTTTGAAGAAACTAGAATATAAGACATATTTTCATTTGCTTCATAATTTTTTGTTAAGTATATAATTCCACATGTGTTAATTCATAGTTTTGATTCCTTCAGTGTGAATGTACAATTTTCATAGTCATGAAAATACAGAAAAATCTTTAAATGAGAAGGTGTGTCCAAACTTTTGGTCTGTACTGTATACTGTATATAACCACTTGAAATATATTGTACAGCACATCTGTAATTCTTATATGGAACTAATATATCTAAATTTCTCTTATATCGATGTTTGTAAAAGACCATCTCTGGTCGAAACGTCACGACTAGTGTTGAGCGAGCACTAAAATGCTCGGGTGCTCGAAGCTCGGGCCGAGCTCGCCGTGATACTCGGGTGCTCGACCCGAGCAACGAGCCCAATGTTAGTTTATGGGAGACTCGAGCATTTTTCGGTGGCACCCCCGGCAGTCTTTTAAAAGCCTAACAAGTGCCCAAAACGATAGTGACAGTGCTCAAATGACATGGGGACAGCATGGGGATCGCCCCAGGAAGCATTTCTGACCCCCAGGTCACTGCTGTCAACAACATGGTCAGAGGTATTAAGCCACTTTTACAGGCTCACAATTAAACGTTCAAAAACGAAAGTGAAACTTTTTTCCTGTGAAATATGTTAAGGAACATCCTTTCCAGGGTAAAGACTTGTGTAAAAGTTAAAATAAATGAGCAAAAGCAAAAATACTCCTCCACACCTTCGGCTATGTTCACAAGTAGCATTTTTTATGCGTTTTTGCACTTTTGTATTGCTTTCAACTATGACAAATGCATTCACCGTGAAATGTCATTTTAACATTTTACAACCTTATCTGGCCATGTGCTGTGTGACACATGCATAAAGTGCCGAAAAGACATGGGAACAGCATGGGGAAGACCCCTGGAAGCATTTCTGACTCCCAGGTCACTGTCTAAAAGTGTGCCCATCATAAGTGATCCTTACCGCATCAGAAGATGCAGACTTGCAGCTATCCCCATGCAAGTTCTAGTCCCAGGGCAGTGTTCAATTGTACCTCCCCCATTCCTTGCAATACCAGTTCAAGTATGCAGCCTGCCACCCACCCACCCCCAGGCTGCAATACCATACTGCTTGCTTGCTTGAACTTGAAATTGGGCCTTTTAGGCATGTGGAGGCGGAATCTGGCCACCACGTCATGGCTGTGTTGGCGGCCTGGAATCCATACTCAGTCCCCAGCCGCCCGGCGGCCGGGTGTCCATACTCGGTCCCCAGCCGCCCCGCGGCCGGGTGTCCACACACGGTCCCCAGCCACCTGGGGGCAGCCGGGTGTCCTTAAACGGTCCCCAGCCGCCCCTATTTCTCCTTGGAACATCCCCCCACACACTTTTCTTAGCCCGGCCTGCTTTAGGCAGCATTGGACGAGCCCACCAGAGAACCAGACTCCTCCGGTGGGCCCTGACTTCTCCATCGGTGGAGTTGAGAGTGCCAAGGTGAGGAGCATGATGATGATGACAGAAGTTAGCATCTGCTATGTTTTCTTTTAATGCAAGTGTAAGTGTGCAGCCTGCCACCCACCCACCCCCAGACTGCAATTCCATACTGCTAGCTTGCACTTGAAATGGGGCCTTTTAGTTTGGAGGAGGCCGAAGCTGGCCACTACCTCATGGCTGCTTCGGCAGCGAGGTATCCATACTCAGTCCGCAGCCGCCCATATTTGTCCTGGTGTGCCTTATACATAAGATTAAGCGCGTATACCAAAACATTACCTGCGCCCTCCCCAGTGCATTTAGTGGGAAGGAGAGCCTATTCCGCTGTAGTGTGTGCATGCCAAACACCTGTTCATGGTACATGCGAAGATGCCTCCCACCTTGCACCTGTCGTTGCAGACTTGCAACTATCCCCATTCAAGTCCTTGTCCCAGGGCAGTGTTCAATTGTACCTCTCCCATTCCTTGCAATGCAAGGGCAAGTATGCAGCCTGCCACCTACCCACCCCCAGGCTGCAATACCATACTGCTTGCTTGACCTTTAAATTGGGCCTTTAAGGCATGTGGAGGCGGAATCCTGCCACCACGCCATGGCTGTGTCGGCGGCCTCCAGGGGGTGGCCGGGTGTCCATACTCGGTCCCCAGCCACCCCTATTTGTCCCGGTAACCTTTCCCACACTTTTCTTAGCCTGGCCTGCTTTAGGGCAGCATTGGCCGAGCCCACCGGACTATCAGACTCCTCCGGTGGGCCCTGGCTTCTCCATCAGGGGAGTTGAGAGTGCCAAGGTGAGGAGCATGATGAGGATGATAGAAGTTAGCATCTGCTTTGTTTTGTTGTAATGCAAGCGCATGTATGTAGTAACGGCTAGGCCTGAGGTGGTCAGCGTTTTGGCGCATATCCTACCTCCTCCGAGGATTGGTGGATGTTTTCCTGCTACTATCCAAGTTCTATGACTCCCGTTAAAACAAAGCTTCAGGTGATAAATGAAGGATGAGGTAGTGGCAAAGGAGAAAGAGCAGGAGGAACAGGGACCATTGACATCAATATCAGGCCAGTCAACCAGATATGTCTTGTAGGATATGTTTCTGTAACAAAAGGAGCGGTTCGGCTACACAGTTATAGGGCATACAGTGAGTGCAATGCCTACCAAAAATTTCGAGCCACTCCAATGCCCCTTGGAAATGACATGGAGGTCAGAGGGCGTTAACTAAACCTTTTTTTCCATTTATAGCAACTGGGTCTCCCGTGCACTGTTGGCCTAAGCAGTGAATGGAAGCCTTTCCAAATATTATGAGGAACTGCAATGCCCCTTACAAGAGCCATGTGTGGCACCACAGGGGTCTGGTCACCACAGTAATAGAGATATTACGTCGGAGAGCAAGTGGGAGGTTTCCTTGTCAGGATCCCTTAAACATGCAACATCCTCCTGCCCCAATCCTGGGAGGGGAGAATTCTGCCCTTATAAACTGGATCTGGGGTGGGGTTGAGTGAGTCAAAGAACAGAGAACAGTCAGAGTCAGAGTGAGAGCAAGGGAAAGTAACAGCAAGGAGCTCTGTAGGAGCTAGGAGCTAAAGACCAGGGGCTGGAAGCTGAGCAGAGCTCGCCCTGGCAGAAGACAATAGGAACCGGATACAGGAGTCCGAGGCTGTGAGGACTTATATATCCAGCAGCAGAAACCAGCCGGCAGGGGATTTCAGGTCCTCTGGCCATAGAAGCCCGGAGGCTCAGTCACAAGCAAGGGACCAGCACCGCCGTCGTGGAGCGGAGGCTAACAGAAGGCCCCAAGTCACCAGCCATACGGGTGAGCACTACACGGTACACTCAGGGACATGGGCTACTTCTACCCGCTTACAGCAAGGAGGCCTACAACTGCACCTGGCCAGGGGAACTCCTGCTTGCTCACAGACTGACCAGGCCTCTTCTGCTAGCCAGTACTCCCGGGAGGGTCTACCTTATAATCATCAGTAAAGACCCTGAACTGCACTGTAAAGACTCTGAGTCATTCCTGCTGCGCTCGTGCACCATCACCCCCATCATCCACACTCACTGCCCTGAGGCTATACTCCTCCCGAGGGGAGTTATCCCATTCTATGCTGCGCACACAACACCAGCCTCAGTGGTCTGCCTCGCAGCGGTGGTACTCCCTGACCGCAATCCACGGGTGGCGCAGTCGGACAATTAACCTCAAAACCTAAGAAAGACTGCCACTGGTTTGACAGACCCCAGAGACCCGGCACCGGGTATCCCACACACGTGTACACACGGCCCAGGTGGCGCGTCACATGCAGTACAGCATATTACAGCATATTACAAACATAAGTCCCATTATTGGGGAGTGGGTGTCCCATGGTATTTGCTTATGCTTTCCATGCAAAAGCTGCCAAAAATTAGGACGGAGCAACTTGCAATGCCCCTTACAAGAGCCATGCAGTACAGCATATTACAAACATAAGTCCCATTATTGGGGAGTGGGTGTCCCATAGTATTTGCTTATGCTTTCCCAGCAAAAGCTGCCAAAAATTAGGACGGAGCAACTTGCAATGCACCTTACAAGAGCCATGTAGTACAGCATATTACAAACATAAGTCCCATTATTGGGGAGTGGGTGTCCCATGGTATTTGATTATGCTTTCCCAGCAAAAACTGCCAGAAATTAGGACGGAGCAACTTGCAATGCCCCTTACAAGAGCCATGCAGTACAGCATATTACAAACATAAGTCCCATTATTGGGGAGTCGGTGTCCCATAGTATTTGCTTATGCTTTCCCAGCAAAAGCTGCCAAAAATTAGGACGGATCAACTTGCAATGCCCCTTACAAGAGCCATGCAGTACAGCATATTACAAACATAAGTCCCATTATTGGGGAGTCGGTGTCCCATAGTATTTGCTTATGCTTTCCCAGCAAAAGCTGCCAAAAATTAGGACGGAGCAACTTGCAATGCCCCTTACAAGAGCCATGCAGTACAGCATATTACAAACATAAGTCCCATTATTGGGGAGTCGGTGTCCCATAGTATTTGCTTATGCTTTCCCAGCAAAAGCTGCCAAAAATTAGGACGGATCAACTTGCAATGCCCCTTACAAGAGCCATGCAGTACAGCATATTACAAACATAAGTCCCATTATTGGGGAGTCGGTGTCCCATAGTATTTGCTTATGCTTTCCCAGCAAAAGCTGCCAAAAATTAGGACGGAGCAACTTGCAATGCCCCTTACAAGAGCCATGCAGTACAGCATATTACAAACATAAGTCCCATTATTGGGGAGTCGGTGTCCCATAGTATTTGCTTATGCTTTCCCAGCAAAAGCTGCCAAAAATTAGGACGGATCAACTTGCAATGCCCCTTACAAGAGCCATGCAGTACAGCATATTACAAACATAAGTCCCATTATTGGGGAGTCGGTGTCCCATAGTATTTGCTTATGCTTTCCCAGCAAAAGCTGCCAAAAATTAGGACGGAGCAACTTGCAATGCCCCTTACAAGAGCCATGCAGTACAGCATATTACAAACATAAGTCCCATTATTGGGGAGTGGGTGTCCCATAGTATTTGCTTATGCCTTGCAAGCAAAAGCTGCCAAAAATAAGGACGGAGGAACTTGCAATGCTGGCACCCTGGTGGTATAGTGGTGGTGGAGGCTGAGGATAAGGAGAAGAAGATTAAACAGCCGAAACGAGGAAGCGTATACCCATGTGTGGGTGTGAAGCGGTGCATGTGAATACACCTCCCGAAATAACACAGTGGATTTGAGTTTATGTTACTCTGCTGTCATTTGGTGGTGATGAGAAGTCTGCCCCAATCCAGCCCTTGTTCATTTTGATAAGGGTCAGCTTGTCAGCATTGTCAGTTGACAGGCGAGTGCGCTTATCAGTTATAATTCCCCCAGCGGCACTAAAAACATGCTCCGATAACACGCTAGCAGCAGGGCAGGCCAGGACCTCCAAGGCGTACAGAGCGAGTTCATTTCAAAGTGTCCAGCTTGGACACCCAATAATTAAAAGGCACAGAGGAATCACAGAGGACGCTGGTACGATCGGCAAGGTACTCCCTCACTATCTTTTGAAACTTTCCACTCCTTGTGAGAGTACCCCGCACCTCAGGGCCTGTAAGCTGGGCGGGTGTCAGAAAACTGTCCCAGAATGTTGACAGTGTTCCCCTGCCTCTGCTGGATTGGAGTTGCTTCTCTCTCGCCTGTACGCCTTGGTTGGGCAACGAACTGTGACCTCTGCCGCTAGCATGTTCAGATGGGAATTTTTTTAAGAGTTCTGCAGGAAGGGCCTTCTGGTATTGCCCCATTTTTGTAGACCTCTCCACCTCAGGAATAAGAGAGTGAAAGTTCTCCTTGTAGCGGGGGTCTACAAGTGTCAACAACCAGTAATGACTGTCACCCAACATTTTGACAATGCGAGGGTCACGGTTAAGGCAGCGTAACATAAAGTCAGCCATGCGTGCCAGACTGGTAACGGGCAAGATTTCCGTGTCCTCAACAAGATGACGACTGACCATGCTCTCCTCCTCCTCTTCCTCCTCCCCCCTGTCCGCAGGCCACCCACGCTGAACCGACGGTATGACACTTGTACAGGTACTACCGTCTACAACGCATGATAGCAGCTCCTGTTCTTCCTCCTCCTCCTCCTCCTCCTCCTCCTCCTCCTCTCCCTCATTGTCCCCCAATGCACATTGGGATGAGATGAGGCTGGGCTGTGTGTAATCGCCCGCTACGGCTTCTTGATCCATCTCATCATACTCTGGCTGCAATGACTCCTCTTTAATTCTCTGCAGAGAGCGTTGCAAAAGACAGACAAGTGGGATGCTGACACTAATGATGGCATCATCGCCACTCATCATCTTGGTGGCCTCCTCAAAGTTTGTCAGGATGGTACATATGTCAGATATCCAGGTCCACTCCTGATGTCTTATGTGTGGAGTCTGACCTGAATATCGACGGCCTTGTTGCAGCTGGTACTCCACAACTGCTCTCTTCTGCTCACAAATCCTTTGCAACATGTGGAGGGTAGAGTTCCAACGTGTGGGGACATCACACACCAATCGGTGTGCCGGAAACTGCAAACGCTGCTGCAACACAGCAAGGGCGGCTGAAGCTATAGCCGACTTGCGAAAATGAGCTGACAGGCGGCGTATTTTCACGAGCAGTTCTGGCAACTCGGGGTACGATTTAAGAAACCGCTGAACCACGAGGTTAAGCACATGAGCCAGGCATGGTACGTGTGTGATCTCACCTCACCTCAGAGCCGCCACCAGGTTACGGCCATTGTCACACACGACCATGCCGGGATGTAGGTTCAACGGTCTCAGCCACAGATCTGCCTGCTCTTTCACAGCTGTCCACAACTCACAAGCAGTGTGAGGTTTATCACCTAAGCTTATGAGTTTCAGCACAGCCTGTTGCCGCTTGGCGGAGGCAGTACTGCAATGCTTCCAGCTTGTAACTGATGTGGTGATATCTGAGATGGAGGCTGAACATGAGGAGGAGGAGGAGGAGGAGGATGCGCAGGAGCTGTACACTGTGGAGGCAACTCTGACTGACAAAGGGCCCGCAATTCTCGGTGTGGGGAGGATGTGTTCCGTCCCAAGGTCCGACTGGGTCCCGGCTTCCACTATGTTTACCCAGTGTGCCGTCAGAGAGATGTACCGTCCCTGGCCACAAGCACTTGTCCACGTGTCCGTTGTCAGGTGGACTCTCCCAGTAACTGCGTTGTTGAGGGCACGGCAGATGCTTTGGGACACGTGCTTGTGTAGTGCGGGGATGGCACACCGGGCAAAATAGTGTCGAGGGACGGCCACCGCCATAAGATTGCGGAAGGATTCCGTCTCCACCAGCCTAAAAGGCAGCATTTCCAATGCAAGCAGTCGTGAAATGTGCGAATTTAGGACTGTGGCCTGTGGGGCGTTAGCTGCGAATTTCCGCTTTCGTTCAAAGGTCTGGGATATGGACAATTGAACGCTGCGGTGGGACGTGGACGTGGACGTTGATGCTGTTTCTTGAGAAACTGCCATAACAAGTGAAGACTGAGAGGAGGGGGCATCTTTACATGCAGTATGGACAGGGGATTGCCTTGCACACACAACAGGGGGTTCTATTGCACGCACAACAGTGGAAGAAGCAGTGGTGACACCCGCTGACACTGGTCGTGGACCCTGGGTTTCGCCCCACAAAGTCGGGTGCTTTGCTGCCATGTGCCTGATCATGCTGGTGGTGGTCAGGCTGGTAGTTTTGTCACCCCTGCTGATGCTGGCATGGCAGGTGGAACATATGGCCTTTTTGGGGTTATCAGCAGAGTCTTTAAAAAAATTCCAGACTCTGGAAGACCTACCGCTTGTACTGGCAACGTCCCTCGTGTTGGAGTTACGGGGAACGGTTGCCTGTCTTCTGGCTGCGGCCACCACACTGCTTCTTCCTGCCTGTTGGGGTACTCTGCCTCCATCCCCCTGTGTGCTGCTGGCCTCACTCTGCATGTCCTCCTTCCACGTTGGGTCAGTTACTAGATCATCCACCACCTCCTCCTCTTCCACTTGCGCACCACGATCCTCCTCCTCACTTCCTGGCAATTGTGTCTCGTCATCGTCCACCTCTTGTGACAGATTGCCAATGTCGACTTCCTGTGGCCGTGGCTGTTCAAATATTTGGGCATCGCAACATGGGATCTCCTCTTCCACCACTTCAAGCGTATCAGGCGTGTTAGAACCTTGCTCTTAGGTTTTTTCTATTGCTGGTCACATGACCTTGTTGGCCTATTTAGTCCTGCTCCGCCCTTCTGGCTTTGCTGGACTTCATTGTATTACTACTCTTTAGCTAGCCGGTGCTCAGTATCTAACTCTGTTAGTTTGCTTGGTCTTCGGACCTCTGTGTTCTATATATTTTGTTTGTTCGTCTGTCTGCTACTATTTCTGTTAGGAGGTGTCCATTTTGCTTCCAGTCCCTAGTACTTGTAGGGATCCCTTCCACACATTTATAGGTCTCCGTACAGACTAGCTGAGGACTTTAGCAGGTCTGATCGCAGGATGAGGTCCCCTGTTACATCGTAGGGATCAAGCTGAGTTCTATCGTAGGGACAGATCTCCTCTCTTTCCTTAGCTCTGGTAGCAGAACATAACAGTAAGTCCAGCCTGCAAATTCTCTAAGGAAAGATTTTTCTGTTCCATCATGGTATCGGTTCAGGATTTGGCTCAACGCCTGCAGGGACTCTCTCTGGAGGTGGCCGAGCTCCATCAGCACGTGAGTAACTGTTCTGGAGCACATTTCTTGGAGCCTAAGGTACGTTTGCCTGATTTATTTTTTGGTGAACACCAAGAATTTTTTTCATTTAGAAATGCTTGCTTATTGTATTTTCGTTTGAGACCCAGGTCCTCTGGGGATGAATCCCAGCGCATAGGGTTCATAATGTCACTTTTGCGCAAAGAGCCTCAGGAGTGGGCCTTTTCTTTGCAACCTAGTGATACATGCTTTAGATCAGTGGATAGTTTTTTTTCTGCTTTGGGGCTATTATATGATGATCCTGACCGTGTCTCATCTGCTGAGACTGAGTTGAGACGTTTGAGACAGGGATCAGGTAATGTGGAAAAATATTGTACTCATTTCCGTCGGTGGTCTACTCAAATAGGGTGGAATGATTCTGCTCTGAAGAGTCTGTTTCTTGCAGGGCTTAGTGAAAGGGTTAAAGATCTGCTAATTGCTTATCCCACACCTGAAGATTTGCAACAGGCTATGCAATTAGCTATACGGGTGGATAGGAGACTGCGTGCAAGGGTTAATGAGAGCAAATCCTCTGCTATGTCAGTTTCTGGTCATGAGAATGTGTGTACTAACAGTGGAGAGCCGATGGAGATTGGAGCGATGGCACCTCGCTCTCAAGAAAAAGACCGCAGTTTTCTGAAGGTTTGTGTTTCTATTGCGGAAATTCTGGTCATTTCATTAAAAGCTATGTGCTTCGTATGAAGAAAGAAAAAAAAAATGGTCAGTCATGCCCATATTGCCAGTTTAAATTCCAAGGGTGTATTTTTAGCTGCTTCCACTATTGCTCAGGAAAAATTGATGGAATTTCGGGTGTTTGTCGATTGTGGATCTACTCTGAATGTGATTGATGGGGGATTCTTGGAAAAACTCAATTTAAAACCCGAACCTTTGTCATCCCCCATTGCTGTGGTTTCTGTGGATGGCTCCCCTTTGATGAATGTTACTCTCAAGGTCTGTGAATTTCCCCTCACTATTAATGGTGTTCACCATGAGAATTTGGATTTGGTAGTTTTGAATAACTTGCCTTCTCCGGTGGTGTTGTAGCGGGGGGGGGCCCAGAAAGCTTGGGCCTCCCTGCGCTGCAGATTCCAGCCCCCAGCTGCCTAGTTGTACCTGGCTGGACACAAAAATAGGGCGAAGCCCCACGTACTTTTTTTTTAATTATTTCATGAAATTCATGAAATAATTAAGAAAAAAAGGCCTTCCCTATATTGTTGTGTCCGGCCAGGTACAAATAGGCAGCTGGTGGTTGGGGGCAGCCCGTTCCTGCCTGCTGTACCTGGCTGGACACAAATATAGTGCGAAGCCCCACTTCAATTTTTTTTAATTATTTCATGAAATTCATGAAATAATTAAGAAAAAAAGGGCTTCCCTATATTGTTGTGTCCGGCCAGGTACAAATAGGCAGCTGGTGGATGGGGGCAGCCCGTTCCTGCCTGCTGTACCTGGCTGGACACAAATATAGTGCGAAGCCCCACTTCAATTTTTTTAAATTATTTCAGGAAATTCATGAATTGTATTACCCCCTTCCCAGGCTTCAAACATCTGTCCCAGCCGTCTGCTTAACCTCCGCTAGAGCCTAAAATTAAGGGGAACCCCACGCCAATTTTTTTAATAATAAATCCTTTATTTTAATACTAAATGACAAGTACAGTAACCAACACTATCACTGTACTTCATATATATGTGACTGACATGTTTCTATCTATCTAATCTATGTGTGATGCTCTATCTTTCTGTTCTAAATTGTCGGGTACCGCTGCTGAATTGCCGGCCGGCTTTTTTAAAGAGACAGTGCATGAAAACACTATTATTTTTTTTGATAAATCCTTTACGCTAAATGACAAGTACAGTAAGCAACACTGTCACTGTACTTCGTATATATGTGGCTGACATGTTTCTATCTATCTAATCTATGTGTGAAGCTCTATTCTGTCTGTTATAAATTGTCGGGTACCCCTGCTGAATTGCCGGCCGGCTTTTTTAAAGAGACGGTGCATGAAAACACTATTATTTTTTTTGATAAATCCTTTACGCTAAATGACAAGTACAGTAAGCAGCACTTTCACTGTACTTCGTATATATGTGGCTGACATGTTTATATCTATCTAATCTATGTGTGAAGCTCTATTCTTTCGGTTCTAAATTGTCGGGTACAGGTGTATGCCGCTGCTGAATTGCCGGCTTTTCATGTTTCACTGTTGGCACTGTTCCCATCGATTTGTGCAATCACTGTAATGCCACAACCACCATGGCTGTGGCATTACAGTGAGTGGCAGACAATCCCTGCATGATTGGTGCTCTAAATAGTGCCAGACATGCAGGACACGCTTTTGGTGCACGAACAGTTATCGAACATAACCTCGAACAGCCGAATTTTTTGCAAATCGTTCGGGTTCGTCGAACAACTCGAACACCGCCCAAAACAGCTCGAATTTGAGATTGGCGAACAGTTCTAGTCGAACACCGCTCATCTCTACTCTGGAGGTTCCCAGTGCTCCTTGGACACATTTGGCTATGGACTTTATAACTGACCTTCCCCCCTCTGAGGGTTTTACTGTCATCTGGGTGGTCGTGGACCGTTTTAGCAAAATGTGTCACTTGGTTCCCTTCGTCAAACTGCCCTGCGCTAAGACTCTCGCTAAGGCCTTTGTCAAGGAAATTGTAAGACTTCATGGCGTTCCTACTGACATTGTTTCTGATAGGGGACCTCAGTTCGTGGCTCGTTTTTGGCGCGCCTTTTGTGACAGGTTGGGAGTTCATTTGTCGTTCTCATCCGGATATCATCCTGAATCTAATGGCCAGACAGAAAGGAAAAACCAGGATGTTGAGCAGTTCTTGCGTTGTTTTGTGACAGACAATCAAGAGGGGTGGTCTGAGTTTCTGCCACTTGCTGAATTTGCTCTGAACAATCATACATCTTCTTCTGCTGGTTGTTCGCCTTTTTTTTGTTGTTCTGGGAGACATCCGTCGTTTGGGTCGTTCTCCAAGTTGGTATCTGCCGTGCCTGAGGAGGAGAATTTTTCCGGCGATTTGGAGAGAGTTTGGACGGATGTGCGTGGTAATCTTCAGGAGGCTAACAGAAAATCTAAAGACTACTTTGATAGGAAACGACAGGAGGTTTTGTTCGCTGTTGGTGACATGGTTTGGTTGTCCTCTGGGAATCTGCGGTTGAGGATTCCTTCTAAGAAATTGGGTCCCAAGTTTGTAGGGCCCTTTAAGGTGCTTCAGGTTGTCAACCAATCTGCTGTTAGGTTGGAGGTTCCTACCTCCTGGAGAATTAATCCGGTGTTTCATGTCTCTCTGTTGAAAAAAGCTATTGTGACGCCTCTGCCTCTGTTCCTCCGGTGGTGGAGGACGGGGAATATGAAATTTCTCGCATCCTTAACACTAGGACTACTGGACTCGTGACCCCGCCTAGAACTACTGAAAGGAGTCATTTTGACTCCTTGCTTGTTTTCGTTTATTTTTAGAGTTTCATTTGTGGTTATTTATTAATAATTATATTTTTTGTAATGTATTATTATTGTGAGATCCAACAGTAATGCTTTTGATTGTTTTTTTTCTGCTTTTCTTATTTTTCTACAGAAAATAACAATAATTATAATAGACGTTTTTCAAACATTTTTTTTTATTCAAGTGCACACATATAAACAACAACTGAAGAACAAAAGCAGAGAAAATGTAGGTGGAGGAGCATAAAAATGAAAATATGGCGCAGAATTCACCTTCTAAACATTTGGTGTTTCGCATTTTAGGCATTGCCTTTGATTTATGGCAGTACATTGCCCACACAAAGACTTACCACAAGTCTTACAATTTCCGACAGATCTATTTTTCTTGCACTTTTCTTTGATCTGGCAAAATTTTGTTTGAACCATCACTTCTGAGCATGTAGAAACTTGGGACGTGGAACCCTTTTCCCTATCTGTGACATAAGGACCACTCAACTCTCTCACAAGCGTTTGCAAAAATGCCTTGCGTGACATTTTTTGGTGGGTAATCTCCTTGAATATTATCCATGCATTTATACCCGCAAAGTCTAAGGCATTTTCAAATGCATGAACAGGCCATCTCCTTGTGCATGTTCGTGTGGTATATTTTCGTGCCATCTGATCCACTACATCTACTCCATATTTTGTTTCATTGTAAAACTTTACCGTTTCTGGAGTTTTTTTAGCGGAATCAGACGCAACAACAACATCTGGATGGACGGAACTCAAAATGACAACATTTTTGTTGGGCTTTCCTTGATATACTGTAAGTGTAAAATTGTCTTCATTTCTAAACACTTTAGTGTTGTACAATTCCTCTTTCATGGATTTTATTTCTTTAGGCACTTCTCGCCTTATCTTGTTCAGTGTTCCCACGATGGTTGTTCCTTTGCTTTTTAGCTGTTTAGCTAATTTTACTGAAGTAAAATAATTATCGGTTGTAACATTGCGACCTTTTTTCAAAAACGGGTCCAATAACTTCATTACCACATGGTCAGCTAAACGGTCCTCAGCACGGCGTGTGTCATCTTTGCCTAGATAAGGGAAGCCATTTGCCAGATATTTGCTCCTCTTATCAACAGCTAGACAATATTTGTGGCCATATTTATCTGGTGTGGAAGGCATGTACTGCGTGAATGGACACCTAGTTTTGCTTGGGAAAAGTTGCTCATCCACCGTTATGTATGGGCCAGGTTTGTAACACGCAATACAATTTTCAATAAACCTGCCCCACACAGTAGAAAATAGAGCAAACTTGTCCGTTTGCAGTCTCTCCGATCGAGTAGATTTCTCATCAAATCTGAGAAACCTCATAATTTCAACAAAGCGGTCCCTAGACATTGTCGCTTTGCAAAACGGTATTCCCCAGTCATTACACCAAATACTGCTAATCGAGTGACGGTTCGTGCCAGATATTCCACGAGCATAGAATATCGCAATGAATGCATCTAGCTCCTCATCAGATAGAGTAAACTGTAAATTATTGTTCCTGCATGCTTCTGCAAGCGTACAGTTCTTTATATGTGTCAATATATATGAATCAAAAAATAAACGCCATGCGCTCAAAGGACTATCGATAATGATATTTCTTCTGGCGTATCCTGTAGGGCCAGGTGCTTCTCGAAGAATATTTTGGCTGTCACGCCTACCAGGCAAGTGTTCTCCAATTTCAACAGGTTTCCATTGAATACCATCCGCTAAAACTAGTATTCCTTCAGATTCGCCTTCTCTGGTGTTTGTTGTTGCATTACCTTCGCCGCCATCGTTATCTGTTGTTCTTTCATTTCTGGGACGTTTTGCTGATTTTTTCTGTCCACGACCAGGAGGATGGTCACGAGGCAACATAACTGCATGAGCCCGATCCCCAGTTGATGTGCTTGGAATATCTGTAAAAAAGTTGATGAATATTTAGAATTTTTGTTTTGTAAGGGTCCGTGCACACTGGCTGGATTAGCGGCGGAATATCCGACCGGATATTCTCACCACAATCCGGCCCGTACCTGCCCGCTCAGGTACAGAGCGGAGTTTCATACCTGAAGCTCCGCTCCGAACCCCGGGCTGGAGCCGCTGTCTGGGACGGAGCCGTGCTCGCGCGTAAGCAAGCGCTGCTCTGTCCCTGACAGCGGCTCCAGCCCGGGGTTCGGAGCGGAGCTTCAGGCATGAGCGGGCAGGTACGGCCTGTATTGCGGCAAGAATATCCAGATGGCTATTCAGCCAGAATTCTGCTAGTGTGCACAGGCCCTAACTCAGTGTGTGGAAGAACAAATAAATACACATAACTACTTACCTTCTGGATTTGTTCCTTCTGAGTCTTCAGATTCACTTGATATGTTCTGAGGAATGAAATCTTCATCACTGTCAGAATCAAATACATGTTCCTGCAATTCGGATTCCGATTCATCCTCCGGTATGGATTGCAAAGTAGCCAGAATATCCTGAGGCTTTATCAAACGTCTTCTCTCCATATTCCTCACAAATTCCATAATTCTATATAGTTCCCTGCTGAAAAATAGAAATGAAATGAAAACTAAAAGAAATAATAACTGTTCTGCCACCTTCAAAAGTAGGTGGGCTGAATCAGTTGACAGACAGCTAAACTATTTCATAACAATTCATACCTGTATGAGTCTTCAGAGCTCGTATGTCTGCGTCTGTTCTCTTTGTCTCTTCAGCTGAACTGAAAGTAAAGTTACTATCCAGAATACTGTCTCCTGCTAGGACCTTAGAAAAACACCACCCTTCATTAGCATAAGATAAGAGCCTAGAGTAAACAAGCTATTTTGTTCAGCATTACACAGTAATACAAGCAGGTAAAGCACAAGGAAAATGTGAAAAGTTGACATGTAAATTGAACTACATCTATATGAACATCAGGGTAAATAAGACAGAGTGAAAAAATTATGCACAAAACTTTATAGCAACATTTAGTGACAAAAGGACCTCAAAATATAGTAGGGAGTCAAAATGACTCCCTTCAGTAGTTCTTGGTAAATTTGGAAAAAAACGCGCAAATTTTTCACCAAAATTATTTATTCTCACAAAATCTTTTTTCACATCATATTTGAGGAAAAGTCACCGAGTTTCAAGCCGGAATTCTGAAAAATGTAGTCACAGAAGAGAAATAAAAAACGAAAGGAGTCAAAATGACTCCATCAGTAGTTCTAGTGTTAATTCTAGACGGTATAGAGGTAGTTTGCAGTATCTCGTGGACTGGAAAGGTTTCGGACCCGAGGATAACTCATGGGTGAGGTCGGATGATGTTTCCGCGTCCAGACTTATCAGAGCGTTTCACAGGAGATTTCCTGATAAGCCTGGTCCTAGGGGATCCGGAGGATCCTCTTAGAAGGGGGGGTACTGTTAGAACCTTGCTCTTAGGTTTTTTCTATTGCTGGTCACATGACCTTGTTGGCCTATTTAGTCCTGCTCCGCCCTTCTGGCTTTGCTGGACTTCATTGTATTACTACTCTTTAGCTAGCCGGTGCTCAGTATCTAACTCTGTTAGTTTGCTTGGTCTTCGGACCTCTGTGTTCTATATATTTTGTTTGTTCGTCTGTCTGCTACTATTTCTGTTAGGAGGTGTCCATTTTGCTTCCAGTCCCTAGTACTTGTAGGGATCCCTTCCCCACATTTATAGGTCTCCGTACAGACTAGCTGAGGACTTTAGCAGGTCTGATCGCAGGATCAGGTCCCCTGTTACATCGTAGGGATCAAGCTGAGTTCTATCGTAGGGACAGATCTCCTCTCTTTCCTTAGCTCTGGTAGCAGAACATAACAAGGCGAGGGGCCCAAATATGGAAATGGACCAGTGAACAGCTCTTCAGAGTGTCCAAGTGTGGGATCGCTTGCTGTCTGACGACACTTGGCATGGTGGGAGGAAGGAGCATCAGGGTGAGGAGGAGTATGCGGTCGAGATTCACGGCTACTAAGAGTTGACCGTGTGGAAGACCGACCGGAGGTGGTGGTGCCCAGGTTACTGGAAGTATTATCTGCTATCCAATTAATAACCTGTTCACACTGATCAGTTCTCAATACTGGTGTTGTTCTGTGCTTCCCTAGTAATTCGGTCAAGAAGTGGGAGCGAGAAGATGTGGCTGGTGGTTGTGGCACATTTTCACCTTGGCCACGGCCCCGTCCTCTGCACGAACCATCACCAGAACGTCCACTTCCACGTCCCTTGCCACGCGCCTTGCTCATTGTAAGTGAAGTAAAATAGCTTACACCTGCACTATCAATGGAAAAAGGGTAATAAAGAGTAGATTAGAACCGTGGAAGAGGAAAACCACTGTTATTGTTTACTGGGGTATACCACACTTTTTTAAATAGAGATATTTGCGGCTGAACAGTGAGCGACACACTCAAACAGCTTTTTTTTTAGATACCAAGGGCCCAAAACTGGATAGTACAGCGATTTGACCCGTGGAACTGCGAAACCACACTGGGATATCGGGCCTACACAAGACTATTTTCAACAGATAAATTTTTGTGTCACAACAGTCAGGAGACACTACTGTTTTTCTTTACAGAAAAAACTACCAAAACCTGAATAATAGAGATTTTTTACCGTGGGATGGCAAAACCACAGTTATTGTTTACTGGGGTATACCACACTTTTTTAAAGAGAGATATTTGCGGCTAAACAGTGAGCGACACACTCAAACTGTTTTTTTTTTTAGATACAAATGGCCCAAAATGGATAATACAGAGGTTTGAACCGTGGAAGTGCAAAACAACACCTCTGTTTCTCTAGCCTACACCAGACTATTTTCAACAGTTATATTTGCGTTTGAAAAATCAGAGACACGCTTTTTTTTTGGGGGGGGGGACACCAAAAGGTTAATAAGACGGGTATTTGTACAGTGTGAAGGAGGAAAAAAAAAGGAGGATTTAGATGAAAAAAAAAGGATTTTTCCTGGCCTCCGACACCTGGTGCTAAGTGCAGCAATTTCAGCAACAGGAGCACACAGGACTGTAATGCAGCGTTTGCTGGTATAACCACTGTGTCTCCTATACAGCCTGCCTGCCTGGTATCTGGGATGGATATTAGTCCTGAAAAGGACTGTTTGTTTGTTCTGGCAGCCTTTACAGACCCTACACTAACTATTTCGCTGTTTATATCTCTCCCTAAATCAGCAGCGCTGTCCCTACACTGTCTAATCTGGAGCGACTGTGTCTAAGATGGCGGCACCCCATTTTAAATACTCGAGGTGACGCTGTGCGGCCAGCCAATCACTGTAATGCCCACAACCAACATGGCTGCAGCATTACAGTGACTGGCTGGCAATCCCTGCATGTTCATTGGCTCTGTAAAGAGCGCCAAACAAGCAGGGCGGAGACCCGAGCTCCCGCCCGAGTAACCCGGAAATGCTCGGTGCTCGCCGAACATCCCAAGTAGCGTGATGCTCGGGCGAGTACCGAGCAGTGTCGAGCATGTTCGCTCAACACTAGTCACGACTAGTGATGAGCGAGCACTAAAATGCTCGGGTACTCATTGCTCGGGTCAAGCAAATTAGAATGCTCGAGTGATCGGTCAGATTAACGAGCCCATTGTAAGTCTATAGGGGATACATATTCAATAGAAATTTACACTGACTGTTGATGACCGACTGATGGCCCTCTGAAAACTTGTATTGAGGGCCACAACTACTACAGTACTCCATCGTAGATAATGTTTGACAAGGGAGGCCCTTGTCATGGAATCTCCCTGTATCTATGACACAGCTCCCAGGAGTAATTTTTGGAAATACGATGCACATTCTGCACTGGACCAAGTAGTACAGTATCAAGAAGTCTTCTCTTCCTACATAATCTGGGGAATATTGACAATCTAAATCTCTGAGCCATTTGGAGAAGCTTCTAAAAGCCATCCTGGAGGGGGGGCACCATATTTTCTTTGTCCATTGACTTGCACAAGTGATGTGTTTGAGCTCGTCATCCAGTTGACTAGTGCAGCTTTATTTATCCGGTTCACAGAGTTAAGTCAAATCTGAGGATCACAGGCCACACTCACTGCTACCTTCTAGTACTCCATCTCTCTTTTTCTCTGTAGTTTCTGCTCTTAAATTAGTTAAATAATAGAGTGAGGGCCCTACAATATGAATAAGTGAGGGCGCTCTCAAATGTACACAAGAAGCACTTCCAAAATTTCTAGAGGAGGGCACTTCAAAATGTATGTTACAGGGCCACACGAGGGCTCTCACAAAACTCAGCTTTCCTCCCTACTGCAGGCCCTCTGAACATTTGAATTTAGGCCCGCAGTGTCACATGGTGGTGGAGGAAGCAGAGGAGGAGGAGGGTCAAGCCCAATGCTACAATGGGCACATTGTAAACTGCTATGGAATATGTATTCCACTATCTGAGTGTCAATGATGGAGGGACTGCCCAAATGTCTAAGTAACAGCTGTCCCTCCAAAACGCATGTTACAGAGCCACCTGAGGCCTCTCAGGTCAAAGATCAACATACCTACCGGTACGTTCTAGCTGTGCTTGTAAAGTGCTGGGGAATAGCGAACTAAAATTGATGTATGACATCAGGATCTACAAAATGTAAAAGTCAGGGCCCTCCCAATTGTAAAAGGCGAAAAAAAAGCCACAGCAGTATGTGTGAACAAATGCTAAAAGGGATATTTTTTTGGTTTCTCTGGTTTATTTAGCCTTATATACAAGTGATTATGCAGGAAAAACTGTTTCTTAACCCTTTTGGCCTGTTAAATGCAATTTTGGTTAGGTTTGGTAGTTGTTCTAGTGTGTCTGTAAAAGTGGCTTAATACTGCGACAAACCATATGTGAGTCAGAAATACATGCAGACATATTCTCCAGGCTCTTCCCATTCTGTTTCATCACTTTCCCATCCATTTCAGCTTTTTCCTCAGGACCCCAGACCCATTTGTAGGGTCCAGCAGAAAATTACTCACATTTCCCATTGACTTACATTGTACTCTCTATTCGAATACGTGATTATTTCAAAGTACTCGTTACGAGTATAGCGATTACAAATATTACGGTATTCGCTCATCACTAGTTGATCTCTTTTAATGACTAACTGAAAAGATAGTAACAAATTGCAAGCTTTCGAGACAATATTTACAGCCACAACTGTCTCTCTCATAGTAATACTTCTGCTTTACATCACTTGTCTTATCTATTCCATTATTTCTGTGTCTTTCTGTGTATAAATATGTGACTCTTCACATTTTGTGTTATACTATGCCTGATGAAGAGACCTGAGTAGTCTCGAAAGCTTGCAACTTATTATCATCTTTTCAGTTAGCCATTAAAAGGTATCAACCACTGAGGACTCTCAAATCTAACGAGTTTTTTTAAGTAATTTTTCTGTCTTGTCTTTTTGTTTTAAGTACCAATATATGTAACATGCACAAATTTGAATGATAGAATTTTTTCTTTTCACATGGATCCACTTATGGAGCAGCAGATAATAGGATTGTACAGGTTTTGTTACTTAATAGGTGAAGAGTAGAGATAATAGTGAAGAGTAGTGATGAGCTAATCAGTCAGGATTTGAATTTGTCAAATAAAGTGGATTTTACAGGAAAATTACATTCACAGGGAACTTATTTGAATCAAAGTGAATGTTCCTTTTATACTCTATTGTCGCTATTGAGCACAGAGTATAATAAATAGTGTTGAGCCACCCCCGTAGTGTTCGAGTTCGGCTCGGTTCGTCGAACACCCGTGTGTTCGCCGAACTGTTCGTCGAACTGTTCGTCGAACATCTTCGAACACCGTTAAAACCAATGGCAGGCAAACAAAAACACATAGAAACACATAGAAAACACCTTCAAAGGTGTCCAAAAGCTGACAAACTGCTCAGAAGACACAACTAACACATGGAAAAGTGACAAGTACATATAGTCATGCGAAAAGAAAAGAGGTGGAGGAGTAAAAGGAGGGGGAGACACAGATATAGGCATGTCATGCCCTTCTAAAATCCAAAAAGTGAGAAGCCGACATGGCCAGTCCGTTCCTGCCTGTGCCACCTCTGTGTCGCCGGGTTTGTGCCAGAGCCGCGGTGGACCCTGACGGCCAGCCCCCCTATTCCAATACTGGTGCCTGTCCGCTGGTGGGTCGAGGCCCCCCACGGTGGGGGGGGGAGTAACATCTGCAGAAGAAAGACCATCTTCCAGCCAAACTAAGATGTCGACTTCTTTTCGTGGACAATGTGATGCGATCCCATTCTTACGGACACGCCCATCGCTACAAATTCTAGATGAGGCACAAAAACAGCAGGTGCTTCAACGGATATCAAGTGCTCCTTCAAGTGGGCTCTCCATCACCTCAATTTCAACATCACAAATACTCCAGTCCTCAGAGGTGTCACCCCAATCGCATTTGCTTCCTCACAGCTCCCAAGTCTCCAGCTGCCCGTCTGAGTATGGGGTAACACAGATGGCTGAGTCTGCCCAGCTGTTTACTCATACTATAGCCTGGGAAACGGAGGTCTGCTCCAGAGCTTCTGTTAATCCAGATGAGGAAATGATCTGATCCGATGCCCAGAATCTTTATAAGTTGGATCCAGGACCAGATGAAGAAGGTTCTGAGCATAATGTAGACCCTTGTTCCCAAACTGTAACTCCTGTTGGTGGAGACAACGATGAAGACGATGATGAGACTCAAATACCTGATTGGAGCGACAACTTGACTTTTCGGTCAGGGCAGGAAGAGGTTGGCTCTGAGGGCGACGGGTGTGATAACACACAGGGTGATGATGACGAGGTTGGAGATCCCACTTACTGTCAACCCACAGTCAGACAGTCGATGAGGTCAGCAGAGGAGGTGGAGGAGGATGTGACTAGCCCTGGGGATGGGGATGACTCGGTACCTGGGCATTTGCCTGGCCTTGGGGATGTCGCGGTGGTCGGCTCCCTGGCCCGTACCCTGGGGTCTCTCTTTAAAAGGGTGGATAATTGTTAATTTTATAAGAGTTCATGACGCCACCTGTGGTATCTGGTGACAAGCACCAGCGCTGCAGCAGTCCACTGAGGCCGGTGATAAGGCAGCTCGATGGTATAGCTCCCCACAGGTGGAGCTAGGTCTCAGGGCAGCGTATGCAGGGGGAATGCAGGACAGGCGAGACCCAGCTGGGTCAGAGCAAGAACGGGAACGGACACGGTAGTCACTTCAGTACCTTTTACTGGTGGAAATTCAGACACATCCCGGAGCACTGTAGGGTGAAGGGTGCATATCAGGATCCTCCCCAATGAGCAGGTGTAGGGCCTCCTGTTTCTTGCCTCTGCGTAGTAAGTTTCTGACCTGCCTGGAGCTAGGCCTAACTTTGTCTCTGTCCTGCGCTGGCTGACCTTGTGGTAGGGCCTTCTCTTGGAGTTCACGCTCCCAGTATGCGGGGCCTAAGCGTCTCCTGGCTCTGTTACATATCAGCACCTTAGCGATCCTGGGACTTGTAGTTCTCCAGGGATTCCCGTTATGCCTTACTGGGTCATAGAGATACCGGTAAGCTCGGATCCTGTGTCCGGTAAATGCTTCGGGGTGAGCTGGTTAAGCTCCTCTGCCCCTTATGTACTAACTCGCCACTCGCCTTCGGCCTACTCGGGCCCTCACTAGGCTATACACACTAACGGCAGCTTGCCGCGCTTCACTGATCTTACGGCACCGGCACACCTTAAGCTCTATCTGGGCTCCCTGAATCTAGCAAGCAGGAGCCTCGTGCTCCACTGCTGAACTATTAACTGCGTTCTCTAGACTAGACTGAGCTCCACTGCAGACTGACCTCTCTTAGGCTTCTCTACTGCAGGAACTCTTCAGAGGAACTGAACTGCCTAGCTCCACCTTCCCTATTTATATCCCTAACGGGCTCCCTCTGCTGGTCTGAGGTGGAAGGTGGAGATGTGTGAATGTTTATGGGGGCCTCTTGTGGAGGATTCCATCAATGCACTCTTGTAGGATCTGTGATACCAAGCGCAGCGGGGCATCACAGATGCTATTGACGACGAGGTTAGGTTGCGCCTTCCTGAACAGAGACGGAGTACTGGAAGCACGTCAACAACTGCATCCTCAACCACAACTCTGCCTCTGACCACAAGTCATAGTGGCTCTTCAGGTCACATGGGCTCTAAGCCTTGCATAGCCTGGACATTTATTCAGATCGATAAGGATGACCCAACTCGTGTTATCTGTAATATTTGTCAGCAAAAGCTAAGTAGAGGCCAAAAAATACATAGTTTGAGTACTTCATGCATGTACCGTCACATGGATATGAAGCATAAGTTGCAGTGGGAAGCTCACTGTGCTACAATGCGGCCTAGCCGGCTGGGCCAACCACCGTCTGCCCCATCTTGTGCATCCGCAGCCTCTTCATCCTCTGTGACTGGGGGGACAGCAGTCACACATGTTTTTGGACGCAGACCTGCCACCTCTTTACCCGCAACAGCCAGTGTGATTGGCAGGTCGTCAGTTCATTGGGAAGTGGAAACACCTGCTAGTGTTGAGCGCTCTCTGACATCGAGAGCACCACCTTTGGATCAAGGCAACCTAACATGTCTGCCTGCATCTTCCTCACAGACCGGCAGTTGCCGGGGACACCCTACTCAACACCGTCTAAGCACAACAGCCAGCCCTCGGTCCCTCAGATGTGGAAAAGTAAAAGACCATTTCCTCCTAGCCATGAGAAAGCTAAGAGGTTGAATTTCACCATCTGCAAGCTGTTGGCTACAGAAATGCTGCCTTTCCACCTGGAGGACACGGAGGATTTTCAAGACCTTATGTCCGTCACAGTGCCCCAGTACCAGATGCCCAGTCGGCACTACTTCTCAAAGAAAGGTGTGCCTGCGCTCAACTAGCATGTCGCACACAACATCACCGCTTCTTTGAGAAACTCTGTGTGTGACAGGGTGCACTTCACCACAGACACTTGGACGAGAAGGCATGGACAGGGGCGTTACATGTCGCTGACTGGGCACTGGGTAACTATGGTGACAGCAGGACAAGGGGCTGCTGTCCAAGTCTTACCGTCCCCACGAGTTGTGTGTTAATCCTCTTTATCTCAAACTTCCTCCACTGCTTCTGCCTCCTCAACCTCCTCTCGGTCCTCCACCTGCACCCAAAGCCTGTTTGGTAATGCCACCTGCTTTCTAACCGCGCAGAAGGAATCCTGCACACCTCCTTACTATGCTGGCAGCAGGGCTCAACGCATCAGTGTTTACTTTGAAATGTCTGGGAAATGTGAGTCACACAGCTGAGGTGTTTTGGTCAGCTCTGGAGACCCAGTTTCATGAAAGGTTGTCTCCACTGGACCTGCAACCAGGGAAGGCCATGTGCGACAATGCTGCAAACCTGGGTGCGGCACTTCGCCGGGGCAATGTCACACATGTGCCTTGTATGGCTCACGTGTTGAACCTGGTTGTCCAGCAATTTTTAGCCCACTATCCCGGACTAGATGGCCTTCTGCAGAGTGCACGGTCGCTGTGTGCTCACTTCCGCCGTTCGCATCCCGCAGTTCAATGACTTACATCTCTACAGAAGTCGTTGGGCCTGCCAGTTCACCGGCTGAAATGCGATGTGCCGACACGGTGGAATTCAACTCTGCACATGTTGCAGCGACTGTGGCAGCACCGACAAGCCCTGGTGCAATACGTTCTGACGTATAGCCTGGGCCAACGAGATCCAGAGGTGGGGCAAATCACGCTGGAGGAGTGGTCTCAGATCAGGGACCTATGCACCCTTCTGCACAGTCTTGAAATGGCGACGAAGATGTTTAGTGCTGACGATGCCATTATCAGCATGACTATTACGGTGATTTACATGCTGGAGCACATGTTAAACAGAATTCGGAGTCAGGTAGTGGGACAAGAGGAGGTGGAGGAAGTAGAGGAGGAGTCGTATGCGGAAGGGATAACATCTCCAAGGTCCAGACGGTTGGCAGCACCAAGGCGGCAGGCATGGGAGGGTGGGGGAGAGGGATTAACCAGGGCGCATGGTAGCAGCCAAACTGTTGAGGAAGGTGCAGGAGCCGAGGAAGAAGTGGAGGACGAACTGGCAATGGGCATGGAAGACTCATCAGATGAGGGAGACCTTGATCACATTTCTGTTGTGCGAGGTTGGAGGGAGAGGGCAGAGGAAGGAAGCATGATTCTTACCTCGCTACCAACACAAGAAGGACTTGGTCCTTCTGGATGCGCAAGACCCATGAGTGCCTTCTTGCTGCACTACCTGCAACATGACCCCCGGATTGTCAGAATTCGAAGTAATCCCGACTACTGGGTTGCCACACTCTTAGATCCCCGGTACAAAAGTATATTTGCCGAAATAATTCCTGCCATAAAAAGGTATTGACGAATGCAGGAGTATCTGTTGCAGAATCTTACATGTGCTTTTCCACAAAACACCAGTGGTGCACGTAGTGAATCTCACAGTTCTAACTTGCCAACGGTGGGACTGTCGAGTCTTCATCACTCAAACAGTAACAGTAACACAGTATCTGCTGGTAATAGCAATTTTGTGGAATCGTTTCACCACTTTTTTAGACCATCCTTTGCAAGGCCACAGGAGACAAGAAGTCTGACACATAGTCAATGCCTAGAGAGGATGGTACAGGAGAATCTCCAAGTGAACATCGAAGCCATGACTCTGTCACTGGACCCTTGCTCATTTTGGTATTCCAATCTTGAAAAATCGCCGGAGCTCGCCACTCGCGCCTTGGAGATCTTGTCATGCCATGCAGCCAGCGTTCTCTCTGAACGTGTGTTCAGCGCTGTTGGTGGTGTGCTGACAGATAAGCGCACGCGGCTGTCCACTGAGAATGCAGACAGACTCACGTTCATAAAGATGATCAAATCATGGATTCGCAAGGACATTTCTACCCCTGTGTCATCCTTGGGAGACTAAAAGCTTGGGGATTTGGTAAAATCACCTCACCAACCGTTTTAAGCAACAGTGGGGCAATTGATGCCACTTAACCCTAGAACGCATGACCATAAAAATCTACACTTTCACATACCTGGGGCCCTTTAGGCCCGTGTGCAAATAACATGGAATAACCCAAACTCAAATGACAAACAACTATATACATGAAGAATACCTAGAGTTTCAAAATTCTAACTAAAGCAATCTTGCAGAAAATAGAAAACAATTAACTGGGCAGGCCTGCAAGGCCACAGGTATGCGTTCTAGGGTTAAGTGGTGTCTGTGCCACAATTTTGGGAGTCCCCTTGCTGTGTCTTACGTGACGTTGGCATCGTCAATTCCAGGTGGGTTGGGTCGCACCCCCCCTTTTAACTGTAAGAAACTACATACACTATGGCTTGGGGTAACACAGATGGTTGAGTCTGAAGAGCTGTTTACTCAGAGGCCTGCTCCAAATCTTCAGTGTCTGCTAGTCAGCGTAGAATTTTTAACTGCATCTAGCCTAGGCAATACTTTGGGCGTAGTAGCCCAGCTGCGAAGCAAGCTGCACCACCTGTGTATCTAATAAGAATTTTTAAATTAATCTAGCCTAGGCAGACTGTGGGGACCCCCAACCAAACCCAGATGCTCAGCCCCCCTACTGCCCCCCTTTCATGGACAACCCAATAATGTAACTCTTACAACTGGATGGGTGAGGATCGGTCACAGCTTTATTAACTCTTTATACTCATTCCATTAGAAAGGCATTTTATTTCTAAAATAATTCAGCTTGTTGCAGCATGCCCTGGGTCCCCACTCCGGCAAGTTGGCCAACAAGTGTAACTCTCCAACATGTCCTTTCTATTTCCAGGCCACGGAGGATCCAGCGTACTCGTATGCAGGACTCTGACCCCCACCCATCACTCTTAACGCTTGTTCCACTCCGTCCTGGAGTCCTGACAGGAATATGTCCAGTCCAATATCTATTAAGTGAACACCGTTGGGCCGTATGAGGCCTGCTTTATTTCCTTCCAGTTGTCGGTGTCGTATCACTACACCGCCTCTGTCTCTTCAAAATTTTGCCATCCGAATATTTATTACCCGCCTTGTCCATTCGATGGCCGTGATGTCTCGCGCACCTTGCCATACCGCTATCGGCACAATCTCTGACCATACTATAGCTAATTTTGTGAAAAATTCTCTGAAGCGCTCAGTGTCTAGTTTCATTATTACCATTAGTTATGCGCTCTTGTGATGACCTAGGTTGTTTCCCCCGGCCTGTATAACTAAGATGACCGGACCTCTTGCCTCTCTCCCTACCTTGATTACCTCCATTAGTACCTGTGGCCATAGCAGGCCTCTAATACCTCTCCAGTTGAAATATGTGTTATGAAACTCTAATTTCCTCCCGCCTGGGCGGACTTTTGCCCTTTTTTGTGCCCAATATATATACGAGTGGCCTATCACTCACACTGTTGGCTTAGCGTCACCTGTAAAAGAAACAAACCACGTTAGGATAACAAGTCCGGTCTTATGTATCTCACCAAACACGTGGATCGCCATCTCCCTATCCTCTGAACTTCCGTTTCTGACAGTCCTGCTCTTGCTGCTTCCGTGGCCGCACCTATGCGGAATGAGTGTGTCCCGTAATCTTTGGGGTGGTTCCCTGCCGATGTTATGCATTTATTAAATATAGCTTGGAACAGGTATCTTGATAATGGCGTTCCATCAATGTGTGATACGAAGAAATTACTTTGTGATCTGATGGTTAGATATGTTTTTACTATTGTTACCCGACTCAGTGTACCGTTTGTGGGTTGTAGAAGTACCCAAGTACCCCTGCCCGCTGGAACCGTTTTCGATTGGTGTATGCGTACACGTATTGCATTATTGGCTATGACTACTTCCTGGTGTAATAAGCGTCCACTGGTGGTAATTTTGGATTGAGGGACTAATTCGCTTATACATAGCGCCCCGAAGAAGGCGATCACAAATGCAGTAGACATTAGTGTTGCTTCAAATTGTGAGTGTCATGTTAATGGTGTTAGGGATAAGATGTGAGAAATCAGTTTTAGTGACACGGGACGGGACGTCTACATTCCTGACTTGGCTGACCCCTTTTCCACCCTTTTATGGATTGTCTGATGATGAATCTTTGTCACATCTCCCCAATTCAGTAGTTGGAAGTGAAATGCTACTCCGGTCAGACACCGCTGCGCTGACGCCCCTGATATGCCCCTCATCATTAGCTGGTGGAGAAATTCTATGGTAACTTGTGATCTGGCTTGTTCACATTGGTCAACCCGTCTGCCTGCTACTAGTCGTGTCCACTCTTCCCATGCCTTACCGTATGCTTGCCACGTTGACGGGGCAACTGACGCTCTGATTAATGGCATCAACTATTCGCCACTAGATCCCATAGGGAGGGTGGGCAACTGTTGCACGATGGGTGGGCGTTGTGGAAGAGCTCTGTGAAAATCTGCCAATTGAATTGTTATAAAGCGTTAGCAGCAGCTTTATACCCCTCAGCATAGTGGCTAGCGCGGACCCATACATTGTGTTTTAGGCACAGGAATACTAGCCTGCATAGTAGGCCTAGCACTGGGAGAGACGATGATGCCATCTTATTAATGCAGTGCGCTAGGCTGGTGTTTTGTGTTATGAAGCGTATATTTTTGTTAGCCAGGCGCGCGCCCCATATTTCTATTGCTACCACTATTGGGAAAAATTATTTTCAGGGCTAGATGCAGCTAAAAATTATTATTAATTTCAAAGCTGGTGGAGCTTGGTATAGATGGCCTAATACAATGAGTCCCACACACTGCTAGAAGCCCAAATATTTTTTCAGAGGTAGATGCAGATAAAAATTATTTTTAATTTGCAACCTGATGGAGGTCAGTATAGATGGACTAATACAACAAGTCCCACACACAGCTAGAAGCCCAATATTTTTTCAGAGGTAGATGCAGAAAAAAATATATTCAGTTTGCAACCTGATGGAGGTCTGTATAGATGGATTAATAGAACAAGTCCCACACACAGCTAGAAGCCCAAATAATTTTTCAGAGGTAGATGCAGATAAAAATTATTTTTAATTTGCAACCTGATGGAGGTCAGTATAGATGGACTAATAGAGAAAGTCCCACACACTGCTAGAAGGCCAAATATTTTTTCAGAGCTAAATGCAGATAAAAATTATATTCAATTTGCAACCTGATGGAGGTCAGTATAGATGGACTAATAGAACAAGTCCCACACACAGCTAGAAGCCCAAATATTTTTTCAGAGGTAGTGTAGATGCAGATAAAAATTATTTTTAATTTGCAACCTGATGGAGGTCAGTATAGATGGACTAATACAACAAGTCCCACACACAGCTAGAAGCCCAATATTTTTTCAGAGCTAGATGCAGACAAAAAATTATTTTGAATTTGCAACCTGATGGAGGTCAGTATAGATGGACTAATAGAGAAAGTCCCACACACTGCTAGAAGGCCAAATATTTTTTCAGAGCTAGATGCAGAAAAAAATTATATTCAGTTTGCAACCTGATGGAGGTCAGTATAGATGGACTAATAGAGAAAGTCCCAAACACTGCTAGAAGGCCAAATATTTTTTCAGAGGTAGATGCAGAGAAAAATATATTCAGTTTGCAACCTGATGGAGGTCTGTATAGATGGATTAATAGAACAAGTCCCACACACAGCTAGAAGCCCAATATTTTTTCAGAGGTAGATGCAGAAAAAAATATATTCAGTTTGCAACCTGATGGAGGTCAGTATAGATGGACTAATACAACAAGTCCCACACACAGCTAGAGCCCAATATTTTTTCAGAGGTAGATTCTGAAAAAAATATATTCAGTTTGCAACCTGATGGAGGTCTGTATAGATGGATTAATAGAACAAGTCCCACACACAGCTAGAAGCCCAAATATTTTTTCAGAGGTAGATGCAGATAAAAATTATTTTTAATTTGCAACCTGATGGAGGTCAGTATAGATGGACTAATAGAGAAAGTCCCACACACTGCTAGGAGGCCAAATATTTTTTCAGAGCTAGATGCAGATAAAAATTATATTCAATTTGCAACCTGATGGAGGTCAGTATAGATGGACTAATAGAACAAGTCCCACACACAGCTAGAAGCCCAAATATTTTTTCAGAGGTACTGTAGATGCAGATAAAAATTATTTTTAATTTGCAACCTGATGGAGGTCAGTATAGATGGACTAATACAACAAGTCCCACACACAGCTAGAAGCCCAATATTGTTTCAGAGGTAGATGCAGAAAAAAATATATTCAGTTTGCAACCTGATGGAGGTCTGTATAGATGGTTTAATAGAACAAGTCCCACACACAGCTAGAAGCCCAATATTTTTTCAGAGGTAGATGCAGAAAAAAATATATTCAGTTTGCAACCTGATGGAGGTCAGTATAGATGGACTAATACAACAAGTCCCACACACAGCTAGAAGCCCAATATTTTTTCAGAGCTAGATGCAGAAAAAAATTATATTCAATTTGCAAACTGATGGAGGTCAGTATAGATGGACTAATAGAATGATGCTATGCCCAAAAGATTTTACTTCACTAGGTGCAGTAAAAAAATTGGTATTCTATACACAGGTGGTATATCTTGCAACACAGATAGGCTACTCCACTGACTAACACACTCTGCAATAGGCCAAAAAGGATTAGCTTTGCTAGATTCAGCCAAATGCTGTGAAAAAAACTTGCACAGCACTGGCACAGACCTGCCTGGCAAAAACTGATAGGAAATGATGTAACCTAGTACTGAAAAGGACTCCAATTACAATTAGTCTTTACTCCCACAACCTATCTATTTAAGAGCACAGACCTGCCTGATAAAAGTCATAGGAAATGCTGTAACCTAGTCCTTAAAAGGACTGCAATCACAACTATTCCCTACTCCCAAGCTATCTGTAGATTTGTGCGAAAATTGGCTTGAAATTAACAAGGTATAGCGCACACAGCAACAGCGGTGCCGTCTAACACGCAGCTGCAGCAGTGAGAAAATGGTGGCGACGGGGAAAATGGCTTGGTCTTATAGGGCAAGGACATGTGACATACACTGCCAATAACACATGCCCTTGCTTGTGTGAAAAAAAGCACTTCGCTCCGTGTGTGCGCTGCTGATAGGCTGACAGATTGCACCTCCCCACTGTAAATGTGGGAAAGAGAAAAAAAAAATGGACATCTTCATTGTTCCTGCAGAGATCCATCCCCTGCCCCTCCCCCCACCCCGCTGTACACTCAAACTGCGTATTAACATTAATTTTCATCATTACTGAGAAAAAATCCAGTTATGATTTTGGTGCACGAACAGTTATCGAACATAACCTCGAACAGCCGAATTTTTCTCAAATTGTTCGTGTTCGCCGAACGGCTCGAACACCGCCCAAAACAGCTCGAATTTGAGATTGGCGAACAGTTCGAGTAGAACAACGCTCATCTCTAATAATAAACATAGATATTACATAAATTCTCACCTCTCCACTCACCTGTCATACCACCCCCGCAGCCCATTGAATTCTTCAGGCCATTCACTGTAGACTGTAGGTTCCGGTTCAACCTGACCTCAGATGTCACTGTGCGCCATGCCGTCATGATGCTCTTCCTGACAGCACAAAGCTCAGTGAAGTCAGAGGCCTAGTAGAACCAGAAGCCATGGCCTGAAGGGAAGAGGCTTATGACTGTGTGCGTGATGGAGGAAGGGCAAAAGAGGCACAGAAGACCAGATTGCGGGCTGCTGTGGCAATGGGATATTTGAACGGTGAAGTGACTTTTATTTTTTTTACTAATTTGACTGAAGCTCTACAGTTGAGCAAAAAGTGACGAAAGTGAAGTGCAAAAGATCCGTATTCTGGAGAATACACATTTTTGTAAATTTCAAGGAGAATTTAATTACACGGGAATAAATTTGCTCATCTCTGAGTGCTTGAACTAAATATTTTCTGCCATGAATGAGCAACACAATGCGTTCAGATGAAGGTCAATACAACTATACTATCTGAAGATTTGGAAAATAACATAATCTTTATTGGAAGAAAACAGCTTTTTCTTTTAAATATAACATTAACTGGGTTGCTTGCTGCAGTTTTGTCTTCTGCAGATGTAACAGTTCTCTCAATGAGGAGCTGCGTATAACCCTGCCCACACCATTGATTGGCAGTAGTGTTGAGCGATACCTTCCGATATCGGGAAATATCGGATCGGATTGGATCGGACCGATACCCAAAAATATCGGATATCGCCAATTCCGATACCGGAAACCAATGCAAGTCAATGGGACACAAATATCGGAATAAAAATAAACCCTTTCTTTCCTTGTAGGTTAATTCTACATGAAGGAAAACAACTAAGATTAATGTAGAATGTATTACATGAAAAGCCAGCAATTCAGCAGCGGCATACACCGGTACCTGACAATTTAGAACAGAAAGAATAGAACATCACACGTAGATTAGATAGATAGAAACATGTCAGCCACATATATAAGAAGTACAGTGACAGTGTTGCTTACTGTACTTGTCATTTAGTGTTAAAGGATTTATTAAAAAAAATAACAGTGTTTTCATGCACCGTCTGTTTAAAAAAGCCGGCCGGCAATTCAGCAGCGGTACTCGACAATTTAGAATAGAAAGAATAGAGCATCACACATAGATTAGATACATAGAAACATGTCAGTCACATATATAATAAGTTCAGTGATAGTGTTAATTACTGTACTTGTCATTTAGTGTTAAAATAAAGGATTTATTAAAAAAATAAATTGGCGTGGGGTTCCCCGTAATTTTAGTCTCTAGCGGAGGTTAAGCAGATGGCGGGGGCAGATGTTTGAAGCCTGGGAAGGGGGTAATACCCACGGAGCTTCCCTGGCTACTGATATCAGCCCCCAGCTGAATACCTAGCCTTTACTAGCTATTAAAATGGGGGACCCCCAAAAAAATGACGTGGGATCCCCCCTATTTTAATAGCTAGCAAAGGCTAGGCAGACAGCTGGGGGCTGATATTAATAGCCAAGGAAGGGTGCCATTAATATTGGCCCCCTCCCAGGCTAGAAACACCAGCCGTCAGCCGCCCCAGAAATGGCGCATCCATAGGATGCACCAATTCTGGCACTTAGTCTCGCTCTTCCCACTGCCCTGTAGCGGTGGCAGTGGGGTAATAGGATTGGGGTTGATGTCAGCTTATAATGTCAGCTGACATCAAGCCCAGGTTAGTAATGGAGAGGCGTCTATAAGACACCCCCATTACTAACCCCATATTCAAAGTTAAAAAAAAACACAAACACCCAGAATAAAGTCCCTTAATTGAAATAAACACACAATTCTTTATTGTTCTAAATTAAACCATACTTACCATCACGCCCATTCCAGCTGAAGCCAACGATCTCCTGCAATAAAAGTAAAATAATAAAGCAACCTCATCCTTACCTTTCCATGGTTCCCACGACGGCTCCAGCTCTGCTACATTCACATGACAGGCTGGATCGCAGCCGAAGGCTGCCATCCAGCTTGCCATGCCGCAGAGACTGAGAAGTGCAGGCATGCTTGCGCTCCTCAGTGTCTGGCTGTGATGGCATAAAGATGAGCCGAAGTCATGTCCAAGTAATGGGGTGTCTTATAGACGCCTCTCCATTACTAACCTGGGCTTGATGTCAGCTGGCATTATAAGCTGACATCAACCATAGCCCTATTACCCCACTGCCACCGCTACAGGGCAGCGGGAAGAGCAAGGCTAAGTGCCAGAATTGGCGCATCCTATTGATGCGCCATTTCTAGGGAGGCTGACGGCTGGTGTTTCTAACCTGGGAGGGGGCCAATATTCATGGCACCCTTCCTGGGCTATTAATATCAGCCCCGAGCTGTCTGACTAGCCTTTGCTAGCTATTAAAATAGGGGGGACCCCACATCATTTTTTTTCGGGGTCCCCCATTTTAATAGCTAGTAAAGGCTAGGTATTCAGCTGGGGGCTGATATTAGTAGCCTGGGAAGCTCTGTGGGTATTACCCCCTTCCCAGGCTTCAAACATCTGCCCCAGCCGTCTGCTTAACCTCCGCTAGAGACTAAAATTGCGGGGAAACCCACGCCATTTTTTTTTTTAATAAATCCTTTATTTTAACACTAAATGACAAGTACAGTAATCAACACTATCACTGTACTTATTATATATGTGACTGACATGTTTCTATGTATCTAATCTATGTGTGATGCTCTATTTTTTCTATTCTAAATTGTCGGGTACCGCTGCTGAATTGCCGGCCAGCTTTTTTAAAGAGACGGTGCATGAAAACACTATTATTTTTATTAATAAATCCTTTAACACTAAATGACAAGTACAGTAAGCAACACTGTCACTGTACTTCTTATATATGTGACTGACATGTTTCTATCTATCTAATCTATGTGTGATGTTCTATTCTTTCTGTTACAAATTGTCGGGTACCGGTGTATGCCGCTGCTGAATTGCCGGCCAGCTTTTTTAAAGAGACGGTGCATGAAAATACTATTATTTTTTAAATAGATCCTTTAACACTAAATGACAAGTACAGTAAGCTGAACGCTGCCATCCAGCTTGTCATCCTTCAGAGACACTGCAGAGCTTAGGCATTATGGGAACTTCCCATTCCGGTATTCGATATTCTAAAAGTATCGTAACTCAGTATCGGAACTCCGATACCGCGAATATCGGTCAATACCCAATATTTCAGTATCGGAATGCTCAACACTAATTGGCAGCTTCCTATGTACACTGTGCTTAGGCAGAAAGCTGACAATTAGCGATGGATTTGTGTATATACCGACCTTATGGTTATGGAGGACTATGTGACAGCAGGTTTACTAGTACTTTAATGATTATGTTATGTTTTTAAAACATTCATTATATCAAAACTACAGCAAGCATCCCAGTAAGGGACACATTGCTGGAATCAGGGTCTCTGTGTTTACATTATGCTGTACTCTGATTAGGTAACAAACATGTCACGCCCCTGCGGGTCCAGTTGCCACAGAGGTACTGCATAACAGCCAGAGGTGTGGTACCCCTCTCTCAGGTAAGGAGGGAGCACTACCCGGGACCCACACACTCACATCCATCACTACACCACTTCGCAAGGGAAGTTCCAGATAGCTCCTAAGGGAGAGCACAGGCCTGGTCCCTGTTAGAAAGGTGGAACTAAGTAGAGGAGGTGGGTGGAGGAAGTAGTTTAGGGGAGCACAGACAGAATGTTATGGATCCGAGTGGTGGAACCTCTGTGCTGCGGTGCAAGGAGGGACCAGAGGGGCGTAACTAGGTATCAACTCGGACTGACCAAGGTCGTACGGCAGCTCAATCGACTCCTTGACCAGGGAAGGACCGAGCAGAGGGACCAGGTGCTACTCTGGGCCAGACCTTGTATGAGAGCAGGTGACTCCCATGGGTCAGAAGGCAGGGACTGACCGGTACAGCAGATGAGCACGGCAGGCAGGCTGACGGGTGATCTGGGTAGACGGACTGGCAGACACGGCAGGTAACAAGCAGGAGTCTCCAGGTAGGCTAGCTGGTAGGCACGGCAGGTAACATGCAGGAGCCTCCAGGTAGGCTGGCTGGTAGGCACGGCAGGTAACAGGCTGGTGCTTCCAGGTAAGCAGGCGGGCAGGGCCCATAGACAGACTGGCGGACTGGACTATAGACAGACTGTCGGGCTGGAGAGTAGACAAGCTGGCGGAGAGGACTGGTAGTCAGGCTGGCGGACTGGACTGGTAGTCAGGCCGGTGAACTGGACTGGTAGTCAGGCTGGCGGATTGGACTGGTAGTCAGGCTAGCAGCGGGACCTGCGGGCTGAAGCAGAGTTTAACACATAAAGCTACAACCTTGCATGGGCACCTCCATTTTGGAGGAGGTGTCTTTTATATGAGAGGTCCTCCGGCCATTAGCCGGGGACTACTTAGGACGGCACGCGCTGCCCCTTTAAGAGGGAGGGAGCGCTCGCGCCTTAAGCACAGTGCCCAGAAAGTTGCGCGTGCCAGCAGCAGAAGCAGGATCACCGGAGGACGCCTGGCGGGGAGCGCAGCGGTAAGAGGGACGGCGTCTCTGCCTGTCAGGGGGCAGAGATGCCGATACTACATAGAACAGTATAAAAGAAAGGTAGAAACATCTAGAAGGGTACATTCTACTGTTCAAGTGCTTGGAGCAGGAGTACAGTTCAGTCTGGTCCTAGGAATGAGAAAGGAAAGGAAGAACCGTGGAGGGCCCAGTCAGAGAGGCCCAAGTGGAGAGTGAGGAGAGAAGACCGGAGCAGTGAGGAGGGCTCCAGAGAGAGAAGGGATCCTAGGGGCATGGCAAGTGCGGGATGCCACCCGTGCACCCGAGTTCACGCTGACGTGGAGGGATCAAGGCCGCAATAGGGGACCGGCCCCAGACTAGTGGAGTACTTTAAGGCTCAGCTAGCAAACCGGAGGTTGCGGTATCTTTATGTGCCATAGCCACAGTCCACACATATTTGCTGAAAAGGTGGCCATGTAGGACCAAGGGGACAGACCAGACGTCGCCCAACAAGGCCCGAGGCCACTGGCTCGGGACTCTGTGTGTGAGGCGCAGGGCAGAAGGGCGAGAGCATGCTCAGAGAAACGACCTGGAAAGGTACACAAGAAGGGGGTCCCGATCAAGTGCATCCAAATTATCTGAGAGCTGGCTGGATCACTTCCCCGGAGGACATAGGATAACGTGGGTGGTTATAATCTGGCCGTTGTAACCTGGATCATCTTGACAACTGTGAGTAAAGTCTGAAGACTGCACCCCACTGTGTGCTTGCTTAATTACTGCACTACACTGTCCCTGCCAACAACATCTACCTCTTCAAATCAACATTTACTGCCCTGGAGCTTAGCTCTGCCCTTGGAGAGCTGAACCAACTCTGCTGCGTCACCATCAGCCCCAGTGGATCTGCACCGCAGTGGCGGCCCCATATAGCCGCATACCACGGGTGGCGTCACAAACATTATCCCAGAACTTTATTCCCCCAAATTGACTTTCACTTTTTCATTATTTGACCGCCCGGGGCCATGGACCGGATCACTGCCACCGTGACAACCCCAAAAAGTAAGGCTCATGAATTGAAAGCCACAAAACCTTTAGGCTTTGCTAATACTGATATCTTCCTATTTACAGTGAGCACTGGACAAGTCCTCTCATTTATGATGAAAATGTAACTACTGTTCACCTTTTGGAGAGACACGATCTAGAGTATTGCGCCAATTTAAAGACAGATTTAAGTTTCAGCCAAGGACAAGCCGTAGTCCATCAAATCAATATATATGTTTAAAGCACTGCAGTGCATTATGCAGAAGTAAGACACAAAATACTTAACCTATTAAACTTTGGAAACATTCCTTTTATACAGTTCAGACATTGATTGTTATAGTGCTGGTGTATGATTACATTCCATTAACACTTTTACTGCCTCACATTTCTCCTACTGCAGTAAAAAACATCTTTATTGAAATGCTATTCTAATATTTTTCACTGGGGATCCTTGGGGGATTTCCATAGAATGATGTCCAAATGATGAGGGCCATTGTTCATGATTCATTTTGCATTTTTTTGTTGAATAAAAGTTTGGATCTTCAATTTATTTGCAGTAAAATGTTGGATTTTAGGCACTATAATTATTGCAGCAAATTCACTATGGCGGTTCTGTCATTTGTAGTTTTTTTAGTCCTTGTCAATATTTGGTCTTGCTCGATGATGTGATTTTCATTATTGAGATGTTTTGGCTAATTTGTTTCTTTTTAATTTTGCAAGGGGCAAGGATACTCCAGTTTGCGAATTGAGTAGAGAATGTATCAAATCTTTTTTTATGTAGTTTATATTTGTTAATGGGTTCATTCCCAGCCTGAAACGCGTAATAAAACTACTTCTTAACAACCCCAAAGTCTGGATTCTTCCTCTCCTGCAACAACGAGGTCACCCTAATTGCTTTCCTCAATTTCATTTTGCATTTTATGTCGAAGAAGAGGATCTCCTGTATGCCGGTGGACTGCATGCTGATACATTTAAACAGCTTATATTGCAGTTGTGACAACAACCACAACTCTATCAGATGAGCATCATTTCACCCCCACCTTACATACCATACTACCCTATGTGCGCATGTCTCTCCTTTTCTTTTAAATACATTTTTTTGGCATCGTTGAAGATTAATGTGTGATTTTAAAGCTTATTGAAATCAGCGTGCAACATTTTACTATACATTTGTTTAATACACTTTTTTGTAGTCAATGAACATACCAGTAAACAATTTTACACAGTACTTCGCACCAACAGTATGTCCTGTTTCTATGTCGTATACCTCTAAACTGTATGAGTTTTAGCAGAGCATTACAGGTATTGCCAGCCCCCTATATTTTAAAGCTGAGGCCAATCTATTTTTAAAATAAAAATAAAAAAAAACCTATGCACACCAACCGGGATGGTGTATGACAGCGGCAGCCATTCTCTGACTACATCAGATATGCAATGGTCAACGCTGCAGCTCCTGATTGTTCGCACTCTGTCCCCACTGCAAGAGAAGACAAAGACCCCAGCAGTGAACCCAACAGCACTATGCAGGAATAGAGGGAGATGGGTGGGTAAGATTAGGTTTTTATTTTAAAACTGGAACATATTTTAAAAGAAAAAAGGTTGGACAACTCCTTTAGCCTATTTATGACAAGCAAATAAACAATGCCTAAATATTCCTGCACCATTAGTAAATTAGCTGTGACTTATATCTAAAAATATTACTGATGCTATAGGTTCAGACTCTATAAACTATTTGTGTGATTGGGGATGTTAATCAATATCCCCATAAATAGTATTTACCTTGCAGTGGCATTTGATCACTATGGGTAAGCATTATATATGATTTACCATTATTGTTTATACATAGCAATTGTTTACTAGTTACTAGGTGACTGATATGATCAGATGTTATTTCATCTGAAATCTGAAATTTTCATAGATAAGCTATTTTGATCTTTACTAATATGCGCTGCTTACATTACATTGTATGTATAGTACAAGCGATTAGATGATGGAGGCTTCAAGTCCACTAAGGAGGATATTAAATACAGTAAAAAGCGAAAAACAAAGTTTTTAAAGATATGAAAAAAGAAAAAAAAACACAAAGGTTCAAATCACCCCCCCCCCCATTAAAAATAAAACAATTAAATAATAGAATACACATATTTGGTATTGCCACATAAGTAAAAGTCCGATCTATTAAAATATAAAATTAATTATTCTGATCAGTATAGCCCTATATATTGAAAAATGAAAATGTTATGGGTCTCGGAAAAAGGTAACACAAGCTTCTGAATTTTTTTTCACCATTTCAATAAAAAAAAATCTATACATGTTTTGTGTCTGCGTAATCATGTTGACCTGAAAAATCATATTGCAAGGTCAGCTTTACCGTATAGTAAACATCGTAAACAAAAAAATAATAATAATTGTTAAGTTGCACTTTTTTTTCAATTTGAACTCGCTTGTCTTTTTTTTCCCACTTTCCAGTGCATCACAAGAAAAAATAAATCTTGTCATTCAAAAATACAACTTGTCCCACAAAAAACAAGCCCCCATATGGCTATGTGGACAGAAAAATAAAAAAGTTATGGCTCTTATAAGACAGAGAGAAAAAAACGAAAAAGAAAAAAAAAATGAAAAAATTTACCAGGGCTTACTATAGTAACATATCAACTGCTATTTACACTGCACTATGTACTTACATATTCTGCATATTCTTTGGATTCTTATTTATTTTCTTTTAGTAACCCTATTTTTATTCATTGTTTTGTTATTTATTGTAATGAATTGTATCAATAAAACGTAGTATTTTTTAATACGTGAAAATAGTACTCCAGTCTGTATCACTCTTGTAACTTTTACTTCTTGTATCCTTGGCCTTTTAATCCATTACATTTCCTTTTGCTTTTTCCTGCACACATAAGTTGACTTGCATTGAGACGCATAATATCCGTGTCTGTACATTTGTACAAGCGGATAATATGCGTTTCAATGTGCGGATGGTACCCAGTTCTGGAGGAGAGGAGACTCTCATCCAGACCTGGGTACCATTGTACCTGTAAAAAAAAGAATAAAATAATAAATAAAGTTTATATTCACCTGTCCGGCGGCCCCTGCAGCTCTTCTCCTTCCAGGACCTGAGATGACGTCGCGGTCATGTGACCGCAGGCTGTCTCGCGATGTGCCGGCAACCCGGAAGAAGCCAGGACGAGCGCCACAGCACACGCGGCGGCATCGGAGGTAAGTATAGCTTTATTTTTTTATTTTTACAGTCACACTATAAAAATCCATGCTGTTTGCATGGATTTATACAGTGTGACCTAGTTGTCAAGCACTTTCCAAGTGATGCTATCGCCTGGAAAGTGCTTGTCAGTCCGCATGTGGAAACGCATGCGTTAACGCATGTGGAAACGCATGTGAATCCGCATGTTTTTCGCATGTATTCTGCAGGAAAAATGCATGCACAATCTGAAATTTTCTGCTTCACTTCTGCATCGTGGGCACATAGCCTAAGGCCCTCACTTTAGTGGATTTATTCTAATAGACCTTAGCTGCTTAAAAAGTGGTGGTTGTGAGTTCCATGCTATTAATCAGCTGAACCAATCTATGTTTACATTGAAGAAACGTGATAATAGTGCTGCATTTTAACTTTCAGACTGATAAAGAAAATACGCACAATCCTAAATATTGTTACATTTTAATGTCATTTTCTGACCCTTTCTATTCTGCTCAACAAGAAATGTACTGACTTTGTAATATACAGTGGTGGCCAAAAGTATTGGCACCCCTGCAATTCAGTCAGATAATACTCAGTTTCTTCCTGAAAATGATTGCAATCACAAATTCTTTGGTATTATTATCTTCATTTAATTTGCTTGCAAGGAAAAAACACAAAAGAGAATGAAGCAAAAATCAAATCATTGATCATTTCACACAAAACTCCAAAGATGGGCTGGACAAAAGTATTGGCACCCTCAGCCTAATACTTGGTTGCACAACCTTTAGCTAAAATAATTGTGAACAACCGCTTCCGGTAACCATCAATGAGTTTCTTACAATGCTCTGCTGGAATTGTAGACCATTCTTCTTTGGCAAACTGCTCCAGGTCCCTGATATTTGAAGGGTGCCTTCTCCAAACTGCCATTTTGAGATCTCTCCACAGGTGTTCTATGGGATTCAGGTCTGGACTCATTGCTGGCCACCTTAGAAGTCTCCAGTGCTTTCTCTAAAACCATTTTATAGTGCTTTTGGAAGTGTGTTTTGGTTCCTTGTCCTGCTGGAAGACCCATGACCTCTGAGGGAGACCCAGCTTTCTCACACTGGGCCCTACATTATGCTGCAAAATTTGTTGGTAGTCTTCAGACTTCATAATGCCATGCACACGGTCAAGCAGTCCAGTGCCAGAGGCAGCAAAGCAACCCCAAAACATCAGGGAACCTCCGCCATGTTTGACTGTAGGGACCGTGTTCTTTTCTTTGAATGCCTCTTTTTTTTCCTGTACACTCTATGTTGATGCTTTTTCCCAAAAAGCTCTACTTTTGTCTCATCTGACCAGAGAACATTCTTCCAAAACGTTTTAGGCTTTCTCAGGTAAGTTTTGGCAAACTCCAGCCTGGCTTTTTTATGTCTCGGGGTAAGAAGTGGGGTCTTCCTGGGTATCCTACCATACAGTCCCTTTTCATTCAGACGCCGACGGATAGTACGGGTTGACACTGTTGAACCCTCGGACTGCAGGGCAGCTTGAACTTGTTTGGATGTTAGTCGAGGTTCTTTATCCACCATCCACACAATCTTGCGTTGAAATCTCTCGTCAATTTTTCTTTTCCGTTCACATCCAGGGAGGTTAACCACAGTGCCATGAGCTTTAAACTTCTTGATGACACTGCGCACACAAGACACAGGAACATTCAGGTCTTTGGAGATGGACTTGTAGCCTTGAGATTGCTCATGCTTCCTCACAATTTGGTTTTTCAAGTCCTCAGACAGTTCTTTGGTCTTCTTTCTTTTCTCCATGCTCAATGTGGTACACACAAGGACACAGGACAGAGGTTGAGTCAACTTTAATCCATGTTAACTGGCTGCAAGTGTGATTTAGTTATTGCCAACACCAGTTAGGTGCCACAGGTAAGTTACAGGTGCTGTTAATTACATGAATTAGAGAAGCATCACATGATTTTTTCAAACAGTGCCAATACTTTTGTCCACCCCCTTTTTTAGGTTTGGTGTGGAATTGTATCCAATTTGGCTTTAGGATAATTCTTTTTGTGTTTTTTCATTGAAGACAAATTAAATGAAGATAATAATACCAAAGAATTTGTGATTGCAATCATTTTCAGGAAGAAACTGAGTATTATCTGACAGAATTGCAGGGGTGCCAATACTTTTGGCCACCACTGTATTATCAACACTGGGCTTACACAGTCTGACATGTCTTACTATTTTCAAAATATTGAAAGTAATAACAAAATAGAATTAATTGGTAGTTAGACTGCAATAAAGATCCTAGAAGAGAATATGAAGATGATAGATAGGTAAGTAGGTAGATAGTCATTTTCCTAAGATGTGTAAACGGCTAGCACAGAAAAATCAGCAGATTTGAACTTGGCCTAATTTCCGTACAAAAGGCTGATCCTCGGCTATGCTAACAATTTTCAGCGCATTTTAAATTTCTCACTTACACACACATTGTCCTTAACCAAGTGGAAAGAAATGCTCAACAAATTAGTTTTATCCAGTGTGCGTTAATGAGCATAGGCATTTTACTGCCAAAATATTTTTAGCGTTTTGCCCACAAATGTTGGTATAATTAACTTGCAAGTTTCTAAAATGCTATAAACCGCACTTGAATTTAATTGGTTAATTATTTTTATACACATTTTGAATACCAGAAGGCTACATTGCAGATTTTCTAGCAATAATCCTTCTGCTCATATAAACCGCTTTAACAGAACTATTACTTTACAAATTAAGAAAGTATCTTAGCTGTGTTATATTTAAACTCAACCAGAATGACAGAGATTACCAACAAGTTATTTTAATACTCCTATTTACAGTTGAAGTTAAGCATAAAGTCACACTAATATTTCCACCATTCCATCTAGCAACTCATGTTAACCCTGTGCCTCCATGAAATATTGCTCAGCAACTTAAAGCGCACCGGTCAGCAGGATTGTGCTCAGTAAACCACATATACTGTCATTTGGGCGCCATTACACTGATTAAAATTAAAATGATTTATGAAATTCGTCCTGTGGTTCTTTATTTATTTTCAGTTTTGAGATAAAGCCCGTCCCAAAGCACGCGAATATCATTATCTGGTGCTTAGCTTATATATTCACTTTCTGCGTTTTGGACAGGTCACTGATGGTGATGAGCTAGCGTGCTCATTTAACCCTTTAACCAAGCATGCTCGGGTGCTTACTGAGTATCTTTGGAGTACTCGTATATTATGTTCGAGTCCCTGCATGATTTATGGCTGATAGACAGCCTCAACACATGTGAGGACTCCCTAACAAACAGGCAATCCCTGCATATGTTGAGGCTGTATAACAGCCATAAATCATCCAGACGCAGGTACTTGAACATAATATATGAGCACGCTGAAGATACTCGGTAAGCACCCGAGCGTGCTCAGTTAAAGGCTTAAATAAGCATGCTTGCTCATTACTAGTCACTGATCCTTCAGTGACCTGCCTCTTATTTTAAATACTGCATATATAATTGTGTGGTTCAAATTAAGAAATTTACATTTGTTTACCGAGAGATGCTACTGCGCAAGCGCGGTCGGCGGCGCTATATTGCTGCAGCCAAATGTTTTTTCCTCTAGCAAAATGGAACCCACGCGTGTGCCGTAGCATCTCAAGCTTGTCATTAGATGCTACTGCACAAGCGCAGCTAGCGGCACCATTTTGTTGGAGGAAAAAAAATGTGCCTGCAGCAATATGTCACAGCCGGCCGCGCTTGCGCAGTAGCATCTCTTGGGTAACGAGAGATACTACTGCGCATGTGCGGGCAGCGGGGCTATTTTACTGCATGTAAATTTCTTTATTTGAACTATACAATTACATATGCAATATTTAAAATAGGAGACAGCTCACTGAAGGATCAGTAGCCTGCTCAAATCGCAGAAAGTGAATATATAAGCAGAGCATAAGATAAAGCTCCACCCACCGGCTCGTCCCAAAGCACAAGAATATCATTGTCTCCAAACAGAAAATAAAGATTAAAAAAGAATCACAGGATGGATTTCATCAACCAAGGAATCATTTTATTCAATATAATGGGACCCACCTGACAGCGTATGTGGTTTACTGAGCACAATCCTGCGGACAGGTGTGCTTTAACTAGACTAGGTCTATGTCTTACTGGCCAATTCTCTAGGAATGTTGAGGAGCCTCCCAGAATACAAGAAGACTCCCCAGGACACATTGATGATTTGGCAAATCTACCATTAGGACAAAATGTACAGTTTCTTCTCTGAAGATGGTATGGAAGAGATATGAAGAGGGTGCAGAAAGAGACATTTAAAAGTGTTTGAAGGGGGCTTGAAAGGGTGTAATGAACATGGAAGGGCTTCCTGTAAAGTTGCCAAGTATGGTATGTGTTCATCTTTTATTTATAGCCATAAGAATGTTGTATTTGACATACTAAAGTTAGGAGGTACTTGATAAATATACTACATGCTCTTCTATTAAATAAGTAATTATGGAAGAAAGCTAGCTTAGTAAAATGTATTACCTTCTGCTTTGCAAAAATCTGTGAGCGAGACTAGATTAGGACACATGTACAGTAAGGGCCCCGTCACACTAAGCGATGCAGCAGCGATCCCGACAACGATACGACCTGTCAGGGATCGTTGCTGCATCGCTAATACATCGCTGGTGAGCTGTCAAACAGGCAGGCTCACCAGCGATCAGGGGAGCAGCGATATCGTGGAAAGAATCGTTCCACGATGTCCTGCTCCCGTTACCAGCCTGCTGCAAGCAGGAGCAGGCTGGTAACTATGGTAAACATCGGGTTACTAAGTGCGCGTGTGCCCCTAGTAACCCGCTGTTTACCATGGATACCACTCTGCTACGGTGCGCGGGAGCCTCCGTGCACCGTAGCAGAGTGGTATCCATGGTAAACAGCGGGTTACTAAGTGCGCGCGTGCCCCTAGTAACCCGATGTTTACCATAGTTACCAGCCAGATCGTTGGTCCCGCTGGTCACACACAGCGATGTGTGCTGGCCAGCGGGAGGCCAACGACCAAAAAATGGTCCAGGACACTTTGCAGCGATCAGCGACCTCACAGCAGGGGCCTGATCGTTGCAAAGTGTCACACACAGCGACATCGCTGGTGAGGTCGCTGGTGAGTCACCAAAACCGTGACTCAGCAGCGATATCGCTAGCGATATCGCTATGTGAGACGGGGGCTTAAGTCTTTGAAACTATCAATCACTCTTCCCATTCACCGATGGCAAGCGCAGATCTTTAATCTAGTTGGACATCAAAAGACAAATGGGGTAATTCTTTAAGATTAGATTTTCATATATGATTTAATTTGGTGTATGTAAAAGGTCTTGACAGTGTTACAATTTATTAGAGTACATGAGGTTAGAATTATGATTTTAATTGGAATATAAGTATCTTCTACATGATGTTAGTATTTTTATGTTCTCAAGTATAGGACATTGCAGGAAAAATTTGCCATGTACTCTATTTTTCTACTATTTTGTTAACCTTAAAGGTCCCACAAACAAAGTACATTTTAATCTATGGATTTTGAAATAATAATAAGTTCCACAATTAGATGTGTTAAAAAATGAAATGCTCCTGTGCTGAGATAATCTTATACATGTGCCCCTGCTATGTATTGTGTAATGTCTGTGTCTGACCCTGAAGGAACATGATCTGATCATACCACATCTCCTGGGCATGGGAGGAAGCAAAAGAGAGTATACAGACAGGACAGCATAGGATCGCAGATGATTTTTTCTGTGATGTAAAACATGTTTAAAATAATCAGGGAAATGTTTTACCTCACAGAATGAATCAGCTGCGATTAGTGATCGCACTAAAATGCTTGGATGCTCATTACGCGAACCAAGCAGCTTCTATTACTCAGCTGCTCGTTTCGAGTAATGAGTATAATGGCAGTCAATGGGAAATCAGACTATTTTTCTGGCAGACCCTACAAGGAGGTCTGGTGGGAAAGTAAAAATGTTGAAAGTGATGGAAAAGTGCTGAATGGAAGAAGAACAGCATGGGGAAGACCCCTGGAAGAATCTTTGCCTTCAAGATCGCTGCTGAGAACAATGTTGTGACACTTTTACTCCAATTTTAAGTACTAACAATAAAACATTCAAAATGAAAGAGAAATTGGAGTTTACAGTAAAAAAAATGTTAAGAAACATTCTTGCCAGTATAATGACTTGTGTATAAGGCTGAATTTAATACAGATTTTAAAAAATAATAATAATTTAAGTAAACTATAATATAATTTTTTATTAAAAAAATTGGAAATATCAGTGTAATTTATGAAAGAAGCAAGAACTACCAAAAATGAGATGTTAGGGGGACTCAGATACACCCTGTAATAGACTTAAAGGAAGCCTCATACACATTCTGTTCAAATTGTCATGAAGTGGTACTCCTAGACTGCTAAAAACTATGAACTAAGTGCAAAGCCTGGCAAAAATTACAAGCAGGGACATCCATACATCATTGAAGGCAAGGCACCAACTGTAGTGCCTCATTCAAATATTTTGACCAAAGTGTAGTCATGGTACTCCTACACTCATAAAAGCTCTGCAGTATCATCCGTAACCCTTGGAGGTAACAACTGGAGGGCCTCATTCTAATATTGTGAACAAAGTGTAGTTGTGGTATGCCGACACTCATAAAGGCTTTACACACAGTGCAAAGCCAGACAAAAATTACAAGCAGGGTCATCCATACACGTTTGAAAGCACCAACTGTAGTGCCTCATTCAAATATTAAGAAAGTTTAATTGTGGTACTCCTGCACTCATAAAGGCTCTGCACACAGTGCAAAGCCAGAATAAAATTATAAGAAAGGTCATCCAAAGAACCTTGAAGGCAAAAACTGGAAGGCCTCATTCAAATTTTAAGAAAGCATAGTTGTGGTACTTCTACATTCATAAAAGCTCTGAAAACTGCAAAGCCAGAAAAAAAATATAAGGAGGGTCGTCAATAGCCCTTGAAGGCAACAACTGGAGAGTCTCATTCAAATACTGAAGACACTTAAAACACTTTATGTGCTGCTGTCACCTGGTGGTGTAGAAAAGTCGAAACTAATCCAGGCTTTGTTCATTTCTATCAGAGTGAGCCTGTCAGCATTTTCTGTTGACATGTGAATGCGCCTGTCTGTTATAATGCCCCTGGCAGCACTAAAAACTCTGACAAGATGCTAGTGGCAGGACAGCACAATACCTCCAAGGCATGCCAGGTTTCCAGCTTTGAGACCCCATAGTTGAAGGTCGCAAGTTTTGTTGGCCAGGTATTGCTTGACCATCTTTATAATGAATAATGCAAAGTTATATTGTGGTATTCATTTGTAATCCTGCGTGAAGAAGGAGCCTCTGTTATGAAAGCTTGCATATATAAATATTTTTATCTGGTTAGCCAATAAAGGTATCACTCCGAGGATTCTTTTGTCATTTTTGGGCATAAAAGTATTTACATTTGATAATCTTTCAAAACTTTTCACTCCTTGTCAAAAATACTCGTCATCAGGGCCTGGAAGCTGGGAGGGTATCATTAATTTGGCCCAGGCCTTTGACAGCGTACCCCTGCTTCTGTTGTACCTTGTGTGTGTCTCCCTTGCCTCTCTTCTTTGGTTGGGCAAGGAAGCTTGTCCGCTGCTGCTAGCATTGTCTAATGGGAATTTTTTCAACATATTTTTCACAATGGACTTCTGGTATAGTACCATTTTAGTAGACCTCTCCGCCTCAGGAAGGAGGGATGCAAGTGTCTCATTGTAGCATTGGTCTTGCAGGGTGAACAACCAGTACATTTTTTGTGCAGGATGAATATAACATGGGGTTCACTGGAAGAGCAGTGGTACATAAAGTCAGCCATATGTGCAAGCTCCCCACAGTCAACACTTCCCTATCTCCACCATGATGATGACTTTCCATCTCCTCCCTCTCTTCCTCCTCATTCCCCTCCTCACCTCATCAACATAGGAGAGATGGGACAAAACGTCTGTGGGTACTAGCCTCTGTTGCGCTAGCAATCAGCTCCTGTTTCTCCTCCTCCTCAGCCTCCACTTCCTCATTGTTACCTAATCCAGGCTGAAGAGTTAAGATGAGGCTGGGCTGGGTAATATCTCCCTGTCTTATTTCTTCCTCCATCTCCATGTCTTCCTCCATCTCAATTGTGAGCAGCAATTGTGTAAGTAGGCACGGAAGCGGGATTGTTGCACTGATTATGGCGTTATTGCCGCTTATCACCTTTGTGGAGTCCTCAAAGTCATGGAGAACAGCACAAATATCAGGCCTCCATACCCACTCTTCAGTTGTCATGTGTGGAGGCTGACCAGAATACCGACTGGCATGTTGGAGTTGGTATTCAACAACTGGCCTCTGCTGAGCTCAAAGCCTTGACAGCATGTGCAATGAGGAGTTCCAGCACGTGGTCGTGTCGCACACCAATCAGTGAGCTGGCACTTGCATGCGCTGCTGCAGCATTGCCAGAAGGGCAGAAATTGGTGCTCAGGCAGCGCACTTTCACAAGTAGCTCTGGCAAATTTCAGTAGGCTTTCAGAAACTGCTGACCCACTAAGCTGAGCACGTGGGCCAATAATGGTACATGTGTGAACTTGCCAAGCTTCATGTGCCGGAACATGTTCCGTGCCAGGGTAGGATTCGGCCCTGGCCTCCACAATGTTCACTCACTGTGCCGTCAGGGAAATGTAGCGTCCCTGTCCACAAGCAAATCTCCACATGTCAGTCGTTAAGTGGACAATCCCAGTAACTATGTTGGTAAGGGCACAGAAGATGTTCCTGGACATGTGCTGGCACAATGCAAGGAAACCACACTGGGAGAAATAGTGGCGGCTGAGGACCGAATACCATGGGATTGCTACCGCCATGAGTCTGCGGAAATCCTCTATCTCCATCCTCCTCCTGAACAGCAACATTTCCATGGCAAGCAGCCTGGAAATGTGCCCATTTAGCATTTGGGCCTATGGGTGGGTGGCTGGGAACTTTCCTTTTTGCTCCAAGGCCTCGGGTAGGGATGGCTGAACGCTGTGTTGGGGCAAGGATTTAGAAGTGTCTGATGATGGTGCCTCAGAATGTGCAAGGACTGGTGCCAGGCGAGAGGCATCTGTGCCAGTATTATGGACAGGGGATTGACAAGAGCACAGCACAGGGGAAGAGGCAGTGGTGTCACCCGCTGGTACCAATTATGGAACCAGTCCGGTGCTTAGATGACATATGCCTTATCATGCTGGTGGTAGTTAGGCTCTTAATACTCAGGCCCCTGCTGATCTTGGCATGGCACAGGTTGCAAATGACCACTTTTTTTGTCTCAGAACTCTTTAAAAAAGTCCCAAAATGGGGAACACCTAACTCTTTTATAGAGAAATTCACCATTGTTGGTGCTCTGCGGAACAGTTTCCCCCCTTCTCCCTCTGGTCATCCCTCTGCCTCTTACTGCTGTTTTGGTGCTGCTGATCTCTCCTCATCAGCATTTCTGTCCCTTACCGCATGCCATGCACATTTTGTAATTGCTAAGTCACTGGAAACCAAATTTGGTCACCCGCAGCAGGAAAAACGTTTTTTTTTATTTAAAATCACTGTAATTTAACACAAAGCACTTTAAACTGTACGGATGACAAATTCAATCCAGTGAATTTTTTTAAACTTTGTTTTGGAGTTTAATACCACCGTATTGTAACACAAAGCACATTAAACTGTTTGGGTGACAAATTCAATCCCGTAAATTTTTTTAACTGTATTTTTTTTAGTTTAATACTACCGAAATTTAGTACAAAGCACATTAAACTGTATAGATGCAGCTGTTCCTAGGCTAAATGCAGAATGTATCGCATAGAAACAACAAATCACAAGATTAGCCCCTAGAAGAACTTTTAGTATGATGGTTCAGCATTACAAACAGTATTACCACTAGAGGACTCTGATTCCTTAAACTGTGCATACAGGCCTGGATAACTACTCTCTCCCTCCAATCAGAACTGTCCATGAGCTGTACAATGGCATCAGTGTGCTGAGCGTGGCAGCGCCAGTCCTTTTATAACCTCTGATGAGGTAATGCAGCCAGCCACTACCAAGATGGGTATGGCATTACAGTGACTAGCAGGCAATCCCCGCATGTTTATTGGCTGTGTAATAGGTGTCAAACATGCGGGACAGGACCAAGCAGAGGGAAAAAATTATGGAATCACTCAATTCTGGGGAAAAAATTATGGAATCATGAAAAACAAACACACAAAAGAACACTCCAATACATCACTAGTATTTTGTTGCACCACCTCTGGCTTTAATAACAGCTTGCAGTCTCTGAGGCATGGACTTAATAAGTGACAAACAGCACTCTTTATCAATCTGGCTGCTTTTTTTCAACAACATTGAACAACTGACTGAACATCTTCCGAGCCCGGTGATTCCTTAATTTTTGCCAGGGGTTGTATATCTATAATATCCAACTGAACTAACAGTCCTTCTGAGGACTAATCCAGATGCATATAATCAGTGGTGATAGTAGGAATTAGGCAGGCAGGCAGTGTATGTGGCAGACTGCAGTGAATGTAGCAAGAGGGTCCATTGAACGTCCTGTTAGTCTAGGTATTCCACAACATATATATATCAGAGCTAGGCAGGCAGGCAGTGTGTGTGGCAGACTGCAGTGTATAATACAGCACAAGAGGCTCCATTCCAGTTATGTCTGCTGCTGCTGCTGTTACAGATATTTCTACAAATAGCCCCAGGTATCAGGGGACAGGGATAATTATTTTTTTATCTTAATCATGATTATTTGATTTAAAATCAATCCAGAGAACACAGCTTTTCTGCTCCATTTGCTTGTTGCCACAGCAGTATACAGCCAGATTCTTTCCATATTACAGCGATAAAAATCCAGAAATTTGTAGTGAACGTGGAAAATATTGGCCTCCATTTAAATTTTGCTGCAGTGTGTCAGTGAAGTTATTGACACCAGGTCGCTGTGAAAAATAGTTATCTACAGGTCAGTTATTTAAAACTGTGGTTTTCCATCAAAAGTATCACATATCACTGCGGTTCAAATCCAGCCATTTGTAGTGAACGTAGAAAATATTGTCCTCCATTTAAAATGGGCAAGGTGCGTGGCAAGGGACTGGAAAGTGGATGTGATGGTGATGATGATGCATGCAGAGGACGAGGCCGAGGCCGAAATTGTACTACAACAAACACCCACATCTTGTCGCTCGATCTTCCTCTCCCAATTAATAGGGGACGGCAGAACACCACTATTGAACACAGAGCAGTGTGAAAAGGTTATTGGTTGGATAGCAGATAATGCTTCCAGTCACTTAGCCACCACCACCACCCTGTCTTCCACACGGTCAATTCTCAGTAGCCGTGAGTCTGGACTGCATATTCCTCACCCTGATCCTCCTTCCTCCCACCATGCCGAAAACCCAGAGACAACTTATCCCACACTGGGACATTCTGAAGAGCTGTTCACTTTTCCATTTATAGATTCGGGCCTCTCGCCAGGTCCACTTGAAGCAGTGCAAGAAGAGATCGCATGTAGCGATGCCCAAATATTTGAGCAGCCACGGTCTCATGAAAGCAACGGTGGGAACTGTCACAAGAGGTGGATGATGATGAGACACAACTGGCAGAAAGTCAGGAGGAGGACCAGGGAGTGGAAGTGAAAGATGAGATGGTGGACGATGAAGTCACTGACCCAACCTGGCAAGGTGACATGCAGAGCAAGGACAGCAACACACAGGCGGGGGGAGGCGTAGCATCACAACAGACAGGAACAAGCAGTGTGGTGGCTGAAGACAGAAGGCGGGCAACCATTCCCCGTAACATCAACACGACGGAAGTTGCCAGTACAACTGTTAGGTTTTCCCGAGTCTGGTTGTTTTTAAAGACTCAGCCGATAACCCCAAAAAGGCCATTTGCACCACCTGCCAGGCCAGCAGGAGTAGAAAAACTAGCAGCCTGACCACCACTAACATGATCAGGAACACGGCAGCAAAGCACCCGACTAAGTGGGCCGAACCTCAGGGTCCAGCAACAGTGTCTGCGGGTGACACCACTGCTTGTTCCGCTGTTGTGCGTGCATGCCAATCCCCTGTCCATGGCACATGCCAAGATGCCTCCTGCCCTGCACCTGTCATTGAACACTCTCAACTAGCACCATCAGCAAGCACGTCCACGTCCTTGTCCTTATCCCAATTCGCAGGTAACGCCCCACAGGCCAAACTACTAAATTCACACATTTTGTGAATGCTTGCACTCGAAATGTTGCCTTTTAGGCTTGTGGAGATGGAAGCTTTCCGCAACCTGATGGCGACGGCCATCCCTTGGTACTCGGTCTCCAGCCACCACTATTTTTTTCCGGTGTGTCGTCCCCGAATTACACAAGCACGTGTCCTACAACATTAGCCTTGCCCTCAACAACGCAGTTACTGGGAAAGTCCACCTAACCTCGGACACGTGAGCAAGTGCTTGTGGGCAGGGATGGTACATCTCATTGACGGCACACTGGGTTAACATAGTAGAAGCCGGGACCAGTCGAACCTTGGGGCGGAACACGATCTCCTGACGCCGAGGATTGCGGACCCTGGGTCAATCAGGGTTGCCCCCACATACTACAACTCCAGCACCTCCTCCTCCTCTTCAGCATCCATATCCGAAATGACCACATCAGTCGCAAGCTGGAAGCACTGCAGCACTGCCTCGGCCAAGTGGCAACAGGCTGTGCTGAAGCTACTTTACTTAGGTGACAAACCACACAACACTGAAGAGCTGTGGACAGCTCTGAAAGAGCAGGCAGATCTTTGACTGACACTGCTGAACCTACAGCCAGGCATGGTCGTGTGTGACAATGGCTGGAACCTGGTGGCAGCTCTGAGGCGAGGAGCTCACACACGTACCATGCCTGGCCCATGTGATTAACCTTGTGGTTCAGCGGTTTCTGAAAACCTACCCAGATCTGCCTGTGTGCTCATTTTAGAAAATCAGCTACAGCTTCCGCTGCTCTTGCCATGCTTCAGCAGCGTTTGGAGCTTCCAGCTCGCCGACTGATATGTGATGACCCCACACATTGGAACTCTACATTGCACATGTTGGGAAGGATTTCTGAGCAGAAGAGGGAAGTTGTTGACTACCTGCATCAACAAGGCCGTCGGTATTCAGGTCAGACTCCACACACAAAACCTCAGGATTGGACATGGATGTCAGACATCAGTACTATCCTCCAAAACTTTGAGGACTATACCAAGATGGTGAGCGGCGATGACACCATAATCCCGCGTCTCTGTCTTCTGAAATGCTCTCTGCTCTCAATTAAAGAGGATGCACTGCAGGTGGAGCACGATGAGATGGAGCAAGGAACCATACATATCATCCCAACGTGGATTGGGTGACAATGAGGAAAAGGAGGAGGAGGAAGAACAGGAGGTAGTTTCCTGTGCTATAGATGGTACTACCTGCACAACTGAAATACCGTCTGTTCAGCATAGATGGCCTGAGGACAGGGAGGAGGAGGAAGAGGGTGAGTAGGAGAGCATGGTCAGTCGTCTTGGTGAGGACACGGAAGTCTTGCCTGTTAGCAGTCTGGCACAAATGGATGGGTTTGTTATGCTGCGTTTCCCATGACCCTCACATTGTCCAAATTTTAGGTGACAGTAATTACTGGTTGGTGACGATTCTAGACCCACGCTACAGGGAGAATTTTGTCTCTTATTCCTGCACAGGACAGGCCTAATAAAATGGGCCAGTGCGAGAAGGTCATTGCTGCGGAATCAGTGAAGAAATTCCCATCTGAAAACGTTTGTGGCAGAGGTCACAGTACGTTGGGTAACCAAGGAGTGCAGGTGAGAGAGTCACAAATGGAATCTAGCAGAGGCAGCAGAGCACTGTCAAAATTCTGGGACATTTTTCTCAGACCCTCCCATTGCACAGGCCCTGAGGTTGGTGTACTCTTACAAGGAGTGCACAGTTTCATAAGATGGTGAGGGAGTACCTTTGCAACCGTACCAACGTCCTCCATGATTCCTCTGTGCCTTATAATTATTGGGTATCCAAGCTGGACACGTGGCATGAACTGGCTCTCTACGCCTTGGAGGTCCTGGCCTGCCCTGCCGCTAGCATTTTGTCAGAGAGGGTTTTTAGTTCCGCCGATGGAATTATAACCAAAAGGCGCATTCGCGTGTCAACTGAAAATGCTGACAGGCTGACTCTTATAAAAATTAACAAGAGCTGGACTGGGCCAGACTTCTCAACACCACTGAATGATGGCAGCGTAACATAACCTCAAATACAGTGTCTTTTTTTAGGGAGGTCTTACTCCGTTCCCATGCACCTCTGTCTTCACACCCAGGCATGGGTATACACTTCCTGATTTTGTCTATTTGCTCTTGTCCTCCTCTTTCTCTGCATCCTCATCTTTCACCACCACATCACCACCATATGTACCAAGTCAACATATCTACGTCTCTTGCAAGGGGCATTGGAGTGCCTCCAAATTTTTGGTAGCCCTTGCAGTCACTGCATACGCAATAACCACTCGTTAATAATGGCAACAACAAAGTGTAGCTTGCTGCTGCCCCCTTAAGAATGGTAAGGGTAGCCTGATGTCCCTATAAAAATAGGCTTTGTGACTTTCAGAGTCCCTCCATCTGATGATGTGTCACACAACACATGGCCAGATAAGGTTGTAAAATGTTAAAATGCCATTTCCTGGTGAATGCATTTGTCTTGCTTAAAAGCATCTGACTCCCAGGTCACTGCTGTCAACAATGTTGTCAGAGTATTACGCCACTTTTACAATTATAATATTTGAAAAATACATTCACCGGGTAATGGCATTTTAACATTTTACAACCTTATCTGGCCATGTGGTCTGTGAGACATGATCAGACACATCCTGTTTCATTTATGCAGGAGGGACTCTGAAAGTCACAAAGACTATTATAGGGCTATCAGGCGGTCCTTACTATTCTTAAAGGGCCAGCAGTCGACATTCAATATTGTTAGAGGACCATCAGCCGGCTATGCTTTGTTGTTTCCATTATTAAAGAGTAGGTCTCCTATACTGTTATTGCGTATGAAGTGACTGCAAGGGCTGCAAAATATTTGGATGCACCCCAATAATTCTTTTGAAGAGACCTTCAGTAACGACATGTTCCTAGAAAGCAGCGGTTCTGCTATACAGTTATAGGGTATGCAGTTAGTACAAGGGCTGCCAAATTTTAGGAAAAAACCCAATAACAATTTAAAGACACGTAGAGGTGGGCCTCAGTAATGACATGTTCCTAGAAAGGAGCGGTTCTGCTATCCAGTTAAAGTGTATGCAGTGAATATAAGGGCTGCAAAAATTTAGAAAATCCCAATAACAATTTAAAGACACAGAGGTGGGCTACAGTAACGACATGTTCCTATTAGAAAGGAGATGGTCTGCTATACAGTACAAGGGCTATAAAAATTAAGAAAATCCCCAATAACAAATTAAAGACACATAGAGATGGACTACAGTAACGCCATGTTACCATTAGAAAGGAGATGGTCTGTTAAACAGTTATAGCGTATGCAGTGAGTAGAAGGGGTGCCAAAATTTAGGAAAAACCCAATAAGAATTTAAAGACACAGAGGTGGGCTTCAGTAATGACATGTTCCTAGAAAGGAGTGGTTCTGCTATACAATTATAAGTTATGCAGTGAGTACAAGGGCTGCCAAAATTTTGGAAAAACCCCAATAACAATTTAAACACACATACAGGTTGGTCACAGTAATGACATGTTCTCATTAGAAAGGAGAGGGTCTGCTATCCACTTATAGGTTATGCAGTGAGTATAAAGGCTGACAAAATTTAGGAAAAACCCCAATAACAATTTAAAGACACATAGAGGTGGGCCTCAGTAAGACATGTTCCTAGAAAGGAGCGTTTCTGCTATCCAGTTATAGGGTATGCAGTGAGTACAATGGCTGCCAAAAATTTGGAGGAACTCCAATGCCCCTTGCAAGAGACGTAGAGGTTAGAGGGCCTCCTGAAAACAATGTTCCCATTATTAGGAAGTTGGTCTCCCATACTGTTTGCCTATGCAGTAAATGCAAAGGCTGCCAAAAATTTGAAGGAACTCCAATGCCCCTTGCAAGAGACATAGAGGTCGGAGGGCTTCCTGAAAACAGTGTTCCCAATATTAGGAATTTCTTCTCTCATACTGTTTGCCTATGCAGTGAATGCAACGGCTGCCAAAAATTTGGAGGAACTCCAATACCCCTTGCAAGAGATGTAGATATGTTGATATGGTAGATATGGTGGTGGTGGATGAGGATGAGGAGATAGAGGAGGACAAGAGCAAATAGACAAAATCAGGAAACGTGTACCCATGTCTGGGAGTGAAGACAGAGGTGCATGGGAATAGAGCTAGACCTCCCAAAAAAAGAAAAGACACTGTATTTGAATTTGTTAAGCTGCTATCATTTGGTGGTGTTGAGAAGTCTGGCCCAATCCAGCCCTTGTTCATTTTTATAAGAGTCAGCCTGTCAGCATTTTCAGTTGACAGGTGGATGCGCCTATCGGTTATAATCCCACCAGCGGCACTTAAAATCCGCTCTGACAAAACACTAGCAGCAGGGCAGGCCAGGACTTCCAAGGTGTAGAGAGCCAATTCATGCCACATGTCCAGCTTGGATACCCAATAATCATAAGGCACAGAGGAATCACGGAGGATGTTGGTACGGTCGCCAAGGTACTCCCTCACCATCTTACGAAACTTTTCCCTCCTTGTGAGAGTACCCCGCGCATCAGAGCCTGTGCGATGGGAGGGTCTGATAAAACTGTCCCAGAACTTTGACAATGTTCCCCTGCCTCTGCTGGATTGGATTTGTGTCTCTCTCATCTGTACTCCTTGGTTGTCCAACGAACTGTGACCTCTGTCGACAGTGTTTTCAGATGGGAATTTTTTTAATAATTCCGCAACAAGGACCTTCTGGTACTGTCCAATTTTATTAGGCCTGTCCGTCATTGGAATAGGAGACATAAAGTTCTCCTTGTAGCGTGGGTCTAGAAGTGTCACCACTTGTCTGTCACCCAATGTCTGTCACCCAAAATTGGAGAACGCGAGGGTCACGGGAAAGGCAGCGTAACATACTCAGTCATGCGTGCCAGACTGCTAACAGGCAAGACTTCCGCGTCCTCTCGAAGAGGATGACTGACCATGCTCTACTTCTCATCTTCCTCCTCCTCCTTGCCCTCAGGCCATCCACGCTAAACAGATGGTATGACAGTTGTGCAGGTAGTACCATCTAAAGCGCAGGAAACTACGTCCTGTTCGTCCTCCTCCTCCTCTTCCTCATTGTCACCCAATCCACGTTGGAATGACATGAGGTTGGGCTGTGTGGAATCATCCTGTGTGGTTCCTTGCTCCATCTCATCGTGCTCCACCAGCAATGCATCCTCTTTAATTGTGAAGAGAGAGCATTTCAGAAGACAGAGAAGCAGAATGGTTACGCTAATTATGGTGTCATCGCCGCTCACCATCTTGGTGGAGTCCTCAAAGTTTTGGAGGCTGGTACATATGTTTGACATCCATATCCACTCCTGAGGTCTTACGTGTGGAATCTGACCTGAATACCGAAGACCTTGTTGATACTGGTAGTCAACAACTGCCCTCTTCTGCTCACAAATCCTTCCCAACATCTTCAAGGTAGAGTTCCAATGCGTAAGTACATCACACACCAGTCGATGATCTGGGAGCGGCAAATGCTGCTGGAGCACGGCAAGGGCAGCAAAAGCTGTTGCTGACTTTCTAAAATATTCATGCACCCGGCGTACTTTGACAAGCAGATTCGTCAGATCCGGGTAGATTTTGAGAAACCGCTGAACCACGAGGTTAAGCACATGGGCCAGGCATGATACGTGTGTGAGCTCGCCTAACAGTCAACACCAGGTTCCGGCCATTGTCACACACGACCATGCCTGGTTGTAGGTTCAGCGGTGTCAGCCACAGATCTCCCTGCTGTTTCAGAGCTGTCCACAGCTCTTCAGCGTTGTGTGGTTTGTCACCTAAGCATATTAGCTTCAGCACAGCCTGTTGCCGCTTGGCCGAGGCAGTGCTGCAGTGCTTCCAGCTTGTGATTGATGTGGTAATTTCTGAGATGGATGCTAAAGAGGAGGAGGAGGAGGTGCAGGAGCTCTAGAATGTGGGGCAACCCTGATTGACCCAGGGTCCACAATCCTTGGCGTCAGGATGATGTGTTCCATCCCAAGGTCCGACTGAGTCCCTGCTTCCACTATATTAACCAGTGTCCTCTCAGAGAGATATCATCCCTGTCCACAAGCACATGTCCATGTGTCTGTGTTTATAAGGACTTTCCCAGTTACTGCGTTGTTGAGCACATGGCTAATGTTGTGGGACACGTGCTCGTGTAATGCAGAGAAATAGTGGCGGCTGGGGACCGAGTACCAAGGGACAACCGCCGCCATCAGGTTCCCGAAAGCTTCCGTCTCCACGAGCCTAAAAGGCAACATTTTGAGTGTAAGCATTCGCGAAATATATAAATTTAGTAGTGTGGCCTGTGGGGCGTTGGCTGCATATTTGCGCTTGCATTCCATGGACTGGGGTAGGGATAACTGAATGGGACAAAGACGTGGATGTGTTCGCTGACGGTGCTAGTTAAGAGTGTGCAATGACAGGTTCAGGGCGGGAAGCATCTTTGCATGTGCCATGGACAAGGGGATTGGCGTGCATGCACAATAGCAGAATAAGCAGTGGTGTCACCCGCAGACACTGTTTCAGGACCCTGTGGTTCAGCCCACTAAGTTGGGTGCCTTGCTGCCATGTGTCTGATCATGCTGGTGGTGGTCAGTCTGCTTGTTTTGCTACTCCTGCTGATTCTGGCCTGGGAGGTGGTGCAAATGGCCTTCTTGGGGTTATCTGCAGTCGTTAGAAACCAACCAGACGCGGGAAGACTTAACAGTACTGGCAACTTCCGTCATGTTGGCGTTATGGGAAACGCTTTCCCGGCTTGTGTCTGCAGCCACCACACTGCTTCTTCCTGCCTGTTGTGGTGCTACGCCTCCCTTCCCCTGTGTGCTGCTGTCCTTGCTCTACATGTCCCCCTGCCAGGTTGGGTCAGTTACTATATCATCCACCACCTTGTCGTCCACTTCCGCACCCTGGTCCTCTTCTTGACTTTCTGGCAATTGTGTCTCATCATCATCCCCCTCTTGCAACAGTAATTTTCCCACCATTGCCTTTGTGTGACCATGTCTGCTCAAATATTTGGGCATCGCTACACGCGTTCTTCTCTTCACCCGCTTGAAGCTGGCCGGGCAAGAGGCCTGAATCTATAAATGGAAAAGTGAACCGCTCTTCAGAGTTTCCAAGTGTAGGATCAGTTGTCTCCGGGCGCTCGGCATGTTGGGAGGAAGGAGGATCAGGGTGAGGACTCATGGCTTCTGAGACTTGACCGTGTGGAAGACAGGGTGGTGGTGGCAAAGTGATTGGAAGCATTATCTGCTATCCAACCAATAACCTTATGACACTGCTCTGTGTTCAATAGTGGTGTTTGTTGTGGCACAATTTCAGCTTGCCCATGGCCACGGGCTCGGCATGCACCATCACTATTAAATCCACTTTCCCGTCCCTTGCCACGCACCTTGCCCATTTTAAATGGAGGACAATATTTTTCACATTCACTACAAATGGCTGCATTTTAACAGCAGTTATATGTGATATGTCTGATGGAGAACCATGGTTTTAAATAGTGGGCCTGTAGTTTACTAATACTATTCTTCACAGCGAAATCGTGTGAATAGCATCACTGACACACTGCAACAAAATGTAAATGGGGGGCAGAAATGGCTGAATTTGGAACGCAATTATATATGATACATCTGACGGAGAACCACGGTTTTAAATAGCAGGCCTGTAGTTTACTAATACTATTCTTCACAGCGACCTCATGTGAATAACTTCGCTGACACACTGCAACAAAATGTAAATGGAAGCCAGAGAAGGCTGAATTTGGAACGCAGTTAGATGTGATATGTCTGATGGAGAGCCACGGTTTTAAAAGAGGGCCTGTGGTTTACTAAAACTATTCTTCCTAACGACCACGTGTGAATAGCTTCGATGACACACTGCAACAAATTGGAAATGGAAGCAAGAAATGTCTAAATTTGGAACGTAGTTATATGTGATACGTCTGACAGAGAACCACGCTTTTAAAAAGCGGGCCTGTAGTTTACTTATACTGTCCTACCCAGCAAACTCGTGTGAACAACTTTGCTGACACACTGCAACAAAATGTAAATGGAGACCAGAAATGGCTGAATTTGGAACGCAGTTATAATGTGATACGTCTGACGGAAAACCACGGTTTTAAATAGCGGGCCTGTAGTTTACTAATACTATTCTTCACAGCGACCCCGTGTGAATAGTTTCACCGACATATTGCAACAAAATGTAAATGGAGGCCAGAAATGGTTGAATTTGGAACGCAGTTATATGTAATGCGTCTGACAGAGAACCATGGTTTTAAATACGGGGCCTGTAGTTTACTAATACTATTCTTCACAGCAAACTTGTGTGAATAGCTTCGCTGACACACTGCAACAAAATGTAAATGGAGGCCAGAAATGGCTGAATTTTGAACGCACTTATATGTGATACATCTGACAGAGAACCACGGTTTTAAAAAGTGGGACTGCAGTTTACTAATACTATTCTTCACAGTGACCTTCGTGTGAATAGCTTCACCGACACACTGCAACAAATTGGAAATGGAGGCCAATATTTTCCACATTCAGTTCAAATTTCTGGATTTTTATCACTGTAGTATGGAAAAGATCTGGCTGTATTCTGCAGTGCTAACAAGCAATTGGAGCAGAAAAATTGTGTACTCTGGATTGCTTTTTAAGCAAATAACCAGGATTAAGATAAAAAAAAAATCATTTGCCCTGACCCCTGATATATGGGGCTACGTCTACAAATATCTGTCACAGCAGCAGAAGACAGAACGTGCTATGGACCCTCTTATGCTGTATCATGCACTGCAGTCTGTCACATACCCTGCCTGCCGGCCTAACTCCTGCTATCACCACTGAATATATGCAGCTAAATTAGTCCTCAGAAGGACTGTTCGTTCAGATGGATATATAGATATGCTGTGGAATACTTTTACTAACTACACTGCTCAAAAAAATAAAGGGAACACTTAAACAACAGAATATAACTTCAAGTAAATCAAACTTCTGTGAAATCAAACTGTCCACTTAGGAAGCAACGCTGATTGACAATCAATTTCACATGCTGTTGTGCAAATGAAATAGACAATAGATGGAAATTATTGGCAATTATCAAGACACCCTCAATAAAGGAGTGTTTCTGCAGGTGGGGACCACAGACCACATATCAGTACCAATGCTTTCTGGCTGATGTTTTGGTCACTTTTGAATGTTGGTTGTGCTTTCACACTCGTAGTAGCATGAGATGAACTCTACAACGCACAGAAGTTGCTCAGGTAGTGCAGCTTATCCAGGATGGCACATCAATGCGAGCTGTGGCAAGAAGGTTTGCTGTGTCTGTCAGCGTAGTGTCCAGAGGCTGGAGGAACTACCAGGAGACAGGCCAGTACACCAGGAGACGTGGATGAGGCCGTAGGAGGGCAACAACCCAGCAGCAGGTCCGCTACCTCCACCTTTGTGCAAGGAGGAACAGGAGGAGCACTGACAGATCCCTGCAAAATGACCTCCAGCAAGCCACAAATGTGCATGTGTCTGAACAAACGGTTAGAATCCGACTCCATGAGGGTGGTATGAGGGCCCAACGTCCACAGATGAGGGTTGTTCTCACAGCCCAACACTGTGCAGGACGCTTGGCATTTGCCACAGAACACCAGGATTGGCAAAGTCGCCACTGGCGCCCTGTGCTCTTCACAGATGAAAGCAGGTTCACACTGAGCACATGTGACAGACATGACAGAGTCTGGAGACACCATGGAGAGCGATCTGCTGCCTGCAACATCCTTCAGCATGACCAGTTTGGCAGTAGGTCAGTAATGGTGTGGGGTGGCATTTCTTTGGAGGGCCGCACAGCCCTCCACGTGCTCGCCAGAGGTAGCCTGACTGCCATTAGGTACCGAGATGAGATCCTCAGACCCCTTGTGAGACCATATGCTGGTGCGGTTGGCCCTGGGTTCTTCCTAATGCAGGATAATGATAGACCTCATGTGGCTGGAGTGTGTCAGCAGTTCCTACAAGATGAAGGCATTGAAGCTATGGACTGGCCTGCCCGTTCCCCAGACCTGAATCCGATTGAGCACATCTGGGACATCATGTCTCGCTCCATCCGCCAACGTCACGCTGCACCACAGACTGTCCAGGAGTTGGCGAATGCTTTAGTCCAGGTCTGGGAGGAGATCCCACAGGATACCATCTGCAACTTCATCAGGAGCATGCCCAGGCATTGTAGGGAGGTCATAGAGGCACGTGGAGGCCACACACAATACTGAGCCTCATTTTGACTTGTTTTAAGGACATTACATCAAAGTTGGATCAGCCTGTAGTGTGTTTTTCCACTTTAATTTTGAGGGTGACTCCAAATCCAGGCCTCCATTGGTTAATAAATTTGATTTACATTGATAATTTTTGTGTGATTTTGTTGTCAGCACATTCAACTTTGTACAGAACAAAGTATTCAATGAGAATATTTTATTCATTCAGATCTAGGATGTGTTATTTGAGTGTTCCCTTTATTTTTTTGAGCAGTGTATAAACAAGCAAATCTCTCCCTGACTCAGCAGCAGCTCTTCCTATTCTGCCTGTTTCCGGTTTAGGCTGTGACAAGCCTAGTGTCACAGGGTCTTAAATAGACCTGATGATGCTTTGCGGCCAGCCAATTACTGTAATGCTCACAACCAACATGGCTACGGCATTACAGTACGTGGCAAGCAATCCCTGCATGTTCATTGGCTCTCTAAAGAGCGCCAAACATGCAGGGTGGGGACCCAAGCTCCCGCCCGAGCAACCCGGAAATACTCGCCGAGCGCCGAGTTTGTCAAGCACCGTGACGCTCGAGCAAGTACCGAGTAGTGGCAAGCATGTTTGCTCATCACTAATTATAATTATCTTTTGCCTTTTTTTTTTCAATCTCAATTATGCAACACTTGCCAAAAAGGACATAATAAAGCATATTAGGTAGATAGATGCATGTACAGAAAGCAAAATGTTGCAGCAAGCCACAGATGTGGCATGTACTGTTGTCAATTTGGACTGGTAAAACAGATGTGCATAAACAGACATGCACAGTTAAATTATGATCAGCACAAATTGTCCTCATATAGCACACCACATGATGCCGTGCACACAGATATATATAAATCTATTGACCTCATTTTTCTAATAAATTACTACCAAGAAACCACTGCAATCATAAAAATTATAAATTCTTTATTGGTAATTCCATGATTAAATATCAACAAATGAATGATTAAAAAAGTACCTCACACTGTGAGGGACATCACAGGTTAGTCCACTGTAATGACTAGATTCTATCTGGTCAGAATATTTTCTGAAGAGAAATACTGTAAAAACTGGCAAAATGCTTAGTTGCATGCAATAATATTATGGATACAGAGGCTAGCAGCTCAATATAAGGCACAGAATGAATCAGCTAAGTCAGATCAAGGAATCGCTACTCTCAATATAAAGTGCATAGTGCAAAAGCATGTGACTGAAGAGAGATTACAGTGTAGAAAAATACTTTGCAAAAATATTTTTACATTACCTATGATAGAGCTGCCGAAGATCAGATGTCCCTCCACCCCAATGCACGTTTCGTGTATAACTTCCTCAGGGGTCGTGTTTAGAAAGGGGAAGTCAGCACTTTCTAAATGTTTAGCCGGCCAATAGAATGTTTTAAATTAATCACATGTATGCCACTCTGCTTGTGGCATTACCCGCTCATGAAGCCCGGCTCCACCTCGTGAGTCACGTGATTTCCGGTTTCTGGCCTGTGGAGTTGAAGCATCCTGCGTTCCCAGGGCAACCCTGTATGATGCCGCATGCACGTAATCCTACCCATGCAGTAGGCAGAGGGCTGAAAAAAGGAATTATTACTGGTAAACGTGATAGTTGCTCTTTGAAAGCATTTTGATATGATAACGATTATTAAAAACGAAAATAGGCTACTAAGTATCCGTTTATTTATAAACTGTGTTGAATAGTAATAAATTCAGCTGTCTAAAATTAAAGTGACAGTGCAGTGAAAAAGTCTAATTCAGGAGATAGGTCGCAAAGTGACTGCTTGTTAGTTATAATAGTATAAGTCGATAGATATAGAGATAAGTGAATAACTATACATCAGATAAACTTAAGTGTCTGTGCAGATTAAAGGAAATAAATTAATCGTTTTATATTTTGACCAGATAGATTTTTGGATATTCTGACCAGATAGATTCTATTATGTCATTACAGCGGACTATCCTGATGTCCCCCACAGTGTGAGGTTCTCTTTTTAATTGTTTATTTGTTATTATTTAATCATGGAATTACCAATAAAGAACTTATAATTGTTATGATTGCTGTGAATGCTTGGTAGTAATTTATTGCTAAAACCAAGCCAATTGATTTATATGCACAGTTAAATGTCTAGCTTTTTTCTATTTTTTTCTACAAAATTCAAAGCATTTGCAACAGGGCACTATATTGGTATAGTGTGTACATATGTGAAATTTTACTAGCAAATCAGATATGCAAAAAAAAAATGTTTGCGACATGCACACTTTGTGAATTAGACAGATCTTTCCAGTCTGGTGAGATAAAAGGTTTCATGACTAACTTATATTATGCTGGACAACTTTGTTGTTATGTCAAAATAGTTCATAGGTTTGTGTATAAATCATCTTATGGACATTGTAACATCAGCATAAATTACAAACTTTGTTTTTAGCGCTATTCAACGTTTTTAGTGTTAATAGTGTTGGTCTACTCACTAAAACATCTAAACGCTAGTCAATGACCAGCTAATCAACAGGGCAGAATGGTATAGAATTATGCATAAGAAAATTCTATACATTTAGAAAACATGAGCTAGGAATAGATAAAAGGGTCTCTACTTTCAGGAAAGTGAACCCCAAATGATCTAAAATACCTAAAATAACAGATAAAGCCAGTACTTGCTCTTCCAAGGTCCAGTGATGTTTTGGCTACAGTGATGATGTCACGTGGACAGCAAACATCACTGTTGTAGCCAATTATAACGTTCACATGCTGTTCCGGGGTAGATGGCTTAAACTGCTGATCACAATGATTGTCTGCAGCAGTGATGCACACTGTCGACGTGATGTAACAGTTGCAGCCAAAACACTGCGACCCTAGTAGTGGCAGGGAGCCATCGTTGCTTCTGGGGAGTTCTCTGTTTGGTATTTTAGCTATTTTAGAGCATTTCCTGAAAGTGAAAAATCGAAAATCCTTTTAAGATCTATTGAAGGTTACATACAATCAATAGTAAATCCCTCACATTAGCTATACCAAAAGATAGGGGCATATTTATCAGTACAGTATAGGTTTTAGAAAGTGCAAAATGAGACAAGATAGTTAAAATGCACCAGATTTATGAAAGTGGTTCATCATGTTTGATATTTCTGTACAGGAAAAATATATCTTTGTAAATAAATACTTGTAACGTGTTAGCCAGTAGATTAGAAACATATTAAAATTTGAGAGTCCTCAGTGCTTGATACCTTTTAATTATTAACTGAAAAGATGGTAATAAATAACAAGTTTTTGAAACTACTCGGGTCTCTTCATCAGACAGAGTGTGGAGACAGGGGGTCAGTGGGTGCTCTCATCCGCTGGCCCATCTGTCTTTAGAAACACTACATGGACCAGTGCTCATCCCACTGAACACCTGCTTTCCTTCCCTGTGGCCATAATACTACTTAGACAACACAGGGTGAGAATAACAAAATGTGGCAATACTTTATTGAACCACCAACAGACAATAACATATAGGACTACAGTGTCCATTTTAGGACATGATCAGATATCAAAGTCAAACATCAGAATGATGTCAGTTTGAGACTAAATACCCTGTCTGACAGGTGATCCTGACAAGTGACTTTGACAAGTGACTTTGATAAGTGACTTTTACAAGTGACTTTTACAACTGTAAAAATATTTTTAAAAAAGTCACTTTTCACTGATGGGACTTGAACACAAAATTCAGCATCTAGAAGCCAGTGCACTAACCACTGAGCTATAAATTCAGTTGAAGAAACCTAAGAGTTCTATTTGGTTATATGATTTTCAGTGCAAACCTGTCTGAAACTCATTGGGACACAGCACAGACTGCAAGCAAGCCAAATTCAAATGATGCTTGATTTTGATGTGTGAGTCTGATGTGTGACTTTCTTCAAACATCAGAATCAGAATTACAATGACTTTTAGTCACCCTGAGTATTTTCATGGTTGATCTCATAAGACAAGAAAATCTGCCAACTACTAACACTTGAGTGGATAGCTCAATGCATCAGCCTCTGAAACTGCAGATATCAGGGTTCAAATCACAATAGAAATAGAAATAGGAATGTTATTATTTTTTTAGTATACCTATTTAGCACACAAACTACAGAGGTGTTTTTACTTTTAATATCTGACATTCTGATTGTCATCCTGACGTGTTAAGTTTCAGGCACGCTGTCTATTTGCATGGTAAATTACATAGCCAAAGTAAATTGGGAGGCACTAATTTACTACATATCTATTTCCAAGTGACTGTACATTTGCATAATTTCTTAAAGGGGTCTAATGATCACATTTCTTTATTGTAAATTTTTCTTTCCATCCACCCAAGAACTGGCTACAAACTCCCAATTTACTTTTGCTATGTAATTATTATTATATATCACTACCTAAATCATCAAATAATGAACCTATAGTTTAATGGTAAGGCATCTGTGTCACATAGTTTGTCAGATATTAAAAGTAAAACACCCCTGTAGTTTGTGTGCTAAATACGCATAATTAAAAAAAAAATAACATTCCTATTGGGATTTGAACCAAGACACTGTAGCTTCAGAGGATGATGCCTTATCATTGAGCTATCCAATCAAGTGACAGAAACTGGCACCTTTTCTTGTCTTATGAGATCAGCCATGAAACTACTCAGGATGACTAAAAGTCATTGTAATTCTGATTCTGATGTTTGAAGAAAGTCACACATCAGATTTGCACATCAAAATCAAACATCATTGGAATTTTGGCTTGCTTGCAGTCTGTGCATAAGTCCCAATGAGTTTCAGACAAGTTTGCACTGAAAATCATATAACCAAATAGAACTCTTAGGCTTCTTCAACTGAGTTTATAGCTCAGTGGTTAGTGCACTAGCTTCTAGACACAGAAATTTGTGTTCAAGACTAGTGATGCTTGGCGCTCACTGAGTATTTCCGGGTTGCTTGGGAACTCAGGTCACCTCCCTGCATGTTTGGTGCTCTTTAGAGAGCCAATGAACATGCAGGGATTGCCTGCCATGCACTGTAATGCTGTAGCCATGTTGGCTGTGGGCATTACAGTGATTGGCTGGACACACAGCATCAGCAGATCTATATCAGACCTGGCACTGCCATGCTTGTCACAGTTGCTCTGGATCAGGCAGTATATGGAGAGCTGCTGCTGCGTTAGGGAGAGATTTGATTGTGTATTAGGTAGTGTAGGGAGAAAAAACGTACATTACACATATCCATCTTAACAACCAGTCCTTCTGAGGTCTAATCCATCTGCAGAGATATCAGGCAGGCAGTATGTATAGCACAAGAAGCTACATTCCAATTCTGCCTTCTGCTGCTGTTAGATATTTCTATACAAAGGGCCAGGCTTACTATTCTTTGGATCTTAATCCTCATTATTTGCTTAAAAAGCAATCCAGAGAACACAGTTTTTCTGCGCCATTTGCTTGTTAGCACTGCAGAATACAGCCAGGTACTTTCCATATTAGAGCGCTAGAAATCCAGCTATTGAGAACTGTGCTTTCTCCGTCAAATGCATCACATATACGTTGTCAGAAAATACTGCCATTTCTGGCCTCCATTAAAAATTTCTTTCAGTGTGTCAATGAAGCAATTCACAGCAGTTTTCTGGTCAAACTACTTACCTACAGGCCAGGTATTTAAAACTCTGTTTTCTCCTTCACATGGATAACATATAAGTTCTCTCCAAACTCAGTCATTTAAAATGGGCAAGGCACATGGCAAGGGACGGAGAGCTGTACGTGATAGTAATGGTGCATGCAGAGGATGAGGACAAGGCCTTGGGCAAGCCGAAATTTTGACACAAAAAACACACACATATTCTCGCCTGACCTTCCTGTCCCAATTTCTAGGGGACAGCAGCACACCACTATTGAACCCAGAGCAGTGTGAAAATGTTGTTGGTTGGATAGCGGATAATGCTTCCAGTCACTTAGCCACCAACACCAACACCACCACCCTGTCTTCCACACGGTCAAGTCTCAGTTGCCGTGAAACTGGACTGCATATTCCTCACCCTGATCCTCCTTCCTCCCACCATGCCGAGTACCAAGAGACAACTGATCCCACACTCGCCCCGTCCAATTGAAGAGGGGCAAGAGGAGATCGCGTGTAGCGATGCCCAAATATTTCAGCAGCCATGGTCACACGAAGGCGACGTTGGGAAAGTGTCAGAAGAGGTGAACGATGATGAGACAGAATTGCCAGGAAGTCAGGAGGAAGACCAGGGTGCGGAAGTGGAAGACGAGGTGGTGAATGATATAGTAACTGACCCAACCTGGCAGGAGGACATGCACAGTGAGGACAGCAGCACACAGGGTCAGGGAGGCAGAGCACCCCAACAGGCAGGAAGAAGCAGTGTGGTGGCCGCAGACAGAAGGCATGCAACCGTTCCCCGTAACACCAACACGAAGGAAGTTGCCAGTACAACTGTTAGGTCTTCCCGAGTCTGGTTGTTTTTTAAAGACTCTGAAGATATCCCCAAAAATGCCATTTGCACCAAGTGCCAAGCCAGCATCAGCAGGGGTGACAAAAAGACCAGCCTGACCACCACCAGCATGGTCAGGCATATGGCAGCAAAGCACCCGACTTTGTGAGCCAAACCCCAGGGTCCAGGAACAGTGTCTGCGGGTGGCACCATTGCTTCTTCCGCTGTTGTGCATGCAAACTAATCCCCTGTCCATGGTGCATGCGAAGACGCCTCCTGCCCTGCACCTGTCGTTGCACCCTCTCAAGTAGCAGCATCAGGAAGCACGTACATGTCCTTGTCCCAGCGCAGGATTCAGTTTTCCATACCCCAGTCCTTGGAACGCAAGCGCAAATATGCAGCCAATGCCCCACAGGCCACACTACTAAATTCTCACATTTCACGACTGATTGCACTCAAAATGTTGCCTTTTAGGCTCGTGGAGACGGAAGCATTTCCCAACCTGATGGCAGCGGCCATCCCTCAGTACTCGGTCCCCAGCCGCCACTATTTCTCCCGGTGTGCCATCCCCGCATTACACAAGCACGTGTCCAAAAACATTAGCCATGCTCTCAACAATGCAGTTACCAGTAAAGTCCACCTAACCACGGACATGGACATGTGCTTGTGGGCAGGGACCGTACATCTCACTGACGGCACACTGGTTTAACATAGTGGAAACCGGGACCCAGTCGGACCTTGGGATAGAACATGTCCTTCTGACGCCAAGGATTGCGGGCCCTAGGTCAATCAGGGTTGCCCCCATGGTCTACAGCTCCTGCACCTCATCCTCCTCAGCCTCCTCCTCCTCTTCAGCCTCCATCTCCGAAATGATTACATCAGTCACAAGCTGGAAGCACTGCAGCACTGCCTCGGCCAAGCGGCAACAGGCTGTGCTGAAGCTAATATGCTTAGGTGAAAAACCTCACAATGCTGAAGAGTTGTGGACAGCTCTGAAAAGAGCAGGCAGATCTGTGGTTCACACCGCTGAACCTACAGCCAGGCATGGTCGTGTGTGACAATGGCCGGAACCTGGTGGCGGCTCTGAGGTGAGGTGAGCTCACACACGTGCCATGCCTGGCCCATGTGCTGAATCTCGTGGTTCAGCGGTTTCTCAAATCCTACCCGGAGCTGCCGGATCTGCTTGTTATAGTACGCCGCCTGTGTGCCCATTTTAGAAAGTCAGCTACAGCTTCCGCCGCCCTTGCAGTGTTTCACCAGCGTTTGCAGCTTCCAGCTCACAGACTGGTGTGTGATGTCCCCACGCGTTGGAACTCTACACTGCAGATGTTGGGAAGGATTTGTGAGCAGAAGAGGGCAGTTGTTGAGTACCAGCATCAACAAGGCCGTTGCTATTCAGTTCAGACTCCACACATAAGACCTCAGGAGTGGACATGGATGTCAGACATATGTACCATCCTCCAGAACTTTGAGGACTTCACCATGCTGGTGAGCGGCGATGACCCTATAATTAGCGTCACCATCCCGCTTCTCTGTCTTCTGAAATGCTCTCTGCTCACAATCAAAGAGGATGCATTGCAGGCGGAGCACGATGAGATGGAGCAAGGGTGATTACACACAGCCAAGCCTCATCTCATCCCAACGTGGATTGGGTGACAATGAGGAAGAGGAGGAGGAGGAAGGACAGGCGCTAGTTTCATGCACTATAGACGGTACTACCTGCACAGCTGTCATACCATTAGTTCAGCGTGGATGGCTAGAGGACAGAGAGGAGGAGGAGAGCATGGTCAGTCATCCTCTTGGTGAGGACACGGAAGTCTTTCCTGTTAGTAGTCTGGCACGCATGGCTGAGTTTGTTACGCTGCCTTTCCCATGACCCTCGCGTTCTCAAAATTGTGGGTGACAGTCATTACTGGTTGGTGACACTTCTAGACCCACGCTACAAGGAGAACTTTATATCTCTTATTCCTGAGGTGGCCAGGTCTACAAAAATGGGACTGTACCAGAAGGCCCTTGTTGCGGAACTATTAAAAAATTCCCAACTGAAAACGCTGGCAGCAGAGGGCACACTTTGTTGGACCACCAAGGAGTACAGGCGAGAGAGACGCAACTTCAATCCAGCAGCGGCAGGGGAACACTGTCAAAGTTCTGGGAGAGTTTTCTCAGACCCTCCTATCGCACAGGCCTTGAGGCGCGGGGTACTCTCGCAAGAAGTGCAAAGTTTGGGAAGATGTTGAGGGAGTACCTTGCCGATCGTACCAACGTCCTACGTGATTCCTCTGTGTCTTACAATTATTGGGTATCCAAGCTGGATACGTGGAATGAACTGCCTCTCTATGCCTTGGAGGTCCTGGCCTGCCCTGCCGCCAGCGTTTTATCAGAGCGGGTTTTTAGTACCGCTGGTGGAATTATAACTGATAAGCGCATCCACCTGTAAACTGAAAATGCTGACAGGCTGACTCTTATAGATGAACAAGGGCTGGACAGGGTCAGACTTCTCAACAACACTGAATGATAGCAGCGTAACATAAACTTAATTCCAGTGTCTTTTCTTGGGAGGTGTATTCTCATGCACCTTTTCACACCCACACATGGGTATACGCTTCCTGATTTGGGCTGTTTGTCCTTGTCCTCCTCCTTCTCCTCATCCTCCACCACCATATTACCAGGGTGACCGTGGTCCCTGATGCAACACCCACATAATTTTTTTAAAGGGTGTTTATGATGCCCGGAAATTTTTTTTGTTATACAGTATTTTCATGTATACCCTCCAGGGGTAAATGTTTGTCAGCCCATACACTTAGTGCATGGGCATTACAAGTATAGGAGGCCCGCTTTTTTCTAATGGGAACATTTTTTTATGAGGCCTTCCTCCACGTCTCTTCCAAGGGGCATTGAAGTGCCTCCAAATTTTTAGCAGCCCTTGCATTCACTGCATAGGCCAACACTATGGGAGACTCTCTCCTTTCTAATGGGAATTTGTCGTTACTGTGGCCCTGCTCTATGTGTCTTTAAAATCTTAGTGGGGTTTTTCCTAAAATTCGTCAGCCGTTGGACTCACTGCATACCCTATAACTGTATAGCAGACTCTTTCCTTTCTAATGGGAATTTGTCGTTACTGAGGCCCTGCTCTATGTGTCTTTAATGTGTTAGTGGAGTTTTTCCTAAATTTGGTCAGCCGTTGGACTCACTGCATACCCTATAACTGTATATCAGACCCTCTCCTTTCTAAAGGCAACATGTCGTACCTTGTTACTGTGGCCCTGCTCTGTGGGTCTTTAAATTCTTAGAGGGGTTTTTCCTAAATTTGGTCAGCCGTTGGACTCACTGCACACCCTACAACTGTATATCAGACCCTCTCCTTTCTAATGGGAACATGTCGTACCTTATTACTGTGGCCCTGCTCTATGTGTCTTTAAATTCTTAGTGGGGTTTTTCCTAAAATTCATCAGCCGTTGTACTCACTGCATAACCTCTAACTGTATAGCAGACTCTTTCCTTTCTAATGGGAATTTGTCGTTACTGTGGCCCTGCTCTATGTGTCTTTAATTTCTTAGTAGGGTTTTTCCTAAATTTGGTCAGCCGTTGGACTCACTGCATACCCTATAACTTTATAGCACACCCTCTCCTTTCTAATGGGAAGATGTCGTACCTTGTTACTGTGGCCCTGCTCTGTGTGTCTTTAAATTCTTAGTGGGGTTTTTCCTAAAATTGGTCAGCCGTTGGACTCACTGCATAACTTATAACTGTATAGCAGACTCTCTCCTTTCTAATGGGAACATGTCGTACTTGTTACTGTGGCCCTGCTCTGTGTGTATTTAAATTCTTAGTGGGATTTTTCCTAAAATTCGTCAGCCGTTGGACTCTCTGCATACCCTATAACTGTATAGCAGACCCTCTCCTTTCTAATGGGAACATGTCGTACTTATTACTGTGGCCCTGCTCTATGTATCTTTAAATTCTTAGCGGGGTTTTTCCTAAAATTGGTCAGCCGTTAGACTCACTGCATACCCTGTAACTGTATAGCAGACTCTCTCCTTTCTAAATGGAATTTGTCGTTACTGTGGCCCTGCTCTTTGTGTCTTTAAATTCTTAGTGGGGTTTTTCCCTAATTTTGGCAGCCCTTGCAGTCACAGCATGGGCATTACCACTATAGGAGACCCTCTTCTTTATAATGGGAACATTTTTTTTACTGAGACCCTCCTCTATGTCTCTTCAAAGTGGTATTGGGTTGCGTCCAAATTTTTGGCAGCACTTTCAGTAACTGGATACGCAATAACAGTATAGGAGACCCACTTGTTAATAATAAGAACAACAAAGCATAGCCGGCTGATGGCTCTCTAGCAATAGCAAGGGCCGACAGCTGGCCTTTTAAGAATAGTAAGGGCCACCTGATGGCCCTATAAAAATAGGCTTTATGACTTTCAGAGTCCCTCAATCATAAATGAAACAGGATGTGTCTGATGATGTGTCACACACCACATTGCCAGATAAGGTTGTAAAATGTTAAAATTCCATTTCCCAGTGAATGCATTTGTCTTAAAAAAATAACGTAAAAAAACAAAACAATAGGATCTTTCTTTATTATAAAAAACAGCGTCACCAATTTAACCTCAATGTAATCACACTGTTCAGCTCATGCACCTCCTCCTCCATCTCCGAAATGACTACATCAGTAACAAGCTGACAGCACTGCAGCACTGCCTTGGCCAAGCTGCAACAGGCTGTGCTGAAGATAACATGCTTAATGCTTAATTGACAAACCGCCCAGCACTGCAGAGTTGTTGAAAGCTGTAACACAGCAGCCTGATCTGTGGTTCTCACCGCTGAACATACAGCCAGGCATGGTTGTGTATGGGCGGAACCTGGTGAAGGAGAAATGACAGCCGGGGTCGATATGGTTTCCCTCTATGCCACTCCTTTGACCAAGCTAAAGAATATGGCTGTGGTGAAATACAACTCCCACTGAAAAGCTGTTACAGATTGAAAAACATTGTGCCCACCAGAGGATTTGATTCTGAGGGATAACCTTTCTCACCTGTTTAAGAGCCCCATAGCAGCTGCAAAGTTAGTGCTATCATGAACTCTCCTGAGGTAGAAGCCAAGGCACACCAGAGGATTCTCGGTGGGACTGTTCAACCCTGACGAGACGCAGTCCTTGCTAAGAAAGTGTGTGGGAAGGTTCCCGGACACTCTATTTTTACTGAGGAGGAAACACACGCAAACACGGGGAGAACATACAAAGTCCTTGCAGATGTTGTCCTTGCTGGGAGGACTTCCTGGGAGAAATGACACACAGGGTAGATACGGTTTCCCTCTATGCCAGTCCTTTCACCGAGCTAAATACAACTCTCAGCAAAAAAAGTTGTGGACTGGCTCCGTACCGTCCCTGGCCACATTCACCTGTCCACGTGTTTGTGGTTAGGCGGTCCTTCCCAGTAAGTGCACTGGGGAGGGCACGGGTAATGTTGTGGGACCCGTGATTTTGGAAGGCGGAGGCGATACCGAGAAATATAGTGGCGGCTGGGGACCGAGTATGGACACCTGGCCGCCGCCAGCATGAGGTTATGAAAAGCTTCCGCCTCTACGAGCCTAAAAGGCCACATTTCAAGCGCAAGCAGCTGTTAAAAATTTGTCAGTATAGTATTGCAGCCTGTGGGTGGGTGGGTGACTGCCTGCATACTTGCGCTTGCATTCCAAGGATTGGGGTAGGGACAACTGAATGCTGCAGTGGGACAAGGACGTGGACGGTGATTGTTGCAAGTCTGCAATGACAGGTGCATGGCGAGAGGCATCTTCGCATGTGCCAAGGATCACTTATGATGGGCACACGTTTAGGCAGTGACCTGGGTTCAGAGGTCTTCCCCATGCTGTTCCCATGTCTTTTCAGCATTGTATGCATGTGTCTGATGATGTGTCACACACCACATGGCCAGATAAAGTTGTAAAATGTTAAAATGACATTTCCCGGTGAATGCATTTGTCTTGGTTGAAAGCAATGCAAAAGTGCAAAAACGCATCCAAAACGCTACTTGTGAACATAGCCCAAGGTGTGGAGGAGTATTTTTGTTTTTGGTTATTTATTTTGCCTTATATACAAGTCATTACCCTGGAAAAGATGTTCCTTAACATATTTCCCAGGAAAATCCATTTTGGTTTCGTTTTTGTATGTTTTATTGTGAGCCCGTAAAAGTGGCGTAATACTTAGACCACGTTGTTGACAGCAGTGATCTGGCAGTCAGAGATGCTTCCAGGGCTCTTCCCCATGCTATTCCCCTGTCATTTGAGCACTGTTCCCATCGATTTGGGCAATTTTTAGGCCCTCTGCAGATCGCCGGGGGGAGCCGTCTGAAAAATGCTCGAGTTTCCCATAGACTTACATTGGTCTCGTTGCTCAGGTCGAGCACCCAAGTATTCCAATTTGCTCGACCCGAGCAACGAGTACCCAAGCATTTTAGTGCTCGCTCATCACTATTCAAGACCCATCAGCGAACAGTGACTTTTTGTTTATTATTATTACAGCTGTAAAAGTCACTTGTCAGAATCACTTGTCAGACAGGGTATTTAGCCTCAAACTAACATCATTCTGATGTTTGATTTTGATATCTGATCATGTCCTAAAATGGACACTGTATAGGAAAGTGCCAGCAAATACCTAAGTTGGTGAAAATTACAGAGTCTCACCCTTCCACTGACATGCCAGAATTAGAGCAGCTGCGATTTCGGGGCTTCCAGGGCCGACTACCCCCACCAGTGGCACCCCGCTTTTGGTGGTCACCCACAGAGAGGAGAAAATGACAAGCTTAGAAAGCTTACAGTCCATTGAGATATGTGATCAGGTGACCGAAGGGCCTCAACCTGGCTTCTCCAAGCGTGTTCAGGGTCACGGGTGAAGTAATGGTCAATGGAGCAGATCTGTAATTTTCCACCTAGGGCCATGGTCCCTTAGGCTTGCATCCAGTAGAATGTCAAATTTGTGTCCTCCGAGCACGCTTGTGTACTAACTAAGTAGCTTTGGCGTGCTTGAATGCTATGTTCAAGTCGCCGTGGCTGCATGTCTCGCGGCTGTTTGTTAGGCAATAGTGTTGAGCCACCCCCGTAGTGTTCGAGTTCGGTTCGGTTCGTCGAACACCTTCGAACACCGTTAAAACCAATGGCAGGCAAACAAAAACACATAGAAACACATAGAAAACACCTTCAAAGGTGTCCAAAAGCTGACAAACTGCTCAGAAGACATAACTAACACATGGAAAAGTGCCAAGTACATATAGTCATGCGAAAAGAAAAGAGGTGGAGGAGTAAAAGGAGGGGGAGACACAGATATAGGCATGTCATGCCCTTCTAAAATCCAAAAAGTGAGAAGCCGACACGGCCAGTCCGCTCCTGCCCGTGCCACCTCCGTGTCGCCGGGTTTGTGCCAGAGCCGCGGTGGACCCTGACGGCCAGCCCCCCTCTCCCAATACTGGTGTCTGTCCGCAGGTGGGTCGAGCGAGCCCTCTGTGGTGGAGGCAGCTCTAAGCTTTTTAATTTAAATTGTCTCTCTAATTTGAATGAATACACTTTAAATCCTTTTACAAGGATCTATTGGAGGGCAAGTCTCATGCCAGCAGCCGCGTAATTCCAGCTCCAGTAGCGTCCACTAAAGCTGCTGCAGTTAAAAAGCTTTTATAAGGATCGAGCTCGGCTGTCCACCGCAAGGCATCCTACCGCCAGTCCCAGACCCTATGCCTTGGGGTGCCTCCTGATGCTCTTCACTGAGTATCCCGTGGTCCCGAAGCATTTCCTTTGAAAAAATTAAGTGTCCAAACTACAGGTGGTGTAGCTTGCTTAACAGCCGGGATAATCCGCTGACTAACAAACACTGCTACTGAGCACAAAGTAATTCCTGGGCTAGATGCAGTTAAAAATTTGTAATTAGATACTCTCGTTGGATGCTGAGAAAGCATTCCATAGAGTCTCCTGGCACGCCATATATTATTCTCTTAAAAAGCTTGGGGTAGGGGTCTAGGGGACCCTTTTATAGCCAAAATCACGGCCCTGTATAGCAATACGTCACCTAGGCTGAAGATAAATGGAACTGTATTACCCTGAGGGCTCGGTTGCTACAGAGGTATTGCACCTCACCCAGAGGTGTGATATATCACTCTCAGGTAAGGATGGAGTGTGGATCAGGACCCGACACCTGCATGCATTACACCACATTGCCGTGGGGCAGGGTGACCAATATGCCCCTGAGATGGGCACGACAGTCCCTGTCCCTGGCTGGAGTGGGGGAGGGAACACTGAGGAAGGGGAACCCTTTAGTGCAGGAGCAGGGAGGAAGCAGTTCCTGGGTGCATTGAGAAGAGAGTATAAAAGGTGGGCACCATCTTAGTCCAGGGCAGAGAAGTCTGAGCAGAAGTGACAGGGAGCAGGGGCTCTGCATGAGCTTTGCTCCGGAGGCGGGCCTAGTAACAGAGGCCCAGGCCTGGAAGAGGGAGAAGGAAGGAAGAGGAGCGGAGAAGGCTCCAGGAACGAGGAACGAAGGAATCCCAGGGGTGCGGACGGGCGAGTCGCCACCGCACGCCCAAATCCACCTGCGTGGAGGGGTCAGGCCAAAGGGGGAGACCCGTCCCCGAAACTAGTGGAGGCGGGAAACGACCCTCAGCTAGAAACCGGAGGCTGTGACATTTTATGTGGCGCAGCCCCTCGCTACACCCGCTAGGAAGGCACCACATATGGTCAGGGAAACTGGCGCCAAGTTTACCAAGAGGAGGCCCGAGGCAGCAGGACAGAAGGGTTGGTAAGAAAGGCCAGACAAAGGACACACAAAGGGGGTCCTGTGAAGCGCTCCAAAATTATCTGGGAGTTGTCTGAGCCCCTCACCTGGTGAGTACAGTACGACGTGGGCAGCCGTTACCTGCAGAAGTGGTCTGGATAATAAGAACTGTGAGTAAAGGCCCTGGACTGCATCACTGACTCCGTGTCGTTACTGCTGCTGCCCTGCACCATCACCCCTATCCTCCGCATACACTGCCCTGAGGCTATACTCCTCCCGTGGGAAGTTATGCGACGTTCTGCTGCACCCACAACACCAGCCTCAGCGGTCTGCCCTGCAGCGGCGGTTCACTCTGACCGCAATCCACGGGTGGCGTAGTCGGACGTTTAAACATCAAAACCACATAAATAGTTCCACCACTGGTTTGACCGCCCTGAGCCACGGAACCGGGTCGCCGCCACGGAGACTACAACCACCAGCATCCACCAAAATGGGTCCGGCTCCGGGTGTCCCAAGGCCCAGGGGGCGCGTCAGAACATTTTCATCTCCTTTCATAATCACCAATGGGACAAGGCAGGGATGTCCTCTGTCCCCTCTCTTATACATCCTAGTGACGGAGCACCTGCTCTCATCAATTCGCCATAACCCCAATATTAGGTGGATTGAGGTGGGAGGCACCAAGTACAAGTGCTCTCTATTTGCTGATGATGTCCTAGTATATATCACTCAATCACATATATCCATCCCTGCAGTTATGGCTGAAATAGATCACTTTGTTACATGGTCAAATTTTAAAATCAATGCAGCGAAGTCTGAGGCCCTCGATGTCTCCCTCCCCAAATCCATACAGGATTCCATCCAGTCCAACTTTCCCTTTGCCTGGCCCTCACAGGGTATCAAATACTTAGGAATTCCTATTCATAGAGACCTCTCCCATCTATGTTATCTTAATTTTGGGCCCTTTATTGAACAACTCCATACAGACCACGGTTGGCAAGTTAGAACTGTAAGATTCACTACGTGTTCCAAATTATTATGCATAAAGTGTTTAGGAGTGATAAGGGAAGAATTTGTTTGTTTGTCAGTTAAACTCATTGATGTTGATGTGTGTCAGGGCTCTTTATATCACTATAAGCAATTGCAGACACCTGTGCTAATTAGTTTGGCAGGTGTGTCCAATGAAAGGCAAGACTACTTAAGAAGGCTGTCCCACATTATTAAGCAGCCTACATTTTCTGCCAAAATGGGAAAGAAAAAGGATGTGTCGGCTGCTGAGAAGCAACAAATTGTGGAGTGATTAGATCAAGGCATGACTACAATCAACATTGTGCGATGATCAGGATGAAGTGTCTTGGCAATCAAGAAGTATGTAGCTGATTCACAGTACACACGTGTGCGTGCTGATAAGGGCAAATTGAGGACTCTTTCCTACAGGCAATTACGTCAGGTTAAAAGAGCAGCGGCAAAAAAGCCTTGTCATAGCAGCAGACAAGTTTTTGCTGCTGCTGGTGCCTCCAACGTCCCCCAAACAACAAGATGCAGGGTACTTCAGAGGTTTGCAGCTGTGCGTAAGCCATCCTGTCGACCTCCTCTATCCACTGCACACAAGCAGAAACGGCTCCAGTGGGCCAAACATTACATGAAGACTGATTTCAAAGCTGTTTTGTTCACGGATGAGTGTCGTGCAACGCTCGATGGTCCAGATGGATGGAGTGGAGGATGGCTGGTTGATGGACACCCCATGCAAACACAGCTACAGCGCCAACAAGGAGGAGGTGGAGTATTGTTTTGGGCTGGAATCATGGGGAGAGAGATTGTTGGCCGCTTTAGGATCCCTGAAGGGGTAAAGATGAACTCCATAATGTATGTGGAGTTTCTTAAACAGCACTTCCTGCCATGGTTCAAGAAGAAGAACCGTGTATTCCACAGCAAGATCATTTTCATGCATGATAATGCACCGCCTCATGCTGCACATAACACATCTGCATGTCTGGCTGATATGGGCATAAAAGGGGACAAACTTATGGTGTGACCCCCATGCTCCCAGGACCTCTACCCCATTCAGCACCTCTGGAGCATCATCAAAAGGAGTGTCTATGATGGCGGGAGGCCGTTCACATCTAAGCAACAGCTCTGGGAGGGTATTCTGTCCTCATGCAAAACAAGTGAAGCAGAAACCATCCAAAACCTGACAAATTCAATGGACGAGAGAGTTCAGAAGCTCCTTTCGAACAAGGGGTCCTATGTGCAATGTAACATCACTTGGAATAAAGTTTTGAGCTGAAAACTGTTTGATTCCAGTTTCTAATAACGTGCTAATGCTTATAATCTCAAAATGACCATTTTATTGGTCTTTATTAAAATGAAAAGGTTGATCGAAGAGTGTGGGGGATCTAAGAGTGTGGCAACCCAGCAGTCAGGATTACTTCGAATTCTGACAATCTGAGGGTCATGTTGCAGGTAGTGCAGCAAGAAGGCACTTATGTGTCTTGCGCATCTCGGAGCCCCAAAATTAATTTCCGGGCTAGATGCAGCTAAAAATTATTATTAATTTTAAATCTGGTGGAGCTTAGTATAGATGGCCTAAAAGAATCAGTACTGCACACTGCTACAAAGCCCAAATTATTTTCCAGCCAAGATACAGATAAACATGATTAGCAATTTTAAATCAGGTGGAGCTTAGTACAGATGGCCTAATAGAATCAGTGGTGCACACTGCTACAAAGCCCAAATTATTTTCCAACCAAGATACAGATAAACATGATTAGTAATTTTAAATCTGGTGGAGCTTAGTATAAATGGCCTAATAGAATCAGTACTGCACACTGCTACAAAGCCCAAATTATTTTCCAGCCAAGATACAGATAAACATGATTAGTAATTTTAAATCTGGTGGAGCTTAGTATAGATGGCCTAATAGAATCAGTACTGCACACTGCTACAAAGCCCAAATTATTTTCCAGCCAAGATACAGATAAACATGATTAGTAATTTGAAAGCTTAAAACGGTTGGTGAGGTGATTTTAACCAATCATCAAGCTTTTACTCTCCCCAGGATGACACAAGGGTAGAAAAGTCATTTCAGATCCATGATTTGTTCATCTTTATGAATGTGAGTCTGTCTACAGTATCAATGGAGAGCCGCGTGCGCTTTTCTGTCAGCACACCACCACCAGCGCTGAACACACGTTCAGACAGAACGCTGGCTGCGGGTCATGACAAGATCTCCAAGGTGTAAGTGGCTACCTCCGGCCATTTATCCAGATTGGAAGCCCAAAAAGAGCAAGGGTCCAGTGACACAGTCATGGCTTCAATGTTTACTTGGAGAAACTCCTTTACCATCTTCTCTAGGCGTTGACTATGTGTCAGACTTCTTGTCTCCTGTGGCCTTGCAAAGGATCGGCTAAAAAAGTGGTGAAATGATTCCGCAAAATTGATGTTACCAGCAGATACTGTGTTTCTGTTACGGTTTGAGTGCTGAACACTCGACGGTCCCACGGTTGGCAAGTTGGAACTGTGAGATTCACTACGTGCACCACTGGTGTTTTGTGGAAAAGCACATGTAAGATTCTGCAACAGGCTCTGCTGATACCCCTGCATGCGTGCATCCCTTTCTATGGCAGGAATAATTTCTGCAAATTAACTTTTGTACCGGGGATCTAACAGTGTGGCAACCCAGTAGTCAGGATTATTTCTAATTCTCACAATTCGAGGGTCATGTTGCAGGTAGTGCAGCAAAAAGGCACTCATGTGTCTTGCGCATCCAGGAGCACCAAGTCCCTGTTGTGTTGGTGGCGAGGTAACAATCATGCTTCCATCCACTGTCCTCTCCCCCCAACCTCGCACAACAGAAATGTGATCAAGGTCTCCCTCATCTGATGAGTCTTCCATCAGTTCGTCCTCCACTTCTTCCTGGGCTCCTGCACCTTCCTCACTACTTTGGCTGCTACCATGTGCCCTGGTAAAATCATCTCCCCCACCCTCACATGCCTGCCGCCTTGGTGCTGCTGACCGCCTGGACCTTGCAGATGTTAGCCCTTCCGCATACAACTCCTCCTCCTCTACTTCCTCCACCTCCTCTTGTGCCACCACCTGACTCCGAATTCTGTTTAACATGTGCTCCAGCATGTAAATCACCGGAATAGTCATGCTGATAATGGCATCGTCAGCACTTAACATCTTCGTCGCCATTTCAAAACTGTGCAGAAGGGTGCATAGGTCCCTGATGAGAGACCTCTCCTCCAGCGTGATTTGCCCCACCTCTGGATCTCGTTGGCCCAGGCTATACGTCAGAACGTATTGCACCAGGGCTTGTCGGTGCTGCCACAGTCGCTGCAACATGTGCAGAGTTGAATTCCACCGGGTAGGCACATCGCATTTTAGCTGGTTAAGTGGCAGGCCCAACGACTTCTGTAGAGATGTAAGTCGCTGAGCTGCGGGATGCGAATGGCGGAAGTGAGCACACAGCGACCGTGCCCTCTGCAGAAGGCCATCTAGTCCGGGATAGTGGGCTAAAAATTGCTGGACAACCAGGTTCAACACGTGAGCCATACAAGGCACGTGTGTGACATTGCCCCATCGAAGGGCCGCACCCAGGTTTGCAGCATTGTCGCACACGGCCTTCCCTGGTTTCAGGTCCAGTGGAGACAATCATTCATGAAATTGGTTCTCCAGAGCTGACCACAACTCCTCAGCTGTGTGACTCACATTTCCCAGACATTTCAAAGTAAAAACCGCCTGATGACGTTGAGCCCTGCTGCCAGCATAGTAAGGAGGTGTGCAGGATCCCTACTACGCAGTTAGAAAGCTTGTGGCATGACCAGACAGGATTTGGGTGCAGGTGGAGGACCGAGAGGAGGTTGAGGAGGCAGAAGCAGTGGAGGAACTTTGAGATAAAGAGGATTGATGCACAACTCGTGGGGACGGCAAGACTTGGACAGCAGCCCCTTGTCCTGCTGTCACCATAGTTACCCAGTGCCCAGTCAGCGACATGTAACGCCCCTGTCCATGCCTACTCGTCCAAATGTCTGTGGTGAAATGCACCCTGTCACACACAGAGTTTCTCAAAGAAGCGGTGATGTTGTGTGTGACATGCTGGTGGAGCGCAGGCACACCTTTCTTTGAGAAATAGTGCCGACTGGGCATCTGGTACTGGGGCACTGCGACGGACATAAGGTCTCAAAAATCCTCTGTGTCCACCAGGCGGAAAGGCAGCATTTCTGTAGCCAAGACCTTGCAGATGGTGAAATTCAACCTCTTAGCTTTCCATGGCTAGGATGAAATGGTCTTTTACTTGTCCACATCTGAGGGACCGAGGGCTGGATGTTGTGCTTAGACGGGGTTGATAAGGGTGTCCCCGGCAAACTGCCGGTCTGTGAGGAAGATGCAGGCTGACATGTTAGGTTGCCTTGATCCAAAGGTGGTGCTATCGATGTCGGACAGCGCTCAACACCAGCTGGTGTTACCACCTCCAAAGAAAATGATGACCTGCCAATCACGCTGGCTGTTGAGGGTAAAGAGGTGGCAGGTCTGCGTCCCAAAACAGGTGTGACTGCTGTCCCCCCAGTCACAGAGGATGAAGAGGCCGCGGATGCACAAGATGTGGCAGACGGTGGTTGGCCCGGCCGGCTAGGCTGCATTGTAGCACAGTGAACTTCCCACTGCAACTTATGCTTCATGTCCATGTGCCTGTTCATGCATGAAGTACTCAAACTATGTATTTTTTGGCCGCTACTTAGCTTTTGCTGACAAATGTTACAGATAACACGAGTTGGGTCATCTTTATCGATCTAAAAAAATGCCCAGGCTATGCAAGGCTTAGCACCCATGCGACCTGAAGAGCAACCACGACTTGTGGTCAGAGGCAGAGTTGTGTTTGAGGATTCAGTTGTTGACGTCCTTCCAGTACTACGTCTCTGTCCAGGAAGGTGCAACCTGACCTCGTTGTCACTAGCATCCTCCTCCACCTCCTCTGCTGACCTCATTGACTGGCTGACTGTGGGTTGACAGTAAATGGGATCTGCAACCTCGTCATCATCACCCTGTGTGTTCTCACACCCGTCGTCCTCAGAGCCAACCTCTTCCTGCCCTGACAAAAAACTCAAGTTGTCGCTCCAATTAGGTATTTGAGTCTCAACATCGTCTTCCTCATTATCTCCACCAACAGGAGTTAGTTTGGGAACGAGGGTCTACATTATGGTCAGAACCTTCTGCGTCTGGTCCTGGATCCGACTCATAAAGATTCTGGGCATCAGTGCAGATCATTTCCTCGTCTGGATTCACAGAAGCTCTGGAGCCGACCTCTGATTCCCAAGCTATAGTATGAGTAAACAGCTCTGCAGACTCAACCATCTGTTCTACCCCATACTCAGACGGGCAGCTGGAGACTTGGGAGCTGTGAGGAAGCAAGTGCGATTGGGGTGACAACTCTGAAGACTGGAGTATTTGTGATGTTGAAGTTGAGGTGGAGGAGAGCCCACTTAAAGGAGCACTTGATATCCGTTGAAGCACCTGCTGTTTTTGTGCCTCATCTGGAATTTGTAGCGATTGGCGTGGCCGTAAGAAAGGGATCGTATCACATTGTCCGCTAAAAGAAGTAGACATCTTAGTTTGGCTGGAAGATGGTCTTTCTTCTGCCGATGTTACTGTTGCTTTAACACCTACCCCACGGACACAACCTTTTTTTCCCTTCCCAACACGCCTATTCCCCTTTCCACCAGCAGCAGGCCTTTTTCCACTCATTTTGGTGGTTAACTAATTGACAACTCTTGAGTTGTTTGCACAAAAAACGATGGATGGGAACCGAGCAGAGCTGAGTGGCCGAACTGTGGTATTAGCCGAAAAGGATTGGCTGGGCTAGATGCAGTAAAACAATTTTATTACATACACAGTTGGTGGAGCTTAGTATAGATGGACTAAGAATAAGTCCCACACACTGCTACAAGCCCAAAATTTATTTTCCGAGCTAGATGCAGCTAAAAATTATTTGTAATTTGCAAGCTGGTGGAGCTTAGTATAGATGGACTAAGAATAAGTCCCACACACTGCTACAAGCCCAAAATTATTTTCCGAACTAGATGCAGCTAAAAATTATTTGTAATTTGCAAGCTGGTGGAGCTTAGTATAGATGGACTAAGAATAAGTCCCACACACTGCTACAAGCCCAAAATTATTTTCCGAGCTAGATGCAGCTAAAAATTATTTGTAATTTGCAAGCTGGTGGAGCTTAGTATAGATGGATTAAGAATAAGTCCCACACACTGTTACAAGCCCAAAATTATTTTCCAAGCTAGATGCAGCTAAAAATTATTTGTAATTTGCAAGCTGGTGGAGCTTAGTATAGATGGCCTAATAGAATAGGTTTTACTTGGCTAGGTGCAGTAAAAAAAATTGTATTCTATACACAGGTAGTGTAGCTTGCAACACAGATACGCTTCTCCACTGACTAACACACACTGCAAGATGCCAAAAAGGATTTGCTTAGCTAGATTTAGCCAAATGCTGTAAAAACACTTGCACAGCACTGGCACAGACCTGCCTGGCAAAAAGTCCTAGGAAATGCTGTAACCTAGTCCTCAAAAGGACTGCAATTACAATTAGTCCCTACTCCCAACCTATCTATTTAAGAGCACAGACCTGCCAGCTATAAGTCGTAGGAAATGCTGTAACCTAGTCCTCAAAAGGACTGCAATTACAACTATTCCCTACTCCCAAGCTATCTGTATATTTCTGAGAAAATTGGCTTGAAATTAACACTGAAAGTATAGCGCACACAGCAACAGCGGTGCCGTCTAACACACAGCTGCAGCAGTGAGAAAATGGTGGCGACGGGGAAAATGGCTGGGTCTTATAGGACAAGGACATGTGACATACACAGCCAATGACACATGCCCTTGCTTGTGTGAAAAAAAGCAGTTCGCTCCGTGTGTGCGCTGCTGATAGGCTGACAGATTGCACCTCCCCACTGTAAATGTGGGAAAGAGAAAAAAAAATGGAGTTCTTCATTATTTATGCAGAGATCCATCCCTTGCCCCTCCCCCCAGCCCCGCTGTACACTCAAACTGCGTATTAACATTGATTATCAGCATTACTGTGAAAAAATCCAGTTATGATTTTCGTGCATGAACAGTTATCGAACATAACCTCGAACAGCCGGATTTTTTTCAAATCGTTCGTGTTCGCCGAACGTCTCGAACATTGCTCAAAACAGCTCGAATTTGAGATTGGCGAACAGTTTGAGTCGAACACCGCTCATCTCTACTTGCGACTGATTCTGACGTTTTGGAGATAGAGGGTGAGGAGGAGGAGGTGCAGGAACTGGTGTAGAAGGTGGGGGGAAATCCTGATTGAACCAGGGCCCTGCCACCAAGGGACTACCACCATCATGAGGTTGCGGAAATCTTCCGTCTGTACTAGTTATGGGCGAACCCGTGACTGTTCGGGTTCGGCTAATTGACAGTTTATTAAATGTTTGGGTTCGGGTACCAGAACAGTACCCGAACTCCGAACCCGAACATGGATCCCATTCATGTGAATGGGGGAGCCAAATATACCTGGTTTCCCGTGCTGTCATTTGTGTGGCAGTGCCAGAAACACAGGCTCTGATCGGCGGTAATAGCATTACCACGGTCAGAGCGCTGTGACAGTGACCTGCGGTAAATAGCTTACCGAGGGTCATAGGTGCCGGCTGATGGTACTACTACCACCATCAGCCGGCACCTACCGTCATAGGAAACAGTGAGCGCAGGCACCGCCGGATGGGAGCAGAAGTCTCTCATTCGCCGGCACCTGTGCTGTGCTGAAAGTAAAAGAAAAATGTTAAAATTAATAAAAAAATATTCAAATAAAAATAAAACACATTATACTCACCTACACCGTGTCTCTGATGTTATCCGCCCCTGCAAAAAATAAAAAAACACCATATAAATCACTTTATAGCTAATCACCGAAAACCATGATCACCTGTAATAAAGTTAAAATAATAAAGCAACCTCATCCTCACCTGTCCGCCACAGTCCAAATAGCGAGAGTCCCACGATGATTCCATGAACAGAATGGCCACATTGTAAAATGTGACAGCTCTGTTCATTTGCCGGCAATACACTGTTCACGCGCAGTGAGTATTTTCCCACGCTTGCATCAATGAGTTGAACTTAGTTCACCAAGTGTGGAGACACGGGGGTCAGTGGGTACTCTCGTCTGCTGGCCCAGCTGTTTTTAGATAGAATAGACCAGTGGTCATCCCACTGTATGCTCGCTCTCCTTCCCCATTGGCATAATACTGCTCAGACAGCACAAGGTGAGAGTAACACAGTGTGGCAATACTTTATTGAACCACCAACAGACAATAACATATAGAAGAGTCCCAGCAAATACACAAGATGTTAAAAATTACAGAGTCTTACCCTTCCACTGACTCACTGGGAATAGAGCTACTGCAACTTTGGGTCTTCTAAGGCTGACAACTCCTAACAGTGGCATCCCGCGTTTGGTGGACACCCACAGAAAGGAGGTAACGACAAGCTTAGGAAGCTGACAGTTCATTGAGGTACGTGACCAGGTGACCGATGGGTCCCAACTAGTGTTGAGCCACCCCCGTAGTGTTCGAGTTCGGTTCGGTTCGTCGAACACCCGTATGTTCGCTGAACTGTTCGTCGAACTGTTCGTCGAACACCTTCGAACACTGTTAATACCAATGGCAGGCAAGCAAAAACACATAGAAATACATAGAAAACACCTTCAAAGGTGTCCAAAAGCTAACAAACTGCTCAGAAGACACAACTAACACATGGAAAAGTGACAAGTACATATAGTCATACGAAAAGAAAAGAGGTGGAGGAGTAAAAGGAGAGGGAGACACAGATATAGGCATGTCATGCCCTTCTAAAACCAAAAAAGTGCGAAGCCGACACGGCCAGTCCGTTCCTGCCCGTGTCGCCGCGTTTGTGCCAAAGCTGCGGTGGACCCTGACAGCCAGCCCCCCTCTTCCAATACTGGTGCCTGTCTGCTGGTGGGTCGAGCGAGCCCCCCTGTGGTGGAGGCAGGTCTAAGCTTTTTAATTTAAATTGTCTCTCTAATTTGAATGAATACACTTTAAATCCTTTTACAAGGATCTATTGGAGGGCAAGTCTCATGCCAGCAGCCGCATAATTCCAGCTCCAGTAGCGTCCACTAAAGCTGCTGCAGTTAAAAAGCTTTTATAAGGATCGAGCTCGGTGGTCCACCGCAAGGCGTCTTACCGCCAGTCCCAGCCCCTATGCCTTGGGGTGTCTCCCCGATGCTCTTCGCTGAGTGTCCCGGGGGCCCGAACCATTTCCTTTGCTAAAATTAAGTGTCCAAACTACAGGTGGTGTAGCTTGATTAACAGCTGGGATAATCCGCTGACTAACAGACACTGGTACAAAGTATTTCCTAGGCTAGATGCAGTTAAAAATTTGTAATTAGATACTTTAGTTGGATGCTGAGAAAGCACTCCATGGAGTCTACTGGCACTCCATATATTATTCCCTTAAAAAGCTTGGGGTAGGCGTCTAGGGGACCCTTTTATAGGCAAAATCACGGCCCTGTATCGCAATACGTCACCTAGGCTGAAGATAAATGGAACATTTTCATCACCTTTCATAATCACCAATGGGACAAGGCAGGGATGTCCTCTGTCCCCTCTCTTATACATCCTAGTGACGGAGAATCTGCTCTCATCAATTCGCCATAACCCCAATATGAGGTGGATTGAGGTGGGAGGCACCGAGTACAAGTGCTCTGCATTTGCTGATGATGTCCTAGTATATATCACTCAATCACATATATCCATCCCTGCAGTTATGGCTGAAATAGATCACTTTGTTACATGGTCAAATTTTAAAATCAATGCAGCAAAGTCTGAGGCCCTCGATGTCTCCCTCCCCAAATCCATACAGGATTCCATCCAGTCCAACTTTCCCTTTGCCTGGCCCTCACAGGGTATCAAATACTTAGAAATTCCTATTCATAGAGACCTCTCCCGTCTATATTATCTTAATTTTAGGCCCTTTATTGAACAACTCCATACAGACCACAGTTGGCAAGTTAGAACTGTAAGATTCACTACGTGAACCACTGGTGTTTTGTGGAAAAGCACATGTACACTGTGTTCCAAATTATTATGCAAAAAGTGTTTAGGAGTGATAAGGGAAGAATTTGTTTGTTTGGCATGACTACAATCAACATTGCCAAGACACTTCATCCTGATCATCGCACAATCAAGAAGTATGTAGCTGATTCACAGTACACACGTGTGCGTGCTGATAAGGGAAAATTGAGGACTCTTTCCTCCAGGCAATTACGTCAGGTTAAAAGAGCAGCGGCAAAAAAGCCTTGTCATAGCAGCAGACAAGTTTTTGAAGCTGTTGGTGCCTCCAATGTCCCCCGAACAACAAGATGCAGGGTCCTTCAGAGGTTTGCAGCTGTGCGTAAGCCATCCTGTCGACCTCCTCTATCCACTGCACACAAGCAGAAACGGCTCCAGTGGGCTAAACAATACATGAAGACTGACTTCAAAACTGTTTTGTTCACCGATGAGTGCCGTGCAACGCTCGATGGTCCAGATGGATGGAGTGGAGGATGGCTGATGATGGACACCCCATGCAAACACGGCTACAGCACCAACAAGGAGGAGGTGGAGTAATGTTTTGGGCTGGAATCATGGGGAGAGAGATTGTCGGCCCCTTTAGGATCCCTGAAGGGGTAAAGATGAACTCCATAATGTATGTGGAGTTTCTCAAACAGCACTTCCTGCCATGGTTCAAGAAGAAGAACCGTGTATTCCGCAGCCACATCATTTTCATGCAAGATAATGCACCGTCTCATGCTGCACATAACACATCTGCATGTCTGGCTGATATGGGCATAAAAGGGGACAAACTTATGGTGTGACCCTCATGTTCCCCTGACCTCAAACCCATTGAGAACCTCTGGAGCATCATCAAAAGGAGTGTCTATGATGGCGGGAGGCAGTTCACATCTAAGCAACAGCTCTGGGAGGGTATTTATTAGAACTCTCCTGTTAGGTTTTTTCTATCTTGCTGGTCACATGACCTTTTTTGCCTATTTAATCCTGCTCTGCCCTCCTTGCTTTGCTGGACTTCATTGTACTTTCTACTCTTAAGCTAGCCTGGTGCTTAGTTACCTTTCTCAGTCAGTTTAGCTAGGTCTTCGGACCTTTATGTTCTATGTTGTGTGTTTGTCTTTTACTGCTACAATTTCTGCTAGGAGGTGTCCAACTTTATCCCAGTCCCTAGTTCTTGTAGGGATCCCTCCCTTGCATCTATAGGTCTTCGTACAGACTAGCCGAGGACTTTAGCGGGTCTGATCGCAGGATCAGGTTCCCCGTTACATCGTAGGGATCTAGCTTAGTTCTATTGTAGGGACAGATCTCCTTTCTTTCCTTAGTGCTTGTAGCAGATCATAACAGTAAGTCCAGCCCAAAAATATCTCTAAGGAAAGACCTCCAGTTTCCATCATGGTGTCGGTTCAGGATTTGGCTCAACGTCTGCAGGGACTCTCTCTGGAGGTGGCCGAGCTCCAACAACACGTGAGTAGCTGTTCTGGAGCACATTTTGTGGAGCCAAAGGTACGTTTGCCTGATTTATTGTTTGGTGATCAACAAGAATTTTTTTCCTTTAAAAATGCTTGTTTGTTGTATTTTCGTTTGAGACCCAGATCCTCTGGTGATGAATCACAGCGCATAGGGTTCATAATGTCACTTTTGCGCAAAGAACCTCAGGGATGGGCCTTTTCTCTCCAACCTAGTGATCCATGCTTTAGATCAGTGGATAGTTTTTTTTCTGCTTTGGGTTTGTTGTATGATGATCCTGATCGAGTCTCATCAGCTGAGACTGAATTGAGACGTTAGAGGCAGGGATCAGGTAGTGTGGAAAAATATTGTTCTCACTTCCGTCGGTGGTCTGCCCAGGTGGGGTGGAACGATTCAGCTTTGAAAAGTTTGTTTCTTGCGGGGCTAGGTGAAAGGGTTAAGGATTTGCTGATTGCTTATCCCACACCTGGAAACTTGCAGGAGGCAATGCAATTAGCTATACGGGTGGACAGGAGACTGCGTGCAAGGGTTAATGGGAGTAAATCCTCTGCCATGTCAGCTCCGAGTCTTGAGAGGGTCTGTACTGACATTGGAGAGCCGATGGAGATTGGGGCGATGGCACCCCGCTCTCAGGAAAAAGACCGCAGGTCTTCTGAAGGTTTGTGCTTTTATTGCGGGAAATCTGACCATTTTATTAAGAACTGTGTGCTTCGTATGAACAAAGAAAAAAAAAAGGTCAGTCACGCCCGTATAGCCTGTTTAAATACTAAGGGGGTATTTCTTTCTGCTACTACTGCTGCTCAGGAAGAATTAATTGAATTTCGGGTATTTGTGGACTGTGGTTCTACTCTGAATGTGATTGATGGGGGATTCTTGGAAAAACTTAAATTAAAACCCAAACCTTTGTCATCCCCTATTGCTGTGGTTTCTGTCGATGGCTCCCCCTTAAAGAGTGTTACTCACAAGGTCTGTGAATTTCCCCTCCCTATTAATGGTATTCACCATGAAAATTTGGATTTGGTAGTATTAAATAATTTGCCTTCTCCAGTAGTTTTGGGGTTACCCTGGTTAAAATTGCACAATCCTGTACTGGATTGGTCTACCAATGAAATTAAGTCCTGGAGCCCTAAGTGTTATGACAAGTGTTGTAACGGACGTATTGCTGCGGTGGAAAAAGGGGAATTACCTGTACCTATTCAGGATTTTTGGAGAGTTTTTTCTGAGGAGGAGTCACAAATGTTGCCTCCCCATAGAGACTATGATTGTACCATTGAATTTGTCCCTGGAGCGACTCTTCCTAAAAGTCGTTTATTTAATCTTACTATTCCTGAGAGAAAGGCTTTGGAGGAATACATACAGACAAGCTTGGCAGCCGGTCACATTAGGCCTTCCAAGTCTCCTGTGGCTGTTGGATTTTTTTTGTTAAAAAAAAGGACGGCGGTTTACGTCCTTGTCTGGATTTTCGTGAGATTAATAAAATTACTGTACGCAATCCTTACCCACTGCCATTGATTCCTGATTTGTTTAACCAGTTAGTGGGGGCCAAGTGGTTCTCTAAAATTGATCTCCGAGGGGCATACAATTTGTTGCGCATGAAGGAGGGTGATGAGAGGAAGACTGCTTTTAATACTCCTGTGGGTCTTTTTGAGAATCTGGTTATGCCTTTTGGTCTTACCAATGCTCCAGCATTTTTTCAGAATCTTATTAATGACATCCTTAGACCTTTGATCGGCAAAAATATGGTTGTGTATTTGGATGACATTTTGATTTATTCACCGGATCTGGAGTCTCTTTGGCGGAGCGTACGTGAGGTATTACAGTTACTAATTGACAATTCGCTTTTTGCTAAGCTGGAGTAATGTGAGTTCGCTGTACAGAGAATTAGTTTTTGGGCTACATTATCTCCAGCGAGGGCTTTGAGATGGACCCGGTGAAAGTTCAAGCTGTGCAGGAATGGCCTAGGCCTATTGGTTTGAAATCGATACAGAGGTTTTTGGGTTTCGCCAATTATTACAGAAAATTCATTAAAAATTTTTCTTTTATTGTCAAACCACTGACCGATGTGACCAGGAAAGGTGCTAATGCGGTTCAGTGGACTACTGAGGCCATTGAAGCTTTTGTGTTTCTAAAGGAGAGGTTCAGCTCTGCTCCCATCCTTATGCAGCCTGATGTGACTAAGCCGTTTTTGGTTCAGTTTGATGCTTCTTCGGTGGGGGTTGGTGCGGTGTTGTCTCAGAAAAACAAGGATGGAGTACATTCCTGTGCTTTTTTTTCAAAAAAATTTTCTGAGACTGAACTTAATTACGATATTGGTAATTGGGAATTGCTGGCTATTAAACTCGCATTTGAACACTGGCGTCATCTCTTGGAAGGTGCTGAATTTCCCATTCAGGTTTTCACTGATCATAAAAATCTGATCTATCTTGATGCTGCCAAGCGCTTGAATGCCCGTCAGGCTAGGTGGGCACTTTTTTTCTCGCGGTTTAATTTTTCTGTTACTTACATCCCGGGTACCAAGAATGTTAAAGCTGATGCTTTGTCTCGCAGCTTTTCTCCCATGGTCGGTGCTGAGGAGGAGGGGAGCATTTTACAAGAAGGTGTTGTGATTGCTGCATTGGACTTCGTTTTGGAAGATTAGATTCTTAAAGCACAGGAGAATGCCCCATCTAACACTCCCCATGGGAGGTTGTTTGTGCCTAGGACCGTTAGGAGAGATTTGTTTGTTGAGTGTCATCAGTCTCAGTTGGCAGGTCATCCAGGAATTTCTGAGACCAAGAGACTTTTGGGTCGCAGTTTTTGGTGGCCTGGATGGCAGAAGGAAGTCATTAAGTGGGTGCGTCAATGTACGGTGTGTGCTAGATCTAAGTCTTCACATACTTCTGCAGCGGGGTTGCTTTGCCCTCTGGAGGTTCTTAGTGCACCTTGGACACATCTGGCTATGGACTTTATTACTGACCTTCCCCCCTCTGAGGGTTTCACAGTCATCTGGGTGGTCGTTGACCGTTTTAGCAAGATGTATCACTTGGTTCCTTTCATCAAACTGCCCTGTGCTAAGACACTCGCTAAGGCCTTTGTCAAGGAAATTGTCAGACTACATGGCGTTCCTACTGACATTGTTTCGGATAGGGGAGCTCAGTTCGTGGCTCGTTTTTGGTGTGCTTTTTGTGACAGGTTGGGAGTTCATTTGTCGTTTTCATCCGGATATCATCCTGAGTCCAATGGCCAGACAGAAAGGAAGAATCAGGATGTTGAGCAGTTCTTGCGTTGTTTTGTGGCAGACAATCAGGAGGGGTGGTCTGAGTTTCTGCCACTTGCTGAGTTTGCTCTTAACAACCATGCATCCTCTTCTGCTGGTTGTTCACCATTTTTTTGTTGTTCTGGGAGACATCCGTCTTTTGGGTCATTCTCCAAATTGGTATCGGCTGTGCCTGAGGAGAAGAGTTTTTCCGGTGATTTGGAGAGTGTTTGGACGGATGTGCGTGGTAATCTTCAGGAGGCTAACAGAAAATCTAAGAGGTACTTTGATAGGAAACGGCAAGAGGTTTTGTTTGCTATTAGTGACATGGTTTGGTTGTCCTCTAAGAATCTGCGGTTGAGGATTCCTTCTAAAAAATTGGGTCCCAAGTTTGTAGGGCCCTTTAAGGTGCTTCAGGTATTTAACCAATCTGCTGTTAGGTTGGAGGTTCCTACCTCCTGGAAGATTAATCCGGTGTTTCATGTTTCTCTGTTGAAAAGAGCTTATGTGTCAGATGGAGACGCCTCTGCCACTGTTCCTCCGGTGGTGGAGGACGAGGAATACGAAATTTCCCGCATCCTAAATTCTAGATGGTATAGAGGGAGTTTGCAGTATCTCATCGCTTGGAAGGGTTTCGGACCCGAGGATAACTTATGGGTGAGGGCGGATGATGTTTCTGCTTCCAGACTTGTCAGAGCATTTCACAAGAGGTTTCCTGACAAGCCTGGGCCTAGGGGATCCGGAGGATCCTCATAGAAGAGGGGGTACTGTTAGAACTCTCCTGTTAGGTTTTTTCTATCTTGCTGGTCACATGACCGTTTTTGCCAATTTAATCCTGCTCCACCCTCCTGGCTTTTTTGTACTTCATTGTAATTTCTAATCTTAAGCTAGCCTGGTGCTTAGTTACCTTTCTCAGTCAGTTTAGCTAGGTCTTCGGACCTTTATGTTCTATGTTGTGTGTTTGTCTTTTACTGCTACAATTTCTGCTAGGAGGTGTCCAACTTTATCCCAGTCCCTAGTTCTTGTAGGGATCCCTGCCTTGCATCTATAGGTCTTCGTACTGACTAGCCGAGGACTTTAGCAGGTCAGATCGCAGGATCAGGTTCCCCGTTACATCGTAGGGATCTAGCTTAGTTCTATTGTAGGGACAGATCTCTTTTCTTTCCTTAGTGCTTGTAGCAGATCATAACAGTATTCTGTCCTCATGCAAAACAATTGAAGCAGAAACCATCCAAAACCTGACAAATTCAATGGACGAGAGAGTTCAGAAGCTCCTTTTGAACAAGGGGTCCTATGTGCAAATGTAACATCACCTAGAATAAAGTTTTGAGTTGAAAACTGTTTGATTTCAGTTTCTAATAACCTGCTAATGCTTATAATTTCAAAAATTACCATTTTTTTGTTCATAATTAAAATTAAAAGGTTGATCGAAGAGTGTGGGGGATCTAAGAGTGTGGCAACCCAGAAGTCAGGATTACTTCGAATTCTGACAATCTGAGGGTCATGTTGCAGGTAGTGCAGCAAGAAGGCACTCATGTGTCTTGCGCATCTAGGAGACCCAAAATTATTTTCCGGGCTAGATGCAGCTAAAAATTATTATTAATTTGAAAGCTGGTGGAGCTTAGTATAGATGGCCTAACAGAATCAGTACTGCAAACTGCTACAAAGCCCAAATTATTTTCCAGCCAAGATACAGATAAACATGATTAGTAATTTTAAATCTGGTTTAGCTTAGTATAGATGGCCTAATAGAATCAGTACTGCACACTGCTACAAGGCCTAAATTATTTTCCAGCCAAGATACAGATAAACATGATTAGTAATTTTAAATCTGGTGGAGTTTAGTATAGATGGCCTAATAGAATCAGTACTGCACACTGCTACAAGGCCCAAATTATTTTCCAGCCAAGATACAGATAAACATGATTAGTAATTTTAAATCTGGTGGAGCTTAGTATAGATGGCCTAATAGAATCAGTACTGCATACTGCTACAAGGCCCAAATTATTTTCCAGACAAGATACAGATCAACATGATTAGTAATTTTAAAGCTTAAAACGGTTGGTGAGGTGATTTTAACAAATCATCAAGCTTTTACTCTCCCCAGGATGACACAGGGGTAGAAAAGTCATTTCAGATCCATGATTTGTTCATCTTTATGAATGTGAGTCTGTCTACAGTATCAATGGAGAGCCGCGTGCTCTTATCTGTCAGCACACCACCAGCAGCTCTGAGCACACGTTCAGACAGAACGCTGGCTGCGTTGCATGACAAGATCTCCAAGGCGTAAGTGGCGAGCTCCGGCCATTTATCCAGATTGGAAGCCCAAAAAGAGCAAGGGTCCAGTGACACAGTCATGGCTTCAATGTTTACTTGGAGATACTCTTGTACCATCGTCTCTAGGCGTTGACTATGTGTCAGACTTCTTGTCTCCTGTGGCCTTGCAAAAGATGGGCTAGAAAAGTGGTGAAATGATTCCGCAAAATTGATGTTACCAGCAGATACTGTGTTTCTGTTACGGTTTGAGTGCTGAACACTCGACGGTCCCACGGTTGGCAAGTTGGAACTGTGAGATTCACTACGTGCACCACTGGTGTTTTGTGGAAAAGCACTTGTAAGATTCTGCAACAGTCTCTGCTGATACTCCTGCATGCGTGCATCCCTTTCTATGGCAGAAATAATTTCTGCAAATTTACTTTTGTACCGGGGATCTAACAGTGTGGCAACCCAGTAGTCAGGATTATTTCTAATTCTCACAATTCGAGGGTCATGTTGCAAGTAGTGCAGCAAGAAGGCACTCATATGTCTTGCGCATCCAGGAGCACCAAGTCCCTGTTGTGTTGGTGGCGAGGTAACAATCATGCTTCTTTCCTCTGTACTCTCCCCCCAACCTCGCACAACAGAAATGTGATCAAGGTCTCCCTCATCTGGTGAGTCTTCCATCATTTCGTCCTCCACTTCTTCCTGGGCTCCTGCACCTTCCTCACTAGTTTGGCTGCTACCATGCGCACTGGTAAAACCATCTTCCCCACCCTCACATGCCTGCCGCCTTGGTGCTGCCGACCGTCTGGACCTTGCAGATGTTAGCCCTTCCGCATACAACTCCTCCTTCTCCTCTACTTCCTCCACCTCCTCTTGTGCCACCACCTGACTTCGAATTCTGTTTAACATGTGCTCCAGCATGTAAATCACCGGAATAGTCATGCTGATAATGGCATCATCAGCACTAAACATCTTCGTCGCCATTTCAAAACTGTGCAGAAGGGTGCATATGTCCCTGATCTGAGACCACTCCTCCAGCGTGATTTGCCCCACCTCTGGATCTCGTTGGCCCAGGCTATACGTCAGAACGTATTGCACCAGGGCTTGTCAGTGCTGCCATATGCTGCAGGATACGAACGTCGGAAGTGAACACAGAGCGACCGTGCCCTCTGCAGAAGGCCATCTAGTCCGGGATAGTGGGCTAAAAATTGCTGGACAACCAGGTTCAACACGTGAGGCATACAAGGCACGTGTGTGACATTGCCCCGGCGAAAGGCCGCACCCAGGTTTGCAGCATTGTCGCACATGGCCTTCCCTGGTTTCAGGTCCAGTGGAGACAACCATTCATGAAACTGGTTCTCCAGAGCTTACCACAACTCCTCAGCTGTGTGACTCACATTTCCCAGACATTTCAAAGTAAAAACCGCCTGATGACGTTGAGCCCTGCTGCCAGCATAGTAAGGAGTTGTGCAGGATCCCTTCTGCGCAGTTAGAAAGCTTGTGGCATGACCAGACAGGCTTTGGGTGCAGGTGGAGGACCGAGAGGAGGTTGAGGAGGCAGAAGCAGTGGAGGAACATTGAGATAAAGAGGATTGACACACAACTCGTGGGGACTGCAAGACTTGGACAGCAGCCCCTTGACCTGCTGTCACCATATTTACCCAGTGCCCAGTCAGCGACATGTAACGCCCCGGTCCATGCCTACTCATCCAAGTGTCTGTGGTGAAATGCACCCTGTCACACACTGAGTTTCTCAAAGAAGCGGTGCTGTTGTGTGCGACATGCTGGTGGAGCAGAGACACGCCTTTCTTTGAGAAGTAGTGCCGACTGGGCATCTGGTACTGGGGCACTGCGACGGACATAAGGTCTCGAAAATCCTCTGTGTCCACCAGGCGGAAAGGAAGCATTTCTGTAGCCAAGAGCTTGCAGATGGTGAAATTCAACCTCTTAGCTTTCTCATGGCTCGGAGGAAATGGTCTTTTACTTGTCCACATCTGAGGGACCGAGGGCTGGCTGTTGTGCTTAGACGGGGTTGAGAAGGGTGTCCCCGGCAAACTGCCAGTCTGTGAGGAAGATGCAGGCGGACATGTTAGGTTTCCTTGATCCAATGGTGGTGCTATCGATGTCGGACAGCGCTCAACACCAACTGGTGTTAACACCTCCAAAGAAAATGATGACCTGCCAATCACGCTGGCTGTTGCGGGTAAAGAGGTGGCAGGTCTGCGTCCCAAAACAGGTGTGACTGCTGTCCCCCCAGTCACAGAGGATGAAGAGACCATGGATGCAAAAGATGTGGCAGACGGTGGTTGGCCCGGCTGGCTAGGCCGCATTGTAGCACAGTGAGCTTCCTACTGCAACTTATGCTTCATGTCCATGTGCCGATTCATGCATGAAGTACTCAAACTATGTATTTTTTGGCCTCTACTTAGCTTTTGCTGACAAATGTTACAGATAACACGAGTTGGGTCATCTTTATCGATCTGAAAAAATGCCCAGGCTATGCACGGCTTAGCACCCATGAGACCTAAAAGCCACCACGACTTGTGGTCAGAGGCAGAGTTGTGTTTGAGGATGCAGTTGTTGACGTGCTTCCAGTACTACGTATCTGTCCAGGAAGGCGCAACCTGACCTCGTCGTCACTAGCATCCTCCTCCACCTCCTTTGCTGACCTCAGCTCTTGGCTGACTGTGGGTTGACAGTAAGTGGGATATCCAACCTCATCATCATCACTGTGTGTGTTATCACACCCGTCGTCCTCAGAGCCAACCTGTTCTTGCCCTGACAAAAAACTAAAGTTGTCGCTCCAATCAGGTATTTGAGTCTCATCATCGTCTTCCTCATTGTCTCCACCAACAGGAGTTACAGTTTGGGAACGAGGGTCTACATTATGGTCAGAACCTTCTGCGTCTGGTCCTGGATCCGACTCATAAAGATTCTGGGCATCAGTGCAGATCATTTCCTCGTCTGGATTCACTGAAGCTCTGGAGCCGACCTCTGATTCCCAGGCTATAGTATGAGTAAACAGCTCTGCAGACTCAACCATCTGTTCTACCCCATACTCAGACGGGCAGCTGGAGACTTGGGAGCTGTGAGGAAGCAAGTGCGATTGGGGTGACACCTCTGAGGACTGGAGTATTTGTGATGTTGAAGTTGAGGTGGAGGAGAGCAAACTTAAAAGAGCACTTGATATCCGCTGAAGCACCTGCTGTTTTTGTGCCTCATCTGGAATTTTTAGGGATTGGCGTGGCCGTAAGAAAGGGATCTTATCACATTGTCCGCTAAAAGAAGTAGACATCTTAGTTTGGCTGGAAGATGGTCTTTCTTCTGCAGATGTTACTGTTGCTTTAACACCTACCCCACGGACACAACCTTTTTTTCCCTTCCCAACACGCCTATTCCCCTTTCCACCAGCAGCAGGCCTTTTTCCACTCATTTTGGTGGTTAACTAATTCACAACTCTGGAGTTGTTTGCACAAAAAACAATGGATGGGAACCGAGCAAAGCTGAGTGGCCAAACTGTGGTATTAGCCCAAAAGTATTGGCTGGGTTAGATGCAGAAAAAAATTATATTGAATTTGCAACCTGATGGAGATCAGTATAGATGGACTAATAGAACAAGTCCCACACACTGCTAGAAGCCGAAATATTTTTTCAGAGCTAGATGCTGAAAAAAATTATATTGAATTTGCAACCTGATGGAGGTCAGTATAGATGGACTAATAGAACAAGTCCCACAAACTGCTAGAAGCCGAAATATTTTTTCAGAGCTAGATGCAGAAAAAAATTATATTGAATTTGCAACCTGATGGAGGTCAGTTTAGATGGACTAATAGAACAAGTCCCACACACTGCTAGAAGCCTAAATATTTTTTCAGAGCTAGATGCAGAAAAAAATTATATTGAATTTGCAACCTGATGGAGGTCAGTATAGATGGACTAATAGAACAAGTCCCACACACTGCTACAAGCTGAAATATTTTTTCAGAGTTAGATGCAGAAAAAAATTATATTGAATTTGCAACCTGATGGAGGTAAGTATAGATGGACTAATAGAACAAGTCCCACACACTGCTAGAAGCCAAAATATTTTTTAAGAGCTAGATTCAGAAAAAAATTAGATTGAATTTGAAACCTGGTGGAGGTTAGTATAGATGGACTAATAGAACAAGTCCCACACACTGCTACAAGCTGAAATATTTTTTCATAGCTAGATGCAGAAAAAAATTATATTGAATTTGCAACCTGATGGAGGTCAGTATAGATGGACTAATAAAACAAGTCCCACACACTGCTAGAAGCCTAAATATTTTTTCAGAGCTAGATGCAGAAAAAAATTATATTGAATTTGCAACCTGATGGAGGTCAGTATAGATGGACTAATAGAACAAGTCCCACACACTGCTACAAGCTGAAATATTTTTTCAGAGTTAGATGCAGAAAAAAATTATATTGAATTTGCAACCTGATGGAGGTCAGTATAGATGGACTAATAGAACAAGTCCCACACACTGCTAGAAGCCAAAATATTTTTTCAGAGCTAGATTCAGAAAAAAATTAGATTGAATTTGAAACCTGGTGGAGGTTAGTATAGATGGACTAATAGAACAAGTCCCACACACTGCTACAAGCTGAAATATTTTTTCATAGCTAGATGCAGAAAAAAATTATATTGAATTTGCAACCTGATGGAGGTCAGTATAGATGGACTAATAGAACAAGTCCCACACACTGCTAGAAGCCTAAATATTTTTTCAGAGCTCGATGCAGAAAAAAATTATATTGAATTTGCAACCTGGTGGAGGTTAGTATAGATGGACTAATAGAACAAGTCCCACACACTGCTACAAGCTGAAATATTTTTTCATAGCTAGATGCAGAAAAAAATTATATTGAATTTGCAACCTGATGGAGGTCAGTATAGATGGACTAATAGAACAAGTCCCACACACTGCTAGAAGCCGAAATATTTTTTCAGAGCTGGATGCAGAAAAAAATTATATTGAATTTGCAACCTGATGGAGGTCAGTATAGATGGACTAATAGAACAAGTCCCACACACTGCTAGAAGCCTAAATATTTTTTCAGAGCTAGATGCAGAAAAAAATTATATTGAATTTGCAACCTGATGGAGGCCAGTATAGATGGACTAATAGAACAAGTCCCACACACTGCTAGAAGCCGAAATATTTTTTCAGAGCTAGATGCAGAAAAAAATTATATTGAATTTGCAACCTGATGGAGGTCAGTATAGATGGACTAATAGAACAAGTCCCACACACTGCTAGAAGCCTAAACATTTTTTCAGAGCTAGATGCAGAAAAAAATTATATTGAATTTGCAACCTGATGGAGGTCAGTATAGATGGACTAATAGAACAAGTCCCACACACTGCTACAAGCTGAAATATTTTTTCAGAGTTAGATGCAGAAAAAAATTATATTGAATTTGCAACCTGATGGAGGTCAGTATAGATGGACTAATAGAACAAGTCCCACACACTGCTAGAAGCCAAAATATTTTTTCAGAGCTAGATTCAGAAAAAAATTAGATTGAATTTGAAACCTGGTGGAGGTTAGTATAGATGGACTAATAGAACAAGTCCCACACACTGCTACAAGCTGAAATATTTTTTCATAGCTAGATGCAGAAAAAAATTATATTGAATTTGCAACCTGATGGAGGTCAGTATAGATGGACTAATAGAACAAGTCCCACACACTGCTAGAAGCCTAAATATTTTTTCAGAGCTCGATGCAGAAAAAAATTATATTGAATTTGCAACCTGGTGGAGGTTAGTATAGATGGACTAATAGAACAAGTCCCACACACTGCTACAAGCTGAAATATTTTTTCATAGCTAGATGCAGAAAAAAATTATATTGAATTTGCAACCTGATGGAGGTCAGTATAGATGGACTAATAGAACAAGTCCCACACACTGCTAGAAGACTAAATATTTTTTCAGCGCTAGATGCAGAAAAAAATTATATTGAATTTTCAACCTGGTGGAGGTTAGTATAGATGGACTAATAGAACAAGTCCCACACACTGCTAGAAGCCGAAATATTTTTTCAGAGCTAGATGCAGAAAAAAATTATATTGAATTTGCAACCTGATGGAGGTCAGTATAGATGGACTAATAGAACAAGTCCCACACACTGCTAGAAGACTAAATATTTTTTCAGAGTTAGATGCAGAAAAAAATTATATTGAATTTGCAACCTGGTGGAGGTTAGTATAGATGGATTAATAAAATGATGCTACTTCACTAGGTGCAGTAAAAAAAATTGTATTCTATACACACGTGGTGTAACTTGCAACACAGATAGGCTACTCCACTGACTATCACACTCTGCAATAGGCCAAAAAGGATTTGCTTTGCTAGATTTAGCCAAATGCTGTGAAAATCTTGCACAGCACTGGCACAGACCTGCCTGGCAAAAAGTGATAGGAACTGATGTAACCTAGCCCTGAAAAGGACTGCAATTACAATTAGTCTTTACTCCCACAACCTATCTATTTAAGAGCACAGACCTGCCTGATAAAAGTCGTAGGAAATGATGTAACCTAGTCCTTAAAAGGACTGCAATCACAACTCTTCCCTACTCCCAAGCTATCTGTTGATTTGTGCTTGGCTTGAAATTAACAAAGTATAGCGCACACAGCAACAGCGGTGACGTCGAACACGTAGCTGCAGCAGTGAGAAAATGGTGGCGACGGGGAAAATGGCTGGGTCTTATAGGGCAAGGATATGTGACATACACTGCCAATGACACATGCCCTTGCTTGTGTGAAAAAAAGCAGTTCGCTCCCTGTGTGCGCTGCTGATAGGCTGACAGACTGCACCGCCCCACTGCGGGGAAGAGAAAAAAAAATGGAGATCTTCATTATTTCTGCAGAGATCCATCCCCTGCCCCTCCCCCCGCCCCGCTGTACACTCAAACTGCGTATTAACATTAATTTTCATCATTACTGAGAAAAAATCCAGTTATGATTTTGGTGCACGAACAGTTATCAAACATAACCTCGAACAGCCGAATTTTTTTCAAATCGTTCGTGTTCGCCGAATGGCTCGAACACCGCCCAAAACAGCTCGAATTTGAGATTGGCGAACAGTTCGAGTCGAACACAGCTCATCTCCAGTCCCAACCTGGGTTTTCTGAACATTTCCATGGGGCCACGTGACCGGAGAATCCCAACCTGGCTTCCTCAAATGTCTTCATGAGACCAGGTGACCGGAGGGTCCCAACCTGGCTCCCCCAAATGTCTCCATAGGTTCAGTGATCGTCAATGGAGAAGATCTGTATTTTTTCAGCTAGGGCCATGGTTCCTTAGGCTGTCATCCTGTAGAATGTTAAATTTGTGTCCTCTTGATGGAGCCGTGGTGTCCTGACTGCTGTTCTGTACAGTCTCCTTGCGGAAGCACATAGATCCCGTTTTATACCCACATCTGTGCCCCAGTGAAAAAGAACCTTATCAGCCGGTAGAGCTGTCACCATTTCCTATTCGATATAAGCTTTGTCCGCTAATGGGAATTATATCGGGCCAGAAACCAGCAACGGTAGCATGGGAAATTAAACCAAGAAATATATGTGTGGATTCGTGGATCGAAATAAAAGAGCAGTCCAAGGTTAAATTTTATATTTAATTGCCTTAAGGGCACACTAGACAATACACTATATTTACAAGGGTTATATATATAAGATATGCAAATACAAGAGTGGTAGGACAAAATATATAAGCAGATGAATCATGTCAATTACCGATGACGTCTGACCATGTGTGCACTGGCCCTCATGAGGGCCTGAGCTTTCAGCAGTTTCGTAGGTCCTTTGCAGCACATTACTCAATGTGAGCCTCACTGTTCAAAGAGGACTGCATGCGTCAGAGACAGAGAGCCACATGGCCTTACTCTAGCTTATACTTCCCTTAGGTACCTCCGCTCCTTCCCTCTGGGCTGAACCCCTCCCCGTGCCCCTGGCAAATAATAGTTTCAAAACTTCAGATGGGTCATATAACTCTTTAATGGACGGTACTAGGGAGGCGGTTCTGGTGTAATCTGATCCAGCCGGGCCCCTGGATCATGTGGAGACAAAACAGCGCTATACTATCTGTTTTTTACTAAGTACTCTACGTATCTCCCCACCCTGTCAGGCCAGAATGAATCGGGACACAGAACGGTGTTTGGTCTGGTCTGGGGATCTCGGAAATACATGCGCTGTATAGCTAGGGAGTACGATAAGTCCATATTGTCCTTATGAAATGATAGCTGACTCAGACCACATGGCAAGGGAGCCCTTCATTCCGCAGCTACAGCAGGACTCTATATTGCATGCAAGCATTTGTCTGCTTTGAGCTTGTAAAGGTGTGAGTATTTTGAATCTTAACCCCTCTGCTGCTGCTAGCTTTTCTGTTACAACTGCACACTGAAGGGGTGTTTATAATCCCATGCCAAATAGGATACAAATGATTGATATGGAATTATATCTCCAATATTATTCACAGTGTTATACTGTGCCTGATGAAGAGACCTGAGTAGTCCAAAAAGCTAGCTATTTATTACCAACTTTTCAGTTAGTCATTAAAAGGTATCAACTAGAGATGAGCAAACCTGAACTTAAAAGTTTGGGGTTCGTACCAGACAGATAGTGAGTGGTGCTAAATGCCTGAAGTCCGTTGTAATGTTTGGAGTTCCGGGGGAAGTCTGTTGCATAGAGAGAGAGAGATTTTTATTTCCAGATCCAAAGTTTGGGCCTCCATTGTTTTCTATGGGGTTCGGGTTCTGGCTTACTATTCAATGGCTTACTTTGTGCTCATTTTTTGCCCATAATGTTGCACATTAAGTCCTTCTTCTTTTCTGATAAATCACCGTCTTTCCAGGGTTGGCTGTAGCCCCTTGGGCCAAACACAACATAGATATGGTGCATGTCATGAAAGACAGCTTTTTATGGTGCAAATTACTTCAATATACACATACGTAAATATCCCTCATAATTTTGTACAACAGACAGAAAACAAGAATGTAAAAAGGCATGCGTGTGATGTGGTTAGCTCACATAATACAGTATGCTCAGTCTATAAAGATTACGGCTCTGTTAAAATTAGCACCATTGCTTCTCTATTTTGTTATACTAATGGATCCTTTTTTAAATGGATCCTATTAAGTCCTAATAAGTAAGATCCCAGTGGATAATATGAGACCATCAGGATTTAATTTTTCTTTTATAGTACGAATAGTCCTGCAATATGACTGCATCAAAAAGCAACACATACCAGACCAAATTGAGAACATTGTCAGATATAATTGTGAATATCATATCACTTACCTGCAGTCTCTGAGACAATAACAATGAGATTCCTTTTGATTCATATTCCTGATTCAACGTCAACATCATTTGCTGCTTCCTCTCAAAGTAAAATGCTCCAGAATATGTTGCTGCTGAATAAATAAAACTTATTATTATCTTATTGTACTACCCTAAAACACAATAATCTATCTCCTGCATTATCCCACCCAGATATAATATCTATAGTATTATTGTATGTGTACAATTAATATAGCATTACCATCAGAATGATGCAGAAAGATCATTATTTACTAATGAATAGGTCCAACGTGACTATTTTACACTAATTAGAGATCTTATTATACCTTTTATGAGAGTGAATGAGGGAGGAAATGACCATGTGACACATGCACAAAGGTGCACAGTTTCTCTTGACATGGTCTATCTCATCTTTATTATTTCATCACTCACATCGGGACGGATTTTTATCCCTTTAGGAGTAAACAACAAAGGTTCTTATTGTACAGCACGGGCACAAACAGAGATCTTGAAAATCCTAAAGGAATTGACAAAGAAGCATATTGGAAAAATAGGAAAGCTTTCATAATCCAAACAATCAGAAAAGCAAACCCTTCTTCCCTCCGGTTATCTATACCAAAGCTGTTTAAAACTGAACTCTAACCCTAGATCTAGTCTAGTATTCACTGTAAATGTAAAATTTCCACTTGACCCAAGAGTTATGACCTTCAAGTAGATATTGATAATTTTCTGGATCGGTAAATTATGTATGACTATAAATTAAAAAGTGGATGCTTACACATTTTGGAGGATTTCGCTAATATTAGGATAGCCAAAGCATAAGAAAAATAGCTGATACGGGAACTAAGTTATTTATGATGTGCATATTTGAAATGCTATTTCTAGTAACTTACTGATAGAGCAATCATATTTTTAGCATACAGTACAATGCCTTGAAAAAGTATTCAAACCCCATGAACTTTTCCACATTTTTTCACATTACACCCACAAACTTAAATGTTTTGAATTAGAATTTTCTGTGATATATCAATATAAATTAGCAAGTATTACTGAAGTGTAAAGGACATGATGCATGGTTTACTAAATAATTTAAAAATATAAATCTAAAAATTGTGACGTACATTTGTATTTAGCTCCCCCTGAGTCAATACTTTGTAGGACCAACTTTCACTGCAATTATTGTTGAAACTCTTTCAGGGTATGTCTCTACCAACTTGAGCCTAAAATTTTTGCCCATTCTTCTATACAAATTAGCTATGTAGGGAAGCTGGAGTTTACTGACAAGAGCAAAGTCAGGGACAATAGGGTAATTAATGGGGAATTCACTTGAGAAATAGTAAAATATTAGAAAGAGAACATTTTGGGAAAAGATTGCTGGAAAAGACTTGTTCTAACTTAAAATGAGTTAACTTAAATGTTATGCTTGTTAGAAAATTAAGTCAAGTTAGCAAAGAGAAAATCCTATGTGTTATAATGAATACATTTCCTTATATATTAGTGTCAATGTCAATGTTATATTCACTCCAAATTATCATCTGTGAACAATATTTCAGCCTTAATATGAAGCAAAATGAGGAATGTTGTATGATTAGTTTACATAAGATGTACTATTATAACTATTATACAGATAACGATCAAGTGCCTATAAATGCGCACTATACAGTAAATGCTAAAAGGAGAAACATTTCTTAGAGAAATTATGCCATCTATGACTACCAAAGTCAAGCTTGAAAGAGCCATAAGGGCTTGAGCATATGTATTCTTAACTCATAATGCAGTTCAGAGACTTCAAAGCCCTAAAATAACCGTTCTGGCTTAATTATGTTGGACTATACCATATAGATCCTAGTTGCTTCTCTTCACTTTCCTCTCTGTTTTCATCAAGCTTATTGATCCTTATTCCTAGGAAATGCAAACGCTAATGCAAAGCAAAAAATGTGTGTTTGAAATCTATTCTGCTTGTTTTAATTAAACAGCGCAGAACATCTATATGGGACATTCAACCTTTATTTGCCTATTTTACCTTCTTGTAAGTACATTGGTTCCAAATATGAGTAATTTATTGAAAAAGAGAAACGGTTATATATGAAGTGCATTATTATGCTGCGATAAAATATACAGTAAGTAATAGGTATAAAACGCAAATTCTAGCTCCTGATGGGGTCATTTTGATTCATCTAAATGGTCATTTAATCCAAAAAGAATTTCATTTTTTATTTGATTTTTTTTAGGTTTATGATTTTTTTCAAACAATATTCAGATCATCAAATGTTCTTTGTAGAAAATCATTACAAAATATATATGTTGTTACTTTGTTTTGAAAATAGAAAATACTCGAAAACATATGACAATTAGAGATGAGCGGTGTTTGACTCGAACTGTTCGCCAATCTCAAATTCGAGCTGTTTTGAGCGGTGTTCGAGCCGTTCGGCGAACACGAACGATTTGAAAAAAATTCGGCTGTTCGAGGTTATGTTCGATAACTGTTCGTGCACCAAAATCATAACTTGATTTTTTCTCAGTAATGCTGAAAATTAATGTTAATACGCAGTTTGAGTGTACAGCGGGGCGGGGGGAGGGACAGGGGATGGATCTCTGCAGGAATAATGAAGATCTCCATTTTTTTTTCTCTTTCCCGCATTTACAGTGGGGAGGTGCAGTCTGTCAGCATATCAGCAGTGCACACACAGAGCGAACAGCTTTTTTTCACACAAGCAAGGGCATGTGTCATTGGCAGTGTATGTCACATGTCCTTGCCCTATAAGACCCAGCTATTTTCCCCATCGCCACCATTTTCTCACTGCTGCAGCTGCGTGTTAGACGGCACCGCTGTTGCTGTGTGCGCTATACTTTGTTAATTTCAAGCCAATTTTCGCACAAATCTACAGATAGCTTGGGAGTAGGGAAGAGTTGTGATTGCAGTCCTTTTAAGGACTAGGTTACATCATTTCCTACGACTTTTATCAGGCAGGTCTGTGCTCTTAAATAGATAGGTTGTGGGAGTAAAGACTAATTGTAATTGCAGTCCTTTTCAGGGCTAGGTTACATCAGTTCCTATCACTTTTTGCCAGGCAGGTCTGTGCCAGTGCTGTGCAAGATTTTCACAGCATTTGGCTAAATCTAGCAAAGCAAATCCTTTTTGGCCTATTGCAGAGTGTGATAGTCAGTGGAGTAGCCTATCTGTGTTGCAAGCTACACCACGTGTGTATAGAATACAATTTTTTTTACTGCACCTAGTGAAGTAAAACCTTTTGGGCATAGCATCATTCTATTAGTCCATCTATACTAACCTCCACCAGGTTGCAAAATCAATATAATATTTTTCTGCATCGAGCTCTGAAAAAATATTTAGGCTTCTAGCAGTGTGTGGGCTTGTTCTATTAGTCCATCTATACTAACAACCATCAGGTTGCAATTTCAATAGAATTTTTTTCTGCATCTAGCTCTGAAAAAATATTTCAGCTTCTAGCAATGTGTGGGACTTGTTCTATTAGTCCATCTATACTGACCTCCATCAGGTTGCAAATTCAATAAAAAATTTTTCTGCATCTAGCTCTGAAAAAATATTTAGGCTTCTAGCAGTGTGTGAGACTTGGTCTATTAGTCCATCTATACTAACCTCCACCAGGTTGCAAATTAAAAATAATTTTTATCTGCATCTAGCTCTGAAAAAATATTTAGGCTTCTAGCAGTGTGTGGGACTTGGTCTATTAGTCCATCTTCACTGACCTCCATCAGGTTGCAAATTCAATCTAATTTTTTTCTGCATCTAGCTCTGAAAAAATATTTAGGCTTCTAGCTGTGTGTGGGACTTGGTCTATTAGTCCATCTATACTGACATCCACCAGGTTGCCAATTAAAAATAATTTTTATCTGCATCTACCTCTGAAAAAATATTTTGGCTTCTAGCAGTGTGTGGGACATGGTCTATTAGTCCATCTATACTGACCTCCATCAGGTTGCAAATTCAATATAATTTTTTTCTGCATCTAGCTCTGAAAAAATATTTCAGCTTGTAGCAGTGTGTGGGACTTGTTCTATTAGTCCATCTATACTAACCTCCATAAGGTTGCAAATTCAATCTAGTTTTTTTCTGCATCTAGCTCTGAAAAAATATTTAGGCTTCTAGCAGTGTGTGGGACTTGGTCTATTAGTCCATCTATACTTACCTCCACCAGGTTGCAAATTAAAAATAATTTTAATCTGCATCTAGCTCTGAAAAAATATTTAGGCTTCTAGCAGTGTGTGGGACTTGTTCTATTATTCCATCTATACTGACCTCCATAAGGTTGCAAATTCAATCTAGTTTTTTTCTGCATCTAGCTCTGAAAAAATATCTAGGCTTCTAGCAGTGTGTGGGACTTGGTCTATTAGTCCATCTATACTTACCTCCACCAGGTTGCAAATTAAAAATAATTTTAATCTGCATCTAGCTCTGAAAAAATATTTAGGCTTCTAGCAGTGTGTGGGACTTGTTCTATTAGTCCATCTATACTGACCTCCATCAGGTTGCAAATTCAATCTAATTTTTTTCTGCATCTAGCTCTGAAAAATATTTAGGCTTCTAGCAGTGTGTGGGACTTGGTCTATTAGTCCATCTATACTGTCCTCCATAAGGTTGCAAATTCAATATAACTTTTATCTGCATCTAACCCAGCCAATACTTTTGGCCTAATGCCACAGTTTGGCCACTCAGCTCTGCTCGGTTCCCATCCATTGTTTTTTTGTGCAAACAACTCCAGAGTTGTTAATTAGTTAACCACCAAAATGAGTGGAAAAAGGCCTGCTGCTGGTGGAAAGGGGAAAAATGGTTGTGTCCGTGGGGTAGTTGTTAAAGCAACAGTAACATCTGCAGAAGAAAGACCATCTTCCAGCCAAACTAAAATGTCTACTTCTTTTAGCGGACAATGTGATAAGATCCCTTTCTTACGGCCACGCCAATCGCTACAAATTCCAGATGAGGCACAAAAACAGCAGGTGCTTCAACGGATATCAAGTGCTCCTTTAAGTGGGCTCTCCTCCACCTCAACTTCAACATCACAAATACTCCAGTCCTCAGAGGTGTCACCCCAATCGCACTTGCTTCGTCACAGCTCCCAAGTCTCCAGCTGCCCGTCTGAGTATGGGGTAGAACAGATGGTTGATTCTGCAGAGCTCTTTAATCATACTATAGCCTGGGAATCAGAGGTCGGCTCCAGAGCTTCTGTGAATCCAGACGAGGAAATGATCTGCACTGATGCCCAGAATATTTATGAGTCGGATCCAGTACCAGACGCAGAAGGTTCCGACCATAATGTAGACCCTCGTTCCCAAACTGTAACTCCTGTTGGTGGAGACAATGAGGAAGACGATGATGAGACTCAAATACCTGATTGGAACGACAACTTTAGTTTTTTGTCAGGGCAGGAACAGGTTGGCTCTGAGGACGACGGGTGTGATAACACACAGGGTGATGATGATGAGGTTGGAGATCCCACTTACTGTCAACCCACAGTCAGCCAAGAGATGAGGTCAGCAGAGGAGGTGGATTAGGATGCTAGTGACGATGAGGTCAGGTTGCGCCTTCCTAGACAGAGACGTAGTACTGGAAGCACGTCAACAACTGCATCCTCAAACACAACTCTGCCTCTGACCACAAGTCGTGGTGGCTCTTGAGGTCGCATGGGTGCTCAGCCTTGCATAGCCTGGGCATTTTTTCAGATCGATAAAGATGACCCAACTCGTGTTATCTGTAACATTTGTCAGCAAAAGCTAAGTAGAGGCCAAAAAATACATAGTTTGAGTACTTCATGCATGAATCGGCACATGGACATGAAGCATAAGTTGCAGTAGGAAGCTCACTGTGCTGCAATGCGGCCTAGCAGGCCGGGCCAACCACCGTCTGCCCCATCTTGTGCATCTGCAGCCTCTTCATCCTCTGTGACTGGGGGGACAGCAGTTACACCTGTTTTGGGACGCAGACCTGCCACCTCTTTACCCGCAACAGCCAGCGTGATTGGCAGGTCATCATTTTCTTTGGAGGTGGTAACACCAGCTGGTGTTGAGCGCTGTCCGACATCGATAGAACCACCTTTGGATCAAGGCAACCTAACATGTTCGCCTGCATCTTCCTCACAGACCGGCAGTTTGCCGGGGACGCCCTTCTCAACCCCATCTAAGCACAACAGCCAGCCCTTGGTTCCTCAGGTGTGGACAAGTAAAAGACCATTTCCTCCTAGCCATGAGAAAGCTAAGAGATTGAATTTCACCATCTGCAAGGTCTTGGCTACAGAAATGCTTCCTTTCCGCCTGGTGGACACAGAGGATTTTCGAGACCTTATGTCCGTCGCAGTGCCCCAGTACCAGATGCCCAGTCGGCACTACTTCTCAAAGAAAGGTGTGCCTGCACTCCACCAGCATGTCGCACACAATATCACTGCTTCTTTGAGAAACTCTGTGTGTGACAGGGTGCATTTCACCACAGACACTTGGACGAGTAGGCATGGACAGGGGCGTTACATGTCGCTGACTGCGCACTGGGTAACTATGGTGACAGCAGGTCAAGGGGCTGCTGTCCAAGTCTTGCCATCCGCACGAGTTGTGCGTCAATCCTCTTTATCTCAAAGTTCCTCCACTGCTTCTGCCTCCTCAACCTCCTCTCGGTCCTCCACCTGCACCCAAAGCCTGTCTGGTCATGCCACAAGCTTTCTAACTGCGCAGAAGGGATCTTGCACACCTCCTTACTATGCTGGCAGCAGGCCTCAACGTCATTAGGCGGTTTTTACTTTGAAATGTCTGGGAAATGTGAGTCACACAGCTGAGGAGTTGTGGTCAGCTCTGGAGAATCAGTTTCATGAATGGTTGTCTCCACTGGACCTGAAAACAGGGAAGGCCGTGTGCGACAATGCTGCAAACCTCGGTGCGGCCCTTCGCCGGGGCAATGTCACACACGTGCCTTGTATGGCTCACATGTTGAACCTGGTTGTCCAGCAATTTTTAGCCCACTATACCGGACTAGATGGCCTTCTGCAGAGGGCACGGTCGCTCTGTGCTCACTCCCGCCGTTCGCATCCCGCAGCTCAGCGACTTACATCTCTACAGAAGTCGTTGGGCCTGCCACTTCACCGGCTAAAATGCGATGTGCCTACCTGGTGGAATTCAACTCTGCACATGTTGCAGCGACTGTGGCAGCACCGACAAGCCCTGGTGCAATACGTTCTGACGTATAGCCTGGGCCAACGAGATCCAGAGGTGGGGCAAATCACGCTGGAGGAGTGGTCTCAGATCAGGGACCTATGCACCCTTCTGCACAGTATTGAAATGGCGACGAATATGTTTAGTGCTGACGATGCCATTATCAGCATGACTATTCCGGTGATTTACATGCTGGAGCACATGTTAAACAGAATTCGGAGTCAGGTGGTGGCACAAGAGGCGGTGGAGGAAGTAGAGGAGGAGGAGTTGTATGCGGAGGGGCTAACATCTGCAAGGTCCAGACGGTCGGCAGCACCAAGGCGGCAGGCATGTGTGGGTGGGGGAGATGGTTTTACCAGGGCGCATGGTAGCAGCCAAACTAGTGAGGAAGGTGCAGGAGCCCAGGAAGAAGTGGAGGACGAACTGATGGAAGACTCATCAGATGAGGGAGACCTTGATCACATTTCTGTTGTGCGAGGTTGTGAGGAGAGGACAGAGGAAGGAAGCATGATTGTTACCTCGCCACCAACACAACAGGGACTTGGTGCTCCTGGATGCGCAAGACACATGAGTGCCTTCTTGCTGCACTACCTGCAACATGACCCTCGAATTGTGAGAATTAGAAATAATCCTGACTACTGGGTTGCCACACTGTTAGATCCCCGGTACAAAAGTAAATTTGCCGAAATTATTCCTGCCATAGAAAGGGATGCACGCATGCAGGAGTATCAGCAGAGACTGTTGCAGAATCTAACATGTGCTTTTCCACAAAACACCAGTGGTGCACGTAGTGAATCTCACAGTTCCAACTTGCCAACCGTGGGACCGTCGAGTGTTCAGCACTCAAACCGTAGCAGAAACACAGTATCTGCTGGTAACATCAATTTTGCGGAATAATTTCACAGCTTTTTTAGCCCATCCTTTGCAAGGCCACAGGAGACAAGAAGTCTGACCCATAGTCAACGCCTAGAGACGATGGTACAGGAGTATCTCCAAGTAAACATTGAAGCCATGACTGTGTCACTAGACCCTTGCTCTTTTTGGGCTTCCAATCTGGATAAATGGCCGGAGCTCGCCACTTACGCCTTGGAGATCTTGTCATGCCCCGCAGCCAGCGTTCTGTCTGAACGTGTGTTCAGCTCTGCTGGTGGTGTGCTGACAGATAAGCGCACGCGGCTCTCCACTGATAATGTAGACAGACTCACGTTCATAAAGATGAAAAAATCACGGATCCGAAACGACTTTTCTACCCCTGTGTCATCCTGGGGAGAGTAAAAGCTTGATGATTTGTTAAAATCACCTCACCAACCGTTTTAAGCTTTAAAATTACTAATTATGTTTATCTGTATCTTGGCTGGAAAATAATTTGGGCTTTGTAGCAGTGTGCAGTACTGATTCTATTAGGCCATCTATACTACGCTCCACCAGCTTTCAAATTAATAATAATTTTTAGCTGCATCTAGCCCGGAAAATAATTTTGGGTCTCCTAGATGCGCAAGACACATGAGTGCCTTCTTGCTACACTACCTGCAACATGACCCTCAGATTGTCAGAATTCGAAGTTATCCTGACTACTGGGTTGCCACACTCTTAGATCCCCCACACTCTTCGATCAACCTTTTCATTTTAATAAAGACCAAAAAAATGGTCATTTTTGAAATTATAAGCATTAGCAGGTTATTAGACACTGAAATCAAACAGTTTTCAACTCAAAACTTTATTCTAGGTGATGTTACATTAGCACATAGGACCCCTTGTTCGAAAGGAGCTTCTGAACAGTCTCATCCATTGAATTTGTCAGGTTTTGGATGGTTTCTGCTTCAATTGTTTTGCATGAGGACAGAATACCCTCCCAGAGCTGTTGCTTAGATGTGAACTGCCTCCCGCCATCATAGACACTCCTTTTGATGATGCTCCAGAGGTTCTGAATGGGGTTGAGGTCAGGGGGAGCATGGGGGTCACACCATAAGTTTGTCCCCTTTTATGCCCATATCAGCCAGAGATGCAGATGTGTTATGTGCAGCATGAGACGGTGCATTATCATGCATGAAAATGATCTTGCTGTGGAATGCACGGTTCTTCTTCTTGAACCATGGCAGGAAGTGCTGTTTGAGAAACTCCACATACATTATGGAGTTCATCTTTACCCCTTCAGGGATCCTAAAGGGGCCGACAATCTCTCTCCCCATGATTCCAGCCCAAAACATTACTCCACCTCCTCCTTGTTGGCGCTGTAGCCGTGTTTGCATGGGGTGTCCATCAACCAGCCATCCTCCACTCCATCCATCTGGACCATCGACCGTTGCACGGCACTCATCCGTGAACAAAACAGTTTTGAAGTCAGTCTTCATGTATTGTTTGCCCACTGAAGCCGTTTCTGCTTGTGTGCAGTGGATAGAGGAGGTCGACAGGATGGCTTACGCACAGCTGGAAACCTCTGAAGGACTCTGCATCTTGTTGTTCAGGGGACTTTGGAGGCACCAACTGCTTCAAAAACTTGTCTGCTGCTATGACAAGGCTTTTTTGCCGCTGCTCTTTTAACCTGATGTAATTGCCTGTAGGAAAGAGTCCTCAATTTTCCCTTATCAGCACGCACACGTGTGTACTGTGAATCAGCTACATACTTCATGATTGTGCGTTGATCAGGATGAAGTGTCTTGACAATGTTGATTGTAGTCATGCCTTGACCTAAACACTCCACAATTTGTTGCTTCTCAGCAGCCGACACATCCTTTTTCTTTCCAATTTTGGCAGAAAAGGTAGGCTGCTTAATAATGTGGGACAGCCTTCTTAAGTAGTCTTGCCTTTCATTGGACACACCTGCCAAACTAATTAGCACAGGTGTCTGCGATTGCTTACAGTGATATAAAGAGCCCTGACACACATCACCATCAATGAGTTTAACTGACAAGCAAACAAATTCTTCCCTTATCACTCCTAAACACTTTTTGCATAATAATTTGGAACACAGTGTAATGTGCTTTTCCACAAAACACCAGTGATTCACGTAGTGAATCTTACAGTTCTAACTTGCCAACCGTGGTCTGTATGGAGTTGTTCAATAAAGGGCCCAAAATTAAGATAACATAGATGGGAGAGGTCTCTATGAATAGGAATTTCTAAGTATTTGATACCCTGTGAGGGCCAGGCAAAGGGAAAGTTGGACTGGATGGAATCCTGTATGGATTTGGGGAGGGAGACATCGAGGGCCTCAGACTTCGCTGCATTGATTTTAAAATTTGACCATGTAACAAAGTGATCTATTTCAGCCATAACAGCAGGGATGGATATATGTGATTGAGTGATATATACTAGGACATCATCAGCAAATGCAGAGCACTTGTACTCGGTGCCTCCCACCTCAAGCCACCTAATATTGGGGTTATGGCGAATTGATGAGAGCAGGTGGTCCGTCACTAGGATGTATAAGAGAGGGGACAGAGGACATCCCTGCCTTGTCCCATTGGTGATTATGAAAGGTGATGAAAATGTTCTGACGCGCCCCCTGGGCCTTGGGACACCCCGAGCCGGACCCTTTTTGGTGGATGCTGGTGGTTGTAGTCTCCGTGGCGGCGACCCGGTTCCGTGGCTCAGGGCAGTCAAACCAGAGGCGGAACTATTTATGTGGTTTTGATGTTTAAATGTCCGACTACGCCACCCGTGGATTGCGGTCAGAGTGAACAGCCGCTGCAGGGCAGACCACTGAGGCTGGTGTTGTGGGTGCAGCAGAGCTTAGTATAACTCCCCACGGGAGGAGTATAGCCTCAGGGCAGTGTATGCAGAGGATGGGGGTGATGGTGCAGGGCAGCAGCAGTAACGACACGGAGTCAGTGATGCAGTCCAGGGCCTTTACTTACAGTTCTTATTATCCAGATCACTTCTGCAGGTAACGGCTGCCCACGTCTTACTGTGCTCACCAGGTGAGGGGCTCAGACAACTCCCAGATAACTTTGGAGCGCTTCACAGGACCCCCTTTGTGTGTCCTTTGTCTGGCCTTTCTTACCAGCGCTTCTGTCCGGCTGCCTCGGGCCTCCTCTTGGTAAACTTGGCGCCAGTTTCCCTGACCCTATGTGGTTCCTTCCTAGCGGGTGTAGCGAGGGGCTGCGCCACATAAAATGTCACAGCCTCCGGTTTCTAGCTGAGGGTCGTTTCCCGCCTCCACTAGTTTCGGGGACCGGTCTCCCCCTTTGGCCTGACCCCTCAACGCAGGTGGATTCGGGCGTGCGATGGCGACTCGCCCGTCCGCACCCCTGGGATCCCTTCGTTCCTCGTTCCTGGAGCCTTCTCCGCTCATCTTCCTTCCTTCTCCCTCTTCCAGGCCTGGGCCTCTGTTACTAGGCCCGCCTTTGGAGCACAGCTCATGCAGAGCCCCTGCTCCCTGACACTTCTGCTCAGACTTCTCTGCACTGAACTAAGATGGTGCCCACCTTTTATACTCCCTTTTCAATGCACCCAGGAACTGCTTCCTCCCTGCTTCTGCACTACAGGGTTCCCCTTCCTCGTTGTTCCCTCCCCCCACTCCAGCCAGGGACAGGAACTGTCGTGCCCATCTCAGGGGCATATTGGTCGCCCTGCCCCACGACAATGTGGTGTAATGCATGCAGGTGTCGGGGTCCTGATCCACACTCCATCCTTACCTGAGAGTGAGATATCACACCTCTGGGTGAGGTGCAATACCTCTATAGCAACCGAGCCCTCGGGGTGCTACAGTTCCATTTATCTTCAGCCTAGGTGACGTATTGCGATACAGGGCAGTGATTTTGGCTATAAAAGGGTTCCCTAGACCCCTACCCCAAGCTTTTTAAGAGAATAATATATGGCGTGCCAGGAGACTCTATGGAATGCTTTCTCAGCATCCAACGAGAGTATCTAATTACAAATTTTTAACTGCATCTAGCCCAGGAAATACTTTGTGCCTAGTAGCAGTGTCTGCTAGTCAGCGGATTATCCCAGCTGTTAAGCAAGCTGCACCACCTGTAGTTTGGACACTTCATTTTTTTAAAGGAAATGCTTCGGGACCACGGGATACTCAGTGAAGAGCATCAGGAGGCACACCAAGGCATAGGGGCTGGGACTGGCGGTAGGACGCCTTGCGGTGGACAGCCGAGCTCGATCCTTATAAAAGCTTTTTAACTGCAGCAGCTTTAGTGGACGCTACTGGAGCTGGAATTACACGGCTGCTGGCATGAGACTTGCCCTCCAATAGATCCTTGTAAAAGGATTTAAAGTGTATTCATTCAAATTAGAGAGACAATTTAAATTAAAAAGCTTAGACCTGCCTCCACCACAGGGGGCTCGCTCGACCCACCAGCGGACAGGCACCAGTATTGGGAGAGGGGGGCTGGCCGTCAGGGTCCACCGCAGCTCTGGCACAAAGCCGGCGACGCGGAGGTCGCACGGGCAGGAACGGACTGGCCGTGTCGGCTTCGCACTTTTTTGGTTTTAGAAGGGCATGACATGCCTATATCTGTGTCTCCCCCTCGTTTTACTTCTCCACCTCTTTTCTTTTCGCATGACTATATGTACTTGTCACTTTTCCATGTGTTAGTTGTGTCTTCTGAGCATTTTGTCAGCTTTTGGACACCTTTGAAGGTGTTTTCTATGTGTTCTATGTGTTTTTGTTTGCCTGCCATTGATTTTAATGGTGTTCGAAGGTGTTCAACGAACAGTTCGATGAACATACGGGTGTTCGACGAACCGAACCGAACTCGAACACTACGGGGTTGGCTCAACACTAATGACAATGACAAAGTATTAGGGTAAATACACACGTTCAGTATTTGGATGCAGAAATTTCTGCATTATTTCTTCATCTATTAGCAAGAAAAACACAGACAAATGTGAAAATTTTTGCAATGTTTTTGATGCGCTTTTAATGCCTGTTTGCATACGTTTTTCACCGGCGTTCTTGTAGTGTTTTTGGACAGCTATGAATGCTCTAGAGATAGATAATAGATATAGATAGACATACATACAGTGGGGAAAATAAGTATTTGATACACTGACGATTTTGCAAGTTTTCCCACCTACAAAGAATGGAGAGGTCTGTAATTTTTAACAGAGAGACAGAATCTAAAAATAAAAACCAGAAAATCACATTGTATGATTTTTAAATAATTGTATTGCATTTTATTTCATGAAATAAGTATTTGATCACCTACCAACCTGCAAGAATTCTGGTTCTCACAGACTTGTTAGTTTTTCTTTAAGAAGCCCTCCTACTCTGCACTCTTACCTGTATTAATTGCACCTGTTTGAACTCGTTTCCTCTATAAAAGACACCTGTCCACAAACGCAATCAATCCCAATTCAACCTCTCCACCATGGCCAAGACCAAAGAGCTGTCTAAAGACACCAAAGACAAAATTGTAGACCTGCACAATGCTGGTATCGGCTACAGGACAATAGGCAAGCAGCTTGGTGAGAAGGCAACAAATATTGGCACAATTATTAGAAAATGGAATAAACACATGATGACTGTCAATCTTCCTTGGTCTGGGGCTCCATGCAAGATCTTGCCTTGTGCGGTAAGGATGATTCTGGGAAAGGTCAGGAATCAGTCCAGAACTATATGGGAAGACCTGGTAAATGACCTAAAGAGAGCTGGGACCACAGTCTCAAACATTACCATTAGTAACTCACTACACTTTCGTGGATTAAAATCCTGCAGGGCACACAAGGTCCCTCTGCTCAAGACAACATATGTCCAGGCCAGTTTGAAGTTCACCAATGACCATCTGAATGATCAAGAGGAGGCATGGGAGAAGGTCATGTGGTCAGATAAGACCAAAGTAGAACTTTTTGGTATCAACTCCACTCACTGTGTTTGGAGGAAGAAGAAGGATGAGTACAACCCCAAGAACACCATCCCAACCATGTAACATGGTGGGGGAAACATCATACTTTGGGTGCTTTTCTGCAAAGAGTACAGGATGGCTGTACCGTATTGAAGGAAGAATGGATGGGGTCATGTACCTCCTTCCCTCAGTAAGTGCATAAAAGATGGGTTGTGGCTGGGTCTTCCTGCATGACAATGACCTGAAACACTAAGCCAGGGCAACAAAGGAGTGGCCCCATAAGAAGCATATCAAGGTCCTGGAGTGGCCTAGCCAGAGTGGAGCCCAATAGAAAACTGAAAGATCTGGAGAAGATCTGTATGGAGGAGTGGGTTAAATCCCTGCTGCAGTGTGTGCAAACTTGGTCAAGAACTACAGGAAATGTCTGACTTCTGTAATTGCAAACAAAATTTTCAGTACCAAATATTAAATTCTGTTTTTCTATTGTATCAAATACTTATTTCATGCAATAAAATGCAAATTAATTATATAAAAATCATAGCATGCAATTTTTCTGGATTTTTTTTAAGATTCTGTCTCTCACAGTTGAAGTGTACCTAGGATAAAAATAACAGACCTCTCTATTTGTAGGTGGAAAACTTGCAAAATTGGCAGTGTATCAAATACTTATTTTCCCCACTGTATATATAACAACAAAAGAAAGTAAATAGGATACAAATAATCCTCCAAGGTGTGACTGTATGGGAGTCTCATAAAGAAACTAAGCCAGTGCAAACAAAAGAGCAGATCAAAGTGCAAAATCAAATAACAGCCACACATACCATAATATGTTTAAAACACCTGTAAACAATAAAGGAGAATAGTTACTATATGAATGTGTCCCACAGGGAGACCCAGCGGGCATTTCACTATTATATTGATACTGAGACCAAATAGGTTATTATTAGTGTTGAGAGAGCACTAAAATGCTCGGGTACTCGAAGTTCGGGCCGAGCTCACCGTGATACTCGGGTGCTCGACACGAGCAAAGAGCCCAATGTTAGTCTTTGGGAGACCCGAGCATTTTTGCAGCGGCACCCCCGGCAGTCTGTAGAAAGCCTAAAAAGTGCCCAGAACGATAGTGACAGTGCTCAAAAGACATGGGGACAGCATGGGCATCACCCCAGGAAGCATTTCTGACCCCCAGGTCACTGCTGTCAACAACGTGGTCAGAGGTATTAAGCCACTTTAACGAGCTCACAATAAAACGTTCAAAAACGAAACTGAAACAGTTTTCCTGTGAAATATGTTAAGGAACTTCCTTTCCAGGGTAAAGACTTGTGTATAAGGTAAAATAAATAACAAAAAACAAAAATACTCCTCCACACCTTGGGCTATGTTCACAAGTAGCATTTTTTATGCGTTTTTGCACTTTTGTATTGCTTTCAACCGTGACAAATGCATTCAACGGGAAATGTCATTTTAACATTTTACAATCTTTTCTGGCCATGTGCTGTGTGACACATGCACACAGTGCTGAAAAGACATGGGAACAGCATGGGGAAGACCCCTGGAAGCATCTCTGACACCCAGGTCACTGCCTAAAAGTGTGCCCATCAGAAGTGATCCTTTCCGCATCAGAAGATGCAGACTTGTAACTATCCCCGTGCAAGTCCTTGTCCCAGGGCAGTGTTCAATTGTACCTCCCCCATTCCTTGCAATGCAAGTGCAAGTATGCAGCCTGCCACCCTCCCACCCCCAGGCTGTAATACCATACTGCTAGCTTGCTTGCACTGGAAATGGGGCCTTTTAGTTTGGAGGAGGCCGAACCTGGCTACTACCTCATGGCTGCTTCGGCAGCGAGGTATCCATACTCAGTCCCCAGCCGCCCAGTGGCCGGGTGTCCACGCTCGGTCCCCAGCCGCCAGTGGGCGGCTGGGTGTCCATACTCGGTCCCCAGCCGCCCAGCGGCCGGGTGTCCACACACGGTCCCCAGCCGCCTGGGGGCGGCAGGGTTTCCATAAACGGTCCCCGGTCGCCCCTATTTCTCCTTGGAACATCCCCCCACACTTTAATAAGCCCGGCCTGCTTTAGGGCAGCATTGGACAAGCCCACCAAAGAACCAGACTCCTCTGGTGGGCCCTGGCTTCTCCATCAGGGGAGTTGAGAGTGCCAAGATGAGGAGCATGATGATGATAATAGAAGTTAGCATCTGCTTTGTTTTCTTGGAATGCAAGCGTAAGTGTACATCCTGCCACCCACCCACCCCCAGACTGCAATACCATACTGCTAGCTTGCTTACACTTGAAATGGGGCCTTTTAGTTTGGAGGAGGCCGAAGATGGCCACTACCTCATGGCTGCTTCGGCAGCGAGGTATCCATACTCAGTCCCCAGCCGCCCGGTGTCCACGCTCGGTCCCCAGCCGCAAGGGGGCGGCCGGGTGTCCATACTCGGTCCCCAGCCGCCCCGCGGCCGGGTGTCCGCACACGGTCCCCAGCCACCTGGGGGTGGCCGGGTGTCCATAAATGGTCCCCAGCCGCCCCTATTTCTCCTTGGAACATCCCCCCACACACTTTTCTTAGCCCGGCCTGCTTTAGGGCAGCATTGGACGAGCCCACCAAAGAACCAGACTCCTCCGGTAGGCCCTGGCTTCTCCATGAGGGGAGTTGAGAGTTCCAAAGTGAGGAGCATGATGATGATGATAGTAGTTAGCATCTGCTTTGTTTTCTTGGAATGCAAGCGCATGTATATAGTAGCGGCTAGGACTGAGGTGGTCAGCATTTTGGCGCATATCCTACCTCCTCCGTGGATTGCTCGATGTTTTCCTGCGACTATCCCAGTTCTATGAGTCCCGTTAAAACAAAGCTTCAGGTCATGAATGATGGATGAGGTGGTGGCAAAGGAGAAAGAGCAGGAGGAACAGGAACCATTCACATCAATATCAGGCCAGTCAACCACACATGTCTAGTAGGATATGTTTCTGTACCAAAAGGAGAGGTTCAGCTACACAGTTATAGGGCATGCAGTGAGTGCAATGCCTACCAAAAATTTCGAGGCACTCCAATGCCCCTTGGAAGTGACATGGAGGTCAGAGGGCCTTTACTAAACCATTTTTTCCATTTATAGCAACTGGGTCTCCTGTGCACTGTTTTCCTAAGCAGTGAATGGAAGGCTTTCCAAAAATTATGAGGAACTGCAATACCCCTTGATACAAACGTGGATTACAGCATACTAAAAACCTTCTACCCATTATTGGGGAGTGGGTCTCCCTTAGTGTTCGCCTATGCATTGAAAAGCAAAAGCTGACTAAAATTAGGAGGAAATGCAATGCCCGTTGGAAGAATGGTGGAGTTCGCAGTGGAATAAAAAGACAATATCAATGCCCCTTGAAAAAGTGGTGGAGTTCACAGTAGCTTAACAAGACGGTTTTAATGCCCCTTGGAAAAGTGGTGGAGGTCGCAGTGGAATAAAAAGAAAATATTAATGCCCCTGGGAAAAGAGGTGGAGGTCGCAGTAGCTTAACAAGACAGTTTTAATGCCCCTTGGAAGAGACGTGGAGGTCGCAGTGGAATAAAAAGACAATATCAATGCCCCTGGGAAAAGTGGTGGAGGTCGCATTAGCTTAGCAAGATGGTTTTAATGCCCCTTGAAAGAGTGGTGGAGGTTGCAGTAGCTTAACAAGACGGTTTTAATGCCCCTTGGAAGAGTGGTGGAGGTCACAGTAGCTTAACAAGACAGCTTAATGCCCCTTAGAAAAGTGGTGGAGGTTTCACTAGCTTAACAAGATGGTTTTAATGCCCATTGGAAAAGTGGTGGAGGTCGCATTAGCTTAACAAGACGGTTTTAATGCCCCTTGGAAGAGACATGGAGGTTGCAGTAGCTTAACAAGACGGTTTAAATGCCCCTTGGAAGAGTGGTGGAGGTTACAGTAGCTTATCAAGACAGTTTTAATGCCACTTGGAGAAGTGGTGGAGGTCGCAGTAGCTTAACAAGACTGTTTTAATGCCCCTTGGAAGAGATGTGGAGGTCAGAGTGGTTTAACAAGACGGTTTTAATGCCCCTTGGAAGAGTGGTGGAGGTCGCAGTAGCTTAACAAGATGTTTTTAATGCCCCTTGGAAGAGTGGTGGAGGTCACAGTAGCTTAACAAGACAGCTTTAATGCCCCTTGGAAAAGTGGTGGAGGTCGGAGTAGCTTCACAAGACAACTTTAATGCCCCTTGGAAAAGTGGTGGAGGTCGCAGTAGCTTAACAAGATGGTTTTAATGCCCCTTGGAAAAGTGGTGGAGGTCGCATTAGCTTAACAAGATGGTTTTAATGCCCCTTGGAAGAGACGTGGAGGTAGCAGTAGCTTAACAAGATGGTTTAAATGCCCCTTGGAAGAGACGTGGAGGTCGCAGTAGCTTAACAAGACGGTTTTAATGCCCCTTGGAAGAGTGGTGGAGGTCGCATTTGCTTAACAAGACGGTTTTAATGCACCTTGGAAGAGATGTGGAGGTTGCAGTAGCTTAACAAGATGGTTTTAATGCCACTTGGAAGAGACATGGAGGTCGCAGTAGCTTAACAAGACTGTTTTAATGCCCCTTGGAAATGTTGTGGAGGTCGCATTAGCTTAACAAGTCGGTTTTAATGCCCCTTGGAAGAGACGTGGAGGTCAGAGTGGTTTAACAAGATGGTTTTAATGCCCCTTACAAGAGTCATGCAGTACAGCATATTAAAAACATTATTCCCATTATTGGGGAGTGGGTCTCCCATAGTCTTTGCCTATGCCTTCCAAGCAAAAGCTGCCAAAAATTAGGACGGAGGAACTTGCAATGCTGGCAGCACGGACCACGGTCACCCTGGTGGTATAGTGGTGGAGGCTGAGGATAAGGAGAAGAGCAAAAAACAGCCGAAATGAGGAAGCGTATACCCATGTGTGGGTGTGAAGTGGTGCATGGGAATACACCTCCCGAAATAACACAGTGGATTTGACTTTGTTACTCTGCTGTCATTTGGTGGTGATGAGAAGTCTGGCCCAATCCAGCCCTTGTTTATTTTGATAAGGGTCAGCTCATCAGCATTCTCAGTTGACAGGCGAGAGTGCTTATCAGTTATAATTCCGCCAGCGGCACTAAAAATGCTCCTATAACACCCTAGCGGCAGGGCAGGCCAGGACCTCAAAGGCGTACAGAGCGAGTTCATTACTAGTGTCCAGCTTGGATACCCAATAATTAAAAGGCACAGAGAATTCACAGAGGACGCTGGTACGGTCGGCAAGGTACTCCCTCACCATCTTTTGAAACTTTCCACTCCTTGTGAGAGTACCCCACGCCTCAGGGCCTGTAAGCTGGGCGGGTCTCAGAAAACTGTCCCAGAATGTTGACAGTGTTCCCCTGCCTCTGCTGTATTGGATTTGCGTCTCTCTCGCCTGTACGCTTTGGTTGGTCAATGAACTGTGACCTCTGCCACTAGCGTGTTCAGATGGGAATTTTTTTAACAGTTCTGCAGCAAGGGCCTTCTGGTACTGCCCCATTTTTGTAGACCTCTCCACCTCAGGAATAAGAGAGTGAAAGTTCTCCTTGTAGCAGGGGTCTAAAAGTGTCACCAACCAGTAATGACTGTCACCCAACATTTTGGCAACGCGAGGGTCACGGTTAAGGCAGAGTAACATAAAGTCAGCCATGTGTGCCGGACTGGTAACGAGCAAGACTTCCGTGTCCTCACCAAGATGATGACTGACCATGCTCTCCTCCTCCTCCTCCTCCTCCCCCCTGTCCTTAGGCCACCCACGCTGAACCGACGGTATGACAGTTGTACAGGTACTACCGTCTACAGCGCATGATACCAGCTCCTGTTCTTCCTCCTCCTCCTCCTCCTCTCCCTCATTGTCCCTTAAAGCATGTTGGGATTAGATGAGGCTGGGCTGTGTGTAATCTTCCATTACGGGTTCTTGATCCATCTCATCATACTCTGGCTGCAATGCAATGCCTCCTCTTTAATTCTCTGCAGAGAGCGTTGCAAAAGACAGACAAGTGGGATGCTGACGCTAATGATGGCGTCATCGCCACTCACCATCTTGGTGGACTCCTCAAAGTTTGTCAGAATGGTACATATGTCAGACATCCAGGTCCACTCCTGAGGTCTTATGTGTGGAGTCTGACCTGAATATCGACGGCCTTGTTGCAGCTGGTACTCCACAACTACTCTCTTCTGCTCACAAATCCTTTGCAACATGTGGAGGGTAGAGTTCCAACGTGTGGGGACATCACACACCAGTCGGTGTGCCGGAAGCTGCAAACGCTGCTGCAACACAGCAAGGGAGGCGGAAGCTGTAGCCGACTTCCGAAAATGAGCTGGCAGGCGACGTACTTTGACGAGCAGATCTGGCAACTCGGGATACGATTTAAGAAACCGTGGAACCACGAGGTTAAGCACATGAGCCAGGCATGGTACGTGTGTTATCTCTCCTCTCATCAGAGCCGCCACCAGGTTACGGCCATTGTCACACACGACCATGCCTGGATGTAGGTTCAGCGGTCTCAGCCACAGATCTGCCTGCTCTTTCACAGCTGTCCACAACTCACAACCAGTGTGATATTTATCACCTAAGCTTATGAGTTTCAGCACAGCCTGTTGCCGCTTGGCTGGGGCAGTATTGCAGTGCTTCCAGCTTGTAACTGATGTGGTGATATCTGAGATTGAGGCTGAACATGAGGAGGATGATGCGCAGGAGCTGTACACTGTGGGGGCAACTCTGACTGACATAGGGCCCGCAATCCTCGGTGTGGGGAGGATGTGTTCCGTCCCAAGGTCCGACTGGGTCCCGGCTTCCACTATGTTTACCCAGTGTGCCGTCAGGGAGATGTACCGTCCCTGGCCACAAGCACTTGTTCTCGTGTCTGTTGTCAGGTGGACTCTCCCAGTAACTGCGTTGTTGAGGGCACGGCAGATGTTTTCGGACACTTGCTTGTGTAGTGCGGGGATGGCACACCGGGCAAAATAGTGTTGGCTGGAAACAGAGTACCGAGGGATGGCCACCGCCATGACGTTGCGGAAGGATTCCGTCTCCACCTGCTTAAAAGACAGCATTTTCAACGCAAGCAGTTGTGAAATGTGCGAATTTAGGACTGTGGCTTGTGGGGCGTTGGCTGCGAATTTGCGCTTTCGTACAAAGCTCTGGGATATGGACAATTGAACGCTGCGGTGGGACGTGGACGAGGACGTTTCTCAAGAAACAGACAAAACAAGTGAAGACTCAGAGGAGGGGGCATCTTTTCATGCAGTATGGACAGGGGATTGCCTTGCACACACAACAGGGGGTTCTATTACACGCACAACAGCGGAAGAAGCAGTGGTGACACCTGCTGACACTGGTCGTGGACCCTGGGGTTCACCCCACAAAGTCGGGTGCTTTGCTGCCATGTGCCTGATCATGCTGGTGGTGGTCAGGCTGGTAGTTTTGTCACCCCTGCTGATGCTGGCATGGCAGGTGGTACAAATGGCCTTTTTGGGGTTATCAGCAGAGTCTATAAAAAAATCCAGACTCTGGAAGACCTACCGGTTGTACTGGCAACGTCCCTCGTGTTGGTGTTATGGGGTACTGTTGCCCGCCTTCTGTGTGCTGCCACCACACTGCTTCTTCCTGCCTGTTGGGGTACTCTGCCTCCCTCCCCCTGTGTGCTGCTGGCCTCACTCTGCGTGTCCTCCTGCCATGTTGGGTCAGTTACTAGATCATCCACCACCTCCTCCTCTTCCACTTGCGCACCTCGATCCTCCGCCTCACTTCCTGGCAATTGTGCCTCGTCATCATCCACCTCTTGTGACAAATTGCCAGTGTCGACTTCCTGTGGCCGTGGCTGTTCAAATATTTGGGCATCGCTACATGGGATCTCCTCTTCCACCACTTCAGTCGGAGCAGGCGAGGGGCCCAAATATGGAAATGTACCAGTGAACAGCTCTTCAGAGTGTCCAAGTGTGGGATCAGTTGCTGTCTGACGACACTCGGCATGGTGGGAGGAAGGAGCCTCAGGGTGAGAAGGAGTATGCGGTCGAGACTCACGGCTACTAAAACTTGATCATGTGGAAGACAGACCGGAGGTGGTGGTGCCCAGGTAACTGGAAGTATTATCTGCTATCCAATTAATAACTTGTTCACACTGATCAGTTCGCAATACTGGTGTTGTAGTGTGCTTCCCTAGTAATTCGGTCAAGAAGTGGGAGCGAGAAGATGTGGCTGTTGGTCGTGGCACACTTTCACCTTGGCCAACGGCCCCGTCCTCTTCACGCACCATCACCAGAACGTCCAGTTCCACGTCCCTTGCCATGCGCCTTGCCCATTGTAAATGAAGTAAAATAGCTTACACTCGCACTATCAATGGAAAAAGGGTAATAAAAAGGAGATTAGAAGCGTGGAAGAGGAAAACCACAGTTCTATTTCTCTGGCCTACACCAGAATCTTTTAAACAGATATATTTGTGACTGAACAGACAGGGAGACACTATTACTGTTTGTTTTTACTTAAAACAGGCCAAAAGCTGGATAATAGAGAGATTTGAACAGTGGAACTGCAAAACCACAGTTCTAATTTACTGGCATATACCAGACATTTTTAAATAGGTATATTTGGGGCTGAACAGTCAGCGGCACACTCAAACTGTTTTTTTTATGGAGAAGAGGCCCAAAAGTGGATAATACAGAGATTTGAACCGTGGAACTGCAAAACCACAGTTATAGTTATGTGGCGTACACCAGAATCTTTCAAACAGATATATTTGTGTCTGAACAATCAGGGAAACACTATTACTGTTTTTCTTTATGGAAAAAATACCAAAATCTGGATAATACAGAGATTTGAACCGTGGAACTGCAAAACCACAGTTCTAATTTACTGGAGTATACCAGACTTTTTTAAATAGATATATTTGGGGCTGAACAGTCAGCGACACACTCAAACTGTTTTTTTTATGTAAAAAAGGCCCAAAAGTGGATAATACAGAGATTTGAACCGTGGAAATGCAAAACCACAGTTATAGTTATGTGGTGTACACCAGACTCTTTTAAACAGATATACTGGTGTCTGACCAGTCAGGGAGACACTATTGCAGTTTTTTTTACGGCAAAAAATGCCAAAAACAGGATAATACAGAGATTTGACTCGTGGAACTTCAAAACCACAGTTATATTTTTCTGGCCTACACCAGACTCTTTTAAACAGATATATTGGTGTCTGAACAGTCAGGAAGACACTATTACTGTTTATTTTTAGGGCAAAAAATACAAAAAGCAGGATAATACAGAGATTTGACCCGTGGAACTGCAAAACCACAGTTCTATTTTTCTGGCCTACACCAGAACCTTTTAAACAGATATATTGGTGTCTGACCAGTCAGGGAGACACTATTACAGTTTTTTTTATGGCAAAAAATGCCAAAAGCAGGATAATACAGAGATTTGACCCGTGTAACTGCAAAACCACAGTTATAGTTATGTGGCGTACACCAGACTCTTTTAAACAGATATATTTCTGTCTGACCAGTCAGGGAGACTCTATTACAGTTTTTTACGGCAAAAAATGCCAAAACAGGATAATACAGAGATTTGACCCGTGGAACTGCAAAACCACAGTTCTATTTTTCTGGCCTACACCAGGCACTTTTAAACAGATATATTGGTGTCTGACCAGTCAGGGAGACACTATTACTGGTTTTTTTACGGCAAAAAATGCCAAAAACAGGATAATACAGAGATTTGACCCGTGGAACTGCAAAACCACAGTTCTATTTTTCTGGCCTACACCAGACTCTTTTAAACAGATATATCGGTGTCTGACCAGTCAGGGAGACACTATTACTTTTTTATGGCAAAAAATGCCAAAAGCAGGATAATACAGAGATTTGACCCATGGAACTGAAAATCCACAGTTATAGTTATGTGGCGTACACCAGACTCTTTTAAACAGATATATTGGTGTCTGACCAGTTAGGGAGACACTATTATAGTTTTTTTTACGGCAAAAAATGCCAAAAACAGGATAATACAGAAATTTGACCCGTGGAACTGCAAAACCACAGTTATATTTTTCTGGCCTACACCAGACTCTTTTAAACAGATATATTGGTGTCTGAACAGTCAGGGAGACACTATTACTGTTTTTTTTTACGGCAAAAAATGCCAAAAGCAGGATAATACAGAGATTTAACCAGTGGAACTGCAAAACCACAGTTATAGTAATGTGGCCTACACCAGAACCTTTTAAACAGATATATTGGTGTCTGAACAGTCAGGGAGACACTATTACTGTTTTTTTTTACGGCAAAAAATGCCAAAAGCAGGATAATACAGAGATTTAACCCGTGGAGCTGCAAAACCACAGTTATAGTTATGTGGCGTACACCAGACTCTTTTAAACAGATATATTTGTGTCTGACCAGTCAGGGAGACACTATTACAGTTCTTTTACGGCAAAAAATGCCAAAAACAGGATAATACAGAGATTTGACCCGTGGAACTGAAAAACCACAGCTCTATTTTTCTGGCCTACACCAGACTCTTTTAAACAGATATTTTGGTGTCTGAACAGTCACAGACAGACTAATTTTTTTTTTTTTTGGGGGGGGGGGTGAATACCAAACGGTTAATAAGACGCGTATTTGGATAGTCTGACTAAGGAAAAAAAAAACAGGATTTAGATGAAAAAAAAAGGATTTTTCCTGGCCCCTGAGACCGGGGTGATAAGTCTAGCAATTTGACCAACAGGTGCACACAGGACTGAAATGCAGCGTTTGCTGGTATAACCACTACGTCTCCTATACAGCCTGCCTGCCTGATATCTGGGATGGATATTAGTCCTGAGAAGGACTGTTTGTTTGATTTGGCAGGCTTTAGAGACCCTACACTACCTATTTCGCACTATATAACTCTCCCTAACTCAGTAGCACTCTCCCTACACCGTCTGATCTGGACCGACTGTGTCCAAGATGGCGGCGCCCGGTTTTAAATACTCGAGGTGACGCTGTGCGGCCAGCCAATCACTGTAGTACCCACAAACAACATGGCTGCGGCATTACAGTGACTGGCTGGCAATCCCTGCATGTTCATTGGCTCAGTATATAGCGCCAATCGTGCAGGGCGGAGACCCGAGCTCCCGCCCTAGTAACTCGGAAATGCTCGGTGCTCGCCGAACATCCCAAGTAGCGTGATGCTCAGGCGAGTAACGAGCAGTGTCGAGCATGCTCACTCAACACTAGTTATTATCTATTTACAGTGGGTACGGAAAGTATTTAGACCCCTTTAAATTTTTCACTCTTTGTTTCATTGCAGCCATTTGGTAAATTCTAAAAAGTTCATTTTTTTTCTCATTAATGTACACTCTGCATCCCATCTTGACTGAAAAAAACAGAAATGTATAAATTTTTGCAAATTTATTAAAAAAGAAAAACTGAAATATCACATGGTCATAAGTATTCAGACCCTTTGCTCAGTATTGAGTAAAAGCACTCTTTTGAGCTAATACAGCCATGAGTCTTCTTGGGAATGATGCAACAAATTTTTCACACCTGGATTTGGGAATCCTCTTCCATTCTTCCTTGCAGATCCTCTCCAGTTCCGTCAGGTTGGATGGTGAACATTCACTGCCATCTAAAAAGGCATTAAAAAACGCAAACAAAAATGCTACAAAAAAGCAGCAAATACACAGCAAATCAGCAATTATTTTTAGACCTGTGATTTTTTAGCGTTTTTTACTTACTTTTTTTAAGTCAATAGGTGAAAAAATGCTGCAAAAACACTGAAAGAATTGACATGCTGCAGATTTTAATCTGCACAAAATCTGGAAATCACAAATAAGCAACATGTGCATCACACTTCAGAGGTTTCTCATTCACTTTGCTGACACCAAGATTCCCTTTAGGTTTTTGTCCAAAAAAGAAGGAACCGACAGTACTCAGCAAAATGGACGCCTGTTGACTCCAAGGAAGCAGCTTGGAAAAATTGCAGCATATAAAAGAAAACAAGACCGGCGAACGGTCGAAACATTGTAATCTGGCGGAATAAGCTACAATTTTGATATCTTGAACACCCTGGATTGGACGCTGTTCTTCCCTTCAGGTTTTTGTGACAAATTCACAGGAAAAAAATGTGGTAAAAACGTGGCAAAAACTCAACATGTGCACATGGCCTAGGGCATACAAGGCCAAATGTACATTAAGCAGGGGCGCCATCTGTGTTTCTAGGGTGCCAACCTCCACAAGGTCATGAGCAGGGCATTCCAGTGTTAGGTATATACCGTATTTTTTGGACTATAAGATGCGCCAGACCATAAGATGCACCTAGGTTTTAGAGGAGGAAAATAGAAAAAAATTAAAGCAAAAACTGTGGTCATGATGCGCTGTTATGGAGGGGAGGTCTGCTGCTGACACTTGTATAAGGGTAATGTCCTCAAATTCTGTACTAATATCCCCTATTCTGGTAGATATATTCTTCCTGATATATACAGCTCTGGCAAAAATTAAGAGACCACTGAACAGTTTTCTATTGGAAAGCATGGAAAGACTGGTGGAAAGCATGCCAAAACGCATGAAAGCTGTGATTAAAAATCATGGTTAGTATACCAAATATTGATTTCTGAACTGTTTCTGAGTAGTGTTGAGCCACCCCCGTAGTGTTCGAGTTCGGTTCGGTTCGTCGAACACCCGTGTGTTCGCCGAACTGTTCGTCGAACTGTTCGTCGAACACCTTCGAACACCGTTAAAACCAATGGCAGGCAAACAAAAACACATAGAAACACATAGAAAACACCTTCAAAGGTGTCCAAAAGCTGACAAACTGCTCAGAAGACACAACTAACACATGGAAAAGTGACAAGTACATATAGTCATGCGAAAAGAAAAGAGGTGGCGGAGTAAAAGGAGGGGGAGACACAGATATAGGCATGTCATGCCCTTCTAAAATCCAAAAAGTGAGAAGCCGAGACGGCCAGTCCGCTCCTGCCCATGCCACCTCCGTGTCGCCGGGTTTGTGCCAGAGCCGCGGTGAACCCTGACGGCCAGCCCCCCTCTCCCAATACTGGTGCCTGTCCGCTGGTGGGTCGAGAGAGCCCCCCTGTGGTGGAGGCAGCTCTAAGCTTTTTAATTTAAATTGTCCCTCTAATTTGAATGAATACACTTTAAATCCATTTACAAGGATCTATTGGAGGGCAAGTCTCATGCCAGCAGCCGCGTAATTCCAGCTCCAGTAGCGTCCACTAAAGCTGCTGCAGTTAAAAAGCTTTTATAAGGATCGAGCTCGGCTGTCCACCGCAAGGCATCCTAGTGCCAGTCCCAGCCCCTATGCCTTGGGGTGCCTCCTGATGCTCTTCACTAAGTATCCCGTGGTCCCGAAGCATTTCCTTTGAAAAAATTAAGTGTCCAAACTACAGGTGGTGTAGCTTGCTTAACTGCCGGGATAATCCGCTGACTAGCAGACACTGCTACTAGGCACAAAGTATTTCCTGGGCTAGATGCAGTTAAAAATTTGTAAGTAGATACTCTCGTTGGATGCTGAGAAAGCATTCCATAGAGTCTCCTGGCACGCCATATATGATTCTCTTAAAAAGCTTGGGGTAGGGGTCCCTTTTATAGCCAAAATCACGGCCCTGTATCACAATACGTCACCTAGGCTGAAGGTAAATGGAACTGTAGCACCGAGGGCTCGGTTGCTACAGACGTATTGCACCTCACCCAGAGGTGTGATATCTCACTCTCAGATAAGGATGGAGTGTGGATCAGGACCCGACACCTGCATGCATTACACCACATTGCCGTGGGGTAGGGCGACCAATATGCCCCTGAGATGGGCACGACAGTCCCTGTCCCTGGCTGGAGTGGGGGGAGGGAACACTGAGGAAGGGGAACCCTGCAGTGCAGGAGCAGGGAGGAAGCAGTTCCTGGGTGCATTGAGAAGGGAGTATAAAAGGTGGGCACCATCTTAGTTCAGTGCAGAGAAGTCTGAGCAGAAGTGGCAGGGAGCAGGGGCTCTGCATGAGCTCTGCTCCGGAGGCAGGCCTAGTAACAGAGGCCCAGGCCTGCAAGAGGGAGAAGGAAGGAAGAGGAGCGGAGAAGGCTCCAGGAACGAGGAATGAAGGGATCCCAGGGGTGCGGACGGGCGAGTCGCCACCGCACGCCCGAATCCACCTGCGTGGAGGGGTCAGGCCAAAGGGGGAGACTGGTCCCCGAACTAGTGGAGGCAGGAAACGACCCTCAGCTAGAAACCGGAGGCTCTGACATTTTATGTGGCGCAGCCCCTTGCTCCACCCGCTAGGAAGGCACCACATAGGGTCAGGGAAACTGGCGCCAAGTTTACCAAGAGGAGGCCCGAGGCAGCCGGACAGAAGTGTTGGTAAGAAAGGCCAGACAAAGGACACACAAAGGGGGTCCTGTGAAACGCTCCAAAGTTATCTGGGAGTTGTCTGAGCCCCTCACCTGGTGAGCACAGTACGACGTGGGCAGCCGTTACCTGCAGACGTGGTCTGGATAATAAGAACTGTGAGTAAAGGCCCTGAACTGCATCACTGACTCCGTGTCGTTACTGCTGCTGCCCTGCACCATCACCCCCATCCTCCGCATACACTGCCCTGAGGCTATACTCCTCCCGTGGGGAGTTATGCTACGCTCTGCTGCACCCACAACACCAGCCTTAGCGGTCTGCCCTGTAGCGGCGGTTCACTCTGACCGCAATCCACGGGTGGCGTAGTCGGACATTTAAACATCAAAACCACATAAATAGTTCCGCCACTGGTTTGACCGCCCTGAGCCATGGAACTGGATCGCCGCCACGAAGACTACAACCACCAGCATCCACCAAAAAGTGTCCGGCTCCGGGTGTCCCAAGGCCCAGGGGGTGCGTCAGAACATTTTCATCACCTTTCACAATCACCAATGGGACAAGGCAGGGATGTCCTCTGTCCCCTCTCTTATACATCCTAGTGACGGAGCACCTGCTCTCATCAATTCGCCATAACCCCAATATTAGGTGGATTGAGGTGGGAGGCACCGAGTACAAGTGCTCTCTATTTGCTGATGATGTCCTAGTATATATCACTCAATCACATATATCCATCCCTGCTGTTATGGCTGAAATAGATCACTTTGTTACATGGTAAAATTTTAAAATCAATGCAGCGAAGTCTGAGGCCCTCGATGTCTCCCTCCCTAAATCCATATAGGATTCCATCCAGTCCAACTTTCCCTTTGCCTGGCCCTCACAGGGTATCAAATACTTAGGAATTGCTATTCATAGAGACCTCTCCCATCTATGTTATCTTAATTTTGGGCCCTTTATTGAACAATTCCATACAGACCACGGTTGGCAAGTTAGAACTGTAAGATTCACTACGTGAACCACTGGTGTTTTGTGGAAAAGCACATGTACACCGCGTTCCAAATTATTATGCAAAAAGTGTTTAGGAGTGATAAGGGAAGAATTTGTTTGTTTGTCAGTTAAACTCATTGATGGTGATGTGTGTCAGGGCTCTTTATATCACTGTAAGCAATTGCAGACACCTGTGCTAATTAGTTTGGCAGGTGTGTCCAATGAAAGGCAAGACTACTTAAGAAGGCTCTCTCACATTATTAAGCAGCCTACATTTTCTGCCAAAATGGGAAAGAAAAAGGATGTGTCGGCTGCTGAGAAGCAACAAATTGTGGAGTGTTTAGGTCAAGGCATGACTACAATCAACATTGTGCGATGATCAGGATGAAGTGTCTTGGCAATCAAGAAGTATGTAGCTGATTCACAGTACACACGTGTGCGTGCTGATAAGGGCAAATTGAGGACTCTTTCCTACAGGCAATTACGTCAGGTTGAAACAGCAGCGGCAAAAAAGCCTTGTCATAGCAGCAGACAAGTTTTTGAAGCTGCTTGTGCCTCCAACGTCCCCCGAACAACAAGATGCAGGGTCCTTCAGAGGTTTGCAGCTGTGCATATGCCATCCTGTCGACCTCCTCTATCCACTTCACACAAGCAGAAACGGCTCCAGTGGGCCAAACATTACATGAAGACTGATTTCAAAACTGTTTTGTTCACGGATGAGTGCCGTGCAGCGCTCGATGGTCCAGATGAATGGAGTGGAGGATGGCTGGTTGATGGACACCCCACGCAAACACGGCTACAGCGCCAACAAGGAGGAGGTGGAGTAATGTTTTGGGCTGGAATCATGGGGAGAGAGATTGTCGGCCCCTTTAGGATCCCTGAAGGCGCTAAAGATGAACTCCATAATGTATGTGGATTTTCTCAAACAGCACTTCCTGCCATGGTTCAAGAAGAAGAACCGTGTATTTCACAGCAAGATCATTTTTCTGCATGATAATGCACCATCTCATGCTGCACATAAAACATCTGCATCTCTGGCTGATATGGGCATAAAAGGGGACAAACTTATGGTGTGACCCCCATGCTCCCCTGACCTCTACCCCATTCAGAACCTTTGGAGCATCATTAAAAGAAGTGTCTATGATGGCGGGAGGCAGTTCACATCTAAGCAACAGCTCTGGGAGGGTATTCTGTCCTCATGCAAAACAATTGAAGCAGAAACCATCCAAAACCTGACAAATTCAATGGACGAGAGAGTTCAGAAGCTCCTTTCGAACAAGGGGTCATATGTGAAAATGTAACATCACCTAGAATAAAGTTTTGAGTTGAAAACTGTTTGATTTCAGTTTCTAACAACCTGCTAATGCTTATAATTTCAAAAATGACCATTTTTTTGGTCTTTATTAAAATGAAAAGGTTGATCGAAAAGTTTGGGGGATCTAAGAGTGTGGCAACCCAGTAGTCATGATTACTTCGAATTCTGACAATATGAGGGTCATGCTGCAGGTAGTGCAGCAAGAAGGCACTTATGTGTCTTGCGCATCTCGGAGCCCCAAAATTATTTTCCGGGCTAGATGCAGCTAAAAATTATTTTTAATTTTAAATCTGGTGAAGCTTATTATAGATGGCCTAATAGGATCAGTGCTGCACACTGCTACAAAGCCCAAATTATTTTCCAGTCAAGATACAGATAAACATGATTAGCAATTTGAAAGCTTAAAACGGTTGGTAGGGTGATTTTAACCAATCATCAAGCTTTTACTCTCCCCAGGATGACACAGGGGTAGAAAAGTCGTTTCGGATCCATGATTTGTGCATCTTTATGAACGTGAGTCTGTCTACATTATCAGTGGAGAGCCGCGTGCGCTTATCTGTCAGCACACCACCAGCAGCGCTGAACACACGTTCAGACAGAACGCTGGCTGCGGGGCATGACAAGATCTCCAAGGCGTAAGTGGCTAGCTCCGGCCATTTATCCAGATTGGAAGCCCAAAAAGAGCAAGGGTCCAGTGACACAGTCGTGGCTTCAATGTTTACTTGGAGATACTCCTGTACCATCGTCTCTAGGCGTTGACTATGTGTCAGACTTCTTGTCTCCTGTGGCCTTGCAAAGGATGGGCTAAAAAAGTGGTGAAATGATTCCGCAAAATTGATGTTACCAGCAGATACTGTGGTTCTGTTACGGTTTGAGTGCTGAACACTTGACGGTCCCACGGTTGGCAAGTTGGAACTGTGAGATTCACTACGTGCACCACTGGTATTTTGTGGAAAAGCACATGTAAGATTCTGCAACAGTCTCTGCTGATACTCCTGCATGCGTGCATCCCTTTCTATGGCAGGAATAATTTCTGCAAATTTACTTTTGTACCGGGGATCTAACAGTGTGGCAACCCAGTAGTCAGGATTATTTCTAATTCTCACAATTCGAGGGTCATGTTGCAGGTAGTGCAGCAAGAAGGCACTCATGTGTGTTGCGCATCCAGGAGCACCAAGTCCCTGTTGTGTTGGTGGCGAGGTAACAATCATGCTTCCTTCCTCTGTCCTCTCCCCCCAACCTCGCACAACAGAAATGTGATCAAGGTCTCCCTCATCTGATGAGTCTTCCATCAGTTCGTCCTCCACTTCTTCCTGGGCTCCTGCACCTTCCTCACTAGTTTGGCTGCTACCATGCGCCCTGGTAAAACCATCTCCCCCACCCTCACATGCCTGCCGCCTTGGTGCTGCCGACCGTCTGGACCTTGCAGATGTTAGCCCTTCCGCATACAACTCCTCCTCCTCTACTTCCTCCACCTCCTCTTGTGCCACCACCTGACTCCGAATTCTGTTTAACATGTGCTCCAGCATGTAAATCACCGGAATAGTCATGCTGATAATGGCATCGTCAGCACTAAACATCTTCGTCGCCATTTCAAAACTGTGCAGAAGGGTGCATAGGTTCCTGATCTGAGACCACTCCTCCAGCGTGATTTGCCCCACCTCTGAATCTCGTTGGCCCAGGCTATACGTCAGAACGTATTGCACCAGGGCTTGTCGGTGCTGCCACAGTCGCTGCAACATGTGCAGAGTTTAATTCCACCGGGTAGGCACATCGCATTTTAGCCGGTGAAGTGGCAGGCCCAACGACTTCTGTAGAGATGTAAGTCGCTGAGCTGCGGGATGCGAACGGCGGAAGTGAGCACACAGCGACCGTGCCCTCTGCAGAATGCCATCTAGTCTGGGATAGTGGGCTAAAAATTGCTGGACAGGTTCAACACGTGAGCCATACAAGGCACGTGTGTGACATTGCCCCGGCGACGGGCCGCACCCAGGTTTGCAGCATTGTCGCACACGGCCTTCCCTGGTTTCAATGCCAGTGGAGACAACCATTCATGAAATTGGTTCTCCAGAGCTGACCACAACTCCTCAGCTGTGTGACTCACATTTCCCAGACATTTCAATGTAAAAACCGCCTGATGACGTTGAGCCCTACTGCCAGCATAGTAAGGAGGTGTGCAGGATCCCTTCTGCGCAGTTAGAAAGCTTGTGGCATGACCAGACAGGCTTTGGGTGCAGGTGGAAGACCGAGAGGAGGTTGAGGAGGCAGAAGCAGTGGAGGAACTTTGACATAAAGAGGATTGACGCACAACTCGTGGGGACGGCAAGACTTGGACAGCAGCCCCTTGTCCTGCTGTCACCATAGTTACCCAGTGCCCAGTCAGCGACATGTAACGCCCCTGTCCATGCCTACTCGTCCAAGTGTCTGTGGTGAAATGCACCCTGTCACACACAGAGTTTCTCAAAGAAGCGGTGATGTTGTGTGCGACATGCTGGTGGAGCGCAGGCACACCTTTCTTTGAGAAGTAGTGCCGACTGGGCATCTGGTACTGGGGCACTGCGACGGACATAAGGTCTCGAAAATCCTCTGTGTCCACCAGGCGGAAAGGCAGCATTTCTGTAGCCAAGAGCTTGCAGATGGTGAAATTCAACCTCTTAGCTTTCTCATGGCTAGGAGGAAATGGTCTTTTACTTGTCCACATCTGAGGGACCGAGGGCTGGCTATTGTGCTTAGACGGGGTTGATAAGGGTGTCCCCGGCAAACTGCCGGTCTGTGAGGAAGATGCAGGCGGACATGTTAGGTTGCCTTGATCCAAAGGTGGTGCTATCGATGTCGGACAGCGCTCAACACCAGCTGGTGTTACCACCTCCAAAGAAAATGATGACCTGCCAATCACGCTGGCTGTTGCGGGTAAAGAGGTGGCAGGTCTGCGCCCCAAAACAGGTGTGACTGCTGTCCCCCCAGTCACAGAGGATGAAGAGGCCGCGGATGCACAAGATATGGCAGACGGTGATTGGCCCGGCCGGCTAGGCCGCATTGTAGCACACTGAGCTTCCCACTGCAACTTATGCTTCATGTCCATGTGCCGGTTCATGCATGAAGTACTCAAACTATGTATTTTTTGGCCTCTACTTAGCTTTTGCTGACAAATGTTACAGATAACACGAGTTGGGTCATCTTTATCGATCTGAAAAAATGCCCAGGCTATGCAAGGCTTAGCACCCATGCGACCTGAAGAGCCACCACGACTTGTGGTGAGAGGCAGAGTTGTGTTTGAGGATGCAGTTGTTGACGTGCTTCCAGTACTACGTCTCTGTCCAGGAAGGCGCAACCTGACCTCGTCGTCACTAGCATCTTCCTCCACCTCCTCTGCTGACCTCATCTCTTGGGTTGACAGTAAGTGGGATCTCCGACCTCATCATCATCACCCTGTGCGTTATCACACCCGTCGTCCTCAGAGCCAACCTGTTCCTGCCCTGACAAAAAACTAAAGTTGTCGCTCCAATCAGGTATTTGAGTCTTATCATCGTCTTCCTCATTGTCTCCACCAACAGGAGTTACAGTTTGGGAATGAGGGTCTACATTATGGTCAGAACCTTCTGCGTCTGGTCCTGGATCCGACTCATAAAGATTCTGGGCATCAGTGCAGATCATTTCTTCGTCTGGATTCACAGAAGCGCTGGAGTCGACCTCTGATTCCCAGGCTATAGTATGAGTAAACAGCTCTGCAGACTCAACCATCTGTTCTACCTCATACTCAGACGGGCAGCTGGAGATTTGGGAGCTGTGAGGAAGCAAGTGCGATTTGGGTGACACCTTTGAGGACTGGAGTATTTGTGATGTTGAAGTTGATGTGGAGGAGAGCCCACTTAAAGGAGCACTTGATATCCGTTGAAGCACCTGCTGTTTTTGTGCCTCATCTGGAATTTGTAGCGATTGGCGTGGCCGTAAGAAAGGGATCTTATCACATTGTCCGCTAAAAGAAGTAGACATTTTAGTTTGGCTGGAAGATGGTCTTTCTTCTGCACCTACCCCACGGACACAACCTTTTTTCCCCTTCCCAACACGCCTATTCCCCTTTCCACCAGCAGCAGGCCTTTTTCCACTCATTTTGGTGGTTAACTAATTCACAACTCTGGAGTTGTTTGCACAAAAAAACAATGGATGGTAACCGAGCAGAGCTGAGTGGCCAAACTGTGGTATTAGGCCAAAACTATTGGCTGAGCTAGATGCAGAAAAAAATTATTTTTAATTTGCAACCTGATGGAGGTCAGTATAGATGGACTAATAGAACAAGTCCCACACGCTGCTAGAAGCCCGAATATTTTTTCAGAGATAAATGAAGAAAAAAATTATTTTTAATTTGCAACCTGATGGAGGTCAGTATAGATGGACTAATAGACCAAGTCCCACACACCGCTAGAAGCCCAAATATTTTTTCAGAGCTAGATGCAGAAAAAAATTATTTTTAATTTGCAACCTGATGGAGGTCAGTATAGATGGACTAATAGACCAAGTCCCACACACTTCTAGAAGCCCAAATATTTTTTCAGAGCTAGATGCAGAAAATTTTTTTATTCAATTTGCAACCTGATGGAGGTCAGTATAGATGGACTAATAGACCAAGTCCCACACACTGCTAGAAGCCCAAATATTTTTTCAAAGCTAGATGCAGAAAAAAATTATTTTTAATTTGCAACCTGATGGAGGTCAGTATAGATGAACTAATAGACCAAGTCCCACACACTGCTAGAAGCCCAAATATTTTTTCAGAGCTACATGCAGAAAAAAATTATTTTTAATTTGCAACCTGATGGAGGTCAGTATAGATGGACTAATAGAACAAGTCCCACACGCTGCTAGAAGCCCAAATATTTTTTCAGAGATAAATGAAGAAAAAAATTATTTTTAATTTGCAACCTGATGGAGGTCAGTATAGATGGACTAATAGACCAAGTCCCACACACTGCTAGATGCCCAAATATTTTTTCAGAGCTAGATGCAGAAAAAAATTATTTTTAATTTGCAACCTGATGGAGGTCAGTATAGATGGACTAATAGACCAAGTCCCACACACTGCTAGAAGCCCAAATATTTTTTCAGAGCTAGATGCAGAAAAAAATTATTTTTAATTTGCAACCTGATGGAGGTCAGTATAGATGGACTAATAGACCAAGTCCCACACACCGCTAGAAGCCCAAATATTTTTTCAGAGCTAGATGCAGAAAAAAATTATTTTTAATTTGCAACCTGATGGAGGTCAGTATAAATCGACTAATAGACCAAGTCCCACACGCTGCTAGAAGCCCAAATATTTTTTCAGAGCTAGATGCAGAAAATTTTTTTATTCAATTTGCAACCTGATGGAGGTCAGTATAGATGGACTAATAGACCAAGTCCCACACACTGCTAGAAGCCCAAATATTTTTTCAGAGCTAGATGCAGAAAAAAATTATTTTTAATTTGCAACCTGATGGAGGTCAGTATAGATGGACTAATAGACCAAGTCCCACACACTGCTAGAAGCCCAAATATTTTTTCAGAGCTACATGCAGAAAAAAATTATTTTTAATTTGCAACCTGATGGAGGTCAGTATAGATGGACTAATAGACCAAGTCCCACACACCGCTAGAAGCCCAAATATTTTTTCAGAGCTAGATGCAGAAAATTTTTTTATTCAATTTGCAACCTGATGGAGGTCAGTATAGATGGACTAATAGACCAAGTCCCACACACTGCTAGAAGCCCAAATATTTTTTCAGAGCTAGATGCAGAAAAAAATTATTTTTAATTTGCAACCTGATGGAGGTCAGTATAGATGGACTAATAGACCAAGTCCCACACACTGCTAGAAGCCCAAATATTTTTTCAGAGCTACATGCAGAAAAAAATTATTTTTAATTTGCAACCTGATGGAGGTCAGTATAGATGGACTAATAGACCAAGTCCCACACACCGCTAGAAGCCCAAATATTTTTTCAGAGCTAGATGCAGAAAATTTTTTTATTCAATTTGCAACCTGATGGAGGTCAGTATAGATGGACTAATAGACCAAGTCCCACACACTGCTAGAAGCCCAAATATTTTTTCAGAGCTAGATGCAGAAAATTTTTTTATTCAATTTGCAACCTGATGGAGGTCAGTATAGATGGACTAATAGACCAAGTCCCACACACTGCTAGAAGACCAAATATTTTTTCAAAGCTAGATGCAGAAAAAAATTATTTTTAATTTGCAACCTGATGGAGGTCAGTATAGATGGACTAATAGACCAAGTCCCACACACTGCTAGAAGCCCAAATATTTTTTCAGAGCTACATGCAGAAAAAAATTATTTTTAATTTGCAACCTGATGGAGGTCAGTATAGATGGACTAATAGAACAAGTCCCACACGCTGCTAGAAGCCCAAATATTTTTTCAGAGATAAATGAAGAAAAAAATTATTTTTAATTTGCAACCTGATGGAGGTCAGTATAGATGGACTAATAGACCAAGTCCCACACACTGCTAGAAGCCCAAATATTTTTTCAGAGCTAGATGCAGAAAAAAATTATTTTTAATTTGCAACCTGATGGAGGTCAGTATAGATGGACTAATAGACCAAGTCCCACACACTGCTAGAAGCCCAAATATTTTTTCAGAGCTAGATGCAGAAAAAAAATATTTTTAATTTGCAACCTGATGGAGGTCAGTATAGATGGACTAATAGACCAAGTCCCACACACCGCTAGAAGCCCAAATATTTTTTCAGAGCTAGATGCAGAAAAAAATTATTTTTAATTTGCAACCTGATGGAGGTCAGTATAGATGGACTAATAGACCAAGTCCCACACACTGCTAGAAGCCCAAATATTTTTTCAGAGCTAGATGCAGAAAATTTTTTTATTCAATTTGCAACCTGATGGAGGTCAGTATAGATGGACTAATAGACCAAGTCCCACACACTGCTAGAAGCCCAAATATTTTTTCAGAGCTAGATGCAGAAAAAAATTATTTTTAATTTGCAACCTGATGGAGGTCAGTATAGATGGACTAATAGACCAAGTCCCACACACCGCTAGAAGCCCAAATATTTTTTCAGAGCTAGATGCAGAAAATTTTTTTATTCAATTTGCAACCTGATGGAGGTCAGTATAGATGGACTAATAGACCAAGTCCCACACACTGCTAGAAGCCCAAATATTTTTTCAGAGCTAGATGCAGAAAATTTTTTTATTCAATTTGCAACCTGATGGAGGTCAGTATAGATGGACTAATAGACCAAGTCCCACACACTGCTAGAAGCCCAAATATTTTTTCAAAGCTAGATGCAGAAAAAAATTATTTTTAATTTGCAACCTGATGGAGGTCAGTATAGATGGACTAATAGACCAAGTCCCACACACTGCTAGAAGCCCAAATATTTTTTCAGAGCTACATGCAGAAAAAAATTATTTTTAATTTGCAACCTGATGGAGGTCAGTATAGATGGACTAATAGAACAAGTCCCACACGCTGCTAGAAGCCCAAATATTTTTTCAGAGATAAATGAAGAAAAAAATTATTTTTAATTTGCAACCTGATGGAGGTCAGTATAGATGGACTAATAGACCAAGTCCCACACACTGCTAGATGCCCAAATATTTTTTCAGAGCTAGATGCAGAAAAAAATTATTTTTAATTTGCAACCTGATGGAGGTCAGTATAGATGGACTAATAGACCAAGTCCCACACACTGCTAGAAGCCCAAATATTTTTTCAGAGCTAGATGCAGAAAAAAAATATTTTTAATTTGCAACCTGATGGAGGTCAGTATAGATGGACTAATAGACCAAGTCCCACACACCGCTAGAAGCCCAAATATTTTTTCAGAGCTAGATGCAGAAAAAAATTATTTTTAATTTGCAACCTGATGGAGGTCAGTATAAATCGACTAATAGACCAAGTCCCACACACTGCTAGAAGCCCAAATATTTTTTCAGAGCTAGATGCAGAAAATTTTTTTATTCAATTTGCAACCTGATGGAGGTCAGTATAAATGGACTAATAGACCAAGTCCCACACACTGCTAGAAGCCCAAATATTTTTTCAGAGCTAGATGCAGAAAAAAATTATTTTTAATTTGCAACCTGATGGAGGTCAGTATAGATGGACTAATAGACCAAGTCCCACACACTGCTAGAAGCCCAAATATTTTTTCAGAGCTACATGCAGAAAAAAATTATTTTTAATTTGCAACCTGATGGAGGTCAGTATAGATGGACTAATAGACCAAGTCCCACACACCGCTAGAAGCCCAAATATTTTTTCAGAGCTAGATGCAGAAAATTTTTTTATTCAATTTGCAACCTGATGGAGGTCAGTATAGATGGACTAATAGACCAAGTCCCACACACTGCTAGAAGCCCAAATATTTTTTCAGAGCTAGATGCAGAAAAAAATTATTTTTAATTTGCAACCTGATGGAGGTCAGTATAGATGGACTAATAGACCAAGTCCCACACACTGCTAGAAGCCCAAATATTTTTTCAGAGCTACATGCAGAAAAAAATTATTTTTAATTTGCAACCTGATGGAGGTCAGTATAGATGGACTAATAGACCAAGTCCCACACACCGCTAGAAGCCCAAATATTTTTTCAGAGCTAGATGCAGAAAATTTTTTTATTCAATTTGCAACCTGATGGAGGTCAGTATAGATGGACTAATAGACCAAGTCCCACACACTGCTAGAAGCCCAAATATTTTTTCAGAGCTAGATGCAGAAAATTTTTTTATTCAATTTGCAACCTGATGGAGGTCAGTATAGATGGACTAATAGACCAAGTCCCACACACTGCTAGAAGCCCAAATATTTTTTCAAAGCTAGATGCAGAAAAAAATTATTTTTAATTTGCAACCTGATGGAGGTCAGTATAGATGGACTAATAGACCAAGTCCCACACACTGCTAGAAGCCCAAATATTTTTTCAGAGCTACATGCAGAAAAAAATTATTTTTAATTTGCAACCTGATGGAGGTCAGTATAGATGGACTAATAGAACAAGTCCCACACGCTGCTAGAAGCCCAAATATTTTTTCAGAGATAAATGAAGAAAAAAATTATTTTTAATTTGCAACCTGATGGAGGTCAGTATAGATGGACTAATAGACCAAGTCCCACACACTGCTAGAAGCCCAAATATTTTTTCAGAGCTAGATGCAGAAAAAAATTATTTTTAATTTGCAACCTGATGGAGGTCAGTATAGATGGACTAATAGACCAAGTCCCACACACTGCTAGAAGCCCAAATATTTTTTCAGAGCTAGATGCAGAAAAAAAATATTTTTAATTTGCAACCTGATGGAGGTCAGTATAGATGGACTAATAGACCAAGTCCCACACACCGCTAGAAGCCCAAATATTTTTTCAGAGCTAGATGCAGAAAAAAATTATTTTTAATTTGCAACCTGATGGAGGTCAGTATAGATGGACTAATAGACCAAGTCCCACACACTGGTAGAAGCCCAAATATTTTTTCAGAGCTAGATGCAGAAAATTTTTTTATTCAATTTGCAACCTGATGGAGGTCAGTATAGATGGACTAATAGACCAAGTCCCACACACTGCTAGAAGCCCAAATATTTTTTCAGAGCTAGATGCAGAAAAAAATTATTTTTAATTTGCAACCTGATGGAGGTCAGTATAGATGGACTAATAGACCAAGTCCCACACACTGCTAGAAGCCCAAATATTTTTTCAGAGCTACATGCAGAAAAAAATTATTTTTAATTTGCAACCTGATGGAGGTCAGTATAGATGGACTAATAGAACAAGTCCCACACGCTGCTAGAAGCCCAAATATTTTTTCAGAGATAAATGAAGAAAAAAATTATTTTTAATTTGCAACCTGATGGAGGTCAGTATAGATGGACTAATAGACCAAGTCCCACACACCGCTAGAAGCCCAAATATTTTTTCAGAGCTAGATGCAGAAAAAAATTATATTCAGTTTGCAACCTGATGGAGGTCAGTATAGATGGACTAATAGAATGATGCTATGCCCAAAAGATTTTACTTCACTAGGTGCAGTAAAAAAATTGGTATTCTATACACAGGTGGTATATCTTGCAACACTACTCCACTGACTAACACACTCTGCAATAGGCCAAAAAGGATTAGCTTTGCTAGATTCAGCCAAATGCTGTGAAAAAAACTTGCACAGCACTGGCACAGACCTGCCTGGCAAAAACTGATAGGAACTGATGTAACCTAGTCCTGAAAAGGACTCCAATTACAATTAGTCTTTACTCCCACAATCTATCTATTTAAGAGCACAGACCTGCCTGATAAAAGTCGTAGGAAATGCTGTAACCTAGTCCTTAAAAGGACTGCAATCACAACTATTCCCTACTCCCAAGCTATCTGTATATTTTTGCGAAAATTGGCTTGAAATTAACAAGGTATAGCGCACACAGCAACAGCGGTGCCGTCTAACACGCAGCTGCAGCAGTGAGAAAATGGTGGCGACGGGGAAAATGGCTTGGTCTTATAGGGCAAGGACATGTGACATACACTGCCAATCACACATGCCCTTGCTTGTGTGAAAAAAAGCACTTCGCTCCGTGTGTGCGCTGCTGATAGGCTGACAGATTGCACCTCCCCACTGCAAATGCGGGAAAGAGAAAAAAAAATGGAGATCTTCATTGTTCCTGCAGAGATCCATCCCCTGCCCCTCCCCCCGCCCCGCTGTACACTCAAACTGCGTATTAACATTAATTTTCATCATTACTGAGAAAAAATCCAGTTATGATTTTGGTGCACGAACAGTTATCGAACATAACCTCGGACAGCCGAGTTTTTCTCAAATTGTTCGTGTTCGCCGACCGGCTCGAACACTGCCCAAAACAGCTCGAATTTGAGATTGGCGAACAGTTCGAGTAGAACAACGCTCATCTCTATTCCTGAGTTAAAACATGAGTAATTTGAGGTCTGAAAGCACTGTTTCTTTTTTAGTATTTTGACGCTTTATCATTTGCTGCAAATAAATACAAAATTTTTAGCTATGAATTTCGGAGACATGTCAGCAGTTTATAGACCAAAACAACAATGTACATTTTACTCAAAAATATACCTATAAAGAGAAAAACAGAGAAACTGAAAATTTTGCAGCGGTCTCTTAATTTTTGCCAGAGCTGTATGTCTCCCATCCTGAAATATATGTCCTTATCCTGGTATATATGATTCCCATCCTGGTATACATATCCCCCCCATCCCCATCCTGGTATATATGGCCTCCATCCCATCCGCATCTTGGTAAACATGACCCCCCATCACCATCTTGGTATACATGGCCTCCATCCCATCCCCATCCTGGTATACATGTCCTCCATCCCATCCCCATTCTAGTATACATGACCTCCATCCTATCCCCATTCTAGTATACATGGCCTCCATCCAATTCACATCCTAGTATACATGGCCTCCATCCCATCCACATCCTGGTATACATGGCCTCCATTCCAACCCCATCCTGGTATACATGGCCTCCATCCCATCCCCATCCTGGAATACATGGCCTCCATCCCATCCCCATCCTGGAATACATGGCCTCCATCCCATCCCCATCCTGGTATACATGGCCTACATCCCATCCCCATCCTAGAATACATGGCCCCCATCCTGGAATACATGGCCTCCATTCCAACCCCATCCTAGTATACATGGCCTCCATCCCATCCACATCCTGGTATACGTGCCCCCCAATCCTTGTATGTATGCCCCCCCATCCTGGTTTATATAGCCCCCATCACGTTGCACACATAAAAAAATAAAAAATAATTCTCATCCTCCTTCCACTCCCTTTCAGCGCTGTGTACTGTTCTGATGCCAGCAGCTGATTTCAACATGTAAGCAGCACATGATGTCACTACCATGCACCCCAACACGCTGAGGTCAGCTGGCCGAATATTCACTGTTCCCCATGCCCGGAATTATGGGCGTGAGGAACAGTGTATATTCGTTCTTTTAATTAGCGGGCAAGCTGTTAATCGCAGCTGTCGGCTCCTGCAACTGCTGGGTGATCACGTGTGCCAGCTATTTAAGAGAATGAATATTCACTGCTCTCACACCCATAATCCCACCCACCTCTTGGCACCCGCACCAGTGCATAGAGGTGGGCATGACTATGGGTGTGGGGAGCAGTGAATTTTCATTCTCTGCAATAGCTGGCACACGTGATTGCCCAGCCGCTGCAGGAACCGGCAGCTGTGACTAACAGTGTGATCACTATTAAAGAAAATAAATATTCACTGCTCCACACTCCCATAGTCCCTCCAACCTCTACGCGCTGGCTTCAGTGCATAGAAGTGGGAGGGACTATGCGGAGGGACTATAAGCAATGAATATTCATTTTCTTTAACAGCGGGCACAGTGTTAGCTGCAGCAGCTGGCCCCTGCCTCTTGTGACTCGCTCTTCCACCGCTGCCACTTCCCCCCCCACCCACAGCCACAGCAACAGCAACACTATAAGGTACATCCAGATTATAAAACGCACACCCCACTTTCCTCCAAAATTTTGGAGGAAAAAAGTATGTCTTAGACTTCAAAAAATACGGTACTATCAACTTTAGTTTTTAACTGGAATTAGTGCCACTCTTTAATTTTATATTTATTTCTCTAACTCGCCCTTCCCTAATCTTGAATTACAGTTGTGCTCAAAAGTTTACATACCCCGGCAGAATTTTTACTTTCTAGGCCTTGTTTCAGAGAATAAGAATGATAGCAAAAAAACTTTTTCTCCACTCATGGTTATTGGTTGGGTGAAGCCATTTATTGTCAAACTACTGTGTTTTCTCTTTTTAAATCTTAATGACAACCAAAAACATCCAAATGACCCTGATCAAAAGTTCACATACCCTGGTGATTTTTGTCTGATAACATGCACAGAATTTGACACAAATGGGTTTGAATTGCTACTAAAGGTAACATCCTCACCTGTGACAAGTTTGCTTGTAATCAGTGTGTGTGCATAAATGCTGAGTGAGTTTCTGGGATCCAGACAGACTCTTGCATCTTTCATCCAGCCACTGACATTTCTGGATTGTGAGTCATGGGGAAAGCAAAAGAATTGTCAACAGATCTACAGGAAAAGGTAGTCGAACTGTATAACACAGGAATGGGATACAAAAATATATCCAAGGAATTGATAATGCCAGTCAGCAGCGTTCAAACTGTGATTAACAAATGGATAATCAGGGGCTCTGTAAAAACCAAACCACGGCTAAGTGGACCAACAAATATTTCGGCCACAACTGCCAGGAAAATTGTTCAGGATGCAAAGAAAAACCCACAAATAACATCAGCTGAAATTCAGGACTCTCTGAAAACTAGCGGTGAGGCTGATTCAAGATGCACAATAAGGAGGCACTTGAAGAAAAATGGGCTGCATGGTCGAGTCGCCAGAAAAAAGCCATTACTGCCCAAATGCCACAAAGTATCTAGCCTACAATATGCCAAACAGCACAGAGACAAGCCTCAAAACTTCTGGAACAAGGTAATTTGGAATGATGAGACCAACATTGAAGTTTTTGGCTACAACCATAAACATTACATTTGGAAAGAGGTCAACAAGGCCTATGATGAAAGGAGCACCATTTCTACAGTAAAGCACGGAGGTGAATCCCTGATGTTTTGGGGATGTATGAGCCACAAAGGCACAGGAAACTTGGTAGAGGTTGAAGGAAAGATGAATGCAGCACGTTATCTGCAAATACTGGAGGCAAATTTGCACTCATCAGCCCGGAAGCTGCGCATTGGCCGTACTTGGACATACCAACATGACAATGATCCAAAACACAAGGCCAAATCGACCTGTCATTGGCAACAGCAGAACAAAGTGAAGGTTCTGGAGTGGCCATCTCAGTCTCCTGACCTCAATATCATTGAGCCACTCTGGGGAGATCTCTAGACAGCCCAGGAATTTACAGGAACTGGAGACTTTTTGCCAAGAAGAATTGGCAGCTTTACCATCTGAGAAAATAAAGAACCTCATCCACAACTAGCTCAAAAGACTTCAAGCTGTCATTGATGTTAGAGGGGGCAATACACGGTATTAAGAACTGGGGTATTTGAACTTTTGATCAGGGTCATTTGGATGTTTTTGGTTGTCAATAAGATTTAAAAAGAGAAAACACAGCAGTTTGACAATAAATGGCTTCACCCAACCAATAACCATGAGTGGAGAAAAAGTTTTTTTGTTATCATTCATATTCTCTGAAACAAGGCCAAGAAAGGAAAAATTCTGTCGGGGTATGTAAACTTTTGAACACAACTGTACCTCTACTATTTTGTACAAATTTCCTATTAGGTAGACTATTTTTTCCTAGACAGCAACAACATTTTCTCAGATTTGATTTTTGTCTACTATTTAGCTTTTAATAACAATTTGATGTTTTTTTTATAGCTAATTAAATAAAGATTTTTTTTTAAAAGATATATTTTTTCAGTGAGTTTTGCTTGATTTCTCTATTTGGTGACTACATTTTTAACCCTTAATACCCTGATAAAAAGCCATTTTAAAAATTAGGCTGATTTAAAGTAGATAAAGTTAAAAGCGTTTTCCCACGAACAAAAGTTGATTTTAATAAATAGATCTTGGAATAATAATACGTTCCACAATTGGATGTGTTTAAATAAAATGTTCCTGTGCTGAGATAATCTTATAAATGTGCCCCTGCTGTGTACTGTGTAATTGCTGTGTCCGACCGTACAGGAACATGGTCTAATCATACCACAGCTCCTGGGCAGGAGAGGAAGCAAAAGATTATACAGACATTACAGCAGGGGATCACAGCTGATTCTTTCTTTGAGGTAAAACATTGTTTACAAACAGGCAGTGAAATGTTTTACCTCACAAAAGGAATCAGCTGTGATCCCATGCTGTAATGTCTGTGTACTTTCTCTTCCTTCCTCCTCTGCCCATGAGCTGTGGTATGATCAAACCGTATTCCTGTACGGTCAGGCACAGCCATTACACAGTACATAGCAGGGGCACATTTAGAAGATTATCTCAGGACAGGGACATTTTATTTAATCACATCAAATTGTGAAAGTTATTATTATTCCAAGACCTATTGATTAAAATCAACTTTTGTTCGTGGGAAAACCCCTTTAAATATTATTTATTAAGTATTCTGCGTGATTTGACTTGCTGTTTTAAGGACATATAAATTCAAATTTAAAAAATTTGGGAATTTTTCTACATTTTTCTTAAATGTTAGATATTTTCATAAATACAAATCATATGGACTAAGAATCACTGTAATTGGTTGAAGCATTCTAGAGTTATTATCACATAAAGTGACAATTTAGATTTGAAAAATTTGGCATGGACCGGAATGTGAAAACTGAGAAAAATAATAATACTAATAATATTTTTTTATTTCTACAGCGCCAATATATTCCGCATCACATTATAATTCAGAGCAGACATTTACAGAAATACAGTATAAGACATTACAGAGTAACGCATAATTCAATCCAATGCCAAGAGGAGTGAGAGGCTTGCTTGCAATTTCAAAATCAATGAGGAATAATGGAGACACAAAAAGTAAAAAATTGCTTGTATTGTATGGTTCAGCCATCCATGTAGGTGGGAAGAGGTGAAGAAAATATATTGTATAGCTTAGAATTTTTTAAGATAATAAGATATTCAATAGTGATCCTGTGATAAAATATTACCTTTTTTTTTTAAATAAAACTAAATAGAAATATCCTGATGCATTTATCACACATGATTAATATAATATTCTATACAGTCTCACTACTGTAATAACACGAGCACAGCATACGTTTGCATAAGAACACTTTTGACAGGTCACGTTTCATTATTTGGACGCCACTTTTTTATTCATTTCGATACGTGTTTTCTGAGCCTTGGCTAAAGAGAAGCTGAATGTTAATGTATTCGACATATTTATGTATGCTGCTTTGCACTTAATTCCACCTATTAGCAGACCAGGCAACCCACTGGGGCATTAAGATTGCATTTTGAACACTTGTTTGCATCGGTGAGAGCAATAAAGGCTTTTGGACAAATATACAGTTAGATCATGGTGAGGATATCATCTTAAATGAATCCTTATGTGAGTTGTCTTAACATTTTGCAACCTGAGAAGACTATATTTTCTTTATTCACTTGTTGCTGAATCAATTTTGTTTGTTACATTCCAGAGAGATACGGTCATTAATATGAAACCCTGAGGCTGTTGCTACATATTTTCACCCATTAATGTCCTAAAACCTATTGAAATGCGAATTCTTGGTTGGTGGGAAGCTTTTTTATCCTGCTTATGATTGTCCTTGCTGTTTCCATAGTTAAGCATATGAATGGTTTGAGAGCACAAAATGCCATCCTCTTCCCTACTGTACTCTGAAGCTGAATAATGATAGTACATTTAGCTCTGTGTAACTAAAGCCCATAATCCCTTTGTCTGTCGTGAATGCAGATTGGCAACACTAATGATAAGCTATTCTTAGGATGCTCACATTGCTCGTATATCTTTCAAGGTGCTTGAGCTAAATAGCGGTATCAGCTATTAGCAGCTGGAAAGTATTTTTCATATTGATCATGGCTGGTACTTAAATCTCACTAAATCTCCTGCTACTTAAAGCTGCCTGTGTGACTCCAGAAAACATGAGGTGTATTTTGGAGCTTTTAAATCTAATGGGAACCTTCACCACATTATAAACCAGCAGGGTCATCACTTAATAAGTATTAGGGGGCATAGGTACACCGTGACTGGCATAGCTGTCTTTTACACTGGTAACTTTAAGTGTATGCTGTGTGTGTGTTTTCAGAGGCATAACTTGAAGTGCTTTGGACCTCAATACAAAAATTGTTCACCTCCTATATATGTACCATACTCATACTATATTACCATGTGCCATTTATAATAGTGCCATATTTTTTATGCGGCAGTGGAGTCCCGACAGGCACCAGGGAGTTGCTGTTATTTCTGCACCATGTTGAGCAGCAAGAAAGTCCATGTGCCCCCAAACACCTTCCTAAGCACAGCTCTTCCACATACATAAGATCTAGTGGCATCAAAAATCCTTGTAATTTTCATCATCAATAATGTCTTTCAAGATGATATATTTTTTGCCTAACATAAATATTTTTATACTAAACACAAGAATTTTAATATAATCTATTACTTTAAGGTCTCTGTGTTGGTTGCTGTACTATATTGTCTGTTAAACTGGCAGACACCACGACGGAAAATCGGACAGATCTCATTATAGGTACTATTGGTGTCTATCATTAAAGGGAAACTGTCATCAGGTTTCACAGTCCTAAACTGCTGATATCACAATTATTGTCACATAATTAGCATCCTAACCATCCATTCCTTACGGACCTGCAGCCTGGCATACGGATAAAGAATGGTTATTAGTGATGGGCGAGCACTAAAATGCTCGAGTGCTTGAAGCTCGGGTCAAGCAAATTGGAATGCTCGGGTGCTCGACCCGAGCAACGAGCCCAATGTAAGTCTATGAGAAACTCGAGCATTTTTCAGGCGGCTCCCCCCGGCGTTCAGCAGAGGGCCTAAAAATTTCCCAGATCGATGGGAACAGTGCTCAAATGACATGGGAACAGCTCATTGCTGTCAACCATATTGTCAGAGGTATTACACCACATTTATGGATTCACAATTAAACATACTAAAACGAAACCAAAATGGATTATCTTGGGAAATATGTTAAGGAACATCCTTTCCAGGGTAATGACTTGTATATAAGGCAAAATAAATATACAAAAATGCTCCTCCACACCTTGGGCTATGTTCACACGTAGCGTTTTTGATGCATTTTTGCACTGATGCATTGCTTTCAACCAAGACAAATGCATTCACTGGTAAATGTCATTTTAACATTTTACAACCTTATCTGGCCATATGGTATGTGACACATCATCAGACAATCCTGTTTCATTTATGATGGAGGGACTTTGAAAGTCACAAAGCCCATTTTTATAGGGCCATCAGGTGGCCCTTTCTATTCTTAAAAGGGCCAGCAGTCAGCCCTCGCTATTGTTAGAGAGCCATCAGACGGCATATACCCATGTCTGGGTGTGAAGACAGAAGTGCATGGGAATAGAATTAGACCTCCCAAAAAAAGACACTGTTTTTGAGTTTAGGTTACTCTGCTATCATTCGGTGGCGTTGAGAAGTCTGGCCCAATCCAGCCCTTGTTCATTTTTATAAGAGTCAGCCTGTCAGCAATTTCAGATGACAGGCAGATGCGCCTTTTAGTTATAATTCCACCGGCGGCACTAAAAATCAGCTCGGATAAAACACTAGCGGCAGGGCAGGCCATGACCTCCAAGGCGTAGAGAGCCAGTTCAATCCACGTGTCCAGCTTGGATACCCAGTAATTATAAGGCACAGAGGAATCATGGAGGATGTTGGTAAGGTCGGTAAGGTACTCCCTCACCATCTTCCCAAACTTTTCATTCCTTGTGAGAGTACCCTGAGCCTCGGGGCCTGTAAAAATGGGAGGGTCTGAGAAAACTGTCCCAGAACTTTGACAGTGTTCCCCTGCCTCTGCTGGATTGGAGTTGTGACTCTCTCGCCTGTACTCCTTGGTTGTCCAACGAACTGCGACCTCTGGTGCCAGCGTTTTCAGAAGGGAATTTTTTTAATAATTCCGCAGCAAGTGCCTTCTGGTACTGCCCCATTTTAGTAGACCTGTCCACCTAGGGAATAAGAGATATAAAGTTCTCCTTGTAACGTGGGTCTAGAAGTGTCACCAACCAGTAATGACTGTCACCCAAAATTTGGAGAATGTGAGGGTTATGGGAAAGGCATTGTAACATAAACTCAGCCATGCGTGCCAGACTGCTAACAGGCAAGACTTCCATGTCCTCACCAAGAGGACGACTGACCATGCTCTCCTCCTCCTCCTCCCTGTCCTCAGGCCATCCTCGCTGAACAGACGGTATGACAGCTGTGCAGGTAGTACCATCTATAGCGCATGAAACTAGCTCCTTCTCTTCCTCCTCCTCTTCCTCATTGTCACCCAATCCACGGTGGGATGAGATGAGGCTGGGCTGTGTGTAATCACCCTGTATGGTTGCTTGCTCTATCTCATCGTGCTCCGCCTCTTTGATTGTGAGCAGAGAGCGTTTCAGAAGACAGAGAAGCAGAATGGTGACGCTAATTATGGCATCATCGCCTCTCACCATCTTGGTTGAGTCCTCAAAGTTTTGGAAGATGGTACATATGACTGACATCCATGTCCACTCCTGAGGTCTTATGTGTGGAGTCTGAACTGAATACCGACAACCTTGTTGATGCTGGTAGCCAACAACTGCCCTCTTCTGCTCACAAATCTTTCCCAACATCTGCAGTGTAGAGTTCCAACGCGTCAGGACATCACACACCAGTCGGTGAGCCGGAAGCTGCAAATTCTGCTGAAACACGGCAAGGGTGGCGGAAGCTGTTGCTGACTTTCTAAAATGGGCACAGAGGTGGTGTACTTTGACAAGCAGATCTGGAAGCTCCGGGAAGATTTTGAAAAACTGCTGAACCACGAGGTTAAGCACATGGGCCAGGCATGGTATGTGTGTGAGCTTGCCTCGCCTCAGAGCCACCACCAGGTTTCTGGCCATTGTCACACATGACCATGCCTGGCTGTAGGTTCAGCGGTGTCAGCCACAGATCTGCCTGCTCTTTAAGAGCTGTCCACAACTCTTCAGTGTTGTGTGGTTTGTCACCTAAGCATATTAGCTTAAGCACAGTCTGTCACAGAATACTGGAGGTAGGGGGCCTAAGCTGACCCTAAGCTGGGGCCCTGACTAATCCCTCATCCTGGAGGTACTGTTAAAGGTACAGAGGTCCAGGCCGCCAGCGTAACCCCTACCTCCTGAGGATCCCTGCACCACAGTAATCTAGTCCTGAGAAGGACCCCGATCACAACAATTGGGAACCAGCGATAATATGCCCACACACAGTATTTAGACGAACGAGACAGTACAAGGGAAAAACCAAAACCACCTTGCATACAACTTCAACAAAACTACAACAGAGGGAACACCAACGGGAAAGGAGATAAATGATAAAGCGAGGAAAGGGAAATAACACTTTCAAATACACTTATCTCAGCAACTCCAAACACCACGATCCGCTCTGTAAGTCTGAATGAAAAGCTTTCACCGACACCTCACAAACAGACCTGCAGGAATATAAAGGAGTCTCACTAACGAAGCATTGATTGCAGCTGGGCGAGGCTGGACCTCAGCTAGCCCAGAGAGAGAGAGAATTAACTCCTTCACAGCCGAGAAAACACAAAGCACCAACAAGTCAGCTGCGAGAAGTCAGGCTGTGTACTCGTGACGATCTTCGTGGCAACACACCCGTGACAGTACCCCCCCTTCTACGAGGGGCCTCCGGACCCTCAGGGCCAGGTTTATCCGGGTGAGTCGTGTGGAAGGCCCGAACTAATCGGTCTGCGTTAATATCCGACGCAGGAACCCACATCCTCTCCTCAGGACCATACCCCTTCCAATGAACCAAGTACTGAAGGGACCGGCGATTAAAGCGTGAATCAATGACCCTCGATACCTGGAACTCCAAGTTACCATTGACAACCACAGGAGGGGGAGGTAAAGGTGACGGTACCACCGGCGCCACATACCTCTTAAGCAATGATCTGTGAAACACGTTGTGAATTTTAAACGTAGGGGGGAGGTCAAGACGGAATGCCACCGGATTAATAACAGAACTGATTCTGTACGGCCCGATGAACCTGGGACCCAGTTTCCAGGAGGGAACCTTAAGTTTTATATTCCTGGTAGACAACCATACCCGATCGTTCACACTTAGGTCCGGACCAGACACTCTCCTCCTATCAGCCATACGTTTGTATCGGTTCCCCATAGTATTCAGATTCTTCAGCACCCCTCTCCATACTGAAGCGAGAGATGAGGAAAATCGTTCCTCCTCCGGAACCCCCGAAGAGCCCCCCCTACTGAAAGTACAAAACTGGGGGTGAAAACCATATGCCCCAAAAAACGGGGACTTACCAGTGGACTCGCTTCGCCTATTATTGAGAGCAAACTCTGCCAGAGGTAGGAAAGAAGCCCAGTCCTCCTGGTTCTCTGACACAAAACACCGAAGATATGTCTCCAAGCTCTGGTTCATACGTTCCGTCTGACCATTGGTCTGAGGATGAAAAGCCGACGAGAATGACAAATGCATCCCCCGCCGTGCACAAAACGCCTTCCAGAACTTGGACACAAACTGAGACCCCCGATCAGACACCACCTCGGAGGGTACCCCGTGAAGCCTCACAATCTCCCCAATGAACACCTGCGCAAGAGTTTTAGCATTAGGGAGAGCCGGAAGAGCGATAAAATGTGCCATCTTGCTGAACCTGTCCACTACAACGAGTATGACCGTTTTACCCGAAGACGGAGGGAGGTCCGTAATAAAGTCCATAGACAGATGAGTCCAAGGACGCTCCGGGATCTTCAAAGGTAAGAGGGCCCCAGACGGACGGGTATGTGAGGTCTTAGAGCGCGCACAAACCCCACAGGACGCGACAAAAGTTACCACCTCTTTATGTAAGTTAGGCCACCAAAACCGACGCGAGAGGAGATCCACAGTTGCTTTACTCCCCGGGTGTCCTGCAAAAACTGAGTTATGGTGTGCCTCGATCACCTTTTGTCGCAACTGATCTGGAACGAACAGTCTCCCCGGAGGTCCAACAGGGGCGTCCCCCTGAGCCTCCAATATCTCCTCCTCCAGCTCAGAGCATACTGCCGAAACCACCACCCCCTCCTGAAGAACAGGAATCGGGTCGTCCGTATTCCCGGCCCCAGGGAAACTACGAGATAAGGCATCCGCCTTTACATTTTTAGACCCAGGACGATATGTAACGACGAAATTAAACCTGGTAAAAAACAATGACCACCTAGCTTGTCTGGGATTCAGACGTTTAGCGGACTCCAGATATAGCAGGTTCTTGTGATCGGTGATGACGGTGACCGGATGAACTGCCCCCTCCAAAAAATGGCGCCACTCCTCAAAAGCTAACTTAATGGCCAGGAGTTCCCTATTGCCGACATCGTAATTCCTCTCAGCGGACGACAATTTTTTAGAGAAAAAGGCGCACGGATGCCACTTACCAGGGGACGAACCCTGTGACAATACTGCTCCCACCCCTACCTCGGAAGCGTCTACCTCTACAAAGAATGGCTGAGACGCATCAGGTTGAATGAGTATGGGTGCCGAGGCAAAACATTTTTTCAAGGAGGAGAATGCTTGACAAGCCTTGTCAGACCACCTAGAAAAATCCGTCCCCTTTTTAGTCATGTCTGTGAGAGGCTTAACCACGGACGAGAAATTACGAATGAACTTCCGGAAATAGTTAGCAAACCCCAGGAAACGTTGTAGTGCCTTAAGATTCTCTGGCCGATCCCACTCAAGAACTGCCCGCACTTTCCCAGGGTCCATACGAAAACCGGACGCAGAAACCAGGAAGCCTAAAAACTGGAGTTCCTGTACGGCGAACACACACTTTTCCCACTTGGCATACAGTTTATTATCCCGCAAGATCTGTAACACCTGTCTAACATGCTCCTGATGAGACACCAGATCCGGCGAGTAAATTAAGATATCATCCAGATATATGACAACAAACTGTCCCACCAGGTGGCGAAAAATATCATTAACAAAGTGTTGAAACACCGCCGGGGCATTAGTCAGACCGAATGGCATGACAAGGTTCTCATAATGCCCCTCCGGAGTGTTAAAAGCCGTCTTCCACTCATCCCCCTCCTTCATCCTAATCAAATTGTACGCCCCCCTGAGATCCAACTTAGAGAACCATTTGGCGCCCACGATCTGATTAAAGAGATCGGGAATAAGTGGGAGCGGATACGGATCTCGGACCGTAATCCGATTAAGTTCACGGAAATCCAGGCAAGGGCGTAGGCCTCCATCTTTCTTCTTAACAAAGAAGAACCCCGCGGCCACCGGTGAAGATGAAGGTCTAATATGCCCCTTAGCCAGACTTTCAGAAATATAATCCTTCATGGCCTGCCTCTCAGGACCAGAAAGGTTATACAACCTAGCTTTAGGTAACTTGGCCTCAGGGAGCAGTTTTACAGAACAGTCATACTCGCGATGAGGAGGTAGTTCCTGACACCCATTCTCCGAGAATACATCCTTAAAGTCTGCCAGAAATGGAGGTAAGACCCAAGGAGTAACCGCACCGATGACCGTGTTCATGCAGTTTTTATTACAGAATTTACTCCATTGGCTTATCTCTCTGGTTTGCCAATTAATAACAGGGTTATGCTTAGCTAACCAAGGAAGGCCCAACACTATAGGAGTGGGAAGACCCTCCAACACGTAGCAAGACAACAGTTCTTTATGTATTGCCCCCACTTGAAGTTTTACGCCATGCACAGCTTGCAAAAAACTTCCCTGACCGAGAGGCCTGGCATCGATCGAGAATATGGGGATGGGTTTAGCCAACTCACTCAATCGCATACCTTGAACCCGGGCAAACCGAGCATCAACCAGATTAGCCCCGGCCCCACTATCCAGAAGAACAGATATCCTCTCAGTTCTCGTACCCACCACCACCTCCGCCGGTACGAGAAACTGAGACGAACCTAGGGACGAAATACCTACTCCCAGATTGCCGTCCACCACACAACCTGGGATCAACAGTTTTTTCGACGACTCTTTACTCAGCAAGGGGCGGGATGGACACCCCCCAATAAAATGTCCCTTTTTCCCGCAGAGGAAACACCTTCCTGTCTTATGGCGCACCACCGGTCCCCTTCCCCGAAATGATGTCCCTCCTAATTGCATAGGCTCCTCCGGACTGACCAGGGGAACCACCATATGAGGGGACCTTGTAAGAGGTGGAGACATTACAGGGGGTAGAGTTATCCCGCACCTCTCCCGAAGCCGTCTGTCAACGCGAATAGCAAGGGCCATAGCGGCTTCCAGTGACGCGGGAGAGTCATACTGTGCCAACACATCCTGTAATTTGTCGGATAAACCATGACAAAACTGGCTCCTAAGAGCCGGGTCATTCCACTGGGTGTCCGTGGCCCACCTACGGAACTCCGAACAGAATTCCTCCGCCGGACGATCTCCCTGCTGAATCCTACGTAACTTAGACTCAGCAAGGGAGATCCGATCTGGGTCATCATATACGAGTCCCAAAGCAGCGAAAAACCTATCCACTGACTGGAGAACTGGGGAGCTAGGGGGAAGAGCGAACGCCCAAGATTGTGGGTCCCCTTGTAGGAGCGAGATGACAATTCCCACCCTTTGTTCTTCACTGCCTGATGACCGAGGCCGCAGCCGAAAGTACAATTTGCATGCCTCCCGGAAAACAAAAAACTTGTCCCGCCCCCCAGTGAACCTGTCAGGGAGAGCTACTTTAGGTTCTGGTCCGGCTTGCTCCAGAGGATGCAAAACCTTGGACCTAACGTCCGCCAGCCCCATGGACAAACTCTGCAACTGCTGAGCTAGACCGGCTACTGGATCCATGGTAGCTGGAGAAAAACTAAGTTGGTCGGTGAAAATGTCACACTGTCACAGAATACTGGAGGTAGGGGGCCTAAGCTGACCCTAAGCTGGGGCCCTGACTAATCCCTCATCCTGGAGGTACTGTTAAAGGTACAGAGGTCCAGGCCGCCAGCGTAACCCCTACCTCCTGAGGATCCCTGCACCACAGTAATCTAGTCCTGAGAAGGACCCCGATCACAACAATTGGGAACCAGCGATAATATGCCCACACACAGTATTTAGACGAACGAGACAGTACAAGGGAAAAACCAAAACCACCTTGCATACAACTTCAACAAAACTACAACAGAGGGAACACCAACGGGAAAGGAGATAAATGATAAAGCGAGGAAAGGGAAATAACACTTTCAAATACACTTATCTCAGCAACTCCAAACACCACGATCCGCTCTGTAAGTCTGAATGAAAAGCTTTCACCGACACCTCACAAACAGACCTGCAGGAATATAAAGGAGTCTCACTAACGAAGCATTGATTGCAGCTGGGCGAGGCTGGACCTCAGCTAGCCCAGAGAGAGAGAGAATTAACTCCTTCACAGCCGAGAAAACACAAAGCACCAACAAGTCAGCTGCGAGAAGTCAGGCTGTGTACTCGTGACGATCTTCGTGGCAACACACCCGTGACAAGTGCTTCCAGCTTGCGACTGATGTAGTCATTTCGGAGACGGATGATGAAGAGGAAGAGGAGGAGGAGGAGGAGGTGCAGGAGCTGTAGAATGTTGGAGCAACCCGGATTGACCCAGGGCCCGCAATCCTTGGCGTTGTGAGAACATGTTCCGTCCCAAGGTCTGACTGGGTCCCGGCTTCCACTATGTTAACCCAGTGTGCCGTCAGCGTTATGTACCATCCCTGCCCACAAGCACTTGTCCACATGTCTGTGGTTATGTGAACTTTCAAAGTACCTGCGTTGTTGAGGGCACGGCTAAAGTTGTGGGACACGTGCTCGTGTAATGCGGGGACGGCACACGAGCCGCATTAGTAGTGAGGCCTGTGGGGCACTGGCTGCGTATTTGCGCTTGTGTTCCAAGGACTGGGGTAAGGACAACTGAACACTGCGCTGGGACAAGGATGTGAGGTGCTTGCTGATGGTGCTAGTTGAGATTGTGCAACTACAGGTGCAGGGCAGGAGGCATCTTCACATGCGCAATGGATAGAGGATTGGCTTGCAAGCACAACAGTGGAAGAAGCAGTGGTGCCACCTGCAGAGACTGTTCCTGGACCCTGGGGTTCGGCCCACTTAGTCGGGTGCTTTGCTGCCAAGTGCCTGATCATGCTGGTGGTGGTCAGGCTGGTAGTTTTCTACCCCTGCTGATGCTGGCCTGGCAGGTAATGATATTAAAGAGAACGGTTGCCCACCTTCTGTCTGCGGCCACCACACTGCTTCTTTCTGCCTGTTGTGGTGCTATGCCTCCCTCCCCCTGTGTGTTGCTGTCCTCGCTCTGTATGTCCCCCTGCCAGGTTGGGTCAGTTGCTATATCATCCACCACCTTGTCTTCCATTTCCGCACCCTGGTCCTCCTCCTGACTTTCTTGCAATTGTGTCTCATCATCGTCCACCTCTTGTGACAGTTTCCCACCTTTGCCTTCGTGTGACCATGGCTGCTCAAATACTTGGGCATCGCCACATGCGATCTCCTCTTGCCCCGCTTCAAGTGGATAAATGGAAAAATGAACAGCTCTTCGGAGTGTCCAAGTGTGGGATCAGTTGTCTCCGGGCACTCGGCATGGTGTGAGATAGGAGGATCAGGGTGAGGAATATGCAGTCCAGACTCACGGCTACTGAGACTTGACCATGTGGAAGACAGGGTGGTGGTGGTGGTGGTGGCTAAGTGACTCGAAGCATTATCTGCTATCCAACCAATAACATTTTCACACTGCTCTGTGTTCAATAGTGGTGTTCTGCGGTCCCCTATTAATTGGGACAGGAAGGTTGAGCGCGAAGATGTGGGTGTTTGTTGTGACTCAATTTCAGCTAGCCCATGGCCTTGGCCTCGTCCTCTGCATGCACCCTCATCAACATCACATTTATTTCCCCGTCCCTTGCCAAGCTCCTTGCCCATTTTTAATTTAGGACAATATTTTCCATGTTCACTACAAATGGCTGGATTTGAACCGCAGTGATATGTGATACGTGTGACGGAAAACCAATTTTAAATAGCTGGCCTGTAGGTAACTATTTTTAACAGCGAACTGGTATCAATAACTTCGCTAACACACTGCAACAAAATTTCAATGGAGGCCAGAAATGGCAGAATTTTCAGTGCACTTATATGTGATCCGTGTGACTGACAGACAAACCACAGTTTTAAATAGTTGGCCTATAGTTAACTATTTTTAACAGCGACCTCGTGTCAATATCTTCACTGACACACTGCAGCTAAATTTCATTGAAGGCCAGAAATGGCAGAATTTTCAGCGCAATTATATGTGATCCCTGTAACGGACTGTAGCATCGGCGTCTCTGCCCCGTTCTAGGCAGAGACGCTGTCCCTCTCACCTCCCCGCTCCTGGCGCAGCGTCCTCCAGCGCTGCTCTCCCCGCTGCTTCCGGCACGCGCTCCTTCCCCGGCAGTGTGCTTAGGGCGCGCGCGCTCCCCCTCTCTTAAAGGGACCGCGCGCGCCGTCCTAAGGAGTCCCCGGCCAATTGCCGGAGGACCTCCCATATAAAAGGCACCTTCTCCAAAATGGAGGTGCCCGAGCAATGTTGTAGCACTGTTCACTACTCTGCTTCAGCCCTCAGGTCCCGTTGCCAGTTACCTGCCAGATTCCTGCCAGTCTGCTGTCTAATTCCTGCCTGATATCCTGCTACCTGCCTGCTAGCCTGAGGTCCGACGGTCTGCCTTACTACTCCTGTCAGTCTGTCTAAGGACCAGCTTGCCCGCTCACCTGGGAGCGCACATCAACTACCTGCCTGCTTGCCTGAGGTCCGACGGTCTGCCTTCCAACTTTTGTCAGTCTGTCTATGGACCAGCTTGCCCGCTCACCTGGGAGTGCACATCTGCTACCTGCCTGCTAGCCTACCTGGAGGCTCCGCCGTCACGTGCTGTGACCACCTGCCTGTCCAGTGACTCCTGCCCGCTCACCTGGGAGCGCTCATCTGCTGCCTGTCTGCTAGCCTACCTGGAGGCTCCGCCGTCACATGCTGTGACCACCCGCCTGTCCAGAGACTTCTGCCCGCTCACCTGGGAGCTCACGTCTACCATCAGCCGCCACAGGTCGTACCAACCCTTTATCCAGAGACTGCCCCGGTCACTTCCTGTGACCATCTGCCCGTTCACCCAGAGACTGCCCCGGTCACTTGCCGTGACCATCTGCCCGTTCACCCAGAGACTGCCCCGGTCACTTGCCGTGACCATCTGCCCGTTCATCCAGAGACTGCCCCGGTCACTTGCCGTGATCTCCTGCCCGTTCTTCTAGAGACTGTCCCGGTCACCTGCTGTGACTGCCTGCCTGGTCGCCACCCGCTCCCTTACAAGGACTGCCCCCTTGTATAGTAGCTCAGAGGTTCCGCCTCCCAGACCCGTTACAGTTTGCTCGGGCCATGGAACCCGGTGGCACCCAAGCTCCCTCGCTCTCTGACCTATACCATGAACTCTCCCGTCAGAGATCCCAGCAGGAGTCCATCCTGAACCACCTGCGGAATGTCAACTTCCGCCTGTACACACTGTCTGCTCCACCAGCAACCACCGCTAGTGTCACGACTCGCACCCCGGCAGCACCGTTGCCCACCAATACCATGGCATCCTGTCTCGGACCCCGGCTGTCTGCACCTCCTCGCTTCGGAGGGGACCCCGCTCAAGCTCGGGGCTTCATAAACCAGTGCACCCTGCATTTTGAACTCTTGACTCACCAGTTTATCTCCGACCGGGCCAAAGTGGCATTCATCATGTCCCATCTCACTGGGGAGGCACTGGCATGGCTTAACCCCCTGTGGGAGAGAGGGGATCCCCTGGTGTCCGACCTGTCGTCTTTCCTCATTGCTTTCCGGAGAGTCTTCGATGAACCGGGACGAAAGACCTCATCTGCCTCCTCTTTGCTACGTCTCCGTCAAGGGAGTCTCACCGTGGGCCAATATGCCATACGGTTCCGCACCCTCGCTTCTGAGCTTGCCTGGGATAATGAGGCCCTGGTGTCCGTCTTCTGGGAGGGCCTTTCCGGTCGGATTAAAGATGAGCTCGCCGGTCGGGATATTTCTACCACCCTGGATGACCTGGTGTCGTTGGCTACCCGGATTGACATCCGGTTTCAAGAACGCACCAAAGAGACCACCCGAGAGAGAAGGTTTCCCCGCCTAGCTCCTACTTTCAAGAAACCTGTCTCCTCTTCTGTCACTCCCCGGGCACACTCACCCGAGCCCATGCAGGTCGACCAGACCAAGATGGTCAAATCTCGCCAGGAGTCTCGCCGAGCCGAGGGGAGCTGCTTCTATTGTGGCAGTAAGGAGCACTTGATTCGTTCCTGCCCGGAGAGGCCGGGAAACTCCAGTGTCTAGGACCGCTTGGAGAGGTCGCCCTAGACAAAAATAAATCCTCTCCAACCCTGACTTTGTCTGTATCTATCTCCTGGGGAGAGACCCGTCACTTTGAACTCGCCCACCTGGATTCTGGATCCGCTGGAAACCTCATCTCCCAGTCCCTGGTTGAGAAATACCGTATTCCCACCAAGTCTCTGGCTGAACCCTTGTCGGTCGCCTCAGTGGATGGAAGACTCCTTCCGGTGACCATCCTGCTCGCCACGGAACCCATAACCCTGCAGGTGGGAATGATGCACTCTGAGGTAATCTCCTTCCATGTGTTGCCCGGACTCTCCCACTCCCTATTGCTAGGTCTACCTTGGCTCCAAACACACGAACCCGTGTTGAACTGGCATTCCGGTGAAGTACTCCGGTGGGGGCCGGACTGCCATAAGACCTGCCTGGTTCCGGTTCGTCCGGTTCGTCCTCCACCTACCCCAGCTAACTTACCCGGTCTTCCGGCTCCTTACTGGACCTATGCTGACGTCTTTGGTAAGAAGGAAGCAGAGACATTGCCACCTCATAGGCCATATGATTGCCCGATTGACCTGGTTCCTGGCGCCACTCCACCCCGTGGGCGTATTTATCCGTTGTCTGCGGCCGAAACCCGGGCCATGTCTGAGTACATAGAGGAGAATCTGGCCAGGGGATTCATCCGGAAGTCTAGTTCCCCGGCTGGAGCCGGATTCTTCTTTGTCAAAAAAAAAGATGGCTCGCTACGCCCCTGTATTGACTATAGAGGACTCAATCAGATCACGGTTAAAAATAAATACCCCCTTCCGCTCATCTCCGAGTTATTTGATCGCCTTAAAGGCGCCAGGATCTTTTCCAAGCTGGATCTACGTGGAGCGTATAACCTGGTCCGTATCCATCAGGGAGACGAGTGGAAAACGGCATTTAATACCCGTGACGGACACTATGAGTACCGTGTGATGCCCTTCGGTCTCTGCAATGCTCCCGCCGTCTTCCAACAACTGCTCAACGACATCTTCCGTGACCTTCTTTACTCCTGCGTGGTGGTATACCTGGACGATATCTTGGTCTTCTCTCCGGATCTTCCCTCACACCGGAGGGATGTTCGTCAGGTCCTGCTGAGGCTCAGGCAGAACCACCTCTATGCTAAATATGAGAAGTGCCTTTTTGAGCAGACCTCTCTTCCATTTCTGGGCTACGTTATCTCCCAGACGGGTTTGCGAATGGATCCCGAGAAGCTCTCTGCTGTCCTAAAGTGGCCCCGGCCGGAGGGCTTGAAGGCGATACAGCGATTCCTGGGCTTCGCTAATTACTATCGTCTCTTCATTCCTCACTTCTCGTCTCGGACTGCGCCCATATCTGCGCTCACCCGTAAGGGAGCAAATCCCAAGGTATGGCCACCCGAGGCTGAGGAGGCCTTCCTTTCCCTGAAGCAAGCCTTCTCCTCTGCCCCTGTGCTGCACCGTCCGGACTGCAACAAACAGTTCTACCTGGAGGTTGATGCTTCCTCCTCTGGAGCCGGAGCGGTGCTCACCCAAAAGTCTTCTTCCGGGAGAATGGTAACCTGCGGCTTCTTCTCTAAAATCTTCTCCTCCTCTGAGCGCAATTACTCCATTGGAGACCGAGAACTGTTAGCTGTTAAATTGGCACTGGAGGAGTGGCGTTACCTGCTTGAAGGGGCTCTATACCCGGTGATCATCTACACGGATCACAAAAACCTGGCATATCTCCAAAATGCCCAGAGACTTAATCCACGTCAGGCCCGGTGGTCTTTGTTTTTTGCCCGCTTCGATTTCATCCTTCATTTCCGCCCGGCGGACAAGAATGTCAAAGCTGATGCCTTGTCCCGATCCTTCCTGTCCTCCGACCAAGAGGAGGAGCCTATGCACATTATCGACCCCTCCAAGGTGATGAATGTGGCCCCCCTGGATTTGACTCGTCTTCCACCCGGCAAGACGTTCGTGGTGCCTCCTGACCGTGAGAAGGTTCTTCACTGGGGTCATTCTTCTAAACTTGCTGGCCATGCCGGCCAAAAAAAGACCTTCCTACTCATTTCCCGGCATTACTGGTGGTCTACCCTGCGTAAGGATGTGGTAGACTTCGTCTCTGCATGTTCATCTTGTGGCCGCAACAAGGTTCCCAGACACTTACCAGCTGGTCATCTCCTGCTGCTTCCCATACCTGTTGCCCCGTGGCAACACATCGCTATGGACTTCATTACCGATCTTCCTGTCTCTGCCGGGTGTACTGTCATTTGGGTGGTCGCTGACCGCTTTTCTAAAATGGCCCACTTCATTCCCCTGCCTGGTCTTCCATCTGCACCTGAGCTGGCTAAGGACTTTATCCGCCCTATCTTCCGTCTTCATGGCCTACCCCTCCACATCGTGTCGGATCGAGGAGTTCAGTTCACCTCGCGCTTCTGGAGAGCCACATGTAAACTGCTGGACGTCACCCTGGACTTCTCCTCCGCTTACCACCCTCAGTCCAATGGTCAAGTGGAGCGGATCAATCAGATCCTTACCAGCTATCTCCGGCACTTTGTTAATGCCCACCATTCTGATTGGGTGGACCTCCTCCCTTGGGCCGAGTTCTCTTACAATAACCACGAGTCCTCTTCCAAATCCCCGTTCTTTGTTGTCTTTGGCCAGCACCCCCGGATTCCGTTTCCCGTCTCCGCCTCTGTGGACAACCCTGCCGCGCAGTCTCTTGTCAGCGAGTTTTCTACCATTTGGGAGAGTACTAGATCCGCACTTCTTCTGTCCTCCGAGCGGATGAAGAGATATGCTGATAAGAGACGTCTGGATCCGCCTCAATTCCGTCCGGGAGACAAGGTTTGGCTCTCCTCCAAACATGTGCGGCTCAAGATACCCTCCTACAAGTTAGGTCCTCGCTTCATCGGCCCATTTGAAATCCTCAGGCAAATAAATCCGGTGGCCTACAAACTAAAACTCCCGGCCACCTTACGGATTCCTAACTCCTTCCATGTGTCTCTCCTCAAACCCGTTGTCTTTAACTCTTTTTCCAATAATCCAGGTGCCCCTCCTGCTCCGGTTTCCGCTGATGACGTCTTTGAGGTAGAGAGTATTCTGGCCTCCAAGATGGTAAGAGGAAAGACCTTTTTTCTGGTAGATTGGAAGGGGTTTGGTCCTGAGGAGAGAACATGGGAACCCAGGGAGAACATCAACGCCCCGCTTCTCCTTGAGAAATTTCTTTCTGGCCAAAAAAAGAGGGGGCCTAAAGGGGGGGGTACTGTAGCATCGGCGTCTCTGCCCCGTTCTAGGCAGAGACGCCGTCCCTCTCACCTCCCCGCTCCTGGCGCAGCGTCCTCCAGCGCTGCTCTCCCCGCTGCTTCCGGCACGCGCTCCTTCCCCGGCAGTGTGCTTAGGGCGCGCGCGCGCTCCCCCTCTCTTAAAGGGACCGCGCGCGCTGTCCTAAGGAGTCCCCGGCCAATTGCTGGAGGACCTCCCATATAAAAGGCACCTCCTCCAAAATGGAGGTGCCCGAGCAATGTTGTAGCACTGTTCACTACTCTGCTTCAGCCCTCAGGTCCCGTTGCCAGTTACCTGCCAGATTCCTGCCAGTCTGCTGTCTAATTCCTGCCTGATATCCTGCTACCTGCCTGCTAGCCTGAGGTCCGACGGTCTGCCTTACTACTCCTGTCAGTCTGTCTAAGGACCAGCTTGCCCGCTCACCTGGGAGCGCACATCAACTACCTGCCTGCTTGCCTGAGGTCCGACGGTCTGCCTTCCAACTCTTGTCAGTCTGTCTATGGACCAGCTTGCCCGCTCACCTGGGAGCGCACATCTGCTACCTGCCTGCTAGCCTACCTGGAGGCTCCGCCGTCACGTGCTGTGACCACCTGCCTGTCCAGTGACTCCTGCCCGCTCACCTGGGAGCGCTCATCTGCTGCCTGTCTGCTAGCCTACCTGGAGGCTCCGCCGTCACATGCTGTGACCACCCGCCTGTCCAGAGACTTCTGCCCGCTCACCTGGGAGCTCACTTCTACCATCAGGCACCACAGGTCGTACCAACCCTTTACCCAGAGACTGCCCCGGTCACTTCCCGTGACCATCTGCCCGTTCACCCAGAGACTGCCCCGGTCACTTGCCGTGACCATCTGCCCGTTCACCCAGAGACTGCCCCGGTCACTTGCCGTGACCATCTGCCCGTTCATCCAGAGACTGCCCCGGTCACTTGCCGTGATCTCCTGCCCGTTCTTCTAGAGACTGTCCCGGTCACCTGCTGTGACTGCCTGCCTGGTCGCCACCCGCTACCCTTAAAAGGATCGCCCCCTTGTATAGTAGCTCAGAGGTTCCGCCTCCCAGACCCGTTACACGGACAAACCACAGTTTTAAATTGCTGGCCTGTACTTAACTATTTTTAACAGCCAACTGGTGTCAATAACTTTGCTAACACGCTGCAACAAAATTTCAATGGAGGCCAGAAATGGCAGAATTTTCAGCACACTTTTATATGTGATCAGTGTGACGGACAAACCACAGTTTTAAATAGTTGGATTTTGAGCGCTGTAATATGGAAAGGATATGGCTGTATTCTGCAGTGCCAACAAGCAAATGAAGCAGAAAATTGGTGTTCTCTGGATTGCTTTTTAAGCAAATAATCAGGATTAAGATCCAAATAATAAATGATCCTGGCCCCTGATACCTGGGTCCATTTCTAGAAAGCGCTGTAAAAGCACCAGCAGCAGACAGAACTGGAATGGACCCTCTTGCTATGTGCACTGCAGTCTGCCACATTCACTGCCTGCCTGCCTAGCACTGATATCTATGCAGCTGGATTAGTCCTCAGAAGGACTATTAGTTGAGATGGATATGTGAATAATATATGCTGGTATACCTACACTAGCTAAGAAACAAGCAAATCTCTCTCTAGCTCAGCAGCACCTCTCCCTACACTGCCTAATTCCGGAGTAGACTGTGACGAGCATGGCGGCGCCAGGTCTGATATAGACCTGATGACGCTGTGCGGCCAGCCAATCACTGTAATTCCACAACCAACATGGCTGCGGCCCTACAGTGTGTGGCTGATAATCCCTGCATGTTCATTGGTGCTCTAAAGAGCACCAAACATGCAAGGAGGGGACCCAAGCTCCCGCCGAGCAAAATACTCGAGCAGTGAGATGCCCGGAAGAGCACCGAGCAGTTTCGAGCATGCTTGCTCATTGCAAATGGTTATACATCACTCTCACAATATGGTAATGAGATCCAAGCAGTCAAATGGGTGAGAACAGGCCAACTTTGGTACATGCCCCTCTGCCTGTGAGTGAAGAAAATGCTATCCCATCAATCAAAGCCAGAGTAGCAGGTGTGAGGTTGGTCGATTCTTGCCCATTAGACTACTTGGCTCTCATTACTATATAGTGAGAGTAATGTATAAAAAATCTTTTTAGCAGGTATGCCAGGGTGCAGGGCTGTAAGGATTGGGCCATTAGGATGTTAGTTAAGGGACATATAAAGCGGTGGCGGCAGTTTAGAATCTGGACACCACATAATAATGTCATAATTAATCAATGCCATGATCTGCACATGCTCTGTCAACAACTCACAAATATAATAGTTCAAGTTCTAATATTCTCTTAAAACTGGGAGAGGTGGGGTACATTAAGAAGTGTTCATCAGTGGGTATGTTCCATCTAGGGCTGGCTAGATTAAAAAAGGTCTGCAGTACATTATAATATAAATTAACAAACAGATTTTATATTGAGTTTAATTTCCAGTAAGAAGTAACAGTTGGAAGTTACACATTTGTATGAAAGCATACCATCTAAACTCATTTTCTGCATGACACTACACCACGGAGCTGAGAAGTTATCTTTATTCAACCCAGTGAGCAAATATGATATTAAGTGTGTCTCACAGAATCAAAACAACGCCTCTCTCCTAGGCCTTCATAATGTAATGAAATTCATGCACTGCTGAATTGTTATAAATTAAAGATTAGTATATGTTATTTCGGTTTGAATTAAAATAAAAGGTGTATCGTATGATGGATTCATTTCCCAATTGTGAAGAAAACATTATTTTAATCAAGAGTGAATGTTCTCTTTTTTTTTACTAAGCCTTTACATGTGCGTACTTGTATATTTTTCTGTTTCTTTATATAGTGAGAACAAAATTGTCTATCATAAGGTTACCTGAGGAAATAGTATGGAGTTAAAATTTAAATCTAAAAAGGTTGTCTCAACATCTGTAATAATTGAAATTGAAAAGTGCTTGCAAAAACAAGCAACTTTGCAATTTTAATGTCATTTAAAATCCTCTTTTGTTCTCTTCATTGTTTTATACTCACTGTCTAGGATACCGGTCACCACTGCAGTCTAGTAGACCTGCCTAGCACGTGAAGTGCTTGCAAGCTCTTTTAATAGGACTTTTAAGTACTGATCTAAAGGTGGCTAAACTGCTGGAGTTCATGATTGGGCCAACTTTCGTATACCTGTGTTCCTTTAATTATTTCAGAATCAGAGAGTTTATATGTTGGACTAATTATACTGCTGGTTCAAACTGTCAAACCTCAGGAGTCGAGAGGCAGGGAAGCAATATACTCACAAAGATGAATCACTAGAACAACCTTTTAAATTGGTATTATTTTGCAAGTTTTAGATTTTTCATAAACAGAATAAGCTATGTTGGGGGAGCAAATCTCACAACTTTGCAGCCCTTACAAAGTAATTTTGCATCTAATGAAGCCCTTTAGAGTCCTCACACATGACCCCATGATGTATTATGCCGACAAATGTGCCCCCAAAACACAATAAGATACCCCCACAATGAATGTCTCCTTAGTACCTTTCACAAGCACAGTATGATGACCCTACAGTACTCCCTGCAAAGTTGATACCTCCACAGTGACTCCAAGACAGTTTGATGGCCCCCAAAGTCCCCACACACAGCATGATGGCCCCGACACAGCACTATACACAGTATAATGGCCCCCACTCAACCCTCCTCACTGTAATTGCCTGCACACATTATAATGACCCCCAGTAGCCCTTCAAACAGTATACAGGCCCCCCATATAACGTTCCAGATGCTATAATGGCCCCCACACAACCATCCACACAGTATAGAGGCCTCTCACAACCCTGCACATATTATAATGGACCCCACACAGCCCTCTAAAAAGTATAATTTGACCCCCATACAGCCCTCCAAACAGTGTAATTGTGTCACCCTGGCCTGGATGCCACAAGTGTAATTAAAGCTGTGTCTGAGAGCAAGGGGGAGGTTCTCTAGTCAGGGGAACATTAGCATGCAATGCCTCCTGTCTCAGGCCAGTAGGGGGAGCTGGCTGCCCCTATAAAAGCTGGTGCTGGGGGCAGGGTTAGAGAGAACTTGATGACCTGTCTCAGCACTGAGACTTGTCCCAGAGCAGAGCAGGGACAGACAGTTGCACTGCACCTAAGAGGAAGTGTGGCAGGAGGAGAGCCACAAGCCAGAGACAAGAGGCGAAGTGAGCCTGTCTTGGCAGATAAAAGACTTACTTTACCAGACTTTGGTGTCTGAGGCTGGGAGGATTCCACATCCTCCAGCAGATAACCAGTCCGCAAGGGACTGTATATTCCTTGGCCTAAGAAACCTGGAGGCCCTGCCACAACCGAAGGGACCAGTAAAGCCGTACAAGGCTGGGAGCAGAAAGGAACCCACGTCGCAGGCCATACAGGCGAGAATACACGGAAAGCTCAGAAACGTGGGCTGTTACCCTATAACGAGGAGATAGCCAGAAGGAGCGCAGAAAGCACGGTAGGCCTACACCCTCACCCTGACCAGGGCCAATTTCCCCGTTGCTCTCAGACATCCAGGTCCCCTCCTAGCTGGGACTGTTTGTGGGTCAGTTTACCTGTTTAGTAAAGACCCTGGACTGCAACCTGTTGTCTGTGTACTCCTTGCTCCTCCAGCACTATCAGCACTGGGACTCTCACTACCATCACTCCCACCATCCACTATACTGCCCTGGGGCCGCACTCTTCCCGTGGGGAGTCACACCATCCCAGCTGCATATATCATCAGCCCCAGCGGTCTGCCCTGCAGCGGCGGTTCCTAATGACCGCAAATCCACGGGTGGCGTAGTCGGACATAATCAATAGCACATAACGGACTACCACTGGCCTGACCACCCTGAGCCACGGAACCGGGTTGCCACTACTACTCCCATCGTCCCCCCTATTGCCCGGATCCGAGTGCCCCACGGCCCAGGGGGCGAGTCATAATTGCCCCTCACACAGCCCTTCAAACAGAATAATGGCCACTGCACAGCCCTTTAAACAGTATAATGGCCCCTGCATTGTCCTGCAAATGACGCGCCCCCTGGGCCGTGGGGGATACCCGGAGCCGGACCTTGTAGATGCTGGGGGTTGTAGTCACAGTGGCGGCGACCCGGTCCGTGACCCAGGGCGGTCAAACCAGGGTAGTGTAAGTGTATAGTCCGACTACGCCACCTCGTGGAATGTGGTTATTAGTAACCGCCGCTGCGGAGCAGTCCGCTGAAGCTGGTGATATGCGCAGCAAGGTAGTGTAACTCCCCACAGGAAGAGTGTAGCTTCAGGGCAGCATGGTTGGATGATGGTGGTGATAGTGCAGGGTGTCGCGGTGTAAGAAGAATCACAGAGTCCAGATGATGCAGTCCCAGATCTTTTACTCACGGTTAAGCGATTCCACTTACAGGGCCAGTGTAAGAGCCCACGGCGTCCTGTGCTCACGCAGTAAGGGGGCTTGGTCGACCCTCAGGTATCTCTGGAGCATTTAGCATGACCCCCTTCAGTGTGTCCTCTCTGGCCTCTCTCCTTGTATTTCACATCTAGTGGCACCTCTGTCCAGTGTCCTCGGGCCTTGGCGGGCGACGTGTGTTCCGTCCCCTGGCCCTATGTGGCTACCTTCCTGGTGGCTGGTGTGGACGGCTTGCTGTACTTGAAGTGCTGCTGCCTCTGGTTCCGAGTTGAGCCCTGTAGTATCTGCTGGTTGAGGGATCCGGTTCCCTTCTTCTGGCCTGACCCCCCTACCTACTGGCAGCGGCGGGCGTACGGGTGGCAGCTGCATGGCCCGTACCCCTAGGGTCCCCTCTCTACTCGTTCCTGGAGCCGTCCTGCTCCCTCTCCTTTCCAGGCTCAGGCCTCTTGGCAAGGCCTGCCTGTGGAGCAGAGCTCATACTGAGCCCCTGCTCCTGTCAGCACCTCAGTCTGACTGATGGAACTATCCCACTGACTACTCTCGCTCTCTCTTGAACCAAGATGGTTCCTTACTTTTATACCTCCTACTCAGTGCTCCCAGGATCTACGTCCTCCACCCATCCACTACCTAGTTCCCCCTCTCTAGGTGGTCCCTCCCCACTCCAGCCAGGGATCAGGGATAGTTGTGCTCTCCCGTAGGAGCATTGTCACCCTGTCCCCCGGAAATGTGGTGTAGTGGATGCAGTGTTAGGGTCCTGAGCCATACTCCTTCCTTACCTGAGAGTGAGATACCACACCTCTGGGTGAGATGGCGACTTCTGTGGCGACCGAACCCTCAGGGGCGCAATACAAATAGTATAATGGTCCCCCAAATAGCCATTCAAAAAGTATGAGGCCTCCCAAAAAGAATAATGACCCACACATAGTCCTGTAAATAGTATGATGCCACCCTAAATAGCTCTCCAAAAAGTATGATGCCTCCCAAATAGTATGATGGCCCCACATAGCACTCCAAATATTATGATGGCCTTCACATAGCACTTCATATAGTATGATGGCTCCCACATAGCCCTCCAAATAGTATGAAGGCGCCCTCCAAATATTATGATGGCTCCACAAAAAGCTCACCAAAGTACTCAGTGAAAAATACTCATCTCCCCCTGTTTCTCCACTGCTCCTGTCTGCAGCGTGTGATCTGCCCTGCTAGGCACAGCGGTCTCAACATAATGACGTTATCATGTCACTGCACTGATACGTCAAATGTGCTTGAAGGATGATGGAGGAGAGAGCGTCAGCTGACATTTGCCTCTCCCATTATTGCTTTCAACTGTAGAACCTAAGATAAAAACAAAATGAGAAAATACCCTGTAGTAAGTAAATAAATGGTAATAGTACATGTAAATAATATAGGTACTCCGTTCTTTTGATCAAAAATATGTAAAAGCCATCTCACCACTACAAGGTATACCCCAATCAGGACAGTACCCAACTCTTGTAGCTCACCATATTATGTGTCAGCAGTAGTGATGAGCAGCATGCTCGTCACACTCATTACTCGCCCAAGCATCACAGTGCTCGAGATGCTCGTTATTCAGCGAGTATTTTTTGAATATTTGGGCGGGAGCATGTTTGGCGCTTATTAGGCTGCCAATTAATTACCATGCAGGGATTGCCTGACAGTCACTATAATGCCATAGCCATGTTGGTTATGGCATTACAGTGATTGACTGGCTGCATAGCATCATCGGGTCTATATAAGACAGGGATCCTATGCTTGTCACAGTCTACCGGTCAAAGAGGCAAAGTAGGAGGCTGCAGCTGAGTGAGGGAGAGAATTGGCGGTTATTTTAAACAGAGATTCCACACCACAATTATATTAATCTACTCTAACAGTCCTTGTAAGTGCTCATTCTGATGAATATTAATCCTGCTGATAGCACTAGTTAGGCAGAGTTTGTTGAGACCTAGTATAGTACAGAATAGGTTTCATTGCACATTCTTTCTGCTGCTGGAACTCCTATCAATAGCCCTATATATCAGGGCTAATATTCTTTTTGCTCTTATTCCTGCTAATTTTGGTAAAAAGCAAAATAATACACCATTTTTACTGCTCTATTTGCTTGTTTAATTTATTTATTTATTTTACTCACTTATGTAGCACCATTAAGTCCACAGCAGTTTACAGACATTATCGTCACTGTCCCCATTGGGTCTCACAATTCCCTATCAGTATGTCTTTGGAAAGTGGGAGGAAACCGGAGAACTCGGAGGACATACAAACTCATACGAACCACTGAGCCACCGTGCTGCCCCATACTTGTTAGCAGCAGACAGCCAGATTTGGTTTATTTGAATAGCATTGCTGTATTGTGCAAGTAGAGAAACTTGTCCTTCATCTCAGGTGGTCAAATATTACTGCAGTATTAATCCTGAATTTTTTTGGAAGCTGACAAATATTATACTCCTTTTAAAGTGGGGCAGTTGTGCGTTCAAAACTTATCCACACTTAGTCGTGGACCAATAGGATCGCTATACCGGCACTGCCACTTCTCGGTACTCACACGAGCATCACTGTGCTCGACAAGCTCGGCGATCGGCGAGTATGTCCGGGTTGCTCGGACTTTAGAGCACCAATGAACATGAAGGGATTGCTTGCCACGCACTGTAATGCCGTAGGCATGTTGGTTGTGGGCATTACAGTGATTAGCTGGCTGCACAGCGTCATAAGGTCTATATAAGCTTTGCTCATCACAGTCTACCCTGGAAACAGGCAGAGTGGGGAGAGCTGCTGCTGAGTCGGGGAGATTTGCTTGTTTACAGTGAGTATAGGTATTCCACTATATATATATATATATATATATATATATATATATATACAGTATATATACTGTATATATCCATCTGAACTAACAGTCCTTCTGAGGACTAATCCAGCTGCATATTTTCAGTGGTGAAGGTTATGGCAGGAGTTAGGCAGGCAGGCAGGGTATGTGACAGACTGCAGTGCATGATACAGCACAAGAGGGTCCATTTCATGTTCAACTTATGACTGATCCTGCTGTGACAAATATATGTAGACATAGCCCCAGGTATCACTCCCATGGTGTGGAGTGAATGCTCGTGTCCTCTTCAGCAAAGTGTCCTATTCGACAAGTGTTTGACAGTCATTTCATTCAGGGCAGGCGTCAGGTAACCCACACTTTGTACTCTCTGCTAACTATGTACTTTATTCCTGCGTCCATATTCCTGAGTGCTTTATTCATCCACATTTACCGCCCCATCCCCCCTCCATCACCACTCATCCATATCTGCTCCTCTCTCCTTCCATCTCCCATGTACAGCTCCCATGCTCTTCTGCATTTCCAGAAAAATCTCACTCTATCTTATCCAATGGTATTGCACAAGAAACCATGTCACAAATCCAAAAGCTATCTGCTCTTTCTCTTTTTACTGCTGCTACTCATTTCAGGGGATATCTCTCCTAACCCCGGTCCACCCTCCACCAACTTCAACCTCTCCCCCACCTCACATCGAAACCCTGCTAACCTTATTAACATCAGCTGTAACCCTTCATCTCCCTCCTTCAATTGTGCACTGTGGAATCCACGGTCTGTATGCAACAATCTTCCTTTCCTGCACAATTACTTTCTGACCAACTCTCTCAATCTGCTGGCCCTCACTGAAACCTGATTCAGGATTCTGACACTGTCTCCCCTGTTGCTATTTCTCATGACGGCTTGCATTTTTCCCATTCCCCGAGACCTGAGAAGAGACTTGGTGGTGGAGTCGGCATACTCCTGTCCCCACAATGCACCTTCCAGGTCATCCCCCCAGTTCCATCACTCTCCTTCCCTTCTTTTGAGGTCCACACCATCAGGCTCTTCCATCCCCTCTCCCTCAGAGTAGCGGTCATATACCGTCCCCCAGGCTCACCAACCCAGTTTCTTAAACATTTTTCTGCCTTGCTGCCACACTTCATGTCCTCAGATTTACCAACCCTTATCCTGGGAGACTTCAACATCCCCATAAACAGCACCACCTCCTCATCTGCATCCCAGCATCTATCTTTAACCACTTCTCTTCGCCTCTCACAGTTTTCAACCTCTGAGACACACAAAGATAGAAACACCCTTGATCTGGTCTTTGTCCGGCTTTGTTCAATCCCCCACCTAAATAACTCCCCTCTTCCCCTCTCTGATCATAACATTCTCTCCTTCACACTCACAAATCCTCGTCCGCCCCAGCACACTCCTACCTATCACACATTCAGAAATCTACAAGCCAGTAACCCTGATACACTTACAGACTTCCTTCACTCATCACTGTCACCAATCTCCTCTCTGTCCTGTCCTGATCTGTCTGCAAACCACTAAAATGACAATCTCAGAAGCCCGCTGGACCAAGTAGCGCCCCTCACCCTCAGAACCTCCAAACACAGAGTAAAACAACCCTGGCTCACACTGCAAACCCGATTTCTCCAGCGATGATCTAGAAGTGCCGAACGCCTATGGAGGAAAACTCGCACACTAGAAAACTTTATACACTTTAAATTCATGATAAAAACATATAACTCTGCCCTTCACCTTGCCAAACAGACATACTTCACCACACTGATCTCTTCACTATCCAACAACCCCAAAAAACTCTTCGACACATTTCACTCCCTCCTCAGTCCTAAAGCACAGGCCCCCATCACGGACATTTGTGCTGAGGACTTGGCCTCCTACTTCACAGAGAAAATAGACACCATCCGTCAGGAAATCAGCTCCCAGCCACCAAGTGCCGTGACTCCCAGCCCTCCCCACATCTTCTCTGGATCACTCTCCACATTTGACCCAGTCACAGAAGAAGAAGTCTCCAGGCTCCTCTCTTCTTCTCATCCCACTACATGCACCACTGACCCCATCCCCTCACATCTACTCCCGTCTTTCTTCAGTCGTCACTACTCCCCTAACTAAAATCTTCAACCTCTCCCTCTCTTTTGGCATCTTCCCCTCCTCCTTCAAACAATCTATCATTACTCCATTATTAAAAAAAACCTTCCTTGACCCTTCCTGCACAAACAACTACAGGCCAGTATCCAATCTCCCCTTCATCTCTAAACTCTTGGAGCACCTGGTCTACTCCCACCTTACCAATTACCTCTCCACTCACTCTCTTCTAGACCCATCACAGTCTTGCTTCCGCCCCCTACATTCAACAGAAACTGCACTCATCAAAGTAACCAATGACCTTCTAACAGCAAAACATAATGGTGACTACTCTCTGCTCATTCTTCTTGACCTCTCGGCAGCTTTTGACACTGTTGACCACCACCTCCTACTCTCTCTGCTCCACTCAATCGGCATAAAGGACACTGCTCTGTCCTGGTTCTCTTCCTACTTATCTGACCGCTCTTTCAGTGTATCGTCTGCTGGCTCCACCCCCCCCCTTCCTCTCACTATTGGGGTTCCTCAGGGGTCAGTCCTTGGCCCTCTTCTCTTCTCTCTCTACATAGCCCCAATTGGACAGACCATCTGCAAATTTAGTTTTCAGTACTATCTTTATGCTGATGACACACAACTATACACTTCATCCCCTGACCTTATCCCCACTGTACTACAGAACTCCAGTGACTGGCTGGCCGTAGTTTCTAACATCATGTCCGCTCTCTATCTGAAACTCAACCTTTCCAAAACTGAACAACTTCTGCTCACACCGTCTACTCACCTCCCTAAATCTGACATCTCTCTCTCCATGTGTGGCACCACAATAACGCCGAGCCGGCAGTTGCGTTGTCTGGGCGTTGTGTTTAACAACAATCTCTCCTTCACTTTACATATACAATCTCTTGCCCGCTCTTGTCGCTTCCACCTGAAGAACATCTCTAGAATCCGCCCATTTCTTACCTTGGAAATAACAAAAACCCTCACTGTTGCCCTGATCCACTCCCGCCTCGACTACTGTAACTCTCTATTAATTTGCCTCCCCCTCACTCGATTTTTCCCTCTCCAGTCCATCCTTAATGCTGCAGCCAGGGTCATCTATTTGGCTAACCATTACTCAGACGCTTCCGCTCTGTGCCAGTCATTGCACTGGCTGCCCATGAATTATAGGATCCAATTTAAATAGCTTGTTTTCACCCACAAAGCTGTCCACAGCTTGGCACCCCCCCTACATCTCTTCCCTCATTTCAGTTTATTGGCCTACCCATTCTCTACGGTCCGCAAGCGACTTTTGACTAACATCCGCACTAATCCGTGCCTCCCACTCCCGGCTTCAAGAGTTCTCCTGAGCTGCACCCATTGTTTGGAATGTCTAACACAAGAAATTAGGATGAACCACGATTTACACAGTTTTAAGCGCTCCCTAAAAACACACCTGTTTAGGGCGACCTATCACATTCCCTAATCGAAGTCCTTTTATATTCTTATAGCACATCCCTTATTTCTCCAAACATAAGTCTCCACCGAACCCAAAAACAATACAGATACTGGCTGGTGATGAGCTCATGAAGCCTTTATCTATCCTTCATCCCCTCAAGTTGGCTGGACCATCATTGTAAATAAACCATTGTACTTTGTGTCACCTCCACCTCATTACAGATTGTAAGCTCTTACGAGCAGGGTCATCATCATCTTTGCTTTAATTATTGTACTATCTTTAGCTATGTTACTTATGACTGTTGTATCTGAACCTTTGAATTGTAAAGTACTGCGGAATTTGTTGGCGCTATATAAATAAAGATTATTATTATTATCAGGGGCCAGGGCAAATTTTTTTTTATCTTAAACCTGGTTATTTGCTTAGAAACCAAGGCAGGCAGGGTATGCGACCGACTGTAGTGCATGATACAGCACAAGAGGGTCCATTGCATGCTCAAATTCTGACTGATCCTGCTGTGACAAATATTTGTAGATATAGCCACAGGTATCAGGGGCCAGGGCAAATTTTTTTTTTAACTTAATCCTGATTATTTGCTTAAAAAGCAATCCAAAGTACACAATTTTTCTGCTCCATTTGCTTGTTAGCACTGTAGAATACAGCCAGATCTTTTCCATATTACAGCGATAAAAATCCAGAAATTTGAACTGAACTTGGAAAATATTGGCCTCCGTTTACATTTTGTTGCAGTGTGTCTGTGAAGCTATTCACACGAGGGCTCTGTGAAGAATAGTATTGGTAAATTACAGGCCTGCTATCTAAAACCGTGGTTCTCTGTCAGACGTATCAAATATAACTGTGTTCCAAAATCAGCCATTTCTAGTAAACGTGGAAAATAGTGTCCTCCATTTTAAATGGGCAAAGTGCGTAGCAACGGACAGGGAAGTGGACATGATGGTGAATGCAGAGGCTGAGGCTATGGCCGTTGGCAAGATAAAATTGTGCCACAACAAACATCCACATCTTGTCGCTCGACCTTCCTGTCCCAATTACTATGGGACCGCAGAACACCACTATTGAACACAGAGCAGTGTCATAAGGTTATTGGTTGGATAGCAGATAATGCTTCCAGTCACTTTGCCACCACCACCACCCTGTCTTCCACATGGTCAAGTCTCTGTAGCCGTGAGTCTGGACCGCATATTTATCACCCTGATTCTCCTTCCTACCACCATTCCAAGTGCCCGGAGACAACTGATCCCACAATTGGACACTCAGAGGAGCTGTTCACTTTTCCATTTGTAGATTTGGGCCTCTCTCCCAGCCAGCTTCAAGTGAATAAGGGGGAGAACATTTAGTGATGCCAAAATATTTGAGCAGCCACGGTCACATGAAGGCAATGGTGGGAAAGTGCAATTACTTTCGCAAGAGGTGGATGATGATGATGAGACACAATTGCCAGAAAGTCAGGAGGAACACCAGGGTGTGGAAGTGGAAGACGAGGAGGTGGATGATATAGTAACTGACTCAACCTAATAGGGGAACATGCAGAGTGAGGACAGCAGCACACAAGGGGAGGGAGGCATAGCACCATAACAGGCAGGAAGAAGCAGTGTAATGGATGCAGACACAAGGCAGGAAAGAGTTTCCCCTAAGTCTTCCCGAGTCTGGTTGTTTTTTAAAGACTGCACATAACCCAAAAAAGGCCATTTGCACTACCTGCCAGGCCAGCATCAGCAGGAGGAGCAAAACTAGCAGCCTGACCACCACCAGCATGACCAGGCACATGGCAGCAAAGAACCCGACTAAGTTGGCCGAACCCCAGGGTCCAGAAATGGTGTCTGCAGGTGACACCACTGCTTCTTCTGCTGTTGTGCGTGCACGTAAAAACCCTGTCCATGGCACATGTGAAGATGCCTCCCGCCCTGCACATGTCGTTGTACACTCTCAGCTAGCACCATCAGAGAGCACATCCACGTCCTTGTTCCAGCGCAGCATTCAGTTGTCCCTACCCCAGTCCTTGGAACGCAAGCGCAAATACGCATTCAATGCCCCACAGGCCACACTACTAAATTCATACTTTTCGCAAATGCTTGCACTCAAACTTTTGCCTTTCAGACTAATGGAGACGGAAGCTCTCCACAACCTGATGGCGGTGGCCATCCCTTGGTCCTCAGTCCCCAGCCTCCACTAGTTCTCCCAATGTGACATCCCCGCATTACTCGAGCACGTTTCCCACAGTATTAGATGTGCCCTCAACAATGCAGTTACTGGGAAAGTCCACCTAACCACGGACACGTGGACAAGTGCTTGTGGGCAGGGACAGTACATCTCATTGATGACACACTGGGTTAATATAGTGAAAGCCGGGACCCAGTCGGACCTTGGAATGGAACACGTCCTCCCGATGCCAAGGATTGTGGGCCCTGGGTCAATCAGGATTGCCCACACATTGTACAGCTCCTGCACCTCCTCCTCTTCAGCCTCCATCTCCAAAATGACAACATCAGTCATAAGCTGGAAGTACTGCAGCACTGCCTCGGCCAAGCGGCAAGAGGTTGCGCTGAAGATAATATGCTTAGCTGACAAACCGCACAGCGCTGAAGAGTTATGGACAGCTCTGAAAGAGCAGGCAGATCTGTGGCTAACACCACTGACCCGACAGCCAGGCATGTGTGTGACAATGGCCGGAACCTGGTGGCGGCTCTGAGGCGAGGCAAGCTAACACACGTACCATGCCTGGCCCATATGCTTAACCTCATGGTTCAGTGGTTTCTCAAAACCTACCCTGATCTGCCAGGTAGTCAAAGTACGCCGTGTGTGTGCTCATTTTAGTAAGTCATCTACAGCTTCCGCCGTCCTTGCCGTGCATCATTAGCGTTTGCAGATTCCAGCTCGCTGACTGTTGTGTGATGTCCCCACGCATTGGATCTCTAGATTGCAGATGTTGGGAAAGATTTGTGAGCAGAAGAGGGCAGTTGTTGACTACCAGCATCAACAAGGCCATTGGTATTCAGGTCAGACTCCACACATAAGACCTCAGGAAGGACATGAATGTCAGACATCTGTACCATCCTCCAAAACTTTGAGGACTCCACCAAGATGGTGAGCGGCGGTGACGCCATGATTAGCTTCACCATCCCGCTTCTCTGTCTTCTGAAACTCTCTCTGCTCACAATTAAAGGGATGCATTTTGGTGGAGCACGATGAGATGGAGCAAGGAACCATGCAGTGTGATTCCACACAGCCCAGCCTCATCTCATCCCAGAATGTCCCAGAAGAAGAATATCCCAGAAAGGTCCCAGAAGTGACCAGAAGGGATAATTCACTAAGGTGCTTGCTCTACTTATTTTCTGCTTTATCTCACTTGATGATGTCTGGTCTGTCTGTTTGTCCAGTGAGGATGTTTGTATGTCTTGCAAAGTAATGCCTGCTGCAGTTTCTTGCTAATTGCTATTCAAGAAGGAAATCCCAGCACATACTTCCAATATATCCAAATCTGGCATGAAGAGAATGCATGTGCTGAGGCACTTGTGAAATTGATTCTATGTCCAAAATATCCACGGTGTCTCGAAAGATAAACATGGCAAGAGGACAGAGCTGGAGACGGGCCAGCTATGCCAGATTTTCAAACAAACATGCTCTTTGTTCAGTTGCACTACAACATCTAATTTCCATATCTCTTTGTTTCATATATGTCCTAACTGCTGTTTCCTTTCATCTCTACCGCCCTTTGTCATATTCTACACAGTCTTTCTACATCAGTTCCTCTCTCCTGCCCTCTCCCATGTACAACACTGAGGCCTTATTTACTTTCTTCAATCACTCCAAACCATCCACTACCACCATACAACGCACAAAACTCTCACACAAATCATTGAACCACCAGCTCTTTCTCTTCTGCCTCCTCCTCCTGTCGACATCTCTCCCAACCGTGGGCCTCCACACGCTAGTATGTATAACTCTCATCTTGCTGCACACAGAAGCCCTGTCAATCTTATAAACAATCATTGCTTGCCTTCTCCTGTCTCTTTTAACTGGGCTCTTTGGAACTAGCGCTCAGCCCGCAATAAACTCCTCTATATCCAAGATTTCTTCCCTTGAAATTCTCTTAACCTTCTTGCTCTCACTGAAACTTGGATCCAGCAGTCTGGCACAACCGCCGCAGCTGCTCTCTTGTATGACGGCCTACAATTTTCACACACCCTCAGACCAGAGAGCAGATAAGTTAGAGGTGTTGGTTTGCTCCTTTCACCACAATGTGCTTTCCAGGTCATCCTCCCAGTTCCCACACTTATGTTTACTTCCTTCGAAGTCCACACTGTTAGACTCTTCAACCCTTCTCCCTGTGAGTGGCAGTTGTATATCTCCCACCAGGCCCCTCCCATCAGTTTCTGGATCACTTTGCCACCTGGCTTCCACACTTCCTATCCTGTGATATTCCCACTCTCATCATGGGGGACTTTAACATACCCATTGATAAGTCGCTTTCCCCATCTGCCTCTCATCTTCTTTCTCAAACCTCCTTATTCGGCCTCTCACAGCTTACTAACTCTCCTACACATGAAGACGGGAATACTCTGAACCTGGTATTCTCACGACTCTGCTCACTGCATGACTTTAATAACTCCTCTCTACCGCTCTCTCACCACAACCTTCTTTCCTTCTCTGTCAAGAATTGTCTCCTCACCCGGGACACCCCCATTTACCATACACACAGAAATCTACGTGCCATTAATACCCAGCAACTTATGAACAATCTACAGTCATCTTTAGCTCCCATCCTCTCCCTCTCCTGTCCAGACTCAGCACTGTCACACTATAACAACACATTGCGGAGTGCCCTGGATGAATCAGCACCTGCTACAAGCAGAATGACCCAGCATAGACGGCAGCCCTGGCACACATTGCAAACACGTTTTCTCCAGCGCTGCTCAAGGTGCGCTGAGCGTCTGTGAAGAAAATCACTTTCGGCAGAAGACTTCATCCACTATAAGTTCATGCTCAAAACTTATAACTCTGCTCTCCATCTGGCTAAACAAGTCTACTTTACCACTCTCATGACAACTCTAGCCAATAATCCTAAATGACTCTTTGAAACCTTCCACTCCCTCCTGAGCCCTAAAGTACAGACCCCATCACCAACCTAAGTGCTGACGATCTGGCCACATATTTCCTACAAAAAATAAATCATATCCGTCAAGACATTCTTGCACAATCCACTCAGAGTCTGGATCCCCTTCCCTCACGCACCTCAAGTTCACTTTCCATCTTCGAGCCGGTCACAGAAGAAGAAGTGACCAGACTCCTCGCTTCTTCTCGCCCTACAACCTGCAACAGTGACCCTATTCCCTCACATCTCCTTCAGTCCCTTTCTCTAGCTGTCACTATCCACCTAACTAAAATATTTAACCACTCTCTTTCTTCGGGTATCTTTCCCTCTTCATTCAAACATGCCATCATAACTAGTGTTGAGCGAGCACTAAAATGCTCGGGTGCTCGAAGCTCGGGCCGAGCTCACTGTGATACTCGGGTGCTCGACCCGAGCAACGAGCCCAATGTTAGTCTATGGGAGACCCGAACATTTTTGCGGCGGCTCCCCCAGCAGTCTGTAGAAAGCCTAAAAAGTGTCCAAAACGATAGTGACAGTGCTCAAGTGACATGGGGACAACATGGGGATCGCCCCTGGAAACATTTCTGACCCCCAGGTCACTGCTGTCAACAACGTGGTCAGAGGTATTAAGCCACTTTTACAGGCTCACAATAAAACGTTCAAAAACTAAAGTAAAAGTGCTTTCCTGTGAAATATGTTAACCCCTTAACGACCATGGGTCTTTCTGTTTTTGTGTTTTCCTTTTTTGCTCCCCTTCTTCCCAGAGCCAGAACTTTTTTAATTTTCGTTCAATATGGCCATGTGAGGGCTTATTTTTTGCGGGACGAGTTGTACTTTTAAACAACATCACTGGTTTTACCATATCGTGTGCTGGAAAATGGGAAAAAAATTCCAAGTGCAGTGAAACTGCAAAAAAAATGCAATTCCACAGTTGTTTTTTGGGTCCTTTTTTTACCACGTTCACAGATTGCTAAAACTGACCTGCCATCATTATTTTCCAGGTCGTTACGAGTTCATAGACACCAAACATGTATAGGTTCTTTTTTATTTAAGTGGTGAAATAAAAATCCAAAGCTTGCTAAAAAAAACAAAAAAAATTACGCCATTTTCCGAGACCCTTAGCTTCTCCATTTTTCGGGATCTGGGGCCAGGTGAGGGCTTATTTTTTGCGTGCCGGGCTGACATTTTTATTGATTCCATTTTGGGGTAGATCCGATGTTTTGATCGCCCGTTACTGCATTTTATTGCAAAGTTGTAGCGACCAAAAAAACTTAATTCTGGCGTTTAAAATTTTTTTATCGTTACGCCGTTTACTGATTGTATTAATTCTTCTTTTATATTGATAGATCGGGCGATTCTGAACGCGGCGATACCAAATATGTGTATGTGTTTTTTTTTTATATATATATATTTTATTGTGAATGGGGCGAAAGGGGGGTGACTTAAACTTTTATATATTTTTTAGTTTTTTATTTTTTAAAAACTTTTTGTTTTGAGACTAGAAGCAGCAGTTGTCTGATTGCTTCTACTGCATACAAGCGATGAGCAGATCGCTTGTATGCAGGAGAAATGCTCACTTGCTATGAGCGCTGACCACTAGGTGGCGCTCATAGCAATTGAGACATGACAACCACAGGCGTCAGCTGCAGACCCTGAGTTGTCATGCCCACCCATTGGTGACACGCGATCACGTGACGGGGTCACTGATGGGCGGGGCTTAGGACTCCCGGAAGCGCGAGTTAAATGCCACTGTCAGAGATTTAACATGTTAACAGCCGCGGGTGGATTGCGATTCCAATAATCAGCTGACATGTGTTCGCTTCAGTGCGGGCTCACCGCCGGAGCCCCCGCTGAACCGGCCTTCTCGACCTGGTGCGTACTATTACTGACCAGGTCGGAAAGGGGTTAAGGAACATCCTTTCCAGGGTAAAGACTTGTGTATAAGGTAAAATAAATAACCAAAAACAAAAATACTTCTCCACACCTTGGGCTATGTTCACAAGTAGCATTTTTTATGCGTTTTTGCACGTTTGTATTGCTTTCAACCGTGACAAATGCATTCACCGGGAAATGTCATTTTAACATTTTACAACCTTATCTGGCCATGTGCTGTGTGACACATGCATACAGTGCTGAAAAGACAAGGGATCAGCATGGGGAAGACCCCTGGAAGCATCTCTGACCCCCAGGTCACTGTCTAAAAGTGTGCCCATCAGAAGTGATCCTTGCCGCATCAGAAGATGCAGACTTGCAACTATTCCCGTGCAAGTCCTTGACCCAGGGCAGTGTTCAATTGTACCTCCCCCATTCCTTGCAATGCAAGCAAAAATATGCAGCCAACCACCCACCCACCCGCAGGCTGCAATACCATACTGCTAGCTTTCACTTGAAATGGGGCCTTTTAGTTTGGAGGAGGCCGAAGCTGGCCACTACCTCATGGCCGCTTCGGCAGCGAGGTATCCATACTCTGTCCCCAGCCGCCCGGCTGCTGGGTGTCCACGCTCGGTCCCCAGCCGCCAGGTGGCGGCCAGGTGTCCATACTCGGTCCCCAGCCGCCCTGATTTCTCCTGTCACCTTCCCCCACACTTTTCTTAGCCTGGCCTGCTTTAGGGCAGCATTGGACGAGCCCAACAGAGAACCAGACTCCTCCGGTGGGCCCTGGCTTCTCCATCAGGGGAGTTGAGAGTGCCTAGGTGAGGAGCATGATGATGATGATAGAAGTTAGCATCTGCTTTGTTTTCTTGGAATGCAAGCGCATGTATGTAGTAGCGGCTATGCCTGAGGAGGTCCGCGTTTTGGTGCATATCCTACCTCCTCCGAGGATTGCTGGATGTTTTCCTGCTACTATCCCAGTTCTATGACTCCTGTTAAAACAAAGCTTCAGGTGATAAATGATGGATGAGGTGGTGGCAAAGGAGAAAGAGCAGGAGGAACAGGGACCATTCACATCAATATCAGGCCAGTCAACCAGACATGTCTTGTAGGATATGTTTCTGTAACAAAAGGAGCGGTTCGGCTACACAGTTATAGGGCATACAGTGAGTGCAATGCCTACCAAAAATTTCGAGCCACTCCAATGCCCTTTGGAAATGACATGGAGGTCAGAGGGCGCTAACTAAACCTTTTTTTCGATTTATAGCAACTGGGTCTCCCATGCACTGTTGGCCTAAGCAGTGAATGGAAGGCTTTCCAAAAATTATGAGGAACTGCAATGCCCCTTACAAGAGCCATGTGTGGCACCCCAGGGGTCTGGTCACCACAGTAATAGAGATATTACGTCGGAGTGCAAGTGGGAGGTTTCCTGGTCAGGATCCCTTAAACATGCAATATCCTCCTGCCCCAGTCCTGGGAGGAGAGAATTCTGCCCTTATAAACTGGATCTGGGGCGGGGTTGAGTGAGTCAGAGAACAGTCAGAGTCAGAGTGAGAGCAAGGGAAAGTAACAGCAAGGAGAACTGTAGGAGCTTGGAGCTAAAGACCAGGGGCTGGAAGCTGAGCAGAGCTCGCCCTGGCAGAAGACAATAGGAACCGGAAACAGGAGTCCGAAGCTGTGAGGACTTATATATCCAGCAGCAGAAACCAGCCGGCAGGGGATTTCAGGTCCTCTGGCCATAGAAGCCCGGAGGCTCAGTCACAAGCAAGGGACCAGCACCGCCGTCGTGGAGCGGAGGCTAACAGAAGGCCCCAAGTCACCAGCCATACGGGTGAGCACTACACGGTACACTCAGGGACGTGGGCTACTTCTACCCGCTTACAGCAAGGTAGCCAGGAAGAGTGCAGACAGACGGGGAGGCCTACAACTCCACCTGGCCAGGGGAACTCCTGCTTGCTCACAGACTGACCAGGCCTCTTATGCTAGCGAGTACTCCCGGGATGGTCTACCTTATAATCATCAGTAAAGACCCTGAACTGCACTGCAAAGACTCTGAGTCGTTCCTGCTGCGCTCGTGCACCATCACCCCCATCATCCACACTCACTGCCCTGAGGCTATACTCCTCCCGAGGGGAGATATCACATTCTATGCTGCGCACACAACACCAGCCTCAGCGGTCTGCCTCGCAGCGGTGGTACTCCCTGACCGCAATCCACGGGTGGCGCAGTCGGACAATTAACCTCAAAACCTAAGAAAGACTGCCACTGGTTTGACCAGCCTGAGCCACGGGACCGGGTCACCGCCACGCAGACTACAGACCCCAGAGACCCGGCACCGGGTATCCCACACACGTGTACTCACGGCCCAGGGGGTGCGTCACATGCAGTACAGCATATTACAAACATAAGTCCCATTATTGGGGAGTGGGTGTCCCATAGTATTTGCTTATGCCTTGCAAGCAAAAGCTGCCAAAAATTAGGACGGAGCAACTTGCAATGCCCCTTACAAGAGCCATGCAGTACAGCATATTACAAACATAAGTCCCATTATTGGGGAGTGGGTGTCCCATAGTATTTGCTTATGCCTTGCAAGCAAAAGCTGCCAAAAATTAGGATGGAGCAACTTGCAATGCCCCTTACAAGAGCCATGCAGTACAGCATATTACAAACATAAGTCCTATTATTGGGGAGTGGGTGTCCCATGGTATTTGCTTATGCTTTCCCAGCAAAAGCTGCCAAAAATTAGGACGGAGGAACTTGCAATGCTGGCACCCTGGTGGTATAGTGGTGGTAGAGGCTGAGGATAAGGAGAAGAAGATTAAATAGCCGAAACGAGGAAGCGTATACCCATGTGTGGGTGTGAAGCGGTGCATGCGAATGCACCTCCCGAAATAACACAGTGGATTTGACTTTATGTTACTCTGCTGTCATTTGGTGGCGATGAGAAGTCTGGCCCAATCCAGCCCTTGTTCATTTTCATAAGGGTCAGCTTGTCAGCATTGTCAGTTGACAGGCGAGTGCGCTTATCAGTTATAATTCCCCCAGCGGCACTAAAAACACGCTCCGATAACAAGCTAGCGGCAGGGCAGGCCAGGACCTCCAAGGTGTACAGAGCGAGTTCATTCCAAGTGTCCAGCTTGGATACCCAATAATTAAAAGGCACAGAGGAATCACGGAGGACGCTTGTACGATTGGCAAGGTACTCCCTCACCATCTTTTGAAACTTTCCACTCCTTGTGAGAGTACCCCGCGCCTCAGGGCCTGTAAGCTGGGCGGGTGTCAGAAAACTGTCCCAGAACGTTAACAGTGTTCCCCTGCCTCTGCTGGATTGGAGTTGCATCTCTCTCGCCTGTACGCCTTGGTTGGGCAACGAACTGTGACCTCTGCCGCTAACGTGTTCAGATGGGAATTTTTTTAAGAGTTCTGCAGCAAGGGTCTTCTGGTATTGCCCCATTTTTGTAGACCTCTCCACCTCAGGAATAAAAGAGTGAAAGTTCTCCTTGTAGCGGGGGTCTACAAGTGTCACCAACCAGTAATGACTGTCACCCAACATTTTGACAACGCGAGGGTCACGGTTAAGGCAGCGTAACATAAAGTCAGCCATGCGTGCCAGACTGGTAACGGGCAAGATTTCCGTGTCCTCACCAAGATGACGACTGACCATGCTCTCCTCCTCCTCTTCCTCCTCCCCCCTGTCCTCAGGCCACCCACGCTGAACCGACGGTATGACACTTGTACAGGTACTACCGTCTACAACGCATGATAGCAGCTCCTGTTCTTCCTCCTCCTCCTCCTCCTCCTCTCCCTCATTGTCCCCCAATGCACGTTGGGATGAGATGAGGCTGGGCTGTGTGTAATCGCCCGCTATGGCTTCTTGATCCATCTCGTCATACTCTGGCTGCAATGCCTACTCTTTAATTCTCTGCAGAGAGCGTTGCAAAAGACAGACAAGTGGGATGCTTACACTAATGATGGCGTCATCGCCACTCACCATCTTGGTGGCCTCCTCAAAGTTTGTCAGGATGGTACATATGTCAGACATCCAGGTCCACTCCTGAGGTCTTATGTGTGGAGTCTTACCTGAATATCGACGGCCTTGTTGCAGCTGGTACTCCACAACTGCTCTCTTCTGCTCACAAATCCTTTGCAACATGTGTAGGGTAGACTTCCAACGTGTGGGGACATCACACACCAGTCGGTGTGCCGGAAGCTGCAAACGCTGCTGCAACACAGCAAGGGCGGCGGAAGCTGTAGCCGACTTGCGAAAATGAGCTGACAGGCGGCGTACTTTGACGAGCAGATCTGGCAACTCGGGGTACGATTTAAGAAACCGCTGAACCACGAGGTTAAGCACATGAGCCAGGCATGGTACGTGTGTGATCTCACCTCACCTCAGAGCCGCCACCAGGTTACGGCCATTGTCACACACGACCATGCCGGGATGTAGGTTCAACGGTCTCAGCCACAGATCTGCCTGCTCTTTCACAGCTGTCCACAACTCACAAGCAGTGTGAGGTTTATCACCTAAGCTTATGAGTTTCAGCACAGCCTGTTGCCGCTTGGCGGAGGCAGTACTGCAATGCTTCCAGCTTGTAACTGATGTGGTGATATCTGAGATGGAGGCTGAACATGAGGAGGAGGAGGAGGAGGAGGATGCCCAGGAGCTGTACACTGTGGGGGCAACTCTGACTGACATAGGGCCCGCAATCCTCGGTGTGGGGAGGATGTGTTCCGTCCCAAGGTCCGACTGGGTCCCGGCTTCCACTATGTTTACCCAGTGTGCCGTCAAAGAGATGTACCATCCCTGGCCACAAGCACTTGTCCACGTGTCCGCTGTCAGGTGGACTCTCCCAGTAACTGCGATGTTGAGGGCACGGCAGATGCTTTGGGACACGTGCTTGTGTAGTGCGGGTATGGCACACCGGGCAAAATAGTGTCGGCTGGGGACCGAGTACCGAGGGACGGCCACCGCCATAAGATTGCGGAAGGATTCCGTCTCCACCAGCCTAAAAGGCAGCATTTCCAATGCAAGCAGTCGTGAAATGTGCGAATTTAGGACTGTGGCCTGTGGGGCGTTAGCTGCGAATTTCCGCTTTCGTTCAAAGGTCTGGGATATGGACAATTGAACGCTGCGGTGGGACGTGGACGTGGACGTTGATGCTGTTTCTTGAGAATCTGCCATAACAAGTGAAGACAGAGAGGAGGGGGCATCTTTACATGCAGTATGGACAGGGGATTGCCTTGCACACACAACAGGTGGTTCTATTGCACGCACAACAGTGGAAGAAGCAGTGGTGACACCCGCTGACACTGGTCGTGGACCCCGGGTTTCGCCCAACAAAGTCGGGTGCTTTGCTGCCATGTGCCTGATCATGCTGGTGGTGGTCAGGCTGGTAGTTTTGTCACCCCTGCTGATGCTGGCATGGCAGGTGGAACATATGGCCTTTTTGGGGTTATCAGCAGAGTCTTTAAAAAAATTCCAGACTCTGGAAGACCTACCGCTTGTACTGGCAACGTCCCTCGTGTTGGTGTTACGGGGAATGGTTGCCTGCCTTCTGTCTGCGGCCACCACACTGCTTCTTCCTGCCTGTTGGGGTACTCTGCCTCCCTCCTCCTGTGTGCTGCTGGCCTCACTCTGCATGTCCTCCTTCCACGTTGGGTCAGTTACTAGATCATCCACCACCTCCTCCTCTTCCACTTGCGCACCACGATCCTCCTCCTCATTTCCTGGCAATTGTGTCTCGTCATCGTCCACCTCTTGTGACAGATTGCCAACATCGACTTCCTGTGGCCGTGGCTGTTCAAATATTTGGGCATCGCAACATGGGATCTCCTCTTCCACCACTTCAAGCGTATCAGGCGAGGGGCCCAAATATGGAAATGGACCAGTGAACAGCTCTTCAGAGTGTCCAAGTGTGGGATCACTTGCTGTCTGACGACACTCGGCATGGTGGGAGGAAGGAGCATCAGGGTGAGGAGGAGTATGCGGTCGAGACTCACGGCTACTAAGAGTTGACCGTGTGGAAGACAGACCGGAGGTGGTGGTGCCCAGGTAACTGGAAGTATTGTCTGGTATCCAATTAATAACCTGTTCACACTGATCAGTTCTCAATACTGGTGTTGTTCTGTGCTTCCCTAGTAATTCGGTCAAGAAGTGGGAGCGAGAAGATGTGGCTGTTGGTTGTGGCACATTTTCACCTTGGCCACGGCCCCGTCCTCTGCACGAACCATCACCAGAACATCCACTTCCACGTCCCTTGCCACGCGTCTTGCCCATTGTAAATGAAGTAAAATAGCTTACACTTGCACTATCAATGGAAAAAGGGTAATAAAGAGTAGATTAGAACCGTGGAAGAGTAAAACCGCAGTTATTGTTTACTGGGGTATACCACACTTTTTTAAATAGAGATATTTGCGGTTGAACAGTGAGCGACACACTCAAACTGCTTTTTTTTAGATACCAAAGGCCCAAAACTGGATAGTACAGTGATTTGACCCGTGGAACTGCGAAACCACACTGGGATGTCGGGCCTACACAAGACTATTTTCAACAGATATATTTTTGTGTCACAACAGTCAGGAGACACTACTGTTTTTCTTTACGGAAAAAACTACCAAAACCTGAATAATAGAGATGTTTTACCGCGGGATGGCAAAACCACAGTTATTGTTTACTGGGGTATACCACACTTTTTTAAATAGAGATATTTGCGGCTGAACAGTGAGCGACACACTCAAACTGTTTTTTATAGATACAAATGGCCCAAAAGTGGATAATACAGAGGTTTGAACCGTGAAACTGCAAAGCCACACTTGTATTTCTCGGGCCTACACCAGACTATTTTCAACAGATATATTTGCGTCTGAACAATCAGGAGACACTATTTATTTTTTACGGCAAAAAATGCCAAAAGCAGGATAATAGAGATGTTTACCGTGGAACAGCAAAACCACAGTTATAATTTACTGGTGTATACCAGACTTTTTTGAATATATAAATATTTGCGGCTGAACAGTGAGCGACAAACTCAAACTGTTTTTCTTAGATACAAATGGCCGAAAAGTGGATAATACAGAGGTGTGAACCGTGGAACTGCAAAACCACACTTGTATTTCTCGGGCCTACACCAGACTATTTTCAACAGATATATTTGTGTCTGAACAATCAGGAGACACTATTTATTTTTTACGGCAAAAAATGCCAAAAGCAGGATAATAGAGATTTTTTACTGTGGAACAGCAAAACCACAGTTATAATTTACTGGTGTATACCAGGCTTTTTAAACTATATGTATATTTGCGGCTGAACAGTGAGCGACACACTCAAACTGTTTTTTTTAGATACCAATGGCCCAAAAGTGGATAATACAGAGGTTTGAACCGTGAAACTGCAAAGCCACACTTGTATTTCTCGGGCCTACACCAGACTATTTTCAACAGATATATTTGTGTCTGAACAATCAGGAGACACTATTTCTTTTTACGGCAAAAAATGCCAAAAGCAGGATAATAGAGATGTTTTACCGTGGAACAGCAAAACCACAGTTATAATTTACTGGTGTTTACCAGACTTTTTTGAATATATATATATTTGCGGCAGAACAGTGAGCGACACACTCAAACTGTTTTTTTTAGATACAAATGGCCCAAAAGTGGATAATACAGAGGTTTGAACCGTGGAACTGCAAAACCACACTTGTATTTCTTGGGCCTACACCAGACTATTTTCAACAGATATATTTGTGTCTGAACAATCAGGAGACACTATTTATTTTTTACGGCAAAAAATGCCAAAAGCAGGATAATAGAGATTTTTTACTGTGGAACAGCAAAACCACAGTTATAATTTACTGGTGTATACCAGGCTTTTTAAAATATATATATATTTGCGGCTGAACCGTGAGCGACACACTCAAACTGTTTTTTTTAGATACAAATGGCCCAAAAGTGGATAATACAGAGGTTTGTACCGTGGAACTGCAAAACCACACTTGTATTTCTCGGGCCTACACCAGACTATTTTCAAAAGATATATTTGTGTCTGAAAAATCAGGGAGACACTATTATTTTTTTTATACAGCAAAAAATGCCAAAAACAGGATAATAGAGATTTTTTACCATAGAACATCAAAACCACAGTAATAATTTACTGGTGTATACCAGACTTTTTTAAATATATATATTTGCGGCTGAACAGTGATCGACACACTCAAACTGTTTTTTTTAGATACAAATGGTCCAAAAGTGGATAATACAGAGGTTTGTACCATGGAACTGCAAAACCACACTTGTATTTCTCGGGCCTACACCAGACTATTTTCAACAGATATATTTGTGTCTGAAAAATCAGGGAGACACTATTATTTTTTATTTTACAGCAAAAAATGCAAAAAGCAGGATAATAGAGATTTTTTACCGTGGAACAGCAAAAGCACACTTTTGTCTCTCTGGCCTACACCAGACTATTTTCAACAGATATATTTGTGTCTGAAAAATCAGGGAGACACTATTATTATTTTTATACAGCAAAAAATGACAAAAGCAGGATAATAGAGATGTTTTACCGTGGAACATCAAAACCACAGTAATAATTTACTGGTGTATACCAGACTTTTTTAAATATATATATTTGCGGCTGAACAGTGAGCGACACACTCAAACTGATTTTTTTAGATACAAATGGCCCATAGAACTGCAAAACCACACTTCTATTTCTCTGGCCTACACCAGACTATTTTCAACAGATATATTTGTGTCTGAAAAATCAGAGGCACACTTTTTCTTTTTTGGGGGGGGGGAGACACCAAAAGGTTAATAAGATGGGTATTTGTACATTGTGAAGGAGGAAAAAAAAAAGAGGATTTAGATAAAAAAAAAGGATTTTTCCTGGCCCCCGGGACCTGGAGCTAAGTCCAGCAATTTCAGCAACAGGAGCAGCACACAGGACTGTAATGTAGCTTTTGCTGGTATAACCACTGCATCTCATATACAGCCTGCCTGCCTGCCTGATATACCTGGGATGGATATTAGTCCTGAGAAGGACTGTTTGTTTGATCTGGCAGCCATTACAGACCCCACACTAACTATTTTGCAGGATATATCTCTCCCTAAATCAGCAGCGCTGTCCCTACACTGTCTGATCCGGAGCGACTGTGTCCAAGATGGCGGCGCCCGGTTTTAATTACTCGAGGTGACGCTGTGCGGCCAGCCAATCACTGTAATGCCCACAAACAACATGGCTGCGGCATTACAGTGACTGGCTGGCAATCCCTGCATGTTCATTGGCTCTGTAAAGAGCGCCAAACATGCAGGGCAGAGACCCGAGCTCCCGCCCGAGTAACCCGGAAATGCTCGGTGCTCGCCGAACATCCCGAGTAGCGTGATGCTCGGGCGAGTACCGAGCAGTGTCGAGCATGTTCGCTCAACACTAATCATAACCCCTTTACTTAAAAAGCCATACCTGGACGAGAACTGCACTGCTAAATATAGACCTATCTCTAATCTTCCCTTCATCTCTAAACTCCTGAAACGCTTGGTTCACTCCCATCTGATCCACTATCTCTCAGATAACTCTCTTCTCGACCCTTTCAATCCGGTTTCTGCTCCTCACACACTACTGAAACTGCCCTCACTAAAGTCTCCATTGATCTACTAACAGCTAAATCTAATGGTCACTACTCCCTGCTGTTTCTCCTGGATCTCTCTGCCGCTTTTGACACTGTGGATCACCAGCTCCTCCTCACTATGCTCCGCTCAAGGACACCGCTCTCTCCTGGTTCTCCTCCTATCTCTCTGACCACTCCTTCATGGTATCTTTTGCCGTCTCTTCTTCCTCTAATCTTCCCCTTACTAACGGGGTTCCACAAGGATCAGTACTCGGTCGCCTCCTCTTCTCCTTGAATACTGCCCCTATTGGGCAAACGTAGGTGGCTTTTAGCAGAGTATATAACGTTTGCAACACAAAAAAATATTTTGTGGACTCTACCTGCCAACATAAAAAATATATTTGTTTTACTGTGTATATAGCTGAAGTTCACCCACCAAAAAATGACAAACTGAGCTAACACAGCTTGTACAATCACATTAGCTAATTTAAAAAAAAAAGTTTTTTGTGCTCTGTACTCAGAAGCTCTGCACTGACAAGCTCTGCAGATAGCTGAATTTTTATATAGAGAGGACATGTGATTTCAGCATCCAATTGCAGAAGCCCTTGTGTCTGGACATTGTGGATGCTTCCTGCGCTCTGATTGGCTAGCCCCGTTTTCCTGAATTAAAGTTTCCGCCTACAGGAAGAAAAAAAATTGCAAGCACGCCGCTGATCTGACCTGTTCTGTGCTATCATCAGCCCCCCCACTCATCTACAACGTCCCCCCCACTCATCTTTTTTTTTTCATTCCACTTTGCATTAATTGCTATGAAGCACCTGAAGGGTTGAAAAATTTCCTGACCACAGTTTTTAAGTAGGCGTATGAGGCGAGAATAATGGCCCCACATAGTCCTCAATACAGTATAATGGACTCCACATAGGGTTAGTAGTTCTGGTGTCGCAGGCCAAATATAACCACCCTGTGCGCCAGATTTGGCCCACGGGCTGGAGTTTGACATTTATGCCTTACACTGAAAGTAATCAGATATCCATGCGTGATAAGTTACTGATCATTTGGGGTTGATCGCAAGGCCCACTAGTGATCCTGTGGATCGGTCATAATTTTCATTGTTGGGAATAACATTTTAAATGATTTTGAGGAGACTTGTTTGCTAAAATTATTGTTCAGATTGTGTCAAGAAAGCTCCTGTAGGCTCTCATAGCCTATAATAGACGGAGCACTGAATAGCCTACATGGGGGTCCAACTGCCTCTATGATATGTACAGTACTAAAACATTGGTAAATCATAGAAGTTTGTTACATTTGTGGCCAGTGAATTTTAACAGAAAAAAATATTTATGAAATACTTTTGATACTTGATTATCCCACTGTCCCATACGCTTTCTTCGAGAGGCCAATATTGATTTTTAATTTATTGCTACAATTTCAGAGAAGGCAGATTGTCAGGATTCCTTCTTCTGATCCTCCAAGGAGAATTGCATTTGATTGTCTCAAAATTAGTCCTGCGTATATACTGTATATATTTCTTTTTGCACGTAAAAAGAACTAAAAGCAACAAAAACAATTAGTGATAATGCTAGTATCACACATATGATGTCAGCTTTTTTTTCTTGCAATTGCATTATGCAGATTTAGGAATTTAAGGATGAAGCTTCATTTACTCTCTTTAAATTTCATGGTTCTGTACAAATTGCTTTTCTTTTTGGTTGTCATCCTGGTCACGTATTTCATCACAGTAATCCTAGTGGTTTACTGCTTAAGAGAAATAGTCACGTCACTTTTTTCACTTTCTTTTTTTTTCTAAAGAACTCTTAAATTATCCATATTCTTTTGTCTGAGTTTTTGGTAGAAATATCTGAAAAAAGTTTTCCTTATCTTAATTTACTTTTAGTCAGACTCATCATAAAATGCAATATAAGAACATTATTTTATTTGTTAGGTTAACATTTTTTATATCTGTCTCTTAAAGCTAAACATTAAATAAATTGATTGCTTTTCGTGTACTATATAAAAGTATGTTGGCAGACTGTACAACAGAGAAATTTATTCACTGCCAAAAAAAGATATAACAGTGATAAAAATAACATATTTACTACTAGATTGGTCTGTTTTGTAACTTATCTAAGAAATTTTGGAAACCAGCAGACCCAATGAATTACTAGAAATTTTAAATACCTGCTGATGCATAATGAAGTCTCATCTAGTTTTAATCTCTCATTTATATCATCTTTGATACAAAAGAGTTTGCAAAGAAATAGATGTTAAGACACTATTACAGTAAGCAAAAGTGAAAAGTAGAGATGAGCGAACATGTTCGTAAAACGTTCGGTAATTTCGAATTCGGCACAAACATTGCACATTCGGATTCGTGCTCGGATTCCAGAGCATTTTTCTCAAAATTGACAAAAGTCGAGCCTGAACCAGAACATCCCTGGTTTGCCACGCTGTCATCTGCGTGACAGCAAGGGAAACAGGGGCTTTCATTGCTACCGCCGGTCACAGTGCTGCGAGATCATGCTGTCAGATGTCAGTGTGATCCCGCAGCTGTCACTGTGACCCGCGGTAAAAAGCTTAGCGCGGGTGACAGGCGCCGGTTGATGAGACTACGTCTTCCATCAGCCAGCGCCTGCTCTCACTGTTAACAGCAAGCCAAGTGCCACTGATGAGAGGAGTAGTCTCTCATCAGCCGGCGCCTGTGCTGAAAGTAAAAAAAAAAAAAGTTAAAATTAATAAATAATTATTTAAATAAAAATAAAAAACACATTACACTCACCTACACTTTGTTGTCAATGCTCTTGTCCCCTGTAAAAAATAAAAAACATCATATACTCACCTATCTGCTGTAATCCGGGTAATCCAGATTGTCCCGCGACGATTGGATCATTGATAGAACAATCACATCCGGAGATCTGAATGCTCTATCTGGCAGCCGGCGATATACTAACAGGAGCGTCATCATTCCTGCAGTATATTGCAATGACCTGCTGTGAGAGAAGTCACACGAGTTCATCAGCTGATGAACCTGTGACCTCACTTACGGCACCACCGCTCTGTGAGAAAATTGTCTCAAATTGCCGGCTGCCAGATAGAGCAGTCACATCTCCAGATGTGACTGTTCTATCAATGATCCAATCGCTGTGGTACACTCTGGATTATTTCATCACGTCGGACAGGTGAGGGATTTGGTTGTTTTTTATTTTTATTTTTGTTACAGGAGAGATGGGCTTCAGTGAATTAGGCGTTAGGTAAGTATAATTGTTTTTGATCAATTAAAAATCATAAATAAAGGAGTCTGTGTCATTATTTCAAATAAAGTACTTTATTTTGGGTGTTTGATTTTTTTTTCTTACAATTTGTCTATGGGGTTATAAATGGGGGCGTCTTATAGATGCCTCTTCATTACTAACCTGGGCTTCATGTCAGCTGCCAATACAAGACTGACATGAACCTCAACCCCATTACCCCACTTGCCACCACATCAGGGCAAGTGGGAAGAGCAGAGGCTAAGTGCCAGTATTAGCACATGTTGCAACATGAGAAACAGTCTTGTGGCGCTGCTGTCAACTCTGAGCTCAGCGCAGCACCGAAATACTTTTTCTCATGGTGCAAGCGGTGATCTCACAGAGGTCAGAGCAGTTCATGTGCCCACTTTTGCTGCAGTGGGTCATTCATGCTGAAAAGCACATGTTGCAAAGATGGATTGCGGTGTAGGACACTGGATTCTTTACACATTGGATAGGTGAGTATTATGTTGCTTTATTATTTTATTTTTGTTACAGGAAACATGGGCTTCAAGGGAATGGGTGTACAGGTGAGTAAGTGTTTTTTTTTATTTTTAAATAAATGAGTCTGTCATTATTTAAAATAAAATACTTTATTCTAGGTGTTATTTATCTTAAATTTGACTATGGGGCTACTAACGGGGGTATCTTATAGATGACTCTCAATTACTAACCCTTGAGCTTGATGTCAGCTGCCAATACATGGCTGACATGAACCCCAACCCTATCACCCTACTTACAGTGCCTTGTGAAAGTATTTGGCCCCTTGAACTTTTCTACCTTTTGCCACATTTCTGGCTTCAAACATAAAGATATAAAATTCTATTTTTTTGGGGAAGAATCAACATCAAGGGGGACACAATCGTGAAGTGGAACGAAATTTATTGGATATTTTAAACTTTTTAAAAAACTGAAAAGTGGGGTGGGCAATATTATTCGGCCCCTTTACTTTCAGTGCAGCAAACTCACTACAAAAGTTCAGTGAGGATCTCTGAATGATCCATTGTTGTCCTAAATGACTGGTAATGATAAATAGAATCCACCTGTGTGTAATCAAGTCTCTGTATAAATGCACCTGCTCTGTGATAGTTTCAGGGTTCTGTTTCAAGTGCAGAGAGCATCATGAAGACCAAGGAACATGCCAGGCAGGTCCGAGATACTGTTGTGGCGAAGTTTAAAGCCGGATTTGGATACAAAAAGATTTCCCAGTGCTCAAGGAGCACTGTGCAAGCGATCATATTGAAATGGAAGGAGTATCAGAGCACTGCAAATCTATCAAGACCCGGCCGTCCCTCTAAACTTTCATCTCAAACAAGGAGAAGACTGATCAGAGATGCAGCCAAAAGGCCCATGATCACTCTGGATGAACAGCAGAGATCTAAAACTGAGGTGGGAGAGTCTGTCCATAGGAGAACAGTCAGACGTACACTGCACAAATCTGGCCTTTATGCAAGAGTGGCAAGAAGAAAGCCATTTTTCAAAGATATCCCTAAAAAGTCTTGTTTGAAGTTTTCCACAAGCCACCTGGGAGACACACCAAACATGTGGAATAAGGTGCTCTGGTCAGATGAAACCAAAATCAATCTTTTTGGCCACAATGCAAAACGATATGTTTGGCGTAAAAGCAACACAGCTCATCACTAGTGTTGAGCCACCCCCGTAGTGTTCGAGTTCGGTTCGGTTCGTCAAACACCCTTGTGTTCGCCGAACTGTTCGTCGAACTGTTCGTCGAACACCTTCGAACACCGTTAAAACCAATGGAAGGCAAACAAAAACACATAGAAACACATAGAAAACACCTTCAAAGGTGTCCAAAAGCTGACAAACTGCTCAGAAGACATAACTAACACATGGAAAAGTGGCAAGTACATATAGTCATGCGAAAAGAAAAGAGGTGGAGGAGTAAAAGGAGGGGGAGACACAGATATAGGCATGTCATGCCATTCTGAAATCCAAAAAGTGAGAAGCCGACACGGCCAGTCCGTTCCTGCCCGTGCCACCTCCATTTGTGCCAGAGCCGCGGTGGACCCTGACGGCCAGCCCCCCTTTTCCAATACTGGTGCCTGTCCGCTGGTGGGTCGAGCGAGCCCCCCTGTGGTGGAGGCAGCTCTAAGCTTTTTAATTTAAATTGTCTCTCTAATATGAATGAATACACTTTAAATACTTTTACAAGGATCTATTGAAGGGCAAGTCTCATGCCAGCAGCCGCGTAATTCCAGCTCCAGTAGCGTCCACTAAAGCTGCTGCAGTTAAAAAGCTTTTATAAGGATCGAGCTCGGCTGTCCACCGCAAGGCGTCCTACCGCCAGTCCCAGCCCCTATGCCTTGGGGTGCCTCCTGATGCTCTTCACTGAGTATCCCGTGGTCCCGAAGCATTTCCTTTGAAAAAATTAAGTGTCCAAATTACAGGTGGTGTAGCTTGCTTAACAGCCGGGATAATCCGCTGACTAGCAGACACTGATACTAGGCACAAAGTATTTCCTGGGCTAGATGCAGTTAAAAATTTGTAATTAGATACTCTCGTTGGATGCTGAGAAAGCATTCCATAGAGTCTCCTGGCACGCCATATATTATTCTCTTAAAAAGCTTGGGGTAGGGGTCTAGGGGACCCTTTTATAGCCAAAATCACGGCCCTGTATCGCAATGCGTCACCTAGGCTGAAGATAAATGGAACTGTAGCACCCCGAGGGCTCAGTTGCTGAAGAGGTATTGCACCTCACCCAGAGGTGTGATATCTCACTCTCAGGTAAGGATGGAGTGTGGATCAGGACCCCGACACCTGCATGCATTACACCACATTGCCGTGGGCCAGGGCGACCAATATGCCCCTGAGTTGGGCACGACAGTCCCTGTCCCTGGCTGGAGTGGGGGGAGGGATCACTGAGGGAGGGGAACCCTGTAGTTCAGGAGCAGGGAGGAAGCAGTTCCTGGGTGCATTGAGAAGGGAGTATAAAAGGTGGGCACCATCTTAGTTCAGTGCAGAGAAATCTGAGCAGAAGTGACAAGGAGCAGGGGCTCTGCATGAGCTCTGCTCCAGAGGCGGGCCTAGTAACAGAGGCCCAGGCCTGGAAGAGGGAGAAGGAAGGAAGAGGAGCGCAGAAGGCTCCAGGAACGAGGAACGAAGGGATCCCAGGGGTGTGAACGGGCGAGTCGCCACCGCACGCCCGAATCCACCTGCGTGGAGGGGTCAGGCCAAAGGGGGAGACCGGTCCCCGAAACTAGTGGAGGCGGGAAACGATCCTAAGCTAGAAACCGGAGGCTGTGACATTTTATGTGGCGCAGCCCCTCGCTACACCCGCTAGGAGGGCAGCACATAGGGTCAGGGAAACTGGCGCCAAGTTTACCAAGAGGAGGCCTGAGGCAGCCGGACAGAAGGGTTGGTAAGAAAGGCCAGACAAAGGACACACAAAGGGGGTCCTGTGAAGTGCTCAAAAGTTATCTGGGAGTTGTCTGAGCCCCTCACCTGGTGAGCACAGTACGACGTGGGCAGCCGTTACCTGCAGAAGTGGTCTGGATAATAAGAACTGTGAGTAAAGGCCCTGGACTGCATCACTGACTCCGTGTCATTACTGCTGCTGCCCTGCACCATCACCCCCATCCTCCGCATACACTGCCCTGAGGCTATACTCCTCCCGTGGGGAGTTATGCTACGCTCTGCTGCACCCACAACACCAGCCTCAGCGGTCTGCCCTGCAGCGGCGGTTCACTCTGACTGCAATCCACGGGTGGCGTAGTCGGACATTTAAACATCAAAACCACATAAATAGTTCCGCCACTGGTTTGACCGCCCTGAGCCATGGTACCGGGTCGCCGCCACGGAGATTACATCCACCAGCATCCACCAAAAAGGGTCCGGCTCCGGATGTCCCAAGGACCAGGGGGCGCGTCAGAACATTTTCATCACCTTTCATAATCACCAATGGGACAAGGCAGGGATGTCCTCTGTCCCCTCTCTTATACATCCTAGTGATGGAGCACCTGCTCTCATCAATTCGCCATAACCCCAATATTAGGTGGATTGAGGTGGGAGGCACCGAGTACAAGTGCTTTGCATTTGCTGATGATGTCAATCACATATATCCATCAGCAGGCTGTTATGGCTGAAATAGATCACTTTGTTACATGGTCAAATTTTAAAATCAATACAGCGAAGTCTGAGGCCCTCGATGTCTCCCTCCCCAAATCCATACAGGATTCCATCCAGTCCAACTTTCCCTTTGCCTGGCCCTCACAGGGTATCAAATTCTTAGGAATTCCTATTCATAGAGACCTCTTCCGTCTATGTTATCTTAATTTTGGGCCCTTTATTGAACAACTCCATACAGACCACGGCTGGCAAGTTAGAACTGTAAGATTCACTACGTGAACCACTGGTGTTTTGTGGAAAAGCACATGTACACTGTGTTCCAAATTATTATGCAAAAAGTGTTTAGGGGTGATAAGGGAAGAATTTGTTTGTTTGTCAGTAAAACTCATTGATGGTGATGTGTGTCAGGGCTCTTTATATCACTGTAAGCAATTGCAGACACTTGTGCTAATTAGTTTGGCAGGTGTGTCCAATGAACGGCAAGACTACTTAAGAAGGCTGTCCCACATTATTAAGCAGCCTACATTTTCTGCCAAAATGGGAAAGATAAAGGATGTGTCGGCTGCTGAGAAGCAACAAATTGTGGAGTGTTTAGGTCAAGGCATGACTACAATCAACATTGTGCGATGATAAGGATGAAGTGTCTTGGCAATGAAGAAGTATGTAGCTGAATCACAGTACACACATGTGCGTGCTGATAAGGGCAAATTGAGGACTCTTTCCTGCAGGCAATTACATCAGGTTAAAAGAGCAGCGGCAAAAAAGCCTTGTCATAGCAGCAGACAAGTTTTTGAAGCTGCTGGTGCCTCCAACGTCCCCCGAACAACAAGATGCAGGGTCCTTCAGAGGTTTGCAGCTGTGAGTACGCCATCCTGTCGACCTCCTCTATCCACTGCACACAAGCAGAAATGGCTCCAGTGGGCCAAACATTACATGAAGACTGATTTCAAAACTGTTTTGTTCACGGATGAGTGCCGTGCAGCGCTCTCGATGGTCCAGATGGATGGAGTGGAGGATTGCTGGTTGATGGACACCCCACGCAAACACGGCTACAGCGCCAACAAGGAGGAGGTGGAGTAATGTTTTGGGCTGGAATCATGGGGAGAGAGATTGTCAGCCCCTTTAGGATCCCTGAAGGGGTAAAGATGAACTCCATAATGCATGTGGAGTTTCTGAAACAGCACTTCCTGCCATGGTTCAAGAAGAAGAACCGTGTATTCCACAGCAAGATCATTTTCATGCATGATAATGCACCGTCTCATGCTGCACATAACACATCTGCATCTCTGGCTGATATGGGCATAAAAGGGGACAAACTTATGGTGTGACCCCCATGCTCCCCTAACCTCTACCCCATTCAGAACCTCTGGAGCATTATCAAAAGGAGTGTCAATGATGGCGGGAGGCAGTTCACATCTAAGCAACAGCTCTGGGAAGGTATTCTGTCCTCATGCAAAACAATTGAAGCAGAAACCATCCAAAACCTGGCAAATTCAATGGACGAGAGAGTTCAGAAGCTCCTTTCGAACAAGGGGTCCTATGTGCAAATGCAACATCACCTAGAATAAAGTTTTGAGTTGAAAACTGTTTGATTTCAGTTTCTAATAACCTGCTAATGCTTATAATTTCAAAAATGACCATTTTTTGGTTCTTTATTAAAATGAAAAGGTTGATCGAAGAGTGTGGGGGGATCTAAGAGTGTGGCAACCCAGTAGTCAGGATTACTTCCAATTCTGAGAATCTGAGGGTCATGTTGCAGGTAATGCAGCAAGAAGGCACTTATGTGTCTTGCGCATCTCGGAGCCCCAAAATTATTTTCCGGGCTAGATGCAGCTAAAAATTATTATTAATTTTAAATCTGGTGGAGCTTAGTAGAAAACTCGTTTTGAATCCATGATTTGTTCATCTTTATGAACGTGAGTCTGTCTACATTATCAGTGGAGAGCCGCGTGCGCTTATCTGTCAGCACACCACCAGCAGCGCTGAACACACGTTCAGACAGAACTCTGGCTGCGGGGCATGACAAGATTTCCAAGGCGTAAGTGGCGAGCTCCGGCCATTTATCCAGATTGGAAGCCCAAAAAGAATATTAAACACCTAGACAAAATATCACATGAGGGGCCTAATAAATAGAGACAACCAGCAGACCCACAGCCCTCCTAAAAAATAACTTTTATTAATAATCTCTAAAAAGGACCTAAAAGTCCATAGACAAACAACAATAATACTCTAAATGATAGGACATATTGAATCAGGTAATACACCGACCAGGAGGGAATACAAATTAAAGCTGTCCCTGCTATGTCCCTAAATCCTGTCCCTACCTGACAGCGGAGGTTGGCACCCTAATTTGTACTTCGTGGCGCCCCCGCTCAACGTCGGTATCCCTAATGTCCCTACAAGGACCCTTGTCTTAAATTAAACAAAACCACAATAGTGAGAAAGGGTAGAAAAAGTGAACGTATAAGTACAGAAGCCGATAATAAGTCAATGATTATAGATGGCCAAATTCATTTGGTCGGGTAAACATAAATGCTCTAAAAAAGAGCAAGGGTCCAGTGACACAGTCATGGCTTCAATGTTTACTTGGAGATACTCCTGTACCATCGTCTCTAGGCGTTGACTATGTGTCAGACTTCTTGTCTCCTGTGGCCTTGCAAAGGATGAGCTAAAAAAGTGGTGAAATGATTCCGCAAAATTGATGTTACCAGCAGATACTGTGTTTCTGTTACGGTTTGAGTGCTGAACACTCGACGGTCCCACGGTTGGCAAGTTGGAACTGTGAGATTCACTACGTGCACCACTGGTGTTTTTTGGAAAAGCACATGTAAGATTCTGCAACAGTCTCTGCTGATACTCCTGCATGCGTGCATCCCTTTCTATGGCAGGAATTATTTCTGCAAATTTACTTTTGTACCGGTGATCTAACAGTGTGGCAACCCAGTAGTCAGGATTATTTTTAATTCTCCCAATTCGAGGGTCATGTTGCAGGTAGTGCAGCAAGAAGGCACTCATGTGTCTTGCACATCCAGGAGCACCAAGTCTCTGTTGTGTTGGTGGCGAGGTAACAATCATGCTTCCATCCTCTGTCCTCTCCCCCCAACCTCGCACAACAGAAATGTGATCAAGGTCTCCCTCATCTGATGAGTCTTCCATCAGTTCGTCCTCCACTTCTTCATGGGCTCCTGCACCTTCCTCACTAGTTTGGCTGCTACCATGCGTCCTGGTAAAACCATCTCCCCCACCCTCACATGCCTGCTGCCTTGGTGCTGCCGACCGTCTGGACCTTGCAGATGTTAGCCCTTCCGCATACAACTCCTCCTCTTCTACTTCCTCCACCTCCACTTGTGCCACCACCTGACTTCGAATTCTGTTTAACATGTGCTCCAGCATGTAAATCACTGGAATAGTCATGCTGATAAAGGCATCGTCAGCACTAAACATCTTCGTCACCATTTCAAAACTGTGCAGAAGGGTGCATAGGTCCCTGATCTGAGACCACTCCTCCAGCGTGATTTGCCCCACCTCAGGATCCCGTTGGCCCAGGCTATACGTCAGAACGTATTGCACCAGGGCTTGTCGGTGCTGCCACAGTCGCTGCAACATGTGCAGAGTTGAATTCCACCGGGTAGGCACATCGCATTTTAGCCGGTGAAGTGGCAGGCCCAACGACTTCTGTAGAGATGTAAGTCACTGAGCTGCGGGATGCGAACGGCGGAAGTGAGCACACAGCGAACGTGCCCTCTGCAGAAGGCCATCTAGTCCGGGATAGTGGGCTAAAAATTGCGGGACAACCAGGTTCAACACGTGAGCCATACAAGACACGTGTGTGACATTGCCCCGGCGAAGGGCCGCACCCAGGTTTGCAGCATTGTCGCACACGGCCTTCCCTGGTTTCAGGTCCAGTGGAGACAACCATTCATGAAATTGGTTCTCCAGAGCTGACCACAACTCCTCAGCTGTGTGACTCACATTTCCCAGACATTTCAAAGTAAAAACCGCCTGATGACATTGAGCCCTACTGCCAGCATAGTAAGGAGGTGTGCAGGATCCCTTCTGCACAGTTAGAAAGCTTGTGGCATGACCAGACAGGCTTTGGGTGCAGGTGGAGGACCGAGAGGAGGTTGAGGAGGCAGAAGCAGTGGAGGAACTTTGACATAAAGAGGATTGACGCACAACTCGTTGGGATGGCAAGACTTGGACAGCAGCCCCTTGTCCTGCTGTCACCATAGTTACCCAGTGCCCAGTCAGCGACATGTAACGCCCCTGTCCATGCCTACTCGTCCAAGTGTCTGTGGTGAAATGCACCCTGTCACACACAGAGTTTCTCAAAGAAGCGGTGATGTTGTGTGCGACATGCTGGTGGAGCGCAGGCACACCTTTCTTTGAGAAGTAGTGATGACTGGGCATCTGGTACTGGGGCACTGCGACAGACATAAGGTCTCGAAAAACCTCTGTGTCAACCAGGCTGAAAGGCAGCATTTCTGTAGCCAAGAGCTTGCAGATGGTGAAATTCAACCTCTTAGCTTTCTCATGGCTAGGAGGAAATGGTCTTTTACTTGTCCACATCTGAGGGACTGAGGGCTGGCTGTTGTGCTTAAACGGGGTTGATAAGGGTGTCCCCGGCAAACTGCCGGTCTGTGAGGAAGATGCAGGCGGACATGTTAGGTTGCCTTGATCCAAAGGTGGTGCTATCGATGTCGGACAGCGCTCATCACCAGCTGGTGTTTCCACCTCCAAAGAAAATGATGACCTGCCAATCACGCTGGCTGTTGCGGGTAAAGAGGTGGCAGGTCTGCGTCCCAAAATAGGTGTAACTGCTGTCCCCCCAGTCACAGAGGATGAAGAGGCCGCAGATGCACAAGATGGGGCAGACGGTGGTAGGCCCGGCCGGCTAGGCCGCATTCTAGCACAGTGAGCTTCCCACTGCAACTTATGTTTCATGTCCATGTGCCCGTTCATGCATGAAGTACTCAAACTATGTATTTTTTGGCCTCTACTTAGCTTTTGTTTACAAATGTTACAGATAACACGAGTTGGGTCATCTTTATCGATCAGAAAAAATGCCCAGGCTATGCAAGGCTTAGCACCCATGCGACCTGAAGAGCCACCACGACTTGTGGTCAGAGGCAGAGTTGTGTTTGAGGATGCAGTTGTTGACGTGCTTCCAGTACTACGTCTCTGTCCAGGAAGGCGCAACCTGACTTCGTCGTCACAAGCATCCTCCTCCACCTCCTCTGCTGACCTCATCTCTTGGCTGACTGTGGGTTGACAGTAAGTGGGATCTCCAACCTCATCATCATAACCCTGTGTGTCATCACACCCGTCATCCTCAGAGCCAACCTGTTCCTGCCCTGGCAAAAAACTAAAGTTGTCGCTCCAATCAGGTATTTGAGTCTCATCATCGTCTTAGTCATTGTCTCCACCAACAGGAGTTACAGTTTGGGAATGAGGGTCTACATTATGGTCAGAACCTTCTGCGTCTGGTCCTGGATCCGACTCATAAAGATTCTGGGCATCAGTGCAGATCATTTCCTCGTCTGGATTCACAGAAGCGCTGGAGCCGACCTCTGATTCCCAGGCTATAGTATGAGTAAACAACTCTGCAGACTCAACCATCTGTTCTACCTCATACTCAGATGGGCAGATGGAGATTTGGGAGCTGTGAGGAAGCAAGTGCGATTGGGGTGACACCTCTGAGGACTGGAGTATTTGTGATGTTGAAGTTGATGTGGAGGAGAGCCCACTTAAAGGAGCACTTGATATCCGTTGAAGCACCTGCTGTTTTTGTGCCTTATCTGGAATTTGTAGCGATTGGCGTGGCCATAAGAAAGCGATCTTATCACATTGTCAGCTAAAAGAAGTAGACATTTTAGTTTTGCTGGAAGATGGTCTTTCTTCTGCAGATGTTACTGCTGCTTTAACACCTACTCCACGGACACAACCTTTTTTCCCCTTCCCAACATGCCTATTCCCCTTTCCACCAGCAGCAGGCCTTTTTACACTCATTTTGGTGGTTAACTAATTCACAACTCTGGAGTTATTTGCACAAAAAAACAATGGATGGGAACCGAGCAGAGCTCAGTGGCCAAACTGTGGTATTAGGCTAAAACTATTGTCTGGGTTAGATGCAGAAAAAAATTATATTCAGTTTGCAACCTGATGGAGGTCAGTATAGATGGACTAATAGAACAAGTCTCACACACTGCTAGAAGGCCAAATATTTTTTCAGAGCTAGATGCAGAAAAATATTTTATTCAATTTGCAACCTGATGGAGGTCAGTATAGATGGACTAATAGAACAAGTCCCACACACAGCTAGAAGCCCAAATTTTTTTTCAGAGGTTGATGCATAAAAAAATTATATTCAGTTTGCAACCTGATGGAGGTCAGTATAGATGGACTAATAGAACAAGTCCCACACACTGCTAAAAGGCCAAATATTTTTTCAGAGCTAGATGCAGAAAAAAATTATATTCAATTTGCAACCTGATGGAGGTCAGTATAGATGGACTAATAGAACAAGTCCCACACACTGCTAGAAGGCCAAATATTTTTTCAGAGCTAGATGCAGAAAAAAATTATATTCAGTTTGCAACCTGATGGAGGTCAGTATAGATGGACTAATAGAACAAGTCCCACACACTGCTAGAAGCCCAAATATTTTTCCAGAGGTAGATGCAGAAAAAAATTATATTCAGTTTGCAACCTGATGGAGGTCAGTATAGATGGACTAATAGAACAAGTCCCACACACTGCTAAAAGCCCAAATATTTTTTCAGAGCTAGATGCAGAAAAAAATTATATTCAATTTTCAACGTGATGGAGGTCAGTATAGATGGACTAATAGAACAAGTCCCACACACTGCTAGAAGCCCAAATATTTTTTCAGAGGTAGATGCAGAAAAAAATTATATTCAGTTTGCAACCTGATGGAGGTCAGTATAGATGGACTAATAGAACAACTCCCACACACAGCTAGAAGCCCAAATATTTTTTCAGAGGTAGATGCATAAAAAAATTATATTCAGTTTGCAACCTGATGGAGGTCAGTATAGATTGACTAATAGAACAAGTCCCACACACAGCTAGAAGGCCAAATAATTTTTCAGAGCTAGATGCAGAAAAAAATTATATTCAATTTGCAACCTTATGGAGGTCAGTATAGATGGACTAATAGAATGATGCTATGCCCAAAAGATTTTACTTCACTAGGTGCAGTAAAAAAATTGGTATTCTATACACAGGTGGTATATCTTGCAACACAGATAGGCTACTCCACTGACTAACACACTCTGCAATAGGCCAAAAAGGATTAGCTTTGCTAGATTTAGCCAACTGCTGTGAAAAAAACTTGCACAGCACTGGCACAGACCTGCCTGGCAAAAACTGATAGGAACTGATGTAACTTAGTCCTGAAAAGGACTGCAATTACAATTAGTCTTTACTAGTGTTGAGCCACCCCCGTAGTGTTCGAGTTCGGTTCGGTTCGTCGAACACCCGTGTGTTCGCCGAACTGTTCGTCGAACTGTTCGTCGAACACCGTTAAAACCAATGGCAGGCAAACAAAAACACATAGAAACACATAGAAAACACCTTCAAAGGTGTCCAAAAGCTGACAAACTGCTCAGAAGACACAACTAACACATGGAAAAGTGACAAGTACATATAGTCATGCGAAAAGAAAAGAGGTGGAGGAGTAAAAGGAGGGGGAGACACAGATATAGGCATGTCATGCCCTTCTAAAATCCAAAAAGTGAGAAGCCAACACGTTCAGTCCGCTCCTGCCCGTGCCACCTCCGTGTCGCCGGGTTTGTGCCAGAGCCGCGGTGAACCCTGACGGCCAGCCCCCCTCTCCCAATACTGGTGCCTGTCCGCTGGTGGGTCGAGCGAGCCCCCCTGTGGTGGAGGCAGCTCTAAGCTTTTTAATTTAAATTGTCTCTCTAATTTGAATAAATACACTTTAAATCCATTTACAAGGATCTATTGGAGGGCAAGTCTCATGCCAGCAGCCGCGTAATTCCAGCTCCAGTAGCGTCCACTAAAGCTGCTGCAGTTAAAAAGCTTTTATAAGGATCGAGCTCGGCTGTCCACCGCAAGGCATCCTACTGCCAGTCCGAGCCCCTATGCTTTGGGGTGCCTCCTGATGCTCTTCACTGAGTATCCCGTGGTCCCGAAGCATTTCCTTTGAAAAAATGAAGTGTCCAAACTACAGGTGGTGTAGCTTGCTTAACAGCCGGGATAATCCGCTGACTAGCAGACCCTGCTACTAGGCACAAAGTATTTCCTGGGCTAGATGCAGTTAAAAATTTGTAATTAGATACTCTCGTTGGATGCTGAGAAAGCATTCCATAGAGTCTCCTGGCACGCCATATATGATTCTCTTAAAAAGCTTGGGGTAGGGGTCTAGGGGACCCTTTTATAGCCAAAATCATGGCCCTGTATCGCAATACGTCACCTAGGCTGAAGATAAATGGAACTGTAGCACCCTGAGGGCTCGGTTGCTACAGAGGTATTGCACCTCACCCAGAGGTGTGATATCTCACTCTCAGGTAAGGATGTAGTGTGGATCAGGACCCGACACCTGCATGCATTACACCACATTGCCGTGGGGCAGGGCGACCAATATGCCCCTGAGATGGGCACGACAGTCCCTGTCCCTGGCTGGAGTGGGGGGAGGGAACACTGAGGAAGGGGAACCCTGTAGTGCAGGAGCAGGGAGGAAGCAGTTCCTGGGTGCATTGAGAAGGGAGTATAAAAGGTGGGCACCATCTTAGTTCAGTGCAGAGAAGTCTGAGCAGAAGTGGCAGGGAGCAGGGGCTCTGCATGAGCTCTGCTCCGGAGGCGGGCCTAGTAACAGAGGCCCAGGCCTGGAAGAGGGAGAAGGAAGGAAGAGGAGCGGAGAAGGCTCCAGGAACGAGGAAAAAGGGATCTCAGGGGTGCGGACGGGCGAGTCGCCACCGCACGCCCGAATCCACCTGCGTGGAGGGGTCAGGCCAAAAGGGGAGACCGGTCCCCGAAACTAGTGGAGGCAGGAAACGACCCTCAGCTAGAAACAGGAGGCTGTGACATTTTATGTGGCGCAGCCCCTCGCTACACCCGCTAGGAAGGCACCACATAGGGTCAGGGAAACTGGCGCCAAGCTTACCAAGAGGAGGCCCGAGGCAGCCGGACAGAAGGGTTGGTAAGAAAGGTCAGACAAAGGACACACAAAGGGGGTCCTGTGAAGCACTCCAAAGTTATCTGGGAGTTGTCTGAGCCCCTCACCTGGTGAGCACAGTACGACGTGGGCAGCCGTTACCTGCAGACGTGGTCTGGATAATAAGAACTGTGAGTAAAGGCCCTGGACTGCATCACTGACTCCGTGTCATTACTGCTGCTGCCCTGCACCATCACCCCCATCCTCCGCATACACTGCCCTGAGGCTATACTCCTCCCGTGGGGAGTTATGCTACGCTCTGCTGCACCCACAACACCAGCCTCAGCGGTCTGCCCTGGAGCGGCGGTTCACTCTGACCGCAATCCACGGGTGGCGTAGTAGGACATTTAAACATCAAAACCACATAAATAGTTCCACCACTGGTTTGACCGCCCTGAGCCACGGAACTGGGTGCCGCCACGGAGACGACAACCACCAGCATCCACCAAAAAGGGTCCGGCTCCGGGTGTCCCAAGGCCCAGGGGGCGCGTCAGAACATTTTCATCACCTTTCACAATCACCAATGGGACAAGGCAGGGATGTTCTCTGTCCCCTCTCTTATACATCCTAGTGACGGAGCACCTGCTCCCATCAATTCGCCATAACCCCAATATTAGGTGGATTGAGGTGGGAGGCACCGAGTACAAGTGCTCTCTATTTGCTGATGATGTCCTAGTATATATCACTCAATCACATATATCCATCCATGCTGTTATGGCTGAAATAGATCACTTTGTTACATGGTCAAATTTTAAAATCAATGCAGCGAAGTCTGAGGCCCTCGATGTCTCCCTCCCCAAATCCATATAGGATTCCATCCAGTCCAACTTTCCCTTTGCCTGGCCCTCACAGGGTATCAAATACTTAGGAATTCCTATTCATAGAGACCTCTCCCATCTATGTTATCTTAATTTTGGGCCCTTTATTGAACAACTCCATACAGACCACGGTTGGCAAGTTAGAACTGTAAGATTCACTACGTGAACCACTGGTGTTTTGTGGAAAAGCACATGTACACTGTGTTCCAAATTATTATGCAAAAAGTGTTTAGGAGTGATAAGCGAAGAATTTGTTTGTTTGTCAGTTAAACTCATTGATGGTGATGTGTGTCAGGGCTCTTTATATCACTGTAAGCAATTGCAGACACCTGTGCTAATTAGTTTGGCAGGTGTGTCCAATGAAAGGCAAGACTACTTAAGAAGGCTGTCTCACATTATTAAGCAGCCTACATTTTCTGCCAAAATGGGAAAGAAAAAGGATGTGTCGGCTGCTGAGAAGCAACAAATTGTGGAGTGTTTAGGTCAAGGCATGACTACAATCAACATTGTGCGATGATCAGGATGAAGTGTCTTGGCAATCAAGAAGTATGTAGCTGATTCACAGTACACACGTGTGCGTGCTGATAAGGGCAAATTGAGGACTCTTTCCTACAGGCAATTACGTCAGGTTGAAAGAGCAGCGGCAAAAAAGCCTTGTCATAGCAGCAGACAAGTTTTTGAAGCTGCTTGTGCCTCCAACGTCCCCCGAACAACAAGATGCAGGGTCCTTCAGAGGTTTGCAGCTGTGCATACGCCATCCTGTCGACCTCCTCTATCCACTTCACACAAGCAGAAACGGCTCCAGTGGGCCAAACATTACATGAAGACTAATTTCAAAACTGTTTTGTTCACGGATGAGTGCCGTGCAGCGCTCGATGGTCCAGATGGATGGAGTGGAGGATGGCTGGTTGATGGACACCCCACGCAAACACGGCTACAGCGCCAACAAGGAGGAGGTGGAGTAATGTTTTGGGCTGGAATCATGGGGAGAGAGATTGTCGGCCCCTTTAGGATCCCTGAAGGCGCTAAAGATGAACTCCATAATGTATGTGGATTTTCTCAAACAGCACTTCCTGCCATGGTTCAAGAAGAAGAACCGTGTATTTCACAGCAAGATCATTTTTCTGCATGATAATGCACCATCTCATGCTGCACATAAAACATCTGCATCTCTGGCTGATATGGGCATAAAAGGGGACAAACTTATGGTGTGACCCCCATGCTCCCCTGACCTCTACCCCATTCAGAACCTTTGGAGCATCATTAAAAGGAGTGTCTATGATGGCGGGAGGCAGTTCACATCTAAGCAACAGCTCTGGGAGGGTATTCTGTCCTCATGCAAAACAATTGAAGCAGAAACCATCCAAAACCTGACAAATTCAATGGACGAGAGAGTTCAGAAGCTACTTTCGAACAAGGGGTCCTATGTGAAAATGTAACATCACCTAGAATAAAGTTTTGAGTTGAAAACTGTTTGATTTCAGTTTCTAACAACCTGCTAATGCTTATAATTTCAAAAATGACCATTTTTTTGGTCTTTATTAAAATGAAAAGGTTGATCGAAAAGTTTAGGGGATCTAAGAGTGTGGCAACCCAGTAGTCATGATTCCTTCGAATTCTGACAATATGAGGGTCATGCTGCAGGTAGTGCAGCAAGAAGGCACTTATGTGTCTTGCGCATCTCGGAGCCCCAAAATTATTTTCCGGACTAGATGCAGCTAAAAATTATTATTAATTTTAAATCTGGTGAAGCTTTAGTATAGATGGCCTAATAGGATCAGTGCTGCACACTGCTACAAAGCCCAAATTATTTTCCAGTCAAGATACAGATAAACATGATTAGTAATTTTAAATCTGGTTGAGCTTATTATAGATGGCCCAATAGAATCAGTGCTGCACACTGCTACAAAGCCCAAATTAATTTCCAGCCAAGATACAGATAAACATGATTAGTAATTTGAAAGCTTAAAACGGTTGGTAGGGTGATTTTAACCAATCATTAAGCTTTTACTCTCCCCAGGATGACACAGGGGTAGAAAAGTCGTTTCGGATCCATGATTTGTTCATCTTTATGAACGTGAGTCTGTCTACATTATCAGTGGAGAGCCGCGTGCGCTTATCTGTCAGCACACCACCAGCAGCGCTGAACACACGTTCAGACAGAACGCTGGCTGCGGGGCATGACAAGATCTCCAAGGCGTAAGTGGCTAGCTCCGGCCATTTATCCAGATTGGAAGCCCAAAAAGAGCAAGGGTCCAGTGACACAGTCGTGGCTTCAATGTTTACTTGGAGATACTCCTGTACCATCGTCTCTAGGCGTTGACTATGTGTCAGACTTCTTGTCTCCTGTGGCCTTGCAAAGGATGGGCTAAAAAAGTGGTGAAATGATTCCGCAAAATTGATGTTACCAGCAGATACTGTGGTTCTGTTACGGTTTGAGTGCTGAACACTTGACGGTCCCACGGTTGGCAAGTTGGAACTGTGAGATTCACTACGTGCACCACTGGTATTTTGTGGAAAAGCACATGTAAGATTCTGCAACAGTCTCTGCTGATACTCCTGCATGCGTGCATCCCTTTCTATGGCAGGAATAATTTCTGCAAATTTACTTTTGTACCGGGGATCTAACAGTGTGGCAACCCAGTAGTCAGGATTATTTCTAATTCTCACAATTCGAGGGTCATGTTGCAGGTAGTGCAGCAAGAAGGCACTCATGTGTGTTGCGCATCCACGAGCACCAAGTCCCTGTTGTGTTGGTGGCGAGGTAACAATCATGCTTCCTTCCTCTGTCCTCTCCCCCCAACCTCGCACAACAGAAATGTGATCAAGGTCTCCCTCATCTGATGAGTCTTCCATCAGTTCATCCTCCACTTCTTCCTGGGCTCCTGCACCTTCCTCACTAGTTTGGCTGCTACCATGCGCCCTGGTAAAACCATCTCCCCCACCCTCACATGCCTGCCGCCTTGGTGCTGCCGACCATCTGGACCTTGCAGATGTTAGCCCTTCCGCATACAACTCCTCCTCCTCTACTTCCTCCACCTTCTCTTGTGCCACAACCTGACTCCGAATTCTGTTTAACATGTGCTCCAGCATGTAAATCACCGGAATAGTCATGCTGATAATGGCATCGTCAGCACTAAACATCTTCGTCGCCATTTAAAAACTGTGCAGAAGGGTGCATAGGTCCCTGATCTGAGACCACTCCTCCAGCGTGATTCGCCCCACCTCTGGATCTCGTTGGCCCAGGCTATACGTCAGAACGTATTGCACCAGGGCTTGTCGGTGCTGCCACAGTCGCTGCAACATGTGCAGAGTTGAATTCCACCGGGTAGGCACATCGCATTTTAGCCGGTGAAGTGGCAGGCCCAACGACTTCTGTAGAGATGTAAGTCGCTGAGCTGCGGGATGCGAATGGCGAAAGTGAGCACACAGTGACCGTGCCCTCTGCAGAAGGCCATCTAGTCTGGGATAGTGGGCTAAAAATTGCTGGACAACCAGGTTCAACACGTGAGCCATACAAGGCACGTGTGTGACATTGCCCCGGCGAAGGGCCGCACCCAGGTTTGCAGCATTGTCGCACACGGCCTTCCCTGGTTTCAGGTCCAGTGGAGACAACCATTCATGAAATTGGTTCTCCAGAGCTGACCACAACTCCTCAGCTGTGTAACTCATATTTCCCAGACATTTCAATGTTAAAACCGCCTGATGACGTTGAGCCCTTCTGCCAGCATAGTAAGGAGGTGTGCAGGATCCCTTCTGCGCAGTTAGAAAGCTTGTGGCATGACCAGACAGGCTTTGGGTGCAGGTGGAAGACCGAGAGGAGGTTGAGGAGGCAGAAGCAGTGGAGGAACTTTGACATAAAGAGGATTGACGCACAACTCGTGGGGACGGCAAGACTTGGACAGCAGCCCCTTGTCCTGCTGTCACCATAGTTACCCAGTGCCCAGTCAGCGACATGTAACGCCCCTGTCCATGCCTACTCGTCCAAGTGTCTGTGGTGAAATGCACCCTGTCACACACAGAGTTTCTCAAAGAAGCGGTGATGTTGTGTGCGACATGCTGGTGGAGCGCAGGCACACCTTTCTTTGAGAAGTAGTGCCGACTGGGCATCTGGTACTGGGGCACTGCAACGGACATAAGGTCTCGAAAATCCTCTGTGTCCACCAGGCAGAAAGGCAGCATTTCTGTAGCCAATAACTTGCAGATGGTGAAATTCAACCTCTTAGCTTTCTCATGGCTAGGAGGAAATGGTCTTTTAATTGTCCACATCTGAGGGACCGAGGGCTGGCTATTGTGCTTAGACGGGGTTGATAAGGGTGTCCCCGGCAAACTGCCGGTCTGTGAGGAAGATGCAGGCGGACATGTTAGGTTGCCTTGATCCAAAGGTGGTGCTATCGATGTCGGACAGTGCTCAACACCAGCTGGTGTTACCACCTCCAAAGAAAATGATGACCTGCCAATCACGCTGGCTGTTGCGGGTAAAGAGGTGGCAGGTCTGTGCCCCAAAACAGGTGTGACTGCTGTCCCCCCAGTCACAGAGGATGAAGAGGCTCCGGATGCACAAGATATGGCAGACCGTGGTTGGCCCGGCCGGCTAGGCCGCATTGTAGCACACTGAGCTTCCCACTGCAACTTATGCTTCATGTCCATGTGCCGGTTCATGCATGAAGTACTCAAACTATGTATTTTTTGGCCTCTACTTAGCTTTTGCTGACAAATGTTACAGATAACACGAGTTGGGTCATCTTTATCGATCTGAAAAAATGCCCAGGCTATGCAAGGCTTAGCACCCATGCGACCTGAAGAGCCACCACGACTTGTGGTGAGAGGCAGAGTTGTGTTTTAGGATGCAGTTGTTGACGTGCTTCCAGTACTACGTCTCTGTCCAGGAAGGCGCAACCTGACCTCGTCGTCACTAGCATCTTCCTCCACCTCCTCTGCTGACCTCATCTCTTGGCTGACTGTGGGTTGACAGTAAGTGGGATCTCCAACCTCATCATCACCCTGTGCGTTATCACACCCGTCGTCCTCAGAGCCAACCTGTTCCTGCCCTGACAAAAAACTAAAGTTGTCGCTCTAATCAGGTATTTGAGTCTTATCATCGTCTTCCTCATTGTCTCCACCAACAGGAGTTACAGTTTGGGAATGAGGGTCTACATTATGGTCAGAACCTTCTGCGTCTGGTCCTGGATCCGACTCATAAAGATTCTGGGCATCAGTGCAGATCATTTCCTCGTCTGGATTCACAGAAGCGCTGGAGTCGACCTCTGATTCCCAGGCTATAGTATGAGTAAACAGCTCTGCAGACTCAACCATCTGTTCTACCTCATACTCAGACGGGCAGCTGGAGATTTGGGAGCTGTGAGGAAGCAAGTGCGATTGGGGTGACACCTTTGAGGACTGGAGTATTTGTGATGTTGAAGTTGATGTGGAGGAGAGCCCACTTAAAGGAGCACTTGATATCCGTTGAAGCACCTGCTGTTTTTTTGCCTCATCTGGAATTTGTAGCGATTGGCCTGGCCGTAAGAAAGGGATCTTATCACATTATCCGCTAAAAGAAGTAGACATTTTAGTTTGGCTGGAAGATGGTCTTTCTTCTGCAGATGTTACTGTTGCTTTAACACCTACCCAACGGACACAACCTTTTTTCCCCTTCCCAACACGCCTATTCCCCTTTCCACCAGCAGCAGGCCTTTTTCCACTCAATTTGGTGGTTAACTAATTAACAACTCTGGAGTTGTTTGCACAAAAAAACAATGGATGGGAACCGAGCAGAGCTGAGTGGCCAAACTGTGGTATTAGGCCAAAACTATTGGCTGGGTTAGATGCAGAAAAAAATTATATTCAATTTGCAATCTGATGGAGGTCCGTATAGATGGACTAATAGAGAAAGTCCCACACACTGCTAGAAGGCCAAATATTTTTTCAGAGCTAGATGCAGAAAAAAATATATTCAGTTTGCAACCTGATGGAGGTCTGTATAGATGGATTAATAGAACAAGTCCCACACACAGCTAGAAGCCCAATATTTTTTCAGAGGTAGATGCAGAAAAAAATATATTCAGTTTGCAACCTGATGGAGGTCAGTATAGATGGACTAATACAACAAGTCCCACACACAGCTAGAAGCCCAATATTTTTTCAGAGGTAGATGCAGAAAAAAATATATTCAGTTTGCAACCTGATGGAGGTCTGTATAGATGGATTAATAGAACAAGTCCCACACACAGCTAGAAGCCCAATATTTTTTCAGAGGTAGATGCAGAAAAAAATATATTCAGTTTGCAACCTGATGGAGGTCAGTATAGATGGACTAATACAACAAGTCCCACACACAGCTAGAAGCCCAATATTTTTTCAGAGGTAGATGCAGAAAAAAATATATTCAGTTTGCAACCTGATGGAGGTCTGTATAGATGGATTAATAGAACAAGTCCCACACACAGCTAGAAGCCCAATATTTTTTCAGAGGTAGATGCAGAAAAAAATATATTCAGTTTGCAACCTGATGGAGGTCTGTATAGATGGATTAATAGAACAAGTCCCACACACAGCTAGAAGCCCAATATTTTTTCAGAGCTAGATGCATAAAAAAATATATTCAGTTTGCAACCTGATGGAGGTCTGTATAGATGGACTAATACAAGTCCCACACACAGCTAGAAGCCCAATATTTTTTCAGAGGTAGATGCAGAAAAAAATATATTCAGTTTGCAACCTGATGGAGGTCAGTATAGATGGACTAATACAACAAGTCCCACACACAGCTAGAAGCCCAATATTTTTTCAGAGGTAGATGCAGAAAAAAATATATTCAGTTTGCAACCTGATGGAGGTCTGTATAGATGGATTAATAGAACAAGTCCCACACACAGCTAGAAGCCCAATATTTTTTCAGAGCTAGATGCAGAAAAAAATTATATTCAATTTGCAACCTGATGGAGGTCAGTATAGATGGACTAATAGAATGATGCTATGCCCAAAAGATTTTACTTCACTAGGTGCAGTAAAAAAATTGGTATTCTATACACAGGTGGTATATCTTGCAACACAGATAGGCTACTCCACTGACTAACACACTCTGCAATAGGCCAAAAAGGATTAGCTTTGCTAGATTCAGCCAAATGCTGTGAAAAAAATTTGCACAGCACTGGCACAGACCTGCCTGGCAAAAACTGATAGGAACTGATGTAACCTAGTCCTGAAAAGGACTCCAATTACAATTAGTCTTTACTCCCACAATCTATCTATTTAAGAGCACAGACCTGCCTGATAAAAGTCGTAGGAAATGCTGTAACCTAGTCCTTAAAAGGACTGCAATCACAACTATTCCCTACTCCCAAGCTATCTGTAGATTTGTGCGAAAATTGGCTTGAAATTAACAAGGTATAGCGCACACAGCAACAGCGGTGCCGTCTAACACGCAGCTGCAGCAGTGAGAAAATGGTGGCGACGGGGAAAATGGCTTGGTCTTATAGGGCAAGGACATGTGTGTAGCGCCGGCGTCCCTGCCCTCTGCTAGGCAGGGACGCTGTTCCCCTCACCTCTCTGCTCCGTGCCCGGCGTCCTCCTCCCGCTCTGCTGGCAGCGCGCGCTCCTTCCCGGCCACTGTGCTTAGGGCGCGCGCGCACGCTCCCCCTCCCTCTTAAAGGGGCCGCGCGCGCCGTCCTAAGGTGTCCCCGGCCAATTGCCGGAGGACCTCCAATATAAAAGGCACCTCCTCCAAAATGGAGGTGCCCGAGCAATGTTGTTGCACTGTTCACTACTCTGCTTCAGCCCTCAGGTCCCGTTGCCAGCTACCTGCCAGTTACCTGCCAGTTACCTGCCAGATTCCTGCCTGATTATCTGCTACCTGCCTGCTAGTCTGAGGTCCGACGGTCTGCCTTACTACTCCTGTCAGTCTGTCTAAGGACCAGCCTGCCCGCTCACCTGGGAGCGCACATCAGCCACCTGCCTGCTTGCCCGAGGTCCGACGGTCTGCCTTCCAACTCCTGTCAGTCTGTCTATGGACCAGCTTGCCCGCTCACCTGGGAGCACACACCTGCTACCTGCCTGCTAGTCTACCTGGAGACTCCGCCGTCACGTGCTGTGACCACCTGCCTGTCCAGTGACTCCTGCTCGCTCACCTGGGAGCGCTCATCTGCTGCCTGTCTGCTAGCCTACCTGGAGGCTCTGCCGTCACGTGCTGTGACCACCCGCCTGTCCAGAGACTTCTGCCCGCTCACCTGGGAGCGCTCATCTGCCGCCTGTCTGTTGGTCTTCCTGGAGGCTCCGCCGTCACATGCTGTGACCACCCGTTCATCCAGAGACTCTCGCCTGCTCACCTGGGAGCTCACGTCTATCATCAGCCGCCACAGGTCGTACCAACCCTTTATCCAGAGACTTCCCCGGTCACTTGTCGTGACCATCTGCCCGTTCATCCAGAGACTGCCCCGGTCACTTGCCGTGACCATCTGCCCGTTCATTCAGAGACTGCTCCGGTCACTTGCCGTGACCATCAGCCCGTTCATCCAGAGACTGCCCCGGTCACTTGCCTTGACCTCCAGCCCGTTCACTCAGAGACTGTCCCGGTCACCTGCTGTGACCTCCTGCCCGTCTTCCCTGGTCGCCACCCGCTCCCTTACAAGGACTGCCCCCTTGTATAGTAGCTCAGAGGTTCCGCCTCCCAGACCCGTTACAGTTTGCTCGGGCCATGGAACCTGGTGGCACCCAAACTCCCTCGCTCTCGGACCTGTGTCATGAACTGTCCCGTCAAAGGTCCCAACAGGAGTCCATCCTGGGTCACCTGCGGAATGTCAATACTCGCCTGGACTGCTCCACCAGCAACCTCCGCCAGTGCCATGTCTCGCAATCCAGCAGCCCCGCTGCCCACTAATACCATGGTATCCTACCCCGGACCCCGGCTTTCTGCACCTCCTCGCTTCGGAGGCGACTCCGCCCAGGCTCGGGGCTTCATAAATCAGTGCACCCTGCACTTTGAACTATTGTCCCACCAGTTTAACTCCGACCGGGCCAAAATTGCATTCATCATGTCCCATCTCACCGGGGAGGCCCTGGCCTGGCTAAATCCTCTATGGGAGAGAGGAGACCCCCTGGTGTCTGACTTGCCTGCCTTTCTCACGGCTTTCCGGAAAGTCTTCGACGAACCCGGACGGAAGACCTCATCCGCATCATCTCTGCTACGCCTCCGTCAGAGAAGTCTCACCGTGGGCCAATATGCCATACGGTTCCGTATCCTTGCCTCGGAGCTGGCCTGGGATAACGACGCTCTGGTATCCGTCTTCTGGGAGGGTCTGTCCGGCCGTTTTAAAGATGAACTTGCCGGTCGGGACATTCCTACCACTCTCGATGACCTAATAACTCTTGCCACCCGGATTGACCTACGGTTCCAGGAGCGTGCCAAAGAGGTCACCCGTGAGAGGAGGTTTCCACGTCTAGCTCCTACTTTTCAGAAACCCGTCACTCCATACGTCTCTCCCCAGGTACACTCTCCTGAGCCTATGCAGGTCGACCAGACCAAGATGGTCAAAACCCGTCAGGACTTACGCCGTGCCGAAGGGAGCTGCTTCTACTGTGGCAGTAAGGAGCACCGGATCCGTACCTGCCCGGAGAGGTCGGGAAACGCCTGTGTCTAGGTTCGCTCAGAGAGGTCAACCTAGACAAAAATAAATCCTCTCCATCTCTGCTACTGTCAGTCTCAATTATCTGCGGGGAGAATCGTTATTTCGAACTAGCCCAACTTGACTCTGGAGCGGCCGGGAATCTTATCTCACAGTCCCTGGTAGAAAAATACCGCATTCCCACCAAACCTCTGGCTGTACCAATATCTGTCGCTGCTGTGGATGGGGGCCTCTTACCACGTGGGAATGCTGCATTCTGAGAGCATCTCCTTTCATGTTCTGCCTGGACTCTCTCACGCCCTCTTGCTAGGCCTACCTTGGCTCCAGAGACATGCACCCGTGCTTGACTGGCAGACCGGAGAACTCCTTCGCTGGGGACAGGACTGCCATAAGACCTGTCTGGTTCCCGTCCATCCCGTCCGTCCTTCTCCTACCCCAGCTAATCTACCTGGACTTCCGATTCCTTATTGGTCTTATGCTGATGTCTTTAATAAAAAGGAAGCAGAGACACTACCTCCTCATAGACCATACGACTGCCCTATCGACCTGTTACCTGGCACTACTCCTCCCCGTGGGCGTATTTATCCTTTATCCGCTGCTGAGACCCGGTCGATGTCCGAATATATTGAGGAGAATCTGGCCAGGGGATTCATCCGGAAATCTACCTCTCCGGCGGGAGCAGGCTTCTTTTTCGTCAAAAAGAAGGACGGCTCTCTCCGTCCCTGTATAGACTATAGAGGCCTTAACCAGATCACGGTGAAGAATAAGTACCCCCTTCCGCTCATTCCGGAGTTATTTGATCGCCTGAGGGGGGCTAGAATCTTCACCAAACTGGACCTCCGTGGGGCGTACAACCTGGTTCGTATCCGTCAGGGGGATGAATGGAAGATGGCATTCAACACCCGGGACGGCCACTATGAATATCTGGTAATGCCCTTTGGTCTCTGTAACGCTCCTGCCGTCTTTCAAGAGTTGGTCAATGACATCTTCCGGGACCTTCTCTACTCCTGCGTAGTGGTGTACCTGGACGACATCTTGGTCTTCTCTCCGGATCTCCAGACTCACCGGAGGGACGTTCGTCAGGTCCTGCTCAGGCTCAGGCAGAATCACCTCTTCGCTAAATATGAGAAGTGCCTCTTTGAGCAGACCTCGCTTCCGTTTTTGGGCTACATTATTTCTCAGACCGGCCTACGAATGGATCCAGAGAAACTGTCTGCCATCGTGAAATGGCCTCGACCGGAGGGGTTGAAGGCCATTCAGCGATTCCTGGGCTTCGCCAACTACTACCGCCTCTTCATACCACACTTCTCTTCCCGGACTGCCCCAATTTCCGCGCTCACCCGTAAGGGTACTAATCCCAAAGAGTGGCCGCCCGAAGCAGAGGAGGCCTTTCTTTCCCTAAAACAGGCCTTCTCTTCCGCCCCGGTGCTGCATCGCCCGGACGGCAACAAGCAGTTCTTCCTGGAAGTTGACGCCTCCTCCTCTGGAGCCGGAGCGGTACTTACTCAAAAATCATCTTCCGGGAGAATGGTGACTTGTGGCTTCTTCTCCAAACTCTTCTCCTCTTCTGAGCGCAACTATTCCATAGGAGACCGAGAGTTATTGGCCATCAAACTGGCATTGGAGGAGTGGCGTTACCTACTCGAGGGGGCTCTTCACCCGGTAATAATTTACACTGACCACAAGAACTTGGCTTACCTCCAGCATGCCCAGAGACTTAACCCGCGCCAAGCCCGGTGGTCCTTGTTTTTTGCTCGCTTTGATTTTGTTCTTCATTTTCGCCCGGCTGACAAAAACGTCAAAGCAGATGCCTTGTCCCGATCCTTTCTGGTGTCCGATCTCGAGGAAGAACCTAAACATATCATCGATCCCGCCAGAGTAATGCAGGTGGCTCCCGTGAGTCTAAATCGTCTCCCTCCCGGTAAGACGTTCGTATCAGTACCTGATCGGGAGAAGATCCTACACTGGGGTCACTCGTCTAAACTAGCTGGCCACGCCGGTCAGAAAAACACCCTCCAGCTTATTGCCCGGCACTACTGGTGGCCTACCCTGCACAAGGACGTAATAGACTTTGTTTCTGCCTGTGTGTCCTGCGCCCACAACAAAGTCCCGAGACACCTGCCAGCCGGTCGCCTTCTTCCGCTTCCTGTGCCTGCTGCCCCCTGGCAGCATATTGCTATGGACTTCATAACTGATCTCCCCGTCTCTGCCGGTTGTACGGTCATTTGGGTGGTCGCTGACCGCTTTTCCAAGATGGCTCACTTTATTCCCCTGCCTGGCCTCCCGTCTGCACCCGAGCTGGCTAAAGACTTTATCCGCCACATCTTCCGTCTTCATGGCCTGCCCCTCCACATCGTGTCGGATCGTGGGGTACAGTTCACCTCACGTTTCTGGAGAGCCACTTGTAAACTGCTAGACGTCACCCTGGACTTCTCTTCCGCTTACCACCCACAGTCCAATGGTCAAGTGGAGCGGATCAATCAGAACCTGACCAGTTACCTCCGGCACTTCGTTAATGCCCATCATTCTGACTGGGTGGATCTCCTACCTTGGGCCGAGTTCTCCTATAACAATCACGAGAGCGAATCCTCCTCCAAATCCCCGTTTTTTGTAGTCTTCGGTCAGCATCCTCGGATTCCTTTTCCTGTCTCCACCTCTGTGGACAACCCGGCTGCGGAATCTCTCGTTAGCAAATTTTCCTCCATTTGGGAGAGTACCCGATCCGCACTCCTTCAGTCGTCCGAACGGATGAAAAGACACGCTGACAAAAAACGCCTGGATCCTCCACAATTTCATCCTGGAGATAAAGTCTGGCTCTCATCTAAATATGTCCAACTCAAGATACCTTCTTACAAGTTAGGGCCTCGGTTCATCGGTCCTCTGGAGGTCATCAGTCAGATCAACCCGGTGGCCTATAAATTAAAACTCCCGGCCAACTTACGGATCCCTAACTCCTTCCATGTATCTCTCCTCAAACCTGTGGTGCTTAACTCTTTTTCCAAGTCTACAGGTACGCCTCCTGCTCCGGTTTCTGCTGAGGATGAGTTTGAGGTAGAGAACATTCTTGCCACCAAAAGGGTAAGAGGAAAGACCTTTTTTCTAGTAGATTGGAGGGGGTTTGGTCCTGAGGAGAGAACGTGGGAGCCCCGGGAGAACATCCATGCCCCTCTTATCCTAGCTAAATTTCTGTCTGGTCTAAAAAAGGGGGGGCCTAAAGGGGGGGGTACGGTAGCGCCGGCGTCCCTGCCCTCTGCTAGGCAGAGACGCTGTTCCCCTCACCTCTCTGCTCCATGCCCGGCGTCCTCCTCCCGCTCTGCTGGCAGCGCGCGCTCCTTCCCGGCCACTGTGCTTAGGGCGCGCGCGCGCTCCCCCTCCCTCTTAAAGGGGCCGCGCGCGCCGTCCTAAGGTGTCCCCGGCCAATTGCCGGAGGACCTCCCATATAAAAGGCACCTCCTCCAAAATGGAGGTGCCCGAGCAATGTTGTTGCACTGTTCACTACTCTGCTTCAGCCCTCAGGTCCCGTTGCCAGCTACCTGCCAGTTACCTGCCAGTTACCTGCCAGATTCCTGCCTGAATATCTGCTACCTGCCTGCTAGTCTGAGGTCCGACGGTCTGCCTTACTACTCCTGTCAGTCTGTCTAAGGACCAGCCTGCCCGCTCACCTGGGAGTGCACATCAGCCACCTGCCTGCTTGCCCGAGGTCCGACGGTCTGCCTTCCAACTCCTGTCAGTCTGTCTATGGACCAGCTTGCCCGCTCACCTGGGAGCACACACCTGCTACCTGCCTGCTAGTCTACCTGGAGACTCCGCCGTCACGTGCTGTGACCACCTGCCTGTCCAGTGACTCCTGCTCGCTCACCTGGGAGCGCTCATCTGCTGCCTGTCTGCTAGCCTACCTGGAGGCTCTGCCGTCACGTGCTGTGACCACCCGCCTGTCCAGAGACTTCTGCCCGCTCACCTGGGAGCGCTCATCTGCCGCCTGTCTGTTGGTCTTCCTGGAGGCTCCGCCGTCACATGCTGTGACCACCCGTTCATCCAGAGACTCTCTCCTGCTCACCTGGGAGCTCACGTCTATCATCAGCCGCCACAGGTCGTACCAACCCTTTATCCAGAGACTGCCCCGGTCACTTGCCGTGACCATCTGCCCGTTCATCCAGAGACTGCCCCGGTCACTTGCCGTGACCATCAGCCCGTTCATTCAGAGACTGCCCCGGTCACTTGCCGTGACCATCAGCCCGTTCATCCAGAGACTGCCCCGGTCACTGCCTTAACCTCCAGCCCGTTCACTCAGAGACTGTCCCGGTCACCTGCTGTGACCTCCTGCCCGTCTTCCCTGGTTGCCACCCGCTCCCTTACAAGGACTGCCCCCTTGTATAGTAGCTCAGAGGTTCCGCCTCCCAGACCCGTTACAATGTGACATACACTGCCAATGACACATGCCCTTGCTTGTGTGAAAAAAAGCACTTCGCTCCGTGTGTGCGCTGCTGATAGGCTGACAGATTGCACCTCCCCACTGTAAATGTGGGAAAGAGAAAAAAAAAATGGAGATCTTCATTGTTCCTGCAGAGATCCATCCCCTGCCCCTCCCCCCACCCCGCTGTACACTCAAACTGCGTATTAACATTAATTTTCATCATTACTGAGAAAAAATCCAGTTATGATTTTGGTGCACGAACAGTTATCGAACATAACCTCGAACAGCCGAATTTTTCTCAAATTGTTCGTGTTCGCCGAACGGCTCGAACACCGCCCAAAACAGCTCGAATTTGAGATTGGCGAGCAGTTCGAGTAGAACAACGCTCATCTCTAGTCTTTACTCCCACAACCTATCTATTTAAGAGCACAGACCTGCCTGATAAAAGTCGTAGGAAATGCTGTAACCTAGTCCTTAAAAGGACTGCAATCACAACTATTCCCTACTCCCAAGCTATCTGTAGATTTGTGCGAAACTTGGCTTGAAATTAACAAGGTATAGCACACACAGCAACAGCGGTGCCGTCTAACATGCAGCTGCACCAGTGAGAAAATGGTGGCGACGGGGAAAATGGCTGGGTCTTATAGGGCAAGGATATGTGACATACACTGCCAATGACACATGCCCTTGCTTGTGTGAAAAAAAGCACTTCGCACCTTGTGTGCGCTGCTGATAGGCTGACAGATTGCACCTCCCCACTGTAAATGCGGGAAAGAGAAAAAAAAATGGAGATCTTCATTATTCCTGCAGAGATCCATCCCCTGCCTCTCCCCCCGCCCCGCTGTACACTCAAACTGCGTATTAACATTAATTTTCATCATTACTGAGAAAAAATCCAGTTTTGATTTTGGTGCACGAACAGTTATCGAACATAACCTCGAACAGCCGAATTTTTTTCAAATCATTTGTGTTCGCCGAACGGCTCGAACACCGCCCAAAACAGCTCGAATTTGAGATTGGCGAACAGTTCGAGTCGAACAACGCTCATCTCTACTCATCACCCTCAAAACACCATCCCCACTGTCAAACATGGTGGTGGCAGCATCATGGTTTAGGCCTTCTTTTCTTCGGCAGGGACAGGGACGATGGTTAAAATTGATGGGAAGATGGACGGAGCCAAATACAGGACCATTCTGGAAGAAAACCTGTTGGAGTCTGCAAAAGACCTGAGACTGGGACAGAGATTTATCTTCCAAAAAGACAATGATCCCAAACATAAAGCAAAATCTACAATGGAATGGTTCAAAAATAAACGTATCCAGGTGTTAGAATGGCCAAGTCAAAGTCCAGACCTGAATCCAATTGAGAATCTGTGGAAAGAGCTGAAAACTGCTGTTCACAAACGCCCTCCATCCAACCTCACTGAGCTCGAGCTGTTTTGCAAGGAAGTATGGGCAAGAATTTCAGCCTCTCGATGTGCAAAACTGATAGAGACATACCCCAAGTGACTTGCAGCTGTAATCGCAGCAAAAGGTGGTGCTACAAAGTATTAACTCAAGGGGGCCGATTAATATTGCATGCCCCACTTTTCAGTTTTTAATTTTTTTAAAAAGTTTAAAATATCCAATAAATTTCGTTCCACTTCACGATTGTGTCCCACTTGTTGTTGATTCTTCCCCAAAAAATTAGAATTTTATGTCTTTATGTTTGCAGCCAGAAATGTGGTCAAATGTAGAAAAGTTCAAGGGGGCCAAATACTTTCACAAGGCACTGTACCATCACCACAGGGCAAGTGGGAAGAGTGGAGGCTAAGCACCAGAATTGGCGCTTCTTATGGATGGGCTATTTCTGGGGCGGCTGAGAGATGATGTTATTAGCCTCAGAGGGGGCCAGGATCCATAGCCCCTTCCCTGGCTATTAATATAAGCCAGCAGCTGTCTGCCTAGCCTTTTCTGGTTAGATTTTAAGATGAACTCAGGCGAGGAAAAAGATGGCCTCCTCGAAACCCCTAGCTTGTTGGTCCATTCGGAAGCCAACATTGTGGCTGTCAATATGTCAGAAATGTTGTCAACTTACTAAAAAGAGCATGACTTGAAATTGGTACAACAGAAGAGAGACAGGTCTCATCTGTGGCATCAGGCATGAGATATTCACTGAGTCTCACGCTCTTGTCAATGTAAAGCCCTATAGGATTCTGGGGGCTCAGTGGAGGGGATACAGAGCTTGCCACGCCCCCTCACAAAAAAAGGGTGAGAGCATTTCAGGTAATTAGACTATTACAGGAGGTTTGTCCCTAATTTTGCCATAATGGCAGAACCTCTAATTGATCTTCTAAAGAGTACAAAATTAGTTATGGTTAAATTGTCTCCAGAGAGGGCATTTCAAGACACTAAACTAGCTCTCTGTAGGCACTTAGTGTTAGCAGCACTGAATTTTATCCAGAGCATTAATAGTCCAGACAGATACATTGGATGTCGGGCTGGGAGCTTTCATGTCCCACGAGATCAGTGGGGAGAATAAATCCTATAAGGTATATGGGAATGTGGGAATGCAGATGCTCAGTCAAGTGTTCACTGTTTATGGGTAGATGGTGTCCAACCCCAACTTTTGATGGGGGGGGGTATGTAAGATAGCAGGAGGTAAGGTCCTGGATGGCAGATATGTGCCACCATGGTGGTTGGCCTCGGTAATTTAAAATCTGTACCAGTAACACTAGGTTATCGAGAGGGTTAATTTAACTGGATTTTGGGTCTGGGATTTATGAGCAATCAAAAGAGCCAGGGTGCAAATGGTTGTGCCCATGATCCAGCCCAGGGCTTACAGACCTAATCATAGCAGCTGAGTAAGCTTAGCAGTGTGAAGTTTGGGCTGGAGCTGAACAGAGGTGTTTGTTTGTCTGGTGAATGCGTAGAACTGCTGGAGCTGCTGTGGCCTGAAACACTGAGACTAGTGGGACTGCTATATTTACCTTGTTTCATTGTGCCTAATGGAAGAACTATTTATGTTATTCACTTGTACTGGAGAAAAGCTGTTTTGTTTTGGAGCTGTAACGTTTATTATGAACAATAAACTTTTTATGCTGTTTTGATACAAAAACCCTCTGTGCATATTCAAGTGGCTACCAGAGAGCTGAACCCCTACAATGTATAAATACAATGTGTGTATATATATATATATCTATAATATAACAGGCCAAGCGTCCCTGTCTGAAGCCTGTATAGACTTCGCATGCGCAACGCGTAGTCTGGCTCCAGACAGAAGAACGCTTGGAGCCGTTACAGGTAAGAGGAGTGTATGGCGCCAGAGATCGCAGTATGCGTAGACACTGAACGCATAACGCGAACTCCGGCGCAATACTTACATACTTACCTGACCGGGAGGAACGTTGCCGCGGCTCCTCTCTTCTGGCCGGAGACTGGGGGCGGAGTGAAGGCGTCGGAATCGGCGCATGTGCATAGCGCTATTCGGCGCCATTTTACTGAAGACACATTTACAGTGTGTCTTCAGCAAAATGGCGCCAGACAGCGCGGTGCTCCGGCGTCGCACTCCTCCCCCGGCCTCCGGCAGAAGAGGACACAGCAGCGCTGGAGCACAGGGAAGAAAGATGAGTATGTGTTTATTTTTTTTGTATGTGTGCAGAGATACCATACCAGGATTAGGGGGATGAGGGGTACCACGCATAGCAGGATTGGGGGATGAGGGGTACTATGCATACCAGGATTTGGGGATGAGGGGACCATGCATACCAGGATTGGAGGCGAGGGGACCATGCATACAAGGATTGAGGGATGAGGCTGCCACGTATACTAGGATTGGAGGATGAGTGGTACCATACTTACCAGGATTAGGAGAATGAGGGGTTCCACACATACCAGGATTGAGGGATGAGGGGTACCATGCATACCAGGATTGGGGGATGAGGGGCACCCTGCATAACAAGATAGGGATTTGGGAGGGCCATGCATATGAGGATTGGTGGGTGAGGGGACCATGCATATCAGGATTGGGGGATGAGGGGACCTTGCATACCAGGATTGAGGGATGAGGCGGCCACGTATACCAGGATTGGGGGATGAGGGGAACCATATATACCAAGATTGGGGGATGAGGGGGCCATGCATACCAGGATTGGTGTTGAGGGGACCACACAAACCAGGAATGGGGGATGAGGGGTGCCATGCATAGCTGGATTGGGGATGAGGGGACCATGCATACCAGGATTGGGGGTGAGGGGACCACGCATACCAGGATTGGAGGTGAGGGGACCATGCATATCAGGATAGGGGGATGAGGAGTACCATGCATAAAAGGATTGGGGGATGAGGGGTACCATGCATACCAGGATTCGGATGAGGAGCCATGCACACTAGGATAGGGATGAGGGGTACCATGTTTACCAGGATAGGGATGAGGGGTACCATGCATATCAGGATGAGGGATGAGGGGTACCATGCATACCAGAATGAGGGATAAGAGAGCCATGCATACCAGGATTGGGGGATGAGGGGTACCATGCATACCAGGATCGGGGGATGAGGAGTGCCATTCATACCATGATTGGGGATGAGGGGTGCCATGCATACCAGGATTGAGGGATGAGGGGACCATGCATACCAAGAATGAGGGATGAGGGGACCATGCATACCAGGATTGAGGGATGAGGGGTACCATGCATACCAGGATTGGGGGATGAGGGAACCACGCATACCAGGATTGGGGTATGAGGGGTACTATACATACCAGGATTGGGGGATGAGGGGTACCATGCATACAAGGATTGGAGGATGAGGAGTGCCATGCATACCAGGATTGGGGATGAGGGGTGTCATGCATACCAGGATTGGGGATGAGGGGTCCCATGCATAGCAGTATTGGGGAAAAGGGGTACCATGCATACCAGGATTGAGGGCTGAGGGGTACCATGCATACTAGGATTGGGGGATGAGGGGTACCATGCATACCAGGATAGGGATCTGGGGGGCCATGCATACCAGGATTCGGATGAGGGGCCATGTATACCAGGATAGGGATGAGGGGTACCATGTATACCAGGATGAGGGATGAGGGATGAGGGGTGCCATGCATGCCAGGATTGGGTATGAGGGGTGCCATGCATACCAGAATTGGGGTTGAGGGGTGCCATGCATACAGGATTGGGGGTGAGGAGTGCCATGTATACCAGGATTGGAGTTGAGGGGTTCCATGAATACCAGGATTTGAGGTGAGGGGTGCCATGCATACCAGGATTGGGATGAGGCGTGCCATTCATACCAGGATAGGGATGAGTGGTGCCATGCATACCAGGATTTGGGGTGAGGGGTTCCATGCGTACCAGGATTGAGGATGAGGGGTGCCATGCGTACCAGGTTTGAGGATGTAGGGTGCCATGCGTACCAGGATTGAGGGTGAGGGGTGCCATGAGTACCAGGATTGAGGGTGAGGGGTGCCATCAGCACCAGGATTAGGGGTGAGAGGTGCCATACATACCAGGATAGGGATGAGGCGTGCCATGCATACCAGGATAGGAATGAGGCGCGCCATGGATACCAGGATAAGGATGAGGGCATCACATAACAGGATGGGGGAACAGGATTGGGGAGCACAAATTCCAGGATGGGGGCAGCACAAATACCAGGATGGGAGACCATATACCAATAAAAATGCTCGCCACCCGGGCGTAGAACGGGCTCAATAGCTAGTGTATATATATATATATATATATATATATATATATGTGTGTGTGTGTGTGTGTATATATATAAATATATATATATATTCACACATATATATATACCGTATTTTTTGGAATATAAGATTCACCAGACCATAAGACGCACCTAGGTATTAGAGGAGGAAAAAAAAAAAATTTAAGCAAAAAATGTGGTCATGATGCACTTTTAAGGGGGAGGGGGTCTTCTGCTTACACTGGTATAGGGGTAATGTCTCCCAATTCTGACAATATCCCCCATCCTGGTATATATGCCCCCCCCCTTTCCTTTTATACGTGGTCCTCATCCCCATCCTGGTATGCCTGGCATCCCTCCATCCTGGTATGCATGGCACCCCTCATGCGTATCCTGGTATGCATGGTACCCCTCATCCTTATCCTGGTATGCATGGCACCACTCATCCCTATCCTGGTATGCATGGCACCCCTCATCCCTGTCCTGGTATGCATGGCACCCCTAATCCCTATCCTGGTATGCATGGCACCCCTCATCGCTATCCTGATATGCATGGCACCCCTCATCCCTGTCCTGGTATGCATGGCACCCCTCATCCCCAAATCCTGGTATGCATGGCACCCCTAATCCCTATCCTGGTATGCATGGCACCCCTCATCCCCAAATCCTGGTATGCATGGCACCCCTAATCCCTATCCTGGTATGTATGGAACCCCTCATCCCTGTTCTGGTATGCATGGCACCACTAATCCCTGTCCTGGTATTCATGGTCTCCCTAATCCCCATCATGCTGCACATTAAAAAAAAATAAACACCCCTACTCACCTTTCTTCTCTCCTCCAGCGCTGCATCCTGTCTGCCTGCACTGATCTCTCCATATGAGCCGCGCATGACGTCACTGCCATGCGTGGCTCACAAGGAGAGATCAGTTGCCGGAAGTCACTGCTCCCCACGCCGGGTCTGTGTGCGCGGGTACAAGTGAATTCACTTTCCTTCATAGTCGACACACAGCGTAGCCACGCTGCGACTCCTGCTGCTAGCGGCTATCTTCTGTGCCCGCTCATTAAAGGGCATGAATATTCACCCCCTCCCCACGCCCATGGACGTGGAGAGAGGTTGAATATTCATGCCCTTTAACAGCGGGCACAGGAGATAGCCGGCAGCAGCAGGAGCCGCAGCGCGGCTACACTGTGTACAGCTATTAAGAAGCATAAATATTCATTTTCTTTAGCAGCAGGGACAGTGCCCCGCTCCTCCACCGATACCGCTCCCCCCACACCACACATAAATATACACCTCCCCCAACATTCGGACTATAAGACGCACCCCCCACTTTCCTCCAAAATTTTGGAGGAAAAAAGTGCGTCATATAGTCCGAAAAATACGGTATATACAGTACAGACCAAAAGTTTGGACACACTTTCTCATTTAAAGATTTTTCTGTATTTTCATGACTAAGAAAATTGTACATTCACACAGAAGGCATCAAAACTATGAATTAACACATGTGGAATTATATACTTAACAAAAAAGTGTGAAACAACTGAAAATATGTGTTATATTCTAGGTTCTTCAAAGTAGCCAACTTTTGCTTTGATGACTGCTTTGCACAGTCTTGGCATTCTCTTGATGAGCTTCAAGAGGTAGTTTTCACTTCACAGGTGTGCCCTGTCAGGTTTAATAAGTGGGATTTCATGCCTTCTAAATGGGGTTGGGACCATCAGTTGTGTTGTGCAGAAGTCTGGTGGATACACAGCTGATAGTCCTACTGAATAGACTGTTAGAATTTGTATTATGGCAAGAAAAAAGCAGCTAAGTAAAGAAAAACGAATGGCCATCATTACTTTAAGAAATAAAGGTCAGTCAGTACGAAAAATTGGGAAAACTTTGAAAGTGTCCCCAAGTGCAGTTGCAAAAACCATCAAGCGCTACAAAGAAACTGGCTCACATGAGGACCGCCCCAGGAAAGGAAGACCAAGAGTCACCTCTGCTTCTGAGGATAAGCTTCTCTGAGTCACCAGCCTCAGAAATAGCAGGTTAACAGCAGCTCAGATTAGAGAGCAGGTCAATGCCACACAGAGTTCTAGCAGCAGACACATCTCTTCAACAGCTGTTAAGAGGAGACTTTGTGCAGCAGGCCTTCATGGTAAAATAGCTGCTAGGAAACCACTGCTAAGGACAGGCAACAAGCAGAAGAGACTTGATTGGGCTAAAGAACACGAGGAATGGACATTAGACCAGTGGAAATCTGTGCTTTGGTCTGATGAGTCCAAATTTGAGATCTTTGGTTCCAACCACCGTGTCTTTGTGCGACGCAAAAAAGGGGAATGGATGGACTCTACATGACTGGTTCCCACCGTGAAGCATGGAGGAGGAGGTGTGATGGTGTGGGGGTGCTTTGCTGGTGACACTGTTGAGGATTTATTCAAAATTGAAGGCATACTGAACCAGCATGGCTACCACAGCATCTTGTAGCGGCATGCTATTCCATCCGGTTTGCATTTAGTTGGACCATCATTTATTTTTCAACAGGACAATTACCCCAAACACACCTCCAGGCTGTGTAAGGGCTATTTGACCAAGAACGAGAGTGATGGGGTGCTACGCCAGATGACCTGGCCTCCACAGTCACCAGACCTGAACCTAATTGAGATGGTTTGGGGTGAGCTGGACCGTAGAGTGAAGGCAAAAGGGCCAACAAGTGTTAAGCATCTCTGGCAACTCCTTCAAGATTGTTGGAAGACCATTTCCGGTGACTACCTCTTGAAGCTCATCAAGAGAGTGCCAAGACTGTGCAAAGCAGTCATCAAAGCAAAAGGTGGCTACTTTGAAGAACCTAGAATATAAGACATATTTTCAGTTGTTTCACACTTTTTTGTTAAGTATATAATTCCACATGTGTTAAAACACTAGAACTACTGATGGAGTCATTTTGACTCCTTTTGTTTTTTATTTCTCTTCTGTGACTACATTTTTCAGAATTCCGGCTTGAAACTCGGTGACTTTTCCTCAAATATGATGTGAAAAAAGATTTTGTGAGAATAAATAATTTTGGTGAAAAATTTGCGCGTTTTTTTCAAAATTTACCAAGAACTACTGAAGGGAGTCATTTTGACTCCCTACTATATTTTGAGGTCCTTTTGTCACTAAATGTTGCTATAAAGTTTTGTGCATAATTTTTTCACTCTGTCTTATTTACCCTGATGTTCATATAGATGTAGTTCAATTTACATGTCAACTTTTCACATTTTCCTTGTGTTTTACCTGCTTGTATTACTGTGTAATGCTGAACAAAATAGCTTGTTTACTCTAGGCTCTTATCTTATGCTAATGAAGGGTGGTGTTTTTCTAAGGTCCTAGCAGGAGACAGTATTCTGGATAGTAACTTTACTTTCAGTTCAGCTAAAGAGACAAAGAGAACAGACGCAGACATACGAGCTCTGAAGACTCATACAGGTATGAATTGTTATGAAATAGTTTAGCTGTCTGTCAACTGATTCAGCCCACCTACTTTTGAAGGTGGCAGAACAGTTATTATTTCTTTTAATTTTCATTTCATTTCTATTTTTCAGCAGGGAACTATATAGAATTATGGAATTTGTGAGGAATATGGAGAGAAGACGTTTGATAAAGCCTCAGGATATTCTGGCTACTTTGCAATCCATAGCGGAGGATGAATCGGAATCCGAATTGCAGGAACATGTATTTGATTCTGACAGTGATGAAGATTTCATTCCTCAGAACATATCAAGTGAATCTGAAGACTCAGAAGGAACAAATCCAGAAGGTAAGTAGTTATGTGTATTTATTTGTTCTTCCACACACTGAGTTAGGGCCTGTGCACACTAGCAGAATTCTGGCTGAATAGCCATCTGGATATTCTTGCCGCAATACAGGCCGTACCTGCCCGCTCGTTGCCTGAAGCTCTGCTCCGAACCCCGGGCTGGAGCCGCTGTCAGGGACAGAGCAGCGCTTGCTTACGCGCGAGCACGGCTCCGTCCCAGACAGCGGCTCCAGCCCGGGGTTCGGAGCGGAGCTTCAGGTATGAAACTCCGCTCTGTACCTGAGCGGGCAGGTACGGGCCGGATTGTGGTGAGAATATCCGGTCGGATATTCCGCCGCTAATCCAGCCAGTGTGCACGGACCCTTACAAAACAAAAATTCTAAATATTCATCAACTTTTTTACAGATATTCCAAGCACATCAACTGGGGATCGGGCTCATGCAGTTATGTTGCCTCGTGACCATCCTCCTGGTCGTGGACAGAAAAAATCAGCAAAACGTCCCAGAAATGAAAGAACAACAGATAACGATGGCGGCGAAGGTAATGCAACAACAAACACCAGAGAAGGCGAATCTGAAGGAATACTAGTTTCAGCGGATGGTATTCAATGGAAACCTGTTGAAATTGGAGAACACTTGCCTGGTAGGCGTGACAGCCAAAATATTCTTCGAGAAGCACCTGGCCCTACAGGATACGCCAGAAGAAATATCATTATCGATAGTCCTTTGAGCGCATGGCGTTTATTTTTTGATTCATATATATTGACACATATAAAGAACTGTACGCTTGCAGAAGCATGCAGGAACAATAATTTACAGTTTACTCTATCTGATGAGGAGCTAGATGCATTCATTGCGATATTCTATGCTCATGGAATATCTGGCACGAACCGTCACTCGATTTGCAGTATTTGGTGTAATGACTGGGGAATACCGTTTTGCAAAGCGACAATGTCTAGGGACCGCTTTGTTGAAATTATGAGGTTTCTCAGATTTGATGAGAAATCTACTCGATCGGAGAGACTGCAAACGGACAAGTTTGCTCTATTTTCTACTGTGTGGGACAGGTTTATTGAAAATTGTATTGCGTGTTACAAACCTGGCCCATACATAACGGTGGATGAGCAACTTTTCCCAAGCAAAACTAGGTGTCCATTCACGCAGTACATGCCTTCCAAACCAGATAAATATGGCCACAAATATTGGCTAGCTGTTGATAAGAGGAGCAAATATCTGGCAAATGGCTTCCCTTATCTAGGCAAAGATGACACACGCCGTGCTGAGGACCGTTTAGCTGACCATGTGGTAATGAAGTTATTGGACCCGTTTTTGAAAAAAGGTCGCAATGTTACAACCGATAATTATTTTACTTCAGTAAAATTAGCTAAACAGCTAAAAAGCAAAGGAACAACCATCGTGGGAACACTGAACAAGATAAGGCGAGAAGTGCCTAAAGAAATAAAATCCATGAAAGAGGAATTGTACAACACTAAAGTGTTTAGAAATGAAGACAATTTTACACTTACAGTATATTAAGGAAAGCCCAACAAAAATGTTGTCATTTTGAGTTCCGTCCATCCAGATGTTGTTGTTGCGTCTGATTCCGCTAAAAATCTCCAGAAACGGTAAAGTTTTACAATGAAACAAAATATGGAGTAGATGTAGTGGATCAGATGGCACGAAAATATACCACACGAACATGCACAAGGAGATGGCCTGTTCATGCATTTGAAAATGCCTTAGACTTTGCGGGTATAAATGCATGGATAATATTCAAGGAGATTACCCACCAAAAAATGTCACGCAAGGCATTTTTGCAAACGCTTGTGAGAGAGTTGAGTGGTCCTTATGTCACAGATAGGGAAAAGGGTTCCACATCCCAAGTTTCTACATGCTCAGAAGTGATGGTTCAAACAAAATTTTGCCAGATCAAAGAAAAGTGCAAGAAAAATAGATCTGTCGGAAATTGTAAGACTTGTGGTAAGTCTTTGTGTGGGCAATGTACTGCCATAAATCAAAGGCAATGCCTAAAATGCGAAGCACCAAATGTTTAGAAGGTGAATTCTGCGCCATATTTTCATTTTTATGCTCCTCCACCTACATTTTCTCTGCTTTTTGTTCTTCAGTTGTTGTTTATATGTGTGCACTTGAATAAAAAAAAATGTTTGAAAAACGTCTATTATAATTATTGTTATTTTCTGTAGAAAAATAAGAAAAGCAGAAAAAAAACAATCAAAAGCATTACTGTTGGATCTCACAATAATAATACATTACAAAAAATATAATTATTAATAAATAACCACAAATGAAACTCTAAAAATAAACGAAAACAAGCAAGGAGTCAAAATGTAGTTTTGTAGTTCTAGGCGGGGTCACGAGTCCAGTAGTCCTAGTGTTAATTCATAGTTTTGATGCCTTCAGTGTGAATGTACAATTTTCATAGTCATGAAAATACAGAAAAATCTTTAAATGAAGTGTGTTCAAACTTTTGGTCTGTACTGTATGTGTGTATATATGTGTATATATGTGTGTATATATATATATATATATATATATATATATATATATATATATATATATATGTATATATACACTGCTCAAAAAAATAAACGGAACACTCAAATAACACATCCTAGATCTGAATGAATGAAATATTCTCATTGAATACTTTGTTCTCATAGAATCATAGAATCATAGAATGGTAAAGTTGGAAGGGACCTCCTGGGTCATCTGGTCCAACCCCCTGCTCAAAGCAGGATTCACTAGATCATCTCAGACAGATGTCTGTCCAGCCTCTGTTTGAAGACGTCCATTGAAGGGGAACTCACCACCTCTCGTGGCAGCCTGTTCCACTCATTAATCACCCTAACTGTCAAAAAGTTTTTTCTAATATCTAATCTGTGTCTCCTCTCATTTAGTTTCATCCCATTGCTTCTAGTCTTTCCTTGTGCAAATGAGAATAAAGATGATCCTTCTACAATGTGACAGCCCTTGACATATTTGTAGACAGCTATTAAGTCTCCTCTCAGTCTTCTTTTTTGCAAGCTAAACATTCCCAAATCCTGCAACCGTTCCTCATAGGACATGGTTTGCAGACCAGTCACCATTCTGGTCGCTCTTCTCTGAACTTGCTCCAGTTTGTCTATGTCTTTTTTAAAATGTGGTGCCCAAAACTGTACACAGTATTCCAGATGAGGACTGACCAAAGAGGAGTAAAGACCGATAATGACTTCACGTGATCTAGACTGTATGCTTCTGCTAATACATCCCAGAATTGTATTTGCCTTTTTTGCTGCTGCATCACACTGTTGACTCATGTTCAGTCTATGATCTATTAGTATACCTAAGTCTTTTTCACATGTACTGTTGCTTAGCTCTATTCCTCCCATTTTGTATATGCTTTTTTCATTTTTATTGTCCAGATGTAGTACTTTGCATTTTTCCCTGTTAAAAACTATTCTGTTGGTTGCTGCCCACTGCTCCAGTTTATTTAGGTCTTTTTGAATCCTCTCTCTCTCTTCTCTAGTATTAGCTATCCCTCCTAGCTTTGTGTCATCAGCAAATTTAATCAGTTTACCCTCAATTCCTTCATCTAAATCATTGATAAAGATGTTGAACAATACAGGTCCCAGGACGGAGCCCTGTGGTACCCCACTTGAGACATTCATCCAGCTGGATGTGAAGCCATTTACGACCACCCTTTGAGTCCGATCACTAAGCCAGTTATGAATCCACCTAACAGTTGCCTGGTCCATTGCATACTTGGTCATTTTTTCAATAAGGATGGTGTGAGATACTTTGTCAAATGCTTTGCTGAAGTCAAGATATACTATATCTACAGCATTTCCCTGATCCACCCAGTCAGTGATTCTGTCATAGAAGGAAATTAAGTTAGTCTGACATGACTTGTTAGTTACAAACCCATGCTGACTCTGGTTAATCACTTCATTCTTATCCATGTACTTACATACATGTTGTTTAATAATTTGTTCAAAGATCTTTCCTGGTATAGAAGTCAGACTCACCGGCCTATAGTTCCCTGGGTCCACCTTCTTCCCCTTTTTGAAGATAGGAACAACATTTGCTCTTCTCCAGTCTTCTGGGACTTCTCTTGTTCTCCAAGAATTTTCAAAGATTATGGAGAGTGGTTCTAAAATTTCTTCTACGATCTCCTTCAGTACTCTGGGGTGTAATTCATCTGGACCTGGAGACTTGAGCTCATTTATGTTAGCTAAATATTCCCTCACAATCTTTCTGTTTACAGATAACTTGGATTCCTCTATTCCTTTAAAAGAACAGTGAAGATCAGTTGATGTTACATTTTCTTTCTGAGAGAAAACAGATGCAAAATAGGAATTAAAAAGTTCGGTCTTCTCAACATCCTCTCTTACCATTTCTCCATTTTCATCCTGTAAAAATCCTATAGCATCTTTGACTTTTCTTTTACTTTTGACATACCCCCAAAATCCTTTTTTATTGCTTTTGACATCTCTTGCAAGCCTTAATTCATTGTCAGCTTTAGCTAACCTGATACGTGCCCTGCAGGATCTGCAGACTGCATTATAATCTTCTTTAGATATGCCTCCCTCTTTCCATTTAATAAACATTTCTTTCTTTCTTTTTAGCATGTGTTTAAGTTCTGTGTTCATCCATCCTGGTTTCCTTAAATGCTTCCCATTCTTCCTACTTTTTGGGATTGTTAACGATTGTGCTTTGAGAATCTCATTTTTAAAAATTTCCCATCCTTCCTGGACATTTTTGTCCTTAAGGACATCCAGCCATTGGATCCCTCCTATTCTCTTTCTGAGTCTCTTAAAATCTGCCTTTCTAAAATCTAATCTTGAAGTTTGAGTCTTCACATGTCTTCCTCCTCTAGTTATCCAAAATTCTATAATAGCATGATCGCTGCCTCCTAGGGTCCCAGCCACCTTTACCTCCTCAACCATTTCCTCTCTGTTTATAAGGATTAGATCCAAAGTAGCAGATCCCCTCAAAGTTGAATGTGCTGACACAAAGTTGAATGTGCTGACAACAAAATCACACAAAAATCATCAATGAAAATTGAATTTATTAACCATTGGAGGCCTGGAATTGGAGTCACCCCCAAAATTAAAGTGGAAAAACACAATACAGGCTGATCCAACTTTGATATAATGTCCTTAAAACAAGTCAAAATGAGGCTCAGCATTGTGTGTGGCCTCCACGTGCCTGTATGACCTCCCTACAATGCCTGGGCATGCTCCTGATGAGGTTGCGAATGGTCTCCTGTGGGATCTCCTCCCAGACCTGTACTAAAGCATCCGCCAACTCCTGGACAGTCTGTGGTGCAACGTGACGTTGATGGATGGAGCGAGACATGATGTCCCAGATGTGCTCAATCAGATCCAGGTCTGGGGAACGGTCGGGCCAGTCCATAACTTCAATGCCTTCATCTTGCAAGGACTGCTGACACACACCAGACACATGAGGTCTGGCATTGTCCTGCATTAGGAGGAACCCAGGGCCAACCTCACCAGCATATGGTCTCACAAGGGGTCTGAGGATCTCATCTCGGTACCTAATGGCAGTCAGGCTACCTCTGGTGAGCACATGGAGGGCTGTGCAGCCCTCCAAAGAAATGCCACCACAGATTATTACTGATCAACTGCCAAACCGATCATGCTGAAGGATGTTGCAGGCAGCAGATTGCTCTCCATGGCGTCTCCAGACTCTGTCATGTCTGTCACATGTGCTCAGTGTGAACCTGCTTTCATCTGTGAAGAGCACAGGGCGCCAGTGGCGACTTTGCCAATCCTGGTGTTCTGTGGCAAATGCCAAGCGTCCTGCACGGTGTTGGGCTGTGAGCACAATCCCCACCTGTGGACATCGGGCCTTCATACCACCCTCATGGAGTCGGTTTCTAACCGTTTATGCAGACACATGCACATTTGTGGACTGCTGATGGTCATTTTGCAGGGCTCTGGCAGTGTTCCTCCTGTTCCTTCTTGCACAAAGACGGAGGTAGTGGTCCTGCTGCTGGGTTGTTGCCCTCCTACGGCCCCCTCCACATCTCCTGGTGTACTAGCCTGTCTCCTGGTAGCATCTCCAGCCTCTGGACACTACGCTGACAGACACAGCAAACCTTCTTGCCACAGCTCGCATTGATGTGCCACCCTGAATGAGCTGCACTGCCTGAGCAACTTCTGTAAGCTGTAGAGTCCGTCTCATGCTACCACGAGTGGGAAAGCACAACCAACATTCAAAAGTGACCAAAACATCAGCCAGAAAGCATTGGTACTGAGATGTGGTCTGTGGTCCCCACCTGCAGAACCACTCCTTTATTGAGGGTGTCTTGATAATTGCCAATAATTTCCATTTATTGTCTATTCCATTTGCACAACATCATGTGAAATTGATTGTCAATCAGTGTTGCTTCCTAAGTGGACAGTTTGATTTCACAGAAGTTTGATTTACTTGGAGTTATATTCTGTTGTTTAAGTGTTCCCTTTATTTTTTGAGCAGTGTATATATATATATATATATATATATATATATATATATATATATATATATATATATATATATATATATATATATATATATATATATATATATATATACATATATATATACAGTACAGACCAAAAGTTTGGACACACCTTCTCATTTAAAGATTTTTCTGTATTTTCATGACTATGAAAATTGTACATTCACACTGAAGGCATCAAAACTATGAATTAACACATGTGGAATTATATACTTAACAAAAAAGTGTGAAACAACTAAAAATATGTCTTATATTCTAGGTTCTTCAACGTAGCCACCTTTTGCTTTGATGACTGCTTTGCACACTCTTGCCATTCTCTTGATGAGCTGCAAGTGGTAGTCACCGGAAATGGTCTTCCAACAATCTTGAAGGAGTTCCCAGAGATGCTTAGCACTTGTTGGCCCTTTTGCCTTCACTCTGCGGTCCAGCTCACCCCAAACCATCTCGATTGGGTTCAGGTTTGGTGACTGTGGAGGCCAGGTCATCTGGCGTAGCACCGCATCACTCTCTTACTTGGTCAAATAGCCCTTACACAGCCTGGAGGTGTGTTTGGGGTCATTGTCCTGTTGAAAAATAAGTGATGGTCCAACTAAATGCAAACCGGATGGAATAGCATGCCGCTGCAAGATGCTGTGGTAGCCATGCTAGATCAGTATGCCTTCAATTTTGAATAAATCCCCAACAGTGTCACCAGCAAAGCACCCCCACACCATCACACCTCCTCCTCCATGCTTCACGGTGGGAACCAGGCATGTAGAGTCCATCCATTCACCTTTTCTGCGTCGCACAAAGACATGGTGGTTGGAACCAAAGATCTCAAATTTGGACTCAACAGGCAAAAGCACAGATTCCCACTGGTCTAATGTCCTTTCCTTGTGTTCTTTAGCCCAAACAAGTCTCTTCTGCTTGTTGCCTATCCTTAGCAATGGTTTCCTAGCAGCTATTTTACCATGAAGGCCTGCTGCACAAAGTCTCCTCTTAACAGTTGTTGAAGAGATGTGTCTGCTGCTAGAACTCTGTGTGCCATTGACCTGGTCTGTAATCTGAGCTGCTGTTAACCTGCAGTTTCTGAGGCTGGTGACTCGGATAAACTTATCCTCAGAAGCAGAGGTGACTCTTGGTCTTCCTTTCCTGGGGCGGTCCTCATGTGAGCCAGTTTTTTTGTAGCGCTTGATGGTTTTTGCAACTGCACTTGGGGACACTTTTAAAGTTTTCCCAATTTTTCGTACTGACTGACCTTCATTTCTTAAAGTAATGATGGCCACTCGTTTTTCTTTACTTAGCTGCTTTTTTCTTGCCATAATACAAATTCTAACAGTCTATTCAGTAGGACTATCAGCTGTGTATCCACCAGACTTCTGCACAACACAACTGATGGTCCCAACCCCATTTATAAAGCAAGAAATCCCACTTTTTAAACCTGACAGGGCACATCTGTGAAGTGAAAACCATTTCCGGTGACTACCTCTTGAAGCTCATCAAGAGAATGCCAAGAGTGTGCAAAGCAGTCATCAAAGCAAAAGGTGGCTACTTTGAAGAACCTAGAATATAAGACATATTTACATATTTTCAGTTGTTTCACTCTTTTTTGTTGAGTATATAATTCCACATGTGTTAATTCATAGTTTTGATGCCTTCAGTGTGAATGTACAATTTTCATAGTCATGAAAATACAGAAAAATCTTTAAATGAGAAGGTGTGTCCAAACTTTTAGTCTGTACTGTATATATATACACACACACATTCACACATTATTCTATATAAAGTCATGGCCGAAAGTGTTGACACCCTTGAAATTTTTCTCCCAAAAAATTATTGCAATCACACATGTTTTGTTATTTGCATGTTTATTTCCTTTGTGTGTATTAGATCAACGCAAAAAACAGAGAGAGGGCAAATTGGGCATAATTTCACACAAAACCCCAAAAATGGGCTGGACAAAATTGTTGCCACCTTTACAAAATTGTGGGTAAACAACGTTGTTTCAAGCAAGTAATCCTCGTTCAAACTCACCTGTGGCAAGTAATAGGTGTGAGCAATATGAAAATCACACCTGAAACCAGATAAAATGTGGAGAAGTTGACTCAATCTTTGCATTGTATCTGTGTGTGCCGCACTAAGCATGGAAATCAGAAGGAGGAGAAGAGAACTGTCTGTGGACTTGAGATCCAAAATTGTGGAATAATATCAACAATCTCAAAGTTACAAGTCCATTTCCAGAGATCATGTTCCTTTGTCGATGATGCGCAACATAATCAAGAAGTTTACAACCCATGGCACAGTGCATCTCCATGGACACCAGACAAAAATTGATGAAAGATTGCAACGCAGTACAGTCTGGATAGTGGATAAGCAGCCCCAATTAAGTTCCAAAGAAATTCCATCTGTCTTGCAGGTTCAGGGTACATCAGTGTCAGCGGAAACTATCCGTCGACATTTTAATGAAATTATACCCTATGGCAGGAGACCCAGGAGGACCCCACTGCTGTCACAAAGACATAAAAAAGCTAGACTGCAGTTTGCCGAAATGTACATGGCTTTCCCAAAATCCTTTTGGGAAAGCTTCTAGTGGACAGAAGAGACCAACATAGAGCTTTTTGTTACAGCACTTCATTCTACTGTTTACCGAAAATGGAATGAGGCCTACAAAAAAAAGAATACAGTACCTACAGTCAAATATGGTGGAAGTTCAAAGATGTTTTGAGGTTGTTTTGCTGCATCTGGCACTAACTGTCTTGACTGTGTGCAAGGATTGTGTCCTAGGTCATAAATCTTCCAGCATTTCAATGATCCTAAATATACTTCAAGAAGCACTCAGAAATGGATGGAAACAAAGTGCTGGAGAGTTGTCCAGCAATGTGTCCGGATCTAAATCCCATTGAACACCTGTGGAGAGATCTTAAAATTTGGAGAAGGCACCCTTCAAATATAAGAGACCTGGAGCAGTTTGCAAGAGAAGAGTGGTCCACAATTTCAGTTGAGAGGTGTGAGAAGCTTTTCGATGGTTTTAGAACGTGATTGATTGCAGTTATTTATTTCAAAGGGTGTGCAACCAAATATTAATTTGTGGGTGTCAGCAATTTTGTCCAGACTATTTTTGGGGTTTTCTGTGAAATTATGTCCTATTTGCCTTTTTTCCACTGTTTTTTTTGTTGTGTTTTTCCAATAAACACAAAGGAAATAAACATGTGTATAACAAAACATGTGTAATTGTAATCATTTTCTCAGAGAAATACTTCATTTTCTCGAACAATTTCATATATATTGTGGTAAAGCAACAAGCTCGGCTATATGCTGAGGTAGACACAGGACACTGTCTCTTTAAATTTTGGGTAAGTTTATTCTGCGTCATAAACTACCCTGGAGTCCATAAAGAAAAATACAGCCCATTCGGCTAAAGTGGCAAAACAAAAGTGCAGCTCAATCTGTATATTGGCCAAGGTCTGGCCACTCAGGATTAAACACCCACGGTCCAACACAGCACATGCGAGCTCTTATCTAGAGCAGATTTCCCCAGATACTGAAAACACCTGAGTGTAAAGTGTTACGCACACGCCCGGGCAGACTAGCGTGAGCGTGATTGGTGATCCCTCTGGACCATGAACCAAGGAGTGCCTGGAGGGGCGTAACTAAGTATCAACCCGGTCCAACCAAGGTCGCATGGCAGCTCAGTTGACTCCGTGAACCAGGGAGGAACTGAGCAGAGGGACCAGGTGCTACTCCAGGTCAGACCTCGGTCACAGCTGTTGACCCACACCGGGGAATGCAGGAACAGGCAGGTTAGACTGGCATATAGAGAGGCAGGCACGGTTGGTATGCAGACAGGTAGATATTGACAGGCACGACTGGTATGCAGACAGGTGGACACTGGCAGGTACGACTGGCATGCAGACATGTGGACACTGGCAGGTATGACAGGCATGCAGACAGGCAGGTACTGGCAGGTATGAACGCTGGCTAGATAGGGACCAGTTCAGACTGGGATACAGGAACAGAGCCGCAGGTGCGGTGGACTAGCAGAGCAGAACCGCAGGTACTGTGAACAAGCAGAGTGGAGCAGAACCACAGGTGCGGTGAACAAGCAGAGTGGAGCAAAACCGCAGGTGCGGTGAACAAGTGGAGCAGATCAAAACCCGCAGATGCAGTGAACAAGCAAAGCAGAGCAAAACCCACAGATGCGGTAAACAAGCTAAGCAGAGCAAAACCCGCAGATGCGGTGAGCAAGCAAAGGAGAGCAAAACCCTCAGATGCGGTGAACAAGTAGTTTGGAGCAAAACTGCAAATGCGGTGGACAAGCAGAGTGGAGCAGAGCGGAACCGCAGGTGCAGTAAACAAGCAGAGCAGAGCAGAACCGCAGGTGCAGTGAACAAGCAGAGCGGAGCAAAACTGCAGGTGCGGTGAACAAGCAAAGCATAGCAAAACCCGCAGATGCGGTGAACAAGTAGAGCGGAGCAAAACCGCAAATGCGATGGACAAGCAGAGTGGAGCGGAACCGCAGGTGCGGTAAACAAGCAGAGCAGAGCAGAACCGCAGGTGCGGTGAACAAGCAGAGCGGAGCAAAGCCGCAGGTGCGGTGAACAAGCAGAGTGGAGCAAAACCTGCAGATGCGGTAAACAAGCGGAGCAGAGCAAAAGCCGCAGATGCGGTGAACAAGCAAAGCACAGCAAAACCCGCAGATGCGGTGAACAAGTAGAGCGGAGCAAAACCGCAAATGCGGTGGACAACCAGAGTGGAGCGGAACCGCAGGTGCGGTAAACAAGCAGGGCAGAGCAGAACCGCAGGTGCGGTGAAAAAGCAGAGAGGAGCAAAACCCACAGATGCGGTGAACAAGTGGAGCAGAGAAAAACCTGCAGATGCGGTGAACAGGCAAAGCAGAGTAAAACCCGCAGATGCGGTGAACAAGTAGAGTGGCGCAAAACCGCAAATGCGGTGGACAAGCAGAGCGGAGCGGAACCACAGGTGCAGTAAACAAGCAGAGCAGAGCAGAACCGCAGGTGCGGTGAACAAGCAGAGCGGAGCAAAACCGCAGGTGCGGTGAACAAGCAGAGCGGAGCAAAACCGCAGGTGCAGTGAACAAGCAGAGTGGAACAAAACCCGCAGATGCGGTGAACAAGCGGAGCAGAGAAAAACCCGCAGATGCAGTGAACAAGCAAAGCATAGCAAAACCCGCAGATGCGGTGAACAAGTAGAGCGGAGCAAAACCGCAAATGCGGTGGACAAGCAGAGTGGAGCGGAACCACAGGTGCGGTAAACAAGCAGAGCAGAGCAGAACCGCAGGAGCGGTGAACAAGCAGAGCGAAGCAAAACTGCAGGTGCGGTGAACAAGCAGAACGGAGCAAAACTGCAGGTGCGGTGAACATGCAGAGCGTAGCAAAACCTGCAGATGCGGTGAACAAGCAGAGCAAAGCAAAACCCGCAGATGCGGTAAACAAGCAAAGCAGAGCAAAACCCGCAGATGTGATGAACAAGCAGAGCAGAGCAAAACCCGCAGATGTGGTAAACAAGCTAAGCAGAGCAAAACCCGCAGATGCGGTGAACAAGTAAAGCGGAGCAAAACCGCAGATGCGGTAGACAAGCGGAGCAGATCGGAACCGCAGGTGCGGTAAACAAGCAGGGCAGAGCAGAACCGCAGGTGCAGTGAAAAAGCAGAGAGGAGCAAAACCCACAGATGCGGTGAACAAGTGGAGCAGAGAAAAACCTGCAGATGCGGTGAACAGGCAAAGCAGAGTAAAACCCGCAGATGCGGTGAACAAGTAGAGTGGCGCAAAACCGCAAATGCGGTGGACAAGCAGAGCGGAGCGGAACCACAGGTGCAGTAAACAAGCAGAGCAGAGCAGAACCGCAGGTGCGGTGAACAAGCAGAGCGGAGCAAAACCGCAGGTGCGGTGAACAAGCAGAGCGGAGCAAAACCGCAGGTGCAGTGAACAAGCAGAGTGGAACAAAACCCGCAGATGCGGTGAACAAGCGGAGCAGAGAAAAACCCGCAGATGCAGTGAACAAGCAAAGCATAGCAAAACCCGCAGATGCGGTGAACAAGTAGAGCGGAGCAAAACCGCAAATGCGGTGGACAAGCAGAGTGGAGCGGAACCGCAGGTGCGGTAAACAAGCAGAGCAGAGCAGAACCGCAGGAGCGGTGAACAAGCAGAGCGAAGCAAAACTGCAGATGCGGTGAACAAGCAGAACGGAGCAAAACTGCAGGTGCGGTGAACATGCAGAGCGGAGCAAAACCTGCAGATGCGGTGAACAAGCAGAGCAAAGCCAAACCCGCAGATGCGGTAAACAAGCAAAGCAGAGCAAAACCCGCAGATGTGGTGAATAGTGTTGAGCCACCCCCGTAGTGTTCGGGTTCGGTTCGGTTCGTCGAACACCGGGATGTTCGAGGAACTGTTCGTCGAACTGTTCCTCGAACACCTTAGAACTCCGTCGAACACCGTTAAAACCAATGGCAGGCAAACAAAAACACATAGAAACACATAGAAAACACCTGCAAAGGTGTCCAAAAGCTGACAAACTGCTCAGAAGACACTCTCTTTAAAAAAGCCGGCCGGCAAATTCAGCAGCGGCATACACCGGTACCCGACAATTTAGACAAGAAGGAATAGAGCATCACACATAGATTAGATAGATAGAAACATGTCAGTCACACATATAAGAAGCACAGTGACAGTGTTGGTTACTGCACTTGTCATTTAGTGTAAACGATTTATTAAAAAAAATATTAGTGTTTTCATGCACCGTCTCTTTAAAAAAGCCGGCCGGCAATTCAGCATCTGTACCCGACAATTTAGAACAGAAAGAATAGAGCTTCACACATAGATTAGATAGATAGATACATGTCAGTCACATATATAATAAGTACAATGATAGTGTTGCTTACTGTACTTGTCATTTAGTGTAAAGGATTTATTTAAAAAAATAATAGTGTTTTCATGCACTGTCTCTTTAAAAAAGCCGGCCGGCAATTCAGCAGCGGTACCCGACAATTTATAACAGACAGAATAGAGCATCACACATAGATTAGATAGATAGAAACATGTCAGTCACATATATATGAAGTACAGTGATAGTGTTGGTTACTGTACTTGTCATTTAGTATTAAAATAAAGGATTTATTATTAAAAAAATTGGCGTGGGGTTCCCCTTAATTTTAGGCTCTAGCGGAGGTTAAGCAGACGGCTGGGGCAGATGTTTGAAGCCTGGGAAGGGGGTAATACCCACGGAGCTTCCCAGGCTACTAATATCAGCCCCCAGCTGAATACATAGCCTTTACTAGCTATTAAAATGGGGGACCCCCCCAAAAAAATGACGTGGGGTCCCCCCTAATTTAATAGCTAGCAAAGGCTAGGCAGACAGCTGGGGGCTGATATTAATAGCCCAGGAAGGGAGCCATGAATATTGGCCCCCTCCCAGGCTAGAAACACCAGCCGTCAGCCGCCCCAGAAATGGCGCATTCATAGGATGCGCCAATTCTGGCACTTAGCCTCGCTCTTCCACGCTGCCCTGGTGCGGTGGCAGGGGGTAATAGGGTTGGGGTTGATGTCAGCTTATAATGCCAGCTGACATCAAGCCCAGGTTAGTAATGGAGAGGCGTCTATAAGACACCCCCATTACTAACCCCATAGTCAAAGTTAAAAAAAACACAAACACCCAGAATAAAGTCCTTTAATTGAAATAAAGACACAATCCTTTATTGTTCTAAATTAAACCATACTTACCGTCACGCCCATTCCAGCTGAAGCCAACGATCTCCTGCAATAAAAGAAAAATAATAAAGCAACCTCATCCTTACCTTTCCATGGTTCCCACGACAGCTTCAGCTCTGCTACATCGAGATGACAGGCTGGACCGCAGCAGAACGCTGCCATCCAGCCTCTCATCCCGCAGACACTGAGAAGCGCAGGCTTGCTTGCGCTGCTCAGCGTCTCTCTGTGACGACGTCCAGATGAGCCGAGTTCATGTCCAATGAACTCGGCTCACCTCATGCACGTCACTGACAGCGTGGGTATTACCCCCTTCCCAGGCTTCAAACATCTGCCCCAGCCGTCTGCTTAACCTCCGCTAGAGCCTAAAATTAAGGGGAACCCCACGCCAATTTTTTTAATAATAAATCCTTTATTTTAATACTAAATGACAAGTACAGTAACCAACACTATCACTGTACTTCATATATATGTGACTGACATGTTTCTATCTATCCAATCTATGTGTGAAGCTCTATTCTGTCTGTTATAAATTGTCGGGTACAGATGCTGAATTGCCGGCCGGCTTTTTTAAAGAGACGGTGCATGAAAACACTATTATTTTTTTTGATAAATCCTTTACGCTAAATGACAAGTACAGTAAGCAGCACTGTCACTGTACTTCGTATATATGTGGCTGACATGTTTCTATCTATCTAATCTATGTGTGATTCTCTATTCTTTCGGTTCTAAATTGTCGGGTACAGGTGTATGCCGCTGCTGAATTGCCGGCTTTTCATGTTTCACTGTTGGCACTGTTCCCATCGATTTGGGCAATCACTGTAATGCCACAACCACCATGGCTGTGGCATTACAGTGAGTGGCAGACAATCCCTGCATGATTGGTGCTCTAAATAGCGCCAGACATGCAGGACACGCTTTTGGTGCACGAACAGTTATCGAACATAACCTCGAACGGCCGAATTTTTTGCAAATCGTTCGGGTTCGTCGAACAACTCGAACACCGCCCAAAACAGCTCGAATTTGAGATTGGCGAACAGTTCTAGTCGAACACCGCTCATCTCTAGTGGTGAACAAGCAGAGCAGAGCAAAACCCGCAGATGTGGTAAACAAGCTAAGCAGAGCAAAACCCGCAGATGCGGTGAACAAGTAAAGTGGAGCAAAACCGCAGATGCGGTAGACAAGCAGAGCAGATCGGAACCGCAGGTGCGGTAAACAAGCAGAGCAGAGCGGAACCACAGCTAGACAGGACAGGGCTCTGTTCTCATAGAACAGACTAGAAAACACAGGAAGATAGCTAGAACACAGAATGTAACACGGAGGCAGGGAAACAGAACGAGCAGAACCAGATACATACAAGGTACTTACAATAAAGTAGCGAGTGGACACCAAACTCTCAAACAGAAGTACAGAGACAACGAATTGGAGCTAGGTGCAGGTTCAGACACTGCAGGAAAAAGGGAAGATACAAACATAGAAACAAACAAGAAACGGGCTAGGACACAAGATACAGAAACGAGCCTGGGAACTCAGCCCCCAGGGTGGCGGAAACAGACTAGCACAAATACAGGTAACAGGCCTGGGTACTCAGCCCCCAGGGTGTCAGAACAGACTAGATACAGGACAGGACCTGGCAATTCAGTTGCAAAAGACAAACTGAGTGAAAGTGTTGCTCAGGCACCTCCTACTGGGTGGAGGGGGGTTTAAGTATCCAGTGACTCACAACAATAGGCTGGGGACGCATTAAGACTGTGCACACAGTAACTATAAAAACAGGCAGAAGCCGCGCCAACGCCCTAAGCAGTCAGACAAGAGACATGGACACAGCAGATACTGAAACAAAATGTGCAGCCTGGACTGACAGGTAAGATTGCGGTCTTGCATGGTTGGAGGTGGTGCACCATGCAAGCATGCCGCCAGGCATGTTATATAAAGGCTTGCTTATTTAAAGCCCAGACCACTCCCTGGATTGGAAATATGGTGGATGACGTCCCTCCCTGCACTTCGTCATCCACTAAAAACATACCCTTGTAAACCCGAGCTGTTAACCCTTTTTACACCTAATGTACAGGAGAAACTTCCATGTTTCACATCACTGAGGCTAACAGCCTCAATGAAACATATCTCCCTTCCGCCACATGGCCAGTGACTTTACAACCTACAAAAGAGTGTGGGCACTGCTTGAAATAAGAATGGCGGGGTGCTACAGTAACCTGGTATAGTTAAGCAAAATGGTTTGGAAGAAAAAGACTCAGGATATACAAACCGTGCACACCCAATATTTAGAAAAATATAACAAAATCTTTATTACATAATTACAATTGACCAATTACAACAAAAAGTGGAATAAAAACATTTAAAAGTAGGCAAAACATTGCACTACACATAACACAGGGGGGAAAAAAATTGTGTGTGACAGGCCTACAGAAAATGAAGCCCAACCCACGCAATTCGGATTACACCAGTGATCTAATGAGATCAGAATCCAGGTGGATTTTTACTCTTGACTTGGTGTCCCCTAGGGGCATTAATGAGGATTTCTCATTTACTGGTTACTTGGTCTAATAATCCACTCCCATGGTGTCCTTTCAAATTGGAACTCTGCAGGGCTTAATTGGGCGTCACCCCCCCCTTCTCCACCCCCTTTTCCCCACCCCTTTTCCCTCTCCCCCCCCCACCTCGTGTGACTGGCTCGTGCATTCTTCCGTCCGATCCCTTTAATTAACTAACTTTTTATATCCTTTGAATCACCTGAACAATGGCAAGTATGACTATTTGTGAGTATCTTTTCTACGTACAGGCTTGCAGTCGCAAATGTATATTTATTTTATGTACATTGCCACTGCTCTCTTTAGCCATCATTGCGGTGGCCTTTATATTTATTTGTATTGTCTTGATTGTGGTCCTAGTTGTTTATTGTTTGTCTGTTTGTTTGCTTGTTTGTTCGTTGAAGTTTTGTATGTTCATTCTGTGTTATGTGATCACACCTCCTTACACACATGGTGGGTGTTACGGATCCAGGTGGTGGAACCTCTGTGCTGCGGTGCAAGGAGGGACCAGAGCGGCGTAACTAGGTATCAACTCAGACCGACCAAGGCCGTACGGCGGCTGAATCAACTCCGTGACCAGGGAAGTAATGAGCAGAGGGACCAGGTGCTACTCTGGGGACCGACCTTGTATGAGAGCAGGTGACTCCCACGGGTCAGAAGGTAGGGACTGACCGGTACAGTTGATGGGCACGGCAGGCTGACGGGTGATCCGGGCAGACGGACTGGCAGACACGACAGGCACCAAGCAGGAGTCTCCAGGTAGGTGGGCTGGTGGGCATGGCTGGTAACAGGCAGGTGCTTCTAGGTAAGCGGGCTGGCAGGCACAGCAGGTAACAGGCAGGTGCTTCTAGGTAAGAGAGCTGGCAGGCACGGCAGGTAACAGGCAGGAGCCTCCAGGTAGGCTGGCTGGTAGGCACGGCAGATAACAGGCAGGTGCTTCCAGGTAAGCAGGCGGACAGAGCCCATAGACAGACTGGCGGACTGGACTGTAGACAGACTGTTGGGCTGGAGAATAGACAAGCAGGCGGACTGGACTTGTAGTCAGGCTGGCGGGCTGGACTTGTAGTCAGGCTGGACTTGTAGTCAGGCTGGCGGGCTGGACTTGTAGTCAGGCTGGCGGGCTGGACTTGTAGTCAGGCTGGCGGGCTGGACTTGTAGGCAGGCTGGCGGGCTGGACTTGTAGGCAGGCTGGCGGGCTGGACTTGTAGTCAGGCTGGCGGGCTGGACTTGTAGTCAGGCTGGTGGGCTGGACTTGTAGTCAGACTGGTGGGCTGGACTTGTAGTCAGGCTGGCGGGCTGGACTTGTAGTCAGGCTAGCAGCGGGACCTGAGGACTGAAGCAGAGTATCAAACAAAAAGCTACAACCTTGCATGGGCATCTCCTTATTGGAGGAGGTGCCTTTCATAGGGGAAGTCCTCCGGCCCTTGGCCGGGGACTTTTTAGGATGGCGCGCGCGGCCCCTTTAAGAGGGAGGGAGCGTGCACGTGCACGCCCTAAGCACAGAGCCGGGGAAGCTGCGTGTACCAGCAGCAGCTGCAGAGAGGCCAGAAGACGCCGGAGCAGGACCGCGGCGGTAAGGGGGACGGCGTCTCTGCCGGGCAGGGGGCAGAGACGCCAATGCTACAGTATCCCCCCTTTATGCCCCCTCTTTTTCAGGCAAGCAAGAAATTTTTTAAAGAGAAGCGGGGCGTGAATGTTCTCCCTGGGTTCCCAAGATCTCTCCTCCAGGCCAAACCTCTTCCAATCCATGAGAAAAAAAGTTTTTTCCTCTTACCCTCTTGGTGGCCAGAATGTTCTCTACCTCATAGAGGTCCTCAGCGGAGACCGGAGCTGGAGAGGTACCTGGATTGTCGGAAAAAGAATTAAGTACAACTGGTTTGAGGAGAGATACGTGGAAGGAGTAGGGAATCTGTAAGGTGGCCAGGAGTTTTAACTTGTAGGCTACTGGGTTGATTTGCTTGAGGACTTCAAATGGACTAATGAACCGTGGACCCAACTTATAGGAGGGTATTTTGAGACAAACATGTTTTGAGGAGAGCCAAACATTGTCTGCCAGATGGAATTGAGGTGGATCCAGACGTCTCTTATCAGCATGCTTCTTCATCCGCTCGGAGGATTGAAGAACTGTGGATCTAGTGTCCTCCCAAATAGTGGAAAATTCGCTGACCAGAGACTTTGCGGCCAGGTTGTCCACTGAAGCGGAGATGGGAAATGGAATCCGAGGATGTTGACCGTAGACCACAAAGAACGGGGACTTGGAAGAAGATTCGTTCTCATGGTTGTTGTAGGAGAACTCGGCCCATGGTAGGAGCCCCACCCAATCGGTATGGTGAGCGTTGACGAAGTGCTGGAGGTAGCTGGTAAGGATCTGGTTGATACGTTCCACTTGGCCATTGGACTGCGGATGGTAAGCAGAGGAGAAATCTAGGGTGACATCCAACAGCTTACACGTAGCTCTCCAGAAGCACAAAGTGAATTGGACCCCTCGATCAGACACAATGTGGAGGGGTAGGCCGTGGAGACGAAAGATGTGATGGATGAAATTCTTAACCAGCACAGAAGCAGACGGGAGACCAGGCAGAGGGATGAAGTGAGCCATTTTAGAAAAATGATCAGCGACCACCAAAGTGACCGTACAACCGGCAGAAACAGGGAGATCCGTAATAAAGTCCATAGCAATGTGTTGCCACGGGGCAGCATGTATGGGAAGAGGCAGGAGACGGCTGGCAGGAAGATGTCTGGGAACCTTGTTGCGGGTACAGGACGAACAGGCCGTGATGAAGTCTACCACATCCTGGCGTAGGGTAGGCCACCAGTAATGCCGGGTAATGAGCAGGAAGGTCTTCTTCTGGCCAGCATGGCCGGCTAGTTTAGATGAATGACCCCAGTGAAGAACCTTCTTATGATCCGGAACCGCTACAAACGTCTTACTGGGTGGGAGACGAGACAGATCCAATGGGCCACATTCATCACTTTGGAGGGATCGATGATATGCATAGGTTCCTCCTCTTGATCGGAAGACAGGAAGGATCGGGACAAGGCGTCAGCTTTAATGTTCTTGTCCGCCGGGCGGAAATGTAGGGTAAAGTTAAAGCGGGCGAAGAACAAAGACCACCGGGCCTGACGCGGATTGAGTCTTTGGGCGTTCTGAAGATATGCCAGGTTTTTCTGGTCAGTATAGATGACCACCGGGTGCAGAGTCCCCTCGAGCAGGTAACACCACTCCTCCAGCGCCAATTTGATGGCTAGCAGTTCTCGGTCTCCTATGGAGTAGTTGTTCTTAGACGAGGAGAAGAGCTTGGAGAAGAAGCCGCAGGTTACCATTCTCTCGGATGGAGATTTCTGGGTGAGCACCGCTCCGGCTCCGGAAGAGGAAGCATCAACCTCCAGAAAGAATTGTTTGTTGTTATCCGGACGGTGCAGCACAGGGGCAGAAGAGAAGGCTTGTTTAAAAGAGAGGAAGGCCTCCTCCGCTTCGAACGGCCATTCCTTAGGATTTGCTCCCTTTCGGGTGAGCGCAGAGATGGGAGCAGTCCGGGAAGAGAAATGTGGGATGAAGAGACGGTAATAGTTGGCGAAACCCAGGAATCGCTGAATCGCCTTCAACCCCTCCGGACGGGGCCACTTTAAGACGGCAGAGACCTTCTCGGGGTCCATCTGTAGACCTGTCTTAGAAATTATATAGCCCAGGGACGGAAGAGAGGACTGCTCGAAGAGGCATTTCTCAAATTTTGCATATAGGTGATTCTGCCTGAGCCTAAGCAGGACCTGACGAACATCCCTCCGATGAGAAGGAAGATCCGGAGAGAAGACCAAGATGTCGTCAAGGTACACCACCATGCAAGAATATAAGAGGTCACGGAAGATGTCATTAACTAATTCTTGGAAGACGGTGGGAGCATTACAGAGACCGAAGGGCATCACACGGTATTCATAGTGACCATCCCGGGTATTGAATGCCGTCTTCCACTCGTCTCCTTGGCGGATCTGGACCAGGTTAAACACCCCGCGAAGATCGATCTTGGTGAAGATCTTCACGCCTTTAAGGCGGTCGAACAGCTCAGAGATGAGCGGCAGGGGGTATTTGTTTTTGACAGTGATTTGATTGACTCCTCTATAATCGATAAATGGAGTTAGTGAACCGTCTTTTTTTTTTTTAACGAAGAAGAATCCGGCTCCAGCCGGGGATGAAGATTTCCGGATGAATCCCCTAGCCTGATTTTCTTCGATGTACTCCGACATGGCCCGGGTTTTGGCCAACTACAACGGGTAGATACGCCCATAGGTGGAGTGACACCGGGTATCAGGTCGATAGGGCAATCATAAGGCCTATGGGGTGGCAGACTCTCTGCCTCCTTCTTGTCGAAGACATCAGCATAGGACCAGTAGGGTGCCGGTAAACGGGGTAAATTAGTCGGAGTAGATGGGGGTCGAGCCGGGCGAACCGGAACCAGGCAGGTCTCATGGCAATCCTGCTCCCAACGGAGCACCTCACCGGATTGCCAATTTAAAATGTGTTCATGTTTTTGTAGCCAGGGTAGACCTTGCAAAAGGGGGTGAGAGTCTGGAAAGCACATGGAAGGAAATCCTCTCTGAGTGCAGCATTCCCACCTGCAGGGTTACGGGCTCCGTGATGAGAAGATGATCACCAGAAGGAGTCTTCCATCCACAGAAATGGCTGCCAAAGGTTCGGCCAGAGATTTGGTAGGAATCTGATACTTCTCTACAAGGGACTGGGATATGAGATTCCCAGTGGCTCCGGAATCCAGATGTGTGGTTTCAAAGAAGCGGTTCTCTCCACAGGAAATAGTGACGGATAAAGTCAAGAATGCAGAGAACTTACTATTGCCTAGGACGACCTCTCTGAGTGGTCCTAGACACTGGAGTTTCCCGGCTTCACTGGGCAGGAACGAATCAGGTGCTCCTTACTACCACAGTACAAACAGATTCCCTCGGCTCGGCGTGTCTCTTGGCGAGATTTGACCATCTTGGTCTGGTCGATCTGCATAGGTTCGGGTGAGAGTGCCCAGGGAGTTGCAGGTTGGGAAGCAGGTTTCTGGAAAGCAGGAGCAAGACAAGGAAATCTTCTCTCCCAGGTAGTCTCCTTAGCACGTTCTAGGAAACGGATGTCAATCCGGGTTGCTAGTGACAATAGGTCATCCAGGGTGGTAGGAACGTCCCGGCCGGCTAATTCGTCCTTAATCCGACTGGAAAGGCCCTCCCAGAAGGTGGACACTAGGGACTCATTGTCCCAGGCAAACTCAGAAGCAAGGGTACAGAACCGTATGGCACACTGGGCCACGGTGAGACTCCCTTAGCGGAGACGGAGCAATGAGGAGGCAGTAGAGATCCTTTGTCTGGGTTCATTGAAGACCTTCCGGTAGGCAGTGAGGAAAGCCGGAAGATCGGACACCAGGGAATCCCCTCTCTCCCATAGAGGGTTAAGCCATGCCAATGCTTCCCCGGTGAGGTGAGACATGATGAACGCCATCTTGGCCCGGTCGGAGGGAAACTGATGTGGCAGAAGTTCAAAGTGCATCGTGCACTGATTCAGAAAGCCCCGACATAGGACGGAGTCACCTCCAAAACAAGGAGGCGCAGAAAGCCGGGGTCCTAGGATAGATGCCGTGGTATTGGTAGGTAGCGGCACTGCCGGAGCGGGTGTCGCTCGATTTGAAGCAGACACAGGTGGGACAGACAGCGTGCCCAGGCGAGAGTTGACAGACCGCAGGAATGTCAGGATGGTTTCCTGTTGGGATCTCTGACGAGAAACCCCCTGGTACAGGTCAGCAAGCGAAGGGGCCTGGGGGCCATCGGGTTCCATGGCCTGTGCAAACTGTTATAGATCCAGGTGGTGGAACCTCTGTGCTGCGGTGCAAGGAGGGACCAGAGGGGCGTAACTAGGTATCAACTCGGACCGACCAAGGCCGTACGGCGGCTGATTCAACTCCGTGACCAGGGAAGGAATGAGCAGAGGGACCAGGTGCTACTCTGGGGACCGACCTTGTATGAGAGCAGGTGACTCCCACGGGTCAGAACGTAGGGACTGACCGGTACAGCTGATGGGCACGGCAGGCAGGCTGACGGATGATCCGGGCAGACGGACTGGCAGACACGGCAGGCACCAAGCGGGAGCCTCCAGGTAGGTGGACTGGTGGGCACGGCTGGTAACAGGCAGGTGCTTCTAGGTATGCGGGCTGGCAGGCACGGCAGGTAACAGGCAGGTGCTTCTAGGTAAGCGAGCTGGCAGGCATGGCAGGTAACAGGCAGGAGCCTCCAGGTAGGCTGGCTGGAAGGCATGGCAGATAACAGGCAGGTGCTTCCAGGTAAGCAGGCGGACAGAGCCCATAGACAGACTAGCGGACTGGACTAGTAGTCAGGCTGGCGGGCTGGACTTGTAGTCAGGCTGGAGGGCTGGACTTGTAGTCAGGCTGGCGGGTTGGACTTGTAGTCAGGCTGGCGGGCTGGACTTGCAGTCAGGCTGGCGGGCTGGACTTGTAGTCAGGCTAGCAGCGGGACCTGAGGGCTGAAGCAGAGTATCAAACACAAAGCAACAACCTTGCACGGGCACCTCCATATCGGAGGAGGTGCCTTTTACAGGGGAAGTCCTCTGGCCATTGGCCGGGGACTTTTTAGGATGGCGCGTGCGGCCCCTTTAAGAGGGAGGGAGCGCACGCGTGCCCTAAGCACAGAGCCGGGGAAGCTGCATGCACCAGCAGCAGCTGCAGGGAGGCCAGAAGACGCCGGAGCAGGACCGCGGCGGTAAGGGGGGCGGCGTCTCTGCCGAGCAGGGGGCAGAGACGCCGATGCTACAGTGGGACATGGCTCTTTATTTTGATCATAATTTGATCATATTGCTCCTCTGACCTCGTCCGCTATTTATCCTAACCAGTGCTAGCATTTCTTTTTTTTTTTCCCCTTTTTTTCCTTTTTATCGGTATTTCTGTAGTGGACGCGCTACCTCCGGGTCTTTTGCGTTCCACCACTTGTTGGAACGCAAGCTTTTCTTTCACTGCGGTTGTGCGAGGGGGACTTTTTTCCTTTCGTCTCCTGACGGGGGCGGCTTTCTCCAAACCGGATATGACGTACCGCCCACTTCCTGTTGCGTTCCACCACGTGACTCAGGTGGAACGCATTTGAGACAGGAAGTGGCCGTCCGGAGTTCTACGATGATACAGAAATCAGGTGAGACCATGGATTCTCACCTGAAAGGGGTCACACTAAATTAGACACAGTACTTAATAAACACATGTGCCCACTGACAACTTACCCCTGACTAAGCTGCGGCACAGCAACGTAACGCGTGGAGTCTTCAGTGGCGGCAGGTAATTATCCCTATTCATTCCTTGATATACTTATACCTATGATCTGACCAACTAGGAACATTTGGCTTATCATTTATATTTCTACTTGTCATGTCATGCTACTCATGATTTGAGTGACATAGTATGGTCAATATTGATATTGTGTATTATGGGATATAATAAATGATGCTTAATATAACTGCGGTTTAAGGGGATTTATTGTTTTTGGATTACCACAATTGATATTTCCCCCCTGTGTTAGGTGTAGTGCAATGTTTTGCCTACTTTTAAATGTTTTTATTCCACTTTTTGTTGTCATTGGTCAATTGTAATTATGCAATAAAGATTTTGTTATATTTTTCTAAATATTGGGTGTGCATGGTTTGTATATCCTGAGTCTTATGGCCAGTGACTTTGTCACATATTCCCCCCTCCACTCAAAGCCAGGGGTTTTGGCACCTTCACTGGTTAGACAGGGAAGTCTGGATAGGGCATCGGCATTAGCATGCAGTTTCCTGGGCCTGTGCTCCACTAAAAAGCAAAAGTTCTGGAGGACCATGAACCACCTGGTCACCCGGGCATTTTTCTCCATCCTTTCCCTCATCCATCTCAGGGGGCATGGTCAGAGATCTGTCTGAATTTGCAGCCTAACAGGTAGTGCCTAAGGGTTTCAACCGCCCACTTGACGGCCAGGCACTCCTTTTCCACAATCGCATAGTTCTTTTCGCAGGCCGAGAGTTTTCTTCTCAGGTACAGAATGGGTTGTTGCTCCCCATTTAGCTCTTGGGATAAGATGGCTCCTATGCCGACGTCTGAGACGTCCGTTTGGAGCATAAACTGGTTACACAGGGCGCGCTTCAGCTCCTGGAATGCTATCTCTACCTCAGAAGACCACTTGGCTATTGCTATCTTCGTAACTCTAAGTAGGTCGGTAAGGGGTGCCGCAATTGTAGCAAAAAACAGGATAAATCGCCTATAATACCCTACAATTCCCAGAAAGGCCCGTACCTGTTTCGTGGAGGCCGGTTGCAGGCAATTCTAGATTGTTTCCACCTTGTTCATTTGCGGTATTATTTCACCCCTTCCCACCACATAGCCCAAGTATTTTGCCTCTTCCTTTCCTATGGCGCATTTTCTTGGATTTATGGTAAACCCGGCATATCTCAATACTGCCTGGATCTACTGCAGGTGGGTTCCCCAATTTGGGCTGAAAATCATGATGTCACACAGGTAAGCAGCATATTCTTTATGTGAGCCCAGAATCCGGTCCATGGCCCTCTGGGGCTAGGGCTCCCTGTAGCCTGAACGGCATCCTGGTGGATTGAAAACATCTGTCGGGTGTAGATAAGGCCGTTTTCTCCTTGGCATCTGAGGCCAGGAGAATTTTCCAGTACCCTTTTGTTAGGTCCAGGGTAGTGATGTACCTGGCAGGCCCCAGCCTCTCAATAAGCTTATCGACCCGGGGCATCGGGTATTCATCAAATTTGGACACGTCGCTTAGCTTCCTGTAATAATTATAATTTTTACAAAAACTCCATTCTCCGTCCGGCTTGGGTACAAGAACAATCGGGCTGGACCAGCCGCTCTTAGACTCCTCGATAATGCCCAGGCTTAACATTTTCTTCACCTCCTTGGAGATCACCTCGCAGAGGGCTTTGGAAATTTGATACGGCCTCTGGTTCACATGTACGTGTGGTTCCATCAGGATCTCATGCTCCACAACATGCGTACATCTGGGGAATTCTGAGAACAGGTCTCTGTTTCTCTGCAGGAACTCTCGGCACTGTTGTTTTTTGGCCAGTGACAATGTCTCAGCCACTGTGACGTTCTTGACTCTGGCTTCAAGATTGGCCCCTAGACACGTAGCTTCCACCAGTTCCCTGTCCTGCCAGAGCTTAAGCAAGTTGATGTGGTAAATCTGGTATGGCTTCCTTCTACCTGGCTGGTGGACTTTGTAATTAACTTCACTCAGCTTCTCAACCACTTCATATGGCTCTTGCCATTTAGCCAGAAACTTATGCTTGACCATGGGCACCAACATTAACACCTGATCTCCCAGGCTGAATTGTCTCAGCCTTGCGGCCCCATTGTAGACCCTCACCTGGGCTTCTTGTGCCTGTAGAAGGATCTCCTTCATGATTGGTATCACCCTCTCGATCCAGTCCTCCATCTGGACCACATGCTCGATGACACTCCTGTGGGGTGTAACCTCTGTTTCTCAGGTCTCCTTTGCTATGTCCAGAAGTCCCCGAGGGTGTCGTTCGTATAGCAGTTCAAATGGCAAAAACCCTGTAGAGCTCTGGGGAACTTCCCTAATGGAGAACAGCAGGTATGGCAACAGGCAATCCCAGTCTTGCCCATCCTTCTCCACGACTTTCTTCAACATCAACTTCAAGGTCTTGTTGAATCGCTTTACCAGTCCATCCGTCTGCGGGAGGTATACAGACATTCGGAGTTGTGTAATTTGGAGGGCCTTACACAACTCCCTCATCATTTTTGACATAAATGGAGTTCCCTGGTCCATAAGGATCTCCTTTGGCACACCCATCTGTGAGAAAATATGCACCAGTTCTCTGGCGATACTTCTGGCAGAGGAATTCCTAATTGGTACAGCTTCTGGATACCGAGTTGCATAGTCCAATACAACCAAAATGTATTGGTGCCCCCGGGCGGATTTCATGAGGGGCTCGACAAGGTCCATAGCAATCCAGTCAAATGGGACCTCTATAATAAGTAACGGCACTAGGGGGCTGTGGAAATGGGACACAGGAGCCATTAACTGACAGATGGGACAGGACCGGCAGTAGTTCACAATCTCCCGTTAACATCCAGGACAGTAGAACCTCTGTAGGACCCGCTCCAGAGTCTTGTCTACCCCTAGATGCCCACCCAAGATGTGAGAATGGACCGGCCTAACACTCTACACCTATAGGGTCCCGGCACTACCAACTGCTCTAATACTTTCCCTTTTGGGTTAGTGACCCAAAAAAGAAGCTCCCCATTAAGTGAAAAATATGGGAACCTGGTGTCGGCCCCTGGCTTTTGAGCAACCCCATTGATCACAGATACATTATCAAAGTCATACTTCAAAGTAAGATCCTGCATCTGCGCAGTACCAAAGTTCCCCCCAGATAACCCCAACTCCAGAACCTCATCCTCCTGGGTCACCACCTCGTCTTTGTCCCCCGCAAGAACACACAGGGGAAAGTTATCTGCCTCTGACTGCGACGGTCATGCATCATGGTGTAACCTGCTCCCGGTTGAGACACTTGACACCCCTGCTTTCCATCACAAGTCCCAGAAGAGACTGAAGTCCCACCTTATTATCACCAGGTGGAGCAGATCCCTAACCACCCCAACCTCATGGGACTCAGCTCCACAGTCAGTGTGTATTGTCACTCTGGCAATAGGGTAATCTTTTGCGTACCCGTGAATGCACCGCACACCCACGTTTTTCCCGGGGATTGACTGATGTGGGAGCATGGCCATTATGAGAGTCACCAAACTCCCTGAGTCCAGGAGTCCTGCCACCAGTACCCCATTAACGGTCACGGGACACGACTGCGGCCCCTCACCGGGCTGATAGTCTACACTGCAGGTGGGGTAGGCACAGTAGGAACAGTGATGCCCCAGTCTACAGTCCAGAGGTCAGAGGGCATCGGGCAGCTACATGGCTGGGGCTGTGACACCTCCAACAAATAATCTCTCCTGCAGAGCCCTTGGGCATCAACTCCCCCGCCTCTTTGGACCTTGGACGCCTCACCCCCATTTGGGCATCCGCCCCCGATTGGAACCCCCAAAATGGAGTGGACTATTTTCCCATGGAACACTCAACCCCCCTAATACCTCTCGACCAGTCCAACCAGGTCATCAGCATTCCAGGGATCACCCTGGGCAACCCAACTCAGTACCGGCCTCGGCAGGGAATGCACAAAACGATCCATCACTACACGTTCCACCATCTGCGCCGGGGTAGAGGACTCTGGCTGGAGCCATTCTTGAATGAGATGTAATAAGTCAAACATTTGGGACTGTGGGGGTTTCTTGTGGTGATACACCGAGCACGGTGGACGCGCTGTGCCCTGACAGTCATTGATACCCCCAAGCGTGGCAAGATTTCAGTCTTTAATTTTGCATATTCTTTGGCATCTAGCAAGGCCAAGTCATAATATGCCTTCTGGGGTTCCCCCATCAGGTATGGCGCCAATACCTCTGCCCATTGGTCTGGCAGAAGCTTCTCCATCTCTCAGCGACCCTTTTCGAAAACCGTCAGAAAAGCTTCTACATCATCACCCGGGGACATTTTCTACAGCGCTCCGCCTTACCGCCTTTCGGACAGCAAAGTCGTCCACTGACCATTTTGTTGGAGCTGTTGCCACGGATAGCCTCTGAGAGCAAATCGATCTGCTGCTGCTGTTGTCAGCACTGGTCCTGTTGGACCTGCTGCTGGAGCTGGAGCTGCTGCATAAACAACTTAGTGGTCTCCTGTTGTGCTATCTACTTTTGCTGTAGCATCTGTTGGTGCTGCGCTTGCTGCAGCTGGTGCTGCTCTTGCTGCGCTTGCAACAGATGCTTAAGGAGGTCCTCCTTTTTGTCCGGCGTCACTTGGTGGCTTATGACTGACTTCACAAAGGACATACAGTATCTTCAGTAACAGTCACACATGTTCGCTTGGAGTTTTGCCCGCATTTTTAACACCACTTGTGGTAAAGAGACAAGCTTGGCTGTATGCAGAGGTAGACACATGACACTGTCTCTTTAAATTTTGGGTTAGTTTATTCAGCATCATAAACTACCCTGGAGTCCATAAAAAAAAACACAGCCCATTCGGCTAAAGTTGCAAAATAAAATACATAATTGCAGCACAGCCCGCATATCGGCCAAGGTCTGGCCACTCAGGATTAAACACACACAGTTCAGCACAGCACGTGCGAGCTCCTGTCTGAAGAAGGTTTTCCCAGATACTAAACACACCTGAGTGTAAAGGCTGGCTATTTAAAGCCCAGAACACTCCCTGGATTGGAGATCTGGTGGATAACGTCATGCCCTGCACTTCATCATCCACTAAAAACAAGCCCTTGTAGACTTGGGCCGTTAACCCTCTCTACACCTAATGTGCAGGAGAAACTTCCATGTTTCACATCACTGAGGCTAACAGCCTCAGTGAAACATATCTCCCTTCTGCCACATGGCCTGTGACTATGTCACAATATTTTTTTTTCTTGGGTCTCTCACAAATCAATTCAGGTGTCATTATGAAACAAGGCATTTTTCCTATAATTATCTGATAAAGGATAATTTGTTTTCTGTGACTTGTATAACACAATTTGCCATACGCTAAGCATGGAATATCTGTATTAGTTTTCATATAAATAATATCTTGCATTTTTTATTACACATCCTTCTTCGGAAAGAGTTAACATTATTTTACAGAAATGTGGTTTATTCCCAGCAGGCAACATTGACCCTAGATTGCCATTACATTTGTCTTAAGTGCTTCTTATTGTAATCATTACCTCAATCTGCTGAGTAAATTAGGTTGACTGCTCTTTGAAAACTACAGATTTCATTTTTGGTGTCTAGTCAGTAAAGCTAAGATCGATAAACCTGCATGGTATCTCTTCTATCTAGTTCTAGGGAATAACCTCGAAATAAAGCCAATGATAAAATTATATTGCGATTTGTCTGCTGGAATTGAAGACCTTATTTGGACAACAGCAAATTAATTGCCCATTTCATATCTTCTTCGCACTATCTGAACTTCGATTCCATTGTTATGTTTCATCACTTATATTACACTCTAGAAGGAGTCATTGGGTGTTTAGATATCTTTTTTTTTAAAGTGTTCACCAAAAGGGAGATTTAATGTGATAGGCTTTATCCTTGGATACTTAGAAATGATATTAATCAATACTTTGAAAAGAGAATGCTTTATATTTGCCATTTTCCTTGTACTTCTAGGATATATTTCACCTAATGTGATATTTTTCTTTTTTTGTTTTTGATAAACTTTATCCTGCCAACACATTTCTAAAGATCCAAAATATTTATTCATTAGCAAAACTATTTTTGTGAGATGGTAATTGAGTGAACTAATGCAATTGGAAGAAAATCTCCTTTTCCTGGATTATGAGGCTTAGATTTATAAAACCGTAGCTAGATGTCAAGGATGTGGGAAATATTTTAGACTTTTAATTAATTCTACTTTTCTATTATTTATAAACACAGTATGTGAGTATATTGTATATTTCATTACAATCAAAGAAAAAAGCTGAAATATAAACTTAATTAATAAAACATGTTTATCTGAAATTCTCCTGCTTGAATAACAATTGGCCAAATACTGTACATTGTTAATAATGATTGCCTTGAAACTGAAAGGATTGCTATGGAGCAGATACCTGTCACCATTTTATGCAATATGCATTACAGAATGGGCTGGTGGTCCTTCATTTCCCCAACTCTAATAGTGGTTAACACTCTATCCTGGGGCTCTGGGTTCAAATTACAGTAAGGACATCTTCAAGAAGTTTGTATATTCTCCCCATGTTTGCTTTAATCTCCAACAGGTATTCTCCAACTCTCCAAAGACATATTGATAGGGAATTTTGATTGTGACCTCCAATGAGTAAATTGATGACAATGTCAGTAAAACGCTATGGAAATAAAGACACTATATAAGGCTGTGTGCACATGTTGCGTTCTTGATCCATTTTTTCTGTGCAGTTTTGTCAAAAAACCTGAACTATTTCCTAGCAACAGCAAGGTAAATGAGATTCCTCAAGTCTCATGCACATGTTGCTTATTTTTTCCTTGCAGTTATGCATCAGATTTAAATCTGCAGCGTGTCAATTCTTTCAGTACTTACACATACTAATGAATAGGAAATATGCATCAAAAACGCATGCAAAAAACAGGCATCAATAGCGCATCAAAAATGAAAGTATTTTATGCTGCATTCTTGTTGCCAACACATCAATATTTGCAACAGATTTTTCTGCTGCAAATACTGAACATATGGAAATATCCTAAGCAGGTAAAATATATGAATAATAGACTCCAACTTTAGTGAAACAATCATTTTATTGGGAACCATGTAATGCTATACATTTTCTCAGAAGCATTATATACTTAAGTTCACATACACATTTGATTAAAGCACCACTCCAGTGGGCTTTTTTTTGCAGCACTGGAGTGGTGCTACTAACGTAAGAGTTCCCTGTACCTAATATTATACTCTAAGCTGCTCAGGTCCTGTGCTGCCATCTTGTGTCCACAACGTCTGACTGACTGGAAGTTAGAGGTAACCGTCACAAGTTCTTAATGCAAGTCAATGAGAGTCAGAACAAAGGCTCTCATTAGACTGGCATTGAAATTTGACCTCCAACTTGCTCCAGCAAACACTGGAATGATCTGGCAGGTCACAAACTGCTGGAGACTAATCGAAGCGGTGTGGATAAAAGAAGAAGACAGTGGATGGTAAATATGAGACTAGGGGCAGGGAACTTAAATTAGTAGCACCACTCCAACAGTGAAATAAAAAAAACTGGAGTGGTGCTTTAATATTGGTTGAATCCACCAATTTTGATGGGACTGGAGATTATCTGTATAAAATGCTTATCTTTTTGTTTTAAAGGGAGAAAAGCTGTTGACTGGCAGCAGCTTTCTCATCTTCCCATTTAGAACATATGAACATTCAGCAACCCGATGGCTTGATACAATCAAGATTATGACGGAAAAGACCATGGTGGACCTGTCTAGGCTTGAACAAAATCGATCTTCCTACATTTCATTCATCCATCAGGTTGCCATGGATTGAGATCAAGCCAAAGGCTGATAAATAAAATGATAAATGGTAGAGTCTCCATGGGTATCTATTAGTGATGAGCGAGCATGCTCGTGACTGCTCGGTACTCGCCCGAGCATCTCAGTACTCGAGATGCTCGGAACTCGCCGAGTACTTTTGAGATGCTAGGGCGGGAGCTCGGGTCCCCGTCCTGCATGTTTGGCACTATTTAGAGCACCAATCATGCAGGGATTGTCTGCCACTCACTGTAATGTCACAGCCATGGTGGTTGTGGCATTACAGTGATTGCCCAAATCGATGGAAACAGTGCTAACAGTGAAACATGAAAAGCCGGCAATTCATTAACGGCATACACCGGTACCAGACAATTTAGAAAAGAAAGAATAGAGCATCACACATTGATTAGATAGATAGAAACATGTCAGTCACAAATATAATAAGTACAGTGACAGTGTTGGTTACATGAGGTGCATGAGGTGAGCTGAGTCCATTGGACATGAACTCGGCTCATCTGGATGCAGTCACAGCCAGACACTGAGGAGCGCAAGCATGCCTGCGCTTCTCAGTGTCTGCGGCATGGCCAGCTGGATGGCAGCTTTCTGCTGCGATCCAGCCTGTCATGTGAATGTAGCAGAGCTGGAGCCGTCCTGGGAACCATGGAAAGGTGAGGATGAGGTTGGTTTATTATTTTACTTTTATTGCAGGAGATCGTTGGCTTCAGCTGGAATGGGCGTGATGGTAAGTATGTTTTAATTTAGAACATTAAAAAATTGTGTTTTTATTTCAATTAAAGGACTTTATTCTGGGTGTTTGTTTTTTTTTAACTTTGACTATGGGGTTTGTAATGGGGGTGTCTTATAGACGCCTCTCCATTACTAACCTGGGCTTGATGTCAGCTGGCATTATAAGCTGACATCAACCCCAGCCCTATTACCCCACTGCCACCGCTACAGGGCAGTGGGAAGAGCGAGGCTAAGTGCCAGAATTTGCGCATCCTATGGATGCCCCATTTCTGGGGTGGCTGATGGCTGGTGTTTCTAGCCTGGGAGGGGGCCAATATTCATGGCACCCTTCCTGGGCTATTAATATCAGCCCCCAGCTGTCTGCCTAGCCTTTTCTAGCTATTAAAATAGGGGGGACCCCACGTCATTTTTTTTTTGGGTCCCCCATTTTATTAGCTAGTAAAGGCTAGGTATTCAGCTGGGGGCTGATATTAGTAGCCTGGGAAGCTCCGTGGGTATTACCCCCTTCCCAGGCTTCAAACATCTGCCCCAGCTGTCCGCTTAACCTCTGCTAGAGACTAAAATTACGGGGAACCCCAAGACAATTTTTTTTTAATAAATCCTTTATTTTAACAATAAATGACAAGTACAGTAATCAACACTATCAATGTACTTATTATATATGTGACTGACATGTTTCTATCTATCTAATCTATGTGTGATGCTCTATTCTTTCTTTTCTAAATTGTCTGGTACCGGTTTATGCTGCTGATGAATTGCCGGCCGGCTTTTTTTAAAGAGATGGGTGCATGAAAATCGGAGGGCACTAGTGTGTTCCAATTGCCCTGCTATGTTTTTCATGCACCCTCCTATATACCCTGCCTGCCTGTTTGCCTATATATTCTGCCTTCCTGACGTTTAATTGAGCACCGTTCCCATCGATTTGGGCAATTTTTGACCTTCTGCAGACCGCCGGGGGGGACCGCCAGAAAAATGCTCAAGTTTCCCATAGACTTACATTGGGCTCATTGCTCGGGTTGAGCACCCGAGTATACCAATGTGCTCAACCTGAGCTTCGAGCACCCGAGCATTTTAGTGCTCGCTCATCCCTAGTATCTATGCTTCGCTCTCACATCACAGGACCTGCTGCTCTTGTGGTGCGCATGCGCCTTCCCCCTACTCCTCCGACTTCGGGGATTCTGGCCACTATGGTAACACACTTTCGGCATCATGCCAGGTTACTCTGGAGATGCCACCTGTGTGTGTTCCATGGGCCGGAAGCCGGAAGTCACGTGACATAGGAGGCGGAGCTGGGGCTTCATGCGCTGAAACATCCATCTGCAGCAGGATGCACATGTGACTTTGTTTGGTTTGTTTATTGGCTGCAGTTCCCTTTATAATACATTAACATCCCTCTCCTAACCATTTCCCCTGGGAAAGTTACACATGAAACGTGCGTTGGGGTGAAAGGGCATCAGATCTTGACTGCACCTACCACCTGGTAGCTCTATTTAAGGTACTGTCCACCTGGATATTTCTACATGCTAACCTATTTCCTGCATTATATTGGTATTGATGCTAAGGGACATTATATTGTAAATGATTTAGGGATATGCAAGTGTTTCTCACTAAATTGAAATATCATCAAAATGTTAATTTATTTCAGTTCTTCAATACAAAAAGTGAAACTCATATTATATAGAGTCATTACAAACAGAATGATCTATTTTAAGTGTTTATTTCTGGTAATGTTGATGACTATGGCTTACAGCCACTGAAAACACAAAAGTCATTATCTCACTAATTAGAATAATTAACAAAAAACACCTGCAAAGGCTTCCGATGCATTTAAAAAGGTCCCTTAGTCTGTTTCAGTAGCCTCCACAAACATGGGGAAGACTGCTGACTTGAGAAGATGTCCAGAAGGCAGTCATTGACAAACTCCACAAGGTGGACAAGCCACAAAAGGTCATTGCTAAAGAAGCTGGCTGTTCAGAGTGCTGTATCCAAGCATATTAATGGAAAGTTGAGTGGAAGGAAAAAGTGTGGTAGAAAAAGGTGCACAAGCAGCCGGGATAACCGCAGCCTTGAAAGGATTGTTACGAAAAGGCCACTCAAAAATTTGGGGGAGATTCACAAGGAGTGGACTGCTGCTGGAGTCATTGCTTCAAGAGCCATCACACAAAGACGTATCCAGGACATGGGCTACAAGTGTCGCACTCCTTGTGTCAAGCCACTCATGACCAATAGACAAAGCCAGAAGCGTCTTATCTGGGCCAAGGAGAAAAAGAACTGGACTGTTGCTCAGTGGTCCAAGTTGTTGTTTTCAGATGAAAGTAAATTTTGCATTTCATTTGAAAATCTAGGTCCCAGAGTCTGGAGGAAGAGTGGAGAGGCACACAATCCAAGCTGCTTGAGGGCTAGTATGTAGTTTCCACAATCAGTGATGGTTTGGGGAGCCATGTCATCTGTTGGTGTAGGTCCACTGTGTTTAATCAAGACCAAAGTCAGCACAGCGGTCTGCCAGGAAATTTTAGAGCACTTCATGCTTCCCTCTGCCGACAAGCTTTTTGGAGATGGAAATATCATTCTCCAGCAGGACTTGGCACGTGTCCACACTGCCAAAAGTACCAATACCTGGTTTAAAAACAACAGTATCACTGTGCTTGATTGGCCACCAAACTCTCCTGACCATAACCCTATAAAGAATCTATGGAGTATTGTCAAGAGGAAGATAAGACACCAGACCCAACAATGTAGACAAGCTGAAGGCTGCTATCAAAGTAATCTGGGCTTCCATAACACCTCAGCAGTGCCACAGGCTGATCGCCTCCATGCCACGCCGCATTGATGCAGTAACTGATGCAAAAGGAGCCCCGGCCAAGTATTGAGTGCATTTACTGAACATACATTTAAGTAGGACAACATTTTGCATTTTAAAAACATTTTTCAAGCTGTTGTTATAAAGTATTCTAATGTACTGAGATAATGACTTTTGTGTTTTCATTGGCTGTAAGCCATAATCATCAACATTAACAGAAATAAACACATGAAATAGATCACTCTGTTTGTAATGACTCAATATAATATATGAATTTCAATTTTTGTATTGAAGAACAGAAATAAATTAACTTTTTGATGATATTCTAATTTAGTGAGAAGCACTTGTATGCTTTGTTGATACCACTGGGCTTGGGTGCCTCTTATCTGGCTGCTAACCTGTTATGTTTACTGAAATACCTTCTATGGTCAAACCATTTTAAATTTAAAGCCAATATATTTGTATCTCCTATATAGGAGACATTATATACACTGGATTTTGGCTTGCCATTAGATCTTGATGTCCCTCACAGTGTGAGGTGTTATTATCATTATTGTGAGTGTTTTTGTCATGTAATATTTTTATTTTGTAATAAAGGTTTCTATGTTCTCATAGCTGATGTCATTTGGTGTAGCATCAACTTTGTAGCTTCATGACCAAACCAATTGATTGTTTTTTTTAGTTACACAGCTATACCTAGCGTGATTTCTAAGGACAATATATACACTGTGTGCAGAATTATTAGGCAAGTTGTATTTTAGAGGATTATTTTTATTATTGATGAACAACTATGTTCTCAATCAACCGAAAAGACTCATAACTATCCAAGCTTAATATTTTTGGAAGTTGGAGTGGGTTTTTTTTTAGATTTGGCTATCTTAGGAGGATATCTGTTTGTGCAGGTAACTATTACTGTGCCAAATTATTAGGCAACTTAATAAAAACCAAATATAATCCCATCTCACTTGTTTATTTTCACCAGGTAAACCAATATCAGTGCACAAAATTTAGAAATAAACATTTCTGACATGCAAAAACCAAAAAAATTACTGATCAATATAGCCACCTTTCTTTATGATGACACTCAACAGCCTTCCATCCATAGATTCTGTCAGTTGCTTGATCTGTTTTCGATCAACATTGCGTGCAGCAGCCACCACAGCCTCCCAGACACTGTTCTGAGAGGTGTACTGTTTTCCCTCCCTGTAGATCTCACATTTTATGATGGACCACAGGTTCTCTATGGGGTTCAGATCAGGTGAACATGTCATTATTTTTTCTTCTTTTAGACCTTTACTGGCCAGCCATGCTGTGGAGTAATTGGATGCATGTGATGGAGCATTATCCTGCATGAAAATCATGTTTTTCTTGAACGATACCGACTTTTTCCTGTACCACTGCTTGAAGAAGTTGTCTTCTAGAAACTGGCAGTAGGTCTGGGAGCTGAGCTTCACTCCATCCTCAACCCAAAAAGGTCCCACAAGTTCATCTTTGATGATACCAGCACATACCAGTACCCCACCTCCACCTTGCTGGCGTCTGAGTCGGAGTGGAGCTCTCTGCCCTTTACTGATCCATCCTCTGGCCCATCCATCTGACCCATCAAGAGTCACTCTCATTTCATCAGTCCATAAAACCTTTGAAAAATCAGTCTTAAGATATTTCTTGGCCCTTTCTTGACATTTTATCTTATGTTTCTTGTTCAAAGGTGGTAGTTTTTCAGCCTTCCTTACCTTGGCCACGTCCCTGAGTAGCGCACACCTTGTGCTTTTTGATACTCCAGTAACGTTGCAGCTATGAAATATGGTAAAACTGGTGGCGAATGGCATCTTGGCAGCTTCACGCTTGATTTTCCTCAATTCATGGGCAGTTATTTTGGGCCTTTTTTGGCCAACACGCTTCTTGCGACCCTGTTGGCTATTTGCCATGAAACGCTTGATTGTTCGGTGATCACGCTTCAAAAGTTTGGAAATTTCAAGACTGCTGCATCCCTCTGCCATACATCTCAGAATTTTGGACTTTTCAGAGCCAGTCAAATCTCTCTTCTGACCCATTTTGCCAAAGGAAAGGAAGTTGCCTAATAATTAAACACACCTTATATAGGGTTTTGATGTCATTAGTCAACACCCCTCCTCATTACAGACATGCACATCACCAGATTTACTTAATTGGGAGTTGACTCTCAAGCCTATGCAGCTTGGAGTAGGACAACATGTATAAAAAGTATCATGCGATCAAAATACTCATTTGCCTAATAATTCTGCACACAGTGTATTATATTGATTCATAAAATGGGAGAGTCATTAAAGAAATGGGAGCTACAGAAATAGCATAGCTTGGTATCACAGCCGCCAATCATTCAGGATGGAATTAGTCCTGTCACAACATGAAAGTGAGTTCACATGGAAGCAGAGGGGCCCATTGATAATTATGAGTTACCTCTGGATTCTGTTTTTTAGAATAGGAGAGAAAATTCTGTATGCATAACTTTTTTCTGTTCTAAAAAAATGGACACCAAGTGGACTCCATAATAATGAATACCTCCCTCTGCTTCCGTTTGCATAACTGATGCAACAGATCACTTATTCCATTTTCCTTTTCCTGAAATGCAACTGACAAACGATATGTGAACTGAGCCCACATACAACACCCTAGGTCAAATACCTTGCCAATCCCTCTACCCAGTTATTTTTTCTTCCATAGGCAACCATTATTAGTCTTCTGCACAGAGCCATAAATAAAGAAAATGACAAGCAATCCTATACCTTAAACATTTAGTCAAGCAGCATTTACTCAGCCTCCTACATTGAAACACGTTTCTTCCCTAGCAATACAGAAGAGCTTAGATGTAAGTAAGGTTTCTTTTGATTCTTTCAACTTTCAAAGTGAAGAATTTAAAGGAAATAATGGTTTCCAGGACTATAGATACTCTTCAACAATTTTACTTAAACTTGCCTTACTGGTTGTAGAGCATGTGTGGTAAAGAGATAGATTATTTTAATCTCTTTTGTAGCACTGAACCTGAAATAATTCTGTGTTCTGTGTAAGTGTTTTTAAATGGATTTCTACATTAGCCTTATCATTTTCTTGCACATTCCACTACACTGACTCACAGTGAAACTGCAAAATAATTTATAGTTCAGAGAGTGTGTTGCCTTGTAATAGGACTGTCTTGCCATAAACACAAACACTTAGATTATTTACGTTACAGTCTGGAATACTTCATGGACTGGGACATATTGTTAATTCACAAGCTGTAAAAACTGAAAATAAATAAAATATGACACATATCATGTGTGTCTTTTATGAACTGTGAATATAACTCCATGTTCTTCATGAGCTGTTTATAAATATCAATGAGTTTATTGTGCCAAAATGGATAAATATTTTCTCGAAACAGGAAGCGATTGCTTTTATCTTTTGACATTTGTGGTCTGAATTGAAATTTAGAGGACTATTACCCTTTCCTGAAGACAAGATCAAGAAAAAGCTATATGTATGTATCAGGCTCCAGTGGGACAGCTCAAATATCAGTTCAGTGGCTCAGATCTAAATGCTAAAAAGACAAGTATTATACTGTAACGTCAGAGAAAACAGCCATTCCGAGATCCCATCTGAAGGATTCTCAATTGAATGCTTTATACTTTTCATTCTAGTTCTAGCCGCTGTTCAGTACTGAAAATAAATATTTCTGATCACTAGGGCTAAATAGGTCAAGATTAACCCCTTCCTGATGTGCACCCTACATGTACTGCTCTGCCCGAGTTGCATTCCCCAAAGAACAGTACACGTACGGCGCCGTGATCGGGCGGGCTCACGCTGAGCGCCTCCGCGATCACATGTGGGTGTCAGCTCTGTGTGAGTGATAACACCATGGAGCATCACCCACGATCGGTGCTAGCACCAATCGCAGGCGTTTAACCTCTCTGATGCCGCTGTCAGCAGTGACAGTGACATCGCAGGGCATCACAGAGGGAGTGGGTTCCCTCTGTGATCGGATTGTGTTGATGGTCTCCATGGTGACCCCCTGTCCCAAGATGGCCATGGGGTCCTTCAGTGTCCTGCAGGAAGGTGGCCTGTCAGCGCCTGCTCAGAGAGCAGGCGCTGAGACGCCTCCTTCCTGCCTGTCAGACGCTGCTCTGATGCTCTGCAGTGCAGATCAGCAATCTGAAAGTTTGATAATGATGTCCCACCCCTGTGACAATGTAAAAAAGTAATAAAACATTTAATAAAAAATTCTAAAAATATTTTTTTAAAAAAAATCACAAAATAAAGAAAAAAAAGAAAAATATATTTATTGGATTAATATTTTATCTGTGTAAAAAAAACAAAAACAAAAAAAACCAATAAAATTACACATATTTGGTATCGCTGCATCCGTAAAGACCCAACCTATAAAATTGTTCCAGTAGTTAACCCCTTCAGTGAACACCATAAAAAAAAAGTAAAACACAAGGCAAAAAAACGTTGCTTTTTTACCTCCAAACAAAAAGTGGAATAAAACACGATCAAAAAGACGCCTGTAAATAAATATGGTACCACTGATAACGTCATATTATCCCGCAAAAAACAAGCCTCCATACAGCTCCATCAGCAGAAAAATAAAAAAGCTACAGCTCACAGAATAAAGCGATGCCAAAATAGTTATTTTTTCTATAAAATAGTTTTTATTGTGTAAAAGCGTCAAAACTTAAAAAAAGATATAAATGTGGTATCGCTGTAATCACACCAACCTGAAGAATAAATCTGCCTTATCAATTTTACCACATGAAGAATGGCATAAAAAATCCCCAAAAAACAATTCCTGAATTGCTTGATTTTGTTCATTCTGCCTCCCAAAAAACAGAATAGAAAGCGATTAAAAAATGTTACGTACCCGAAACTGGAACCAATAAATATGTTAATTCAACCCGCAAAAAACAAGCCCTTACATGACTCTGTCGGCCAAAATATAGAAAAATTATAGCTCTCAAAATATGGCGATGAAAAAACTTGTTTTTACAATAAAAAGTGTCTTTTAGTGTGTAACAGCAGCCAATCATAAAAACCCAATATAAATCTGGTATCGCTGTAATCGCACTGACCTGAAGAATAAAGTTGTCTAATCAGTTACACCGCATGAGGAAAGGTGTAAAAAATGTATAAAACCAATTCTTCACATGCTGTTGATTGGTTCTTTGTGCCTCCCAAATATTGCAGTAAGGCTCGGCTCACATTTATCCGGTGCTCTGCGCTGAGCACTTACACCGGGGTTTCCATGTAAATCTCTGAAATATGTGAATCAGACTGGACCCCTGGTGGAAGATTCCCTGTAATGAGGCAGATGGAGGCGCTGTGGACGCCGTCTGGCCTATGATTCTGCTCTTCTAGCATGTAGGATCTCTGTATATGGTGTCCGCAAACTATTCTAGGAAAATCTGCGCCCCAGGAGGGAAAAAGCGCTCCGTCACACCGAGTGTGGATAAGCAGTACTGTACTGACATATATGGGGTATTTCTACTTTCAGCAGAAATTGTGGGACCAATTTTGTCGCCATTTTTACACATTTCCCAGTGTCAAAATGTAAAATCTGGGGCTAAAACTAAATTTTTGTGATAAAAATGTAATTATTTTTTCTTCACTGCCCAATGATATAAAATTATGTGACACACCTGTGGTGTCAATATGATCTCAGCACCCATAGATGAATTCATTGAGAGGTGTACTTTGTAAAATGAGGTCACTTATGGGGGGGTTCAGCTGATCTGGCACCTCAGGGGCTCTACCAATGTGACATGGCTCCCTCAAACCAGTCCAACAATATCTGAACTCCAATATGGTGCTTCTTCCCTTCTGAGCTTTGCACTCTGACTCAAAAGTAGTTTTTGACCTCATACTGGGTATCTGCATACTCAAGAGAAATTGCACAACAATTGCACTTCCCTGAGGGGTCCAGTTTCCAAAATGCTGTCACTTGTGGGGGGGTTTCCACTGTTTAGGCACATCAGGGGCTCTCCAAATGTGACATAGCGTCAGCTAATTATTCCAGCAAATTTTACAATCCAAAAGTGAAATGACGCTCCTTTAGTTCCAAGCCTTTCTGTGCACCCAAAGAGTAGTCTTCCTCCACATATTGGATATCTGTGTACTCAGGAGAAATTGCACAACAAATCATTGGTGCAATTTTTCCTATTACCCTAGTGAAAATGCAAAATTTGGGGATGAAAAAAATATTTTTGTGGAAAAATTAGATTTCTTTATTTTCACGGCTCAACATTATAAACTTCTGTGAAGCACCTGGGAATTCAAAATGCTCAACTCTCATCTAGATAAGTTCCCTGAGGGGGTCTAGTTTCCAAAATGGTGTCACTTTTGGGGTGTTTCCTCTGTTTATGCACATCAGCGGCCCTCCAAACATGACATGGTGTCCCTTATTTAAGCCAGCAAATTTTACATTCAAAAAGTCAAATGGCGCTCATTCCCTTCCGAACCCTGCCGTACGCCTAAACAGTGGTTTTCCTCCATATATTGGGTATTTTTGTGCTCAAGAGAAACTGCACAACAAATTTTGCGTCCATTTTTTTCATGTTACTCTTGTGAAAGTAAAAACAAATGGGTCTAAAGTAACATTTTTGTTATCCTGTGAAGCACCTGAAGGGTTAATAAACTTCTTGAATGTGGTTTTGAGCACCTTGCGGAGTGCACATTTTACAATGGTGTCACTTTTGAGTATTTTCTGTCATATAGACGCCTCAAAGTCACTTTAATTGTGATGTGGTCCCTAAATAAATGGTTTTGTAAATTTTGTTGGAAAAATTAATAATTGCTGGTCAACTTTTAACCCTTATAACTTCCTAGCGAAAAAAAGATTGGTTCCAAAATTGTGCTGATGTAAAGTAGACATGTGGGAAATGTTATTTATTAACTATTTTGTGTGACATATTGCTCTGATTTAAGGGCATAAAGATTAAAATTTTGAAATTTGCAAAATTTTCTAAATTTTCGCCAAATTTCCAATTTTTTTCACAAATAAACATAAGTCATATCAAATAAATTGATGATTTTCTATCACGAAGTACAATATGTCATAAAAAAACAATCTCAGAATCACCGGGATCCATTGAAGCGTTCCAGAGTAATTACCTCATAAAGTGACAGTGGTCAGAATTCAAAAAATTGGCCTGGTCAGGAAGGTGAAAACAGGCTTCGGGGTGAAGGGGTTAAACGGTCTTCATATTTCAGTATTTTTCTCCTAGACAATTTAACACATTCATCATTTATGATGCCCGTACAAACTTCCTACAAAACTATTAATTACCTATCAATCTAGCTACTAATGTTATATTTCTCCATATTTTTTTTTTTAATTCAAATATATATCAATGACAAGAGCCAACCAAAAAAAACCCTGTTTATCAGGCTGCGTAAATCAATCAGGGCCGCTATCAGGGCATTTCTGCCATTACTGTTGTATGGGGCCTGGTGAACAGAAGTAAAGAGTGGGTTCCCGGGCTAGGGCTCCCCCTCTTATGCTTCTCCTCACCGGGGTATCTTGTACCGGAGTGCAGCATACATCTCGGCGCAGGGAGACTAGGAGCTCTCACGGCCATTCAGTACTATGCAGCTCCAAGGGGGTTCCTCTGCCTCATCACATATTCGCCGGCATTGAGCATCAGGATACTGCCACTCCAGATGTGGAGCTGCAGGGGATCAATGAGAGGTAAATATGAAAAAAAAAATTTTAATTGAATTAATTAAATAGTCTTGGGGAGAGCACATGATGAACTGGGAGTGATGGGTGGACAGAGCACATGATGAACTGGGAGTGGGGGTGGGGAGAGCACATGATGAAATGGGAGTGGGAGGTGGGGAGAGCACATGATGAACTGGGAGTGGTGGGTGGAGAGAGCATATGATGAAAAGGGAGTGGAGATAGCATATGATGAACTAGGAGTAGGGAGTGTGGAGAGCACATGATGAACTGGGAGTGGGGGGTGGGGAGAGCTAATGGTGAATTGGGAGTGGGGGATGGGGAGAGCACATTATTAACTGGGAGTGGGGGTGGGGAGAGCTAGTGATGAATTGAGAGTGGGGGTAGGGAGAGCACATGATTTGGGAGTGGGTGGTGGGGAGAGCACATGATGTGGGAGTAGGGAGTTGGGAGAGCTGATGATGAATTGGGAGAAGGATGTGGGGAGAGCAAATTAATTGGGAGTGGGGATGAGGAGAGCAAATAATGGATTGAGGGTGGGGGAGCGCAAATAATAATGAATTGAGGGTGGGGAATGGTGAGAGCAAATGATGAATTGAAGGTGGGGGGCAACAAATGATGATGAATTGAGGGTGGGGGGAGTAAATGCTGATGAAGTGGTTGAGGGGGAGAGAGAGGACATGACAAAATGAATTGGTGTGGAGGGGACCATGTAAATATGATGAATTGGGAAAGTTTAGGATGACAGAGTGTGACTGGTCACTGATGATCTCTGTATTACCTGTACACTGACACTATATACAGAGCTCCTGTGTATAATGTCACTGGTGATCGCTGTATTACTTGTACACTGACACTATATAGAGAGCTCCTGTTTATAATGTTACTCGTAATCACTGTACACTGACACTATACACTGTATACTATGTACAGAGCTCCTGTGTATAATGGCACTTATGGTAATATTAGTATTGTTTATTAAGATAGTGTTGACCACTGGTAGTAGAGATCAATAATAAATGCATAAAACGATAAATAAATTCTTTCTCCAAAGAACCCCAAGCCAGTAATCAAGATATAATGCAATCAGAGGGAAAAGATAGTTGTAGAAGAGCTAATATTGATGTAATAAGTGCCAGGAGTAGTGCAGCCAAGAAGTAAATTACTTACAATGAGGAGTGTGATGTACTACAAAGGGTAATGGTCCAGCTGACAGAGTCACACTAACATAAGCGACACTCAAGGACATCAATTGCTAGCGTCCATCAGCAGTGGCGTTCTGCCTGCATGAGTCCTGCTTGTGCCGGCGGTGTCGAGCAGGAGCGTCCTCTCGTAGATGATCCCCCTCAGCTCTGCAGAGATGCTTCAGAAGCGGCATGCTCCGGCTGTAAGCGATGTTGCATGCTAGCTGGGCTGGTGGGAGGCGTATGATCACATGACATCACAGCTGGGAGTACAGGGTCTGGTGAGGCCACAAGACGACCGATGCAGTCCTTCTTCTTCAGGGTGTGGCTTCACAAGACGAGCAGCCTTTATATAGCTTTCCTCATAGAACTGGCCTGGGGTTACCCAATGGAGATGGAATAGTGAAAAAGAACAAGCCCATAGAGCCCCATAGAAAATCATATAAAGGTGTGAGAAGGAACAAAAAAGAGCATATCTGAAAGGGACAAATCCTTAGAAAGGGGCAAATACTTAAAGGGGCATACACATAATAAAAAGGGGAAAATACTTCAATGGGCATACACATAATAAAAAGGGGAAAATACTTCAAGGGGCATACACCTAAAAAAAAGACCCTCTAGTCTTAAAAAATAGAATGTGCAGGCTAATTAATCGACAATAATTAAAATCAATCTATAATATACTTACCTTGTAATGTCTTCACATCCTGTTCCATCCAAATGTGTCCGGATCCCAGAATTCCAAGCGGCGGAAGTTCATCGACTGCCATATTGGGACACCCAAGTCATGGGTGTCTCAATAAGGAAACCGCTGGTGGTACCAGCCTTTTGCGCGGTACCACCTTCGGAACACTGTCGCAAACACGCCGTACACACCGCCGCCGGGATCAGCTGAATGATTCTCTGACCGCCGCCATCTTTGTACAGGATGAGCGCATGTGCAGTTTTAATGTGACCACTGCCATCTGCCTGCACAAAGATGGTGGAGGTCTGATTTACTGTGTTCGGAGACAGCTCAAATGAGAGAACACATGAGGGAAGAAGACAGCACTGGGGTGGAGAGAGAGCGCAAACAAGGGGGAGAGCACATGGGGTACACAGGTCAAAGAAGAGATCACATGAGAGGAGAAAGTGCACGGGGGAGAGAGACAGAGCAAAGGGGGGAGAGAGCTCAAACAGGACAGCACATGAGGGGAGAACACAGCACAGTAAGGAGAGAGACAGCCGACATGCGGGATAGCACATGGGTAGACAGGTCAAAGAAGAGAGCACAGACAGGAGAAGTCAGCACATGGGGGAAAAAGAGAGTGGATAGGTGGGTGAGCACAAGGGGGGGAGAGATTCTCAACGCTGCAAAGCCTGCCCCCATCGTGACATTACCGCCCTCCCGATGCGATATCAGGCCTCCATCTAGTATTTAACAAATAGATTAAAATCAGAGTGATAAGTCCCTTTGAAGTGCACCGTTATTTCTAAGCAGGGTGTATACTAATGTTTAAATGTGTGCCTTTTCCTACCTAAAAAAACTAAATTAAAAAGCATAAAACTCAATCTCATAATTTAAACCCTCTGGGGCCAAGCTGTCCAGAGTGAATATCCATTTGGACTCCTCTTTGGACATTTGTTTTAAAAAGTCACCTCCTCTTCAATTTCTCCTGATTACCTGGATACCACAGAAGCAGACCCCTTTACATGACCGATTGTGATTTTCTGCAAAATGTCGTGATAGCGGGTGCCCCCTATATCCTTTGTTGATATTATCTATATGTTCTTTAATTCTCTTGGTTAGCTGCCTTTTAGTACGGCCAATATTCATTTTATTGCATGGGCACTTGATAATATAGATGACTCCTATTGTGCGGCACGAAATTGCCTCCCTAATGGAAAAATGATTGGTTCCACTTGAATCGGTAAAGCTAATTTGAAGGCTCTTGGTTATATTGGTGTGAATGCAGCATGAACTTTTCCCACACAAAATAACCCTGTGCTTGATAGCAGGAAGTTGTTTACACTTATCTTAGTTGGGATTTTTTCCTTTACCTTAATTGTTGGGGCTACCAAACTGCACAAAGTTTGGGCCTTTCTATACTTAAACCTCAAATGTTCCGGAAGAAGGTCACCTATTATTTTGCCCTGTCAAAGGATCGGCCAGTATTTGCGGATGATGTTATTAATAGTGTTGAGCCACCCCCGTAGTGTTCGAGTTCGGTTCGGTTCGTCGAACAACCGTGTGTTCGCCGAACTGTTCGTCGAACTGTTCGTCGAACACCTTCGAACACCGTTAAAACCAATGGCAGGCAAACAAAAACACATAGAAACACATAGAAAACACCTTCAAAGGTGTCCAAAAGCTGACAAACTGCTCAGAAGACATAACTAACACATGGAAAAGTGACAAGTACATATAGTCATGCGAAAATAAAAGAGGTGGAGGAGTAAAAGGAGGGGGAGACACAGATATAGGCATGTCATGCCCTTCTAAAATCCAAAAAGTGAGAAGCCGACACGGCCAGTACGCTCCTGCCCGTGCCACCTCCGTGTCGCCGGGTTTGTGCCAGAGCCGCGGTGAACCCTGACGGCCAGCCCCCCTCTCCCAATACTGGTGCCTGTCCGCTGGTGGGTCGAGCGAGCCCCCCTGTGGTGGAGGCAGCTCTAAGCTTTTTAATTTAAATTGTCTCTCTAATTTGAATGAATACACTTTAAATCCATTTACAAGGATCTATTGGAGGGCAAGTCTCATTCCAGCAGCCGCGGTAATTCCAGCTCCAGTAGCGTCCACTAAAGCTGCTGCAGTTAAAAAGCTTTTATAAGGATCGAGCTCGGCTGTCCACCGCAAGGCATCCTACTGCCAGTCCCAGCCCCTATGCCTTGGGGTGCCTCCTGATGCTCTTCACTAAGTATCCCATGGTCCCGAAGCATTTCATTTGAAAAAATTAAGTGTCTAAACTACAGGTGGTGCAGCTTGCTTAACAGACGGGATAATCCGCTCACTAGCAGACACTGCTACTAGGCACAAAGTATTTCCTGGGCTAGATGCAGTTAAAAATTTGTAATTAGATACTCTCGTTGGATGCTGAGAAAGCATTCCATAGAGTCTCCTGGCACGCCATATATGATTCTCTTAAAAAGCTTGGGGTAGGGGTCTAGGGGACCCTTTTATAGCCAAAATCACGGCCCTGTATCGCAATACGTCACCTAGGCTGAAGATACATGGAACTGTAGCACCCTGAGGGCTCGGTTGCTACAGACGTATTGCACCTCACCCAGAGGTGTGATATCTCACTCTCAGGTAAGGATGGAGTGTGGATCAGGACCCGACACCTGCATGCATTACACCACATTGCCGTGGGGCAGGGCGACCAATATGCCCCTGAGATGGGCACGACAGTCCCTGTCCCTGGCTGGAGTGGGGGGAGGGAACACTGAGGAAGGGGAACCCTGTAGTGCAGGAGCAGGGAGGAAGCAGTTCCTGGGTGCATTGAGAAGGGAGTATAAAAGGTGGGCACCATCTTAGTTCAGTGCAGAGAAGTCTGAGCAGAAGTGGCAGGGAGCAGGGGCTCTGCATGAGCTCTGCTCCGGAGGCGGGCCTAGTAACAGAGGCCCAGGCCTGGAAGAGGGAGAAGGAAGGAAGAGGAGCGGAGAAGGCTCCAGGAACGAGGAATGAAGGGATCCCAGGGGTGCGGACGGGCGAGTCGCCACCGCACGCCCGAATCCACCTGCGTGGAGGGGTCAGGCCAAAGGGGGAGACCGGTCCCCGAACTAGTGGAGGCAGGAAACGACCCTCAGCTAGAAACCGGAGGCTCTGACATTTTATGTGGCGCAGCCCCTCGCTACACCCGCTAGGAAGGCACCACATAGGGTCAGGGAAACTGGCGCCAAGTTTACCAAGAGGAGGCCCGAGGCAGCCGGACAGAAGTGTTGGTAAGAAAGGCCAGACAAAGGACACACAAAGGGGGTCCTGTGAAGTGCTCCAAAGTTATCTGGGAGTTGTCTGAGCCCCTCACCTGGTGAGCACAGTACGACGTGGGCAGCCGTTACCTGCAGACGTGGTCTGGATAATAAGAACTGTGAGTAAAGGCCCTGGACTGCATCACTGACTCCGTGTCGTTACTGCTGCTGCCCTGCACCATCACCCCCATCCTCCGCATACACTGCCCTGAGGCTATACTCCTCCCGTGGGGAGTTATGCTACGCTCTGCTGCACCCACAACACCAGCCTCAGCGGTCTGCCCTGTAGCAGCGGTTCACTCTGACCGCAATCCACGGGTGGCGTAGTCAGACATTTAAACATCAAAACCACATAAATAGTTCCGCCACTGGTTTGACCGCCCTGAGCCACGGAACCGGGTCGCCGCCACGAAGACTACAACCACCAGCATCCACCAAAAAGGGTCCGTCTCCGGGTGTCCCAAGGCCCAGGGGGTGCGTCAGAACATTTTCATCACCTTTCACAATCACCAATGGGACAAGGCAGGGATGTCCTCTGTCCCCTCTCTTATACATCCTAGTGACGGAGCACCTGCTCTCATCAATTCGCCATAACCCCAATATTAGGTGGATTGAGGTGGGAGGCACCGAGTACAAGTGCTCTCTATTTGCTGATGATGTCCTAGTATATATCACTCAATCACATATATCCATCCCTGCTGTTATGGCTGAAATAGATCACTTTGTTACATGGTCAAATTTTAAAATCAATGCAGCGAAGTCTGAGGCCCTCGATGTCTCCCTCCCCAAATCCATATAGGATTCCATCCAGTCCAACTTTCCCTTTGCCTGTCCCTCACAGGGTATCAAATACTTAGGAATTCCTATTCATAGAGACCTCTCCCATCTATGTTATCTTAATTTTGGGCCCTTTATTGAACAACTCCATACAGACCACGGTTGGCAAGTTAGAACTGTAAGATTCACTACGTGAATCGCTGGTGTTTTGTGGAAAAGCACATGTACACTGCGTTCCAAATTATTATGCAAAAAGTGTTTAGGAGTGATAAGGGAAGAATTTGTTTGTTTGTCAGTTAAACTCATTGATGGTGATGTGTGTCAGGGCTCTTTATATCACTGTAAGCAATTGCAGACACCTGTGCTAATTAGTTTGGCAGGTGTGTCCAATGAAAGGCAAGACTACTTATGAAGGCTCTCTCACATTATTAAGCAGCCTACATTTTCTGCCAAAATGGGAAAGAAAAAGGATGTATCGGCTGCTGAGAAGCAACAAATTGTGGAGTGTTTAGGTCAAGGCATGACTACAATCAACATTGTGCGATGATCAGGATGAAGTGTCTTGGCAATCAAGAAGTATGTAGCTGATTCACAGTACACACGTGTGCGTGCTGATAAGGGCAAATTGAGGACTCTTTCCTACAGGCAATTACGTCAGGTTGAAAGAGCAGCGGCCAAAAAGCCTTGTCATAGCAGCAGACAAGTTTTTGAAGCTGCTTGTGCCTCCAACGTCCCCCGAACAACAAGATGCAGGGTCCTTCAGAGGTTTGCAGCTGTGCATGCGCCATCCTGTCGACCTCCTCTATCCACTTCACACAAGCAGAAACGGCTCCAGTGGGCCAAACATTACATGAAGACTGATTTCAAAACTGTTTTGCTCACGGATGAGTGCCGTGCAGCGCTCGATGGTCCAGATGGATGGAGTGGAGGATGGCTGGTTGATGGACACCCCACGCAAACACGGCTACAGCGCCAACAAGGAGGAGGTGGAGTAATGTTTTGGGCTGGAATCATGGGGAGAGAGATTGTCGGCCCCTTTAGGATCCCTGAAGGCGCTAAAGATGAACTCCATAATGTATGTGGATTTTCTCAAACAGCACTTCCTGCCATGGTTCAAGAAGAAGAACCGTGTATTTCACAGCAAGATCATTTTTCTGCATGATAATGCACCATCTCATGCTGCACATAAAACATCTGCATCTATGGCTGATATGGGCATAAAAGGGGACAAACTTATGGTGTGACCCCCATGCTCCCCTGACCTCTACCCCATTCAGAACCTTTGGAGCATCATTAAAAGGAGTGTCTATGATGGCGGGAGGCAGGTCACATCTAAGCAACAGCTCTGGGAGGGTATTCTGTCCTCATGCAAAACAATTGAAGCAGAAACCATCCAAAACCTGACAAATTCAATGGACGAGAGAGTTCAGAAGCTCCTTTCGAACAAGGGGTCCTATGTGAAAATGTAACATCACCTAGAATAAAGTTTTGAGTTGAAAACTGTTTGATTTCAGTTTCTAACAACCTGCTAATGCTTATAATTTCAAAAATGACCATTTTTTTGGTCTTTATTAAAATGAAAAGGTTGATCGAAAAGTTTGGGGGATCTAAGAGTGTGGCAACCCAGTAGTCATGATTACTTCTGACAATATGAGGGTCATGCTGCAGGTAGTGCAGCAAGAAGGCACTTATGTGTCTTGCGCATCTCGGAGCCCCAAAATTATTTTCCGGGCTAGATGCAGCTAAAAATTATTTTTAATTTTAAATCTGGTGAAGCTTTAGTATAGATGGCCTAATAGGATCAGTGCTGCACACTGCTACAAAGCCCAAATTATTTTCCAGTCAAGATACAGATAAACATGATTAGTAATTTGAAAGCTTAAAACGGTTGGTAGGGTGATTTTAACCAATCATCAAGCTTTTACTCTCCCCAGGATGACACAGGGGTAGAAAAGTCGTTTCGGATCCATGATTTGTTCATCTTTATGAACGTGAGTCTGTCTACATTATCAGTGGAGAGCCGCGTGCGCTTATCTGTCAGCACACCACCAGCAGCGCTGAACACACGTTCAGACAGAACGCTGGCTGCGGGGCATGACAAGATCTCCAAGGCGTAAGTGGCTAGCTCCGGCCATTTATCCAGATTGGAAGCCCAAAAAGAGCAAGGGTCCAGTGACACAGTCGTGGCTTCAATGTTTACTTGGAGATACTCCTGTACCATCGTCTCTAGGCGTTGACTATGTGTCAGACTTCTTGTCTCCTGTGGCCTTGCAAAGGATGGGCTAAGAAAGTGGTGAAATGATTCCGCAAAATTGATGTTACCAGCAGATACTGTGGTTCTGTTACGGTTTGAGTGCTGAACACTTGACGGTCCCACGGTTGGCAAGTTGGAACTGTGAGATTCACTACGTGCACCACTGGTATTTTGTGGAAAAGCACATGTAAGATTCTGCAACAGTCTCTGCTGATACTCCTGCATGCGTGCATCCCTTTCTATGGCAGGATTAATTTCTGCAAATTTACTTTTGTACCGGGGATCTAACAGTGTGGCAACCCAGTAGTCAGGATTATTTCTAATTCTCACAATTCGAGGGTCATGTTGCAGGTAGTGCAGCAAGAAGGCACTCATGTGTGTTGCGCATCCAGGAGCACCAAGTCCCTGTTGTGTTGGTGGCGAGGTAAAAATCATGCTTCCTTCCTCTGTCCTCTCCCCCCAACCTCGCACAACAGAAATGTGATCAAGGTCTCCCTCATCTGATGAGTCTTCCATCAGTTCGTCCTCCACTTCTTCCTGGGCTCCTGCACCTTCCTCACTAGTTTGGCTGCTACCATGCGCCCTGGTAAAACCATCTCCCCCATCCTCACATGCCTGCCGCCTTGGTGCTGCCGACCGTCTGGACCTTGCAGATGTTAGCCCTTCCGCATACAACTCCTCCTCCCCTACTTCCTCCACCTCCTCTTGTGCCACCACCTGACTCCGAATTCTGTTTAACATGTGCTCCAGCATGTAAATCACCGGAATAGTCACGCTGATAATGGCATCGTCAGCACTAAACATCTTCGTCGCCATTTCAAAACTGTGCAGAAGGGTGCATAGGTCCCTGATCTGAGACCACTCCTCCAGCGTGATTTGCCCCACGTCTGGATCTCGTTGGCCCAGGCTATACGTCAGAACTTATTGCACCAGGGCTTGTCGGTGCTGCCACAGTCGCTGCAACATGTGCAGAGTTGAATTCCACCGGGTAGGCACATCGCATTTTAGCCGGTGAAGTGGCAGGCCCAACAACTTCTGTAGAGATGTAAGTCGCTGAGCTGCGGGATGCGAACGGCGGAAGTGAGCACACAGCGACCGTGCCCTCTGCAGAAGGCAATCTAGTCTGGGATAGTGGGCTAAAAATTGCTGGACAACCAGGTTCAACACGTGAGCCATACAAGGCACGTGTGTGACATTGCCCCGGCGAAGGGCCGCACCCAGGTTTGCAGCATTGTCGCACACGGCCTTCCCTGGTTTCAGGTCCAGTGGAGACAACCATTCATGAAATTGGTTCTCCAGAGCTGACCACAACTCCTCAGCTGTGTGACTCACATTTCCCAGACATTTCAATGTAAAAACCGCCTGATGACGTTGAGCCCTACTGCCAGCATAGTAAGGAGGTGTGCAGGATCCCTTCTGCGCAGTTAGAAAGCTTGTGGCATGACCAGACAGGCTTTGGGTGCAGGTAGAAGACCGAGAGGAGGTTGAGGAGGCAGAAGCAGTGGAGGAACTTTGACATAAAGAGGATTGATGCACAACTCGTCGGGACGGCAAGACTTGGACAGCAGCCCCTTGTCCTGCTGTCACCATAGTTACCCAGTGCCCAGTCAGCGACATGTAACGCCCCTGTCCATGCCTACTCGTCCAAGTGTCTGTGGTGAAATGCACCCTGTCACACACAGAGTTTCTCAAAGAAGCGGTGATGTTGTGTGCGACATGCTGGTGGAGAGCAGGCACACCTTTCTTTGAGAAGTAGTGCCGACTGGGCATCTGGTACTGGGGCACTGCGACGGACATAAGGTCTCGAAAATCCTCTGTGTCCACCAGGCGGAAAGGCAGCATTTCTGTAGCCAAGAGCTTGCAGATGGTGAAATTCAACCTCTTAGCTTTCTCATGGCTAGGAGGAAATGGTCTTTTACTTGTCCACATCTGAGGGACCGAGGGCTGGCTATTGTGCTTAGACGGGGTTGATAAGGGTGTCCCCGGCAAACTGCCGGTCTGTGAGGAAGATGCAGGCGGACATGTTAGGTTGCCTTGATCCAAAGGTGGTGCTATCGATGTCGGACAGCGCTCAACACCAGCTGGTGTTACCACCTCCAAAGAAAATGATGACCTGCCAATCACGCTGGCTGTTGCGGGTAAAGAGGTGGCAGGTCTGCGCCCCAAAACAGGTGTGACTGCTGTCCCCCCAGTCACAGAGGATGAAGAGGCCGCGGATGCACAAGATATGGCAGACTGTGATTGGCCCGGCCGGCTAGGCCGCATTGTAGCACACTGAGCTTCCCACTGCAACTTATGCTTCATGTCCATGTGCCGGTTCATGCATGAAGTACTCAAACTATGTATTTTTTGGCCTCTACTTAGCTTTTGCTGACAAATGTTACAGATAACACGAGTTGGGTCATCTTTATCGATCTGAAAAAATGCCCAGGCTATGCAAGGCTTAGCACCCATGCGACCTGAAGAGCCACCACGACTTGTGGTGAGAGGCAGAGTTGTGTTTGAGGATGCAGTTGTTGACGTGCTTCCAGTACTACGTCTCTGTCCAGGAAGGCGCAACCTGACCTCGTCGTCACTAGCATCTTCCTCCACCTCCTCTGCTGACCTCATCTCTTGGCTGACTGTGGGTTGACAGTAAGTGGGATCTCCGACCTCATCATCATCACCCTGTGCGTTATCACACCCGTCGTCCTCAGAGCCAACCTGTTCCTGCCCTGACAAAAAACTAAAGTTGTCACTCCAATCAGGTATTTGAGTCTTATCATCGTCTTCCTCATTGTCTCCACCAACAGGAGTTACAGTTTGGGAATGAGGGTCTACATTATGGTCAGAACCTTCTGCGTCTGGTCCTGGATCCGACTCATAAAGATTCTGGGCATCAGTGCAGATCATTTCCTCGTCTGGATTCACAGAAGCGCTGGAGTCGACCTCTGATTCCCAGGCTATAGTATGAGTAAACAGCTCTGCAGACTCAACCATCTGTTCTACCTCATACTCAGACGGGCAGCTGGAGATTTGGGAGCTGTGAGGAAGCAAGTGTGATTTGGGTGACACCTTTGAGGACTGGAGTATTTGTGATGTTGAAGTTGATGTGGAGGAGAGCCCACTTAAAGGAGCACTTGATATCCGTTGAAGCACCTGCTGTTTTTGTGCCTCATCTGGAATTTGTAGCGATTGGCGTGGCCGTAAGAAAGGGATCTTATCACATTGTCCGCTAAAAGAAGTAGACATTTTAGTTTGGCTGGAAGATGGTCTTTCTTCTGCAGATGTTACTGTTGCTTTAACACCTACCCCACGGACACAACCTTTTTTCCCCTTCCCAACACGCCTATTCCCCTTTCCACCAGCAGCAGGCCTTTTTCCACTCATTTTGGTGGTTAACTAATTCACAACTCTGGAGTTGTTTGCACAAAAAAACAATGGATGGGAACCGAGCAGAGCTGAGTGGCCAAACTGTGGTATTAGGCCAAAACTATTGGCTGGGTTAGATGAAGAAAAAAATTATTTTGAATTTGCAACCTGATGGAGGTCAGTATAGATGGACTAATACAAATAGTCCCACACACAGCTAGAAGCCCAAATATTTTTTCAGAGGTACTGTAGATGCAGATAAAAATTAGTTTTAATTTGCAACCTGATGGAGGTCAGTATAAATGGACTAATAGAGAAAGTCCGACACACTACTAGAAGGCCAAATATTTTATCAGAGGTAGATGCAGAAAAAAATATATTCAGTTTGCAACCTGATGGAGGTCAGTATAGATGGACTAATACAAATAGTCCCACACACAGCTAGAAGCCCAAATATTTTTTCATAGGTACTGTAGATGCAGATAAAAATTATTTTTAATTTGCAACCTGATGGAGGTCAGTATAGATGGACTAATAGACCAAGTCCCACACACTGCTAGAAGCCCAAATATTTTTTCAGAGCTAGATGCAGAAAAAAATTATTTTTAATTTGCAACCTGATGGAGGTCAGTATAGATGGACTAATAGACCAAGTCCCACACACCGCTAGAAGCCCAACTATTTTTTCAGAGCTAGATGCAGAAAAAAATTATATTCAATTTGCAACCTGCTGGAGGTCAGTATAGAAGGACTAATAGAACAAGTCCCACACACTGCTAGAAGCCCAAATATTTTTTCAGAGCTAAATGAAGAAAAAAATTATTTTTAATTTGCAACCTGATGGAGGTCAGTATAGATGGACTAATAGACCAAGTCCCACACACTGCTAGAAGCCCAAATATTTTTTCAGAGCTAGATGCAGAAAAAAATTATTTTTAATTTGCAACCTGATGGAGGTCAGTATAGATGGACTAATAGACCAAGTCCCACACACCGCTAGAAGCCCAAATATTTTTTCAGAGCTAGATGCAGAAAAAAATTATTTTTAATTTGCAACCTGATGGAGGTCAGTATAGATGGACTAATAGACCAAGTCCCACACACTGCTAGAAGCCCAATTATTTTTTCAGAGTTAGATGCAGAAAAAAATTATTTTTAATTTGCAACCTGATGGAGGTCAGTATAGATGGACTAATAGACCAAGTCCCACACACCGCTAGAAGCCCAAATATTTTTTCAGAGCTAGATGCAGAAAAAAATTATTTTTAATTTGCAACCTGATGGAGGTCAGTATAGATGGACTAATAGACCAAGTCCCACACACTGCTAGAAGCCCAAATATTTTTTCAGAGCTAGATGCAGAAAAAAATTATTTTTAATTTGCAACCTGATGGAGGTCAGTATAGATGGACTAATAGACCAAGTCCCACACACCGCTAGAAGCCCAAATATTTTTTCAGAGCTAGATGCAGAAAAAAATTATTTTTAATTTGCAACCTGATGGAGGTCAGTATAGATGGACTAATAGACCAAGTCCCACACACTGCTAGAAGCCCAAATATTTTTTCAGAGCTAGATGCAGAAAAAAATTATTTTTAATTTGCAACCTGATGGAGGTCAGTATAGATGGACTAATAGACCAAGTCCCACACACCGCTAGAAGCCCAAATATTTTTTCAGAGCTAGATGCTGAAAAAAATTATATTCAATTTGCAACCTGCTGGAGGTTAGTATAGAAGGACTAATAGAACAAGTCCCACACACTGCTAGAAGCCCAAATATTTTTTCAGAGCTAAATGAAGAAAAAAATTATTTTTAATTTGCAACCTGATGGAGGTCAGTATAGATGGACTAATAGACCAAGTCCCACACACTGCTAGAAGCCCAAATATTTTTTCAGAGCTAGATGCAGAAAAAAATTATTTTTAATTTGCAACCTGATGGAGGTCAGTATAGATGGACTAATAGACCAAGTCCCACACACTGCTAGAAGCCCAAATATTTTTTCAGAGCTAGATGGAGAAAAAAAATATTTTTAATTTGCAACCTGATGGAGGTCAGTATAGATGGACTAATAGACCAAGTCCCACACACTGCTAGAAGCCCAAATATTTTTTCAGAGCTAGATGCAGAAAAAAATTATTTTTAATTTGCAACCTGATGGAGGTCAGTATAGATGGACTAATAGACCAAGTCCCACACACCGCTAGAAGCCCAACTATTTTTTCAGAGCTAGATGCAGAAAAAAATTATATTCAATTTGCAACCTGCTGGAGGTCAGTATAGAAGGACTAATAGAACAAGTCCCACACACTGCTAGAAGCCCAAATATTTTTTCAGAGCTAAATGAAGAAAAAAATTATTTTTAATTTGCAACCTGATGGAGGTCAGTATAGATGGACTAATAGACCAAGTCCCACACACTGCTAGAAGCCCAAATATTTTTTCAGAGCTAGATGCAGAAAAAAATTATATTCAGTTTGCAACCTGATGGAGGTCAGTATAGATGGACTAATAGAATGATGCTATGCCCAAAAGATTTTACTTCACTAGGTGCAGTAAAAAAATTGGTATTCTATACACAGGTGTTATATCTTGCAACACAGATAGGCTACTCCACTGACTAACACACTCTGCAATAGGCCAAAAAGGATTAGCTTTGCTAGATTCAGCCAAATGCTGTGAAAAAAACTTGCACAGCACTGGCACAGACCTGCCTGGCAAAAACTGATAGGAACTCATGTAACCTAGTCCTGAAAAGGACTCCAATTACAATTAGTCTTTACTCCCACAACCTATCTATTTAAGAGCACAGACCTCCCTGATAAAAGTCGTAGGAAATGCTGTAACCTAGTCCTTAAAAGGACTGCAATCACAACTATTCCCTACTCCCAAGCTATCTGTATATTTGTGCGAAAATTGGCTTGAAATTAACAAGGTATAGCGCACACAGCAACAGCGGTGCCGTCTAACACGCAGCTGCAGCAGTGAGAAAATGGTGGCGACGGGGAAAATGGCTTGGTCTTATAGGGCAAGGACATGTGACATACACTGCCAATGACACATGCCCTTGCTTGTGTGAAAAAAAGCACTTCGCTCCGTGTGTGCGCTGCTGATAGGCTGACAGATTGCACCTCCCCACTGCAAATGCGGGAAAGAGAAAAAAAAATGGAGATCTTCGTTGTTCCTGCAGAGATCCATCCCCTGCCCCTCCCCCCACCCCGCTGTACACTCAAACTGCGTATTAACATTAATTTTCATCATTACTGAGAAAAAATCCAGTTATGATTTTGGTGCACGAACAGTTATCGAACATAACCTCGAACAGCCGAATTTTTCTCAAATTGTTCGTGTTCGCCGAACTGCTCGAACACCGCCCAAAACAGCTCGAATTTGAGATTGGCGAACAGTTCGAGTAGAACAACGCTCATCTTTAGTTATTAAATATTCTATGATTTGAGTGGTACTGGCTCATTATGGCTAGTTTGTTGATTTGTTCAGGGAGGCTGAGGGTCTCTTTTGGTGGTTTCACTTTATATACCATTGCCTGTCTTGAGATGGCTCCCACATCCTGTGCGGATTTCTCCCTCAGGGATGGGTTATAGCCTTTATTTATAAATTGCTGTTTAATATGTTCTGCTTCCATGTTGTAGTGTTTTATATTAGTGCAGTTATGGCAGAGTCTAGTGAACTGTCCTTTCGGAATATTGGTGAGCCAAATAGGTAAATGACAACTGGAAATGTGTATGTAACTATTTGAGTCCACCTCTTTGTGATAGCACTTTGTAATAAGGTTGTTGTGCTCCACACAGATTGTAAGGTCTAGGAAGATGACAGTTATATTACTCACAGTGAGGGTGAATTCAAGGCCAAATTCATTATTATTGAGTTCTCCAAGGAATGATTGGAGGTCCACTTGTGGTCCGTCCCAAAAAAAAATGATATCGTCGATAAATCGACGCCATAAAATTAATTCTTTACGTAACTGTCCATTGCTAAAAACAGAGGATTCCTCCCACTTCCCCACATACAAATTTGTTTAGCTAGAACTGTGGTTCTCTGTCAGACATAACACCTATAAAATGTTCCAAAATCAGCCATTTCTTCCATTTTCATTTTGTTGCAGTGTGTCGGTCAAGCTAGTCACACTAGGTCTCTGTGTAGAATAGTATTAGTAAATTACAGGCCTGATATTTAAAACCGTGGTTCTCAGTCAGACGTATCACATATAACTGCGTTCCAAAATCAGCCATTTCTCGTGAACGTGGAAAATAAAAATGGGAAAGGTGCGTGGCAAGGGACGGGGAAGTGGATGTGATGTTGATGGTGCATGCTGAGGCCGTGGGTAAGCTAAAATTGTGCCACAACAAACACCCACATCTTGTTGCTCGACTTCCTGTCCCAATTACTAGGGGACCGCAGAACACCACTATTGAACACAGAGCAGTGTCAAAAGGTTGTTGGTTGGATAGCAGATAATGCTTCCAGTAACTTTGCCACCACCACCCTGTCTTCCACATGGTCAAGTCTCAGTAGCCGTGAGTCTGGACTGCATATTGCTCACCCTGATCCTCCTTCCTCCCACCATGCTGAGTGCCTGGAGACAACTGATCTAACACTTGGATACTCAGAAGAGCTGTTCACTTTTCCATTTGTAGATTTGGGTCTCTCGCCCGGCCAGCTTCAAGCGAGTCAAGAGGACAACGCGTGTAGTGATGCCCAAATATTGGAGCAGCCACTGCCACAGAAAGGCGATGGTGGGAAAGTGCAATTACTGTCGCAAGAGGTGGATTATGATGATGAGACACAATTGCCAGAAAGTAAGGAGGAGGACCAGGGTGCGGAAGTGGAAGACGAGGTGGTGGATGATATAGTAACTGACCCAACTGACCCAACCTGGCAGGCGAACACACAGAGTGAGGACAGCAGCACACAAGGGGAGGGAGGCATAGCACCACAGCAGGCAGGAAAAAGCAGTGTGGTGGCGGCACACACAAAGCGCGAAAGCGTTCCTCGTAATGCCAAGACGACGGAAGTTGCCAGTACAACTGTTAGGTCTTCCCGAGTCTGGTTATTTTTCAAAGACTTTGCAGATAACCCCAAAAAGGCCATTTGCACCACCTGCCAGGTCAGCATTGGCAGGGGTAGCAAAACTAGCAGCCTGACCACCACCAGCATGATCAGGCACATGGCAGCAAAGCAGCCGACTTAGTGGGCTGAACCCCAGGGTCCAGCAACAGTGTCTGTGGGTGACACCACTGCTTGTTACGCTGTTGTGCATGCACGCCAATCCTCTGTCCATGGCGCATGCCAAAATGCCTCCCGCCCTGCACATGTCATTAAACACTCTCAACTAGCACCATCAGCAAGCACGTCCACGTCCTTGTCCCAGCGCAGCATTCTGTTGTCCCTACCCAAGTCCTTGGAATGCAAGCGCAAATACGCAGCCGACGCCCCACAGGCCACACTCCTAAATTCACACATTTTGCAAATGCTTGCGCTCGAATTGTTGCCTTTTAGCCTTTCCACAACCTGATGGCGGCAGACTTCCCTCGGTACTCGGTCCCCAGCCACTACTATTTCTCCCGGTGTGCCGTCCCCGCATTACAAGAGCACGTGTACCACAATATTAGACGTGCCCTCAACAACGCAATTACTGGGAAAGTCCATCTAACCACGGACACATGGACAACTGCTTATTGGCAGGGATGGTACATCTCGCTGACGGCACCCTGGGTTAATATAGTGAAAGGAAGGACCCAGTCGGACCTTGGGACAAAACACATCCTCCCAACGCTGAGGATTACGGGCTCTGGGTCAATCAGGGTTGCCCCCACATTGTACAGCTCCTGCACCTCCTCCTCCTCTTCAGCCTCCATCTCTGAAATGACCACATCAGTCGCAAGCTGGAAGTACGGCAGCACTGCCTCAGCCAAGCGGCAACAGGCTGTGCTAAAGCTAATATGCTTAGGTGACAAACCGCCCATCGTTGAAGAGTTGTGGTCAGCTCTGAAAGAGCAGGCAGATCTGTGGCTGACACCGCTGACCCTACAGCCAGGCATGGTCATATGTGACAATGGCCAGAACCTGGTGGCAGCTCTGAGGTGAGGCGAGCTCACAATCATACCATGCCTTGCCCATGTGCTTAAACTCGTGGTTCAGCGGTTTCTGAAAACCTACCCGGATTTGCAAGATCTGCTTGTTAAAGTACGCCGCCTCTGTGCCCATTTTAGAAAGTCAGCTACAGCTTCCGCCACCCTTGCCATGCTTCAGCAGATTTTGCAGCTTCCAGCTCACCGACTGATCTGCGTTGTCCCCACGCGTTGGAACTCTACATTGCGGATGTTTGGAAGGATTTGTAAGCAGAAGAGGGCAGTTGTTGACTGCCTGCATCAACAAGGCCATTGGTATTCAGTTCAGACTCCACACATAAAACCTCAGGAGTGGACATGGATGTCAGACATATGTACCATCCTCCAAAACTTTGAGGATTCCACCAAGATGGTGAGCGTCGATAACACCCTAATTAGGGTCACCATCCTGCTTCTCTGTCTTCTGAAATGCTCTCTGCTCACAGTTAAAGAGGATGCATTGCAGACAGAGCACAATGAGATGGAGCAAGGAACCATACAGGGTGATTCCACACAGCCCAGCCTTATCTCATCCCAACGTGGTTTGGGTGACTATGAGGAAGAGGAGGAGGAAGAACAGGAGCTAGTTTCCTGTGCTATAGACGGTACTACCTGCACAACTGTCATGCCATCTGTTTAGCATGGATGGCCTGAGGACAGGGAGGAGGAGGATGAGGAGGACAGCATGGTCAGTCGTCCTCTTGGTGAGGACACAGAATTCTTGCCTGTTAGCAGTTTGGCACTCAAGGCTGAGTTTATGTTACACTGCCTTTCCCGTGACCCTTGCGTTATCCAAATTTTGGGTGACAGTCATTACTGGTTGGTGACACTTCTAGACCCACGCTACAAGGAGAACTTTCAGTCTCTTATTCCTGCACAGAACAGGCCTAATAAAATGGGGCAGTAAGAGAAGGCCCTTGTTGTGGAATTATTAAAAAAATTCCCATCTGAAAATGCTGGTGGCAGAGGTCACAGTTTGTTGGACAACCAAGGAGTACAGGCAAGAGAGACACAAATGCAATCCAGCAGAGGCAGAGGAACACTGTCAAAGTTCTGGGACAGTTTTCTCAGACCTTCTTATCGCACAAGCCCTGATGCGCGGGGTACTCTCCCAAGGAGGGAAAAGTTGCAGAAGATGCTGAGGGAGTACCTTGCCGACCGTACCAACATCCTCCGTGATTCCTCTGTGCCTTATAATTATTGGGTATCCAAGATGGACACATGGCATGAACTGGCTCTCTACGCCATGGAGGTCCTGGTCTGCCCTGCCGCTTGCATTTTGACAGAGCTGGTTTTTAGTGCCGCTGCTGGAATTATAACTGATAGGAGCACCCGCCTGTCAACTGAAAATGCTGACAGGCTGACTTTTATAAAAATGAACAGGGGCTGGATTGGGCCAGACTTTTCTACACCATTGAAAGATAGCAGCATAGCATAAACTCAAACACAGTGTCTTTTTTTGGAAGGTCTAACTCTATTCCCATGCACCTCTGTCTTCACACCCAGACATGGGTATACTCTTCCTGATTTTGTCTATTTGCTCTTCTCCTCCTTCTTCGCATTCTCATCCTCCACCACCATATCACCACCATATGTACCATATAAACATATCTACGTCTCTTGCAAGGGACATTGAAGTGCCTCCAAATTTTTGGCAGCAGTTGCTTCACTGCATAGGCAAACAGTCTCCTTTCTAATGGGAATATGTTGTTACTGAGGCCCACCTCTATGTGTCTTTAAATTGTTAGTGGGGTTTTTCCTAAATTTTGGCATACCCTATAACTGAATAACAGACCCTCTCCTTTCTAATGGGAACATGTACTCATTACTGTGACCCAGCTGTATGTCTCTTTAAATTGTTAGTAGGGTTTTTCCTAAATTTTGGCAGCCGTCGGACTCACTGCATACCCTATAACTGTATAGAAGACCCTCTCCTTTCTAATGGGAACATGTCGTTACTGTGGCCCAGCTCTATGTGTCTTAAAATTGTTAGTAGGCTTTTTACTACGTTTTTTTCAGCCATTGCACTCAATGCATACCCTATAACTGAATAGCAGACCCTCTCCTTTCGTATGGGAACATGTCATACTCATTACTGTGGCCCAGCTCTATGTGTCTTTAAATTGTTAGTGGGGTTTTTCCCAAATTTTGGCAGCCCTTGCAGTCACAGCATGGTCATTACCACTATAGGAGACCAGCTCCTTTATAATGGGAAAATTTATTTTACTGAGACCCTCCTCTATGTCTCATCAAAGAAATATTGGGTTGCATCCAATTTTTTGTCAGCCCTTGAAGTCACTGCATACGCAATTATAGTATAGGAGACCCACTCATTAATAATAGGAACAACAAAGCATAGCCGGCTGATGGCTCTCTAATAATAGCGAGGACCGACTGCTGTCCCTTTAAGAATAGTAAGGGCCGCCTGACGGCCCTTTAAAATTAGGCTTTGTGACTTTCAGAGTCCCTCCATCATAACTGAAACAGGATGTGTCTGATGATGTGTCACACACCACATTGCCAGGTAAGGTTGTAAAATGTTAAAATGACCTTTCCTGGTCATTTTGTCTTGGTTGAAAGCAATGCAAAAGTGCAAAAACGCATAAAAATGCTACGTGTGAACATAGCCCAAGGTGTGGAGGAGCATTTCTGTTTTTGTATATTTATTTTGCCTTATATACAAGCCATTACCCTGGAAAGGATGTTCCTTAACATATTTCCCAGGAAAATCCATTTCTGCTTCGTTTTTGTATGTTTTATTGTTAAATGCTTCCAGGGGTCTTCCTCATGCTGTTCTCATGCCATTTGAGCATTGATTTGGGCAATTTTTAGGCCCTCTTCAGACCGCAGGGGGGGGCCGCCAGAAAAATGCTTGAGTTTCCCATAGACTTATATTGGGCTCGTTACTCAGACCAAGCACTCGAGAATTCCAATTTGCTTGACCCGAGCAATGAGTACTCTGTTTCTTCTGCCAATGCTGATAGTTGGGAATATCTATTTGAGGGGAACTAATTCCTACGAAGGACGTACCAATGTATGAAGCATTCTCTCCAGTCAATGAACAGTTAGAGCCGGTGTTGCCCCCTGAAATTGGTGAATTATTAAACTTGGTCTATTAGTCTGTTTGAAAGTTAGTCCTAGTTTGTAATGAAACAGGTGAAACATGAGTATACTGTGTAGAATTGGTGTTGATATATGTAGAGAACACCACTGATACATCTGAAGTGTTTTGGATCGGTGTTACATTATATTCATCAATGACCACAAATTGATGTGATCCCTGGGAATGGTTCCCTCTATTTGGTGGGGGTGTGGAAGGGAAGTTATTTATTGTTTTATGCATTTATTATTGATATTTACTACCAGTGCTCAACACTATCTTAATGAACCACATTGATAAGGAAACTGATATGAACAATTTCTTGGTTAGCGCGGCATTTTTTTGGTGTAGCTTTAATTAATTCTTTGCAGACAGGACCTGTTCACTACCAGCAGCTTTCCAAGTGATTTTTTATTTATTTATTTTTTCTGTGAAGTGCCAGTATGTTTTCTGCCCCTTGTTTTCAATATTAGTATTGTGTTTTTTTCTTAATGATCAGTATTGTAGTGTTCGGTCACTATGTGGTGGTAATATGTGTAATATGTGGTCTGGTCATGTTGTGGATGTATTTGCTCCTTGTATGTTGTATTATTCAGTCACTATCAGGTGGTAATATATGGTCTGGTCACGGTGTGATGGTATTTATTCCTTGTATGTGTTATTATTTGGTCACTATGAGGTGGTAATACGTGGTCTAGTCATGGTGTGAAGGTATTTGTCCCTTGTACGTGATATTATTGGTCATTTTAAAAAATGTATGTGACACATTCCCTTTGAGAAAAATAACTAAAAATATACCTAAAAAGAGTATTGGATATTTTAAGAAATGTTTAATAAGTTAAGGCTTAAAAAATCTTTTGGCCAAAACAAAAGCTGATGGCTGCGTGTGTGATCTGGTGTTCAATGGGAACTGTTAATGTGTGATTAGTGAGGACGTGGTGCAGAAAGTAGAGTTTTTCCAAGAAGTGGGCGGTGGGACTGTGGAAGGTTTGCGGGGTGGAGACGGAGCTGGGGTGGAGCCTGGGCGGAGTCTTAAAGGGGCCCGAAAATTTTGCCATTATGGGGCCCTGAAATTCCTGGTGGCAGCTCTAAAATCAGTTTATCAAATTTACTTTTCGATTTTATTAAACATAAACAATTTTAATGTGCCTAAAATTGACTTTATATATAATGAACAATCAGGTCAATTATACTGTTTGATATTACAGCTGTCATTTAGCTATAGCACAAACTGTGACCAACTGAAGACCAATTGGAAGTGTAGGTAGTGCTTCTCATGATTCTTCCTGGAATGAAGACCTAACTAATTCGAAACATGTACTTCTTCTCTATTGATCTTGCATGGCCAGGAAGATGAAAATAAAAATGTCGAGATGGGAAAATTTATTCGAGTGGCTTTAAATTCTATACGAATTGTACTAAAACTTGTGTCCTTCAGAACATTTTTTTTGTAATTTGCTACTCACAAATTTTGCTGAACTGTAGAGGGCCATCAAAAATATGAAAAGCAAATGTAAAAAATCCTAATACTGAAGTCACCTTTTACCTGTGCTGCTACCTCCGCTTCTCACTTTCTGGTGTCAAGTCTTCCACACCTCTTTTTTTGTTACGCACTGCATCCCTAGTGTCTTTACTGTAGGCTGGGAGTTCCGACCATGACCAGGCCTTGGCGATCATTGCATGTTGTAACACTGTAAAGTAGCAGCATGCGCTGCATCAGCATGGTATGCAGGGATGTCTAAGTACCGGTTGCATCTGAAAGTCCTGGCTTATAGTGAGACATTGGAGATACGGCATGCGACTATGGAAAAAGAGCCTCAATGGACAAGATAATATAATAATAATCTTTTTATTTATATAGCGCCAACATATTCTGCAGCGCTTTACAATGCAGACATTATTGGCACTGTCTCCATTGGGGCTCACAATCTACATTCCCTGTCAGTATGCCTTTGGAGTGTGGGAAAAAACAGTGAACCCAGAGGAAACCCACACAAACCCGGGGAGAACATACAAACTCCTTGCAGATGTTGTCCTTGGTGGGATTTGAACCCAAGACCCCAGCACTGTAAGTCTGCAGTGCTAACCACTGAGCCACCGTGCTGCCCTTGATGACAAGATGGCATTTAATAATCAGCAGAGGTGGTGCCACAGGTGAATAGTGATGAGTATTAGGATATCTTCTGTTTTTCATCCTACGTTTATTACGCTCTGGGGAAATCCAAATTTAGGCAGGATATATTAATTAGCCATCTAATGTGCATATGGACCTCCCTTCTCACCCTTGATGGTGTCGTTAGATATAAAAATTAAACAGTTTATATTTTTTCTCAAGATAGATAAGCCTTTTTAAGATGAATCTGCAGTGGTTTATACCATTCTCCCAATAGAGAACACACGGTTCCTCAGCCAATCAAAGCATTCATTTGTATTGGGAGTCGGAATAACAGGTATCGGAAGCTGTTTCGCCAACAGTTATCTACTGTGTATTACCACTTTACTCACTCATAATAGTCAAGTTATGTGAACAGCAGCGGCCATCTCTGTTTTATATTATCCACACCATCATTCTCCTTCAAACTGAGCTGTGGCAGATGAGCTTAAAAAAATATTGTAAATGCACAAATAAATATTATAAAGAGCAGAGATGATTGAGTGTTGAAAGATTTAAATTGAGCAAATCACAGAGATTTTAAAGGGAAACTCAATTTGCAGTCAAGTTATTTGATGTCAATCAGTCCTCAGCACCTCTTCTTTTTCCGTTCCCCATTGCACTCCTCGTTTTTGGATGCTTCACTCTAGGCTATGGCTTCAATCAATGACTAGACCTTTAACGGCACTGAAATGACTATGTCTTGATTGGTGTACGTTGTGACATCTCGATGTGTGCCGTGACTGCACGGGGCGCAGTGACATCAGAGGCATAGTTTGCCATTGAAGCCACAACATGGAGTGAAAAGGCAAAAGAGGATGCACGCAATGAGGCAAGAGAAAAGGAAGAAGCCTGGAGGACCAGACAGCGATTGGACAGTTAAGGAATGAAGTGAGTATTATTTACTTCAATTTTCTTAACCATTTGCCTGGTCTTCTATGGTTTGGCAAAATGGTGTCCTTAGCTGGTCGCAATTTTGCTGAATTCTCGAGGAGTGATTAGCAAAAATATCCGCATTCTAGAGAATACAGGTTTTTTTTAAATCAATGAGAATTCAATTCCACTTAAATAAATTTGCTAATTTCTAGCAAGTAGTATATGTCATGAGTTTTGAAGTTTTGAGGCACAGTGGTGCAATGGATTTTAATCTGACAAATTAGAGCAGTATATGACAGTCTGTATTTAATGTAATTAAATAAATTAAATTTAATTTAAAGTGTTAATATCAATAAGAACAGGTAACTTACAGCCAAAATAATTATATTGGTAGTAAGAAAAATCTCTATTATAAGCTAATTTGAAAGGAGATGAGACATAAGCTCTGCCGGATAAAATAAAAGATACTGTAACAATTATGGTACCAGTACCATATACATTACCACTGAATCTGCACATTCCTCTGAGCTTTCTATATAATAACCAATATAATAAAATTCAATAGTTGCAAGAGAAATATAAGTCAATCTTGAAAAATTATTTTAAAAAAATGTTTCATATTCTTAGTCATATATTTTCTATGTGAGCTTTTGAAAGACTTATGCATGCTTCACTGTACCTTATTTGATCATGGAAATTGCATAAAATAGACATCTATGCCGTATGTGAAATTCGCTAAAAATGTGATCTGATGCATTTTTATAAGTAGAGGCGTGGAGTATAGTTATCAATATATCAAATATCCTTCTAAGACTCCAGGGATAATCTGGTGCACCATTATACATGTCTGAATATGGCGGACCTGAGACAGGTCCTTCTGAGATAAGAATATTTATACTTAAACATTTGGAGTATCATGGGATAATCCTCAAATTGAAAAATATGTTTCCATGCAATTTAATAACTTCTCTCCACAAAAAGTAGTTAGGAGTGTAGTTCAAAATACTAATGATTTTATCCACATACAGTACACAAACGACATTTAGATTATGAAGTGCTCACTACACCATGTTTGCAGAATTAGAAAGAAATGAAAAAAATAGAAAATGGATCTACAAAGAATATATTTGTTCATACATTGCATACTAATACTGTGAATTACAGCCTATAATTTAGTCCAGTGTTGCACTCACAATTCTGCTGACTGCAGAAATAATTTACAGACGTGGACAAAATTGTTGGTACCCTTCTGATAAAGTAAGAAAAACCCACAATGGTAACTGAAATAAATTCAAACGGACAAAAGAAGTTTTCATTTTACATTTTCTGAATATCAACTAATGAAAATCAGATATTGCTTTCGAAGTATAATTCAACAGAAATGTAAAAAAACTAATGAAAATGACGCAATGATGATACCCTTATCTGAAATTTGGTTGCACAACCTTTTGAGGTAATCACTGCAAATAAATAATTTCTGTAATTCTCAATGAGACTTTTCCACCTGTCCATAGGTATTTTGGCCAACACTTTGAGAGAACTCTGCTCCAGTTGTCTCAAGTTTCTCCAAACTGCATGTTTCAGCTCCTTCCACAGATGTTCAATGGGATTTAGATCAAAGCTTATTGGAGGCCACTTCAGAATAGTCCAATGCTTTGCTCTGTACAATTTTCATAGTCATGAAAATACAGAAAAATCTTTAAATGAGAAGGTGTGTCCAAACTTTTGGTCTGTACTGTAAATTGCCAAAAAGTTCTCATTTTGTCTCATCTGTCCAAAAGACATTCCCCCAGAAGTTTAGTGACTTGTCAATGTGCATTTTGACAAATTCCAGTCTTGTTTTGTTATGATTTGCTTTCGACGATGGTTTCCTCATCAGTCGTCTTCCATGAATTCCACTTTGGCCAAGGCAGCGATCGATGGTGCAATCTGACATGGATGTACCTAGACCTTGGAGTCTACTTCTAATCTCTTTGGAAGTTTTTCTGTGCTCTTTGCTTATCATTCATATTATCTGTCTCTTCAATTTGTCATCAATTTTCCTCTTGCGGCCACATCCGTGGATGTTGACTACAGTCCAATAGGCCTTATACTTCTGAATATGTGCAACTGAAATAACAGGCACATCATGCTCTTTAGATATGGTTTCATAGCCTTTTGCTTTAACCCGTTTGACTATAATTTTCTTTTTAATCTCCTGAGATAACCCTTTCCTTAGCTTTGTGTTGTTCATGTTCAGTGTGGTTCACACTATGATACCAACAGGCACAGTGACTACTTTTCACCTTTTAAATGGACAGACTGACAGATAATATGTTTGGAGACACCTGTGATGCTAATTTCAAAACACACTTTAGTTTCACATGTCCCTATCATCAAATGATTTTGTATCTCTTCCAGGAGTACCATCAATTTTGTCCATGCCATTTTCCTTTGTTTGATTTTTTTTTCTAATTTCCGTTGAACCACAATTTAAAAGCAGTGTCTTATTTTCATTAGTTGATATTCAGTACATTTAAATTGAAAATTACTTTTGTCAGTTTCAAAGTATTTCATTGACCATTATGGGCTTTTCTTACTTTAAAAGAAGGGTACTAACAATTTGTCCACGCCTGTAAGCTAAGCTTTGCTCCTGGTGGTTAGTGGTATATAATACGTACCCAAACACAACAGGGGCAACGATGGATAAATCAATAGTCAGTATTAGGCCCAGATAGATCTTGTATATCTTGCTTTCTTCTCCTTATTGAAAATATTAGGACAAGTTTGAACAGATAATTAGTTTGCTGATTTAGCTACATTTTTAGTACGAATATATACCCAGGCACAGCAAGATTATAAAACATTTACTGATTAAGCAGAGTGTACATTGTCACAACTGTATTACTTTTAATAGGAGTATGATAAGTTAATGGCTTTAATAATAATCATAAAAACTAAGGTTAATAAAATCAGTCTTATAGGCCATCCAAAAGCAATCTGTGGTTTTGACAATGTCTTGTGCCTGATGGTAGCTACTACAAACACAGTTGAATATTTCTTCACGTTCAGTGTCTGATGGTCAACAGTTCCTGCAGCATTCTTGCTGTCAAGCAGTATGTATAGCACTACAGCACTGGTCCTAGATGTCTAAAGATTATTCCCCAAAAAGTTATTCCCTATCACATGTTTGACCTCTGTAAGGTGGCTAATGGTCGCATAGTTGATGGGAGGTATGTGTCACAGAGATGGCTGGTCTCTGTGATGTAACCCGGAGTGTTTCTCTAGTGCATGTAAGCACTAAGAGGATTGTTTGGTCCACCTGGAAGCCAGGTTATGGGTATTTTAGAGAGATGGGTGGGTCTAGCTACCCACATACCTCACCTGTGGGTGTGGTTAACAGCTTATATAATGGAGGCTGTTGTTTGGCACATGGTCTGTGTGTTTGGAGGGAGAAGGCTTTCTGTGTATGTTTATCTTCAGACCAAGCCAGGATACTGGACGCTACCCCAGCCTGTGTGCCACATAGGCCTGAGTGAGCAGAGACCTGCTAAGAACATTTACTTTGTTTGCTTGATCTAAAGGCTATCTGCTTTTCTGTTTGGCTTCTGGGTTTATGAAGCAATAAACCCACATGAACTTTTAAAGAAACCAGCTTCCTGTTTTGATACCTTCGCACCCAAGTGAGTAAAACCCCTACAATTAGTGTTAGACTTGTGGCCACAGCGTTCCCAGCAGACACGTGTGACTGCTATAAGTAGGACTGCATGTCCTGGGTGAAGTCTGCCATAAGCCAGCAAGTGACACCAGACAAGATGGAGGACCTGTTCAAGCATCTGTTGCAGGTGCAGCAGACGCAACAAGTGCAGCACCAGCAGATGCTACAGAAACAGCAGATGGCGCAACAGGAGACCACTAAATTGCTTATGTAGCAGCTCCAGCTCCAGCAGCAGGCCAAACAGGACCAGGTCCGATGACAAAGTCAGTTGGCCACTTTTCCATCCAGAAGGTGGTAATGAGAGCCCTGCAGAAAATGACCCCGGTAGATGATATAGAGGCCTTTCTGACGGAGTTTGAAAGGATCGCCAAGAGAAAGACTTCCTCCAGAGCAGTGGGCAGAAGTGCTGACGCCATACTTGACGGGGGAGCCCCAGAAGGCTTATTATGACTTAGCTTTGCAGGATGCCAAGGATTATCGTAAATTAAAAACTGAAATTCTGGCATGCTTGGGGGTGACGATGACTGTCAGGGCACAGCGGGTCCACCCCTGGGTGTATTACAAGTCCCCTCGCTCCCAAAAGGAACCAGGGGAGGAGTGCTGAGGAGACAATTTGCATATTCTCACTGCATTTTGGGATAAGTGAAGAGTCTCCGCGAGCTCAAAGAACGCTGGATTTTGGCCGTTGGAGCTGAAAGGAGGACATCGGTGAACCAGGGGAGGAGTTCTGAGGAGACAATTTGCATATTCTCAATGCATTTTGGGATAAGTGAAGAGTCTCCACGAGCGGTGAATTTTGGAGCGTTTTTCACTGTTTTCATAACATATCAACAATAAGAATATGGAAGAGTCCAGGAGCCATTTGGTGAGCCGCATATCCTGCTACATGTTCACAGACTTGCCAGTGGAAAAGCCAAACTTCACATGCCAGAAATGCAAGCTTGTCTCCCTGTTGGAGGAAAAGTTGCGAAATCAAGAAGAGATGTTAACTATCTTGAAAATCATTAAGGAAGGTGAAGAGTTCTTAGACAGATCAGAATTATCTCTTCATGATACAGAAAGAGAAGAAATTCGAACTGCACCTGACGAAACAGAGGAATGGAAGCATGTGACCCAGAGAAGAAGGAAGATCGAGAGGCAGTCAGCACCTATAGTGCTCAGGAACCAATACCAGGCTCTCACGCAGGAGAACCACGAAGAAATACAGCAAGATAAGACTTTGCCGACAATGAAGAACCTTGTAAGCCCTCAAAATCCTCCTGGATAGAGAACAAAAAATGTTGTGAAGAAATAACGGAGAGTGGTGGTCATGGGGGATTCCCTGTTGAAAGGAACAGAGGCCGCTATCTGCAGACCAGACATAACCTCAAGAGAAATGTGCAGTCTTCCAGGAGCAAAAATTAAAGATGTGTCTGACAGGATATCAAGACTCTTCAGACCTACAGATCACTACCCATTCCTGCTAATACATGTGGGGACAAATGACACCGCAAGAAAGGACCTGGAAACCATCTGCAGTGACTTTGAAGACTTAGGCAAGAAAGTAAAAGAATTGGGAGCACAGGTGGTCTTCTCATCCATCCTCCCAGTGGATGGCCATGGAACAATGAGGTGGAATAAGATTCTACAGGTGAACAACTGGTTACGTCAATGGTGCCATCAACAAGGATTTGGATTTCTGGATCACGGAATGAATTACCTATATGATGGACTACTTGCTAGAGATGGGGTGCACCTTACGAAGACTGGAAAACATGTATTTGGAAGTCACCTTGCTACACTCATCAGGAGAGCTTTAAACTAGAACAATGTGGGAAGGGAAGCAAAAGGCCAGAAAAAGATATACAGCTGACAAAATCTATTGAGATCTCTGCTACTGGGAGTGGAAAGGAAGAACAAAGGCCAAAAATTTAAATAATAAAAATATGGGAGGAAGAGAAACCAATCACAAGCTAAAATGTTTTTATACAAACGCACAAAGCATGGGCAACAAACAAGGAGAATTGGAACTACTAACGCAGGAAAAGGAATATGATGTCATTGGAATCACTGAAACTTGGTGGGACGAAACACATGATTGGAATACAGGGCTAAAAGGATACAACTTATTTGCAAGAAACAGACTTGATAAACGAGGAGGAGGTGTCGCATTGTATGTTGGAAAAGCGTATATCTGCACAGAGATTGAAGCAGAAACTGGGAGTTCTGTGGAAACTTTTTGGGTAAGAATACAAGGAGAGAACAACGGAAAGAACACCATTGTAGGTATTTACTACAGGCCACCTGGGCAAGCTGAAGATATGGATTAACTCTTTATGTATCAAATGACCAAGTTCTCCAAAAAATATGACATAGTGGTCATGGGAGATTTCAACTATCCAGACTTTTGTTGGGAATCTCTCTCATGTAAAACTAACAGGTCAAGCAAATTCTTATCCTCTCTTGCTGACAACTTTATCTTCCAAAAGGTAGAGGAGAAAACAAGGGGATCTGCTACTTTGGATCTAATCCTTATAAACAGGGATGAAATGGTTGAGGAGGTAAAAGTAGCTGGGACCCTAGGAGGCAGCGATCATGCTACTATAGAATTTTCGATCATGCTACTATAGAATTTTGGATAACTAGAGGAGGAAGACATGTGAAGACTCAAACTTCAAGGTTAGATTTCAGAAAGGCTGATTTTAAGCGACTCAGAAAGAGAATAGGAGGGATCCAAAAATGTCCAGGAAGGATGGGAAATTTTTAAAAATGAGATTCTCAATTTAAGGAAACCAGGATGGATGAACACAGAACTTAAACACATTCAAAAAAGAGAGGAAAAAAATGTTTATCAAATGGAAAGAGGGAGGCATATCTAAAGAAGACTATAATGCAGTCTGCAGATCCTGCAGGGGACGCATCAGGTTAGCTAAAGCTGACAATGAATTAAGGCTTGCAAGAGATGTCAAAAGCAATAAAAAAGAATTTTGGGGGTATGTCAAAAGTAAAAGAAAAGTCAAAGATGCTATAGGATTTTTATAGGATGAAAATGGTGAAATGGTAAGAAAGGATGTTGAGAAGGCCGAACTTTTTAATTCCTATTTTGCATCTGTTTTCTCTCAGAAAGAAAATGTAACATCAACTGATCTTCACTGTCCTATTAAAGGAATAGAAGAATCCAAGTTATCTGTAAACAGAGATATTGTGAGGGAATATTTAGCTAACATAAATGAGTTCAAGTCTCCAGGTCCAGATGAATTACACCCCAGAGTATTGAAGGAGATCGTAGAAGAAATTTTAGAACCACTCTCCATAATCTTTGAAAATTCTTATAGAACAGGAGAAGTCCCAGAAGACTGGAGAAGAGCAAATGTTGTTCCTATCTTCAATAAGGGGAAGAAGGTGGACCCAGGGAACTATAGGCCGGTGAGTCTGACTTCTATACCAGGAAAGATCTTTGAACAAATTATTAAACAACATGTATGTAAGTACCTGGATAAGAATGAAGTGATTAACCAGAGTCAGCATGGATTTGTAACTAACAAGTCTTGTCAGACTAACTTAATTTCCTACTATGACAGAATCACTGACTGGGTGGATCAGGGAAATGCCGTAGATATAGTATATCTTGACTTTAGCAAAGCATTTGACAAAGTATCTCACACCATCCTTATTGAAAAAATGACCAAGTATGGAAAGGACAAGGCAACTGTTAGGTGGATTCATAACTGGCTTAGTGATCGGAATCAAAGAGTGGTCATAAATGGCTTCACATCCAGTTGGATGATTGTCTCAAGTGGCGTACCACAGGGCTCTGTCTGGGACCTGTATTGTTCAACATCTTTATCAATGATTTAGATGAAGGAATTGGGGGTAAACTAATTAAATTTGCTGATGAAATAAAGCTAGGAGGGATAGCTAACACTAGAGAAAAGAGAGAGAGGATTCAAAAAGACCTAAATAAATTGGAGCCGTGGGCAGTAACTAACAGAATGGTTTTTAACAGGGAAAAATGCAAAGTGCTACATCGGGGCAATAAAAATGAAAAAAGCATATACAAAATGGGAGGAATAGAGCTAAGCAACAGTACATGTGAAAAAGACTTAGGCATACTGATAGATCATAGACTGAACATGAGTCAACAGTGTGATGCAGCAGCAAAAAAGGCAAATACAATTCTGGGATGTATTAACAGAAGCATACAGTCTAGATCACGTGAAGTCATTATCGGACTTTACTCCTCTTTGGTCAGACCTCATCTGGAATACTGTGTCCAGTTTTGGGCACCACATTTTAAAAAAGACATCGACAAACTGGAGCAAGTTCAGAGAAGAGTGACCAGAATGGTGACCGGTCTGCAAACCATGTCCTATGAGTAACGGTTACAGGATTTGGGAATGTTTAGCTTGCAAAAAAGAAGACTGAGAGGAGACTTAATAGCTGTCTACAAATATCTCAAGGGCTGTCACATTGAAGAAGGATCATCTTTATTCTCATTTGCACAAGGAAAGACTAGAAGCAATGGGATGAAACTGAATGGGAGGAGACACAGATTAGATACTAGAAAAAACTATTTGAGAGTCAGGGGGATCAATGAGTGGAACAGGCTGCCACGAGAGGTGGTGAGTTCCCCTTCAATGGACGTCTTCAAACAGAGGCTGGACAGACATCTGTCTGAGATGATTTACAGAATCCTACTTTGAGCAGGGGGTTGGACCAGATGACCCAGGAGGTCCCCTCCAACACTACCATTCTATGATTCTATGTTTGACCTGTTGCACCTAGTCCAGAAGTGGCTGCAGCCGGAGTCCTCTACGCTTGCATACCGAGTCCCATACAGACTTGGGTTGCCCAGGGTGATCCCCAGAATGCGGATGAACTGGCCGGACTGGTCGAGAGATACCAGGGGGTTGAAAGTTCCTTGGGAAGGCAGCCCACTCCATACTGGCGGTCCCAACAGGGGGCAGGTGGGGTGTCCAAGGTCCAAAGGGGCAGGGGAGGTGGTGCCCAAGGTCCCTACGGGTGATGTGACCTGCTGGAGGTACCATGGACCAGGCCATATAGCCGCCCATTGTCCCCTGACCCCCGAGCAGATGGACTGCAGCATAGGTCGCTGCTGTTAAAATTACACGTATCCGGCCTGCAGTGTAAACTGTCCACCCCACAACGGGCCACAAGCGTGTCTCATGAAAGTGAACGGGCAGCAGGTAATGGTGCTGCTAGACTTCGGGAGTCTGGTGACCCTTGTGAGGGCCACTCTTCCTCTCCAACTGATCCCGGGGAAAAAAGTAGGCATACGGTGCTTTCATGGTGATGCTAAGGACTATCCTATGGCCAGAGTGGACATTGAAATGGCCCATAGTACTGAGTCCCACAAGGTCAGTGTCATTCAGGACTTGTTGCCCCCTATCATTATAGGCCGGGGCTTTTGTTTATTTTGGGATCTGTGGGGGAAGGGTTCAGGGTTCACTGGCGCGGGAAACTAGGTAAGAGGTCTCACCACACCCAGAGTCAGACTGGTTTACCTTTTGCGTCTTTGTGGGGAATGAGAAGGTAGGGTCCCCTGAGTCTGATGTTCCAGAGTTAGGGGTGACCAGCGAGAATTTTGAGTCTGCCCAACATACGAACCTAACTCTGAAGGAAGCCTTCAATAATGTCACAGTCATAAATGCAGTGGCACAGGAGCCAGGGTCTGACACCAGATTTCCCTATTTTATGATACGTGGGGAATTGTTGTACCGGGTCATGAAAGTGAAGGAAGAGCTAGTGGAGCAGTTAATAATGCCGGGTCCCTATAGACGGAAGGTGTTGGACATGGCCCATTTGCATATTTTGGGGGGACATCTAGGGGTAGAAAAATCACAGGAATGGATTATGCAGAAGTTCTATTTGCCCGGGAGTCACCGGGATTATTAAAGTATTGTAGGTCCTGCCCTACGTGCCAGTTAACTGGCCCCCACCTTTCACTTTTGAAGTCCCCTCGTGCCATTGCCCATTATTGAAGTGCCGTTTGAGAGAATTGCCATGGACTTGGTTGGTCCCCTGGTTAAATCTGCTTGTGGGCATCAATATATCTTGGTCATCCTGGACTATGATACACGCTATCTGGAAACAATTCCCCTGAGAAACTCCTCCGCAAAGAGTATAGCCCGCGAATTGGTCCATGTTTTTTCCCGGACAGATTTACCAAGGGAGAACCTGACCGACCAGGGGACACCTTTTATGAGTAAGGTGATGAGGGAATTATGCAAGGTCTTGCAAATCTCCCAACTGAGGACTTCAGTGTAACATCCTGTGTAACATCCTCAGACAGATGGCCTTGTGGAAAGGTTTAATAAAACTCTAAAGAGTATGCTGAGGAAGTCCATAGAAAAGGACGGTAGAGACTGGGACTGTCTCCTCCCGCATCTGTTGTTCTCCATCCAAGAGGTTGCACAGGCCTCTACGGGGTTCTCGCCATTAAAAATCCTGTATGGGCAACATCCGCAAGGTCTTCTGGATATAGCCAAGGAAACCTGGGAAACCGAAGTCATGCCCCACAGAAGCATCATCGAGCACGTGACACTGATGCAGCAGAGGATTGCGAAGGTGATGCCCATCGTAAAAGGACATCTCCTCTAGGCACAAGAAGCTCAGGCCAGGGTCTACAACCGGTCAGCCAGAGTGAGGCAGTTCAATTCGGGAGCCCGAGTCCTTGTGCTAATTCCTACTGTGGAGAGCAAGTTCTTGGCCAAAAGGCAATGGTCTTATGAGGTAGTGGAGACGCTTGGTGATGTAAACTATAAAATTCATCAACCAGGAAGACGGAAACCATATCAGATCTACCATGTCAACCTCATCAAGCCATGGCAAGACAGAGAGCTGGCTGAAACTTCGTGCTTACTGGGCAAGCCAGAAGGTGAGATAGGAGGTGTCATCATAGCGGAAATGCTGTCGAAGGCCCAAAAACAGCAGTGCCGTGAGTTGCTCAAGAAGAACTGGGACCTGTTCTCAGAATTGCCGGGGTGCACAAAGGTCGTAGAACACGACGTTCTGACGGAGCCACATGTGTGCGTAAACGTGAAGCCCTATCGAATTCCAGAGGCCCGACGAGAAGTGATCTCCAAGGAGGTGGAAAGTATGTTAAAACTTGGGGTCATTGAGGAATCCAAGAGCGGCTTGTCAAGCCCGATTGTCCTGGTCCCAAAGCCGAATGGGGAATGTAGCTTCTGCAACGACTATCGGAAGTTGAATGAGGTCTCCAAGTTTGACGCATATCCCATGTCATGTGTCAATGAGCTAATTGAGAGACTTGGGCCAGCAAGGTACATAACCACCTTGGATTTGACAATAGGATATTGGCAGATCCCCATGGCACAGGGATAAAAGGAGAAGACTGCATTTTCTATGCCGGACGGATGCTTCCAGTATGTCCGGATGCCCTTTGGACTGCAGGGGGCCCCAGCAACCTTTCAGAGAGTTATGGATCGAATCCTTGCACCCCATAAGCAATATGCTGCAGCATACCTGAACGATATTGTTATCTTCAGCCCGGACTGGGAAAGTCATCTGGAAAAGGTCCAGGCAGTGTTTGGTGCTCTACGGAAGGCGGGGTTTTCAATAAACCCAAAGAAATGTGCTATGGGGAAAGAAGACATGAAAGGAAAAGGATAATCTCCAGCGAAGGATAAAATTAAAATCAGTGCTTCCTTTATTAAATCCAAGTTAAAATAAACAAGTAAGTCCAAGAAAGACAAGTTATGCCACCATATATTCACTCCAGTGATCATTTACATCAGTCAAATCGACACGTTTCGACTCTTATGAGTCTTAATCATAATCTATCTCGGACTTACTTGTTTATTTTAACTTGGATTTAATAAAGTAAGCACTGTTTTTAATTTTATCCATCGCTGTAGATCCTTTCCATGTGCTCTATATATCCCGACCCGAACCAGGGCGGCTCCCTACGGGGATTTCTGAGGAGAGGATGTGGTGGACTCTTTGCTGCTGAGCTGACTCTCCCTTTTTCCTTTCCCTGTTTTTGCATGGGGAAAGAAGAAGCCAAATACAGGTGCTTCTCACAAGATTAGAATATCATCAAAAATGTCATTTATATCAGTTCTTCAATACAAAAAGTGAAACTCATATATTATGTGACACCCCAGGGGTCTGGTTGCCACAGTGATAGAGATATTACGTCTGAGAGCAGGTGGGAGGTCTCTTGGTCAGGAATCCTATGCATGCCACACCTCCTGCCCAGTCCTGGGAGGGGAAGAACTTCCCCTATATAAACCTAGGGCTGAGGCAGGGTTAGGAGTAGAGAAGAAGTAGAGACAGAGAAAAGAAGCAAATATAGGAACAGAACATCAGGAGCTCTGTGGGAGCAGTGTTACAAGGAGTCAGGGGCTGGCAGCTGCAGAGCTCGCCCTGACTGAGAAGATTTCTTACCGGACCCGGAGTCCGAGGCTGTGGGGACTAACTCCTACCCAGCAGCAGAATCCGTCAGGCAGGGGATTCCAGGTCCTCTGGCCAAGAAACCCGAAGGCACGGTCACACGCATGGGACCAGCACCGCCGTCGTGGAGCGGAAGCTACTAGAAGGCCCCGAGTCACCGGCCATACGGGTGAGCACCACACGGTACACTCAGGGACGTGGGCTACTTATACCCGCCTCTAGCAAGGTAGCCAGAAGAGTACAGTTAGTTTGGGAGGCCTACAACTCCGCCTGGCCAGGGGAGATCCCATCTGCTCAAGGACTGACCAGGCCCCAATCGCTAGCCAGTACTCCGGGAGGGTCTATCTTTGTCACCAGTAAAGACCCTGAACTACACCGTACCGTCTCCGAGTGGTTCCTGCTACCCCCATCATCCACGTCGGCTGCCCTGAGGCCATACCCCTCCCGTTGGGTGTTATACTATCAAGCTGCACAATCCTACCACCGGCCTCAGCGGTCTGCCCTGCAGCAGCAGCTCCTTAGCTGTACTCAACGGGTGGCGTAGTCGTCCAACATCTACCGCTGATACATCGCCGCTCAGTTTGACTCCCTGGGCACGGACCGGGTCACCACCACGAGACTACAACCCTCAACAGATCCGGCTCCGGGTAAGCTCCCGCGTGCGCAACGCAGCGCGACACAGGCCCAGGGGCGCGTCAATTATATAAAGTTATTACAAACAGAGTGATCTATTTCAAGTGTTTATTTCTGTTAATGTTGATGATTATGGCTTACAGCCAATGAAAACGCAAAAGTCATTATATCAGTAAATTAGAATACTTTATAACACCAGATTGAAAAAATGTTTTTAAAATCCAAAATGTTGGCCTACTGAAATGTATGTTCAGTAAATGCACTCAATACTTGGTCGGGGCTCCTTTTGCATCAATAGCTGCATCAATGTGGTGTGGCATGGAGGCGATCAGCCTGATGCACTGCTGAAGTGTTATGGAAGCCCAGGTTGCTTTGATAGCAGCTTTCAGCTCATCTGCATTGTTGGGTTTGGTGTCTCTCATTTTCCTCTTGGCAATACCCCGTAGATTCTCTAAGGGGTTAAGGTCAGGCTACTTTTCTGGCTAATCAAGCACAGTGATACTGCTGCTTTTAAACCAGGTATTGGTACTTTTGACAGTGTAGACAGGTGCCAAGTCCTGCTGGAGAATGAAATTTCCATCTCCAAAAAGCTTGTCAGCAGATGGAAGCATGAAGTGCTCTAAATTTTCCTGGTAGACGGCAGCGCTGACTTTGGTCTTGATAAAACACAGTGGACCTACACCAGCAGATGACATGGCACCCAAACCATCGCTGATTGTGGAAACTTCACACTAGACCTTAAGCAGCTTGGATTGTGTGCTTCTCCACTCTTCCTTCAGACTCTGGGACCTTGATTTCCAAAAGAAATGCAAAATTTACTTTAATCTGAAAACAACACCTTGGACCACTGAGCAACAGTCCAGGTCTTTTTCTCCTTGGCCTAGGTAAGATGCTTCTGGCGTTGTCTATTGGTCATGAGTGGCTTAACACAAGGGCTGCGACACTTGTAGCCCATGTCCTGGATACGTCTATGTGTAGTGGCACTTGAAGCAATGACTCCAGCAGCAGTCCACTCCTTGTGAACTCCCCCAAATTTTTGAATGTTTTTTCCTTAACAATCCTTTCAAGGCTGCGGTTATCCCGATTGCTTGTGTACCTTTTTCTACCACACTTTTTTCTTCCACTCAACTTTCCATTAATATGCTTGGATACAGCACTATGTGAACAGCCAGCTTCTTTAGCAATGACCTTTTGTGGCTTACCCTACTTGTGGAGTGTGTCAATGACTGCCTTCTGGACATCTGTCAAGTCAGCAGTCTTCCCCATGATTGAGGAGCCTACTGAAACAGACTAAGGGACCTTTTTAAATGCTTAGGAAAGCTTTGCAGGAGTTTTTTGTTAATTATTCTAATTTACTGAGAAAATGACTTTTGTGTTTTCATTGGCTGGAAGCCATAATCATCAACATTAACAGAAATAAACACTTGAAATAGATCACTCTGTTTGTAATGACTTTCTATAATATATGATTTTCACTTTTTGTATTGAAGAACTGAAATAAATTTAATTTTTGACAATATTCTAATTTTGTGAGAAGCACCTGTACCTGGGCTATGTAGTGGGGAGAGGCAAGATCAAACCCCAAATCAGTAAAGTGGAGGCAATTCAAACCTGGCCGAGACCACTGTCAAAGAAACAGGTTAGTGCCTTCCTGGGAATCATGGGTGGTGGCCGCACCCCCGACCGACCTCCTTAAGGGGACAAAATCAGCAATGGCCAAGTGGACTGCAGAGGCGGAGACTGCCTTTCAGGAGGTGAAAGTGGTTCTGTGTAGGCAATTGGTTCTGGTTGCCCCCAACTTCAAGAAAGAGTTTGTTCTCCAGACAGGTGCCTCAGACGTCGGTTTAGGAGCAGTGCTTTACCAGGAGATATATGGGGAGGAGCACCCTGTCCTCTACCTGAGCAGTAAGCTGTCCTCATGTGAGAAAAATTATTCCATCATAGAGGAGTGCTTGGCCATAAAGTGGCCGGTGGACACGTTACAGTACTATCTGTTAGGTAAAAAATTTAGATGGGTATCCAACCATGACCCACTCGGATGAGGGAAACAAAGGGGAAAAATGCCAGGGTCACCGGCTGGTTTATAGCCCTACAGGATTTCAACTTCCATGTAGAACATAGAGCAGGGAAGCTACATGGTAATGCCGATACCCTCTCGAGAATCCCCTGTCTGGTAGTAGAAAGTGCCAAGCCCCACGGCTTTAGGCAGAGGGGGAGGTATGTAAGGTGGCTAATGGTCTCATAGTCAATGGGAGGCATGTGTCACAGAGATGACTGGTCTATGTGATGTATCCCGAAGTGTTTCTCTAGTGCATGTAAGCACTAAGAGGATCGTTTGGTGCACCTGGGAGCCGGGTTATGGGTGGTTTAGAGAGATGGGTGGGTCTAGCTACCCACATACCTCACCTCTGGGTGTGGCTAACAGCTTATATAATGGAGGCTGTTGTTTGGCACATGGTCCGTGTGTTTGGAGGGAGAAGGCCTCCTGTGTATGTTTGTCTTCTGACCAAGCCAGGATATTGGACGCTCCCCCAGCCTGTGTGCCACACAGGCCTGAGTGAGCAGAGACCTGATAAGGACATTTACTTTGTTTGCTTGATCTAAAGGCTATCTGCTTTTCTGTTTGCTTCTGGGTTTATGAAGCAAAAAACCCACAAGAACTTTTAAAGGAACAAGCCTCCTATTTCCTGTTGTCGCACCCAAGAGAGTAAAATCCCTACACCTCCTCTACTTTATTGTCAATGAGAATTCTGGAAATAGCTAATGACAGTACTCCGGAGTACCATAGACAATGAGTGGAGTGGAGGTCGACCATGTGAACCTCTGATCAATTCAAGACAGAGCTTTAGAGCCACATTCTCAAGATCACTGGAGGACACATTCATCGAACCCTCAGTGATCAGCAAGTTATTCCCTATCCATAGAATAGTGCATAACTTTTTGTGTGAAATAATAACCCTTTAAGTGGTATATGGACTGTCATCGATTCTGGCTGGCAACTCTCTTCAGTAAAATCAAAGTATAAGTGACTGCACCAAAGTTAGTTACAGAAAGACTCCAGTCTTGTTTTTTGTAAATGTTTATGACAAAATACCCTTGAAGTCAATGCAAACATGTTTGAAAGTCTAATTAAAAAATAAGCAATGCTCATTAAGGAGTAGAATCATCTCAAGGGGATCACAAGGAAATGGACAGCATGTGACTTAAATATGAGTGTCTGAGCAAAGGGTCTGAATACTTATGACCATGTGATATTTTAGTTTTTCTTTTTTAATAAATTTGCAATAATGTCTACATTTCTGTTTTTTTTCAGTCACGATGGGGGTGCAAAGTGTACTTTAATGAGAAAAAAAATGAACTTTTTAGAATTTACCAAATGGCTGCAATAAAGCAAAGAGTGAAAAATTTAAAGGTGTCTGAATACTTTCTGTACCCACTGTATGTGCATGTAATGTAGTGTGAGTGTATTAATATACTCACCTACTGCCGCTTTCTCCGGTGTCCAACTCTGTTCTCTGCTTCTTTGTGACATCACCGCTCTGCAGACTCTCTGGGTCACACTGCGCTCTGCGTGACTCAGAAGTGTTTTTTACAATCAAAGGCTATGGAGCATCAGAACAAGGCTCCATAGATTTACATTGTAGAATTGACTTCTGGCTCACACATAGAGCATTGCATGAGCCTTCCAGTCATAATTGCTTTGACGTCACTCACAAGCAGAGAAGAAGGGTGCTGGACAGCAGAGAGAGCAGCGGTAGCGGAGTATAATAATGCACTCACACTACATTACATGCATATGCTCACATTTAATGAATAAAAAAGTTAGTGGGAGGGCTTCTTTAATAGCCTTTTTTATTATTCACACACTGAAAATAAGGGCAGTAGTAAAGCCTTCAAGGATACGTTTGCTAGTGAAACAAAATCCTGATTTTCAGACTTGTGTGTCACAGAGAATGTGCTTCATGCATAGGAAGATCGTGAAGCCATTTTTCCTTCTATATCCTGGAAATTTCCAGTGCCGCCACCACAACCACCACTTGGACATTAAATGCACATGCACACGTTGAGTATTTGCTGACTTTTTTACCTCTGTATTTGCAAGCCAAAATCAGGACTGGAACAGTCAGAGGAAAAGTATAATAGAAACATGTGCCCTAGTGATGAGCGAATGTGCTCGGATAAAAGGTAATCCGAGCATGCTCTGGTGTTAACCGAGTATCTTCAGCGTGCTCGAAAAATAGGTTTGAGTCGCCGCAGCTGCATGTCTCGCGGCTGTTAGACAGCCGCACCACATGCAGTGATTACCTATTTGTTAGGCAATCTCTGCATTTGTTGCAGCTGTCGAACAGCAGCGAGACATGCAGCTGCGTGAATCTAATCTATTTTTTGAGCACACCGAAAATACTTGATTAGCACCCAAGTGTGCTCAGATGACCTCTTATCCGAGCACGTTCACTCATCACTAAAGTGCACCACCTCTGCATTTTTTCACCCACTCCTGATTTTGACTTACAAATACTGAGGTAAAAAACTGAATAAATACTCATGTGCATGTGGCCTAGCACGGTAAGACTGTGTTTGCATTACAGAGCCCATGGGTTCAACACCTGTGTGAGTAAAATATGTATGTTCAAAACACATAGAGCCTTTGCAGTATCGTGGTTTGCAGTAAATTTATTCAGAGAGAAACAAATTCTTTGGGACAAATTCAGTAAAGCCGGCAAATTCAAAGTTCAAACAAACCACTCATCCCTATTTATAACTAAATGTACTTTATTATATCTTCCAGGTTACCTTTTCAGCATATAATAACTGTAATTACTGTTTAAATCATATTCTTTTTATTAAATACCCTTTAATTATAGACACTTTAACAATGATAAATGATTTATCATAAAGTATAAAGAAAAGACTCAACTAAATAGACCAGTTATGTGATTCTGTGTACATGTACCTCATGACATCTAATGGCATAGCAAGAGAACTGCACCTTCAGAAGAAAGATATCAGAAAGATACCACTCTGTCAACACCATACAAATAACATTTTATTTAGAATTATCATCACATAATAAATCTGTTTTAACCCCATTACAACCCAAGGTGGTTTGCACGGTAATGACCAGGCCAATTTTTACAATTCTGACCACTGTCACTTTATGAGGTAATTACTCTGGAACGCTTCAACGGATCCCCCTGATTCTGAGAATGTTTTTTCGTGACATATGGTACTTCATGATTGTGGTAAAATTTCTTTGATATCACTTGCACTTATTTGTGAAAAAAATGGAAATTTGGCGAAAATTTAGAAAATTTTGCAATTTTCAAAATTTGAATTTTTATGCCCTTAAATCAGAGAGATATGTCACACAGAAGAGTTAATAAATAACATTTCCCACATGTCTACTTTATATCAGCACAATTTTGGAACCAAAATTTTTTTTTATTAGGGAGCTATAAGGGTTAAAAGTTGACCAGCAATTTCTCATTTTTCCAACAAAATTTACAAAACCATTTTTTTAGGGACCACATCACATTTGAAGTCACTTTGAGGGGTCTTTATGACAGAAAATACCCAAAAGTGATACCATTCTAAAAAGTGCACCACTCAAGGTGCTCAAAACCACATTCAAGAACTTTATTAACCCTTCAGGTGCTTCACAGGAATTTTTGGAATGTGGAAGAAAAAAATTAACAATAAACTTTTTTCACAAAAATGTTATTTTAAACCCAATTTTTTTAATTTTTGCAGGGGTAACAGGAAAAAATGGACCCCAAAATTTGTTGCGCAATTTCCCCTGAGCATGCAGATACCCCATATGTGGGGAAAAAACACTGTTTGGGCGCACGGCAGGGTTCGGAAGGGAAGGAGCGCCATTTGACTTTTTGATTGTAAAATTTGCTTGAATAATTAGCGGACACCATGTTGCGTATGGAGAGCCCCTGATGTGCCTAAACCGTGTAAACCCCCCACAAGTGACACCATTTGGGAAACTAGACCCCTCAGTGAACTTATCTAGATGTGTGATGAGCACTTTTAACCCCCAGGTGCTTCACAGAAGTTTATAACATTGAGCCGTAAAAATAAAGATTTCACATTTTTCCCACAAAAATGTTTTTCAGCCCCCAATTTTACATTTTCATAAGGGTAACAGGAGAAATTGCACCATGTAGTTTATTGTGCAATTTCTCCTGAGTAAGAAGATACCTCATATGTGGGGGAAAACCACTGTTTGGGCGCACGGTAGGGTTCGGAAGGGAAGGAGCGCTATTTGACTTTTTGATTGTAAAATTTGCTTGAATAATTAGCGGACGCCATGTTGCATTTGGAGAGCCCCTGATGTGCCTAAACAGTGGAAACCCCCCACAAGTGACACCATTTTGGAAACTAAACCCCTCAGGGAACTTATCTAGATGTCTGTTGAGCACCTTTAACCCCCAGGTGCTTCACAGAAGTTTATAACATTGAGCAGTAAAGATAAAATTTTCACATTTTTCCCACAAAAATGTTTTTCAGCCCCCAATTTTGCATTTTCATAAGGGTAACAGGAGAAATTGCACCATGTAGTTTGTTGTGAAATTTCTCCTGAGTAAACAGATACCCCATATGAGGGGAAAAACCACTGCTTGGGCATACGGCAGGGTTCAGAAGGGAAGGAACGCTATTTGACTTTTTGAATGTAAAATTTGCTTCAGTAATTAGCGGATGTGCCCCTGATGTGCCTAAACAGTGGAAAACCCCCACAAGTGATACCATTTTGGAAAATAGACCCCTCAGGGAACTTATCTAGATGTGTGGTGAGCACCCTGAACCCCCAAGTTCTTTACAGAAGTTTATAACATGGAACCGTGAAAATAAAAAAATCAAACTTTTTCCACAAAAATGATGTTTTAGCCCCAATTTTTTTATTTTTACAAGGGTAAGAGGAGAAAATGGACCCCAAAAACTTTTGTGCAATGTCTCCTGAGTACGTCAATACCCCATATGTGGGGAAAATACAGTGTTTAGGCGCATGGCAGGTTTCAGGAGTGAAGGAGCACTGTGTGACTTTTTTAACGCAAAATTGGCTGGAATCGAGAGCGGACACCATGTCGCGTTTGGGGAGCCCCTGATGTGCCTAAATATTGGAAACCCCCCACTAGTGACCCCATTTTGGAAACTACACCCCTCAAAGATTTTATCAAGGGGTATAGTGAACATTTTGAACCCAGAGGTACGACACAAAATCTCTATTATCCTGTTTTTCGCATTTTTTGCCTTAAAAAAAAACAGCAGTGTCTCCTGACTGTTGTGACACAAAAATATATCTGTTGAAAATAGTCTGGTGTAGGCCCGACAAATCCCAGTGTGGTTTTGCATTATCCAGTTTTGGGCCGTTTGTATCTAAAAAAAAACCAGTTTGAGTGTGTCACTCACTGTTCAGCCGCAAATATATATATTTCAAATTTTATGGTATACCCCAGTAAACAATAACTGTGGTTTTGCCATTCCACGGTAAAAAATCTCTATTATTCAGGTTTTGGTATTTTTTCCATAAAGAAAAACAGTAATAGTTTCTCCGTGATTGTTCTGATTGTTTAAAAGAGTCGGGTGTAGGCCAGAGAAATAGAACTGTGGTTTTCCTCTTCCACGGTTCTAATCTAATTTTTGTTACCCTTTTTCCATTGATAGTGCGAGTGTAAGCTATTTTACTTCCTTTACAATGGGCAAGGCGCGTGGCAAGGGACGTGGAAGTGGACGTTCTGGTGATGGTGCGTGCAGAGCACGGGGCCGTGGCCACGGTGAAAATGTGCCACAACCAACAGCCACATCTTCTCGCTCCCACTTCTTGACCGAATTACTAGGGAAGCACAGAACAACACCAGTATTGAGAACTGATCAGTGTGAACAGGTTATTAATTGGATAGCAGATAATACTTCCAGTTATCTAGGCACCACCACCTCCGGTCTGTCTTTCACACGGTCAACTCTTAATAGCCATGAGTCTCGACCGCATACTCCTCCTCCCCCTAATGGTCCTTCCTCCCACCATGCCGAGTGTCATCAGACAGCAACTGATCCCACACTTGGACACTCTGAAGAGCTGTTCACAGGTCCATTTCCATATTTGTGCCCCTTGCCTGCTCCGCTTAAAGTGGTGGAAGAGGAGATTCCATGTAGCGATGCCCAAATATTTGAACAGCCACAGCCACGGCCACAGGAAGTCGACGCTGGTAATGTGTCACAAGAGGTGGACGATGACGAGACACAATTGCCAGGAAGTGAGGAGGAGCATCGTGGTGCGCAAGTGGAAGAGGAGGAGGTGGTGGATGATCTAGTAACTGACCCAACGTGGCAGGAGGACATGCAGAGTGAGGCCAGCAGCACACAGGGGGAGGGAGGCAGAGTACCCCAACTGGCAGGAAGAAGCAGTGTGGTGGCCGCAGACCGAAGGCGGGCAACCGTTCCCCGTAACACCAACACAAGGGACGTTGCCAGTACAAGCGGTAGGTCTTCCAGAGCCTGGAATTTTTGTTAAAGACTCTGCTGTTAACCCCAAAAAGGCCATTTGTACCACCTGCTATGCCAGCATCAGCAGGGGTGACAAAACGGCCAGCCTGACCACCACCAGCATGATCAGGCACATAGCAGCAAAGCACCCGACTTTGCGGGGCGAACCCCAGGGTCCACGACCAGTGTCAGCGGGTGTCACCACTGCTTCTTCCGCTGTTGTGCGTGCAATAGAACCCCCTGTTGTGTGTGCAAGGCAATACCCTGTCCATACTGCATGTAAAGATGCCCCCTCCTCTCAGTCTTCAATTTTTATGGCAGTTTCTCAAGAAACAGCATCAATGTCCACGTCCACGTCCCACCGCAGCGTTCAACTGTCCATATCCCAGACCTTTGAACGAAAGCGGAAATTCGCAGCTAACGCCCGACAGGCCACAGTCCTAAATTTGCACATGTCACGACTGCTTGCGTTGGAAATGCTGCCTTTAAGGCTGGTGAAGACGAAATCCTTCCACAACCTTATGGCGGTGGCCGTCCCTCGGTACTCGGTCCCCAGCCGACACTATTTTGCCCGGTGTGTCATCCCCGCACTACACAAGCCCATGTCCCAAAATATCTGCCGTGCCCTCAACAACGCAGTTACTGGGAGAGTCCACCTGACAGCGGACACGTGGACAAGTGCTTGTGGCCAGGGACGATACATCTCCCTGACGGCACACTGGGTAAACATAGTGGAAGCCGGGACCCAGTCGGACCTTGGGACGGAACACATCCTGCCCACACCGAGGATTGCGGGCCCTATGTCAGTCAGAGTTGCCCCCACAGTGCACAGTGTACAGCTCCTGCGCATCATCCTCCTCCTCCTCCTCATGTTCAGCCTCCATCTCAGATATCACCACATCAGTTACAAGCTGGAAGCACTGCAGTACTGCCTCCGCCAAGCGGCATCAGGCTGTGCTGAAACTCATAAGCTTAGGTGATAAACCTCACACTGCTTGTGAGTTGTGGACAGCTGTGATAGAGCAGGCAGATCTGTGGCTGAGACCGCTGAACCTACATCCAGGCATGGTCGTGTGTGACAATGGCTGTAACCTGGTGGCAGCTCTGAGGCGAGGCTAGATAACACACGTACCATGCCTGGCTCATGTGCTTAACCTCGTGGTTCAGCGGTTTCTTAAATCGTACCCCGAGTTGCCAGATCTGCTCGTGAAAGTACGCCGCCTGTCAGCTCATTTTCACAAGTCGGCTACAGCTTCCGCCACCCTTGCTGTGTTGCAGCAGCGTTTCCTGCTTCTGGCACACCGACTGGTGTGTGATGTCCCCACATGTTGGAACTCTACCCTCCACATGTTGCTAAGGATTTGTGAGCAGAAGAGAGCAGTTGTGGAGTACCAGCTGCAACAAGGCCGTCGATATTCAGGTCTGACTCCACACATAAGACCTCAGGAGTGGACCTGGATGTCTGACATATGTACCATCCTGACAAACTTTGAGGAGGCCACCAAGATGGTGAGTGGCGTTGATGCCATCATTAGTGTCAGCATCCCACTTGTCTGTCTTTTGCAACGCTCTCTGCAGAGAATTAAAGAGGAGGCATTGCAGCCAGAGTATGACGAGATGGATCAAGAAGCCGTAGCAGGCGATTACACACTGCCCAGCCTCATCTCATTCCAACGTGCATTGGGGGACAAAGAGGGAGAGGAGGAGGAGGAGGAGGAAGAACAGGAGCTGGTATCATGCGCTGTAGACGGTATTAGCTGTACAACTATCATACCGTTGGTTCAGCGTGGGTGGCCTAAGGACTGGGGGGAGGAGGAGGAGGAGGAGGAGAGCATGGTCAGTCGTCATCTTGGTGAGAACACGGAAATCTTGCCCGTTACCAGTCTGGCACGCATGGCTGACTTTATGTTACGCTGCCTTAACAGTGACCCTCGCATTGTCAAAATGTTGGGTGACAGTCATTACTGGTTGGTGACACTTGTAGACCCCTGTTAAAAAAATTTCCATCTGAACACGCTAGCGGCAGAGGTCACAGTTCGTTGCCCAACCAAGGCGTACAGGCGAGAGAGATGCAACTCCAATCCAGCAGAGGCAGGGGAACACTGTCAATGTTCTGGGACAGTTTTCTCAGACCCTCCCTTCGGACAGACCCTGAGGCGCGGGTACTCTCACAAGGAGTGGAAAGTTTCAAAAGATGGTGAGGGAGTACCTTGCCGACCGTACCAGCGTCCTCCGTGATTCCTCTGTGCCTTTTAATTATTGGGTATCCAAGCTGGACACTTGGAATGAACTCGCTCTGTATGCCTTGGAGGTCCTAGCCTGCCCTGCCGCAAGCGTGTTATCGGATCGTGTTTTTAGTGCCGCTGGGGGAATTATAACTGATAAGCGCCTGTCAACTGACAATGCTGACAAGCTGACCCTTATCAAAATGAACAAGGGCTGGATTGGGCCAGACTTCTCATCACCACCAAATGACAGCAGAGTAACAAAAAGTCAATAACATTGTGTTATTTCGGGAGGTGTATTCACATGCACCGCTTCACACCCACACATGGGTAAACGCTTCCTCATTTCGGCTGTTTTATGTTCTTCTCCTTATCCTCAGCCTCCACCACCACTATACCACCAGGGTGACCGTGGTCCGTGTTGCCATTATTGAAAGTTCCTCCATCCTGATTTTTGTCAGCTTTTTCTTGGAAGGCATAAGCAAAGACTGTGGGAGACCCACTCCCGAATAATTGGAATAATATTTTTAAGATGCTGTACTGTATGGCTCTTACAAGGGGCATAAAAGCATCTTGTTATACCACTCTGACCTCCACGTCTCTTCTGAGGGGCATTAAAATCATCTTGTTATACCGCTCTGACCTCCACGTCTCTTCTGAGTGGCATTAAAAGCGACTTGTTATACCACTCTGACCTCCAGGTCTCTTCTGAGGGGCATTAAAAGCATCTTGTTATACCACTCTGACCTCCACGTCTCTTCTGAGGGGCATTATAAGCGACTTGTTATACCACTCTTACCTCCACGTCTCATCTGAGGGGCATTAAAGCCGTCTTGTTATACGACTCTGACCTCCGCGTCTCTTGTAAGGGGCATTAAAACCGTCTTGTTATACCACTCTGACCTCCACGTATATTCCAAGGGGCATTAAAACCGTCTTGTTATACCACTCTGACCTCCATGTGTCTTCTGAGGGGCATTAAAAGCGTCTTGTTATACCACTCTGACCTCCACGTATATTCCAAGGGGCATTAAAACCGTCTTGTTATACCACTCTGACCTCCATGTGTCTTCTGAGGGGCATTAAAAGCGTCTTGTTATACCACTCTGACCTCCACGTCTCTTCCAAGGGGCATTAAAACCGTCTTGTTATACCACTCTGACCTCCACGTCTCTTCTGAGGGGCATTAAAAGCATCTTGTTATACCACTTTGACCTCCACGTCTCTTCTGAGGGGCAATAAAAGCGTCTTGTTATACCACTCTGACCTCCACGTCTCTTCTGAGGGGCATTAAAACCGTCTTGTTATACCACTGTGACCTCCACTTCTCTTCTGAGGGGCATTAAAACCGTCTTGTTATACCACTCTGACCTCCACGTCTCTTGTAAGGAGCATTAAAACCATCTTGTTATAACACTCTGACCTCCACATCTCTTCTGAGGGGCATTAAAAGAGTCTTGTTATACCACTTTGACCTACACGTCTCTTCTGAGGGGCATTAAAAGCATCTTGTTATACGACTCTGACCTCCACGTCTCTTCTGAGGGGCATTAAAAGTGTCTTGTTATACCACTCTGACCTCCACGTCTCATCTGAGGGGCATTAAAACCGTCTAGTTATACCACTCTGACCTCCACGTCTCTTCTGAGGGGCATTAAAACGGTCTTGTTATACCACTCTGACCTCCACGTCTCTTGTAAGGAGCATTAAAACCATCTTGTTATACCACTCTGAACTCCACGTTTCTTCTGAGGGGCATTAAAAGCATCTTGTTATACCACTCTGACCTCCACTTCTCTTCTGAGGGGCATTAAAAGCATCTTGTTATACCACTCTGACCTCCACTTCTATTCTGAGGGGCATTAAAAGCGTCTTTTTATACCACTCTGACCTCCACGTCTCATCTGAGGGGCATTAAAACCGTCTAGTTATACCACTCTGACCTCCACGTCTCTTGTAAGGAGCATTAAAACCGTCTTGTTATACCACTTTGACCTCCACGTCTCTTCTGAGGGGCATTAAAAGCATCTTGTTATACCACTTTGACCTCCACGTCTCTTCTGAGGGGCATTAAAAGCATCTTGTTATACCACTCTGACCTCCACGTCTCTTCTGAGGGGCATTAAAAGCATCTTGTTATACCACTCTGACCTCCACGTCTCATCTGAGGGGCATTAAAACCGTTTAGTTATACCACTCTGACCTCCACGTCTCTTCTGAGCGGCATTAATACCGTCTTGTTATACCACTCTGACCTCCACGTCTCTTCCAAGTGGCATTAAAACCGTCTTGCTATACCACTCTGACCTCCACGTCTCTTCTGAGGGTCATTAAAAGCATCTTGTTATACCACTCTGACCTCCACGTCTCTTCTGAGGGGCATTAAAAGCGTCTTGTTATACCACTCTGACCTTCCCGTCTCTTCTGAGGGGCATTAAAACCTTCTTGTTATACCACTCTGACCTCCAAGTCTCTTCTGAGGGGCATTAAAAGCGTCTAGTTATACCACTCTGACCTCCACGTCTCTTCTGATCGGCTTTAAAACCGTCTTGTTATACCACTCTGACCTCCACGTCTCTTCTGATCGGCTTTAAAACCGTCTTGTTATACCACTCTTACCTCCACGTCTCTTCTGAGGGGCATTAAAAGCATCTTGTTATACCACTCTGACCTCCACGTCTCTTCTGAGGGGCATTAAAAGCATCTTGTTATACCACTCTGACCTCCACGTCTCCTCTGAGGGGCATTAAAAGCGTCTAGTTATACCACTCTGACCTCCACGTCTCTTCTGATCGGCTTTAAAACCGTCTTGTTATACCACTCTTACCTCCACGTCTCTTCTGAGGGGCATTAAAAGCATCTTGTTATACCACTCTGACCTCCACGTCTCTTCTGAGGGGCATTAAAAGCATCTTGTTATACCACTCTGACCTCCACGTCTATTGTAAGGGGCATTAAAACTGTCTTGTTATACCACTCTGACCTTCACGTCTCTTCTGAGGGGCATTAAAACTGTCCTGTTATACCACTCTGACCTCCACGTCTCTTCTGAGGGGCATTAAAACCGTCTTGTTAAGCAACTGGGACCTCCACAACTCTTCAAACAGGCATTGCTTTTCCTCATAATTTTTGGAAGCTTTTGCTTGGAAGGCATAAGCAAATACTATGGGAGACCCACTCCCCAATAATGGGACTTATGTTTATAATATACTGTACTGCATGGCTCTTGTAAGGGGCATTGCAAGTTCCTCCATCCTAATTTTTGGAAGCTTTTGCTTGGAAGGCATAAGCAAATTCTATGGGAGACCCACTCCCCAATAATGTGACTAATGTTTGTAATATGCTGTACTGCATGGCTCTTGTAAGGGGCATTGCAAGTTGCTCCGTCCTAATTTTTGGAAGCTTTTGCTTGGAAGGCATAAGCAAATACTATGGGAGACCCACTCCCCAATAATGGGACTAATGTTTGTAATATGCTGTACTGCATGGCTCTTGTAAGGGGCATTGCAAGTTGCTCTGTTCTAATTTTTGGAAGCTTTTGCTTGGAAGGCATAAGCAAATACTATGGGATACCCACTCCCCAATAATGGGAATAATGTTTTTAAGATGCCGTACTGTATGGCTCTTGTAAGGGGCATTGCAAGTTGCTCAGTCCTAATTTTTGGAAGCTTTTGCTTGGAAGGCATAAGCAAATACTATGGGAGACCCACTCCCCAATAATGGGACTAATGTTTATAATATGCTGTACTGCATGGCTCTTGTGAGAGGCATTGCAAGTTGCTCCGTCCTATTTTTTGGAAGCTTTTGCTTGGAAGTCATTAGCAAATACTATGGGAGACCCATTCCCCAATAATGGGAGTAATGTTTGTAACATGCTGTACTGCATGGCTCTTGTAAGAGGCATTGCAAGTTGCTCCGTCCTAATTTTTGGAAGCTTTTGCTTGGAAGGCATAAGTAAATACTATGGGAGACCCACTCCCCAATAATGGGAACAATGTTTTTAAGATGCTGTACTGTATGGCTCTTGTAAGGGGCATTAAAACCATCTTGTTAAGCTACTGTGACCTCCACGTCTCTTCCAAGGGGCATTAAAACCGTCTTGCTAAACCACTCTGAACTCCACAGCTCTTCCAAGGGGCATTAAAACTGTCTTGTTAAGCTACTGTGACCTCCATGTCTCTTCCACGGGGCATTGATATTGTCTTTTTTTTCAACTGCGACCTCCACCACTCTTCCAAGGGGCATTAAAATCATCTTGTTAAGCTACTGTGACCTCCACGTCTCTTCCAAGGGGCATTGATATTGTCTTTTTATTCCACTGCGACCTCTATCACTCTACCAAGGGGCATTAAAACCATCTTGTTAATCTACCGTGACCTCCACGTCTCTTCCAAGGGGCATTAACACTGTCTTGTTAAACCACTCTGAACTCCACAGCTCTTCCAAGGGGAATTAAAACCGTCTTGTTAAGCTACTGTGACCTCCACGTCTCTTCAAAGCGGCATTAAAAGCGTCTTCTTTAGCGACTCTGAACTCCACAGCTCTTCCAAGGGGCATTGAAATATTGTTTTTAATTACCTTACCTCTAATCTCCACGACTCTTCCAACGGCATTGCATTTCCTCCTAATTTTAGTCAGCTTTTGCTTTTCAATGCAAAGGCGAAAACTAAGGGAGACACACTCCCCAATAATAGGTAGAAGGTTTTTAGTACGCTGTAGTCCACGTCTGTTTCAAGGGGCACTGCAGTTCCTCATAATTTTTGGAAAGCCTTCCATTCACTGCTTAGGCCAACAGTGCACAGGAGACCCAGTTGCTATAAATGGAAGAAAAGGTTTAGTTAAGGCCCTCTTACCTCCTTGTCATTTCCAAGGGGCATTGGAGTACCTCAAAATTTTTGGTAGGCATTGCACTCACTGTATGCCATATAACTGTGTAGCCAAACCGCTCATTTCCTACAAGACATATGTGGTTGACTGGCCTGATATCTATGTGAATGGTCCCTGTTCCTCCTGCTCTTTCTCCTTTGCCACTACCTCATCCATCATTTATCACCTGAAGCTTTGTTTTAACAGGAGTCATAGAACTGGGATAGTAGCAGGAAAACATCCAGCAATCCTCGGAGGAGGTAGGATATGCGCCAAAACGCTGACCACCTCAGGCCTAGCCGCTACTACATACATGCACTTGCATTCCTTGAAAATAAAGCAGAAGCTAATTTCTATCATCATCATGCTCCTCACCTTGGCACTCTCAACTCCCCTGATGGAGAAGCCAGGGCCCACCAGAGGAGTCTGGTTCTCTGGTGGGCTCGTCCAATGCTGCCCTAAAGCAGGCCAGTCTAAGAAAAGTGTGTGGGTCGGTAACAGGAGCAATAGGGGCGGCTGGGGACCATTTATGGACACCCGGCCGCCCCCATGCGGCTAGGGACCGTGTGTGGACACCCTGCCGCGGGGCGGCTGGGGACCGAGCGTGGACACCCGGCCTCCGGGTGGCTGGGGACTGAGTATGGATGAAAGGGCCGCCAACGCAGCCATTACATGGTGGCCAGCGTCTGCCTCCACATGCCTAAAAGGCCCAATTTCAAGTGCAAGCAAGCTAGCAGTATGGTATTGCAGCCTGGGGGTGGGTGGGTGGCAGGTTGCACACTTACGCTTGCATTCCAACAAAACAAAGCAGATGCTAACTTCTATCATCATCATCATGCTCATCACCTTGGCACTCTCACCTCCCCTGATGGAGAAGCCAGAGCCCACTGGAGGAGTCTGGTTCTCTGGTGGGCTCGTCCAATGCTGCCCTAAAGTAGGCCGGGCTAAGAAAAGTCTGTGGGGATGTTCCGCGGAGAAATCGGGGCGGCTGGGGACCGTTTATGGACACCCGGCCGCCCCCAGGCGGCTGGGGACCGTGTGTGGACACCCGGCCGGGGGGCGGCTGGGGACCGAGTGTGGACACCCGGCCGCCCCCTGGCGGTTGGGGATTGAGTGTGGACACCCGGCCGCCCCCTGGCGGCTGGGGACCGAGCGTGGACACCCGGCCGCCGGGCAGCTGGGGACTGAGTAAGGATAAAAGGGCCGCCGACGCAGCCATGACATAGTGACCGGCGTATGCCTCCACATGCCTAAAAGGCCCAATTTCAAGTGCAAGCAAGCTAGCAGTATGATATTGCAGCCTGGGGGTGGGTGGGTGGCAGGTTGCACACTTACGCTTGCATTCCAACAAAACAAAGCAGATGGTAACTTTTATCATCATCATCATGCTCCTCACCTTGGCACTCTCAACTCCCCTGATGGAGAAGCCAGGGCCCACCGGAGGAGTCTGGTTCTCTGGTGGGCTCGTCCAATGCTGCCCTAAAGTAGGCCGGTCTAAGAAAAGTATGTGGGGATGTTCCGCAGAGAAATCGGGGTGGCTGGGGACCGTTTATGGACACCCCACCACCACCAGGCGGCTGGGGACCGAGCGTGGACACCCGGCCGCCGGGCGGCTGGGGACTGAGTATAGATACCTCGCTGCCGAAGCAGCCATGAGGTAGTGGCCAGCTTCGGCCTCCGCAAAACTAAAAGGCCCCATTTCAAGGGCAAGCTAGCAGTATGGTATTGCAGCCTGCGGGCGGGTGGGTGGTTGGCTGCATATTTGCGCTTGCATTGCAAGGAATGGGGGAGGTACAATTGAACACTGCCCTGGGACAAGGACTTGCACGGGGATAGTTGCAAGTCTGCATCTTCTGATGCGGCAAGGATTACTTCTGATGGGCACACTTTTAGACAGTGACCTGGGAGTCAGAGATGCTTTCAGGGGTCTTCCCCATGCTGTCCCCATGTCTTTTCAGCACTGTATGCATGTGTCACACAGCACATGGCCAGATAAGGTTGTAAAATGTTAAAATGACATTTCCCGATGAATGCATTTGTCATAATTGAAAGCAATACAAAAGTGCAAAAACGCATAAAAAATGCTACTTGTGAACATAGCCCAAGGTGGAGGAGTATTTTTGTTTTTGGTTATTTATTTTATCTTATACACAAGTCTTTACCCTGGAAAAGAAATTCCTTAACACATTTCACAGGAAAAAAGTTTCACTTTTCGTTTTTGAACGTTTTATTTTGAGCCCGTAAAAGTGGCTTAATACCGTTGACAACAGTGACCTGGAGGTCAGAAATGCTTCCTGGGGCGATCTCCATGCTGTCCCCATGTCATTTGAGCACTGTCACTATCGTTTTGGGCACTTTTTAGGCTTTCTACAGACTGCCGGGGGTGCCGCCGCAAAAATGCTCGGGTCTCCCATAGACTAACATTGGGCTCGTTGCTCGGGTCGAGCACCCAAGTATCACGGCGAGCTCAACCCTAACCCTAGCCCAACCCTAACCCTAGCATAACCCTAACCCGAGAGTTTATTTTTTACGCCATTCCTCGTGTGGTATAAGTGATTAGACGTCTTTATTCTTTGGGTCGGTGCGATTACCGCGATACCAGGCAGCAGTCTCTGGGTTAGTTGGCGGGTGGTCACGCCACGTGACGGCAGAGCAGGCAGAAGTCTCTAGGTTAGCAGGTAACAGGCAGGTAACAGGCGAGTGTTCCCAGGTGAGCGGGCTAGCAGGCACGGCAGGTAGCAGGCAGGTAACTGGCAGGTGTTTCCTGGTAAGCGGGCGGACTTGCCCATAGACAGACTGGCGTGTAGAACGAAAGACAGACTGTTGGGCTGGAGAGTAGTCAGGCAGGCGGACTGGAAGAGTAGTCAGGCTGGCAACTGGACCTGAGGGCTGAAGCAGAGGTAAGTATACATGTGCATCAACTTTGCTCGGGCACCTCAATTTTGGAGGAGTTGCCTTATATATGGGAGGTCCTCCGGCTATTGGCCGGGGACTCCTTAGGACAGCGCGCGCGGCCCCTTTAAGAGAGCGGGAGCACGCGCGCGCCCTAAGCACAGTGCCTGGGAAGCTGCACGCGCCGGCAGCAGCAGGAAGAGGAGCGCAGGAGGACGCCGCGCGGGGAGCGGGGAGGTGAGAGGGACTGCTTCTCTGCCTGCCAGGGGGCAGAGACGCCGATGCTACAAGTATATGTTTGTTTCCTATTTTAATATTCAGTACTTGTAGGAAGACTGTGGGAGCATTATACTATATATGGGGGTTTCATACTGTCTATAGGGATCATTCTGTGTGTGAGGGATTAATCTGTGTGTGGGGGATCATACTATGTGTGAGGGGATCATACTATGTGTGGGGATCATTCTATGTGTGGGGGATCATAGTGTGTGTGGGGCATCATACTATATGGGGGATCATACTCTGTGTGCTGTGTTGGGGGCCATTATATTGCATGGAGAGCTGTGTGCATATGTATTTTCTTTTTTTTCTGGTGTTCTATTACCTTTTAGTGGGGGAACTCGGAAGTTGCTAGTATATATAAATATACCATGTACCATGGTATATACCATGTAGTGATAAATAGTGTTGAGCCACCCCCGTAGTGTTCGAGTTCGGTTTGGTTCGTCGAACACACGTATGTTCGCCGAAATGTTCGTCGAACACCTTCGAACACCGTTAAAACCAATGGCAGGCAAACAAAAACACATAGAAACACATAGAAAACACCTTCAAAGGTGTCCAAAAGCTGACAAACTGCTCAGAAGACACAACTAACACATGGAAAAGTGACAAGTACATATAGTCATGCGAAAAGAAAAGAGGTGGAGGAGTAAAAGGAGGGGGAGACACAGATATAGGCATGTCATGCCCTTCTAAAACAAAAAAAGTGTGAAGCCGACACGGCCAATCCGTTCCCGCCTGTGCAACCTCCGAGTCGCCGGGTTTGTGCCAGAGCTGCGGTGGACCCTGACGGCCAGCCCCCCTCTCTCAATACTGGTGCCTGTCCGCTGGTGGGTCGAGCCCCCCCGTGGTGGGGGGGAGTAACATCTGCAGAAGAAAGACCATCTTCCAGCCAAACTAAGATGTCTACTTCTTTTCGTGGACAATGTGATACGATCCCTTTCTTACGGACACGCCCATCGCTACAAATTCCAGATGAGGCACAAAAACAGCAGGTGCTTCAATGTATATCAAGTGCTCCATCAAGTGGGCTCTCCTCCACCTCAACTTCAACATCACAAATACTCCAGTCCTCAGAGGTGTCACCCCAATCACACTTGCTTCCTCACAGCTCCCAGGTCTCCAGCTGCCCGTCTGAGTATGGGGTAACACATATGGTTGAGTCTGCCCAGCTGTTTACTCATACTATAGCCTGGGAAACGGAGGTCTGCTCCAGAGCTTCTGTTAATCCAGACGAGGAAATGATCTGCACTGATGCCCAGAATCTTTATGAGTCAGATACAGGACCAGATGAAGAAGGTTCTGAGCATAATGTAGACCCTCGTTCCCAAACTGTAACTCCTGTTGGTGGAGACAATGATGAAGACAATGATGAGACTCAAATACCTGATTGGAGCGACAACTTGACTTTTCTGTCAGGGCAGGAAGAGGTTCTGAGGACGATGGGTGTGAGAACACACAGGGTGATGATGACGAGGTTGGAGATCCCACTTACTGTCAACCCACAGTCAGCCAGTCGATGAGGTCAGCAGAGGAGGTGGAGGAGGATGTGACTAGCCCAGGGGATGGGGATGACTCGGTACCTGGGCCTTTGCCTGGCCTTTGGGATGTCGCGGTGGTCGGCTCCCGGGCCCGTACCCTGGGGTCAGTCTTTAAAAGGGTGGATGATTGTTAATTTTATAAGAGTTCGTGATGCCACCTGTGATATCTGGTGAGAAGCACCAGCGCTGCAGTAGTCCACTGAGGCCGGTGATAAGGCAGCTCAATGGTATAGCTTCCCACAGGTGGAGCTAGGCCTCAGAAAAGCGTATGCAGGGGGAATGCAGGACAGGCGAGACCCAGCTGGGTCAGAGCAAGAACGGGAACGGACACGGTAGTCACTTCAGTACCTTTTACTGGTGGAAATTCAGGCACATCCCGGAGCACTGTAGGGTGAAGGGTGCATATCAGGATCCTCCCCAATGAGCGGGTGAAGGGCCTCCTGTTTCTTGCCTCTGCGTAGTAAGTTTCTGACCTGCCTGGAGCTAGGCCTAACTTTTCCTCTGTCCTGCGCTGGCTGACCTTGTGGTAGGGCCTTGTCTTGGAGTTCACGCTCCCAGTATGCGGGGCCTAAGTGTCTCCTGGCTCTGTTACGTATCAGCACCTTAGCGATCCTGGGACTTGTAGTTCTCCAGGGATTCCGGTTATGCCTTACTGGGTCATAGAGATCCCAGTAAGCTCGGATCCAGTGTCCGGTTAATGCTTCGGCGTGAGCTGGTTAAGCTCCTCTGCCCCCTATGTACTAACTCTCCACTCGCCTTTGGCCTACTCGGGCCCTCACTAGGCTATACACACTAACGGTAACTTGCCGCGCTTTACCGATCTTATGGCGCCGGCACACCTTAAGCTCTAACTGGGCTCCCTAAATCTAGCTAACAGGACCCTCGTGCTCCACTGCTGAACTATTACCTGAGTTCTCTAGACTAGACTGAGCTCCACTGAAGACTGACCTCTCTTAGGCTTCTCTACTGCAGGAACTCTTCAGAGGAACAGAAGTGCCTAGCTCCACCTTCCCTATTTATATCCCTAACTGGCTCTCTCTGCTGGTCTGAGGTGGAAGGTGGAGATGGGTAAATGTTTATGGGGGCCTCTTGTGGAGGATTCCATCAATGCACTCTTCTAGGATCTGTGATACCAAGCGCAGCTTGGTGTCACAGATGCTATTGACGACGAGGTTAGGTTGCGCCTTCCTGGACAGAGACAGAGTACTGGAAGCACATCAACAACTGCATCCTCAAACACAACTCTGCCTCTGACCACAAGTCATAGTGGCTCTTCAGGTCGCATGGGCTCTAAGCCTGGGTATTTTTTCAGATAGATAAGGATGACCCAACTCGTGTTATCTGTAATATTTGTCACCAAAAGCTAAGTAGAGGCCCAAAAATCCATAGTTTGAGTACTTCATGCATGAACCGTCACATGGATATGAAGCATAAGTTGCAGTGGGAAGCTCACTGTGCTACAATGCGGCCTAGCGGGCCATGCCAACCACCGTCTGCACCATCTTGTGCATCCGCGGCCTCTTCATCCTCTGTGACTGGGGGGACAGCTGTCACACATGTTTTTGGACACAGACCTGCCACCTCTTTACCCGCAACAGCCAGTGTGTTTGGCAGGTCATCATTTCATTTGGAAGTGGAAACACCAGCTGGTGTTGAGCGCTCTCCGACATCGAGAGCACCATCTTTGGATCAAGGCAACCTAACTTTTCTGCCTGCATCTTCCTCACAGACCGGCAAGTTTGCCGGGGACACCCTACTCAACCCCGTCTAAGCACAACAGCCATCCCTCGGTCCCTCAGATGTGGACAAGTAAAAGACCATTTCCTCCTAGCCATGACAAAGCTAAGAGGTTGAATTTCACCATCTGCAAGCTGTTGGCTACCGAAATGCTGCCTTTCCGCCTGGTGGACACAGAGGATTTTCGAGACCTTATGTCCGTCGCAGTGCCCCAGTACCAGATGCCCAATCGGCACTACTTCTCAAAGAAAGGTGTGCCTTTGCTCCACCAGCATGTCGCACACAACATCACCGCTTCTTTGAGAAACTCTGCGTGTGACAGGGTGCATTTCACCACAGACACTAGGGCGAGTAGGCATGGACAGGGGCGTTACATGTCGCTGACTGGGCACTGGGTAACTATGGTGACAGCAGGACAAGGGGCTGCTGTCCAAGTCTTGCCGTCCCCATGAGTTGTACGTCAATCCTCTTTATCTAGAAGTTCCTCCACTGCTTCTGCCTCCTCAACCTCCTCTCGGTCCTCCACCTGCACCCAAAGCCTGTCTGGCAATGCCACCTGCTTTCTAACTGCACAGAAGGAATCCTGCACACCTCCTTACTATGCTGGCAGCAGGGCTCAACGGCATCAGGCGGTGTTTACTCTGAAACGTCTGGGAAATGTGAGTCACACAGCTAAGAAGTTGTGGTCAGCTCTGGAGACCCAGTTTCATGAATGGTTGTCGCCACTGGACCTGCAACCAGGGAAGGCCGTGTGCGTCAATGCTGCAAACCTGGGTGCGGCCCTTCGCCGGGGCAATGTCACACACGTGCCTTGTATGGCTCACGTGTTGAACCTGGTTGTCCAGCAATTTTTAGGCCACTATCCCGGACTAGATGGCCTTCTGCAGAGGGCACGGTCGCTGTGTGCTCACTTCCGCCGTTCGCATTCCGCAGCTCAACGACTTACATCTCTACAGAAGTCGTTGGGCCTGCCAGTTCACCGGCTGAAATGCGATGTGCCGACACGGTGGAATTCAACTCTGCACATGTTGCAGCGGCTGTGGCAGCACCGACAAGCCCTGGTGCAATACGTTCTGACGTATAGCCTGGGCCAACGAGATCCAGAGGTGGGGCAAATCACGCTGCAGGAGTGGTCTCAGATCAGGGACCTATGAATTTGACGCGCCCCCAGGGCCGTGGGGTACCCGGAGCCGGGCCGGTAGACGCTGGGGGTTGTAGTCACTGTGGCGGCGACACGGTCCGTGACCCAGGGCGGTCAATCCAAGGGTAATTTGTATATATGGGTTTTATAATGTCCGACTAAGCCACCTGTGGAGTGTGGCCAAAGGGGCCGCCACTGCGGAACAGTTCTCTGATGCTGGTGGTTTTGCTGCAATGGTATTATTACTCCCCACAGGAAGAGTGTAGCTTCAGGGCAGTGTGGGTGGATGATGGTGGTTGGAGTGCAGGGAGTCAGTAAAGAGCACAGAGTCCTTGTGATGCAGTCCCAAGATCTTTACTCACAGTTGTTGCAGTCCAGATTACAGGTACCAGAGCAATCTCCCCCGTCGTGCTGTGCGTACTCAGTGAGGGGCTCAGTACAACCCCAGATAGCTCCGGAGTACTTAGCAGGACCCCCTTCTGTGTGTCCTTTCTCTGGCCTTCTCCCTGCACCTCACACCCAGTGACACTTCTATCCGGTATCCTCGGGCCTTGGCGGGCGACGTGTGTTCCGTCCCCTGGGTCCTATGTGGCTACCTTCTTAGTGAGACTGGTGTGGACTTTGGCCTGCAGTACATGAAATGCTGCAGCCTCCGGTTTCTAGCTGAGCCTTGCTGTTTCTCCGCTAGTTGAGAGACCTGTTCCCCTTATCTGGCCTGACCCCTCTACCTCCTGGTAGCAGCGGGCGTACGGGTGGCCTTCAGCACGGCCCATTCCCCTAGGGTCCCTTCGGTTCCTGGAGCCTTCCTGCTCCCACTCCTCTCTTCTCTCCTTCAGTCCTGGACCTCCCAGGCTAGGCCCGCCTCCAGAGCAGAGCTCATGCAGAGCCTCTGCTCCTGTCACTTCTCCTCCTCTGACTGGCTTGCTCTTTCTAAGATGGCTTCCTATTTATACTCTCCCTGTCATGTGCTCCCCTAAGCTGCTTTCTCCACCCACACCCACTACAAAGGACCCTTCCACCAGCTAGGGACCTGGGACTGTGCTCTCCCTTACGAGCAATCTCGCCCTACCCCCACTGCGGGTATGTGCTGGATGCAGGTGTTAGGGTCCCGAGCCATACTCCTTCCTTACCTGAGGGTGAGATACCACACCTCTGGGTGAGATGCAGTACCTCTGTGGCGACTGAACCTTCAGGGGCGCCACACACCTTTCTGCACAGTTTTGAAATGGCGACGAAGATGTTTAGTGCTGACAATGATGCCATTATCAGCATGACTATTTTGGTGATTTGCATGCTGGTCCACACGTTAAACAGAATTCAGAGTCAGGTGGTGGGACAAGAGGAGGTGGAGGAAGTAGAGGAGGGGTCGTATGCGGAAGGGATAACAACTCCAAGGTCCAGACCAAGGCGGCAGGCATGGGAGGGTGGGGGAGAGGGATTAACCAGGGCGCATGGTAGCAGCCAAACTGTTGAGGAAGGTGCAGGAGCCGAGGAAGAAGTGAAGGACGAACTGGTGATGGGCATGGAAGACTCATCAGATGAGGGAAACCTTGATCACATTTCTGTTGTGCGAGGTTGGGGGGAGAGGGCAGAGGAAGGAAGCATGATTCTTACCTCGCTACCAACACAACAAGGACTTGGTCCTCCTGGATGCGCAATACACATGAGTGCCTTCTTGCTGCACTACCTGCAACATGACCCTCGGATTGTCAGAATTCTAAGTAATCCCGACTACTGGGTTGCCACACTCTTAGATCCCCGGTACAAAAGTAAATTTGCCGAAATAATTCCTGCCATAGAAAGGGATTCACGCATGCAGGAGTATCAGCAGAGGCTGTTGCAGAATCTTACATGTGCTTTTCCACTAAACACCAGTGGTGCACGTAGTGAATCTCACAGTTCTAACTTGCAAACCATGGGACTGTCGAGTCTTCATCACTCAAACCGCAACAGTAACACAGTATCTGCTGGTAACAGCAATTTTGTGAAATCGTTTCACCACTTTTTTAGACCATCCTTTGCAAGGCCACAGGAGACAAGAAATCTGACACATAGTCAACGCCTAGAGACGATGGTACAGGAGTATCTACAAGTAAACATTGAAGCCATGACTGTGTCACTGGACCCTTGCTCTTTTTGGGCTTCCAATCTGGATAAATGGCCGGGGCTTGCCACTTACGCCTTGGAGATCTTGTCATGCACCGCAGACAGCTTTCTGTCTGAACGTGTGTTCAGCGCTGCTGGTGGTGTGCCGACAGATAAGCGCACGCGGCTGTCCACTGAGAATGTAGACAGACTCACGTTCATAAAGATGAACAAATCATGGATCCGCAAGGACTTTTCTACCCCTGTGTCATCTTGGGGAGACTAAAAGCTTGAGGATTTGGTAAAATCAACTCATCAACCATTTTAAGCAACTCTGGGTAATTGATGCCACTTAAGTGGTGTCTGTGCCACAATTTTTGGAAAAAATGAAGACTCTTCTTGGAGTCCCCTTGCTGCATTTTACGTGACGATGGCATCGTCAATTCCAGGTGGGTTGGGTCGCCCCCCCCCCCCCTTTTAACTGTAAGAAGCTACATACACTATGGCTTGGGGTAACACAGATGGTTGAGCCTGAAGAGCTGTTTACTCAGAGGTCTGCTCCAAAGCTTCAGCGTCTGCTAGTCAGTGTAGAATTTTTAACTGCATCTAGCCTAGGCAATACTTTGGGCATAGTAGCCCAGCCGCGAAGCAAGCTGCACCGCCTGTGTATCTAATAAGAATTTTTAAATGCATCTAGCCTAGGCAGACTGTGGGGACCCCCAACCAAACCCAGACGCTCAGACCCCTACCACCCTCCTTTCCTTGACAATACAATAATGTAACTCTTACAACTGGATGGGTGAGGATCGGTCACAGCTTTATTAACTCTTTATACTCATTCCATTAGAAAGGCATTTTGTTTCTAAAATAATTCAGCTTGTTGCAGCATGCCCTGGGGCTCCACACCGGCAAGTTGGCCAACAAGTGCAACTCTCCAACATGTCCTTTCTATTTCCAGGCCACGGAGGATCCTGCGTACTCGTATGCAGGACTCTGACCCCCATCCATCACTCTTAACGCTTGTTCCACTCCGTCCTGGAGTCCTGACAGGAATATGTCCCGTCCAATATCCATTAAGTGAACACCGTCGGGCCGTATGAGGCCTGCTTTATCTCCTTCCAGTTGTCGGTGTTGTATCACTACACCAACTCTGTCTCTTCTAAATTTTGCCATCCGAATATTTATTACCCACCTTGTCCGTTCGATGGCCGTGATTTCTCGCGCACCTTGCCATACCGCTATCGGCACAATCTCTGACCATGCTATAGTTAGTTTTGTGAAAAATTCTCTGAAGCGCTCAGTGTCTAGTTTCATTATTGCTATTAGTTATGCGCTCTTGTGATGACCTAGGTCGTTTCCCCGGGCCTGTATTACTAAGATGACCGGACCTCTTGCCTCTCTCCCTACCTTGATTACCTCCATTAGTACCTGTTGCCATAGCAGGCCACTAATACCTCTCCAGTTGAAATATGTGTTATGAAACTCTAATTTCCACCCACCTGGGCGGACTTTCGCTCTTTTTCTGCCCAATATATATACGAGTGGCCTATCACCCTGTAGTGTCGGCGTCCCTGCCTCCTGCTAGGCAGGGACGCCGTTCCCCTCACCTCTCCGCTCCATGCCCGGCGGCTTCCTCCCGCTCTTAAAGGGGCCGCGCGCGCCGTCCTAAGGAGTCCCCGGCCAATGGCCGGAGGACCTCACCATATATAAGGCACCTCCTCCAAAATGGAGGTGCCTGAGCAATGTTGTTGCAAAGCCTTTCAACTCTACTTCAGCCCTCAGGTCCCGTTACCAGTTACCTGCCAGTTACCTGCCAGATCTCTGCTTGATACCTACCTGATTCCTGTCTATCTGCTTGCATTCCTGCGGTCTGACAGTCTGCCTTCCAACACCTGTCAGTCTGTCTATGGATCTGCCCGCCCGCTCACCTGGGAGCGCTCACCTGCTACCTGCCTGCTAGCCTACCTGGAGGCTCTGCCGTCACTTGCCGTGACCATCTGCCTGTCCAGAGACTCTTGCCCGCTCACCTGGGAGCGCTCACCTGCTACCTGCCTGCTAGCCTATCTAGAGACTCTTTCCCTGCTGTCACTTGCCGTGACCACCTGCCTGTCTAGAGACTCTTATCCTGCTGTCACTTGCCGTGACCATCCGCCTGTCAAGAGACTGTCCCCGTCACTTGCCGTGACCTCCTGCCCTTCTACCCAGAGACTGTCCCTGTCACTTGCCGTGACTACCTGCCCGCCTTCCCTGGGAGCCACCCGCTTCCTTACAAGGACTGCCCCTTTGTATAGTTGCTCAGAGGTTCCACCTCCCAGACCCGTTACACACCCACACTGTTGGCTTAGCGTCACCTGTAAAAGAAACAAACCACGTTAGGATAACAAGTCCGGTCTTATGTATCTCGCCAAACACGTGGATCGCCATTTCCCTATCCTCTGAACTTCCGCTTCTGACAGTTCTGCTCTTGCTGCTTACGTGGCCGCGCCTATGCCGAATGAGTGTGTCCCGTAATCTTTGGGGTGGTTCCCTGCTGATGTTATGCATTTATTAAATATAGCTTGGAACTGGTATCTTGATAATGGCGTTCCATCAATGTGTGATAGGAAGAAATTACTTTGTGATCTGATGGTTATATATGTTTTTACTATTGTTACCCGACTCAGTGTACCGTTTGTGGGTTGTAGAAGTACCCAAGTGCCCCCGCCTGCTGGAACCGTTTTCGATTGGCGTATGCGTAGACGTATTGCATTATTGGCTATGACTACGTCCTCGTGTAATAAGCCTCCACTGGTGGTAATTTTGGATTGAGGGCCTAATTCGCTTATGCATAGCGCCCCGAAGAAGGCGATCGCAAATGCAATAGACAGTAGTGTTGCTTCAAATTGTGAGTGTCATGTTAATGGTGTTAGGGATATGATGTGAGAAATCAGTTTTAGTGACACGGGACGGGACGTCTACACTCCTGACTTGGCTGACCCCTTTTCCACCCTTTAATGGATTGTCTGATGATGAATCTCTTTGTCACATCTCCCCAATTCAGCAGTTGGAAGTGAAATGCTACTCCTGTCAGACACCACTGCGCTGATGCCCCTGATATGCCCCTCATCATTAGCTGGTGGAGAAATTCTATGGTGACTTGTAATCTGGCTTGTTCACATTGGTCAACCCGTCTGCCTGCTACTAGTCGTGTCCACTCTTTCCATGCCTTACCGTATGCTTGCCACGTCGATGGGGCAACTGACGCTCTGATTAATGGCATCAACTATTCGCCACTAGATCCCATAGGGAGGGTGGGCAACTGTTGCCCGATGGGTGGGCATTGGGGAGGAGCTCTGTGAAAATCTGCCAATTGAATTGTGATAAAGCGTTAGCAGCAGCTTTAGACCCCTCAGCATCGTGGCTAGCGCGGACCCATGCATTGTGTTTTAGGCACAGGAATGCTAGCCGGCGTAGATGGGAGAGACGATGATGCCATCTTATTAATGCAGTGCACTAGGCTGGTGTTTTTTGCTATGAAGCATATATTTTTGTTAGCCAGGAGCGCACCCCATATTTCTATTGCTACCACTATTGGGAAGAAAAAAAATTTTCTGGGCTAGATGCAGCTAAAAATTATTATTCATTTCAAAGCTGGTGGAGCTTGGTATAGATGGCATAATACAATCAGTACCACACACTGCTACTATGCCCAAAATTATTTTCCAGGCAAGATGCAGCTAAAAATTATTAGTAATTTGAAATCTGGTGGAGCTTAGTATAGATGGCCTAATAGAATGAGTACCACACACTGCTAATATGCCCAAAATTAGTTTACAGGCAAGATGCAGCTAAAAATTATTATTAATTTGCAACCTGGTGGAGGTTAGTATAGATGGACTAATAGAACATATCCCACACACTGCTACAAGCCCAAGCCCAAATATTTTTTCAGAGCTAGATGCAGAAAAAAATTATTTTGAATTTGCAACCTGGTGGAGGTTAGTATAGATGGACTAATAGAACAAGTCCCACGCACTGCTACAAGCCGAAGCCCAAATATTTTTTCAGAGCTAGATGCAGATAAAAATTATTTTGAATTTGCAACCTGGTGGAGGTTAGTATAGATGGACTAATAGAACAAGTCCCACACACTGCTACAAGCCGAAGCCCAAATATTTTTTCAGAGCTAGATGCAGATAAAAATGATTTTGAATTTGCAACCTGGTGGAGGTTAGTATAGATGGACTAATAGAACAAGTCCCACACACTGCTACAAGCCCAAGCCCAAATATTTTTTCAGAGCTAGATGCAGATAAAAATGATTTTGAATTTGCAACCTGGTGGAGGTTAGTATAGATGGACTAATAGAACAAGTCCCACACACTGCTACAAGCCGAAGCCCAAATGTTTTTTCAGAGCTAGATGCAGATAAAAATTATTTTGAATTTGCAACCTGGTGGAGGTTAATATAGAAGGACTAATAGAACAAGTCCCACACACTGCTACAAGCCCAAGCCAAATATTTTTTCAGAGCTAGATGCAGATAAAAATTATTTTGAATTTGCAACCTGGTGGAGGTTAGTATAGATGGACTAATAGAACAAGTCCCACACACTGCTACAAGCCCAAGCCCAAATATTTTTTCAGAGCTAGATGCAGATAAAAATTATTTTGAATTTGCAACCTGGTGGAGGTTAGTATAGATGGACTAATAGAATGATGCTATGCCCAAAAGGTTTTACTTCACTAGGTGCAGTAAAAAAAATTGTATTCTATACACAGGTGGTATAGCTTGCAACACAGATAGGCTACTCCACTGACTAACACACACTGCAAGAGGCCAAAATGGATTTGCTTTGCTAGATTTAGCCAAATGCTGTGAAAAAAAACTTGCACAGCACTGGCACAGACCTGCCTGGCAAAAAGTGATAGGAACTCATGTAACCTAGCCCTCAAAAGGACTGCAATTACAATTAGTCTTTACTCCCAACCTATCTATTTAAGAGCACTGACCTGCCTGATAAAAGTCGTAGGAAATGATGTAACCTAGTCCTCAAAAGGACTGTAATCACAACTATTCCCTACTCCCAAGCTATCTGTAGATTTGTGCAAAAATTGGCTTGAAATTAACACTGAAAATATAGCGCACACAGCAACAGTGGTGCCGTCTAACATGCAGCTGCAGCAGTGAGAAAATGGTGGCGACGGGGAAAATGGCTGGGTCTTATAGGGCAAGGACATGTGACATACACCGCCAATGACACATGCCCTTGCTTGTGTGAAAAAAAGCACTTCGCTCCGTGTGTGCGCTGTTGATAGGCTGACAGACTGCACCTTCCCACTGTAAATGCGGGAAAGAGAAAAAAAATGGAGATCTTCATTATTTCTGCAGAGATCCATCCTCTGCCCCTCCTACCGCCCCGCTGTACCCTCAAACTGCGTATTAACATTAATTTTCAGCATTACTGAGAAAAAATCCAGTTATGATTTTAGTGCACGAACAGTTATCGAACATAACCTCGGACAGCCGATTTTTTTTCAAATTGTTTGTGTTCGCCGAACGGCTCGAACACCGACCAAAACAGCTCGAATTTGTGATTGGCGAACAGTTTGAGTCGAACACCGCTCATCTCTAGTGATAAATACCAGTCCAGCAGAACATATTAAAAGATTACAGTACAGTTATAGATCATGGCTCACAGGTAATGTTCTTTCTGATGGAGTCATTCTCTATTCCCTTAATTTCCATCTGGCCCAGGCCACCATGACAACTTCTTCCAACCACGACCCGTCTGTAAAGCTTACAACAAGGACACATTGACTTCTCATACTTCTTACACTCTCCCCACCTATTCCGAACCAGCTAAATATTGTCATCCTAGTGTTAGCCCAATTCTGAGCCTCTCGCTTCAATATTTGTCTCCATTAATAGACATGATTTTTGGAAACCGGTAACAGTGCTCCCCTTAGTGTCCCACATAGTATAATATAACCAGCCAAGAGTCCCTCTGTCTGAAGCCTCTATAGACTGCGCATGTGCGACAAGCAGTCTGGCTCCAGACAGAAGAACGTATGGAGCCATTACAGGTAAGAGGAGTGTATAGCGCCTGAGATTGCGGTATGCGTAGACAGTGAACGCATACCACGATCTCCGGTGCCATACTTACATACTTACCAGACCGGGAGGAGAGTCGCCACGGCGCCTCTCTTCTGGCAGGGGACCGGGGGCGGGGTGAAGGCGTCAGAAACAGTTCGTGCGCGTAGCGCTATCTGGCGCCATTTTACTGAAGACACATTTACAGTGTGTCTTCAGCAAAATGGCGCCAGACAGCACGGTGCTCCGGCACTGCACTCCTCCCCTGGTCTCCGTCAGAACAGGACACAGCAGTGCTGGAGCACAGGGAAGAAAGATGAGTATAAGTGTTCATTTTTTTTGTATGTTTGCAGAGGAGTACAATGCATACCAGGATTGGGGGGTGAGGGGTACCATACATACCGGGATTGAGGGATGAGGGGGCCACACATACCAAGATTGGGTGGATGAGGGGACCATGCATACCAGGATTGGGGGATGAGGGGGCCATGCATACCAGGATTGAGGGATGAGGGGGCCACACATACCAGGATTGGGGGATGAGGGGTACCATACATACCAGGATTGGTGGGTGAGGGGTACCATACATACCAGAATTGGGGGATGAGGGGGCCAAGCACACCAGGATTGGGGGATGAGGGGTACCATGCAAGCCAGGATTGGGATGAGGGGTACCATGCATACCAGGATTGGGGGATGAGGAATGCCATGCATACCAGGATAGGGGATGGGGGGTGCCATGCATACCAGGATTGGGGGATGAAGGGTACCATGCATACCAGGATTGGGGGATTAGGGGTACCATGCATACCAGGATAGGGATCTGGGGGGGCCATGCATACCAGGATTTGGATGAGGGGCCATGCATACCAGTATAGGGATGAGGGGTACCATGTATACCAGGATAGGGATGAGGGGTACCATGCATACCAGGATGAGGGATGAGGGAGCCATGCATACCAGGATGAGGGGTGCCATGCATGCCAGGATTGGGGATGAGGGGTGCCATGCATGCCAGGATTGGGTACGAGGGGTGATATACATACCAGGATTGGGGATGAGGGGTGCCATGCATACCAGGATTGTGGTTGAGGGGTGCCATGCAAACAGGATTGGGGATGAGGGGTGCCATGCATACCAGGATTGGAGGTGAGGGGTGCCATGCATACCAGGATAGGGATGAGGCATGCCATGCCTACCAGGATTAGTGGTAAGAGGTGTCATGTATACCAGGATTGTGGGTGAGGGGTACCATGCGTACCAGGATTGTGGGTGAGGGGTGCCATGCGTACCAGGATGGGGGGTGAGGGGTGCCTGCGTACCAAGATTGAGGGTGAGGGGTGCCATGCGCACCAGGATTGGGGGTGAGGGGTTCCATGCATACCAGGATAGGGATGAGGCGTGCCATGCATACCAGGATAGGGATGAGGGCAGCACATAACAGGATGGAGGAACAGGATGGGGGCAGCACAAATACCAGGATGGGGGTAACACATACCAGCATGGGAGACCATATACCAATAAAAATGCTCGCCACCCGGGCGTAGAACGGGCTCAATAGCTAGTATATACAGTACAGACCAAAAGTTTGGAAACACCTTCTCATTTAAAGATTTTTCTGTATTTTCATGACTATGAAAATTGTACATTCACACTGAAGGCATCAAAACTATGAATTAACATATGTGGAATTAATTATACGCTTAACAAAAAAGTGTGAAACAGCTGAAAATATGTCTTATATTCTAGGTTCTTCAAAGTAGCAACCTTTTGCTTTGATGACTGCTTTGCACATGTAGAATCTGCTGAGTTTTGGGGTGCCAGTTAATCTTAATTAACAAGAGCTACTGGATCTTTAAAAGGGGATTTATTACAAATAGGATATTTACAATAACATACAAAAGGGAAACCTAACTAAGGGGCAAGGGAACAATGTAAGGGAAAAGGTAAAAGGAGAGGGTGGTAGAAGATGGGAAGCGAGAAGAAGAATGCCTAACTAATTTGGTGTGCTACCTTTATATCAGTTACACAGTCAGACATGGCCCATACATTGCCCATCCCTGTAACACCTCCAAATAATGGTACCATCTAATCAGGTCACAGTCTTTGAAGTTTTCCAGAAACATGCACATGGCTGCTGATGCAGACACTCTTCTGAAGGTAGCGCTCTTAGGTTTAGAATGGGTAAGAGTATCAGAGGTCATACATGATTGCAGTGGTCTTCATCTTCCTGCTGATGGCGTCTGGTATATAGCCAAAAGGTCTTTGTATCAAGTGGCCCGAGGATAGGTTCAACTGCATTTTGCTTGGAGATAAGAGGTCAACTTGAAGAACAATTGTTTGTAATCCAAACACCACAGGGGTTATGTACCTTTCAAGAGGCCAGACAAGATGTCCATCTCCCATGTAGGTGCTCTCTTTACTCTATCAATAGAACAAAAGGCACCACACCACAGGACACATAATGCGTTCCCGCCTCACAGGTTTTATGACTCCACAGCACATGGTCAATCTCTTTGATGTAGTCCTTTGATGAACTTTAGTGCTATACAGAGTTTGTGGATCAAATTGTGCGTTCAGTCATTCATATTATGCGTACTATATATATTGTCCATGTTGGGTTCCAACACACACTCTTGGCATTCTATTGATGAGCTTCAAGAGGTAGTCACTGGAAATGGTTTTCACTTCACAGGTGTGCCCTGTCAGGTTTAATAAGTGGGATTTCTTGCCTTATAAATGGGGTTGGGACCACTGCACTTGGGGACACTTTCAAAGTTTTCCCAATTTTTCACACTGACTGACCGTCATTTCATAATGTAATGATGGCCACTCGTTTTTCTTTACTTAGCTGCTTTTTTCTTGTCATAACACAAATTATATTTATATCACAGCTAGGCAGGCAGGCAGTGTATGTGGCAGACTGCAGTGTATGATACAGCACAAGAGGCTCCATTCCAGTTCTGTCTCCTGCTGCTGCTGTTACACATATTTCTACAAATAGCCCCAGGTATCAGGCGCCAGGGATAATTATTTTTTTTATCTTAATCCTGATTATTTGGTTAAAAAGTAATCCAGAGAACACTGTTTTTCTGCTCCATTTGCTTGTTGCCACAGCAGAATGCAGGCAGACTTTTTCCATTTTACAGCGATTAAAATCCAGCAATTTGTAGTGAACGTGGAAAATATTGGCCTCCATTTAAATTTTGTTGCAATGTGTCAGTGAAGTTATTGACACCAGGTTGCTATGAAAAATAGTAACCTATAAGCCAGCTACAGTACAGACCAAAAGTTTGGACACACCTTCTCATTTAAAGATTTCTCTGTATTTTCATGACTTTGAAAATTGTACATTCACATTGAAGGCATCAAAACTATGAATTAACACATGTGGAATTATATACTTAACAAAAAAGTGTGAAACAACTGAAAATATGTCTTATATTCCAGGTTCTTCAAAGTAGCCACCTTTTGCTTTGATGACTGCTTTGCACACTATTGGCATTCTCTTGATGAGCTTCAAGAGGTAGTCACCAGAAATGGTCTTCCAACAATCTTGAAGGAGTTCGCAGAGATGCTTAGCACTTGTTGGCCCTTTTGCCTTCACTCTGCGGTCCAGCTCACCCCAAACTATTTCGATTGGGTTCAGGTCTGGTGACTGTGGAGGCCAGGTCATCTGGTGTAGCACCCCATCACTCTCCATCTTGGTCAAATAGCCCTTACACAGCCTGGAGGTGTGTTTGGGGTCTTTGTCCTGTTGAAAAATAAATGATGGTCCAACTAAATGCAAACCGGATGGAATAGCATGCCGCTGCAAGATGCTGTGATAGCCATGCTGGTTCAGTATGCCTTCAATTTAGAATAAATCCCCAACAGTGTCACCAGCAAAGCACCCCCACATCATCACACCTCCTCCTCCATGCTTCACGGTGGGAACCAGGCATGTAGAGTCCATCCATTCACCTTTTCTGCGTCGCACGAAGACACGGTGGTTGGAACCAAAGATCTCAAATTTGGACTCCTCAGACCAAAGCACCGATTTCCACTGGTCTAATGTCCATTCCTTGTGTTCTTTAGCCCAAACAAGTCTCTTCTGCTTGTTGCCTGTCCTTAGCAGTGGTTTCCTAGCAGCTATTTTACCATGAAGGCCTGCTGCACAAAGTCTCCTCTTAACAGTTGTTGAAGAGATGTGTCTGCTGCTAGAACTGTGTGGCATTGACCTGGTCTCTAATCTGAGCTGCTGTTAACCTGCGATTTCTGAGGTTGGTGACTCGGATAAACTTATCCTCACAAGCAGAGGTGACTCTTGGTCTTCCTTTCCTGGGGCGGTTCTCATATGAGCCAGTTTCTTTGTAGCGCTTGATGGTTTTTGCAAGTGCACTTGGGGACACATTCAAAGTTTTCCCAATTTTTCGGACTGACTGACCTTCATTTCTTAAAGTAATGATGGCCACTCATTTTTCTTTATTTAGCTGCTTTTTTCTTGCCATAATACAAATTCTAACAGTCTATTCAGTAGGACTATCAACTGTGTATCCACCTGACTTCTGCACAACACAACTGATGATCCCAACCCCATTTATAAGGCAAGAAATCCCACTTATTAAACCTGACAGGGCACACCTGTGTAGTGAAAACCATTTCCGGTGACTACCTCTTGAAGCTCATCAAGAGAATGCCAAGAGCGTTGAAGAACCTAGAATATAAGACATATTTTCAGTTGTTTCACACTTTTTTGTTAAGTATATAATTCTACATGTGTAAATTCATAGTTTTGATGCCTTCAGTGTGAATGTACAATTTTCAAAGTCATGAAAATGCAGAAAAATCTTTAAATGAGAAGGTGTGTCCAAACTTTTGGTCTGTACTGTATTTAAAACTGTTGTTTTCCGTCACACGTATCACATACAAGTTTGCTCCATATTCAGCCATTTATGGTCTCCATGTAAATTTTGTTGCAGTGTGTCAGTGAAGTTATTGACACCAGATCACTGTGAAAAATATTAACCTACAGGCCAGCTATGTGAAACTGTGGTTTTCTGTCACACGTATCACATATCAGGGCGGTTCAAATCCAGCCATTTGTAGTGAACGTGGAATATATTGTCCTCCATTTAAAACGGGCAAGGCGCGTGGCAAGGGACGGGGAAGTGGACGTGATGGTGTTGATGGTGCATGAAGAGGCCGAGGCCTTGGGCAAGCAGAAATTGTGCCACAACAAACACCCACATCTTCTCGCTCGACCTTCCTGTCCCAGTTAATAGGGGACAGCAGCACTCCACTATTGAACATAAAGCAGTGTGAAAAGGTCACTGGTTGGATAGCAGATAATGCTTCCAGTCACTTAGCCACCACCACCACCACCACCCTGTCTTCCACATGGTCAAGTCTCAGTAGCCATGAGTCTGGACTGCATATTTGTCACCCTGATCCTCCTTCCTCCCATCGTGCCGAGTGCCCAGAGACAACTGATCCCACACTTGGATACTCCGAAGAGCTGTTCTCTTTTCCATTTAGAGATTTGGGCCTCTCGCCCGGTCCACTTGAAGCAGGTAAGAGGAGATCGCATGTAGCGATGCCCAAATATTTGAGCAGCCACGGTCACACAAAGGTTACGGTGGGAAACTGTCACAAGATGTGGATGATGACGACACACAATTGCCAGAAAGTCAGGAGGAGGACCAGGGTGCGGAAGTGAAAGATGAGGTGGTGGACGATGAAGACACTGACCCAACCTGCCAAGGTGACATGAAGAGCGATAACAGCAGCACATAGGGGGAGAGAGGCATAGCACCACAACAGGAAAGAACAAGCAGTGTGGTGGCTGCAGACAGAAGGCAGGCAATCGTTCCCCGTAACATCAACAAGGCGGAAGTTGCCAGTACAACTGTTAGGTCTTCCCGAGTCTGGTTGTTTTTTGAAGACTCCGCCGATAACCCCAAAAAGGCCATTTGCAAAACCTGCCAGGCCAGCATCAGCAGAGGTAGCAAAACTAGCAGCCTGACCACCACCAGCATGATCAGGCACATGGTAGCAAAGCACCCGACTAAGTGGGCCGAACCCCAGGGTCCAGCAACAGTGTCTGCGGGTGACACCACTGCTTGTTCCGCTGTTGTGCGTGCATTTCAACCTCCTGTCCATGGCGCATGCCAAGATACCCCCACCCTGCACCTGTTGCTGAACACTGTCAACTAGCACCATCAGCCAGCACATCCACGTCCTTGTCTCAGCGCAGAGTTCAGTTGTCCCTACCCCAGTCCTTGGAATGCAAGTGCAAATACGCAGCTAATGCCCCATAGGCCACACTACTAAATTTACACATTTTGCAAATGCTTGCACTCAAAATTTTGCCTTTTAGGCTCGTGGAGACGGAAGCTTTCCGCATCCTAATGGCGGCGGTCATCCCTCTGTACTCTGTCCTCAGCCGCCATTATTTCTCCCGATGTGCGGTCCCCGAATTACACAAGCTCGTGTCCCACAACATTAGCAGTGCCCTCAACAATGCAGTTGCATGGAAAGTCCACCTAACCACGGACACGTGGACAAGTGCTTTTTGGCAGGGATGGTACATCTCGCTGACAGAACACTGGGTTAACATTGTGGAAGCCAAGACCCAATCGTACCTTGGTACGGAACTGTCACGGGTGTGTCAGAGGTGACAGACAGTCACCCTGCAGTGGTTTGCAGGAGATCTCCACGTTTGGCAATGCAGACAGCTGTCTAGGTAGGAGGCTGTGTTTAGAACCCAGCGACTACCTCCCTTTAGTCTCGGTATATACATACTTGGTGTATCTAAATGGGCATCGCCAGTTATACTCATTTCTACTTGGAACTTGGCTGAAGCAGAATCACGTCCTCTCTGGAGTCTTGAGGCCATGTGCCCTGTTGGTGTTCTTCTAAAGCTAAGTTGTTATTCCCCTGTGTTGTCTTCCCCTTTTATTTTTGTCTTTAGAGTGCTAGTGGAGGTTGACTAGTGCTCATCTCCTTCCACCCCCAGCTATAGCCTTACGCCAGGGATAGTAGGGCGAAGCACGTGATTGACAACAGCTGCGGAGGCTGTATAGGGACATTGAGGGAAGACAGGTTAGGAGGTCACCTCTTCCCCCTTTCCCTAGTGTCTGGGCTTCCTCTCCCTTTCCCCTCTGTGTTGCGCTCACACCTGGTGTGACTCTCTGTGTTGCACTCACACCTGGCGTGACAGGAACACGTCCTCCCGACGCCAATGATTGCGGGCCCTGGGCCAATCAGGGTTGCCCCCACAGTCTATAGATCCTTCACCTCCTCCTCCTCCTCCTCTTCAGCATCCATCTTCGAAATGACCACATCAGTTGCAAGCTGGAAGCACTGCAGCACTGCCTCTACCAAGTGGCAACGGGCTATGCTGAAGCTAATATGCATAGGTGACAAACCACACAACGCTGAAGATTTGTGGACAGCTCTGAAAGAGCAGGCAGATCTGTGGCTGACACCGCTGATCCTACAGCCAGGCATGGTCGTGTGTGACAATGGCCAGAACCTGGTGGCGGCTCTGAGGCGAGGCGAGCTCACACACGTACCATGTCTGGCACATGTGCTCGTGGTTCAGTGGTTTCTCAAAGCTTACCCGGATCTGTCAGTTCTGCTTGTCCAAGTACACCGCCTGTGTGCCCAGTTTAGAAAGTCAGCTACAACTTCCAGAGCTCTTGCCGTGCTTCAGCAGCGTTTGCAGCTTCCGGCTCACCGACTGGTGTGTGATGTCCCCACGCGTTGGAACTCTACATTGCCGATGTTAGGAAGGATTTGTGAGCAGAAGAGGGCAGTTATTGACTACCTGCATCAACAAGGCTGTCAGTATTCAGGTCAGACTCCACACATAAACATGGATGTCAGACATCTGTACCATCCTCCAAAACTTTGAGGACTCCAACAAGATGGTGAGCGGCGATGACGCCATAATTAGCATCACCATCCCGCTTCTATTTCTTCTGAAATGCTCTCGGCTCTCAATTAAAGAGGATGCATTGCAGACGGAGCATGATGAGATGGAGCAAGGAACCATACAGGGTGATTACACACAGCCCAGTCTCATCTCATCCCAATGTGGATTGGGTGATAATGAAGAAGATGAGGAGGAGGAGGAAGAACAGGAGCTAGTTTCCTGCACTATTGACGGTACTACCTGCACAACTGCCATACCATCTGTTCAGCATGGATGGCCTGAGGACAGGGAGGAAGAGGAAGATGAGGAGGAGGAGGAGGAAAGCATGGTCAGTTGTCCTCTTGGTAAGGACATGGAAGTCTTGCGTCTTTGCAGTCTGGCACACATGGCAGAATTTATATTAGGCTACCTTTCCCATGACGCTCGCGTTGATCAAATTTTGGGTGACGGTCATTACTGGTTAGTGATGCTTCTAGACCCACGCTACAGGGAGAACTTTATGTCTCTCATTCCTTTGTGGGACAGGCCTAATAAAATGGGGCACTACGAGAAGGCCCATGTTGTGGAATTAGTGAAAAAATTCCCATCTGAAAACGCTGGCGGCAGAAGTCACAGTTTGTTGGACAACAAAGGAGTACAGGCACAAATGCAATCCAGCAGAGGCAGGGGAACACTGTCAAAGTTGTGGGACAGTTTTTCAGACCTGCCCATCGCAAAGGTCCTGACGCAGGGGGTACTTTCACAAGTTTCAGAAGATGGTGAGGGAGAGCCTTGCTGACCGTACCAACGCCCTCCGTGATTCCTCTGTGCCTTATAATTATTGGGTATCCAAGCTGGACACATGGCATGAACTGGCTCTCTACACCTTGGAGGTCCTGGCCTGCCCTGCTGCTAGCGTTTTGTCAGAGCGGGCTTTTAGTGCCGCCGGTGGAATTATAGCAGATAGGCGCATTCGCCTGTCAACTGAAAATGCTGACAGGCTGACTTATAAAAATGAACAAGGGCTGGATTCGGACAGACTTCTCAACACCACCGAAGGATAGCAGCGTAACATTAACTCAAATACAGTGTCTTTTTTTGGGGGGGTCTAACTCTATTCCCATGCACTTCTGTCTTCATAAACAGACATGGGCATACACTTCCTGATTTTGTCTATTGCTCTTGTCCTCCTCCTTCTCCGCATCCTCATCCTCCACCACCATATAACCACCATATGTACAATATCAACATATCTACGTCTCTTGCAAGGGGCATTGGAGTTCCTCCAAATTTTTGGCAGCCGTTGCTTCACTGCATAGGCAAACACTATGGGAGACCCACTTCCTATTAATAGGAACATTGTTTTTAGGAGGCTTTCTGACCTCTATGTCTATTGGAAGGGGCATTGGAGTGCCTCCAAATTTTTGGCAGCCATTGCTTCACTGCATAGGAAAACACTATGGGAGACCCACTTCGTAATAATGAGAACATTGTTTTTAGGAGGCTCTCTGACCTCTACGTCTTTTGCAAGGGGCATTGGAGTGCCTCCAAGTTTTTGGCAGCCGTTGCTTCACTGCATAGGCAAACACTATGGGAGACCCACTTCCTAATAATGGGAACATTGTTTAAGGTTGTAAAATGTTAAAATTACATTTCCCAGTGAATGCATTTGTCTGGGTTGAAAGCAATGCAAAAGTGCAAAAACGCTATGTGTGAACATAGCCCAAGGTGTGGAGGAGCATTTTTGTTTTTGGTTATTTATTTTGCCTTATATACAAGTCATTACCCTGGAAAGGATGTTCTTTAACATATTTCCCAGCAAAATTCATTTTGGTTTCGTTTTTGCATGTTTTATTGTGAGTCCGTAAAAGTGGCGTAATACCTCTGACAATGCTGTTGACAGCAGTGACCTGGGAGTCAGAAATGCTTCCAGGGGTCTTCCCCATGCTGTTCCCATGTCATTTGAGCACTGTTCCCATGAATTTGCGATTTGGGCAATTTTTAGGCCCTCTGCAGACTGCCAGGGTGAAAAATGCTTGAGTTTCCCATAGACTTACATTGGGCTTATTACTCGGACTGAGCGCTCGAGCATCCAATGTGCTCGACCCGAGCTAACGAGTACCTGAGCACTTTAGTGCTTGCTCATCACTACTCCTAATGCAATTGCGTGAGAAACGTGAAAGTAACATTGCAGGCTATGGCAAGAAAGAGACACAGTTAGCCATCCTTGGAGATAGAAGGAGTTTTAAAAGTAACAAGGGAGCTGTTAGTGATCCCGCAGTGAGCGATGAAATGAAGTGAAGCCAGTTAAAGGAAGTGAGACAGACTAGGCCGCATGGTATCACAAGCCTCAATACCAAATACCCAAAACACCTTCAAACATAAAAATTACACAGACACCAGAATTGTGGATTGAATATGCCACGATGTTTATTGATGAAGTTACTCAATAAATAGCTGACATGAATAAATATCAATCAAACTTTAATCAATAAATAGTTAAAATAACCAAACCATGAAACAATCACCAAGTCCATCCAGCATAGCTGGGTGACATAACCCCCCTTCAACAAACTTTGTGACAAAATTAAAAAAGTAGGGGAAGGAGGACAAGCACTGGTCTTCCTCTTCTTTCTTCAGACTAGCAGAAAACCCCGTCAGTACCAGGTATTTATCAGCAAACTCCACCCCGCTGATTCTCACTGTCCAATCAAGTAACATCTGTAAAAAAAACATCAGCCCTGCAACTAAGGGCTAAAACTAGAACATGCTTGTGCTGATTAGTGTTGAGCCACCCCCGTAGTGTTCGAGTTCGGTTCGGTTCGTCGAACACCCGTGTGTTCGCCGAACTGTTCGTCGAACTGTTCGTCGAACACCTTTGAACACCGTTAAAACCAATGGCAGGCAAACAAAAACACATAGAAACACATAGAAAACACCTTCAAAGGTGTCCAAAAGCTGACAAACTGCTCAGAAGACATAACTAACACATGGAAAAGTGACAAGTACATATAGTCATGCGAAAATAAAAGAGGTGGAGGAGTAAAAGGAGGGGGAGACACAGATATAGGCATGTCATGCCCTTCTAAAATCCAAAAAGTGAGAAGCCGACACGGCCAGTACGCTCCTGCCCGTGCCACCTCCGTGTCGCCGGGTTTGTGCCAGAGCCGCGGTGAACCCTGACGGCCAGCCCCCCTCTCCCAATACTGGTGCCTGTCCGCTGGTGGGTCGAGCGAGCCCCCCTGTGGTGGAGGCAGCTCTAAGCTTTTTAATTTAAATTGTCTCTCTAATTTGAATGAATACACTTTAAATCCATTTACAAGGATCTATTGGAGGGCAAGTCTCATGCCAGCAGCCGCGGTAATTCCAGCTCCAGTAGCGTCCACTAAAGCTGCTGCAGTTAAAAAGCTTTTATAAGGATCGAGCTCGGCTGTCCACCGCAAGGCATCCTACTGCCAGTCCCAGCCCCTATGCCTTGGGGTGCCTCCTGATGCTCTTCACTAAGTATCCCATGGTCCCGAAGCATTTCCTTTGAAAAAATTAAGTGTCTAAACTACAGGTGGTGCAGCTTGCTTAACAGCCGGGATAATCCGCTCACTAGCAGACACTGCTACTAGGCACAAAGTATTTCCTGGGCTAGATGCAGTTAAAAATTTGTAATTAGATACTCTCGTTGGATGCTGAGAAAGCATTCCATAGAGTCTCCTGGCACGCCATATATGATTCTCTTAAAAAGCTTGGGGTAGGGGTCTAGGGAACCCTTTTATAGCCAAAATCACGGCCCTGTATCGCAATACGTCACCTAGGCTGAAGATAAATGGAACTGTAGCACCCTGAGGGCTCGGTTGCTACAGACGTATTGCACCTCACCCAGAGGTGTGATATCTCACTCTCAGGTAAGGATGGAGTGTGGATCAGGACCCGACACCTGCATGCATTACACCACATTGCCGTGGGGCAGGGCGACCAATATGCCCCTGAGATGGGCACGACAGTCCCTGTCCCTGGCTGGAGTGGGGGGAGGGAACACTGAGGAAGGGGAACCCTGTAGTGCAGGAGCAGGGAGGAAGCAGTTCCTGGGTGCATTGAGAAGGGAGTATAAAAGGTGGGCACCATCTTAGTTCAGTGCAGAGAAGTCTGAGCAGAAGTGGCAGGGAGCAGGGGCTCTGCATGAGCTCTGCTCCGGAGGCGGGCCTAGTAACAGAGGCCCAGGCCTGGAAGAGGGAGAAGGAAGGAAGAGGAGCGGAGAAGGCTCCAGGAACGAGGAATGAAGGGATCCCAGGGGTGCGGACGGGCGAGTCGCCACCGCATGCCCGAATCCACCTGCGTGGAGGGGTCAGGCCAAAGGGGGAGACCGGTCCCCGAACTAGTGGAGGCAGGAAACGACCCTCAGCTAGAAACCGGAGGCTCTGACATTTTATGTGGCGCAGCCCCTCGCTACACCCGCTAGGAAGGCACCACATAGGGTCAGGGAAACTGGCGCCAAGTTTACCAAGAGGAGGCCCGAGGCAGCCGGACAGAAGTGTTGGTAAGAAAGGCCAGACAAAGGACACACAAAGGGGGTCCTGTGAAGTGCTCCAAAGTTATCTGGGAGTTGTCTGAGCCCCTCACCTGGTGAGCACAGTACGACGTGGGCAGCCGTTACCTGCAGACGTGGTCTGGATAATAAGAACTGTGAGTAAAGGCCCTGAACTGCATCACTGACTCCGTGTAGTTACTGCTGCTGCCCTGCACCATCACCCCCATCCTCCGCATACACTGCCCTGAGGCTATACTCCTCCCGTGGGGAGTTATGCTACGCTCTGCTGCACCCACAACACCAGCCTCAGTGGTCTGCCCTGTAGCGGCGGTTCACTCTGACCGCAATCCACGGGTGGCGTAGTCGGACATTTAAACATGAAAACCTCATAAATAGTTCCGCCACTGGTTTGACCGCCCTGAGCCACGGAACTGGGTCGCCGCCACGAAGACTACAACCACCAGCATCCACCAAAAAGGGTCCGGCTCCGGGTGTCCCAAGGCCCAGGGGGTGCGTCAGAACATTTTCATCACCTTTCACAATCACCAATGGGACAAGGCAGTGATGTCCTCTGTCCCCTCTCTTATACATCCTAGTGACGGAGCACCTGCTCTCATCAATTCGCCATAACCCCAATATTAGGTGCATTGAGGTGGGAGGCACCGAGTACAAGTGCTCTCTATTTGCTGATGATGTCCTAGTATATATCACTCAATCACATATATCCATCCATGCTGTTATGGCTGAAATAGATCACTTTGTTACATGGTAAAATTTTAAAATCAATGCAGCGAAGTCTGAGGCCCTCGATGTCTCCCTCCCCAAATCCATATAGGATTCCATCCAGTCCAACTTTCCCTTTGCCTGGCCCTCACAGGGTATCAAATACTTAGGAATTCCTGTTCATAGAGACCTCTCCCATCTATGTTATCTTAATTTTGGGCCCTTTATTGAACAACTCCATACAGACCACGGTTGGCAAGTTAGAACTGTAAGATTCACTACGTGAACCACTGGTGTTTTGTGGAAAAGCACATGTACACTGCGTTCCAAATTATTATACAAAAAGTGTTTAGGAGTGATAAGGGAAGAATTTGTTTGTTTGTCAGTTAAACTCATTGATGGTGATGTGTGTCAGGGCTCTTTATATCACTGTAAGCAATTGCAGACACCTGTGCTAATTAGTTTGGCAGGTGTGTCCAATGAAAGGCAAGACTACTTAAGAAGGCTCTCTCACATTATTAAGCAGCCTACATTTTCTGCCAAAATGGGAAAGAAAAAGGATGTGTCGGCTGCTGAGAAGCAACAAATTGTGGAGTGTTTAGGTCAAGGCATGACTACAATCAACATTGTGCGATGATCAGGATGAAGTGTCTTGGCAATCAAGAAGTATGTAGCTGATTCACAGTACACACGTGTGCGTGCTGATAAGGGCAAATTGAGGACTCTTTCCTACAGGCAATTACGTCAGGTTGAAAGAGCAGCGGCAAAAAAGCCTTGTCATAGCAGCAGACAAGTTTTTGAAGCTGCTTGTGCCTCCAACGTCCCCCGAACAACAAGATGCAGGGTCCTTCAGAGGTTTGCAGCTGTGCATGCGCCATCCTGTCGACCTCCTCTATCCACTTCACACAAGCAGAAACGGCTCCAGTGGGCCAAACATTACATGAAGACTGATTTCAAAACTGTTTTGCTCACGGATGAGTGCCGTGCAGCGCTCGATGGTCCAGATGGATGGAGTGGAGGATGGCTGGTTGATGGACACCCCACGCAAACACGGCTACAGCGCCAACAAGGAGGAGGTGGAGTAATGTTTTGGGCTGGAATCATGAGGAGAGAGATTGTCGGCCCCTTTAGGATCCCTGAAGGCGCTAAAGATGAACTCCATAATGTATGTGGATTTTCTCAAACAGCACTTCCTGCCATGGTTCAAGAAGAAGAACCGTGTATTTCACAGCAAGATCATTTTTCTGCATGATAATGCACCATCTCATGCTGCACATAAAACATCTGCATCTCTGGCTGATATGGGCATAAAAGGGGACAAACTTATGGTGTGACCCCCATGCTCCCCTGACCTCTACCCCATTCAGAACCTTTGGAGCATCATTAAAAGGAGTGTCTATGATGGCGGGAGGCAGTTCACATCTAAGCAACAGCTCTGGGAGGGTATTCTGTCCTCATGCAAAACAATTGAAGCAGAAACCATCCAAAACCTGACAAATTCAATGGACGAGAGAGTTCAGAAGCTCATTTCGAACAAGGGGTCCTATGTGAAAATGTAACATCACCTAGAATAAAGTTTTGAGTTGAAAACTGTTTGATTTCAGTTTCTAACAACCTGCTAATGCTTATAATTTCAAAAATGACCATTTTTTTGGTCTTTATTAAAATGAAAAGGTTGATCGAAAAGTTTGGGGGATCTAAGAGTGTGGCAACCCAGTAGTCATGATTACTTCGAATTCTGACAATATGAGGGTCATGCTGCAGGTAGTGCAGCAAGAAGGCACTTATGTGCCTTGCGCATCTCGGAGCCCCAAAATTATTTTCCGGGCTAGATGCAGCTAAAAATTATTTTTAATTTTAAATCTGGTGAAGCTTTAGTATAGATGGCCTAATAGGATCAGTGCTGCACACTGCTACAAAGCCCAAATTATTTTCCAGTCAAGATACAGATAAACATGATTAGTAATTTGAAAGCTTAAAACGGTTGGTAGGGTGATTTTAACCAATCATCAAGCTTTTACTCTCCCCAGGATGACACAGGGGTAGAAAAGTCGTTTCGGATCCATGATTTGTTCATCTTTATGAACGTGAGTCTGTCTACATTATCAGTGGAGAGCCGCGTGCGCTTATCTGTCAGCACACCACCAGCAGCGCTGAACACACGTTCAGACAGAACGCTGGCTGCGGGGCATGACAAGATCTCCAAGGCGTAAGTGGCTAGCTCCGGCCATTTATCCAGATTGGAAGCCCAAAAAGAGCAAGGGTCCAGTGACACAGTCGTGGTTTCAATGTTTACTTGGAGATACTCCTGTACCATCGTCTCTAGGCGTTGACTATGTGTCAGACTTCTTGTCTCCTGTGGCCTTGCAAAGGATGGGCTAAAAAAGTGGTGAAATGATTCCGCAAAATTGATGTTACCAGCAGATACTGTGGTTCTGTTACGGTTTGAGTGCTGAACACTTGACGGTCCCACGGTTGGCAAGTTGGAACTGTGAGATTCACTACGTGCACCACTGGTATTTTGTGGAAAAGCACATGTAAGATTCTGCAACAGTCTCTGCTGATACTCCTGCATGCGTGCATCCCTTTCTATGGCAGGAATAATTTCTGCAAATTTACTTTTGTACCGGGGATCTAACAGTGTGGCAACCCAGTAGTCAGGATTATTTCTAATTCTCACAATTCGAGGGTCATGTTGCAGGTAGTGCAGCAAGAAGGCACTCATGTGTGTTGCGCATCCAGAAGCACCAAGTCCCTGTTGTGTTGGTGGCGAGGTAACAATCATGCTTCCTTCCTCTGTCCTCTCCCCCCAACCTCGCACAACAGAAATGTGATCAAGGTCTCCCTCATCTGATGAGTCTTCCATCAGTTCATCCTCCACTTCTTCCTGGGCTCCTGCACCTTCCTCACTAGTTTGGCTGCTACCATGCGCCCTGGTAAAACCATCTCCCCCACCCTCACATGCCTGCCGCCTTGGTGCTGCCGACCGTCTGGACCTTGCAGATGTTAGCCCTTCCGCATACAACTCCTCCTCCTCTACTTCCTCCACCTCCTCTTGTGCCACCACCTGACTCCGAATTCTGTTTAACATGTGCTCCAGCATGTAAATCACCGGAATAGTCATGCTGATAATGGCATCGTCAGCACTAAACATCTTCGTCGCCATTTCAAAACTGTGCAGAAGGGTGCATAGGTCCCTGATCTGAGACCACTCCTCCAGCGTGATTTGCCCCACCTCTGAATCTCGTTGGCCCAGGTTATACGTCAGAACGTATTGCACCAGGGCTTGTCGGTGCTGCCACAGTCGCTGCAACATGTGCAGAGTTGAATTCCACCGGGTAGGCACATCGCATTTTAGCCGGTGAAGTGGCAGGCCCAACGACTTCTGTAGAGATGTAAGTCGCTGAGCTGCGGGATGCGAACGGCGGAAGTGAGCGCACAGCGACCGTGCCCTCTGCAGAAGGCCATCTAGTCTGGGATAGTGGGCTAAAAATTGCTGGACAACCAGGTTCAACACGTGAGCCATACAAGGCACGTGTGTGACATTGCCCCGGCGAAGGGCCGCACCCAGGTTTGCAGCATTGTCGCACACGGCCTTCCCTGGTTTCAGGTCCAGTGGAGACAACCATTCATGAAATTGGTTCTCCAGAGCTGACCACAACTCCTCAGCTGTGTGACTCACATTTCCCAGACATTTCAATGTAAAAACCGCCTGATGACGTTGAGCCCTACTGCCAGCATAGTAAGGAGGTGTGCAGGATCCCTTCTGCGCAGTTAGAAAGCTTGTGGCATGACCAGACAGGCTTTGGGTGCAGGTGGAAGACCGAGAGGAGGTTGAGGAGGCAGAAGCAGTGGAGGAACTTTGACATAAAGAGGATTGACGCACAACTCGTGGGGACGGCAAGACTTGGACAGCAGCCCCTTGTCCTGCTGTCACCATAGTTACCCAGTGCCCAGTCAGCGACATGTAACGCCCCTGTCCATACCTACTCGTCCAAGTGTCTGTGGTGAAATGCACCCTGTCACACACAGAGTTTCTCAAAGAAGCGGTGATGTTGTGTGCGACATGCTGGTGGAGCGCAGGCACACCTTTCTTTGAGAAGTAGTGCCGACTGGGCATCTGGTACTGGGGCACTGCGACGGACATAAGGTCTCGAAAATCCTCTGTGTCCACCAGGCGGAAAGGCAGCATTTCTGTAGCCAAGAGCTTGCAGATGGTGAAATTCAACCTCTTAGCTTTCTCATGGCTAGGAGGAAATGGTCTTTTACTTGTCCACATCTGAGGGACCGAGGGCTGGCTATTGTGCTTAGACGGGGTTGATAAGGGTGTCCCCGGCAAACTGCCGGTCTGTGAGGAAGATGCAGGCGGACATGTTAGGTTGCCTTGATCCAAAGGTGGTGCTATCGATGTCGGACAGCGCTCAACACCAGCTGGTGTTACCACCTCCAAAGAAAATGATGACCTGCAATCACGCTGGCTGTTGCGGGTAAAGAGGTGGCAGGTCTGCGCCCCAAAACAGGTGTGACTGCTGTCCCCCCAGTCACAGAGGATGAAGAGGCCGCGGATGCACAAGATATGGCAGACGGTGATTGGCCCGGCCGGCTAGGCCGCATTGTAGCACACTGAGCTTCCCACTGCAACTTATGCTTCATGTCCATGTGCCGGTTCATGCATGAAGTACTCAAACTATGTATTTTTTGGCCTCTACTTAGCTTTTGCTGACAAATGTTACAGATAACACGAGTTGGGTCATCTTTATCGATCTGAAAAAATGCCCAGGCTATGCAAGGCTTAGCACCCATGCGACCTGAAGAGCCACCACGACTTGTGGTGAGAGGCAGAGTTGTGTTTGAGGATGCAGTTGTTGACGTGCTTCCAGTACTACGTCTCTGTCCAGGAAGGCGCAACCTGACCTCGTCGTCACTATCATCTTCCTCCACCTCCTCTGCTGACCTCATCTCTTGGCTGACTGTGGGTTGACAGTAAGTGGGATCTCCGACCTCATCATCATCACCCTGTGCGTTATCACACCCGTCGTCCTCAGAGCCAACCTGTTTCTGCCCTGACAAAAAACTAAAGTTGTCGCTCCAATCAGGTATTTGAGTCTTATCATCGTCTTCCTCATTGTCTCCACCAACAGGAGTTACAGTTTGGGAATGAGGGTCTACATTATGGTCAGAACCTTCTGCGTCTGGTCCTGGATCCGACTCATAAAGATTCTGGGCAGCAGTGCAGATCATTTCCTCGTCTGGATTCACAGAAGCGCTGGAGTCGACCTCTGATTCCCAGGCTATAGTATGAGTAAACAGCTCTGCAGACTAAACCATCTGTTCTACCTCATACTCAGACGGGCAGCTGGAGATTTGGGAGCTGTGAGGAAGCAAGTGCGATTTGGGTGACACCTTTGAGGACTGGAGTATTTGTGATGTTGAAGTTGATGTGGAGGAGAGCCCACTTAAAGGAGCACTTGATATCCGTTGAAGCACCTGCTGTTTTTGTGCCTCATCTGGAATTTGTAGCGATTGGCGTGGCCGTAAGAAAGGGATCTTATCACATTGTCCGCTAAAAGAAGTAGACATTTTAGTTTGGCTGGAAGATGGTCTTTCTTCTGCAGATGTTACTGTTGCTTTAACACCTACCCCACGGACACAACCTTTTTTCCCCTTCCCAACACGCCTATTCCCCTTTCCACCAGCAGCAGGCCTTTTTCCACTCATTTTGGTGGTTAACTAATTCACAACTCTGGAGTTGTTTGCACAAAAAAACAATGGATGGTAACCGAGCAGAGCTGAGTGGCCAAACTGTGGTATTAGGCCAAAACTATTGGCTGGGTTAGATGCAGAAAAAAATTATTTTGAATTTGCAACCTGATGGAGGTCAGTATAGATGGACTAATACAAATAGTCCCACACACTGCTAGAAGCCCAAATATTTTTTCAGAGGTACTGTAGATGCAGATAAAAATTATTTTTAATTTGCAACCTGATGGAGGTCAGTATAGATGGACTAATAGACCAAGTCCCACACACTGCTAGAAGCCCAAATATTTTTTCAGAGCTAGATGCAGAAAAAAATTATTTTTAATTTGCAACCTGATGGAGGTCAGTATAGATGGACTAATAGACCAAGTCCCACACACCGCTAGAAGCCCAAATATTTTTTCAGAGCTAGATGCAGAAAAAAATTATTTTTAATTTGCAGCCTGATGGAGGTCAGTATAGATGGACTAATAGACCAAGTCCCACACACTGCTAGAAGCCCAAATATTTTTTCAGAGCTAGATGCAGAAAAAAATTATTTTTAATTTGCAACCTGATGGAGGTCAGTATAGATGGACTAATAGACCAAGTCCCACACACCGCTAGAAGCCCAAATATTTTTTCAGAGCTAGATGCAGAAAAAAATTATTTTTAATTTGCAACCTGATGGAGGTCAGTATAGATGGACTAATAGACCAAGTCCCACACACTGCTAGAAGCCCAAATATTTTTTCAGAGCTAGATGCAGAAAAAAAATATTTTTAATTTGCAACCTGATGGAGGTCAGTATAGATGGACTAATAGACCAAGTCCCACACACCGCTAGAAGCCCAACTATTTTTTCAGAGCTAGATGCAGAAAAAAATTATATTCAATTTGCAACCTGCTGGAAGTCAGTATAGAAGGACTAATAGAACAAGTCCCACACACTGCTAGAAGCCCAAATATTTTTTCAGAGCTAAATGAAGAAAAAAATTATTTTTAATTTGCAACCTGATGGAGGTCAGTATAGATGGATGAATAGACCAAGTCCCACACACTGCTAGAAGCCCAAATATTTTTTCAGAGCTAGATGCAGAAAAAAATTATTTTTAATTTGCAACCTGATGGAGGTCAGTATAGATGGACTAATAGACCAAGTCCCACACACTGCTAGAAGCCCAAATATTTTTTCAGAGCTAGATGCAGAAAAAAATTATTTTTAATTTGCAACCTGATGGAGGTCAGTATAGATGGACTAATAGACCAAGTCCCACACACTGCTAGAAGCCCAAATATTTTTTCAGAGCTAGATGCAGAAAAAAATTATTTTTAATTTGCAACCTGATGGAGGTCAGTATAGATGGACTAATAGACCAAGTCCCATACACCGCTAGAAGCCCAAATATTTTTCAGAGCTAGATGCAGAAAAAAATTATTTTTAATTTGCAACCTGATGGAGGTCAGTATAGATGGACTAATAGACCAAGTCCCACACACTGCTAGAAGCCCAAATATTTTTTCAGAGCTAGATGCAGAAAAAAATTATTTTTAATTTGCAACCTGATGGAGGTCAGTATAGATGGACTAATAGACCAAGTCCCACACACCGCTAGAAGCCCAAATATTTTTTCAGAGCTAGATGCAGAAAAAAATTATTTTTAATTTGCAACCTGATGGAGGTCAGTATAGATGGACTAATAGACCAAGTCCCACACACTGCTAGAAGCCCAAATATTTTTTCAGAGCTAGATGCAGAAAAAAATTATTTTTAATTTGCAACCTGATGCAGGTCAGTATAGATGGACTAATAGACCAAGTCCCACACACCGCTAGAAGCCCAACTATTTTTTCAGAGCTAGATGCAGAAAAAAATTATATTCAATTTGCAACCTGCTGGAGGTCAGTATAGGACTAATAGAACAAGTCCCACACACTGCTAGAAGCCCAAATATTTTTTCAGAGCTAAATGAAGAAAAAAATTATTTTTAATTTGCAACCTGATGGAGGTCAGTATAGATGGACTAATAGACCAAGTCCCACACACTGCTAGAAGCCCAAATATTTTTTCAGAGCTAGATGCAGAAAAAAATTATTTTTAATTTGCAACCTGATGGAGGTCAGTATAGATGGACTAATAGACCAAGTCCCACACACTGCTAGAAGCCCAAATATTTTTTCAGAGCTAGATGCAGAAAAAAATAATTTTTAATTTGCAACCTGATGGAGGTCAGTATAGATGGACTAATAGACCAAGTCCCACACACCGCTAGAAGCCCAAATATTTTTTCAGAGCTAGATGCAGAAAAAAATTATTTTTAATTTGCAACCTGATGGAGGTCAGTATAGATGGACTAATAGACCAAGTCCCACACACTGCTAGAAGCCCAAATATTTTTTCAGAGCTAGATGCAGAAAAAAATTATTTTTAATTTGCAACCTGATGGAGGTCAGTATAGATGGACTAATAGACCAAGTCCCACACACCGCTAGAAGCCCAAATATTTTTTCAGAGCTAGATGCAGAAAAAAATTATTTTTAATTTGCAACCTGATGGAGGTCAGTATAGATGGACTAATAGACCAAGTCCCACACACTGCTAGAAGCCCAAATATTTTTTCAGAGCTAAATGAAGAAAAAAATTATTTTTAATTTGCAACCTGATGGAGGTCAGTATAGATGGACTAATAGACCAAGTCCCACACACTGCTAGAAGCCCAAATATTTTTTCAGAGCTAGATGCAGAAAAAAATTATTTTTAATTTGCAACCTGATGGAGGTCAGTATAGATGGACTAATAGACCAAGTCCCACACACTGCTAGAAGCCCAAATATTTTTTCAGAGCTAGATGCAGAAAAAAATTATTTTTAATTTGCAACCTGATGGAGGTCAGTATAGATGGACTAATAGACCAAGTCCCACACACTGCTAGAAGCCCAAATATTTTTTCAGAGCTAGATGCAGAAAAAAATTATTTTTAATTTGCAACCTGATGGAGGTCAGTATAGATGGACTAATAGACCAAGTCCCACACACCGCTAGAAGCCCAACTATTTTTTCAGAGCTAGATGCAGAAAAAAATTATATTCAATTTGCAACCTGCTGGAGGTCAGTATAGAAGGACTAATAGAACAAGTCCCACACACTGCTAGAAGCCCAAATATTTTTTCAGAGCTAGATGCAGAAAAAAATTATATTCAGTTTGCAACCTGATGGAGGTCAGTATAGATGGACTAATACAATGATGCTATGCCCAAAAGATTTTACTTCACTAGGTGCAGTAAAAAAATTGGTATTCTATACACAGGTGTTATATCTTGCAACACAGATAGGCTACTCCACTGACTAACACACTCTGCAATAGGCCAAAAAGGATTAGCTTTGCTAGATTCAGCCAAATGCTGTGAAAAAAACTTGCACAGCACTGGCACAGACCTGCCTGGCAAAAACTGATAGGAACTCATATAACCTAGTCCTGAAAAGGACTCCAATTACAATTAGTCTTTACTCCCACAACCTATCTATTTAAGAGCACAGACCTCCCTGATAAAAGTCGTAGGAAATGCTGTAACCTAGTCCTTAAAAGGACTGCAATCACAACTATTCCCTACTCCCAAGCTATCTGTATATTTGTGCGAAAATTGGCTTGAAATTAACAAGATATAGCACACACAGCAACAGCGGTGCCGTCTAACACGCAGCTGCAGCAGTGAGAAAATGGTGGCGACGGGGAAAATGGCTTGGTCTTATAGGGCAAGGACATGTGACATACACTGCCAATGACACATGCCCTTGCTTGTGTGAAAAAAAGCACTTCGCTCCGTGTGTGCGCTGCTGATAGGCTGACAGATTGCACCTCCCCACTGTAAATGCGGGAAAGAGAAAAAAAAATGGAGATCTTCATTGTTCCTGCAGAGATCCATCCCCTGCCCCTCCCCCCACCCCGCTGTACACTCAAACTGCGTATTAACATTAATTTTCATCATTACTGAGAAAAAATCCAGTTATGATTTTGGTGCACGAACAGTTATCGAACATAACCTCGAACAGCCGAATTTTTACTCAAATTGTTCGTGTTCGCCGAACGGCTCGAACACCGCCCAAAACAGCTCGAATTTGAGATTGGCGAACAGTTCGAGTAGAACAACGCTCATCTCTAGTGCTGATGCAGCTTACCCCTCTGAACCACCAATAAAATAGGGTTCTAAAATTTGCCCAGCTACCAGCTCAACCAAGTAAAGTAAAAACACGTCATATTATACCTAAACCAGTAGCCATTATAAAGAGATCAGAAATAATAGAAAAAGAGTGACTAGTATGAGTAAGGACACAGTAAAATAGTCAAATTAATAACACCAATGGCCAAACCATAGGCTACATCGGGCTGTGATTAGTGTTGAGCGATACCTTCTGATATCGGGAAATATCGGATCGGATTGGATCGGACTGATACCGAAAAAGTATCGGATATCGCCGATTCCGATACCGGAAACCAATGCAAGTCAATGGGACAGAAATATTCGAATGAAAATAAACCCTTTCTTTCCTTGTAGGTTAATTCTACATAAAGGAAAACAACTAAGAATAATGTAGAATGTATTGGGGGAGGTGGGGGAGACAATAAAGGCATAGAGGTTTAGCCCAATCAAATGGAATAGCAGGAATTAATTTTTTTTTTTAAGACGTTCTGAGTTACGGAAATATTGACTATGTTAAGTATTTTTATATTTTGTCAGATATTTATGTTTCACTACTTCCATGCTCTTCACCTTCTTTTTTACTTCTCCCACACTTTCTCCTTCATCATCCTCAGCATCTTTTTCATCAACTTCTTCTTCACCTTCTTCATCTTCTTCTTCTTCACCTTCTTCGTATTATTCTTTTTTTTTAAATTCTTCATATTCTACTTCTTCATCTTCTTCATCTTCTTCTTCTTCATCATATTCTTATTTGTGGCAGGCATTCCTGTAGTTGTTATCTATAAAAGGTTGGACATTACACCTTTCGTTCTGCCCGTCACAAAAGATTTACAACAGGATTTGTCCGCGTTCAGTTTGGCCTGCAGCAGCAGGTCTTTTCCAGGGGCACCACGAGGAGGAACGGACTCACCCCCATACACTGCTTAGTCATCTTCTGCTTATAATTTAGATATTATCTTTTGCTCTGATTTTTAGTCTTATGCTTAATGTTCTTCCGCTTTTTGTTCTGCAGCTTCTTGTATTTCTGCTTCTTGGTTTTCTGTCTCTTGTTCTTCTGTATCTTGGTGCTTGTCTTCTCTTCTTTGTCCTCTTGGTCAACTTCTTCAGGGTCATCTTCTTGGTCTTCTTCGGGGTGGTCTTCAGGGTCGTCGTCTTCGGGGTCCTCGTCTTCTTCGGGTTGGTCTTCTGGGTCCTCGTCTTCAGGGTCCTCGTCTTCTTCGGGGTGGTCTTCAGGGTCCTCGTCTTCAGAGTCGTCGTCTTCGGGGTCCTCGTCTTCTTAGGGTTGGTCTTCAGGGTCCTCATCTTCAGGGTCCTCGTCAGGGAGATCTAGAGTGATTACCAAGAACCATTTCAAAAAGCTTGAACTTGGAAATGTAGCAGAAGGTACAAGAAAGCTGAGGAACTACCGAGGACCAGCTGATGGTACTGGAACCCGGATGGGTAGCAGAAGGTACAAGAGCCAATGGAACTGCCGAAGACCAGCTGACGGTACTGGAACTCGGTTACTAAGCAGGAGGTACCTGTGCCAGAAAGCACTACCAAGGACCAGCAGACGTTGGTGGAACTTGGATACCGAGAAGGAGGCACCTAATCCAAAGGCACTGCCGAGAACCAGCTGACGGTACTGGAACCCGGATGGGTAGCAGAAGGTACCCATGTAAAAAAAAGTTCAAGGCCGCGAGCCGGCCGCAGTTACCAAAACCCACAGTCCTACAGGGGGTGCTTGTCCTATTGGCACTATGGAACCAGCCTTCATTGCCAGATCCCGCAGCCCACATAGGAGTCACCTAAACTGCAGGCACCATAGAGTCGGCTAACCCGACCGCAACACGACAGGACAACGCATTGGAGGCAAAGTGACGTTGACACTACCCGGAAATAGCTGGCGTGCTGGAACCAGGCTGGGCAGGAGGGAGTACCCGTGCCAAAGTCACTGCCGAGAACCAGCTGATGGTACTGGAACCAGGATGGGTAGTAGAAGGTACAAGAGCAAATGGAACTACCGAGGACCAGCTGACGGTACTGGAACCCGGATGGGTAGCAGAAGGTACAAGAGCCAATGGAACTGCCGAAGACCAGCTGACGGTACTGGAACTCGGTTACTAAGCAGGAGGTACCTGTGCCAGAAAGCACTACCAAGGACCAGCAGACGTTGGTGGAACTTGGATACCGAGAAGGAGGCACCTAATCCAAAGGCACTGCCGAGAACCAGCTGACGGTACTGGAACCCGGATGGGTAGTAGAAGGTACAAGAGCAAATGGAACTACCGAGAACCAGCTGGCGGTGCTGGAACCCAGGGTAAATACTAAAAACAGAGTGGAGCCAGAGGTGTAATTGGAGCAAGTTTTAAATCCGTAGTACAGTGGATGTGGACAAAGCAGGAGAATTTGCCGGACACACAGCTGGGGATCAGCTGACGTTACTGAACCCCAATAACACTGGAGCAAGCGTTGACTGTGCAGACGGCACTTCTGAGCAGCAACTAGCGGTATTGGAGCCCAGGGTAAATACTAAAAACAGAGGAGCCAGAGGTGTATTTGGAGGAGGTTTTAAATCCGTAGTACAGTGGATGTGGACAAAGCAGGAGAATTTGCCGGACACACAGCTGGGGATCAGCTGACGTTACTGAACCCCAATAACACGGCAGCAAGTGTTGACTGTGCAGACGGCACTTCCGAGCGCCAACTGGTGGTGTTGGAGCTCAGGGATAATACTGAAAACAGAGGAGCCAGAGGTGTAATTGGAGCAACTTTAAAATCTGTAGTAGTGAGTAGAGATGAGCGGTGTTCGACTAGAACTGTTCGCCAATCTCAAATTCGAGCTGTTTTGGGCGGTGTTCGAGTTGTTCGACGAACCCGAACGATTTGCAAAAAATTCCGCTGTTCGAGGTTATGTTCGATAACTGTTCGTGCACCAAAAGCGTGTCCTGCATGTCTGGCGCTATTTAGAGCACCAATCATGCAGGGATTGTCTGCCACTCACTGTAATGCCACAGCCATGGTGGTTGTGGCATTACAGTGATTGCCCAAATCGATGGGAACAGTGCCAACAGTGAAACATGAAAAGCCGGCAATTCATCAGCGGCATACAACGGTACCCGACAATTTAGAACCGAAAGAATAGAGCTTCACACATAGATTAGATAGATAGAAACATGTCAGTCACACATATAAGAAGCACAGTGACAGTGTTGCTTACTGTACTTGTCATTTAGTGTAAAGGATTTATCAAAAAAAATAATAGTGTTTTCATGCACCGTCTCTTTAAAAAAGCCGGCCGGCAATTCAGCAGCGGTACCTGACAATTTATAACAGACAGAATAGAGCTTCACACATAGATTAGATAGATAGAAACATGTCAGTCACACATATAAGAAGCACAGTGACAGTGTTGATTACTGTACTTGTCATTTAGTGTAAAGGATTTATTAAAAAAAATAATAGTGTTTTCATGCACCGTCTCTTTAAAAAAGCCGGCCGGCAATTCAGCATCTGTACCCGACAATTTAGAATAGAAGGAATAGAGAATCACACATAGATTAGGTAGATAGAAACATGTCAGTCACATATATATGAAGTACAGTGACAGTGTTGCTTACTGTACTTGTCATTTAGTATAAAGGATTTATTAAAAAAAATAATAGTGTTTTCATGCACTGTCTCTTTAAAAAAGCCGGCCGGCAATTCAGCATCTGTACCCAACAATTTAGAATAGAAGGAATAGAGAATCACACAAAGATTAGGTAGATAGAAACATGTCAGTCACATATATATGAAGTACAGTGACAGTGTTGCTTACTGTACTTGTCATTTAGTATAAAGGATTTATTAAAAAAAATAATAGTGTTTTCATGCACTGTCTCTTTAAAAAAGCCGGCCGGCAATTCAGCATCTGTACCCGACAATTTAGAATAGAAGGAATAGAGAATCACACATAGATTAGATAGATAGAAACATGTCAGTCACATATATATGAAGTACAGTGACAGTGTTGATTACTGTACTTGTCATTTAGTGTTAAAATAAAGGATTTATTTAAAAAAAAATTGGCGTGGGGATCCCCATAATTTTAGGCTCTAGCGGAGGTTAAGCAGATGGCTGGGGCAGATGTTTGAAGCCTGGGAAGGGGGTAATACCCACGGAGCTTCCCAGGCTACTAATATCTGCCCCCAGCGGAATACCTAGCCTTTACTAGCTATTAAAATGGGGGACCCCCCAAAAAAATGACGTGGGGTCCCCCCTATTTTAATAGCTAGCAAAGGCTAGGCAGACAGCTGGGGGCTGATATTAATAGCCCCGGAAGGGTTCCATGAATATTGGCCCCCTCCCAGGCTAGAAACACCAGCCGTCAGCCGCCCCAGAAATGGCGCATCGTTAGGATGCGCCAATTCTGGCACTTAGCCTCGCTCTTCCCACTGCCCTGTAGCGGTGGCAGTGGGGTAATAGGGCTGGGGTTGATGTCAGCTTATAATGCCAGCTGACATCAAGCCCAGGTTAGTAATGGAGAGGCGTCTATAAGACACCCCCATTACTAACCCCATAGTCAAAGTTAAAGGAAAACACAAACACCCAGAATAAAGTCCTTTAATTGAAATAAACACACAATTTTTTATTGTTCTAAATGAAACCATACTAACCATCACGCCCATTCCAGCTGAAGCCAACGATCCCCTGCAATAAAAGAAAAATAATAAAGCAACCTCATCCTTACCTTTCCATGGTTCCCAGGACAGCTTCAGCTCTGCTACATCGAGATAACAGGCTGGACCGCAGCAGAACGCTGCCATCCAGCCTGTCATCCCGCGGACACTGAGAAGCGCAGGCATGCTTGCGCTCTGCAGTGTCTGGCTGTGACGGCATAAAGATGAGACGAGTTCATGTCCAATGAACTCGGCGCACCTCATGCACGTCACTGACAGCGTGGGAGAATTCTCCTGCACTCAGCACTTCAGCGTGAGAATTCTCCCACGCTGTCAGTGACGTACATGAGGTCAGCTGAGTTCATTGGACATGAATGAGCTCACCTCATGCACGTCACTGACAGCGTGGGAGAATTCTCACGCTGTAGCGCTGAGTGCAGGAGAATTTTCCCACGCTGTCAGTGACGTGCATGAGGTGAGCTGAGATCATTGGACATGAATGAGCTCACCTCATGCACGTCACTGACAGCGTGGGAAAATTCTCCTGCACTCAGCGCTTCAGCGTGAGAATTTTCCCACGCTGTCAGTGACGTGCATGAGGTGAGCTCATTCATGTCCAATGAACTCAGCTGACCTCATGTACGTCACTGACAGCGTGGGAGAATTTTCACGCTGAAGTGCTGAGTGCAGGAGAATTTTCCCACGCTGTCAGTGACGTGCATGAGGTGAGCCGAGTTCACATGAACTTGTCTCATCTTTATGCCGTCACAGCGAGACACTGAGGAGCGCAAGCATGCCTGCGCTTCTCAGTGTCTGCGGGATGACAGGCTGGATGGCAGCTTTCTGCTGCGGTCCAGCCTGTCATCTCGATGTAGCAGAGCTGAAGCTGTCGTGGGAACCATGGAAAGGTAAGGATGAGGTTGCTTAATTATTTTACTTTTATTGCAGAAGACATTGGCTTCAGCTGGAATGGGCATGATGGTAAGTATGGTTTAATTTAGAACAATAAAGAATTGTGTGTTTATTTCAATTAAAGGACTTTATTCTGGGTGTTGTGTTTTTTTAAATACTTTACTAGAAATTCATGGTGGTCATGTCTAATATTGGCGTGACCCCATGAATTTCGGGCTTAGGGCCAGCTGATAATGCCAAGCTGGCCTTAACCCCTTTATTACCCAGTGAGCCACCGCACCAGGGCCCTGGATGAGTTGGGTACAGCGCCAGAAGATGGCGCTTCTATGAACGCGCCATTTTCTGGGGCGGCTGCGGACTGCAATTTGCAGCGGGTGGGGCCCAGAAAGCTTGGGCCTCCCTGCGCTGCGGATTCCAGCTCCCAGCTGCCTAGTTGTACCTGGCTGGGCACAAAAATAGGGCGAAGCCCCACGCATTTTTTTTTTAAATTATTTCATGAAATTCATGGAATAATTAAGAAAAAAAGGGCTTCCCTATATTGTTGTGTCCAACCAGGTACAAATAGGCAGCTGGTGGTTGGGGGCAGCCCGTTCCTGCCTGCTGTACCTGACTGGACACAAATATAGGGCGAAGCCCCACGTCAATTTTTTTTAAATTATTTCAGGAAATTCATGAAATAATGAAAAAAAAATTGATGTGGGGCTTCGCCCTATATTTGTGTCCAGTCAGGTACAGCAGGCAGGAACGGGCTGCTCCCAACCACCAGCTGCCTATTTGTACCTAGCCGGACACAACAATATAGGGAAGCCCTTTTTCTCTTAATTATTCCATGAATTTCATGAATTTAAAAAAAAAATGCGTGGAGCTTCGCCCTATTTTTGTGTCCAGCCAGGTACAACTAGGCAGCTGGGGGCTGGAATCTGCAGCGCAGGGAGGCCCAAGCTTTCTGGGCCCCACCCGCTGCAAATTGCAGTCCGCAGCCGCCCCGGAAAATGGCGCGTTCATAAAAGCGCCATCTTCTGGCGCTGTACCCAACTCATCCAGGGCCCTGGTGCGGTGGCTCACTGGGTAATAAAGGGGTTAAGGCCAGCTTGGCATTATCAGCTGGCCCTAAGCCCGAAATTCATGGGGTCACGCCAATATTAGACATGACCACCATAAATTTCTAGTAAAGTATTTAAAAAAAACACAATCACCCAGAAAAAAGTCCTTTAATTGAAATAAACACACAATTCTTTATTGTTCTAAATTAAACCATACTTACCGCCACGCCCATTCCAGCTGAAGCCAATGATCTCCTGCAATAAAAGTAAAATAATAAAGCAACATCATCCTTACCTTTCCATGGCTCCCACGACAGCTTCAGCTCTGCTACATCGAGATGACAGGCTGGACCGCAGCAGAACGCTGCCATCCAGCCTGTCATCCCGCAGACACTGAGAAGCGCAGGCATGCTTGCGCTACTCAGTGTCTGGCTGTGACGGCATCCAGATGAGCCGAGGTCATGTCCAATGAACTCGGCTCACCTCATGCACGTCACTGACAGCGTGGGAAAATTCTCACGCTGAAGCGCTGAGTGCAGGAGAATTTTCCCACGCTGTCAGTGACGTACATGAGGTGAGCCGAGTTCATTGTCGGATCATCTGGATGCCGTCACAGTCAGACACTGAGGACACTGAGGAGTCAGACACTGAGGAGTCAGACGGCACTTCTGAGCAGCAACTAGCGGTATTGAAGCCCAGGGTAAATACTAAAAACAGAGGAGCCAGAGGTGTATTTGGAGGAGGTTTTAAATCCGTAGTACAGTGGATGTGGACAAAGCAGGAGAATTTGCCGGACACACAGCTGGGGATCAGCTGACGTTACTGAACCCCAATAACATGGCAGCAAGTGTTGACTGTGCAGACGGCACTTCCGAGCGCCAACTGGCGGTGTTGGAGCTCAGGGATAATACTGAAAACAGAGGAGCCAGAGGTGTAATTGGAGCAACTTTAAAATCTGTAGTAGTGAGAATGTGGACAGAGCAGGAGAAATTGCCGTCCGCACAGCAGGGGAACAGCTGACGTTACTGAACCCCAATAACACGGCAGCAAGTGTTGACTGTGCAGACGGCACTTCTGAGCGCCAACTGGCGGTGTTGGAGCTCAGGGATAATACTGAAAACAGAGGAGCCAGAGGTGTAATTGGAACAACTTTAAAATCTGTAGTAGTGAGAATGTGGACAGAGCAGGAGAAATTGCCGTCCGCACAGCAGGGGAACAGCTGACGTTACTGAACCCCAATAACACGGCAGCAAGTGTTGACTGTGCAGACGGCACTTCCGAGCGCCAACTGGCGGTGTTGGAGCTCAGGGATAATACTGAAAACAGAGGAGCCAGAGGTGTAATTGGAGCAACTTTAAAATCTGTAGTAGTGAGAATGTGGACAGAGCAGGAGAAATTGCCGTCCGCACAGCAGGGGAACAGCTGACGTTACTGAACCCCAATAACACGGCAGCAAGTGTTGACTGTGCAGACGGCACTTCCAAGCGCCAACTGGCGGTGTTGGAGCTCAGGGATTACAGTTCAGGTGGTAGAAACATGAACACAACAGGAGACCTGGATACTGTTGCCAACCAATTATTTATTCTGGAAGAGGACTGGCAAATTCATGAGAGATCCAAGCCTTGTTCATTTTGAGAAAAGTAAGCCGGTCAACGTTATCGGAGGATAGTCGCATGCGACGGTCTGTTAGTACACCACCTGCGGCACTAAAGACGCGTTCCGATAATACACTAGCAGCAGGGCAAGCTAGCACCTCCAATGCATACTGACTAAGCTCTGGCCATTTATCCAGCTTACAGACCCAAAACTTGAAGGGAGAAGAGCCGTCTGGGAGTACACTAAGAGGGCAAGACATGTAGTCTGTCACCATCTGATGGAAACGTTGCCTCCTGCTGACTGGAGCCGTCTGTGATGGTGTAGACATTTGTGGCGGCGGGGACACAAAACTTTGCCACATTTCGGCCATACTGGTCTTGCCTTGTGCTGAGGCGCTGCTTCTGCTCCCTCTTTGTGCAGAGCTTCCTCCACTGCCTCGACGCACTGAGCTGCTTTGTAAAGCACTAGCAGCACTGCTCTCGGTTGGAATGGAGAACATGATGGAATGCACCAGTGCGTCTTGGTACTCCCGCATTTTACGCTCCCGGTTCAACGGTGTTATGAGGCTTTGTAAGTTGTCCCGGTAGCGAGGATCTAGGAGGGTGGACACCCCATAATCAGCCGTGTTGAGAATGTGGGCGATGCGGCGGTCGTTTCTCAGGCACTGCAGCATGAAATCAACCATGTGCTGCAGACTGCCAACTGGCCAAGAAACGCTGTCCCCTGCTTGAGGCGTGATCTCTGCCTGCTCTGCATCACCCCACCCTCGCTCTAGATACTGACTACTAGAGCATTGTGTACCTCCCTCCTCTGGACAGATGTCTTCCTCATCCATTGACTCCTCCTCATCCTCCTCACAAAGTGTCCCCTGCCTAGGCCTTTGTGAGGAACCATGTTGCGCAGACTGTAGAGAAGCAGATGGCATTTGTGACTCCTCATCCTCCACCTCTTCCAAAACCTCGTCCCTTAGTGCTTGCAGTGTTTTTTCAAGCCGGCAGATAAGGGGGATAGTCATGCTGACTAGTGCATCATCTGCACTCGCCATCCGCGTGGAATAATCGAAGGCACGCAAAACGTGGCAAATGTCCTTCATAGAGGCCCACTCAGTGGTGGTGAAGTGTGAACGGCGCGCACTGCAACTTGTTTGCGCCTGCTGCAGCTGGTACTCCATTACTGCTGCCTGCTGCTCACACAACCTCTCCAACATATGTAATGTTGAATTCCACCTGGTGGGTAGGTCACATATGATGCGATGTTCCGGAAGATGTAATCGGCACTGCAGAGCTGCAATGCGTGATCTTGCATTGCTGGAACGCCGCAAGTGAGCGCACTGTATGCGGACCTTGTGCAGCAGTGCATCAAGATCCGGATAGTCCCTCAAAAAACTCTGCACGACCAAGTTGAGCACATGTGCCAGACATGGGAAGTGAGTGAGGTTGCCTAGGCCCAGAGCTGCCACCAGATTTCGGCCATTGTCACACACTACCATGCCTGGCTGGAGATTTGCTGGCACAAACCACACATCGCTCTGCTGCTTGATGGCATTCCAGAGCTCCTGCACTGTGTGGCTTCGATTCCCCAAAGAAATAAATTTTAATACGTCCTGTTGATGTTTGGCCATGGCTTTGCTCATATCGGTCATCATAACAGGTAACTGTTCACGGGTCGATGTGGAGGTAGACCGTGACGGCTCCTGCAGCGCTGATTCAGAGGAACTGGAGTATGAGGAGGAGTCAATGTGTACAGACTGGATTCCTGCAATCCTTGGAGTTGGCAGAACACGTACAGCGCCACTCTCAAGATCTGTACCCGGCTCCACAACATTTACCCAATGGGCAGTGAGGGAAAGGTATCGTCCCTGTCCATGCTTACTGGTCCACGCATCGGTGGTCAGGTGGACATTGCTACTGACGGCGTTTTGTAGCGCATGTTTAATTTTTCCCTCCACATGATGTTGCAGGGCAGGGACGGCTTGCCTGCTGAAATAAAATCGGCTGGGCACGTTGTATTGTGGGACTGCCAATGCCATAAAGTTACGGAATGTGTCAGTCTCCACCAGCCTGAATGATAGCATTTCAAGGGCCAGTAGTTTAGCAATGCCAGCATTCAGAGCCTGTGCTCGGGGGTGGTTTGCCGAGTATGGGCGCCTTTTCTCCCATGCCTGTGCTAACGATGGCTGTAGACTGGCCTGGGAGTGTGAGGATGACTGGGAAAGTGGTGCTGTGGGTGGAATTACACTGTGTCTCTGTACAACAGTGCCAGAGATTCTTCCATGGCAATCCTGTGAGGAAGCCGAACCAGCTGTGTGTGAGCTGGAGGAAGAGGCTACAACACGAGCTGAAGAGGTGGTAGGTGGCGCTGTAGGTTGGCCTAGGTCTTCAGTGTGTTTTTGTAACTCCACCACGTGCTTGGTCCGCACATGTTTCCACATATTTGTGGTATTGAGGTTGCTGACACTTTTCCCTCTTTTCACCTTCTGATTACACAGCTTGCATTTGACAAAGCAAATGTCATCTGCAACTGTGTCAATAAAGGACCAGGCACTGCAAGTCTTGGGAGCGCCCGCTTTGGATTTTGGAAGAGCCATGCTCCTAATGGGTGCCGAAGTGGAGGCTACAGGCAAACAAGTCTGCCCCCTCCCTCTCCCTCCTTTTTGGGCTGTTCGGGGAATCTCTTCCTCAGAGCTGCTCCCACCACCTTCCTGTCCCTCACGCCATGATGGGTCAAGGACCTCATCATCTACACCACCCTCTTCAAACAACTGCTTCTCCTGGGTAGTCTCGACAGCACAGTACGCACCAGAAAGTGGCACCTGAGTCTCATCATCAGATGCGTACTGAGGTGTGCTGCTGACCATAGGCACTGGCCCACCCGCCTCTTCAGATTCAGAGAGACAAAACGGTTGTGCATCACTGCATACTACCTCTTCTTCAAATTCTCGAATTCTGCTTGGCTGGCCCCCTCTTTCCAAGCCAAGAGATTCAGAGAACAGAAGTAGAGATGGCTCCTGTCCAGGGCTCTCTGACTGCCTGGGCAATTTGGCAGGTGGTGAAGAGACAGATGGGTTCTCTTCAGTGCTCAGGACCTGAGAGGATCTGGAACTAATTGAAGTCGATGCGTTAGCTGCCATCCATCCGACAACGGCTTCAATTTGGTCCTCGCGCAGCAGTGGGGTACGGCTAACTCCTACAAAGCTGCGCATAAAGGACTGTTCCCTGGTAAAACTGGGGGATGCTGAGTCACTGGTGCCCGCAGCAGGCACAGAATCCCCACGTCCTCTCCCTGCAGGCACAGAGTCCTCACGTCCTCTCCCTGCAGAAACTCCACGCCCACGCCCACGCCCACGACCACATGCCTTACTCCCTGCCTTCTTCATCTTGGTAGACTGATAAAGATAGGCAGAAAAGTACTAAGGGCTTAGTGTGCTTATTCCTGAACAGCTGCTAACAGGTATAAGAAACACTAATTTTATAAAGTGTGGACTAGACTTTAATATGAGCTAATGTGGCATACACAATTGTAAAGTGGAGTGTTTGGTGAACTTTATTTAGGTTTTTTTGTCACAAAAAGACACTGGATGTGCCTAAAGATGTAATAACGATAGTATCACAAACTTTTTGTAGCTATTACAATGTAGGAAGGTAACCTACAATGCAATAGATGAGGCTGCAAAAAATAGGCTAATACTAATCTGGCTGGGGCTGCAGGGCCCAATGCTGCAGAAAGGCTCCTCTAACTACTCCTATATAGTGTGTTTGGAACCAATTTAGCTGAATACGGATGGAACCACCACACTAATAGGAGAAATCAGGAAAAATTATGAATTGGCAAAAAAGGACAATGTATGAGGCAGTGACACACACTGAGTGCACTACAACCAGACGTGGTTGAAGCACACACTACAGGGTGAGCTGCACTCACACACCAGACCTTGCAGACAGCGGTGAACAGTACAGATGCAGAGCACTGTGCACTAGCGCTGCAAGACCAAAAAAATTTCTCTATCTACTCCTATATAGTGTGTTTGGAACCAATTTAGCTGAATACGGATGGAACCAACACACTAATAGGAGATATCAGGAAAAATTATGAATTGGCAAAAAAGGACAATGTATGAGGCAGTGACACACACTGAGTGCACTACAACCAGACGTGGTTGAAGCACACACTACAGTGTGAGCTGCACTCACACACAGAGACCTTGCAGAAAGCGGTGAACAGCACAGAGAACTGTGCACTAGCACTGCAAGGCACAGCGATTTATAAAGTAGCTTGGGTAAAGCAGAATAGACCAAATAGGTAGCTAAAACTGTCCCTCAGAACAACAGCGTCCTATCCCTAACTGAATTCACAGCAGAGTGAGCTCAAAATGGCGGCGGCGGCTTTTATAGTGCATCATGACATCATTTCAGCAGCCAATCACAGCCATGCCATTAGTTAAGATGCCTACATGCCTAACAGGATGTGCCCACACTTCTTAGGATCCTCATAGGCTGAATAAAATGAAAATGGCTCGTTGCATTATGGGAACTTCCGATTCCGGTATACGATATTGCAAAAGTATCGGAATTAAGTATCGGAATTCCGATACCGCGAATATCGGCCGATACCCGATATTTCAGTATCGGAATGCTCAACACTAGCTGTGATACCATGAGTCCCCTTGGTCTAAATGCCCCAATGGGGCCCTGATGTTCTGGGTGTGTGTGCAAGGAAGAGATTTTCTAAAGTAGCAACCCCTATAACTGTACTGGATAAAAGGTTGTCTGTATTTTAATACAGCCAGAATATTTTGGATCCTGAGAAGTGGAACAAATAAGGAAGGAGAGTTCAGCTGCAATAAGTATGGCAGAGAGACTCAGAACGTAAAGCTGTGAGTTGTGGGTAAACCTGAGACAGCACAGGTGAAATGGGGCGTAAGAGGCAATGTATAGGCTGGATCTAGTAAAGAAATACTGGACTTACCAGGTTTGGACAGAGGTAAAACTGAAAGTGGATTGTGGTAAGTGAAGGACAGAAAAAAAGAATGGAGTATTCAGGGCACTTATGCCATATTGCAGAAATGTTGTTGCCAACAAGTAAAGTGACACCACACGTGACCTTTACTCTTGTGCCTCTATGTAAAACACAAGATGTAGAAACCAAGCTTTGTACCTGCTACCTACTTATATATGTTTCACTATTTCCAACAAGTTCAATTTATTTTTATAAAATGGACTGAATCCTTCCTTGCAGTTGCATTACATCTGGGGTTCATGAGTCATCTGAGGGTATGTGGTCTAAATGGGAAACATCTACAACAAGTAAAATCACACACACCTAAAAGAACCCTTTTCACTGGTGTCTACGGTCATGACAGAACACTTCGGCCAATGTGATGCTTACAAGTTATCTGATATGCTCATGTATGTCATGAATAGTCACAAATAGTCAAGAGAAAATTGTCAGCATTGGTTTGCCATCCAAAACTCTAGTATTAGTATCAACAAAAAGTGAGGCAAAGGGAGCTGAAATTTCTCAGGCGCTTACATCTGACAAAGGCATAATTTACATTGCAATATTTATGGGCAGGGACCAGTCCCCTATTGTCTAATTGTTCATTTGCTTTTATTATGAAAGAGTGAAAAGGATGAAGAACACACTCTCACTGAAGAAGTTGCATATGTTTAGTGATCACATAGTTTGAATTTGTGGTTTTACATGTTTTTCTAATGCACATCTCCCACAAAGGCTATAGCTGGCTGGATAGTGGGCATAAGATATAGTTAATATTTAGACAGTCCAGATGCTGGAAGGCATTAAGGGGGCACAAGGAAGGGAGTTCCTGCTGCTAGACGTAAAGTTTTTCTAAGGAATAGGCCACATATTGAGGAATGTGACGGAGAAAGGCAAAAAATGGTAGCACGTCCTTGTCCACTAAGTCAATGTACAGTATATACAAATAACTTCCTATATAGCCATGTTCTGAGGCAGAAATGGAAAGACATTCTATCATATACAGTGAGAATAGCCGCGAGCCTATACATCGATCTAGGGGTTGTGGGCCCAAGGCAGCTAGAATGAGTGAGGTTGAGAGGACTAATATAAGGGCTACATTAACCAGGAGGTTACATGAGGCACTGCTGCAGTGGTGGAAGCAGAAAGTCAGGAAAGGGGATTTATCTGCAAGGAGGCACTCCCATGAGCAAGTGAAATTACTCTAACATCATTAGTATGTCGTATTATAATAATCAAATTGGAACCTTTCCATAATACAGAAGTTGCATTGAAGAAATGTTATGCCTGCTACCATTTGTTGAGACTTTGGTTCAAAATGTTCAATAAAAGTATTTATATTTTTATCAATGGTACTGGAAGTTTCTTGATGCATTGTATGACTGAGGTGTCTCCTTAACAAATGCCAACATGTGGCCTGAATGTGAACAGTCCGTTAACACTCACAACATCCCCTAGGGACTATGGCAGCAGCAACCTCAATCAGCCAGAATCTTACTTTACAATTGCTTGTCATTTTGTGTGTTTTATTGTATATAACTATTCTTGTTTTTTTTTAATATTATTAACTGTAGATAAACAGCAACTCGAGGCGAATTTGCAGAATACACTATGGAAAGGGTCCACAGGAATTTGTATTGAAGAGGTTTTCGGCTAAACGCAATGAGCTTTAAGAAATTATGAAAAACATCTAACAAAAATACCTCTTGATTATAAAACAGTGCTTTGTCTATTTTTCCATACCAGTTTAAAGAGAATCTGTCACAAGTTTAATAAAGTAGTGATGGGGACCCCGATCCCAGAGGTGTCACTTTTTCTGTACTTTTATTTGCTGCAGCACAAGTTTCCCACTTCCATCCTCCTGCCACTGATTGACAACTTTTTTCCTATATTGTGCAGAGTAAGAAAGCTGTCAGTCAGTAGTAGTATGGTGGTGGTGAGGGGAGCAGCAGTTCACAAAAATCCAGGACTTATAAACGCTTGCACAGCATTTAGTAGACTGCAGATATCTCTCTGCTCTGATTGCAGCTGATAAACAGTAGTTTTATGAAAACCACTGCAAGAAAAAAAGTGACAAACTTCTAAATCAAGGTCTTCATCAGTATGTTATGCCACTCTCCGATAGGCCAGTATATACCTGTGGCCATTTTCATTTATCTTAAAATTAAAATATAATTAGTTGCTAAAATCACTTTTTTGTCAAAGGATTTTGAAAAGTGAGGGCCACTGTTTATATAGCTATTTCTTTAGCTGATGTTTACTATTATTGTGCTTTTTTTAATACATCATTTTTATTGGGGTTTTCATAAAACATATAAACAAACCAGATTAAAGAAGAAAGTCAGATACCCATACGCAGACTGGGCAGATAATAGCATTATCCATAGGATTATCTTGTCCTGTCCCTCCAGCTGAAAAACATCCCCATAGTATGATGCTGTCACCACCATGTTTCACTGTTGGGATTGTATTGGGCAGGTGATGAGTAGTGCCTGGTTTTCTCCTCAAATACTGCTTAGAATTATCACCAAAAAGTTCTATCTTCATCTCATCAGACCAGAAAATCTTATTTCTCATAGTCTGGGAGTCCTTCATGTGTTTTTGAGCAAACTCTATGCGGGCTTTCATATGTCTTGCACCGAGGAGAGGCTTCCATCGAGCCACTCTGCCGTAAAGGTCCAACTGATGCAGGGCTGCAGTGATAGTTGACTTTGTGGAACTTTCTCCCATATCCCTACTGCATCTCTGGAGCTCAGCCACAGTGATCTTGGGGTTCTTCTTTACCTCTCTCACCAAGGCTCTTCTCCCACGATTGCTCAGTTTGGCTGGACAGCCAGGCCTAGGAAGACTTCTGGTGGTCCCAAATTTCTTCCATTTAAGTGTTATGGAGGCCACTGTGCTCTTAGGAACCTTGAGTAATGCAGAAATTATTTTATAACCTTGGCCAGATCTGTGCCTTGCCACAATTCTGTGTCTGAGGTCCTTGGGCAATTCCTTTGAGCTCATGATTCTCATTTGGTCTAACATGCACTGTGAGCTGTGAGGTCTTATATAGACAGGTGTGTGCCTTTCTAAATCAAGTCCTATCAGTTTAATTAAACACTCCAATGAAGGAGTACAACCATCTCAAGGAGGATCACAAGGAAATGGACAGCTTGTGACTTAAATATGAGTGTCTGAGCAAAGGGTCTAAATACTTATGACTATGTGATATTTCACATAATTTCTACATTTCTGTTTTTTTCAGTCAAGATGGGGTGCAGAGTGTACTTTAGTGAGGAAAAAAATGAAAATTTTAGAATTTACCAAATGGCTGCAATGAAACAAAGAGTGAAAAATGTAAAGGGGTCTGAATACTTTCCGTACCCACTGTATGTTGCTCCAGAAGTGTAACAAAGCTAGATAAGGAGAAAGGGTGTATCCTGGACCCCAAATGGTGTTAATCATAACTGATACCTGTTCCCAATATGAAACTGACTCAGGGCAGGACCAAAGGCCGTGCAGGAGGTCAGAATAAGGATGGTGGCATTTAGGACACGCAGTTAGCCTATTTGATAGCGGATCTTTTTTAAGTATGTTAAAGGAATAGTTGGCCCCATGCAAAATGTTATACTGAGTTTCTCTCCATGCTTCATTTATAATGTATAAATACATTCCAACCTGTCCTAATCTTACTGGGAATCTCCACATCCTGCAATTGTTGCTTCCAATATTAAAAAAAATGTCTGGGTGCACCCCCAATAAATTAGATCTCATTACAGAGTAAAGAGCAGATATTGAAGGGGTACCCATTGGAGATAACAAAATGACATCCAACTCGTTCTGGGAAACCTCAAAAGTAACGTTCCTTAAATTAGCCATAATGGAGTTTGATTTGTTCACATTGAAAGTAATGTTGTGCTTTTTTAACCATTTCTTAGGAAATTCAAAACTTTGCAAAGACCGCAGAGTTGTGCTAAACATACTATATGAACAGTATTTTCACCTGCACAGGGCAATTTAGGAAAAGAGTCCTATAACATATTAAAAAAAAACATATTGTTTAATTACCTACTTTACAAATACACAGAGAAATTGAGTCTTTATTAAAGAAAGAGCAAGAAAGGAGAACATTTCCAGAGATGATCTTTTGAAATTCAAATTTGCCAGGCAGAGTGAATTTTTCCCAAAAATTTGGAATGCAACAAATACATTTTCTGCAAATCGCAAGTACTCCAATTGCCATAAAAGGGCCGAGACGAGGGGTAGGCGCCTGTCTAAGGTGTCACCTCGCATCAGATGACGGGGGCGCCATATGAATTGATCAGATTCATTGCAGAAAAGCGTCCGGTGGCAATGTCTGAGGAGCACTGACTGATAGCAGAGCTCAACAAGCAATGAGCTCTTTTGGCAGTGTGAGTGAGGAGAGGAGCGCTCACTGATACAGAAGGATGGAGACCAGCAAGTGCGGCTGACATAACTTACTGCTGCTCCGTCCTATTACCCCAGGCACTGCTATAGTGGGTCCTGAGCAGACATATTCATCCTTATACGCTGCCCTGCTTTCTCTTGTCTTTCTCTTGCTGTTTTTGTCACTACCTCCTGCACTCACACACAGTCCCAGTGATCTCCGATCTTCATCTCTGGTTGACCTGCATTCACAGCAAGCAGTGATAAAACACTAGATAGTGGTGTAGCAGAGTTGAACTTGACATCAAACAAGCTTTGCTCTACTGCCTATAACAAACACAACTCTGCTTCATCTGAAAAATCCTTTTTTCCACATCTGACATTTCCAATATGACACAAGATCAGCTCTGCTGCATACGTCTGAATAGCTGAGTTATAGAAACAACAGACACACTTAGCTATACGTCTCCGTTATCTTGAGGAAAATACTTCTTAGTTTCATTCTTGCAACAGGCGTCTCTTACTCTACCTTGTGAAGTATAGGGAGCGTGTTACTACTTTTAACCGCTTCAGGGTTGGGAATCCCTGCAGCGATTAAAAGAAGTGACATCGTTGACAGCGATGAAAACCCACTGGAGTGGTGCTTTAAAAACAAAAAAAACGCATAAAATAAAATCTCCAAAAAGCGCGTAATGTACACAGTGTTTCTGCTGCTAGCACACAGCATTTTTAGTGCAGAAAAAAGCTGCAAAAAAGCACTGTGTGAACTCTTTAGATAGTTTTTAATTGACTCAAAGTGGGACAGGGAGCAATTTACATAATCTGCTTAGGACACCAAAATACATTGTCCTGGCCCTGTGTACAGCACCCTGGGATCACCTCATAGACATGGTTGGTAACTGGCACTGACCAACAGTCTTTTAAACTAATCTGTCAGCAGGTTTTTCACTCTTTAATCTTACAGCAGCACAATGTAGGGGCGGAGACACTGAATCCAGCAATATATCACTTAATTTACTGGATACAGCAGTTGTGATAGAATCCCAATTTTCTCTGCAGCAGATCTAGCATAGCTCAGAATGCTGAGCCCTGTATAACCCTGCCCACATCACTGATTGGCAGCTTTCCGTGTACACTGTATATTCTTAGAAAGCTGCCAATCAGTGCTGGGGGCAGGATTGGATCAGGAGGCACATTTTTTTTCTTTTACATTATCCTGTCCATTCCAATTGCCACTTTTTCTTTTGTTATGCATTTTGTACAACACTAAAATTTAATTTTGACAATCTTTTTTAACCACAGATTTTCAGCCCTTGCCAAAAAGGGCATAATAAGAAATGCTAGATAGATATACTACAAAAAAATAGCACCTGCAACTGAGCACTGTACTTGTGTGGCAATGTGTACCTGTATTGGTGTGTAAAATGTGACTAATAAAACAGTTATGCAAAAGAAAGATAAAAAAATAGTTTTCAATATGCATACTTTGTGAGGTAAGCCTGTCACACTTGAATTTATGGAATTTAGGGAATTTTCCTTTGTATTTTTAAAATACAGTTATTCCCCCTTTGATAAAAATGATTGCAAAAGACATGGAAAAGACTAGCACAGTCACTTTTGCCACATATTTCAGAAATCAGGCTAGATGTCACAGGAGAAATCACATGAGAGGGGCTGGGGCCTTCAGTCGGCTTCTGGCTATCGTAGAAGCCCATTGGCTTCCCGGTATCTTGTTGCGGGATGGGGGAGGGTTATGCGCACCAGTATGGACTCCCGAGTTGCACTGTGGCACTTAGATGCCGAAGTTGGTGATTGACAGCAATATTTAGGAGATTGTCATCAGAAATTGGTGGTAACATTGATTGCTGCTGTTAAAGGCAGATGCAACCTACGAAATATTAGCTAGCATCTGCTCTGTTTGGAGTGGGCTCAGTTCCTGAGCCAGATCAAAAGTACATTACACTCTCCATGATGTAGAATTAGTCATGGAGGGTTAAGTGGTTAAAGGGAAGCCATTATCAGAAAATAATTTATTGTTTAAATCAGGTGCTTGTTTTACATGTATTTTTAAAAAATATTGGCAATGTTTTTTTTCACATTATGATTATTATTTAAAAAAATACTAATCTAACAATTTTAACACTGGCCACTGGGGCTATTATAGAGTCATACTTCTTGTCCATTAAGGAAGATTTCACAGGAGTTTTTTTTTCTTAGCAGGAATATAATGACATGTAACACCCTGATACCCTGATAACACAGAATCCACTATTCACAATCGATGTTGCTGTAAGTGACTCTGCTCTCCCTCCCTTCACAATCACCTTTTCAAACGCTCATTAGATGCTTCACTATAAAATATTGGGTCAGTGTCTCTTCATTGTGGCTAATGTACATGTAGACTGCAGATTAAAGGGGTTGTCCAGTACATTAGATTACCCCCCATTGTAATTCCCCGGGGCCCCTAAGGATTTTTGTAATTACCTTACATTGCAGATAATGCCTGTGAGCGGCCGCTCACAGGCATCACGTGACGCCCAGCTGCAGCCGGCTCTGACATCCGCTGATGTCACAACAAGTGCTGGCAGCAGCCGGGAGTCTTTGTTTTCTGCGTTCCACGGTGGATGCCAGGCTGTGGGCGGGGTTACCCCCCCCCCGCGTCACACGCGGCATCCACCGCGCGCTCTGCCTCTCCCCATTCATGGGGAAAGTGCGCGGTGGTTGCTGGGTGTGACGCGGGGGGTAACCCCGCCCACAACCCAGCAGCCACCGCGGGGACACCAGCGCTGAGTCATGCCTCACTTGTCGTGACATCAGCGCAGGGTCACGTGATGCCTGTAAGCGGCCACCAATAGCGCTGCTCATAGGCATTATCAGCAACGTAAGTTAATTACAAAAAGTCTTAGGGGCCCCAGGGGGATACATTGGGGAGTAGTATAAAGTCCTGTACAGCTTCTTTAATATAATGCAGGTGACTGAATGTACAACTCACAAGTAGTGTTGAGCGATACCTTCCGATATCGAGAAATATCGGATCGGATTGTATCGGACCGATACCCAAAAAATATTGGATATCGCCGATTCCGATACCGGAAACCAATGCAAGTCAATGGGACACAAATATCGGAATGAAAATAAACCCTTTCTTTCCTTGTAGGTTAATTCTACATGAAGGAAAACAACGAAGAATAATGTAGAATGTATTAAGGGAGGTGGGGGAGACAATAAAGGCATAGAGGTTTAGCCCAATCAAATGGAATAGCAGGAATTAATATTTTTTAAAGACGTTCTGAGTTACGGAATTATTGACTATGTTAAGTTTTTTTATATTTTGTCAGATATTTATGTTTCACTACTTGCATGCTCTTTACCTTCTTTTTTACTTCTCCCACACTTTCTCCTTCATCATCCTAAGCATCAGCATCTTTTTCATCAACTTCTTCTTCACATTCTTCATCTTCTTCTTCTTCTTCTTCTTCACCTTCTTCGTATTATTCTTTTTTTTACATTCTTCATATTCTTCTTATTCAACTATTATTCTTCTTCATATTCTACTTCTTCATCTTCTTCATATTCTTCTTCTTCATCATATTCTTATTTGTGACAGGCATTCCTGTAGTTGTTATCTATAAAAGTTTGAACATTACACCTTTCGTTCTGCCCGTCACAAAAGATTTACAACAGGATTTGTCCGCGTTTAGTTTGGCCTGCAGCAGCAGGTCTTTTCCAGCGGCACCACGAGGAGGAACGGACTCACCCCCATACACTGCTTAGTCTTCTTCTGCTTATAATTTAGATAATATCTTTTGCTCTGATTTTTAGTCTTATGCTTAATGTTCTTCCGCTTTTTTGTTCTGCAGCTTCTTGTACTTCTGCTTCTTGGTTTTCTGTCTCTTGTTCTTCTGTATCTTGGTGGTTGTCTTCTTGTTCTTTGTCCTCTTGGTCATCTTCTTCAGGGTCATCTTCTTGGTCTTCTTCGGGGTGGTCTTCAGGGTCGTCGTGTTCAGGGTCGTCGGCTTCGGGGTCCCCGTCTTCTTCGGGGAGGTCTTCCGGGTCCTCGTCTTCAGGGTCGTCGTCTTCGGGGTCCTCGTCTTCTTCGGGGTGGTCTTCAGTGTCCTCATCTTCAGGGTCCTCGTCAGGGAGATCCAGAGTGATTACCAAGAACCATTTCAAAAAGCTTGAACTTGGAAATGTAGCAGAAGGTACAAGAAGGCTGAGGAACTGCCGAGAACCAGCTGACGGTACTGGAACCCGGATGGGTAGCAGAAGGTACAAGAGCCAATGGAACTACTGAGAACCAGCTGACGGTACTGGAACTCGGTTACTAAGCAGGAGGTGCATGTGCCAGAAAGCACAACCAAGGACCAGCAGACGTTGGTGGAACTTGGATACCGAGAAGGAGGCACCAAAGCCAAAGGCACTGCCGAGAACCAGCTGACGGTACTGGAACTCGGATGGGTAGCAGAAGGTACCCATGAAAAAAAAAGTTGCAAGGCCGCGAGCCGGCTGCAGTTACCGAAACCCACAGTCCTACAGGGGGTGCTTGTCCTATTGGCACTATGGAACCAGCCTTCATTGCCAGATCCCGCAGCCCACATAGGAGTCACCTAAACTGCAGGCACCATAGAGTCAGCTAACCCGACCGCAACACGACAGGACAACGCATTGGAGGCAAAGTGACGTTGACACTTCCCGGAAACAGCTGGCGTGCTGGAACCAGGCTGGGCAGGAGGGAGTACCCATGCCAAAGACACTGCCAGGAACCAGCTGACGGTGCTGGAACTCGGATGGGTAGCAGAAGGTACAAGAGCCAATGGAACTACCAAGGACCAGCTGACGGTACTGGAACTCGGTTACTAAGAAGGAGGTACCGGTGCCAGAAAGCACCACCAAGGACCAGCAGACGTTGGTGGAACTTGGATACCGAGAAGGAGGCACCTAAGCCAAAGGCACTGCCAAGAACCAGCTGACGGTACTGGAACCCGGATGGGTAGCAGAAGGTACAAGAGCCAATGGAACTACCGAGAACCAGCTGACGGTAATGGAACTCGCTTACTAAGCACGAGGTACCTGTGCCAGAAAGCACTACCAAGGACCAGCAGACGTTGGTGGAACTTGGATACTGAGAAGGAGGCACCTAAGCCAAAGGCACTGCCGAGAACCAGCTGACGGTACTGGAACTCGGATGGGTAGCAGAAGGTACCCATGAAAAAAAAAGTTGCAAGGCCGCGAGCCGGCCGCAGTTACCGAAACCCACAGTCCTACAGGGGGTGCTTGTCCTATTGGCACTATGGAACCAGCCTTCATTGCCAGATCCCGCAGCCCACGTAGGAGTCACCTAAACTGCAGGCACCATAGAGTCGGCTAACCCGACCGCAACACGACAGGACAGTGCATTGGAGGCAAAGTGACGTTGACAATACCCGGAAACAGCTGGCGTGCTGGAACCAGGCTGGGCAGGAGGGAGTACCCGTGCCAAAGACACTGCTGGGAAACAACTGGCGGTGCTGGAACCCAGGGTAAATACTAAAAACAGAGTGGAGCCAGAGGCCTAATTGGAGCAACTTTAAAATCAGTAGTAGACTAGTAGTGTGAATGTGGACAGAGCAGGAGAAATTGCGGTACACACAGCAGGGGAACAGTTGATGTTACTGAACCCCAATAACACGGCAGCAAGTGTTGACTGTGCAGACGGCACTTCTGAGCGCCAACTGACGGTGTTGGAGCCCAGGGATAATACTGAAAGCAGAGGAGCCAGAAGTGTAATTGGAGCAACTTTAAAATCTGTAGTAGTGTGTATGTGGACAGAGCAGGAGAAATTGCCGGACACACAGCAGGGGAACAGCTGACGTTACTGAACCCCAATAACACGGCAGCAAGCGTTGACTGTGCAGACGGCACTTCTGAGCAGCAACTAGCGGTGTTGGAGCCCAGGGTAAATACTAAAAACAGAGGAGCCAGAGGTATAATTGGAGCAAGTTTTAAATGAGTAGTACAGTGGATGTGGACAGAGCAGGAGAATTTACCGGACACACAGCTGGGGATCAGCTGACGTTACTGAACCCCAATAACACTGGAGCAAGCGTTGACTGTGCAGATGGCACTTCTGAGCAGCAACTAGAGGTGTTGGAGCCCAGGGTAAATACTAAAAACAGAGGAGCCACAGGTATAATTGGAGCAAGTTTTAAATTAGTAGTAGTACAGTGGATGTGGACAGAGCAGGAGAATTTGCCAGACACACAGGTGGGGATCAGCTGACGTTACTGAACCCAAATAACACTGGAGCAAGCGTTGACTGTGCAGACGGCACTTCTGAGCAGCAACTAGCGGTGTTGGAGCCCAGGGTAAATGCTAAAAACAGAGGAGCCAGAGGTATAATTGGAGCAAGTTTTAAATTAGTAGTAGTACAGTGGATGTGGACAGAGCAGGAGAATTTGCCAGACACACAGGTGGGAATCAGCTGACGTTACTGAACCCAAATCCAGGCCTTGTTCATTTTCAGAAATGTAAGCCGATCAACGCTATCGGAGGATAGGCGTATGCAACGGTCTGTTAGTACACCTCCTGCGGCACTTTCCGATAATACACTAGCAGCAGGGCAAGCCAGCACCTCCAATGCATACTGGCTAAGCTCTGGCCATGTATCCAGCTTAGAGACCCAAAACTTGAAGGGGGAAGACATGTAGTCTGTCACCATCCGACGGAAACGTTGCCTCCTGCTGACTGGAGCCATCTGTGATGGTGTAGACATTTGTGGCGGTGGGGGCACAAAACTTTGCCACATTTGGGCCATACTGGTCTTGCCTTGTGCTGAGGCGCTGCTTCTGCTCCCTCTTTGTGCAAAGCTTCCTCCACTGCCTCGACGCACTGAGCTGCTTTGTAAAGCACTAGCAGCACTGCTCTCTGTTGGAATGGAGAACATGATGGAATGCACCAGTTCGTCTTGGTACTCCCGCATTTTACGCTCCCGGTACAACGGTGTTATGAGGCTTTGTAAGTTGTCCCGGTAGCGAGGATCTAGGAGGGTGCACACCCAATAATCAGCCGTGTTGAGAATGTGGGCGATGCGGCGGTCGTTTCTCAGGCACTGCAGCATGAAATCAACCATGTGCTGCAGACTGCCAACAGGCCAAGAAACGCTGTCCCCTGCTTGAGGCGTGATCTCTGCCTGCTCTGCATCACCCCACCCTCGCTCTAGATACTGACTACTAGAGCATTGTGTACCTCCCTCCTCTGGACAGATGTCTTCCTCCTCCATTGACTCCTCATCATCCTCCTCACAAAGTGTCCCCTGCCTAGGCCTTTGTGAGGAACCACGTTGCGCAGACTGTACAGAAGCAGATGGCATTTGTGACTCCTCATCCTCCACCTCTTCCAAAACCTCCTCCTTTAGTGCTTGCAGTGTTTTTTCAAGCAGGCAGATAAGGGGGATAGTCATGCTGACTAGTGCATCATCTGCACTCGCCATCCGCGTGGAATAATCGAAGGCACGCAAAACGTGGCAAATGTCCTTCATAGAGGCCCACTCAGTGCTGATGAAGTGTGAACGGCACGCACTGCGACTTGTTTGCGCCTGCTGCAGCTGGTACTCCATTACTGCTGCCTGCTGCTCACACAACCTCTCCAACATATGTAACGTTGAATTTCCCCTGGTGGGTAGGTCACATATGATGCGATGTTCCGGAAGATGTAATCGGCGCTGCAGAGCTGCAATGCGCGATCTTGTGTTGCTGGAACGCCGCAAGTGAGCGCACTGTATGCGGACCTTGTGCAGCAGTGCATCAAGATCCGGATAGTCCCTCAAAACACTCTGCACGACCAAGTTGAGCACATGTGCCAGACATGGGAAGTGAGTGAGGTTGCCTAGGCCCAGAGCTGCCACCAGATTTCGGCCATTGTCACACACTACCATGCCTGGCTGGAGATTCGCTGGCACAAACCACACATCGCTCTGCTGCTTGATGGCATTCCAGAGCTCCTGCACTGTGTGGCTTCGATTCCCCAAAGAAATTAATTTTAATACGGCCTGTTGATGTTTGGCCATGGCTTTGCTCATATCGGTCATCATAACAGGTAAATGTTCATGGGTCGATGTGGAGGTAGACCGTCACGGCTCCGGCAGCGCTGATTCAGAGGAACTGGAGTATGAGGAGGAGTCAATGTGTAATGACTGGATTCCTGCAATCCTTGGAGTTGGCAGAACATGTACAGCGCCACTCTGAAGATCTGTACCCGAATCCACAACATTTACCCAATGGGCAGTGAGGGAAAGGTATCGTCCCTGTCCATGCTTACTGGTCCACGCATCGGTGGTCAGGTGGACCTTGCTACTGACGGCGTTTTGTAGCGCATGTTTAATTTTTCCCTCCACATGCCGTTGCAGGGCAGAGACGGCTTGACTGCTGAAATAAAAGTGGCTGGGCACGTTGTATTGTGGGACTACCAATGCCATAAAGTTACGGAAGGTGTCAGTCTCCACCAGCCTGAAGGATAGCATTTCAAGGGCCAGTAGTTTTGCAATGCCAGCATTCAGAGCCTGTGCTCGGGGGAGGTTTGACGAGTATGGGCGCCTTTTCTCCCATGCCTGTGCTAACGATGGCTGTAGACTGGCCTGGGAGTGTGAGGATGACAGGGAAAGTGGTGCTGTGGGTGGAATTACACTGTGTCTCTGTACATCAGTGCTAGAGGTTCTTCCATGGCGATCCTGTGAGGATGCCGAACCAGCTGTGTGTGAGCTGGAGGAAGAGGCTACAACACGAGCTGAAGAGGTGGTAGGTGGCGTTGCTGGTTGGCCTAAGTCTTCAGTGTGTTTTTGCAACTCCACCACGTGCTTGGTCCGCACATGTTTCCACATATTTGTGGTATTGAGGTTGCTGACACTTTTCCCTCTTTTCACCTTCTGATTACACAGCTTGCATTTGACAAAGCAAATGTCATCTGCAACTGTGTCAAAAAAGGACCAGGCACTGCAAGTCTTGGGAGCGCCCGCTTTGGATTTTGGAAGAGCCATGCTCCTAATGGGTGCCGAAGTGGAGGCTACAGGCAAACAAGTCTGCCCCCTCCCTCTCCCTCCTTTTTGGGCCGTTCGGGCAATCTCTTCCTCAGAGCTGCTCCCACCACCTTCCTGTCCCTCACGCCATGATGGGTCAAGGACCTCATCATCTACACCACCCTCTTCAAACAACTGCTTCTCCTGGGTAGTCTCAACAGCACAGTACGCACCAGAAAGTGGCACCTGAGTCTCATCATCAGATGCGTACAGAGGTGTGCTGCTGACCATAGGCACTGGCCCACCCGCCTCTTCAAATTCAGAGAGACAAAACGGTTGTGCATCACTGCATACTACCTCTTCTTCAAATTCTCGAATTCTGCTTGGCTGGCCCCCTCTTTCCAAGCCAAGAGATTCAGAGAACAGAAGTAGAGATGGCTCCTGTCCAGGGCTCTCTGACTGCCTGGGCAATTTGGCAGGTGGTGAAGAGACAGATGGGTGTCTTCAGTGCTCAGGACCTGAGAGGATCGGGAACTAATTGAAGTCGATGCGTTAGCTGCCATCCATCCGACAACGGCTTCAATTTGGTCCTCCCGCAGCAGTGGGGTACGGCTAGCTCCTCCAAAGCTGCGCATAAAGGACTGTTCCCTGGTAAAACTGGGGGATGCTGAGTCACTGGTGCCCGCAGCAGGCACAGAATCCCCATGTCCTCTCCCTGCAGGCACAGAATCCTCACTTCCTCTCCCTGCAGAAACTCCACGCCCTCGACCACATGCCTTACTCCCTGCCTTCTTCATCTTGGTAGACTGATAAAGATAGGCAGAAAAGTACTAATGGCTTAGTGTGCTTATTCCTAAACAGCTGCTAACAGGTATAAGAAACACTAATTTTATAAAGTGTGGACTAGACTTTAATATGAGCTAATGTGGCCTAAACAACTGTAAAGTGGAGTGTTTGGTGAACTTTATTCAGGTTTTTTTTGTCACAAAAAGACACTGGATGTGCCCAAAGATGTAATACGGATAGTATCACAAACTTTTTGTAGCTATTACAATGCAGGAAGGTAACCTACAATGCAATAGATGAGGCTGCAAAAAATAGGCTAATACTAATCTGGCTGGGGCTGCAGGGCACAATGCTGCAGAAAGGCTCCTCTATCTACTCCTATATAGTGTGTTTGGAACCAATGTAGCTGGAACCACCACACTAATAGGAGAAATCAGGAAAAATGATCAATTAGCAAAAAAGGACAATGTATGAGGCAGTGACGCACGCTGAGCGCACTACAACCAGACTTGGCTGAAGCACACACTACAGCGTGAGCTGCACTCACACACAGAGACCTTGCAGACAGCAGTGAACAGCACAGAGAACTGTGCACTAGCGCTGCAAGGCACAGCGATTTATAAAGTAGCTTGAGTAAAGCAGAATAGAGCAAATAGGTAGCTAAAACTGTCCCTCAGAACAACAGCGTCGTATCCCTAACTGAATTCACAGCAGAGTGAGCTCAAAATGGCGGCGGCGGCTTTTATAGTGCATCATGACATCATTTCAGCAACCAATCACAGCCATGCCATTAGTTAACATGTCTACATGCCTAACAGGATGTGCCCACACTTCTTAGGATCCTCATTGGCTGAATAAAATGAAACTGGCTCATTGCATTATGGGAACTTCCGATTCCGGTATACGATATTCTAAAAGTATCAGAATTAAGTATCGGAATTCCGATACCGCGATTATCGGCCGATACCCGATATTTCAGTATCGGAATGCTCAACACTACTCATGAGTGGATGGGTTATAATAATTGTTAAGAAAAACAGCAGGGCATGACTCCAATGGGCAAATTGGCTCAAAAATCGGATCACTGAGCAGCAAAATACTTAGATGGTCCAGATTTCTAAAACACTATGCTATTGGGAAGGTCAGAATTTTGCACAAGCAGCATGAATTGATGAATCCTTCTTGGATTCATGGAGATATAGTAATGGTGTGACACACCCTGTGTCCTCTGATAACTGTGGATGGACAGTGGGACTTTACTTAACCATTGTGACCAACCAAGTTCTTCCCTTCATGGCAGCTTTGTACCCTAAGGGGGCAGACAGACGGCCGTGTTTCTCGTGCGAGGATCACATTGCAATCCTGGAACTCACAATTGGCTCTCCTGACCTGAGCAAGAGAGCTGGATAGAAATACATTCAGGTCAGGAGAGGTGGCGGGCCAGTCTGTGCACTGCAATGCGATTCTCACAATAAGGCCGTCTGTCTGCCCCCTTAGGCAAACAGACACTTCAATGAGTAATGGGGTCGTACAATAATGAATTGGTTCCAGGAACACGACAGTTTTCCTTGCTTGCTTGGAACAGGCTGTTCAGTGTATGTCAGTACCTTCTTCTAACCTGCTGCAATTATGAGAAGCTAAACTCTGCCCATTCAGTGTATACTGCACTATTTATGCTGCCGTTCTACAGAGAGACTCTTTTTTCTCAATCCAATTCAGGATGCATGCAGTTGTCCATGAAGCTCAATTCGAGGACGGACCAAAATGCATGGACTGTCAGTGCGTCTCCAGACCCAAACTCGGAAGCTGCGGAAAGTCCGTGCATTGCAGTCCATGCTTGAACCGAGTTTTTGGACGTCTGCATGAGAAATTACTCTTAACAGATATAGATGAGCTGCATTGAAATATTGAAATAGAGATGTATGAATAAGATGGTGAACATCAAGAGACAAGATAGCAATGATAGAGAACGACTTAGATAAGCTACATAACATTAACTATTGTGGAAGTATCTGGTAAATAATGCACTTTTAGTATTACTGACTCTGAAGTTATTTGATGTGATGCAGGGTCAAAAAACATCATGTCAAAGGTCAGTAAAATGTCTATGAGGCTAATCCTCTCTACATCCACCAGACAAAAGCTGACTCATCTTCTGCCCCACTAATGGATCTGGAAATTGATAACCTAAAATGTGGCCAAGCTTAACAAGATCAAGTTAAGAACACAGAATTCATTGCTCTGCTTACTTTTTTGTTTCAACCAAATCATTTATGTGCAATAGTCCAAAATTGCTTAAAATAATTAAAGGCAGAAAATGAAGCCGCGCATTTGTGGACACAGAGTGCCGACCTTTGCAATTAGTATTTCGAAACTAAAGGTTTTTTGCTTATCTCAAGAGTTTCAAGTGGGGGATTGGCAGAAGGATGCTATACCGGTTTAATAGCAAGATAATCTACTCACAATGACAGTAACACATCAGAAAGAGAAAGCTCAGTGCAGGAAGATTTGCTTCTGAATAGCAATTAAGAAACATGCACATGTAGCATTCACTATCTTCCGAAAGAGACAGTAGCCGCACTGATAAGGCAGTGTGGACTCAGCCAGTGCTGGCAATGATTAAGTGACCTTGTCAGAAAGTTTAGATATTTATTGATGCAGCTGGGATTTTTTTCTTTACTCTAAAGAGAGACACAATTGCCTTCAGGAATAATCTTTATGCCAAGGGACTGGAAATATTGAGTTACAGACGATTTCAGTGAATCGTGTTTGTGACTCTTCCATAGCATTTACCAAAAATAAATCATACCTTGTGGGTAATTGTAGCATAATGCTAAACATTACACAATACATACAGGTGCATCTCACTAAATTAGAATATCATCAAAAAGTTAATTTATTTCAGTTTTTCAATCCAAAAAGTGAAACTCATTTATTATATAGAGTCATTACAAACAGAGTGATCTATTTCAAGTGTTTATTTCTGTTAATGTTGATGATTATGGCTTACAGCCAATGAAAACACAAAAGTCATTATCTCAGTAAATTAGAATACTTTACAACAGCTTGAAAAATGTTTTTAAAATCCGAAATGTTGGCTTACTGAAATGTATGTTCAGTCACTCTGTGTGACTGCAGACATTTGAATCTCCACCTCCCATTTCAGGTTAAGTTCCCACGAAGAGTTTTTGGTGAGTTTTTTATGCAGCAAAAATACAAGCATCTTACAGCTCCAGCAAAGTGAAAGGGTTTTTTATTGAGATTTCATGCCCATTGTACTTTTGTTACACAATATAAACTGACCTGCGATTCTTGTTTCAAATCAGCAACCTGTCAATTTCTGTTGCAGGTACGATGAGTTTTATGCGCGGATTATCCCCATAGGATTGCATTAGATGTGGAAAATCCACAGGTGTAATAAAATATATAGAAAATAAGACCACTGGAAAGCTATACAATTGTGGAAACGTATTGAGATCCAGTCTCCGGAATGAAATCCAAATTATGGAAGTCAGCACAAGGACCATAGAATGGCAGACCATTCGGTAAAAGCCATCCTTCGTCAGGTCCGAAACGGGCGTCGGGGTATATGCTGCACAGTCGGCTACTAACATACAGGTATGTTATGGTACGTCTAGAGACACCAATTGATATTAGCCTTCCTCCTACTCCATTCTACTATTCTTAGGGTATGCTGTTTTCCAGCGCTGTTAGTTTTGGGGATATATGGTAGTGCACACACTTGTGAGGCACCTTGTGCGATATATACATTGGATTACGGAGTTTGATATTTTTCCATGAGATTACATTGAATTTCCTACCTATGTGTTGTGCATCAATCTGTCCGCTTTTCTTTCTGTGTCTGGCGACATAAGTCCGGACTCATTTAAAGCATACCATCTATAATCATTTTATGTATTTGCTTATATTAAGGAGGAGCGGATGGATAATGAGGCATGTTAATGATACGACAGATTGCTATAGATATATATTTGTCTGCCTGTTAAGTTAATTGCCAATAATGCATTATTTATTAATGTACTATGCGTTACGTGCTGCGCACGTATTTCTCTCCTTTTTGTATGGTGCACCAATTTTTCTATTTAATAAAGGTATTTTACTATTTATTTACTATTCTCTGCTGTTTTCTACTGGCCTAGGGACCGTAAGTTCGGTTGTTCTCCTTTTCCATAATAAAATATGTGTTTTTACAGCGTTCCTGCTGCTGAAACACATTAAAAACACACGTAATCCACACATTTCTGTATTAACAGAGTTTTGTCAAAGCCAAATACCAAGAAGTATCAAAAACAAAGCAGCATAATTTAAAATATGACATTCCATAAAGAGACAAAAACATCAGTGTAAAAAACACATGTAAAAGAAGCACTTAAAAACGCAATGAAAAAAACACAAATAACTTAATGTACCTAATAGGTGGAGAAATGCTGCAGAAAATCTGCAACATAAAAACTCACCAAAATTCTTGGGAATGTAGTATAACACAAAAAAATCAATAGTCAACAATCAAATATTATAAGAATGTACAGTAGTGCTAATACCGCCATACTGATCATTAACTAAAGGCACTGTACTAAGAATAATTGTAACATCCCTGGCGGAGTGCTGGCATGGCTTACCACCTCCCACCATGCAAGACCGCCATCTTACCTATCAGTCCAGGCTGCACACTTTGCTCCAGTACCTGCTGTGTGCATGTCTCTTGTCTGATTGCTTAGGGGGCGGCACGGATACTGCCTGATTCTTATAGTTACCGTGTGCGCACTCCTAATGCGTCCCCAGCCTATTGTCGTGAGTCACTGGATACTTAAACACCCTCCACCCAGTAGGAGGGGCCTGAGCAACACTTTCTTTCAGTGTGTTCTGTGCAACTGAGTTGCCAGGTCCTGTCCTGTATCTTGTCTGTTTCCGCCACCCTGGGGACTGAGTACCCAGGCCTGTTACCAGTATCTGTGACTTCTAGTCTGTTCCGCCACCCTTGGGGCTGTATACCCAGGCCCGTTACCTGTATCTGTGACATCTAGTCTGTTTCCGCCACCCTGGGGGCTGAGTACCCAGGCTCATTCCTGTATCTTGTTCCTGGTTCAGTTCCTGTCTGAACAGTGTCCTAGCCCGTTACATGTTTGTCGCTACGCTCGTATCTTCCCTTTTCCTGCAGTGTCTGTACCTGCACCTTATTCCAACTCGTTGTCTCTGTACTTCTGTTTGTGAGTTTAGTGTCCACTCGCTACTTCATTGTAAGTACCTTGTGTGTATCTGCTCTGCTTGTCTACCGCATTTGCGGGTTTCGCTCTGCTCTGCTTGTCCACCGCACCTGCGGGTTTTGCTCTGCTCTGTTTGTCTACCGCACCTGCGGGTTTTGCTCTGCTCTGCTTGTCTACCGCACCTGCGGGTTTTGCTCTGCTTGTCTACCGCACCTGCGGGTTTTACTCTGCTCTGCTTGTCTACCGCACCTGCGGGTTTTGCTCTGCTCTGCTTGTCTACCGCACCTGCGGGTTTTGCTCTGCTCTGTTTGTCTACCGCACCTGCGGGTTTTTCTCTGCTCTGCTTGTCTACCGCACCTGCGAGTTTTGCTCTGCTCTGCTTGTCTACCGCACCTGCGGGTTTTGCTCTGCTCTGCTTGTCTACCGCACCTGCGGGTTTTGCTCTGCTCTGCTTGTCTACCGCACCTGCGGGTTTTGCTCTGCTCTGCTTGTCTACCGCACCTGCGGGTTTTGCTCTGCTCTGCTTGTCTACCGCACCTGCGGGTTTTTCTCTGCTCTTCTTGTCTACCGCACCTGCGGGTTTTGCTCTGCTCTGCTTGTCTACCGCACCTGCGGGTTTTGCTCTGCTCTGTTTGTCTACCGCACCTGCGGGTTTTTCTCTGCTCTGCTTGTCTACCGCACCTGCGAGTTTTGCTCTGCTCTGCTTGTCTACCGCACCTGCGGGTTTTGCTCTGCTTGTCTACCGCACCTGCGGGTTTTGCTCTGCTCTGCTTGTCTACCGCACCTGCGGGTTTTGCTCTGCTCTGCTTGTCTACCGCACCTGCGGGTTTTTCTCTGCTCTTCTTGTCTACCGCACCTGCGGGTTTTGCTCTGCTCTGCTTGTCTACCGCACCTGCGGGTTTTGCTCTGCTCTGTTTGTCTACCGCACCTGCGGGTTTTTCTCTGCTCTGCTTGTCTACCGCACCTGCGAGTTTTGCTCTGCTCTGCTTGTCTACCGCACCTGCGGGTTTTGCTCTGCTCTGCTTGTCTACCGCACCTGCGGGTTTTGCTCTGCTCTGCTTGTCTACCGCACCTGCGGGTTTTGCTCTGCTCTGCTTGTCTACCGCACCTGCGGGTTTTGCTCTGCTCTGTTTGTCTACCGCACCTGCGGGTTTTTCTCTGCTCTTCTTGTCTACCGCACCTGCGGGTTTTGCTCTGCTCTGCTTGTCTACCGCACCTGAGGGTTTTACTCTGCTCTGCTTGTCTACCACACCTGCGGGTTTTGCTCTGCTTTGCTTGTCTACCGCACCTGCGAGTTTTGCTCTGCTCTGCTCATCTACCGCACCTGCGGGTTTTGCTCTGCTCTGCTTGTCTGCCGCACCTGCGGCTCTGTTCCTGTATCCCAATCTGTCCTGGTCCCTATCCTGCCTGAGTTCCTACCTGCCAGTACCCACCTGTCTACATACCAGCCGTGCCTGCCAGTACCCACCTGTCAGCATACCAGCCATGCCTGCAGTACCCACCTGTCAGTATGCCAGCCTATCCTGCCTGTTCCTGCATTCCCCCGTGTGGGTCAACAGCTGTGACCGTGGTCTGACCTGGAGTAGCACGTGGTCCCTCTGCTCGGTTCCTCCCTGGTTCACGGAGTCGACTGACCCACCGTGAGACCTTGGTCGGACCGAGTTGATACTTAGTCACACCCCTCCAGGCACTCCTCGGTTCATGGTCCAGTGGGATCACTAATCATGCTCACGCCAGTCAGTCCGGGTGTGTGCGTAACAATAATATTAACACCATAAGGATGGTTCAATATGGCAACAGTTCACTTTACTTGAAATGGGATTGTAGACCCAGTTTTAACATTCAAATCTATGGTCCAAGGAACTGTGCCAACCATGATTCTTCATATGCATATTATATTGCAAGCCTATTTGTTGATGAAGCATAAAATAATCAAATGCTATGTAGTGCTTTATCAGATCTCTCCAAAACTCCATACCAAACTTATTCCAGACAACTGTCAGAAACGCTGCAAGAGACCTGTCCAGTAGCATAGCTACTGGGCAGGAGGGTAGTTGGGGAGATTGCACAGACCCTTCACTCAAAGGGGCCCACCCGGCGCAGTACGCCATTACAGTTAAACTCTGCGATAGAGCAAGGTGACATGATCCCTGTTCACTACGATTTTCCGTTTTGCAGACTGTAGATTGTTTTAGACCCATGGCAAAGTGACACACTGGACAAGTCACGGGAGGAGTGATATGATGAAGTTATTGCCAGAACTGTGACGTCCTGTGAGAGCCCTGGTGTGGAGACACCACTGCATTGGTTCACCCAAACCTTGAACACTGTCCACCAAGATCCGGGATATGTGAGTATATACAGTGGGGAAAATAACTATTTGATACACTGCAGATTTTGCAAGTTTTTCCATCTACAAAGAATGGAGAGGTCTGTAATTTTTATCGTAGGTACACTTCAACTGTGAGAGACAGAATTTAAAAAAAAATCCAGAAAATCACTTTGTATGATTCTTACATAATAATTAGCATTTTGTTGCATGAAATACATATTTGATACAATAGATAAACAGAACTAAATATTTGGTACAGAAACCTTTGTTTGCAATTACATAGGTCAGATGTTTCCTGGAGTTCTTGACCAAGTTTGAACACACGGCAGAAAGGATCTTCACCCACTCCTCCATACAGATCTTCTCCAGATCTTTCAGGTTTTGGGGCTGTTGCTGGGCAACATTGAGTTTCAGCTCCTCCAGATTTTCTATTCGGTTCAGGTCTAGAGGCTGGCTAGATCACTCCAGGACATTGAAATGCTACTTACAGAGCCACTCCTTAGTTGCCCTGGCTGTGTTTTTTGGGTCATTGTCAGGCTGGAAGACCCAGCAACGACCCATCTTCAATGCGCCTACTGAGGGAAGGAGGTTGTTGGCCAAAATCTCACAATACATGGACCCATCTATCCTCCCCTCAATATGGTGCAGTTGTCTTGTCCCATTTGCAGAAAAGAACCTCCAAAAGTGTGATGTGTTTTTGGTTTTGTACTCATCCTTCTTCTTCCTCCAAACATGGCGAGTAGAGTTGATACCAAAAAGTTTTATTTTGGTCTAATCTGACCACATGACCTTCTCCCATGCTCCCTCTGGATCATCCAGATGGTCATTGGCAAACTTCAAACAGGTCTGGACATGCGTGCCCTGCAGCATTTTAATCCATGATGGCGTAGTGTGTTACTAATGGTAATGTTTGAAACTGTGGTCCCAACTCTGTTTAGGTCATTGACCAGGTCCTCCTGTGTAGTTCGGGGCTGATTCCTAACCTTTTTCAAAATCATCTTACCCAACGAGGCGAGATCTTGCATGGAGCCCCAGACTGAGGAAGATTGACAGTCATCTTGTGTTTCTTCCATTTTCTAATATTGTGCCAACAGTTGGTGCCTTCGTACCAAGCTGCTGCCTATTGTCCTGTAGCCCATCCCAGACTTGTGCAGGTCTACAATTTTGTCGCTGGTGTCCCTTGACAGCTCATTGGTCTTGACCATGGTGGAGAGGTTGGAGTGTGATTGATTGTGTAGGCAGGTGTCTTTTATACAGGTAACAAGTTCAAACAGGTTCAATTAATACAGGTAATGAGTGCGGAGTAGGAGGGCTTCTTAAAGAAAAGCTAACAGGTCTGTGAGAGCCAGTATTCTTGTTCGTTGGTAGGTGATTAAATACTTATTTCATGCAATAAAATGCAATTTAATTATTTAAAAATCATACAATGTGATTATCTGGTTTTTATTTTTAGATTCTGACTCTCACAGTTGAAGTGTGCGCACAATAAAAATTACAGACCTCTCCATTCTTTATAGGTGGGAAAACTTGCAAAATCGTCAGTGTATCAAATACTTATTTTCCCCAATGTAATGTTTATTTTTTTATTTTAATAGCATGTGTGGGGGACCTCATACAGAGTTGGGGCCTTTATACAGAAGGTGGGCTACTGTGGGGACTCTCATACAGTGTGGAGGGCTACTGTGGTGTCCCTTATATAGTGTGGGGACTACTATGAAGACCCTTGTACAGTATGGGAACTACTGTGGGGGTCAACATACAGTGTGGTTACTAGTGTGGTAGCCAACATTCAGTGTGGGGACAAATGTGGGGGGCCAATATTCAGTGTTGGGGCTACTGTGGAAGCCAACATTCAATGTTTCAGTGTGGGGGACTTTCATGGGATCTATCATAAAGTATGGGAGATATTATGAGACCCTAATACAGTGTAGGGACTACTGTGGGGCTTTCCTACAGTATGGGGACTACTGTGGGGGCATCATACAGTGTGGGTGCATTCTATTGTATATGGGATGCTATGGGGGTGTCAATTCATGCATACAGGAGCTGTAGACCCATCATACTGTGTATAGGGGAGTTGTGGGTCTATTATATTGTATATAGGGCATTAAGGAGGACATTATACTGTATATTGGGGAGATGTTAGACCATTTTACTGTGTATAGGGGAGCTAGGAAGACATTACACTTTTTATATAGGAGCCGTGGGGACATTATACTATGTATAGGGAAGGTGTACATAGGAGTACTCATTAGACATTATTACTGTAAATGGGGGGACTCAGGACATTATTAAATGTTGTGTTGGCATTTATTAATTATTGCTATAGGAGCACTCAGTATTATGACTGTCAAAAGGTCTCACAGGGGGCATTATTACTTTCTAGGGGGTCAATTGAGTGAACTGGGCATTAATATTTTCTAGGGGGAAATTTTTCCAGTGTAGAAGGTAAAAAGAAAGCATTTTATTTTGTAAGGGGCACAGTGGTAGGCATTATTATGTGGGGCACTAAGAGAAGCATTGTTTTTGTACCACCCAGCAGGTCCAATAAAAAGGACAAATACAGCAGGGGCTCAGGATTAAGGTATCAGTATTCAGTAGGACAAGAAGTTTGTGCAGGTTGGAAATAGATAGGAGAAAGATAATTAGCTCATATCACCTGATACTCACAGGAATCCCAGGCTCACGGATTAGTGTCCAGCATACACTTGCAAGGATATATAAAGAAGGTAAAATCCGGTGCCACATGCCATAAATCATTTTATTCCAAAATTAAAAGTCACAACATGTCCCTAGGAGGGGAACAACTGGACGCGTTTCGAGGACACAGGCCCTTATTCGTCAGTATACAAATGAATTACTTATTATATATGTGACTGACATGTTCTGCAGGACTGTTATCTACCACTCTATGATCACCATGTGGCGATAATATCGGTCTTGGTTTTTGTATAGAGATTTCTTTTCAATAACAGCTTGGTCATCTGAGGAGCTTCCCATATACCCGCGATTAGGGTGCACCATCATAGTTGTAAACATGGATTCCTGGTTAGGGGCCTATTCAGATATTTGGCACTCACCCTGAGCTGATCCCGTAGCTACGCCTTTGGAACTGTCTAGTGACAAAAGGTTATGACATGATTATTTGGTCTTCTAAAAACCAGTAAAAGGACCATATAGTATAACGATAATACTATTGCACAATAAGGTGTGGTTTTTCAGTTTAAGAATAAATCTGATACCTAGGATTCTTGTTTTAACTTGATATTGATGATTCTTGTTTTTTGTAGGGTAATGAAACCGTCATGTGCCTAGGACAAGCCATTTTCAGATTTTCTTTTGCAGAGTGCTAATTGTGGAATGTTTTGTATGGTGGACTGGAAAGATAAACTAAACTTGTCAGTAACCTTTACATCTCCACAAAATTTTTTGCATGCGAGTGATATTTATTGCTTTTACTTTTTAAGTTGACTTTTGAATGTTCATGGGTAAAGTATCTGTTGATATATGGACTTTACACCTGGGCATATCCATCTGTTTACAGATGGACTACTGTATAAACTTTAATTTTCAATATGTTATTGTTACGATTTCATCTCCCTATGAGCAACATGACCTCATATAGTTCAATCATTTTACTCATTCTAATAAAAACAAAAAATTTACTCAATCTTGGATTGTATGAAACAAATGATCTATTCGTGCTGCTTAAAGCTAAAATATAGTTTTTGGCAACTTAAGGGTGTGAAATAGTATTTAATTTAAAATGACCAGAGAAATGTTCTTACAATGCCAGAATGATATGGAACTGTAAAATGTCAATTTCACAGCCAGCTTAAAGCTTCAGGAGAAACATGCACAAGTTCAAATTATCAGACTGCATGGCTGTAGGCTGTAGCTGTCACTCATAAGCTAGTAAGAATTTCAGCTCTTCGTTTTAACACAGCTAGAGATCAGCGTTGTTCGACTCGAACTGTTCGCCAATCTCAAATTCGAGCTGTTTTGGGCGGTGTTCGAGTCGTTCGACGAACGCAAACGATTTGCAAAAAATTCGTCTGTTCAAGGTTTTGTTCGATAACTGTTCCTGCACCAAAAGCGTAACTGGATTTTTTCACATCATGCAGGGATTGTCTGCCACTGACTGTAATGCCACAGCCATGGTGGTTGTGGCATTACAGTGATTGCCCAAATCGATGGGAACAGTGCTCACAGTGAAACATGAAAAGCCGGCAATTCAGCAGCGGCATACACCGGTACCCGACAATTTAGAACAGAAAGAATAGAGCATCACACATTGATTAGATAGATAGAAACATGTCAGTCACATATATAAGAAGTACAGTGAGTGTTGATTACTGTACTTGTCATTTAGTGTTAAAATAAAGGATTTATTAAAAAAAAATTGGGGTGGGGTTCCCCGTAATTTTAGTCTCTAGCGGAGGTTAAGCAGAGAGCTGGGGCAGATGTTTGAAGCCTGGGAAAGGGGTAATACCCACGGAGCTTCCCAGGCTACTAATATCAGGCCCCAGCTGAATACCTAGCCTTTACTAGCTATTAAAATGGGCGACCCCAAAAAAAAAAGTCGTGGGGTCCCCCCTATTTTAATAGCAAGCAGAGGCTAGGCAGACAGCTGGGGGCTGATATTAATAGCCCAGGAAGGGTGCCATGAATATTGGCCCCCTCCCAGGCTAGAAACACCAGCCGTCAGGCGCCCCAGAAATGTCGCATCTACAGGATGCGCCAATTCTGGCACTTAGCCTCGCTCTTCCCACTGCCCTGTAGCGGTGGCAGTGGGGTAATAGGGCTGGGGTTGATGTCAGCTTATAATGCCAGCAGAAGAATTCTCTCACGGCAAGCGCAGGAGAATTTTCCCACGCTGTCAGTGACGTGCATGAGGTGAGCTGAGTTCATTGGACATGAACTCGGCTCATCTGGATGCCGTCACAGGCAGACACTGAGGAGTGCAAGCATGCCTGCACTTCTCAGTGTCTGCGGCATGGCAAGCTGGATGGCAGCTTTCGGCAGCGATCCAGCCTGTCATGTGAATGTCATGAAATTCATGAAATAATTTTAAAAAAAATTACGACTTTTTGTGTCCAGCCAGGTACAGCAGGCAGGAGCGGGTTGCCCCCACCCCCAAGATGCCTATTTGTACCTGGCCGGACGCAACAATATAGGGAAGCCCTTTTTTAAAAAATTATTTCATGAATTTCATGAAATAATAATAAAAAAAAATATGTGGGGCTTGGCTCTATTTTTTGTGTCCAGCCAGGTACAGCTAGGCTGCTGGGGGCTGGAATCTGCAGCACAGGGAGGCCCAAGCTTTCTGACTCCCCCCCGCTGCAAATTGCAGTCCGCAGCCACCCCAGTAAATAGCGCGTTCATAGAAGCGCCATCTTCTGGCGCTGTACCCAACTCATCCTGGGCCCTGGTGCGGTGGCCCACTGGGTAATAAAGGGGTTAGGGCCAGCTTGGTATTATCAGCTGGCCCTAAGCCCGAAATTCATGGAGTCACGCCAATATTAGACATGACCACCATGAATTTCTAGTAAAGTATTTAAAAAAAACACAGCACCCAGAATAAAATACTTTAATTGAAATAACACACAATTCTTTAATGTTCTAAATTAAACCATACTTACCATCATGCCCATTCCAGCTAAAGCCAACGATCTCCTGCAATAAAAATAAAATAATAAATCAACATCATCCTTACCTTTCCATGGTTCCCAGGACAGCTTCAGCTCTGCTATATTCACATGACAGGCTGGATCGCAGTCGAAAGCTGCCATCCAGCTTGCCATGCCGCAGACACTGAGAAGCGCAGGCATGCTTTCGCAACTCAGTGTCTAGCTGTGACGGCATCCAGATGAGTCAAGTTCATGTCCAATGAACTCGGCTCACCTCATGCACGTCACTGACAGCGTGGGAAAATCCTCCTGCACTTGCCGTGAGCTTGAGAGAATTCTCCTGCGCTCACGGCAAGCGCAGGAGAATTTTCCCACGCTGTCAGGGATGTGCATGAAGTGAGCTGAGATCAATGAAAATTCTCCTGCGCTTGCGCTTGCCGTGAGTGCAGGAGAATTCTCTCACGCTCACCGCATGCGCAGGAGAATTCTCCCACGCTGTCAGTGACGTGAATGAGGTGAGCCGAGTTCATTGGACATGAACTTGACTCATCTGGATGCCGTCACAGCCAGACACTGAGGAGCGCAAGCATGCCTGCACTTCTCAGTGTCTGCGGCATGGCAAGCTGGATGGCAGCTTTCGGCTGCGATCAAGCCTGTCATGTGAATGTGGCAGAGCTGAAGCTGTCCTGGGAACCATGGAAAGGTAAGGATGATGTTGGTTTATTATTTTATTTTTATTACAGGAGATCGTTGGCTTCAGCTGGAATGGGCGTGATGGTAAGTATGGTTTAATTGAGGACATTAAAGAATTGTGTGTTTATTTCAATTAAAGGACTTTATTCTGGGTGTTTGTTTGTGTTTTTTTTTAACTTTGACTATGGGGTTTGTAATGGAGGTGTCTTATAGACACCTCTCCATTACTAACCTGGGCTTGATGTCAGCTGGCATTATAAGCTGATATCAACCCCAGCCCTATTACCCCACTGCCACCATTACAGGGCAGTGGGAAGAGCGAGGCTAAGTGCCAGAATTGGCGCATCCTATGGATGCGCCATTTCTGGGGCGGCTGATGGATGGTGTTTCTAGCCTGGGAGGGGGCCAATATTCATGGCACCCTTCCTGGGCTATTAATATCAGCCCCCAGCTTTCTGCCTAGCCTTTGCTAGCTATTAAAATAGGGGGGACCCCACGTCATTTTTTTGGGGGTCCCCCATTTTAATAGCTAGTAAAGGCTAGGTATTCAGCTGGGGGCTGATATTAGTAGCCTGGGCAGCTCCGTGGGTATTACCCGCTTCCCAGGCTTCAAACATCTGCCCCAGCTGTCTGCTTAACCTTTGCTAGAGACTAAAATTATGGGGAACCCCATCCCAATTTTTTTTTTAATAAAGCCTTTATTTTAACACTAAATGACAAGTACAGTAATCAACACTATCACTGTACTTATCATATATGTGACTGACATGTTTCTATCTATCTAATCTATGTGTGATACTCTATTCTTTCTATTCTAATTTGTCGGGTACCGCTGCTGAATTACCGGCCGGCTTTTTTAAAGAGAGTATCTTCTGGGCAGTTTGTCAGCTTTTGGACACCTTTGAAGGTGTTTTCTTTGTGTTTTTATTTGCCTGCCATTGGTTTTAACGGTGTTCGACAGTGTTCGACAGTGTTCTAAGGTGTTCGACGAACAGTTCCACGAACATCCCGGTGTTCGACGAACCGAATCGAACCCGAACACTACGGGGGTGGCTCAACATTAAACACAGCTATACCATTATTTTATACTAAAGCACAACAAACACATTCTTACTTACACTTTTGTTTCAGTTATGCATATAATTTATAAATGATTTTCCCCTGACTTTTCTCAGCTTACAACTTTATTAAGGCCCCGCTCTTGTTCTCTGACCAAAGTTTTCTTTCTTTCTCTGTCAAGAGCTGTCGTCCAACTCAGGACACTCCCACATACCACACATACAGAAATCTACATGCCATCCTTACCCAGCAGTTTATGAGCAATCTACAGTCATCTCAACCTCGCATGTCCTCCCTCTCCTGTCTAGACTTAGCATTATGACATTACAATAAGACATTGGAAAATGCCCTTGGTTGCAGACAAAACAACTCAACTGAGAGAGCAGAACTCTAGTGTCGAGTGCCGAGTGTCAGTAGAGAGGCTCACTTTCAGCAGAAGACTTGATCCTCTATAAATTCATGCTCAAAACTTACAACATTGCTCTCCATTTTGCTAAACAAGTCCACCATCCTCATCACATTACTATCTGAAAATCCAAAAGTATTCTTGAAAATTTTCACTCCCTTTTTAGCTCTAAAGTGCAGGCCCCAACCACCAACCTCAGTGCTGATTACCTGGCCACTTATTTCCAAGAAAAAAATCAACCATATCCATCAGGACATTTTCGCTTAATCCGCTCAGAGCTTGAATCCCTTTTACTCCCATGCCTCAAGTTCACTTTCCACCCTTGAGCCTGTTATGGAAAAAGTTACCAGACTCATAGTCTCTCCTTATCCCATTCCCTCATATCTTCTTCAGTCCTTCTCTCCAGCTGTCACTGCCCACCTAACTATAATATTTAACCTCTCTCTTTCTTCCGGGATCTGTCCCTCCTCATTCAAACATGCTGTCATGACCCCTTTAATAAAAGAAAAAATCCCTTGACCAGAACTGTTCTGCCAACTAAAGACCTATCTCTAATCCCCTCTTCATTTCTAAAGTCCTGGAATGCTTGGTTCACTCTCGTCTAGTCCGCTACCTTGCAGAATATTTTCTTCTTGACCCTTTACGATCTGGTTTCCGCTTTTTACATTGAACATGCTTTTTGTTCAGCAATGGAGTCTTGCGTGGTGAGTGTGCATACAGGCCATGGAGATTGAGTGCATTATTTATAGTTTTCTTTTAAACAATTGTAACTGCTGATTTCAGGTCTTTCTGTAACTCTCCTTGGTTCTTGTACAACTTTTCTGATAATTCTTTTCACTCCTCCGTCTGTAATCTTGCGGGGAGCACCTGGCATGGCAGGTTTATGGTGAAATTATATTCTTTCCACTTCTGGATTATGGCACCAACAGTGCTCACTGGATTTTTTTCTCTAATCAATGCTATCAGTAGGTTTTGCAACAATAAGGTTGCAAAAGGACTTGAGACAGATAACTGATTTTACCCATCATGAGATGGATGCTTTTTGTTTGGCAACTTGGTAATGAGACACCTTTTTTATAAGCCATCAATTGAACCAGCTGATATTATTTTTTACTAAGTAGCAGGATTGCTTGCTAATTACTGATAAATTTCAGCTGGTGTCATGACTTTTCATGACTTTTATCCCCTCTCTTTCTTCATGTGTTCAATACATTTTCCCAGTGTCATTTCTCATTATAATACATAACTTAATTTATGGACAAATTGGACATCTATGGTTTGATTTCTTTGTCTGTGTGGATTGGATGGGTTGTTACCAACATTTGGTGAGAATCTCATGTCAGTAGCTCCTTTTGAAATATATTTATTCAGAAAATTTGTGACGTGTTCAATACTTATTTCACCAGCTGTATATTGCCGCACAGACAAGTTGATGACAAAGAACAAAAACCTATAGAAGCGAAAAGAAAACAAACTCATAGTCAATGAATCACATAAAATGAAAAGCTTTATTAATGATCAAAATGGTGTACAGTAGATATACAAAAAGAAAAGGCACACACCCAAACAATAAAATGGTAAACACATCATATATCAAAAGGGAGACAAGTAATTCAATGCTGACATCTAGCATGTAGCAGTAATCCCCAATTGCATGTGAAACAATACCATGTAAACTGCATAGACAGCTGAAAGCTGTATGTTTTGGTCATGTGTAAAAGGACATAGATATAATGATAGAAGCAATGTAGCTATTATAATGTAATCGTAGCTATTATAATATAGATTACTCTATAATTCAATATTACCCATACATGAATCCTAAGTAACATACAGTGCTCTCTGGCACATCAAAAATGAAGAAAATGCTTATATATACACTGGCACATGCAAATAAGCAGATAAGAATGGTATAAAGAAAAATACATACAATGTAGCTGTAGCTCCCTTGTATGAATGTCACCCACCCTGATGCGCGTTTCAGCAAATGCCTGATAAAGTATGTTGCATCCAAATGCTGTTAATTTTTATGTCCTGGTTGCCAGGAGTGACTTTGTTAAACTCTATTATTATTTTTGCAAATGAGAAAACTGCATTACACATGAATGGTGAATACAGACATATGGACCTTAAATTGATAAAGTTGGATTCTGCACATTATTGGAAAACTGCCTGTTTTTGAATACAAAATCATTAATTTGTGATTTCTCATTCAGGGCACGTTCAGACGAGCAAAGAACTGGTCCATATATGCCATGGTCTGTACACAAAGAACACACGTAACCAATATAGCAAGTGTGCCATTGCATATGCCTGGTTTTCTGCATGGGAAATATTGCAACATGCATGACTAGATTATTGCACACAGCTCCTGCCCCCTTTTTGTGGACAAGCACATAGGGGTTACACGCAGATCAAGTCATGTATGCAATTTGTGGTTGTGACTGGCCCAGCATTAGTAACACTAAAATCAGTACAAGTTCCCTTTCAAACAACTATACATTTCTGAAACCTTTTTTGTTGTGTATTGCAGGTATAGTTTTGCATCAGGGGCAAACATATCATTGGTGCAACCTTGGCAGCCGTGCAGGTGCATAAGAGGTAAGGGGGCACTTCTAGCTCCAAAGTAGGTGGAATTGTTCATTATGATGATCTATTGGACCGCAAAGGGCTCATATATTGTTCTTGCACAGGAGCCCTCTTCTGTCTGTGTCCAACAGTGCTTTGCATTATAATTTAGCTTTGTTTTATTTATTTTTTTTTTGTAGGAACAGTTTGTGCCATTTCGTGTATTAGAATTAAAAGACAAGGTCATACCATAGGACTATAGTCAAGTGTAAAAAGGTTTTTGGTTTAGCAGCAAGAGGGAATATGTAAATACAAAATGAAGTTTTCTTTGTTTTGTGTAACTAGATGTTAGGTATATAAAAGCTTTGTTCTCTCCTATAAATAACAGCACACACTTCAATACGCAAGCACTGAATAAAATGACTGATTGCTCTACATGACGTGTTATTTTATCTAAAAATAATAGATCATTGTTAAAGAAATGTATGTTAGAATGGCTCCATACTTAACAACTGTGTATCTGTTCATTTGGCATGCAGCTGTTTCATCCACCTTTTCTGTGTAGAACTTAAATAAAAATAACTCATATTTTTAACCCTAGAACGCATACCTGGGGCCTCGCAGGCCTGCTAGGTTACTTGTTTTCTATTTTCTGCAAGATTACTTTAGTTAGAATTTTGAAACTCTAGGTATTCCTCAGGTATATAGTTGTTAGTAATTTCCAGTTGTTCATATATTTTTATGTTATAGGCATTTCGGTAAAACAACTCTTTTTTGGGACTACCCCATATTCACATACCTGGGGCCTTTTAGGCCTGTACTTGGTTTACATGTGATCTTCAGTCTTTTTGTCTGTACTGTTACTTAGAAGGAAAACATATCGCTTCAGGAAGAAAAAAAACATGGAAAAATATAATGAAATAGGAACTATATGGTTATATTGCCCTTACTCTTCTGGCAGGGTGTACAAAATCGTACGATGTTCCAATCAGAGAATTATTTCTGAACCCTTTTTCAGATCCACACTACAAAGCTACAATGTCAGTCAATAGATTTGAGAATATTCAAAGAAGCCTTCGTTTTGATGATAAGAGAACTCGTCCTGTGAGGTTGGAAACAGATAAATTAGCCCCTATTAGGTAAATCTGGAATCTCTTCATTACAAACTGTACAAAGCTTTACCATTCTAATGACAATGTGACAGTGGATGAGCAACTTCTTGCCTTTAGGGGACATTGCAAATTCATTCAGTACTTTCCCAGTAAACCTGCCAAGTATGGCATAAAAATTTTCTGGATGTGTGATTCTGCAAGCTATTATGGCATGAATGGTTTGATTTACTGTGGCAAAGAAGCTGATGCTCCAGTCCAGAAAGTCCTATGTTCTGACATAGTAAAAAATACTTGCAGTACTAATTTTCAATTCTGGAAAAAATATAACAATGGACAACTACTTTACCAATCAGGAACTGGGCAAATTTTTGCTCTAGAAAAAACTCACACTTGTTGGTACTATGAGGCTAAACCGCCGCGAAATTACTCCAATCATGAAGCACAATCCCAAGCGACCACTTTATGAGAGTGTCTTTGGTTTCTGCAATCAAGAGACAATGTTATCTTATAAAGCAAAGAAATAAAAATCCGTGATATTACTGAGTACAATGCATCATGATGGAAGTATTGACACCGATGACAGGAAACAGAAACCTGAAATCATACTGCATTATAATAAAACAAAAGGAGGTTTGGACAAGATGGATGAAATGATTGGAGAGTATTCGTGCAAGAGGCAGACAAAACGTTGGCCTGTAGTCATTTTTTATAATATCCTTGATGTGTCAGCCCTCAATAGCTATTGTTTATAGTGAAACTCATCCAGAATTCCATGCCAACAGGAAGGACAAGAGACGTCTATTCTTGACGGAACTTTGCTATGAACTTTTGATGCCTACCATGATGGAGCGAAGCAACACAAAATGCTTGCCAAGGCAAATTACGGAAGCTATGATCCGATGTGGTATACATTTTCAGGAACATCCAGAGCCAAGAGAAAAAAAAAGAAAGCGCTGTTATATTTGTCCAGCAAAGAAGGAAAGGAAATCTGAGTGTTTCTGTACTACTTGTGGACAAAATGGAACATTCTTCCGAAAAAAAATGTGAAAATTGTTAGGGTAATCAGTAAAGTTGAAAAGGAAAGTTTTTGAAAAAGAAATATTCCCGCACAATGTTTACTACAACTTTTATATAAAAAACTTTTAGACTAAAAAATCGTTATTTTTATATATATATATATATATATATATATATATATATATATATAAAGAATTATATAGAATGCATATATTGGGCGTTTTAAGCCGGTGTAATCACTTTTTTTGTTTTATGCACATAATTATAATGTTTTGAAATATTCGCATCTCAAATAAACTTTGAAAAGTATTTCTATTTGAGTTACTCCATGTTATTTGCACACAGGCCTAAAAGGCCCCAGGTATGTGAAAGTGTAGATTTCTATGGTTGCGCGTTCTAGGGTTAATGTAGACCAGTTTACTAGTGCTAAGAAGCAGTTTCAATTGGAGACTGGTCATTTCAAGTTCTTTAAACCCTTTTCATCAAAGCATTTATCCTAGAAATATGAGGTTGCACACAAATTCTAGGATTTTTTGGTATTTTTCATGCAAGTTTTAGCCAGTCCTGCTAAAATTGGTGGTGCTCGAGCAGGACAAGTCAGGATGAGGTGTGGCGAGGACCTCTTGTCTATTTTATAATGAGCAGTGGCGTACCTTACTCCACAAATCTTACTCTAGTCATTGAGTCATTGATTGGAGTAAGACTTACCTTTACTGAAGCAATCAGTAAACTACTTGGGACGTCTTTTGACATACCCAGAGTACTTAAAAGGAATCTGTCACCCCCTGGGAGATATCAGACCTCTACTATGCCCATACAGGTTATAGAAATGTAAATCTATACATATTGCCCCCCTCCCCTGCAAGTCACAGGGCCCTGGTGCAGGGGAGGGGGGGATATGATAAATAAGAACATAGGAGGGATTTTGGGGATTACTAAGAAGATAGGCAGGGATTTCTTGGCGTCCGGGGGATGCAAAGCCTGTGCAAAACTGAGTTGATAAAAACACATTTCTCTGCAATCAAACCTCTGCTATGGGCCATACAGGTATGTATAGATTTACTTTTCTATAACCTGTATGCCCATAGTAGAGGTCTGATATCTCCTAGGGGGTGACAGATTCCCTTTAAGCCTTATTTGCAAATTAACTAAAATGATGTGTTTCAGTCTGATAACAATGGATGACATTATCTTTCAAAGAGCATCATGGCCATATAAACAGTTTTGGTGTGTAGATCATTCTGACAGATTTTCCTTTAAAAACCTCTTGTAAACGCACCTAATTCATAGATGTTTACCCTGACTGGTTTTGCCTTCTGGCTTCATTAGGAAATGATGATGAAGCCAGAAAGAAAAATCAGTTGGGAGAACAATCTAGTAGAGATGAGCGAATCTTTTGAAATTTTGAAATTCGAATTTGCCAGCTTTGCTGAATTTTTCAAAAAGTTTGATAAACGGTGAATCAATTGGTGACAAATTGCAAGTACTTTAATTGCCCTAAAAAGATATGTATAACACTTTGAGGTCTTTTAGGACTGTATTGATCTCATTTCAAGCTCTTTAACGCAAACATAGCCTCAGTAATGATAAGGTGACCACAGCATATATGGCCATGGGTAAATGGATCTAAGCCATTCTTCACCGTTGTCACACACACACACACACTATCTATAGAACTTGTTTGCAGTTTTATGATTTTTCACCATATCTTTGTTGCTAAGTTGTGACATCCTTTCACTCTTCGGATTTATCCCGTAAAGGCTGCTGCATTCCCTGCTTCGGCTTTTATACAGGCTATGATAGTATCTCCTGACTGGTTGTGTTATATTATGTCATGTGATAGCTGTAAGGTATTATGTGACGTCCACGTAGTCACGCCCGAAGTTATGTTCTCTGGCTGATGCCTTTTTTTGCAATGTATAAAATGGTGAGGCCATTTTAAGCAATTTGTTAAATTGAATTGCAAATGATTCAAGTTCATCGTGCTTAGTAAATTTATAAAAAGTTGACATGAATTCGATTCTCATCATAACAATTCACTCATCTCTACCATCTATGTAATGAACACTTTCAATAGGACGCTCTGTAAACAAGTTATATATCTTGCTGTTTGTGTTGTTTGCGGACAATAGTTTCAGTAGAGTGGTGCCACATGTGTCCTGGAGTGTGATATTGCTAATAGACCAATAATATGTGTTTCATTCTTCTTCATGCCGGCGCCGAAAGATGGGAGATGAAAGCAGTGAATATTCATTTATTATCTGATTTCAGAGGTCACTGGGCTGAGCATCAGGTCCTCGGGTCTTAGATAGACCTTATGACTTGATGTGGCCGACCAATCACAGTAATGCCAGTAGCCAACATGACTACTGCATTACTGTGTATGGCAGGCGATCCCCACATGTTTATTGGCTGTCTACCAGCAGCAAAATATGCGAGACAGGGACTCAAGCATTGTGCTCGAGCACCCCCGATACTCGGCCGAGTAATGAGCATGCCTGAGCAACCTAATGCTCGATCGTTTAAAGAGCAGAGCCAAGCCTGCTCGCTCATCACTATTCATTATGTCATGACAAATTAAACATTTTCAGATAGGGACAGAAATGTAAGTATTGAAGTTGCCAAGCAGGGTTGAAGCTGCTGGATTGTCAAGCAGTTGAAAGAAACCTGTTAATTGGAAAACACTATTTGCCTGCAGATAGAGGGCTATGGAAAGGGGGGTTACTGGATAAAATTAACTTATTTCCAGGTTTTAGTCAAAAGGAGGTGCATGGAAGTGCTTCAGTCAGTATTCACAGCACCATTCACTATACTGTGAGGAACAGCTGTAAGCACACCATGGATTTTTCATTGACAGCTTGCTCTACAGATCGTCTGTGCAGATCCAGCTGTAAATGAAAATGTTGTAGCATGTTGACAGTATAGTAAGTGGTGCTGTGAGTGTTGACTATAACCGAGCCATGCATGCCTTCATGGCGGCGCAGGAGGGAATAAGTTCATTATAAATTCCAATAGCCGCACTTTCAGTAAGGCAGCCAGGCAGTATTGTAATGCTATTTACCTGCAGGTTAGCCCTAGACCCGCAGGTAAATAGAATTTTCCAAGAAGCCAGGTTCCCCTTTAAAAAAAATAATGAGAATTGCTGGGCTGGGAGAAGTGTATTGTTAAAAGTATTGTTAACTTTTATGCACTAAGCACCTCAGCACTCGGCAAACCCGCGCTGTAACCTTACAAGTTGCTGTGGTTTCTAAATGCTGTTATGATCTGCAACATGTACTAAGGAAGGAAAGGGGAAAGCTGTCCCTACAGCAAGACTAAGCTGAATCCCTAGAATGTAGCGGGCTGCCTGTTCCTAGCGAACAGACCCGCCTTAGTCCTCGGCTAGTCTGAACGTAGACCTATAGCATAAGGGGAGGTGTCCCTAAAATAACTAAGGACTGGAACAAAAAAGGGACACCTCCTAAACAGAGAAGTTGTTGCAGAACACAAAAAGATAAACTGACAAAAAGGTACTAGAGGTCCCAGAAGGACCAAGCGAACTGACAGAGATAGGCACCGAAGCACCTGGCTAGAGAAACAGTGAAGCAACACTGAAGTCCAGCACAGCCAAAAGGGCGGAGCTGGAATATAAAGGCAGATGGTCACGTGACCGCAAAACACAAGATGGAAAAAGCAAACAGGAGGGTTCTAACAGTACACCCTCTTCTATGAGGATCCTCCGGATGCTCCAGGCCCAGGCCTATCCGGAAACCTCTTGTGGAAAGCTTTAACAAGTCTAGGAGCAGAGACATCATCCGTCCTTACTCAGGAGTTATCTTCGGGACCGAAACCCTTCCAGGAGACAAGATACTGTAATCTCCCTCTATGCCATCTAGAATTCAAGATACGAGAAATTTCATATTCGTCGTCTTCCACCACAGGAGGAACTGTGACAGTGGCATCTCTATCTGATACATCAGCCTTATTCAACAAGGAAACATGAAATACAGGATTAATCCTCCAGGAAGTAGGGACATCCAACATAAGAGCTGACGGGTTAACAACCTGAAGCACTTTAAATGGACCCACAAACTTAAGACCCAGTTTTTTAGAGGGAATCCTCAACCGCAGGTTCTTTGAGGACAAACAAACCATGTCACCCACAGTAAACAAAACCTCCTTACGTTTCCTGTCAAAATACTTCTTGGACTTCTTGTTAGCCTCTTGAAGGTTGCAACGTACATTAGTCCAAACTCTCTCCAAATCACCGGAAAAATTCTCCTCCTCCGGCACCGCCGACCTCAATTTGGAGAACGAACCAAAAGACGGATGTCTCCCAGTACAACAAAAAAAAGGAGAACACCCAGCAGAGGAGGATTTATGATTGTTAACAGCAAATTCTGCGAGAGGCAGAAACTCAGACCACACCTCTTGATTGTTTGCCACAAAACAACGCAAAAACTGTTCTACATCCTGGTTCTTTCTTTCAGTCTGTCCATTAGACTCAGGATGATACCCAGACGAAAATGACAAATGGACTCCCAACCTGTCACAAAAAGCACACCAAAAGCGAGCCACAAACTGAGGTCCTCTATCAGAAACAATATCCGTGGGAATGCCATGAAGCTTGACAATCTCCTTAACAAACGCCTTAGCGAGTGTCTTGGCGCAGGGCAACTTAATGAATGGAACCAAATGACACATCTTACTAAAACAGTCCACGACCACCCAGATGACAGTAAAACCCTCGGACACAGGAAGATCAGTAATAAAATCCATTTTGAGATGCGTCCAAGGCGCACTGGGAGCCTCCAGAGGGCAAAGCAACCCCGCAGCAGGAGTATGTGAAGCCTTTGACCTAGCACACACCGTACATTGACACACCCACTTGATGACTTCTTTCTGCCATCCAGGCCACCAACTGTGACTGATAAGTCTCTTAGTCTCCGAAATTCCTGGATGACCTGCCAACTGAGACTCATGACACTCCACAAACAAATCTCTCCTAAAGGTTCTAGGCACGAACAACCTCCCATGGGGAGTGTTAGATGGAGAATCATCTTGAGCTTTCAGAATCCCATTCTCCAAAACGGAGTCCAATGCCGCCACCACAACTCCTTTCTGTAAAATGCTCTCCTCCTCCTCAGCACCGACCATAGCAGAGAAGCTGCGAGATAAAGCATCGGCTTTAACATTCTTAGTACCAGGGATATAGGTAGCAGAAAAATTAAACCGAGAAAAAAAAAGTGCCCACCTAGCTTGACGGGCATTCAAGCGCTTGGCAGCATCCAGATAGATCAAATTCTTATGATTTGTGAAAACCTGAATAGGAAATCTAGCGCCTTCCAAAAAAATGACGAAATGTTCAAACGTGATTTTAGTAGCCAGCAACTCCCGATTTCCAACATCATAATTCAGTTTGGTTCCCGAAATTTTATTCGAAAAGAAGGCACAAGGATGTACTCCACCCTTGTTCTCCTGAGACAAAACTGCTCCAACCCCCACCGATGAAGCATCGACCTCAACCAAAAAAGGCTTGGTCTCATCAGGCTGCATAAGGATAGGGGCAGAACTGAACCTTTCTTTGAGATACTCAAACGGTTCAATGGCCTCAGTAGTCCACTGGGCCGTATTCGCACCTTTCCTGGTGAGATCGATCAGAGGCTTAACAATTATAGAAAAATTCTTAATGAATTTCCTGTAATAATTGGCAAAACCCAAAAATCTCTGTATAGATTTCAAACCAATAGGCCTAGGCCATTCCTGCACAGCCTG